>NC_084831.1:42460001-43710001 GCF_033115175.1 Lepus europaeus
TGGAGGAAGTGGGGTACAGGGAGTTACTGTTTAATGAGTTTGTTTTGTAAGATGAACAGCACTTTGAGAATGGGTGATGCTGATGGTTGTACAGCAATATGTACAGTTAATGCCACTGAACTATATAATTAAGAATGGTTAAGAGCCGAGCATTTCGCACAGCGGTAAAGATGCTGCTTGCAGTGCCTATGTTCAAGTCCAGACTCCATTTCTGATCCCAGCTTCCTGCTAATGTGCAGCCTATGAGACAGAAAGATGGCTCAAGTACTTGGGTCCCTGCTCCTCACATGGAATTCCCAGACTAAGTTCCAGGCTTCTGGAATGGTGATTGGCATTCAACAAGTTAACCAGTGGATGAAAGAAAAATCTTTGTCTCTCTTCTATCTTCCCAAAAGAAGAAAAAGAAAAGAAATATCAAAATTGTTACTATAGGAAATTTTGTTATATGTATTTTACCACAATTCATTTTCTTAATTGGAGAGGTTCCCCCCCCCAGGGGGGAGGGGTTCTTTTAGAGTTCAATTTTGAATATAATTGTTTTGTAAAAAGCTCACTCATCTATAATGCTCCCAACCTATCCCACTAAGTCTGAGCTACAATCTTCTACCCACTACTTACTACCACTTCTCCAATGATTTTAACAGAAGTCCTTCTATCTTGCTTTTTAAAATTTATTTATTTGAAATCAGAGTTACAGAGAGAGGGAGAGACAGAGAGAAAAAAATCTTCCATCTGCTGGTTCACTCCCCAGATGACAACAGCCAGGAGTAGGCTAGGTCAAAGCTAGGAGTTTCATCCAGGTTTCCCACCAGGGCTTGAGCCATCTTCCACCACTTTTCCCAGACTATTAGCAGGGAACTGCATCAAAAGTGGAGTAGCCAGGACACAAACCGGCACCCATATGAGTTATCAGCATTGCAGGCAGTGGTTTTAATCACTATGCCACAAGGCCAGCTCCCAGAAGTCCTTTTTCTCATCAGCTGAAATTGTCAAAAAAAAATCCTTCACAAATTCTTTTTCATATTTAGACATTATATTTACTGCAACCAATTATCCAGCAGTGATAAAAATCTGACACTGATTTTTAATCAAATCAAACTACTAACACAGCACTGATCTCTCAAACTATAATTGATAATTATATTACATAGAATATAATTTTACTAATTTCACTTATGGGTGGGGAAATTTATTTGTCCTGTTATAGAAGAAGCCAATGTCATTCAAATATCCATATGCCAAATTTTGAATTGAATTTCTAAATAAAATAGATGGCTTTTTTATAACTGGACAATTGCTTACTTTTAAAAGTTAATCCTCTTGTAATGTATTAGAGGGAAATGGACATTTTGAGAATGGATGATTGTTTATATCACTTGTTTCTTCCCATGAGACACAATCTTTAGTTTTGTTTTATTTTGGTTTGTTTTCTCATCATACTATTTGCTGAACTCCTTTACTTACAGTAGGGTTAACTATATGATCACTAAGCAAACTGATAACAGATCACTGTAAAAATTAAGAATGAGAAGCTGGGGAAGGGGAGGTTTGGAATGTGGGCAGGAAGGAGGGAAAGTCCCACTTTGTTCCTAAATCTGTATATATAAAATAAATAAAACTTGCATAACTTAAATAAAACTTCAAAAAGTTAATCCTATAAAAAATATAAGAAACAGGGAGAATAATCTACTGTAAACTAAAACTAGAAGAGTAAACTGATATGGTATCATCATTTATAAGAGAATTACAGGCTCTTTTTTTCCTTAAGACTTATTTTATTTATTTGAAAGGCAGAGTTAGAGAGAGAGAGAGAAAGAGAGAGGGGAACTGAAAAAGATCTTTCATGTACTAGGTTCACTCCCCAAATGGCCAGAACAGCCAGGGCTGGGCCAGGACAAGGCCAGGAGCCAAGAACTCCACCAGGGTCTCCCATGTAAGTGGCAGGGGCCCAAGCACTCAGCCATCTTCTGCTCTTTTCCCAGGCACATTAGCAGGGAGCTGCATCAGAAGTGGAGTAGCCGGGACAGAAACCAGTGGCCAAATGGGATGACAGTGTCATAGGCTTTACCCTCTGCACCACAATGCCAGCCCCAGAATTATAGATACTAGAATACACAAAAGGTTAATGTGCTTAACATGTGTATTTTTAAAGATTTATTTATTTATTTGAAAGGCAGAGTTACAGAGAGGCAGAGGCAGAAAGAGAGAGAGACCTGCCATCTGCTGGTCCACTCCCCAGATGGCAGCAATGGCCAGAACTGTACCTATCCAGAGCCAGGAGCTAGGAGCCTCCTCCGGATCTCAACACATGGGTACAGGTGCCAAAGGACCTGGGCCATCCTCCACTGCTCTCCCAGGCCAGAGCAGAGAGCTGGGTCAGAAGAGGAGCAGCCGAGATTCAAACCTGCACCCATATGGGATACCAGCTCTGCAGACGGTGGCCCTACTCACTACACCATGGCACCAGCCCCATGTTTATAGTTTTATAAATAAATTTTATTTATTTACAAAATAAATATATAAATAAAAGTATATAAATATATATTTATAGAGTATATTTATAAATGTATTTATGTATAAATGAACATAAAATATATAAATTTTTAATCCACCAATAATATTTTCCTACCTATTTGACAATATAAAATTAACCTCAATATGTGGCAAACTGTTCACTGCATGAAAATAGCTATTTTTCCACATATGAACAACTGTACACAGCAGTGTCACTGATCTGAAAAGAAAAACTTACTAGGATTTGTTATGATCAAATAATCAATCAGTTTGGGAGGCAGGTGATTGGTTTAGACATTATTTGGGATGCCCTGCTTCCTATCAGAGTACCTAGGTACAAGTCCTGGCTCTGCTTTCAATCCAGCTTCCTGTTCCTTGGGAGACAACAGGTGACAGCTAAAGTATTTGGGTCCCTGCCATACACATGGGAAACTCTTACTGAACTCCTGGTTCCGGGCTGCGGCCTGGTCCAGCCCTGGCTAATGGAGGCGTTTGGGGAAGTGAACCAGCATATGGAAGTTACCTTTTTCTCTCTCTCTGCCTTTCAAAAAAATAAGTAAAAATTCTTTAAAAAAATAATCATTTTAATTTCCAAACCAAAATTCCTGTTTTTTCAGAAAACTACTTTGCGAGTAAGTACAAGAATCCTAAATTTACTGTCCTGTGGCTAATACAGGGTTAACTTAAGTAAGCATAATAATTGTGCCAAATACTATGAGAGAAAGCAGCTACAAGTTATTGAAGGAAAAAATTTGGTGACACCAAAACAAAGTTACAATTACCTTAAACCTTTCATTGAGATAAAATATTCTTTTTGTTGTTGTCCAAAGCCTTCCCCATCAGAACACAACTATTTTAGAACAGGACAAAATACAGTCCTATTTCACAACAAATAAAAGATTGAACTGGAGAATGAAAAACAAAAACAAAACGATTTAGGAAGACAAAAACCTCAGGACAAGCCTAAACCTACAAAACACCTAATTTTGTGACCAAGTTTTAAGAATCTTCCTGAGTTTGGAAGTTACAGTACAACCAATATGTACATATGTGCATATTCTTAATATATGAGCTACCACTAGATAACCAAAGGAGCAAACTCTGAAAATAGTCATCAGAACATTAAAATGTAAAAAGTAAGGGACTTTTAAAAGGGGCTAAAGGTGTATGGCAACAAAAATCTCAGTAAGGAAAACTCACTCTGCTAGTGTTAGACCATAGACCTCATGTAAAGACAGTGTTAAAGAATTAAGAGACTGCCTGTACTTGACGGTAGCTTCTAAGTTAATGCCAAAATGGTTTAAAATATCTCACCAAAATATCTTCTTGGCCAAACACCAAAATGCAAAAGTAGGGTTCATAGGGTATTAGTTCTAACTCTGAGTCTTATGACGAATACAGCTCTATTTTCAAAGGGCCTCCCTAAAATACGTGGATGCCAGTGTCACTGTCGCTGGGTTCAGCAAATCAATAACCTTTACTTATCCTTTAAGTTCCTTAAGAAACTACACCAAGCAAGCAACTCAAGTGTGTAGAGGGGAATCTGCGAATCTGAACCGGTAGTTTATTAAGCTTGCGAATTCATAGCAGACACACTCTAGAATATATAGTCTATCTGCCTCTTCCTTAACTTCTTATTACCCACCAAAGATTCCAATAAGGCATTCAAGTCTCAAATGTTTTTCCTCTTAGAAGAGGACCACAATGCCCTGCCTACCCTCACCACTCCCCATCATTCTATTCTTTTACTCTTTTAATACAATACACCACGCCCATAACACCACACGCTCCACACACATTACCCACACACACACACACACACACACACACACTCTATACTCGCCTCACGGAACAACGAACTGAAAACACCCCATATTTAATGGCTCCACACTTAATAGCCCCAAAGTCTACACCTTCCCCATATAATACAGAAAACACTCCACACATCCAGTTACCCAAAAATCGTAAGACTCCCCTCACCTCAAAAATGCCATTCAACCTGTACTGAACAAATTTCACCACAACACAGCCTAAGAATTATATGCTTCCCTACGGCTCACAACACACACACACACACACACACCCCAAGCCACAGGCGTAGAAAAGCCTAACCACAACACCGCAGCGTTCAAACAAACGCTGGGAAGAGGCCTCCCTTCTGGCACCAGGAACCCACGAGGCTGGAGGTGGAAGGAGAACACAGGGAAGATACTTCACCTGAAAATCCGCCAGGATCATCTCCCGGTCCATGTTGGACGCCATGGCGGCCGCCGAGTTCCGCCGCTCCTGGAGCGAGGCGCGCACCTGGGAGGAAGACGGCGCCTCCTGCGGCCGTCGCCGCCGCCGCCGCCGCCGCCGGGCGCCGAGGGGCTGGCGGGCGAGCCGGCGGGAGGGCCGGCGGGCCGGCGGGCGGGGCAGCTCGGGAGGCGCTAGGTACTCATGCACTCGGTAACCTTCAGGCGCCCCGGCCGCCCGCCCGCGCCCCGCACAGCCTGTGCCGCAGCCGCCCCGACAGGGAGGTTGGTCTGGATGCGAGACTGGTCTTACTGTCGCCGGCCAGGATGAAAGCTGGTGGCGACAGCGCGCACCCGGCTCCTTTCAACCGCGGCGAGACCGGCGGGGGCGGGGAAACCGAGAGAACGAGCAGGCGGGCGGACGCCACGGCCGCCTCCGCCTCCTCCGCTTCCTCCCTGGCCGCCGCCTCCGCCCCTGGTTGGCTAGCACCAGGGCTGTCGCACATTTTGCCTGTCATCGAGGTCGCAAAGCACCGCTTTGCGGCTGTCACGTGACTGCCCTCCTGTCAAGCGCCGGGCGCGCGACGAAGCGGGCGGGGATCCGTGCAGATGCCAACCTGTAACTGCGGGAGTTGGAGACCCGCAACAGGTTATTCCAGTTTGGATTTCAGCAGAAGGTCTGAGAGTACCGCCTCCCCCTGGCTGGGGCGGGAATCGGATTCTGCGACGCTCGTGGTTAGTCAACACACAGACATCCAGCTTCAAACCAGCTCAATACACTCTCATAACCGAACAAACAGCATTTAAGAAATGTACCTTTTCTCTAACAGTTTCCCCAAAACACAATCTCATATGCAGTCTCTATGCTCCATCTCATTGTTAAAACCCGCGTACATACAGCCACACCCAACCCCAGGCCCCTGACGCCTGCATCCTTAGCCTCATAACAGACTTAACAGCACGCCTGTGGGAGACGTGGAAGCTGAGAAAGGTGAGAATCTCCGGGCTAAGAAGAGCATTTTTTTAAACATAAATTTATTTATTTATTTATTTTTATTTGAAAGGCAAAGGGACAGAGAGAAAAAATGTTCTATCTGCTGGTTACTCTTCAAAAGGCCATAATAGCCAGGTCTGGACCAGGCCAAAGCCAGGATCCAGGAATTCCCTCGGATCTCCCATGTGAGTGACAGGTGCCCAAGCACTTGGGCCATCTTTCACTGCCTTCCCAGGTACATTAAGATTGAGCATTTTAAATTAGTAGTTATCAGAAATAAAAACCTTTGTTTGCTGCAGTGATAACATCAATTTTTTTAGAGTTGAGACATCTTTCAAATGGGAAAACTTGAGTCCAGCTTTGTATATCGATCTGTTAAAAGCCGGCGCCGCAGCTCGCTTGGATAATCCTCTCCCTGCGGCGCCGGCACCCCAGGTTCTAGTCCCGGTTGGGGCGCCGGATTCTATCTCGGTTGCCCCTCTTCCAGTCCAGCTCTCTGCTGTGGCCCAGGAGGACAGTGGAGGATGGCCCAGGTGCTTGGGCCCTGCGCCCTCATGGGCGACCGGGGGTTGTGGGGGCCGCGCACCTGTCTCCTGGCTCCTGGCTTCGGATCAGCACAGTGTGGCGGCCATTTGGGGGGTGGACCAGAAGAGGGAAGACCTTTCTCTCTGTCTCTCTCACTGTCTAACTCTGCCTGTCAAAAAAAAAAAAAAAAATATATATATATATATATACATGGTAGAGGGGCCAATGTTGTGGCATAACAGGTAAAGCTACTACTGCATTGCCAGCATCCCATATGGTCACAGTTTTGTGTCCTGACTGCTCCACTTCGGATCCAACTCCCTACTAATGCACCTCGGTAAGTAGTGGAGGATGGTCCAAATCCTTAGGCCCCTACACCCACATGGGAGGTCCAGAAGAAGCTCCTGGCTCTAGCTTTGGCCTGGTCCTGCCCCGGTTGTTGTGCCCATTTGGGGAGTGAACCAGTGGATGGAAGAGTTTCTGTCTCTCTCTCACTGTAACTCTTTCAAATAAATAAATAAATTTTTTTAAAAATCATTGATCATATACAGTAACATGTGATCACTTGCAATTGTCATACCGGCTAGAGGGAGATAACAGTAGAATATGCTCAACCTTGACTTGGAAAAATATCAGCTTCTAGTTTGTAATTCGGGGCATTTACTTGCTTTGGAAAGGATATAAAAGCCTGAGAATGTTAAGTAAGATTGCTGATTTTAGGCTATAGAGCTAAAATAGAAACTAGTGAAATCATCATATAGAAGCAAGGTCAAGGTTTCTTAAACTGGGTATGTATTCATGAAAAGTCTGAGTTAAGTGTTCATTTTTCCCTGAACATAAAGAAATACACTCTGTTGTCTTAATGTCTAGGTTTATTTTTTGTCTTTATGCTCCCTTTCTATAAAGGCACTGGTCAGTAGGTTCCTGGTCATTGTTTGCTCATTTATTTTTGAGAGGCAGAGACAGAGCTCTTATCCATTGGTTCACTTCCCAAATGCCCACAATGGCCAGTGCTGGGCCTGGCCAAAGCCAGAAGCTGAGAACCAAAATTAGGTCTCCCATTGGGTGGCAGGGACCTAACTACTTGAGCCATCACCTGCTGTCTCCCAGGGTGCACATTATCAGGAAGCTGGAATCAGGAGTGGAACCAGGACTCAAATCCAGGCACTCTCATTATGGGATTGCAGTTATTCCAGGCAGTGTCTTAATGCTAAACCAAATACCTGCCCTTTTGTGTATTTTCTTCAGTGAAATTAGTCCCGCCTATAATTCTTATGTGATAATCTGTGTCTAGATCAGAATTAACTAAATGAGGAATAGAGGCTTCCATAGTCAGCTATATGAATTGATCTGCCATCCCTAAGGAGAAATTCCAAAATTGGGCATAAATATAAATCATGAGAAGAAACAATGCCAACAATGTAAATGTGGCAGTTCACTTGCCCCATTCATATAAATCACCCTCAGTACAAAGCAGGTGAATAACTTTCTGGTTACATGGCCAAAATAAATACAGCCCTGAAAAGTTGAGGCCAACCCTTTGCTTGACATGTGTGTACCTCAGAAACCATTCCAATCCTGTGCCACTCCCTTTTTCCCTCCCTCCTCTCCATCTGGAAATTAAAACGATATAGTGACATATAAAGATGGGAAGAGTGCATTTAAGCAGATAAGTTTTAGTACTGCTATAGGAACTTTTTTAAAAAAGATTTATTTATTTATTTATTTATTTATTTATTTGAAAGGCAGCATTACAGAGAGAGAGAGAGAGAGAGAGAGAGAGAGAGAGAGAGAGGTTTTCCATCCACTGGTTCATTCCCCAGATGGCTGCAACAGCCAGAGCTGTCCAGACTGATCAGAAGCCAGGAGCCTGGAGCTTCTTGCGGGTCTCCAAATGGGGTATAGGGGCCCAAGCACTTGAGCCATCTTCTACTGCTTTCCCAAGCCATAGCAGAGAGATGGATCAGAAGTGGAGTTGGAACTTGAACTGGCACCCATATGGGAAGATGGCCCTGAGGGCAGCAGCTTTACCCACTTTACCACAACGCAGGACCCTTCTATGGGAACTTGAACAAGTTAAGTCCGTCTGGCTTCAGCTTCTGACAGGATTATTTTATGTGATAACTGAGAAAACAATCATGAAACTGCACAAAAAGCATAACATTTCATAAAATAAAAGAGGTAACAGGGTAAGTGGAAAGTACTGGTTTTTTTCAGATTTTTATTTTATTTATTTGGTTGACAGAAGGGAGAGGAGGAAAGGAGGAGAGGAGAAGGGAAGAGAGAGATGGAGGGTGAGGGGAGAAGGGAGAGAGAGGGAGAGGAAGAGGAAATCTTCCATCCACTGGTTCACTCCCTGAATGGCTGCACAGCCAGGGCTTGGCCAACCTGAAGCTATTTCATAAAAGCATAGATTTCATAGTCAGCATTCCTGCATTTGACTTGACTCTACCCCTTGATAAAAGCTCTCTGAGTTTGTTTTAGCTTTTTTTTTTTCCCCTAGAGGTTTTGTTTTGTTTTGTTTTGCCCCTAGAATGGAGTTTTAAAAATCTTACCTAATGGCCGGCACCGCGGCTCACTAGGCTAATCCTCCACCTTGCGGCGCCGGCACACAGGGTTCTAGTCCCAGTCGGGGCACCAGATTCTGTCCCGGTTGCCCCTCTTCCAGGCCAGCTCTCTGCTGTGGCCAGGGAGTGCAGTGGAGGATGGCCCAAGTGCTTGGGCCCTGCACCCGCATGGGAGACCAGGATAAGCACCTGGCTCCTGCCTTTGGATCAACACGGTGTGCCGGCCGCAGCATGCTGTCCACGGCGGCCATTGGAGGGTGAACCAACGGCAAAAGGAGACCTTTCTCTCTGTCTCTCTCTCTCTCACTGTCCACTCTGCCTGTCCAAAAAAAAAAAATCATTACCTAATGATTTGCAATGTTGAGTGAACAATGCTTGTGAAAACTCATAAACTTTAAAATCCAAACATATTAGTCATTATTTCTCTGTATACCAATTACTAACTGCTTTTCTCAGGGCCACTCCTTTCATAAAGCTTAAGCCATCCAGAAGTTTTCTAGTTTCAGAGCCAGAATTGTGGTACCTCAGATTGAGCTGCTGCCTGCAATGCTAGCATCCCATATTTCCAATACCAGCTCCCTGCTAATTCACCTGGGAAAGCAGTGGAAAATGGCCCAAGTGCTTGGGCCCTTGAACCCACGTGAAAGACCCTGATGGAGTTCCAGACTCCTGGCTTTGGCCTGGCCAGGGTTAGCCCAACCTTGGCCATTGTAGCCACTTGGGGAGTGAACCAGTGTATAGAAGATCAATTCTCTCTCTCTCTCTCTCTCTCTCTCTCTCTCTCCCCTTCTTGCTCCTCCCCTCTGTCACTCTGCCTTTCAAATAGATAAATCTTTTATTAAAAATAATTTTTCTACTTTCTATTAACTGATTTTACTATCTTTCCAACATAATTTAGTGCTACAATAAGTTCTGTTAACTTTTATCTCTGATTGTTTCATCTGTGTATATTTTATCTCTCCCCGAAGGATGAAAGTTCCTTGAGAGTATAAGTGATTCCATCTCATGTGGGTTTGTTTTTAAAGATTTATTTATTTATTTTGAAAGTCAGAGTTACAGAGAAAGAAGGAGAGAAAGAGAGAACTCTTTAATCCGCTGATTTATTCCCCAGATGGCCACAACAGCCAGCACTGGGCCAGTCTAAAGCCAGGAGCCAGGAGCTTTATCCAGGTCTCCCACATGTGTGGTAGGGGCCCAAACACTTGGGCCATCTTCCACTGCTTTTCCCAGGCCAGCTGGATTAGACGTGAAGCAGCCTGGACAGGAACTAAAACACATATGTGACGCCAGTGTTGCCGGTGGCAGCTTTACAGGCTGTGCCACAATGCTGGCCCCCATCTTGTGTTTTTTTATATTCACAATAATCCATATGTAGCAAAGTCTTAAATACATAATCTATAGTCAATAATTTTGAATTTATTTTTATTTTGTATATTTTATGTATAGGTACATTACATACCTTATTTAATCTTCAAAGCAATCACTTTACAGAATAAAAAGCTGTTCTTGGAGGTTAAGAATTGCTCAAAGTCATGCTACAAAGTGACAGACCTAAGTCAAAACCAGTACTAGAGGCTGGCATTTTGGCGCAGTGGTTAAGCTGTAGCCTGCAATGACAGCATCCCATATGAACATCCTATATGAACTCTCCAACATTGGTTCGAGTCTCAGCTGCTCCATTTCTGATCCATCTCCCAGTTAGTGTACCTGAGAAAGCAATGGAAGGTGGCCAAAGTGTGTGGACCCTTGCACTCATGTGGGAGACCCAGATGAAGTTCCAAGCTCCTGGCTTTGGCCTGGCCCAGCTACAGCCTTTGTAGCCATTTGGGGAGTGAACCAGTGGATGGAAGCTTTCTCTCTTTCTCTCTCTCTCTCTCTCTCTCTCTCTCTCTCTCTCTCTTTCTCTCTCTCTAATAAATAAAATAAAAGTATTTAAAAAAATACTCTCTTTCCACTTACCCTGTTACCTCCCTACAACTCACCCTTCAGGCTGCTAACTATATACAGTTCCTGAAGAAACTTTGTTCCCTATGACCTAACTACTCATTTTGTATATCTATCCATTACCCAAAGTCATTGTCAACTATAGAGAAATGAAGGAGAGGAAAATAAATATTGAATTAGGAGGGGGGAAATCTACTTATTTTTCTTATCTCCATGATTCCTTCCTTAAGAGAAACAAATTCATTTGAGTATTACAAACTAAGAGAATAAAAACGTAGAGAAAATCTCTATCCATAAACATGAGCATCAAAAAAATCATTTAAACCTATCTGTTCTCATAGATGGTCCTCTGTAACAATTCATGGAGTTTAGCCTAATTCAAATATATTTCTAAAATCTCCATGTTCTTTGGTCTTCCTTCAGTTTTTAAGAGAAACATCATTTAATCTTTTTTCCCAATATAAATAATAAGGTATACTTGTACTTTATTAAAGTTTTATTTGTAATTATTTGTTTACAGAATACCAGAAAAGATACATAATATTCCTATATGCTTTTTATCCATCTCCTTCTAATGTTATCACTTTACAAAGCATGGTACATCTATCAAAACTAAGAAATTAACATTGTTACAGTGCTACTAAATAAATTCCAGAGGGGCAGGCACTGTGGCACAGTGGGTTAAGCCATCTCTTGCGATGCCCATATCCTGTATCAAAGTGCCTTGTTCAAGTCCCAGCTATTTCCCTTCCAATCCAGCTTCTTATGCATTAGAAGGCAGCATATCATGCAAGTACTTGAGTCCCTGCTACCCACGTAGAAGATCCAGATGAAGTCCCTGGCTCCTAGCTTCAGTCTGGCCCACAACTGGTTGTTCTGGGCATTTGGGGAATGAACCAGTGGATAGAGGATCTCTCCCCCTACCCCATCACTATGCCTTTCAAATAAATAAATATTTCAAATAAATAAATTGTATAGACTGTATTTTTTACACTAACGTGCTTTTCCTGTTCCAAGGCCCAATTCAGAATACCACATTCCATTTAGATGTCATGTCTCTATAGCCTATCTGTGACAGTTTCTTACACTTGACATTTTTGAAGAATAATTAGGAGCTTTATAAAATATCTCTCATTTTTGGCTTTACCTAATGTTTTCTCAGAACGGATTTAGGAATTTTGGTGACAAATATCATAGAAGTGATACATCCTTCTCATTACATCATATCAGGACCATGTATTATCCATATTACTTATTACTGGTAGTATTAACCTTGCTCCTTTGGTTAAGATAATCAAGTTTTCTTTAAAAATAAAAAACACAATACTTTTTGGGGCTGAAGTTGTGGTATTGTGGGTAAAGCTGCTGACTGCCACACCAGCATCCCATATGGATGCCAGTTGGAGTCCTGGCTGCTCCACTTCCCATCCAGCTTCCTGCTAATGCACCTTGGGAAGCAGCTAAAGATGGCCCAAGTCCTTGGGGCTCTGCACCCATATGGAAGACCTGGAAAGAAGCTCCCAGATCCTGGCTTTGGCCTGACCCAACCCAGTCATTGTGACCATTTGGGGAGTGAACCAGTAAATGGAAGACATCTCTCTCTCTCTCTCTCTCTCCCTCTCTCTCTCTCTCTTTCTCTTTCTCTCCTTCTATCTTTTTCAAATAAATAAATATTTTTTAAAAAAAGAACTTCTTAAAATTCATGAGAGAATACTAATTCTACTACAGTTAGATCCATGCTAAGTAATCAAATATGTCTTTCATCTAATGATTTATTGTTGTTTAGATGTCTAGAGGCTAATCCTGCACTCTTTTTTTTTTTTAAACAGGCAGAATGGATAGTGAGAGAGAGAGAGACAGAGAGAAAGGTCTTCCTTTTTGCTGTTGGTTCACCCTCCGATGGCCACTGCAGCCGGCGCATCGTGCTGATCCGAAGCCAGGAGCCAGGTGCTTCTCCTGGTCTCCCATGCGGGTACAGTGCCCAAGGACCTGGGCTATCCTCCACTGCCTTCCCAGGCCATAGCAGAGAGCTGGCCTGGAAGAGAGGCAACCGGGATAGAATCCGGCGCCCCAACTGGGACTAGAACCCGGTGTGCCGGCGCTGCAAGGCGGAGGATTAGCCTGTTGAGCCACGGCGCCGGCCTCCTGCACTCTTAAGTAATCAAAAAGTCATAAAAATTGTGGACCCAAGATCTGTGTTCAAATTCGCTGTCTACTACTTATTGACTTTCCATCTCTATCAACCCTAATTCCCTCACCCAAAAAATGGTGATAATAATCATATTTATATCATGTATATATTTTATAACCATCAACACTATACAAATATTAATTGTTGCTATTATGCCCACAGTATGAGTTGCTTAATGGGCTTTTGTTTTTCCATTCTTTCTTTATAAAAGGACTTTCATAAGTGATGTGAAGACCCATATGAAAACACCTGCTGAATCTCAGAAATACAATGTGAAAGCAGGGCCGGTGCTGTGGCGTAGCAGGTAAAGCCGCTGCCTGCAGTGCTGGTATCCTGAGTGGACACCAGTTTGGGTCCCAGCTGCTTTACTTCCAATCCAGCTCTCTGCTATGGCCTGGGAAAGCAGTAGAAGATGGTCTAAGTCCTTGGGCCCCTGCACCCACTTGGGAGACCCAGAAGAAGCTCCAAGTACCTGGCTTCAGATCGGCCCAGTGCTAGCCATTTGGGGAGTGAACCAGCAGATGGAAGACCTCTCTCTCTCTGCTTCTGCCTCTCTGTAACTCTGCCTTTCAAATAAATAAATAAATCTTTTTAAAAAAGTTAAAGGTACAATGATAAAAAAGGACCCCCCTGAGATACCACTCTATTGGTCTATAAATACAACAAAGAACATTTTAAGACCAGATGAAGAAATTATATATACCATATACAAATTCCAAAAATTAATCATTCAAAAATTTGGGCATATTTGCATCAATGAGGGAAAAAAAAACACAAAATAATTGATCTGTTAAGTCTTTTAAAATGATTGAGAAGTGCTGAAGGAAAAGGTTTCCATGACTGTTAGGATTTAATATCCAGCTATAAAGGCTGTATTTCAGTACTGGAGGGAGATGTTATCATGTTAAGAGAGAAACCACTACTTCTAGTCTAAGAGTGCTTAACTTTGAATCTTTCTTGTACACCATGTTAGAGAATAAGCTTATTGAAGGCAGTGATAGCCTTAAATCTATTTCAGTGAACTAGCACTCTTCAGTAAATATTAAATTTTCATTGATGAAACTTTGCCATGCTTACTTCTGTTCTCTGAACTAAGATTATAACCTCTGTGTCGCTGGTCCTGGTTTACAGAATAGGGAGACTAAGCATGTATGTTAGGATACCAGCAAAAATCATACTTAAATATTTCCCCAAAGAATCTAATATTTAAGCAAAAGCACTTGAAGTAGTCATCATAAGCAATATCAGAACTGTGTTGGACTTTTTTCTTATTTTGGGTTTTTGTATTATTTTAAACTCTACTTACGACATAGAGGTGGCAGGATATCAAAATCTTTGCAGTACTAAGGACCTCCAGAACTCTTAATCCAGCTCTGTGTACAGGCATCTTAGGTTGGCATTAATTTTACATACTCAGTTATTCAGCAAAATTATTTTATTTCATGAAACTTGTAACATGTATATCCATTCTTTACACAGTAAATACAGTTTAAGATTCTTCCTCATTACAATACTTTCTCTAAGCAAAAAATCATAACAAATGTTAGCAAGTCTCATAAATTGGACTGCTGCCAGTTACAAGTTAACAGAGTTACTATACCATCATATCTTCCAGCTGTACTGAGAGTACATAGTTCTCAGAATAATCAACAATAAATTATTATTTATTACTGGTATAACTGGAATCTTAAATATTCTACTTGATGTGTCTCAATTTTAAAAAGGAATTAATTTCTTGTATTGTAGTTTGCACTTGTTTCACAAGTTTAGTTATCTGGGAAAAGAACTCTGGTTGTTTGTTCTCTCCCTCTCTCTTTCTCTCTCTCTCTCCCACTCTCAATTCAGCTAAATAAATTACTGCCAGATTCCCAGCTTCAACTCTCCCACTACCTATCAGCCAGTCTGATTATCCAGATGTTTCTGGTGTGTTTTGCTGTTAATACTCCCAGTACACTTCAAGGAGTTGGGTACAGATGTTGCTTGAGGATACGCTTACCAGACGCTGGTACTAATTAGACCACTTGTCATTTTTTGCTTGGTTTCATTTTGACTACTGGGTGCATCATGCAACTGTGTTGGTTATTTTTAAGAGCATGAAAATATAGAAAGCAGTAGTTAATTAACCTCATATAACTAAACAGGAAGTTAGCAGTACAGAGGCTTGGAGTCGGATGAGTGGAGTAAGATATAGGGGAAGAGAATTTAGGCACTCCACCCTCCCTACCCCTACCCCTAAACACCAAGCCTGCATCTAAGTAGTAAGTAGTTTCGGCGACAAAGACATGGCTTCGTTAGAAAACTCTTCCCAAGAGCTGTTTTAAACTTTGCTCGAAAATCAGCTGCTTTTCTCCGTTTCCTGCAAGAACAGGAATAGTTCATAGTGTAGTCCAAAGTTTGAAGCCCCATTTAAGGTTTCAGAGTTCACTACGATCTCTTGCCTGCACCACGTCTTCAGTTTTCGTAGAACTCAGTCTAAAAGGCTTTTTTCTTTTTCTGAGCAAGGTGCTCACTGTCAGCCCAGGTCTCTCCCCGACCCGGCGTCCCCTCAGCCGCTGGCGTCGATCTGGCAGGTGCGAGGCCGAGGCCCGGCGCTGAGCGGAGGAGGCCGAGTTTACACTGGGCGCGGGCCTAGCCGCGAGCTTCGCGAGCCTGGCCGGGGAGCGCTGAGGCGGGTCAACCTGCCCGCTCGGGCTGGGGAAAGGCTCCCTCAGCGCCAGTCCGCTCTCCGCCTTCAGCAGCCAGCGCCGCCGAGCCGCCGAGGCCAGGCGGCGCTCCACGGCAGTCGTAGCTGACGCGCCGCGCCGCCGCCCCTGTAGGACTTGGGCGACTCGCAGACTCCAGCCCGCCGGTCGGCCGGAGCGAGGCAGGCCGGCTCGGCCGGGCCGAACGCCGCTCCAGCTGGAAGGCCGGCGGGCGGGAGGTGGGGAGCGAGAAGGCGGGAGGAAGGGCGCGGGGCAGCCCGGGCGCCGCGCGCGAGGCGCCGAGCGAGAGCGCCACCAGGGCGGGGGCGGGGCGAGGGCGGGGCCCGGCCTTCCCGCTCCCGCGGCGCCGCAACTCCGCGGAGCCTCCTTAAAACTCTGCCGTTAAAATGGGGGCGGGTTTTTCAACTCAAAAAGCGCTCAATTTTTTTCTTTTCAAAAAAAGCTGATGAGGTCGGAAAAAAAGAAGAAACCGGCACCGTCTCTGCAGAGGCAACAGAAGCAGCAATTGTTTCGGCGAGAAAAGCAGCAAGGGAGGGAGAGAAGGAAAAGAGCAGAGAGAGAGAGAGAGAGAGAGGGACGACGCGCCAGTGCCCAAAGGGGTGAAAGGGTGCGGGGACCCGCGATTTTAGGGGACCGGCTACAAAAGAAACTGTCACTGGGAGCGCTGCGGCGAGGGCGGAGTGCTGCCCGGCTCCGCTCCCGGGCACAGCTGGCTGGCGGCTGCTGCCTAGGCGGCGGCACAAGCTAGGGGCGCAGGCCGGGGGACGGCGAAGTGGCACCGGGCGCAGAAGCTGCCGGGCTGACGCCGAGAGGGCGGCGGGACTGGCTGCGCCCCGGAATTGTGGCGACTCCCCAGACTGCGAGCTTGGCCTGCGCTTCCCAGGAGCCTCCCCATCTCCGGAGGCTCCCCCAGAAAACTGGAACAGGAAGGCAAGGACAGCGGCGGCCGCCGCTCCGTGAGCGCCTGCGGTAGAGAGCCCGAGCTGGCTCGGTCGTAGGCGGGAAGTTCCCGGCCGGCTGCCCTGGGCGGCCGCGATGCTGCCGCGAGCCACCCCAGCGGCCGGAGCCCCGTAGACGCTCGCCGCGTCGCCTTCCTCCCGCCTCAGGCTGCCGGGAGTCCCCGGACCTGCGGGGGCCGGCATGACGGGCTGGCCGGGGGCCTGCCGCGCGCCCGGCACCCTCCGGAGACGCGCGCCGAGCCGGGCTCCCACGGCCTCTGAGGCTTGGCGGGGCTGCGGCAGCCCGGCCGGCGGGCTTTGGAGCCTTCCCGCACGGCGTTAGCTCGCAGCTCGGCCCGGACGGAGCTACGGGCTTGCCCCGGAGAAGCTGAGAACACTGGGGAGTCCTCACGACCTGTAACTCGAGGGCCACGGAACTGCTACCGCCGTCTGCCTTTGGCGATCGTCTTTAACCCCCGGAGCACGGCAGCATCCTGCACCGCGGCGCTCTCCCTGCAGCACTGGACTGAGGACTCCCCCTTGGGCTAGACGGATGGAAACCGAGTCTCTCCGAGGACCTGGCCCTGCAGTTCTGGCTCGCTCGGCTCAAGTCACCACCGCGAACAAGGGTGGGTTAACACTTTTTCTTCCCCCCGCCTCCCCCCCTCGCCGTGTCTTCTCTTCCGTGGTATTTTCTGCCCTGATCCAGTCCCTTAAGTCTCCGCGCACGTTCCTCCTAGAGAGCTGCGGCGTAGGTACGTGACAGCTCTGCCTACAGCTTAACGTCCAGAGCAATTAACCAGGAATGTACGTTTGTCTGCGTGTCTCTGTTCAATCACCAGAATTCTTCATAGGGGTTAAGCTGAAAAAGCAAGGCGAGGAGCCCCTCTCCAATGGCTCAGTTTTGCTGAATAATCACGTGTGAATCGAGGGGCGGGCTTTTGGCAGGCAGATCTTACTAGTATTTACTACCAAGCTCTACTCCAGATTAACCATCCCAGTCCTTCTGTCAGTCTCCGATGCCATCATGCAGCCTGATTAGGAGCAAAGGAAAGGGGAAAAAGGAAAACAACTAATTCATCTTTTCCCGATCGTCAGGACCCTAAAGAATGGCCGAGCCTTGGGGGAACGAGTTGGCGTCCGCAGCTGCCAGGGGGGACCTAGAGCAACTAACTAGTTTGTTGCAAAGTAATGTAAACGTCAATGCACAAAATGGATTTGGAAGGACTGCGCTGCAGGTTGGTATCCAGAGAGGTGGGGAAAACAGGTTAATAACGTTGCCTACGTGACCCGGGTTTCTAGAATGACAGCTTTTAAGCTTTCAGGGGTACAAAATTTCACTGTTTTTAACCTAGTTGGTTGCCATATTTTATATCTTTAAATGGATCCAACTCTCCAAAATGACGTACTTTGAACGAACTCGTTAAATGCAATAACATCCTCGATATCAAGTGGATGCCAGGTTTGGTCTTAATTTTTGGAATGTTTTTGTGACGGTGGGGGATTTTAGAGTAGTCACAGCAGCGCCGAGGTTTGTTGGTTTTGTTTTGTTTTTAGACAGCTATGTAAACACATTATGATCATTATTTGAAGTAAATATACTGGTATTAGTGGTTTCACATACTTAGCCCCCAAATAATTGACCTTAACGCTAATTTTCTTGACTACTAATAAGGGTGTTTTTCCTTCAGATGTTTCACATTTTGACAAAGGGCTTTTCCTCCTTTGGAATGGGTGGCCTGGGCACCAGGGCAGGATGTACATTTCACAGCTAATGTGATACCATCCACTCATTCAGGAGTGAGGAGGAATGAAAAGTTGAATTTTCTAATCAGAGCTCATTGCTGTGTTTTTCTCTCTGTGGTCAGGCCGTGGTATGCTCTAATTTTCAGTAATTAAATTTACAGGCAACATTGACACATGTCCAGCTGCCAAGTATTGTACCTGATTAATTTTTTTCCTCCTCTAAACGTTGTCGAGTAACTTAGTTGAAAGGCTTAGAAACAGAAAAATGGCAAATTAATCTCAAATTGTTGCTTTTATCAGAGTTCTGATGACATTCTTATGAACTATTCTTGTTCGGAAATGCAACACTTGAAGCTGGGCTTTGTTTCAATTATAAGAATTAGAAATTTAAGTGGCAGGACGTACACTGTTAACAGACGAGGTCCATTCAGTCTGTACATTTTAAATCAGAATATGCTGGCCTTGCAAAAATTACAATATTAAGAAAGATTTATGCAGATACTAAATTATTTGTCTTGTTATTTCAGGTAGGTTATTTAGGGAAAGAACTTTTTTTTTTTCCTTTTGCCACCTAATAGTTTTAAATAGATTTGGTGATAATAGCAATGCCACAAATTTAATATATTGAAAACTCAAGAGGTTATATAAATCTCACAAAGAATCAGCCACTTAACCCATGTTCAGAATAAGATTTTACAGGACTTTTGACGAACAGAAAGACTGCGAGATCAATACTATTTTTTAAAAAGCTTTCATACATATTTTTAATACACTCTGCAATCGTATTTATATTAAACATTTATTAAGATACTAATACCCATGTATTGCGGCTTAGTCTTAGTACAAATAATGAAACACACACACAAACAAAAACAGGAGGCTAAAGGCTTATTTTCAGTATGCATGATCCTGATTCTGAAGTTGTGTCATAACTACAGAAAGAACTTTCTTCAAAACCATCTCCAATATCACTATTATTTTCTGTGAAATATGGCAAATTTTCTTTTATTATAATTTTGTTTATTGAATTCAATTGCAAAAGCTTTTTCGCCTTTCCTAGTGTAAGTTTTTCAATCAGGGTAATGTCAAAGGCCTTAATCGTACATTTGCTTTTCGAAGATCCAAGGTGTGTCTCTTATTTTTTTCATTTTAGGCCCTAAAATGTGACTAAAACTTTAAGGACAGTTGTGGCAAAAATTATATTGTATTAATTTTTAATAACCAAAGAATGTATTTCACTGAAGTTCTTAAAAAATAAATTATGTGTCATTTTTACCACTCTCACAAAGGAAGGGCTACAACTCAATAGAGTTTTATCAACGAGGAAGCTTAGTATCTTGGCCATCTATATAATTTGAATTTATAAAATATGTATTCTAAATATATTTTATTACTTACCTTGTGATTATTTTAAACAAACATTTTAAAGATAGATCAACTTTGTATGTATTTTCCAGTGAATTAGCTTTCAATTTCATAAGCATTTGAATGTCTTACTCTTCATTGTATTTATTATAAATTTAGATCATTACGAATATATCTAAATATAAATGAAACCAGTTAAAATGCTGATAATTTCTAGCATATTAATGAGAGTAATATTTTCACAACTAAATCATATATATTTTATACTTGCATGCTGCTGTACAAGATATTTTATAATTATGAGAGACTAATAGAGACCTATTATTAGAGTGAAATATGTTCAAGCAACAATAGATAAGTCTTTGAGTTGTGATTATTTGTATGTTGATAGCAAATGTAAAATGTTGGCACTATACAAATAGCCATTCCTAAATACTTA
This sequence comes from Lepus europaeus, assembly GCF_033115175.1. Taxonomy (NCBI): domain Eukaryota; kingdom Metazoa; phylum Chordata; class Mammalia; order Lagomorpha; family Leporidae; genus Lepus; species Lepus europaeus. The sequence goes on from NC_084831.1 coordinate 42,480,161, forward strand.
TAATAACTACAAAAGAAAATAAGATGGGGTCACCGGCTGATTATTAAATGAGTTCAAATCACAAGACAAAGCTGCCCGTGACCCAAAACCTACATTAGGTATCTTATTTTTTCTTCTGTTGATCTCTTGAAAATCAAGAGGTTACTCAGAACTCTGAGAAACAATAAGTAATATAAAAGGATGACTGTTTCATTCCTTTCAAGAACAGTTTGCCACAAAATCATTTCCTGTCTACTGCAAAGCATATCATGAACTTAGTTTTAGATAAATTGATTTAATAAGCAATATAGAACGCTGTTCCTTATTAACACCTTAATAATCAGTAACATTTTGCAATTTGAAATGAAGGATCCTAAATACTGAATACACTTAGTAGTCTATATTAAATAACTTGTGAAGAAAAATGCTTTTTAATAACATGGAAGTTTGGGACTGTATCTATTTGGAAGGAATTTGTGAAAATTAATCCTTTAAGAAAATATTGTCTGAATTTTTTATAGATCTGTGTTGTAGATGGTAGTCTCATGTATTGAAACACTAATTTTTAAGTTCAAAGAAACTTACCATCCTTATTTGTTTTCAGTGGCTATTTAGAAAATAAATTTTATCTACATTTCATTATTCATTTCATTAATACCTCAGAAAGATTCATTGAGCAAGAACAAGCAAACAGAAGGAAACCCTTATTTAAACCCCAAGTCCCACTTCTTTCATTTTAATAAATTCATGAAACCACACAAGTCTTCGTGGAAGATCGAGAACTGAATTGTTAGTAAATTATATATAGACTGTACAGATCTTTTTTTATTGATCAGTTGATTCTACTTTTGGTCCCCTTTAAGACAGTCCATCAAAGAAGTTCAATTTTTTAGAACTTTTCTTCTACTTTTATCTATTAGTTCTTTCCTGCAAATGTGCCCTTCCAAACTCCATCCTATGGATCTTCCCATAGAACTACATCAAAATAGTCACATAAATGGAAGGGCGGTTAGTTAGTTTATTCCTGTAGCCCAAGAGCCTGAAGGATTCTACCATTTCTACTTCTCTTCTAGGTTATGAAACTTGGAAATCCCGAGATTGCCAGGAGACTACTACTTAGAGGCGCTAATCCCGATTTGAAAGACCGAACTGGTTTCGCTGTCATTCACGATGCAGCCAGAGCAGGTTTCCTGGACACTTTACAGACTTTGCTGGAGTTTCAAGCCGATGTTAACATCGAGGATAATGAAGGGAACTTGCCCTTGCACTTGGCTGCCAAAGAAGGTCACCTTCCGGTGGTGGAGTTCCTTGTGAAGCACACGGCCAGCAATGTGGGGCATCGGAACCACGAGGGGGACACCGCCTGCGACTTGGCCAGGCTCTACGGGAAGAACGAGGTCGTTAGCTTGATGGAGGCAAATGGGGCGGGGGGATCTGAAAATCTGCAGTGAATGTAGGGAGGGCTGTCCCAGGTTGCCTCTACTTTGTCAGTCAGTTGGTTGGCTGTGCTGTTTTAATACCGTTTGTTAAAATACGGCTTTGTCATATTTTAAGCAGCTAGTTAAATGAAACTACGTAAGTGGAAATCTTTAAGCAACATCTTTTTCACCTGCAAAATCCTGAAGTCTAATGTGTAATTGCAAATAGCTTTGGCTTTCTTCTGAATATTTTATCTTTCTTTGATTTTTTTCCCCCTTGCTCTACCCTTTGCCAATCTCAATACCCAGCTTGGAGACTGTTTTTAAAATGGTTTGTCCTGATGCTTCTTTTACCTAATTAAAACACTTTTTCAGAACAGGACAGTGTTTTGCTGTGATTTTCACTCCTCTATACCCACACATAACTTGCCATTTGCTAAGGAGCACTGTACTGAAAGTTGATATTTTAAGTCTGAACATTAGAAAGTAGGCCAATTGGAAAATTAGATATGTGCTCTTTATCAGTTATTCCTTTCTTGTCTCCTCAACTGCCCCCTCACAGGGATTTTATTTGGTGCTAGTTTTAAAAGAAAATGCCACCTTGAAAATTCTTATCAATAGTTGGCTTTTTAAATCACAAAATTAGACAATTGATTAAATAATACATTCTTAAATTATACCATAAGTGTACTAAGTGTAATCTTGGCTTTTTTCTTCCTGAATGTAAAATTACAAAATGTTCAAGTATTAAAGTAAAATAAAAAAAACTGATTTTTAGAGGATAAAAACACAACAAAAAGAAATGTATAAATCATATCTAGAGTCCATAACTGTTTTAGGGTCTACAGAATAATAAATTTAGAAACTTAAATAAATAAGCCACTCCTACATATGATACTTGATTTCCACAAAACTTTTTAGTAAGGGACTATTAAATCTTTTTAGGAATATGTTTAGGTAAAAATAAAAAGTTGTGAAGGAAATAGAAATATCTCAAATTCCCAAAGGATTTTCAAGCATCTACTGTTTTCTCTGTCATTTTAATTTAAGATTTTTCACCAAAGAATTTCAATGCAGTTACCATTTATAAATTTATAAATACTTGATTCATCATCTCCCACATGAACAAAGATGTTTTATGTGAAAGTTCCCTCCTGCTTCATAAGCTTCCCTGCCCTCACTCCAAAAAGAACAAAATACTTCAAGGTTTATTGAAGGACATGGTTCTGATGCCTGCCCTAACAAGGACTGGAATGGTTGCAGGCAAGTGGTTTTCAATAATTTATTTTCCATGTAGCACAAAAGAATATAAGAGAAAAAGATTGATCTTTTTCACTTTGTACTAAATTTCACACTCCTTAAGTTATGTGCAACAAGACTTTGACTTCTGCCACCATTAACATTGCTAAACAAATGTATTTTAATGGCAGCATGAAATTAAAATACTTCTTATAGAAAAAAGTAGAAACATGATTTGAAGGAAAAGTGTGTTATATTCTGTACTTAAAAATGGGTCTATACACAAAATATACTGTTTTAGTAAGCTGAATGTTTTCTAAACACTATTACTGAAGGTAGCAACTTAAAAAGACATCTCCCAATTGTAAAGCTGGAGATTTCTGAATTTAAGGGCCAGTTTAGTGGACTTTACAGCCTCCACATGTCTCACCATTTATGTTATTCCATGAAGGAAAATTTCCCTTTAGAGATTCCAAATCTAAAGGTATAGGACTTCACAAAGCAAAAGAAGTTTTTTCTGCAGTGGCTTTGTTCTCGGGTGGTGGAAGCACAATAGAGGGAGAGGAAGCTCTATCTCTTCATCAGCCTAAAATGTGCTAGGTATTAAAACACCGCTACATTACTCTGGCTCTTTGCAGGAAGTAGCTTTGTTCATCTAAGTATTTCAGAAATGAGTTATGTGGTCCCCTCTAGGAAACACGAAAAGCCATTATTCAATCTCAAAAACCTCGACGCTATTCAGCAATACCCTTGAACATGCTGAAATGTAGAGGACAGAGAAAGGGTGCTGCTGAGTTTAATGGAGTGTAATTTGCAGCGAGCGGAGGTGAGGAGGGGGTCTAAACTTATTCGGATTCAGAGAGTGGGAATGCAGGTGCTAATTAATAGCGGGCTCAGAGCCCCAGGGAAGGATGAAGGACAGAGGAGCGCTCTCAAATTCAGGTCTTTCCCCGCATCCGCACCCGCACCCGCACCCGCACCCGCAAACAGGCTCAGTGTTGCCCAGTAAAGCTGAATCCAGGCTTACATCTAGGGCGAGGTGGGGGTAGGGGGCTACTAACAGCATTCTGGTCCCGGAACCACTAAGAGAAGCGTCTTTTATCACATTTCGGTAGTGGACACTGGTTTTCTGCTAAACATCATGCATCTCGCCATGGCGTGATGAGCTCATGTACACACACCACCCTGGGCAACTTCACTGATACCTGAGTGTTCTGTCCTGGGAAAGCAAGTCACTGGATAATGTGATAAATATCCTTTATCCTACTGATCAAATGCACACTGTGGGATCCTTGGATTCAGACTGATTTCGAAATCTCAGTTCCCAGAAAGGTACTTTTCGGCTTTTTACCGGGCGTAGAGTTTAACAGCGCAGAAGTGCCAGCAGTCACAGAGCTGGGAACGAGAAAGGGTCGCACTTGCAGCATTCCCGACTGCCCTAAGCAAGCCTCATCTAAAGGCTGCGGGGGGGAAAGTCCCTGTCTCGATCTCCGGGGGCTGTTCTGCGTTTGCCCGGCGGTTCTGTGAAAACAGATAGATGCAGGGACCTAGAGGTCTGAGGCTCGGGCTAAAGCTCTGCCCGTGAGCCAACCCCGGCCCTCTGGAGGGGCTGCGAAGCTGTCCTTTTTGCCTATCTGAAACTCTTTCTCCAGACTCCCACTCCAGACCCCCAGCGCCCAGGCGAGGAAGCTGGAGCCCAGAGCTCCCTCAGGGCGCGCAGAAGAGCCCGGGGTGGGGGTGGGGGAGCTTCAAAACCGTTAGCTCGCATTTTTTCCTCCCTCCCTAAGGTTTCTTTTCTTTTCTCTTCCTGTCCAAATATTTCAAATTTCCCCGCCTTAAATAACAGTCTCCTTTTATTTAGCTAGTTTCTCCGGCAGGTTTGGCCGCCCGCTTGTCTCTGCCCCACTACGGGTCCGGCGCGCTTCAGCGCCTCGCTGCTGCCCGCAGCCCCCGAGCGCTGCCCCCGGCCCAGCTTGCGCGTCCCAGGGCGCGCCCGCCGCAGCCGCGGCCCCCTCCTGCCGCGACCTCGCCTGACCTGGCTGTCCCGGCACCCAGCGCCAACTAAGGCCGCCCCCCACCCGGACGCCTGCCCGCCTGCCCGCCCGCCTGCCTGCCGCCCCAGCTCGACTTCCCTCCCCGGACTTTGGAGCGTCTTCTGCTTTTGGCTTTGGATCCCGGTAGCCCTGGACCTGCGGGAGGGCCGCGCAGATAGGACGCAGCGGAGGAGGCCGGTGGCCGGAGCCTGCCCCAGCCCCCACCCGCGGGTAACCTTGGAGGCGCCCTCGGAGTGAGTGTGTGCGCTCCCGCGCCAGCCGGCCGGGGCGAGCTGGCGCACAGCGCAGCGGGCTGGAGGCGGGAGCTGGGGGCGGGGAGGAGGAGCGGGCCCCGGCGCCTCCCGGCCGCCGCCGCCGCGCCCGGGGAGCTGCGGGTTACCCGAGCGGCCAGGCACTCCCCGCCCCTCCGGTCCCGGCCCTCAGGCAGCGGTCCCCGAGGACGCGGCAGCCATCCCCCCGGGTGGTTCCGGCGACCTGTGCCCGAGGGACGGGGGCCGGAGGGCAGCGTGGGAGCAGACGCGAGCGGGCCGGTGAGTGCCCGGCTCTGCAGAGGTGAGCTGGCGGCCGGAGCGCCTCGGTCCCCGGCGCCGGGGCCAGCACTCCCTCCCCGCCCCCGGCCCCCCCCGCGACAGCTGAGGACAGCCGGGCTCCGGGCCGCGGGTGCGACTGCGAGGAGGCAAGCGCCTCTCCGGCTTCTCAGCCCCCAAGGCTGTTCGCAAAGTTGCGCTACGGTTCTGCTCGCCCCCGACCCCCCATAAGCCACTAGACTTCCGGGACGGAAAACGCACGTCCATTCGGGGAGACCCTCAGCTTGGGACGTGGGCGATCGCAGGAGGGCTGAGGTGCGCGAACCCCCTAGGAGGGGTTCTGTGTTTTCATCCGGAGCTCTTTGGAAAATCTAGGGTGGATTTTCCGCTGAAGATACCTCAAAAGAATTAAAAATTCCCCCAGATCTGGATACAGACTCGGTACATGAAGTTAAATGTTTTTGCCATCTGCCGTAGAAAAACAGTTGTGTGAGTTTCAGGTATTAGGATGTGGGTTTGGAATTTTCTGCGCTTTTAATCCTCAGAGACGTTGAATAACAGCGTACTAACATCCGGCAAATGAGCCAAGGTTATCCTTGCCACCACAGCACCTGCAAAAGCACAAATGGAACTGAAGCATTTTGCTTCCTAAGTTCTAAAATGGCTTCTGAACTGTCCAGAGGTACCAGCACGCACGGGGAAGGGGACCAGGGAACTGGAGGAGAGTTTGTACATATTTTTAAACGACATAGATGTTAGTACACTAAAATTCTTCCACCTAGCCCCTCTCTCCCCTCCAGCCCCCATCCTCATAGGTCGAGGAGGAATTTCAGTGCAGGCCTATCCAACAATTCTGTATACAGCCTTTTTTTCTTGCTTCCCATCTCCCCCCTCCTCCAAAAGAACACAAAACAACCGGCCAAAAACATCAGCTCTTTTGGGGAGGAAGTAAAAAACCACCAATCCTTATCCAGCTACACGTCATTTATTTTGAAAACTAAGGAGAACTGCAAACACCCAATGCTATGAAAGAAAAACTTACCAGGAACTCAATGCACTTAATTGGTGTAAATAATATTGTCTAAATAATAACATTGTCTGTTAGCATGAAAATGATGGGACCATTCCTGGAACTCATAGGTGAAAAACTCAAAACTCTTTCTGGAAATTTTTGGACTGACTTCTGCTCTTCTTTATATTACACCAGTGCTGTAGTTGAAAAAATTGATATTTTATCTTGACCATAAAAAGCAGTATCTTACCAACCAATTTTATTTTACTTATGTGCCTTAGATTTTCAGATTAATCATATGAATAATGAAAGTTCACATGTAAAGGAAAACAACCAAATTCTTGATCACAACCATATTAAAATATAGTCCACTCCTCTATCCTTTGTCAGTGTACAGTTTGCACAGCTTGCTGGAAAAGAAATCTATCCTGAGTTTAAAACTTATACTTTGGAAACATAATTTCTTTAAAAAAAAAAAAAACCTTACTGGTCTTTAGGAGTAAGTGTTCTGTAGTTTGGCAATTCTGTTGTACATATAATGCAACACTATCTCCTTTTCTTATATTTTGGAACTATTGCACATTTTGGGCCCAAATAATTCTTGTTTCACAGTTTTCTCCTTTAGATATATTTATTAAAAAGAGACTGTTCTCAATGATGCAGCAGCATTCTGATGCCCATGTGCTAATTCAAGCACTTCACACCAAACCTACACAGCCCATTTAGAAATGAACATGGATTTCTTCTTTTGTCAAAATCTGGAACAGATATGAATGAATATTAACATTTGAAAGGCCTGGTATAATTAATATGCAGATTAGCAATGATGTAGTGTGGTGATGATTCAAAATAAAATAGAAATACTCATATGTTAGAATAAGTGGAATGAGATGATTAGATTAAGCAGCATCTGATGAGTGACAGTATAATATACCTTATCCCTCATTTTCTAATTCCCAGTATTTAAATAAGCAATAATCTGTGTTGTAATATGCTTTTTAACTGTTAAAAATACTACACACTAATCATCATAAGATAAAAATCATTCTGGAGTCCCTTTTTCAATGTTAGGTAAAAACATGATTAAAAGCAGTAGTTTTTAATATTTCACTATACAGTTGCTTATAGTTTTGGCTAACCCCCATATTTTTGTTTTAACTTTTCTACTTTTTTTGCCTCCAGATTTTAGGTAATGAACACAAATAGTGTGGAGATAGAGGTTTCCAAGTTTCTTTTATTCCTGCTTTCTTAAGCCATCTATTATTTCTCTATTCAAAAACATTACTTGAACTTTGGAAATAATTTTTAGTGGTGCTAAAAAGTAGCTATTATCTTCATTAATTATTGGCCTATAAGTGAAAAAGCATTCAATCTGAATAAAAGTATGGAAGTTATAGTAATTGTGTATTTATGTTTCAAATATAAATTAGTTGAAATGCTAAGAAATATTTAGTATTTTGACATATGCTAAAACTTCCAGCATAGAATCAAGAACTAGAAAACTCTGAAATTTATTTTTGCTCTTTGAGGATAATTGAATGTATTTAAGATTTCCATTTTCAGATAAGGCTAATCGCTTTAACCAATAAAAAGTTAAATTGTTAATACTTATGGAAAAAATGGAGAGGACTATGATATCAACTCCAAAGCAATTTTTATGATTCCTACTGGTAAATTATATATTTTAGAGTTTGTTATTTTATACATATATTTACACTTAGCAGATAAACCAAGGTTTTCTATGTTTATAAATATATATTTGCACTATGCAAGTGTCAAATAATGCTTTTTGGTTCTGCCTTATATGAATACTTTTATAAATGTGTATGTATATTGAGATATTTCTTACTAAAGTTTAGTAAATGGATATTTTGACCAAAGACTACCAATTTGCTTCACATTACTATTTTAAGATGTTATATTATGATCTACTACTAAAATATAAACTGACAATGTTTTAGATTTAGGTGAGGTCATTTTCATTAATAATCCAGGGAAGGATCTAAATTAAAATTTTAGAACTAAATACACTGATGTAGGTCTTAGTTTTATCTAAGCCATTATTTTATATTCTTGACATGGAGCAAATATATTTTAAAAAATCCACTTAACACCTATTACATGATGGTCAATTTGCTAAAGAATCCAAAAACCAAGACAAAAAAAAAAAAGCAGAGCAGAGCAAAGACATCTCCCCCCACTCCCACTCCCCCTAAAAAAAACCCACAACAACATGTTTTCATTATGTCACAATGGTAAATATAAACAGATTAATTTTCTAGATATGGACAATTTTCCAGTTACCCCCTGAGCTTTTGTATCATTTTCACTTAGTAATGCTTTTAAAACTCATAGCTGAGGGAAAACACCACTATTTATGGTTATATGCATAATTTATATATATAATATCTTTTACTTACATACAACAGACACATGTTCTATCCAAAAATAGCAAGCTCAGCACCATTCTGAAAGGGTGAGTGGTTACAGTTGAACATCTGGACTAGACTGAGGGGCTGTTCAATGTGAAGCCAGCGTAGAGCCACATGGGAAAGAACACTGAACTGAGTGTATGCTGGCTAATTTGCTCAAGAGTAATCAAAATGGCTCTGAGCTAGTATAAATTGCCTACAGTTGTTTAAATATATGACACAAATAACTCTATACAAAGACAGTTAAAAGAAGGAACATATATATATGTTTATATTTAATCCAGAAGGAGATCATAGATGTCATAGGGAAAATATTAACGTGGCAATGTAATGCAGATTTGTGCATAATAACATCAGCTGAAGGTCAATGGTTGCTCTCCATTTCTCCTTAAAAAGCATGTTTATTGTGTTTTAAAGATTTAAGATACACAGTTCTTCAAATATATGACTGTTGTCATATATTAACATATTAATATTCTAATTTTAAATTCCCACAAAAAAGTACTCCAAAATACTCTTTTAGTTTACCAGATTCTACTGAAAGATCTAACACTATGCTAAGATCGGTGGTAAACTTTTTGGTTTGCAACACAAAAGGATTTTAGAGATCAGTGCTTTCTAGGGAAATATTCTGCCTTGAATTACCAGGATGAAGAACTGGGAATTTTTAATAGCACTTTTTTGTCTTCTACAACAAGATTATATTGAGAATCAGTGTGAGATTAAATTATCATTTCTATAGTAAATTAATATTTTTATCAGTGTTTTGAGTTTAAATATGTAGAATTTAAACAATAGAAGAGTATAGGACTATTTTGAAGTTTCTCTACTCAACGACAGAACATATTGGGAAGAAATCATCAGACATAAAATTCAAGCTACAGAACAATGATATTAAATCAACTGGCAGAAAAATTGTCTCACTCAGTCTTCTGGGGAAAATGAATGGTAAGAAAAAATATTTAAATATCTTTCATTAGATTAAAAGATTACCTCAGTGGATAAGAGATTCATTCTCTTTTTCTCTCTCTCTGCTTCTCAAATAAATTAAATAAGTAAATATATTTTTAAAAATATTATTGATCTCTTTTCCAATAGAGTAAAATCCTAGGAAATAAAATCCTAAATATTTAGGAAAGGGATATGAACATCCTAAAATCAAGTGATCTGTCTTTATGAAATATGATAGTAACTGATATGAGAGGATTTTCTCAAGATGTTTTCATATCATTATGAATATGTTAGCATGAAAAATTGGCTCAATAATATCTTGAATTTTTTGAATTTTTTATTTTTATCATCATTTGCAGGCTATTAATCATATGTATACAAAGAAAATAGGAAGTACTTTGATAAATGTCTTTTCTTTTTGGTATTTCTCAATTTATCCACCTACATTTTAGTGACAGAAAAGAAATGCATAAACAAATTAATATGTCAATATTTATCTTGCATCTGTATTACCTAGTTTAATATTCATAACCTCTCTATAATTCATATATATATAATTCATGTATATATTCATATATATATTCAACCCTCAAGAACATATATATTCATAACCTCTCTATAAATTGGGCTTATTTTACAAATCAGAAAACTCAGATTTGGTGATAAGCAACTTGTCCATATCACAGGCTAGTAATTTATAGTATAAGGATGCAAATTTTCCACTGCATTGTGGCCAAATGGAAAGATCTCTCAGGAAAATGACCACAAATCAGTCAACTCAACACTCACATATTAAGCACCCATCATTATGGTCACTTAATAGGTTTACTATCTTGGGACCATTTATATATGAGGTTTTCCACTTCTATAAAATGGGGATAATAGTACCTAATTTGCCATGTTGTAAATAATCAATGTGTGTACAAAATTCCTGGCCTCAGTGAGCCTTTAGCAGATAACTACTAAAGCTATTGAGGGAATACAGAGTAATATCAATTCATTATTGATCTCAAGAGACTGAAAAACTTCTTGGGTAAATAAAGTTCACATATGGCATAGAAATATAAAAACTGGAAAGTGGGTAGGGCATAAGCAAGTGCATGGTAATGTGCAGTGTAGATTGCACCAAATTAGGGGAAAATCATATTAGAAGGTTAATGATATGGATTTAAATATCCTAAAGTAGAAAACTTCCATTACTAAGAAGAAAATGGGAAAGTTGCCTAAAGATGATTGTTTTTCCAGCTTATAATCTCTGAGAGTGCCTATATCTAATAAAAAATATAAGGTGGACAATGGAAAGTGATTGCATAGGGAGAAAATACGTTATGATGAGCATATATAAGCAGTATCTTGAAAGGTATATTTCACCATTTTAGAATAAGTGACTGTGACACTGATTCAAATACAATATAAAAATAGCAAGGCGTTTCATAATATCACAAAATTGGGTCTATATGTAATCAGTATCAGACAGTGAGTGGCATTAAAGCCATGTAAATGTTATTTCTAACTCTGCTACTTACTTTGTGTCTCAGCTTGCAACAGGCACTTAACTTTTCTGACCTTCACTTTCCTCGTTTGTTAACTGGTTGTAATACTATATACTTTACAGGCTGTAATAATTACAAATAAAATTTATTAATAAACTACTTCAGTCTCTAATATGTGACACTTGGAAGACCATATACCAACAGATTTCCCCAGACTTAGATTTAGTTATATTAACAGAAAGAAAAGAAAATCCTTCTAGAGACCCATGACCCAGAGTAATACAGACAGTTTCTGATTGAAAATAAAAATAAAAACTTTGAATTAAGACTTAAAGTTGTCACTCAAAGCAACTTTACACAACCATGTATCTGATTAACATCTAAATGCAGTTTTATTTTTTAAATCTTTTTTTTTAAGATTTATTTATCAATTTGAAAGCTATAGAGAGGGAGAGACAGAAATCTTCCATGCATTGGTTTACTCCCCAAATGGCTGCACCAACCAGGGCTGGGCCTGTCCCAAGCCAGGAGCCAGAAGCTTCTCTGTGGGTACAGAGACCCAGGAACTTGGACCACTGCCATCCTTGGCTGCTTTCCCAGGTGCACTAGAGGGAAACTGGATTGAAAGTGGAGCAGCTGAGACTCCAACTGGCGCCGATGTTGGATGCAGGCACTGCAGGTGGAGGCTAACCTTCTACCCCACAGCACAGGCCCCAGGTACATTCAGTTTAATAACCACATGTGTAAGATACTGTTCTGAATGCTTAGTTTACAGACATGAATCAGACACCATTTCAACCCTCAAGAATTAGTGATTTCATGAGAGGAACAAAATGCTAATGCTGGGTACAATATAGTATTAGGCACAACTAAGGCATAAAATAATAATAACTTTAACTTGGGAAATAATAATAGTAAGTACCTGGGAGAAACCAAATTCCATTTCCAAAAAGCTACTTTTTAAGAATCAAATAGACTTCCATTTCCAACAAAATGAAGACTAAGAAGTCTTCTTAGAACAAAACAAATAGATTTCTGAATAAAATATTTGTAAAACATATTTTGGAATGCAGGGTTGTGTTGATAAGAAAGTAGGGGAAATCTACAGCTATCAAAAATGAATGAAAGTGAATCCTGATGCCAGCTGCTGTGGGGGGAGAGGCACCTATTGATCCTTGAAATATTAGTTTCCTGGGGCTGCCATAACAAAATACCACGAATTCAGTGCCGTAAACAATAGCAATGTTCCTGTCTCACAGCGCCAAGTCTGAATCAAGGTGTCTATAGAGTTAGTTCCTTCTGAGGGCTGTAAAGGGACTCTGTTCCTTGTTTCCTACTTCTGATAACTCCAGGCATTTTGGGTCTTGTGGGTGGTATTCCCTCTGTGTTTTCATGTACTCTTTCTTCTATGTGCCTCTGTCTCTGTTCAAATTTCCCTTTGGATAAGGACATCAGTCCTATTGGATTAGGGCCCACATTAACACCCTCTTCTTAACCAGATAAAAGCAAAGACCCTCTTTCCAAACAGTCACATTCACATGTACTAGGGATTAGGACTTCAACATCAACTCATAATATCTGCTGAACTATAGTTTTAATTTTTTTTTTTTGACAGGCAGAGTGGACAGAGAGAGAGACAGAGAGAAAGGTCTTCCTTTTGCCGTTGGTTCACCCTCCAATGGCCGCCACGGTTGGCGCGCTGCGACCAGTGCACCGCGCTGACCCGATGGCAGGAGCCAGGTGCTTCTCCTGGTCTCCCATGGGGTGCAGGGCCCAAGGACTTGGGCCATTCTCCACTGCACTCCCTGGCCACAGCAGAGAGCTGGCCTGGAAGAGGGGCATTAATTTTTAAGAGACTCAGAGGGATAAAAGCCAAAGTTTAGGGCCATTACAAGGCAGGAAGACTGACAGAAGCCTAAAGGGGAATTCTAAAGGAAACAAGTGGATTTAAATATTCAAATATTGGGCCAGCGCTGTGGCAAAGTGGGTAAAGCCACCACCTGCAGTGCCAGCATCCCATAAGGGTTCTGGTTTGAACCCTGGCTGCTCCACTTCCGATCCAGCTCTCTATTGTGGCCTGGGAAAGCAGCAGAATATAGCCCAAGACCTTGGGCCCCTGCACCCACGTGGGAGACCCAGAGGAAGCTCGTGGCTTTGGATCAGCGCAGCTCTGGCCCATTGCAGTCATTTGGAGAATGAACTAGTGTATGGAAGATCTCTCTCTCTCTCTCTCTCTCTCTCTCTCTGGCTCTACCTCTCTCTGTAACTCTGCCTTTCAAATAAATAAATAAATAAATCTTTAAAAAATAAATATATATTCAAATATTTTGCTCCATCATAAATCCTTTATTGGCAGTGTTTTATAATTATTGCCTGCTTTATTGTGGCTTATTTCTTCATTTTTTGCATGCCTTGAAGAGAAGTTTTTCACTTAATGAAGTTAAGAAGAGCTGTATAAACTGATATGGAGTAATGAATGGATAAATATGATATACCTATATAATGAAATATTTTCAGACAAAAAATAAAGTACTGATTTATGCTACAACGTGGATGAATCTCAAAAACATGCTGGCACTATGGTGCAATAGGTTAAGCCTCTGCTTGTGATAGTGTTGACATCTCATATCAGAGTGCCAGCTCCAGTACCAGCTGCTCCCCTTAGGATCCAGCTCCCTACTAAAGTACCTGGGAAGCAGCAGAAGATGGCCCAGGTATTTGGGCCCCTCCACTAACATGGGAAACCCAGATGGAGTTCTGGGCTCCTAGCTTTGTCTTTGCCCAGTCCAAGCTGTTGCAACCCTTTTGGGGAGTAAACCAGGAGGTGGAAGATCTCTCTCTCTCTCTCTCGCTCCCTCACTTTGTCACTCTACCTTTTAAATAAATAAATAAATCTCTTAAAATTTTTATTTAAAAATGTGCTGAAAGAAACTGACACAAAAGACCACATAGCGTATGATTCTATTTATATCGAATGTCCATAATAGGCAAATATCTAGAGACAGATAGTAGATTAATGAGGGATCAACATTGTGGTGCAGTGGACTAAGCCACTGCCTGCAACACCAGCATCCTGTATGAGTACAGTTTGAATCCTGGCTGTTCCACTCCCAATCCAGCTCCCTTCTAATGGCCTGGGAAAGAAGCAGAAGATGGCCCAAGTGCTTGGGCCCCTGCCACCCATGTGGGAGACCCAGATGAAGCTTCTGTCTCCTGGCTTCAGTCTGGCCCAGCCCTCCCTAGCCATTATGACCATTTGAGGATTGAACCAGTGCATAGAAGATCTCTCTCTCTCTCTCTCTCTCTCTCTCTCTGTAACTCTGCCTTTCAAATATATATATATATATATACACATACATACTAATATATATATATATATATTTTACAGGCAGAGTGGATAGTGAGAGAGAGAGACAGAGAGAAAGGTCTTCCTTTTTGCCGCTGGTTCACCCTCCAATGGCCGCTGCGGCAGGCACATCTCGCTGATCCAAAGGCAGGAGCCAGGTGCTTCTCCTGGTCTCCCATGCGGGTGCAGGGCCCAAGGACTTGGGCCATCCTCCACAGCCTTCCCGGGCCATAGCAGAGAGCTGGCCTGGAAGAGGGGCAACCGGGATAGAATCCGGCGCCCCAACTGGGACTAGAACCCGGTGTGCCAGAGCCGCAAGGCGGAGGATTAGCCTATTAAGCCACGGCGTCGGCCAATATATATATATATATATATATATATATATATTAATGGTTGTTGGGAATATGAAAGAGGGGAACATGAAATGACTGCTAATGGGTACAAAGTTCCTTTTTGAGGTAATAAAAATGTTCTTTTTTTTTTTTTTTTTTTTGACAGGCAGAGTGGACAGTGAAAGAGAGAGACAGAGAGGAAGGTCTTCCTTTTGCCTTTGGTTCAGCCTCCAATGGCCGCTGCGGCCGGCGCACCGCACTGATCTGATGGCAGGAGCCAGGTGCTTCTCCTGGTCTCCCGTGGGGTGCAGGGCCCAAGCACTTGGGCCATCCTCCCTCTGCACTCCCTGGCCACAGCAGAGAGCTGGCCTGGAAGAGGGGCAACCGGGACAGAATCCGGTGCCCCAACCGGGACTAGAACCCGGTGTGCCGGTGCCACAAGGTGGAGGATTAGCCTGTTGAGTCAAGGCGCCGGCCAATAAAAATGTTCTTGAACTAGATAGTGGTGATTATGGTTCAACTTGATGAATATACTAAAAACTAGTAAATTGGGATTGGTGATTGACTTAATGGTTAAGTTGTCACCTGGGATGCTTGCATCCCATCTCAGAGCCTGGGTTCAAGTCCCAGCTCTGCTCCTGATGCTAGCTTCCTGCTAATGTGTGTGCATCCTAGGAGACAGCAGACAGTGGCTCAAGTAGTTGGGTCCCTGCCATTCACATGAGAGACCTGGATTGAGTTCTTGGTTCCTGGCTTGGGCCTGGCCCAGCCCCAGCCATGGCAGCCATTTGGGGAACGAACCAGCAGATGAAAGACTCTCTCTCTCTCTTTCTCTCTGCTTTTCAAATAAATAAAATAAATATATATTTTAAAATATTTTTTATTTATGTGAAAGATAGAGTTACAGAGAAGGAGAGGGAGAAAGAAAGAAAGAAAGAAAGAAAGAAAGAAAGAAAGAAAGAAAGAAAGAAAGAAAGAAAGAAAGAATATCTTACCTCTGCTGATTCACTCCCCAAATGGCTGCAATGGCAGGGGCTGGGCCGGACTGAAGCAAGGAGCCAGAAGCTTCATCTCGGTCTCCCACATGGCTGCAGGGGCCCAAGCACTTGGGCCATCTTCTGCTGCTTCCTCAGGTGCATTAGCAGGAAGCGGGATCTGAAGAGGAGCAGCAGGGACTTGAGTAGGTACCCATATGGGATGCAGGTGCTGCAGGAGGCAGATTAACTAGCTATACAACAGTGCTGGCCCCATAAAATAAATCTTTTTAAAAAGGGGGTGGGGGGGAACTGTTATAGATTAAAAGTGAAGAGGGACAGGCATTTGGCACACCAGTGAAGATACGGCTTGGGACACCCATGTCCCATGTCAGAGTGTCTGGGGATGAGTCCTAGCTCCATTCTGGATTCCAGCTTCCTGCTAATGCATACCCTGGGAGGTAACAGGTGATAGTTATTTGGGTCCCTGCCATACATATGGAAGACTGGAAATGAGTTTCAGGCTCCTGGCTTCAGCCTGGCTCAGCCCTTACTGTTGGGGCATTTAGTGGGTTAGCGAGATGAGAGATGTTTGTCTCTTTCCGCCCCCCCCTCTGCCTTTCAAATAAATCAATTTTTAGAAAATTTTAAAGGAGAATGACTAAAGATCCAACACCTGCAGCAATTATTAATTACAACAATTTGAATTCTCAGTTAAATAAATGCTAGCTCCAAGGGCTGGTGTTGTGGCATAATGGGTTAACCTGCTGCCTGAGATGCAGGCATCATATATGGGTACAGATTTGAGTCCTGGCTGCTCCACTTCCAATCCAGATCCCTGCTAATGCACCTGAGAAAGCAGCAGCAGGTGGCCCAAGTAACCCATTAGGAAGAACTGGACAAATCTGGCTCCTGGCTTCAGCCTGGCTCGGCACTGGCCATTGTGGCAATTTGGGAGGTGAACCAATGGATGGAAGATGTCTCTGTGTCTCTCCCGCTCTCTGTAACTCTTTCTTTCAAATAAATAAATCTTTTTTTAAAAAAGCTAGTTCCAAAGGACATTTTCATTAGCATATAATAATTGTACATATTTATGGAGGACAGTGTGATATTTCAAAACCTGATCAATTCAGGGTCATTAGCATTTCCATTTCATTATTTATGTGTGGAGCCTTTAAGCTCCTCTCTTCTACAGCTTTCATTTTTAAGATTTATTTTATTCTTATTTGAAAGGCATAGTTACAGAGAGGCAGGAGCAGAGAGAGAGAGAGAGAGAGAGAGACAGACAGAGACAGAGAGAGGTTTTCCATCTGCTGGCTCACTCCCCAAATGGCCACAACGGCCAGAGCTGTGCCGATCTGAAGCCAGGAGCCAGAAGCTTCTTCCAGGTCTCCCACACAGATACAGGGGCCCAAGAAATTGGGCCATCTTCTACTGCTTTCCCAGGCCATAGCAGAGAGCTGGACTGGAAGAGGAGGGACTGGAATCAGTGCCCATATGGGATGCCAGCATTCAGGCAGTGGATTAACCCACTATGCCACAGCGTTGGCCCATCTTCTACTTCTTTACTAAATACATAATAGATTATTTTAAACTGTAGTCACCTTATTGTGCTGTAGAACACTTGAACTTCTACCTATTCCTTCTATCCAGCCGTGTTTTGGTATTCATTTTCCAAACTCCCTCTGCATCCTCCTGTTCTCAACACTTTCCAACCTCTAGTTATCACTATTCTACATTTAGATTGAGATTTTTTTTATAGGTTCCACATGTGTGTAGGTGAGAGAGTATGTGATATTTGTTTTTCTGTGTCTGACTTATTTCACTAAACATAAATGTCTTCTAGTCTTCTAGTACCATCCACTTAGCTGCAAGTGACAGTTTTATTATTTTTTATGGCTGAAAAACATTGCATTGTGTATCTATAATATTTTCTCTTTAACTATTAATCTGTCAATAGACACCTAGGTTGGTTGCATGTCTCAGCTATTAGGAATAGCTGCAATAGACACGGGAGTACAAATATCTCTTTGATTTGTTGATTTCATTTTCTTTAGATGGACGCACTCCCAACAATGGGATAGTTAGATCATAACATAGATCTTTTTTAGCTTTTTGAGGAGTCTTCACTCAGTTCTTTATAATGGTTGTTATAATTTAAATTCATACCAACAGAGTATGCGTTCCCTTTTCTCCATAACTTTGCCAGAATCTAAAAAATATTTTTCAAATATTATTTGTATGAGAGACAGAGAAGGTAACAGATAGAGTGAGCTCCTATCCACTGGTTCGTTCCTCAAATGCCAGCAGTGGTCCCTGGCTGGGACTAAAACTGGGACATGGGAACTTAATCCAAGTCTCTCACATGGATAGCAGGGACCCATCTACTTGAACCATTACCACTGTTCCCTGGGATCTGCCTTAGCAGAAAGCTCGAGTCAGGAGCTGCAGATGGGTATTGAATCCAAGTACTTAGAAATGGATATGAGCTTCTTAACTGGTCTCCCAACATGAGGACAAAATGTACCCCATCCCTCTTTTTGTCTTTTTGGTGCTAGCCATTCTAATTGGGTTGAGATGGAATCTCATTGTGGCTTTGATTTACATTTCCCTGATAGGTAATGATCTGAAGCATTTTTCTTTTTTTTTTTAATTTTTTATTTATTTTTTTGACAGGCAGAGTGGATAGTGAGAGAGAGAGACAGAGAGAAAGGTCTTCCTTTTTGCCGTTGGTTCACCCTCCAATGGCCGCTGTGGCCGGCGCATCTCACTGATCCCAAGCCAGGAGCCAGGTGCTTCTCCTGGTCTCCCATGTGGGTGTAGGGCCCAAGCACTTGGGCCATCCTCTACTGCCTTCCCGGGCCATAGCAGAGAGCTGGCCTGGAAGAGGGGCAACCGGGATAGAATCCGGCGCCCCAATCGGGACTAGAACCCGGTGTGCTGGCGCCGCAAGGCGGAGGATTAGCCACGGATTAGCCACGGCGCCGGCCACATTTTTCATATATTTGGTGGCCATTTATATATCTTCTCTTGAGAAATGCCTATTTAGATCATTGCCCCCCACCTTTTAAAAAGATTTTATTTATTTATTTCAAAGGCAGAATTACAGGGAGAGAGGAAGAGACAGAGAAATCTTCCATCCACTGGGTCAGTCCCCAAATGACTACAATAATCAGAGCTGGATCAGGCCAAGGCCAGGAGCCAGGAGCTTCTTCCTGGACTCCAACATGGAGGCAGAGACCCAATAACTTGGGCCATCTCCCACTGCTTTCCCAGGCACATCAGCAGAGACCAAGATTGGTAGTGGAACAGCCAGGGCTTGAACCTGTGCTCATATGGGATGCCAGCATTGCAGGTGGCAGTGGCTTTACTTGCCATGTCACAATGCTGGCCTTTTTTTTTTTTTTTGGAGACAAGGGCTGTTCAAAGTCATTACATCTCGAAGTTAATTTCACTTTTTTTTTTAGAAACTTAATTAACTTTAAAGAAGCACCCAAGAATCACATCTTTTGCGACCAATTAGACACAACTATAACTTATGAGACATGAGACCTCCATTGAATACATTAAAAGAAAATAAGTCATTGAGAACAAGTTTAATCATTAATTAAGGAAGCACCTAAGAAAACAGTTATCATTTATCAGGTTTTTTTTCATTTATCAGTTCTATTAATTTTCTGGGAGGAGTCTTTAGGTTTTTTTATAATATAGAATCATCTTACCTGCAACAGAGATAATTTGATTCACTCCCTTCCTATTTGTATGCCTTTTATTTCTTTCTCTTCTCTAATTGCACTGGACAAAACTTCCACTACTATATTGATTAAGAGCAATGAGAGTATATATCCTTGTTTAATCCATATTTTAAAGGAAACAGCTTTTTCACATTCAGTATAGTTTTGGCTTTAGGTATATCATATATATCCTTTATTATGTTGAGGTATGATCCTTGTATATGTAATTATTTAATGATTCTTTTATCATGAGAGGATATTGAATTTTATTGAATGCTTTTCTGCATCTGTTGAGATGATTTTGTGATTTTTATCTTTCATTCTGCTGATATATTTATTGATTTGTATATACAGAACCCTCCTTGCATGGATAAGTCCCACTTGATAATAATGAATTATCTTTTTGATGTGCTGTTGCATTTGATTTGTTAGTATTTTGTTGAGAATTTTTATATCTATGTTCTTTAGGAATATTGGTCTATGGTGTTTGTTGTTGTTGTGTCCTTGTCTAGTTTTGGTATCAGGGTAATGCTGGCTTCATAGAATAAGTTTGGGAGAGTTCCCTCCCTTTCAATATGTTGAGATACTTTGACAATAATTGTTTTAGTTCTCCATAAAAGTTTGATAGAGGGAAAGCATTTGGCCTAGCAGTGAAGCTACCAGTTGAGATGCCGACATCCCATATTGGATAATGTGGGTTCATCTTATGGGTCTGCCCCTGATTCTTGATTCCAGCTTCCTGCTAACGCATACCCTAGGGGGCAACAGGTTATGGCTCAAGTACCTGGGTCCATGCCATGCTTGTGTGAGACTTGGATTGGGTTCCCAGTTCCAAGCTTTGGCCTGGCCCTGTTGCTTGAATTTGTGGAATGAACCAGTGGATAGGAGATCTCTCTCTCTCTCTTTTTCTCCCCTTCTCTCTCTTCCTCCTTCTCAGATAGATAGATAATTTTATAAGTTTTGTAGAATTCAATAGGGTAGCCATCTGATCCTGGGCTTTTCTTTGTTGGGAGAGGTTTTGTGACTGATCCAATCTCATTATTTGTTATTGGTCCATTCAGGTTTTCTATCAGTTTGTGGTTCAACTTTGGTAGTTTATGTAGGTCTAGAAATGTATCAGTTTCTTCTAGATTTTCCACTTAATTGGCATATGATTGCTCATAATAGTTCCTAATGATCTTTTAGGTTTTTGTGGTATTCAGTTGTAAGTTTCCAATTAAAAATTATTATTCATTTATTTGAAAAGCAGAGTTACAGAGAGAAGGAGACACAGAGAGATACCTTTCATCCCCTGGCTCATTCTCCAAATGGCTATGACAGCCTGGCTGGGCCAGGCTGAAGCCAGGAGCCTGGAACTCCACCTGATCTTAAGGCCATCTCCCACTACTTTCCCAGGTGCATTAGCAGGGAGCTGGATCAGAAGTGAAGAAATGGGGACTTGAACCAATGTTCATATGGGATGCTGGCATTACAGGTTGTGCCTTAACCTGCTGCACCACAGGCCCTGTGATGTCTCCTTTTTATCTCTGATTTTATTTATCTGGTCTCCTTTCTCTCTCACTCTCTCTCTCTTTTTAAATAGTTTAGTCTAGCTGAAATTGTCTTTGTTTATCTTTTAAAACAAGATCTTCATTTCATTATATTTTGAATTTTTTGTCTCTATTTACACTTTGATCTTTGTTATTTCTTCTCTTCAACTAACTTTGAATTTGATTTGTTCTTGTTTTTCCAGATCTCTGATATCAAAGGATATGTTTTTATAATATATTCTAATTTTATTTATTTTCTTTTTATTTATTTGAAAGGCAGTCTATCTGACTGACTGGCAGATAGATGGAAATCTTCCATCCACAGATTCACTCCCCAAATACCTTTATCAGTTGGAGCTGAACCAAACCAAAGCTGCTTTACAGATTTTGTTTGAGGAGCTAGAGCTCTGCCAATAGGCATTGGCAATGGCTGGAATCCCTGCCATTTTTGTATAGAACTATTGAATTTTGGAAAGGAGAATCTTAACAATTAGAATTTGTATACTTGGACCACAATAAAGAACAAGGATATGAACCATATTAGAGAAGGGAAAGCACTTTTCACTTTTCCTGGATGTGGGAGTTGAGAGACTTCCCTTATCAAAATCATGACACCACTTGGCTTGATCCCAAATGCTTTGGATGTATTTTTCTATGAGCCCATTGCTATTATTAATGTAAGTGCAGCAGATGTTTTAGTCATTGCACATATTCTTCCTTGTTTTGCCGGTAGGTAACCTAAGGCTAGTCGGTTGTCCATGACTACTTTAGCTCTGGAATCTACAGAATCACGTAGTGCCGTCTTTTACTCACTTGCAGTAGAAACTGACAAGAGACCAGACTGCACTGAGGCAAGATTTGGGCTTATGCTGGAGCACAAGGGAGACAGCACAGAGGACAGAGCTTCCACCAACTGGCTCTACAAAGGGAGCTCAACAGGGGACTTTATTGGGTTGGTGAGGCATGACTGTGCCCTCTTCATCTCTGGCTTGTCCCTTTGCACACAGCACTTTGGTTTGCATTTGGCTCAGTATTCTGAACAAACACAGCTGCTTCTTTTGCATACAACACACTCAAAATGGTGGTGTTGCTTTCCTCTGCCTCCCCAGGAAGGTCATATATTGGTCATACTGGATTAGTCGGGCATGTGCATGGGTTGGGAAAAACCTCTTTTTGGTTGGGGTCTGGATGCTCCTTGCTGCTGATTGGTTTGGAGCTGGGTAAAGTGGATATGTGATCGGGTTGGGAGGCGGACACAAGGTCATGTCAGGAGGGGCTTGATTTTGAGTCTTGTTTCTATCCAGACTCCTTTCTATGCCGCCACTCCAGGTTTTTGTGTTCACAGGGTTGCAGTACTCTCGCTCAAAATGCAGCTTCAACTTTTTGCTTTGGTTCTTCTGTGCTTTTTAGCCATCTTGGTTCTGCCCCAAAATAAAAAAAAAAATTTAAGCAAATTAGCAAGTAGAATCTAGCAATATGTAATATATCTTGAGTAACTGATGTTTAGCTCAGAAGTCCAAAGCTGGTTTAACGTTCAAATATCAATTTAATTCATGACATGAACAAAATTCAGAAGAAAAATCAGAATTATTTCAATAGATGTAGAAAAGGCATTTCTTTTTTTTTAAATTTTTATTTATTTATTTTTTGACAGACCGAGAACAGTGAGAGAGAGAGACAGAGAGACAGAGAGAAAGGTCTTCCTTCTGCCGTTGGTTCACCCTCCAATGGCCGCTTCAGCTGGCGCACCACGCTGATTTGAAGGCAGGAGCCAGGTGCTTCTCCTGGTCTCCCATGCGGGTGCAGGGCCCAAGGACTTGGGCCATCCTCCACTGCACTCCTGGGCCACAGCAGAGAGCTGGCCTGGAAGAGGAGCAACCGGGACAGAATCCGGTGCCCCGACTGGGACTAGAACCCGGTGTGCCGGCGCCGCAAGGCGGAGGATTAGCCTATTGAGTAATGGTGGCGCTGGCGAAAAAGCATTTCTAAAATACAATATCCACTCATGAGAAAAACTCTCAAGAGGTGAGTGTTTGGCCAAGTGGTTAAGATGCTGCTTTGGGCCGGCGCCGTGGCTCAATAGGGTAATCCTCTGCCTGAGACGCCAGCACACCGGGTTCTAGTCCCAGTCGGGGCGCCGGATTCTGTCCCGGTTACTCCTCTTCCAGTCCAGCTCTCTGCTATGGCCAGGGAGTGCAGTGGAGGATGGCCCAAGTGCTTGAGCCCTGAACCCGCATGGGAGACCAGGAGAAGCACCTGGCTCCTGCCTTCGGACCAGTGCAGTGCACCGGCCACAGCGCGCCGGCCACGGTGTGCCGGCCGCGGCAGCCATTGGAGGGTGAACCAACGGTAAAGGAAGACCTTTCTCTCTGTCTCTCTCTCTCTCAATGTTCACTCTGTCTGTCAAAAAAACAAACAAAAAAACCCAAAACAACAACAACAAAAAAAGATGCTGCTTTGGATGCCCACATCCCATTTTGGAGTGCTAGTGTCTGAGTCCTGGCTCCACTCTCAATTCCAGCTTCTTGCTAATGCAGACCTTGGGAGGCAGCAGTGATGCCTCAAGTATTTTGAGTTCCTGCCAAAGTAAGGAGACCTGGATTGAGTTCTCTGCTCCTGGCTTTGGTCTTGTGCAGCCTCAGCTCCTGTAGACATACAGGGAGTGAATCAACAGATGAGAGTTCATTTTCATCCTTTCTTTCCTCTCCCCCCTCCCATCTCTGTGCCTCTCAAATAAAAATAAATACATTGTACAAAAAGAAAACCCTCTCAGAAAATAGTAAGAAAATAGAACTTTGGGGCCGGTGCCATGGTTCACTTGGTTAATCCTCCGCCTGCGGCACCAGCATCCCATATGGGCACTGGGTTCTAGTCCCGGTTGCTCCTCTTCCAGTCCAGCTCTCTGCTGTGGCCCGGGAAGGCAGTGGAGGATGGCCCAAGTCCTTGGGCCCTGCACCCACATGGGAGACCAGGAGGAAGCACCTGGCTCCTGGCTTTGGATCAGCGTAGTTCCAGCCATAGTGGCCATTTGGGGGGTGAACCAATGGAAGGAAGACCTTTCTCTCTGTCTCTCTGTCTCTCTCTCTCTCACTGTCTAACTCTATCTGTCAAATAAAAAAAAAAAAAAAGAAAATAGAACTTATTTAATCCTAAGGGCAGTTAGCAAAATTTATAGCTAATCTCATACCTAAGTATTAAGTTGAATACATTATCTCTCAGATCAAGAACAAGGCAAGGATGCATGCTCTCACCATTTCTATTCAATGCTACACTAGCTATCCTAGCCAGCTGGCTCCAGCACAACACTGTAAAAATGCACCTAACCTTTGACACAGCAATTCTACTACTAGGAATCTACTCTAAGGAATTCTAAATTTCTCCAACTCATTTGTACAACCATTTATTTGATATGTCCTATTGTGCATTCAGTAGGTATCTCAAATTTATGAAGTTCCAAACAAAACTTTTATTCCATAAAATCTGTTTCTTCTACATTTCCTACCTTAGTAGATGGTCCACTATCATCTAAATGCTCAGAATAATCAATGTTGACTTTTTCTGTTATGCCACCTAAAATATTAGCAAATTTGACTGCATCACCAAAATATATTTATATTTTATATACACACATGTATTGTTGTATATATATGGTATAAGTCTGATGACATCTTACCTTTTTCATTATCATGCTTCCTTTATTAATTAGTTGGTATACCAATCTCTACAGTAGTCACTGTGATTTTATCTGGCCAACACCGAGTCAAGCTCCTCTCTGAGGGCTTTTAGTCAATTCCACCCAAAGCACTTGGATAAATGGATAAAAACCAAAAGATTTTGGCTATAATGCTGCAGGATGACTATTTAATTTCTTATTTTTTATGTTATAAACAATAAATGATTTAATACATAGGTAATAGATTAATTTGGAAAAAGAAAAATAAACCTAACATTTAGTATTTAGAGTACTTTATTAATATTCTCATGGGTAGGGTATTTTCAAATGTGAATTAATATTATGCAACCCAGACAAATCATTTTTTTTTAACAGGCAGAGTGGATAGTGAGAGAGACAGAGAGGAAGGTCTTCCTTTTTGCCGCTGGTTCACCCTCCAATGGCCACTGCGGCCGGCGCATCTCGCTGATCCGAAGCCAGGAGCCAGGTGCTTCTCCTGGTCTCCCATGCAGGTGCAGGGCCCAAGCACTTGGGCCATCCTCCACTGCCTTCCCGGGCCATAGCAGAGAGCTGGCCTGGAAGAGGGGCAACCAGGATAGAGTCCGGCGCCCCAACCGGGACTAGAACCCGGTGTGCTGGAGCCGCAAGGCGGAGGATTAGCCTGTTAAGCCATGGCATCGGCCCAGACAAATCATTTTTAACATATTTTTAATTATCTAGAGTCAGGTTGTTCTTTTAAAAATTGTGTTAATGGTTAAAATTTGTTTCACATAGAACAATGTGATACTATATGCAAATTCATGGTAAACTATTCTCCATGACAAAAATACTTTCCAAAAGTATTCTTTAATTCATTGCTCAGAAACTTAAAATTAAACATAAAAGACCTCCTTTACACCTTTGTTCAAGTGTCTTTTATAATTTCTGTTTAGTTTGTCACTGATTTCTCTGGTTTCTTCATTAAACCCCCTGAGAATAGTTTTCTTCATTTGAAATACATAATTACCAAATGGGGCACAGTTCTAAACCTGAAACATTCATAGTCTCCTAAAAGTTACCCTGATTATTTAACTGTAGTAATTACCTTATGTGCAAAATTTCACATTTATAACTCTTAAAAGAAATAAGTTCTTTACATTTAAATGCAGATGATCAGAGCAGACACTATAGCACAGTGAATTAAAGCCCCAGCCTGCAGCTCCAGTATCCCATATGAGTGCCAGTTCGAATCCCATCTACTCCACTTCTGATCCAGCTCTCTGTTATGGCCTGTGAAAGTAGTAGAAGATGGCTCAAGTCCTTGGGTAACTGATTTCAAATAAATAAAAAATAAATCTTTAAAAAAGTGTAGATGATCTTTGCTGTTCAAGAAAGTTATATTTGGGGGCCGGTGCTGTGCTGGCATCCCATATGGGTGCCTGTTCAAGTCCTGGTTGCTCCACTTCTGATCCAGCTCTCTGCTGTGACCTGGGAAAGCAGTAGAAGATGGCTCAAGTCCTTGGGTCCCTGCAGCCACATGGGAGACCTGGAAGAAGCTCCTGGCTCCTGACTTCAGATCAGCACAGCTCCAGCCATTGCGGCCATTTAGGGAGTGAACCAGTGGATGGAAGACCTCTCTCTCTCTCTCTCTCTCTCTCTCTCTCTCTCTCTGCCTTTCCTCTCTCTGTGTAACTCTGTCTTTCAAATAAATAAATAAATCTTTTTTTTAAAAAAGAAAGTTATATCTGTTGGATGGATTTATACATTCAATAGATGTTTATAAACTGCATCCAACTATGCCAGTATATATGAGGACTGTAATAGAGTTAAAATACAATCAAGAAGACAGACTTCACTTGTGCCTACGTAGAAACACAATTTTTTTTTTAGATTATTTCTTTGAAAGCCAGAGTTACAGAGAAGGAGAGGCAGAGAGAGAGAGCGAGAGAGAGGTCTTCCATCTGCTGGGTCACTCCGCAACAGCCAGAGCTGTGCTGATCCTAAGTCAGGAGCCAGGAGCTTCTTCCAGGTCTCCCACATGGCTGCAGGGACCCAAGGACTTGAGCCATCTTCTGCTGCTTTCCCAGGCCACAGCAGAGAGCTGGATCAGAAGTGGAACAGCTGGGACTTGAACTGGTGCCCATATGGGATGCTGGCTCTGCAGGCAGCAGCTTTACCTGCTACGCCACAGTGCCGGCCCTGAGAATCACAATTTTTGCTTACTTATATAGTTGTGTTTTGTGCTGCCTCTATATAATCTAAAAACTTAAATATGATTATTTTCAGCCAATCTCTCAATGCCTTGCTCTCAGTGACTCCCTTGTCTCTCAGATCTAATAGTGCTAGTGGCTTCTGGCTGTCTTTTGTTCCTGGGCAACTTTTCTTGTTTTCTGTCTTAATCTTATCCACATTCTGCAGATGATCCCTTTGTATAACTCTCTTAATTTAATCCTTTTGAGTATGCCACCAATTTTTTATGCATATGGATCTTGATTAATATCTCTTTTAAAATCTGATCTGAATAAAGGTTGATGGTTGAAATATTCAGATCCTCGTTAGTTATCAACTTGCTAGGTAAATGCATTAAAAGGCAAGTTCCTTATGTCCAAAAGTAACATTCCCTATACCTCCTTTATTCTCCATATCAACATCTTGTTTTGATAATCCATATATATTCCAAAACTTTCATCTAAAATTTGATTATTTTACTTGCTTATGTTACAGTGTTCTCCAGTGGACTGTAAATTACATGAGGACAGGGGTCATGTTTATTTTTTTCACCATTATGCCTTGTGACTGCTGTATAATACATGTTCAGGGCCAGTGCTCTGGTGCAGTATGTTAAAGCCCAGGCCTACAGTGCCGGCATCCCATATGGGTGTTGGTTCAAGTCCTGACTGCTCCATTTCTGATCTAGCTGTCTGCTGTGGCCCAGGAAAGCAGTTAAAGATGGCTCAAGTCCTTGGGCACCTGCACCTGCGTGGGAGACCCAGAAGCTCCTGGCTCCTGGCTTCAGATGAGCTCAGCTCTGGCCACTGTGGTCATTTTGGGGAGTGAACCAACATATGGAAGACCCTCTCCCCTCTGGATCTGCTTCTCTTCATAACTCTGTCTTTCAAATAAATAAAATAAATCTTTAAAAAATACATGCTCAATAACTTTTTACTCACCCACTTAGCAAATATTAAGTACCTACTAAGTTTCAGGTACTGTTTCAGTTTCTAGGAGCAGAAAAAAATGAGCCAACTTCCCCCTCTTGTAAAATTAATTTAAAAAATCTCATTTTAAATATTGAGCTATATGACATTACTATTCCTTACATTAAAAAAATTCTATGGACTAATAAATTTGGGAAATAGTTACTCCAAAGTTGAATTGATTTTTTTTTAAAAAAGATTTTCTCAGTTACTTTAATATAAAAATATGAGTTTACAAAAGGGAATGGCACATATACAGTATTTCCCAAGGTTTAAAATCACACATACCAGGGCCGGCACTGTGGCAGCATCCCATATGAGTGCTGGATCAAGTCCCAGCTGCTCCACTTCCGATACAGCTCTGCTATGGCCTGGGAAAGCAGTAGAGGATGGTTCAAGTCCTTGGGCCCCTGCACCCATGTGGGAGACCTAGAAGAAGCTCCTGGCTCCTGGCTTTGGATAGGCCCAGCTCCAGCTGTTGTGGTCATCTGGGGAGTGAACAAGCAGATAGAAGATCTCTCTCTCTTTCTCTCTCTGTCTGCCTCTGCCTCTCTGGAAATCTGTGTTTCAAATAAATAAATAAATCTTTTTTAAAAAATCACACATACCCCTTTCCAATAAGTAAAAAATTAAGATTTCAAAGTAGGCCATCACTTTTGAGGGGAGGGTATGGTTGTTGTTTTGGAATAGTTTTTTGTTTTTTGTTTTTTTTGTTTTTTGACAGGCAGAGTGGACAGTGAGAGAGAGAGAGACAGAGAGAAAGGTCTTCCTTTGTCGTTGGTTCACCCTCCAATGGCTGCTGCGGCCGGCGCACCGCGCTGATCCGATGGCAGGAGCCAGGTGCTTCTCCTGGTCTCCCATGGGGTGCAGGGCCCAAGCACTTGGGCCATCCTCCACTGTACTCCCTGGCCACAGCAGAGAGCTGGCCTGGAAGTGGGGCAACCGGGACAGAATCTGGCGCCCCAACCGGGACTAGAACCCGGTGTGCCGGTGCCGCAAGGTGGAGGATTAGCCTATTGAGCCACGGCACCGGCTTGGAATAGTTGTTTTTAAATAGTTCAAGGAAAGTTTGACTAGAGGTGCAAATTATCTAATTCTCTCCCATTTCTCATCCTCTAAGCAATTGATTAAAAATGTACATTTAGGTGGGTTAAATTGCCACTTGATGTCCCTATCTCAAATTGGAATGCCTGACTTTGAGTCTCAGCTCCACTTCTAATTCTAGTTTCCTGCAAATGCACACTACTGCCACCCAATGGGAGACTCAGATTATGAGTTCTCAGCTCCTGGCTTTGCCTGGGCTGAGCCCTGGCTATTATAGGCATCTGGGGAGTGAACAGCAGATGGAAGATCTCACTGTCTCTTTGCTTTCAAATAAAAATAAATAAATAAATACTTATAAAAATGTAGAACATGGGGTGGATGTTTAGCCTATTGGTTAAGATCCTGGTTAGGATGCCTATGTCCCATATCAAAGTGTCTGGGTTCTATATCTTGTTCTATCTCCTGACTAGCTTTCTGCTAATGCAAACCCTGGAAAGCAGTGGTAATGGGTCAAGTAACTGGGTACCTGCCATCCACATGGATGATATGGATTTTGTTCCCAGCTCCCAGCCAGGCCCGGCTGTTGTGAATGGACCAGTGGATGGGTGCGTTTTCTCTATTTGCCTCTTAAATTTAAAAAAAAAAAAGACATACACAGTGGCCAGTGATCTTTATGGATTTGAGGGACAGATATGCCTTTTTTAGACGATACTGAAGAAATTTAAATAGTTCAGTGGTTGACTCATCAGGTGACGTACAATTGTAACAGATATTCAGTATAATAATTTGCTTCTTATGGGGTGTGTGATTCGGATCTGGCTACAAAGCCCATGAGGGCATCTCAGGCATGGAAAGCCAAGACACTGTGGCAAAAATGATCTACATGAAGGATCTCTGTGAGTGAGATCCCAGTGGAAAGAAGGGACCATTAAAAAAGAATGTACTTTTCTTTCAAGAGAGGAGAGAACATCCACTTTGATTATGGCTCAGTCTAAATACTGACAGAGTCTGTGGACTCAAAAGGCTTCTATAGCCTTGGCAGCTCATTACAAGAGCCTGGGTGATCACTGACGTCATAAATAAGAGTGTCAATTGTTAAATTAACAACATGAGTCACTGTGCACTTACTCCCCATGTAGGACCTCTGTTCTTAATAAGTTGTACTATGAGAATTAGCGGTAAAACTTGTCTTCAAACAGTACTCTATACTTTGTGTGTCTGTGAAGGTGCGAACTGTTGAAATCTTTACTTAGGATAGAGTTGGTCTTCTGTATATAAAGATAATTAAAAATGAATCTTAATGAAGAATGGGATGGGAGAGGGAATAGGAGGTGCGACAGGAGTGGGGGTGGGAGGGAGGGTATGGGGGGAAGAATTGCTATATTACTAAAGTTGTATCTATGAAATTTGTACACACTAAATAAAAGCTTTCTAAAAGAAAAAAAAGGGGTGCATGACATTTAAATGGTTGGCATAATTTCAAAAGCATCAGAGTTTAATTCAGGATAATACCAATAATGTCTTAATCTTTATATAGCAAATCTAAATAGAGTGAATCAATACATAAAAATGAAATAAATATTCTCACTGCATTTTAACAAGATCAGAAAGTAAATCTGATTTTGAGAAGGAAAGAGGCTAAGCACTGAAATGTACTAATTTCAAATTTAGCTGTTCAGGTTCTAAGACAGCTCCATTCTTAATTAAAAATGATTGTTATAATAATGACATATTCTCCATCTAGCAGATATCTCCAGCATCCACATCACATATTGATAGCTCATCTTTGATTTCAGTCACATCTGTGTTAGGCCATTCCAGTTCTCCTTACATGGTCAGTGTCCTCCTCAGATAAGCTTTTCTGCTCCATGACCTCCAGACATGAGAGCATGTTCAGCTCATTTAGCAAGTGTAGCCCAGAGTAAGAGAGGGGTGTGGTGCAAGGAGTTGGAAATAGAAGGAGAAATTGAGTTTTGAGGAGATGAAAAGTAGTTTTCTACTAGAGTTGTACAATTAAAAATACTAAGGCAATATAGTATGATTTCTGAATATGAATTAAGGGCCAACTTGAGATTAGTGACAGTAAGTTTATTTGCTTGTTATGAATACATTTTTTATTAAAAACTTTTATTTAATGAATATAAATTTCCAAAGTACAGCTTATGAATTACATTGGCTTCCCCCCTCCCAAAACTTCCCTCCCACCTGCAACCCTCCCCTTTCCCGCTCCCTCATCCCTTCCATTCACATCAAGATTCATTTTGAATTCTCTTTATATACAGAAGATCAGTTCAGTATATATTAAGTAAAGATTTCAACAGTTTGCCCCACATAGCAACACAAAGTGAAAAAATACTGTTGGAGTACTAGTTATAGCATTAAATAACAGTGTACAGCACATTAAAGACAGAGATCCTACATGATATTTTTTAAAAATTAATTAATTTTCTATGCCATTTCCAATTTAACACCAGGTTTTTTTTTTCATTTCCAATTATCTTTATATACAGAAGATCGATTCTGCATATACTTAGTAAAGATTTCATCAGTTTGCACCCAAACAGACACACAAAGTGTAAAAATACTGTTTCAGTACTAGTTATAGCATCACTTCACATTAGACAACACATTAAGGACAGATCCCACATGAGATGTAAGTACACAGTGACTCCTGTTGCTGACTTAACAATTTGACACTCTTGTTTATGGCGTCAGTAATCTCCCTAGGCTCTAGTCATGGGTTGCCAAGGCTATGGAAGCCTTTAGAGTTCGCTGACTTTGATCTTATTCCGATAGGGTCATAGTCAAAGTGGAAGTTCTCTCCTCCCTTCAGAGAAAGGTACCTCCATCTTTGATAGCCCCGTTCTTTCCACTAGGATCTTACTCACAGAGATCTTTCATTTAGGTCTTCTTTTTTTTTTTTTTTCTTTTCCATGGTGTCTTGGCTTTCCATGCCTACAATACTCTCATGGGCTCTTCCGCCAGATCCGAATGCCTTAAGGGCTGATTCTGAGGCCAGAGTGTTGTTTAGGACATCTGCCATTCTGTGAGTCTGCTGTGTATCCCGCTTCCCATGTTGGATCGTTCTCTCCCTTTTTGATTCTATCAGTTAGTATTAGCAGACACTAGTCTTATTTGTGTGATCCCTTTGACTCTTAGACCTATCAGAGCCATCGATTGTGAACTGAAATTGATCACTTGGACTAGTGAGATGGCATTGGTACATGCCACCTTGATGGGATTGTATTGGAATCCCCTGGCACATTTCTAACTCCATCATTTGGGGCAAGTCCAATTGAGCATGTCCCAAATTGTACATCTCCTCCCTCTCTTTTTCTCACTCCTATATTTAACAGGAATCACTTTTCAGTTAAAATTTAAACACCTAAGAATAATTGTGTGTTAATTACAGAGTTCAACCACTAGTACTAGAACAACAACAACAACAACAACAACAAATACTAAGAAGGATAAAGTATTACATTGTACATCAAGAGTCAGGACAGGCCAGTACCGTGGCTTAACAGGCTAATCCTCCACCTTGCGGCGCCGGCACACCGGGTTCTAGTCCCGGTCTGGGCATCGGATTCTGTCCCGGTTGACCCTCTTCCAGGCCAGCTCTCTGCTATGGCCCAGGAAGGCAGTGGAGGATGGCCCAAGTCCTTGGGCCCTGCACCTGCATGGGAGACCAGAAGAAACACCTGGCTCCTGCCTTCGGATCAGTGAGATGGGCCGTCTGCAGTGGCCATTGGAGGGTGAACCAACGGCAAAAAGGAAGACCTTTCTCTCTCTCTCTCTCTCTCACTAACCACTCTGCCTGTCAAGAAAAAAAAAAAAAAGAGTCAGGACAAGAGCTGATCAGGTCATTGTTTCTTATAGTGTCCATTTCACTTCAACAGGTTTTCCCTTTGGTGCTCAGTTAGTTGTCACCGATCAGGGAGAACAAATGATATTTGTCTCTTTGGGACTGGCTTAATTCACTCAGCATAATGTTTTCCGGATTCCTCCATCTTGTTGCAAATGACCGGGTTTCATAGAAACATTCCTCCTGCTGTATAGTATTCTATGGAGTACATGTCCCATAATTTCTTTATCCAGTCTACTGTTGATGGGCATTTGGGTTGGTTCCAGGTCTTAGCTATTGTGAATTGAGCTGCAATAAACATTAATGTGCAGACGGCTTTTTTGTTTCCCCATTTAATTTCCTTTGGGTAAATGCCAAGGAGTGGTATGGCTGGGTTGTATGGTAGGGTTATATTCAGGTTTCTGAAGAATCTCCAGACCGACTTCCATAGTGGCTTAACCAGTTTGCATTCCCACCAACAGTGGGTTAGTGTCCCTTTTCCCCCACATCCTCTCCAGCATCTATTGTTGGTAGATTTCTGAATGTGAGCCATTCTAACCTGGGTGAGGTGAAACCTCATTGTGGTTTTGATCTGTATTTCCCTGGTGGCTAGGGATCCTGAGCATTTTTTCATGTGTCTGTTGGCCATTTGGATTTCCTCTTTCAAAAAATGTCTATTGAAGTCCTTGGCCCATCTCTTAAGTGGGTTGTTAGTTTTGATGTTGTGGAGTTTCTTGATTTCTTTGTAGATTCTGGTTACCAACCCTTTATCTGTTGCATAGTTTGCAAATATCTTTTCCCATTCTGTCGGTTGCCTATTCACTTTCCTGACTGTTTCTTGTGCAGTACAGAAACTTCTCAATTTGATGCAATCTCAAATGTTAATTTTGGTTTTGACTGCCTGTGCTTCTGGGGTCTTTTCCAAGAAGTCTTTGCCAGTACCTATATCTTGCATGGTTTCTCCAATGCTCTCTAATAATTTGATGGTTTCAGGTCATAGATTTAAGTCTTTAATCCATGTTGAGTGGATTTTTGTGTAAGGTGAAAGGTAGGGGTCTTGCTTCAAGCTTCTGCACGTGGAAATCCAATTTTCCCAGCACCATTTATTGAATAGACTATCCTTATTCCAGGGATTAGTTTTGGATCTTTGATCAAAGATCAAAGATGGAGAGAAAGGTCTTCCCTCCATTGGTTCACTCCCCAAATGGCTGCCACGGCCGGCGCCATGCTGATTCAAAGCCAGGAGCCAGGTGCTTCCTCCTGGTCTCCCATGCGGGTACAAGGGCCCAAGCATTTGGGCCATCCTCCACTGCCCTCCCGGGCCACAGCAGAGAACTGGACTGAAAGAGGTGCAACCGGGATTAGAACCCGGTGCCCATATGGGATGCTGGCACTGCAGGAGGAGGATTAACCAAGTGAGCCACGGCGCGGGCCCCCAGATTACTTCTTAAGGTGCCAAAGAAGATTTTGTTGGAAAGACAGTGAAAAATGCAAGACAGAAAAAGTCTTGGCAAAGTTCAGAGTTCTGTGTCATCTCTTCAATTCTGGTGGAGGCACAGAGGCATAACAAAATTTATCATGTATAGAGTGCCAAGGCAGTGTACGAGAAATAAATATAAGAAAAGCTTGTGGTCAACTTATTACAGTCTGGCTTCAGTTCTGACAACTTTCCCCCAAGAAGCGTGCCACAGAGCCAGATTGTGTCTTCTTTTTATTTTATTTAAAAATTTTTATTTTATTTTTACTTGAAAGGGAGAGAGAATGAGTCTGGGGGAGAATAACTCCCATTCCCTGGTTCACCCCCCAAATGCCAGCAACAGCAGCTAGGAACTCAATCCAGGTCTCCCGGGTAGGTGACGGGGACCCAAGTTCTTAAGCTATCACCTGCTGCTTCCTAGGCTGGGCATTTGCAGCAAGCTGGGAATCAGCAGCAAAGCTGGGATTTGAACTCAGTCACTCCAATCTTGGATGTGGGTGTCCCAAGTGGAACCTTAACTGCTATGTCAAATGACCACCTTTATATTGAGTCTTCTTGAGATGGATTCCATACAAAAGGGGCATGTGGAGGGAGTGAGGTGACTTCAACAGATGAGTAGACTGCCAGAAACCAAAGATGGATTTTTTTTTTAAATACGGTTGAGAAGAATTATAATCAATAAATTGGAACAGGCAATTATACAGAGATTATACAATTATACAGTTATACAGAGATACTCAGGAATTAGAAAAGGCTTACAGAGAAGCCCACACAAGGGCTCTGCCAAAAACACAGCCATGATTGCACAACTGCCACTAAGACCCTAAAGGCAGATTATAATTCCATCAGTCAAGTGAGATTTTTCTGCCTCTTACCTTTCCTCCTTTCTCTTGGTCCAATCCAAATATAGCCTTGTGAATAAGGGAAGAGGAATGGAAGAACAAAACAGCAAAGTAGAAAAGAAGTCAATTATGTCACTGTCCCCAACAAAGGATTTCACAGGTCAACCTGGGTAGAAGAGAAGTTTAAACTGTGTAAGAGTTTGAAGTGGGAAAGTTAGGACTTTTTTTTTTTTTTTTTTTTTTTTTTTTTTTTTTTTAGCTTTAATGGAGAGGACTCATTTATTTGACTGGAGAATTTTTTTAAATCATTAAAAGTGACCTGAAATTATGGAACTTGCCTGAAATATCATCCAGGGATGAGGAAGAAAAATTAAATACAACAGGCTTAAAAGGAGTTGGTAGGAAAAAATAAAATTACTTTCTGCTAGCACTGCACCAGGCCCAGCTTGTCTGGTGAAAAGATTATAACTATAAGAAGGAAAATGGTTAGCATCATAAGTAAAGAAGAAAAGTTCTATTAGATTTGAATGGAAAAAAAAAGAATCCCCAGGAAGTAAGAAAAGGCATCATTTGAGCAGGACCTGAAAATAGCAGTGTATACTTCAGAGGAGGCAAGAGGAAGGGAGCTATGGAAAAATTTAAAGGAAAGAATGAAGATTAGTAACAAACAGGATTTATTAGCCTGGTTCCTTAGGAAATTATCCTGAGGTAAAGCTAAAGTGAGGAAGAGTGAGGAATAGGGGAATCGAGGAAGAGAGAAACTGGTAGTGATTTCAATGTGTTACACTACTGAATTGGCCATTATAATTCTCAAAATTACACAGCCAGAAATTTATCCAGATAGGGCATCTCCAGACAGATTAGAAAGAAACATAAAGCCTCAGAAAAGTCAATTGGAGAACACTGGAGAAGGCATTTAGTAGTTGGCTCCATCCTGTGTCCTGTTCCCTACTGCCCAAGGTTTACCCTCACAGCGTTAATTTTACTCAATATCTCCATTTCATCTAGCCTCTCCTGCACTTTCTGCATAAGCAAAACCGTGATATTTTGCAGCACAATCCTTCATCTGAGTCTAGAATGTGCTGGAGGCGTCAGAGACCTCTAAGATAGAGTTTTGAAACCACGGGGGGGGGGGGGGGGGGGGCGGGAGAGTGGTGGTGGACGGCGCTGTGGCTTGGCGGGCTAAAGCCCCAGCCTGCAGCGCTGGCATCCCATACGGGCTCTCTGCTGTGGCCTGTGGAAGCAGTAGAGGATGGCTCAAGTGCTTGGGCCCCTGTACCCGCGTGGGAGTACGAGAATAAGCTCCTGGCTCCTGGCTACAGATCAGATCAGCTCAGCTCAGCTTCGGCCGTTGCAGTCATTTGGGGAGTGAACCAACGGAACGGAATACCTCTATCTGTAACTCTTTCAAATAAATAAAATCAATATTAAAAAAATAAAGAAACCACTTGGGGGGCAGGTGCTGTGGTGTAGCAGGTAAAGCTGCCGCCAGTAGTGCCAGCAGCCCTCATGGGCACTGGTTTGAAACCCAGATGTTCCTCTTTCAATCTAGCTCTCTGCTATGGCCTGGGAAAGCAGTAGAAGATGGCCCAAGTCCTTGGGACCCTGTACCCGCGTTGGGGACCTGACGGAAGCTCCTGGCTCCTGGCTTCAGATTGGTGCAGCTCTGGCCATTACTGCCAATTGGGGAGTAAACCAACAGATGGAAGATCTCTCTCTCTCTTTCTCTCTCTCTCTGCCTCTTCTTTTCTCTCTGTGTAACTCTTTCAAAAACAAATAAATCTGGCCAGCGCCGCGGCTCACTAGGCTAATCCTCTGCCTTGCGGCGCCAGCACACCAGGTTCTAGTCCCAGTCGGGGCACCGATCCTGTCCCGGTTGACCCTCTTCCAGGCCAGCTCTCTGCTGTGGCCAGGGAGTGCAGTGGAGGATGGCCCAAGTGCTTGGGCCCTGCACCCCATGGGAGACCAGGAGAAGCACCTGGCTCCTGCCATCGGATCAGCGCGGTGTGCCGGCTGCAGCGCGCCAGCCGCGGCGGCCATTGGAGGGTGAACCAACGGCAAAGGAAGACCTTTCTCTCTGTCTCTCTCTCACTGTCCACTCTGCCTGTCAAAAAAAAAAATCTTTAAAAAATAAGTAGAACAGCTGGGACTTGAACTCATGCCCATATGGGCTGCTGGGACCACAGGTGGTGACCTTATCTGGTACGCCACAGCGCCAGCCCCAGAGCATTACCTTTGAAAAAGCAACAGTATTTCCAACAGACTGTTTAGTAGAAACTAGAAAGACCATGAATGACATCATTCAATTGCCAAAAGAAAACATCTCTCAGTCTAGAACTCTGTACCAAGAAAAAGATCTTCAAAATGAGGCAAAATAAAGATAGTCTCAGAAGGAAAAAAAAAAGAAACAAAACTTGTGCAACTATAAAGTTCTAAATTAAGTTCTTCAGGTTGAAGGAAAATGATGCCAGCTGAAGCCCAGAGCTTCAGAAGGAATGAAGTTAACAGTTTAGGTTATTATAAATGAAACCAGACTTTGAAAAAAACCAATAACAATAATAAACAGTGTCTTGTGAGGTTTATTATATAGTTAGAAATAAAATATATGATACTAATGACAAAAGGAAGTGGGAAAAATGGAATTAAATTGTAAGATTCTTCTATTGTGGTAGAAGTACCGATTTACATTCTCAGTATTTACTATGGACTAATAATTGAGGATAAAGAGATTTTAGAGTATTGTTCAGTTTGGTGGTTACTAACCATATGTTACTAGTGAGTAACTGATGTGATCAATTCAAATATAGATATGCTGTAAAATAAAACACCAGATTTGGAAGCTGTAGTCTAAAAAACAAAATAAAGTAAAACTCTCCTAACAATTCTGTATATTAATTGCTCATTGAAATGGCAATATGTCAGATATGTTTGGTTACAGAAAAGCATTAATTAATATCACTTCTGGTTTGGTTTTTTTTTTTTTTTTTTTTTGGACAGGCACAGTGGATAGTGAGAGAGAGAGAAAGGAAGGTCTTCCTTTTTGCCGTTGGTTCACCCTCCAATAGCCGCTGCAGCCGGCGCGATGCGGCCAGCGCAACGTGCTGATCTGAAGCCAGGAGCCAGGTGCTTCTCCTGGTCTCCCATGCAGGTGCAGGGCCCAAGGACTTGGGCCATTATCCACTGCTCTCCCGGGCCACAGCAGAGAGCTGACCTGGAAGAGGGGCATCCGGGACAGAATCCGGCGACCCGACCGGGACTAGAACCCGGTGTGCCGGCACCACAGGTGGAGGATTAGCCTGTTGAGCCACGGTGCTGGCCTAATTAATATCACTTCTGTTTGTTTTTAATGTGGCTACCACGAAATTTTAAATTACTTGTATGGCTTGCCTTATATATTCATTGGACAGAGCTGCTCTAGAGAAGTGGTTCTCAACTAGAGTCGACTTAGTCACTCCAGATCATATTTGGTAATGTCTGAAGATATTTTTGAGTATCAAATGAATATTATGTTGAATAAAAGAAGACACAAAGAATCTAAAAACAAGACGAAGCAAAAGAGCCCATGGTAATGTAAGTTAGAACAGTGGTGTTGGCCGGCGCCGTGGCTCACTAGGCTAATCCTCCGCCTTGCGGCGCTGGCACACAGGGTTCTAGTCCCGGTAGGGGTGCCGGATTCTGTCCCGGTTGCCCCTCTTCCAGGCCAGCTCTCTGCTGTGGCCCAGGAGTGCAGTGGAGGATGGCCCAAGTGCTTGGGCCCTGCACCCCATGGGAGACCAGGAGAAGCACCTGGCTCCTGGCTTCAGAACAGCGCGGTGCGCCGGCGGCCATTGGAGGGTGAACCAACGGCAAAAGGAAGACCTTTCTCTCTGTCTCTCTCTCACTGTCCACTCTGCCTGTCAAAAAAAAAAATTAAAAAAAAGAAAAAAAAAGAACAGTGGTGTCTAGGGCTGGTGCTGTGGCACAGCAGGTTAAAGCCCTTGCTTGAAGTGCCGGCATCCCATATGGGTGCCAGTTCTAGTCCCGGATGGCTGCTCCTCTTCTGATCCAGCTCTCTGCTGTGGCCTGGGATAGCCCCTGCACCCATGTGGGAGACCCGGAAGAATCTCCTGGCTTCAGGTCGGCACAGCTCTGGCTGTTGCAGCCAGCTGGGGAGTGAACCAGAGGATGGAAGACCTCTCTCTCTAACTCTTTCAAGTAAATAAAACAATCTTTTTTTTTTTTTTTAAGGAAGAACAGTGGTATCTGGTTGAGGAGTGGCTATTTCTTCTTCTTCTTTTTTTTTTTTTGACAGGCAGAGTGGACAGTGAGAGAGAGAGAGACAGAGAGAAAGGTCTTCCTTTTGCCGTTGGTTCACCAACCCCCAGTGGCCGCCACGGCTGGCGCGCAGCGGCCGGCGCACCGCGCTGATCCGATGGCAGGAGCCAGGTGCTTCTCCTGGTCTCCCATGGGGTGCAGGACCCAAGCACTTGGGCCATCCTCCACTGCACTCCCTGGCCACAGCAGAGAGCTGGCCTGGAAGAGGGTCAACCGGGACAGGATCGGTGCCCCGACCGGGACTAGAACCTGGTGTGCCGGCGCTGCAAGGGGAGGATTAGCCTAGTGAGCCGCGGCGCCGGCAGAGTGGCTATTTCTAAGAAAAGGACATGTGAGAACCTATAGTGTTGGATATGTTCTTTATCTTAAGCTGGGTGGTAGTTACAGAGGTGTTTATATATTTCAATGCATAGAATTGTGGACTTACGTACTTTGATATATGCATGTTGTATCTCAATGGAAAATAGTAGTATGGCTACCACTAAGAAATCTGATAATATGTCATATTGTGAAAACAGAATTAAATTATAATTTCTTCTTGCTTAATTAAGGGGTTACCTTTTGAGAAATGCATCATTGGGTGATTTGTCATTGTATTAACATCACAGAGTGTACTTATACAAACCTAGATGATATCATTTATTCACACATAGGCTATAGGTTGTAAATTACTATAATTGCAGTCCATTACAGATTGAAACAAAATTATAGAAAGATGCTTCTTGACCTGGACCTTGCTTTCCCAGGAATATTTCTCTATTCTAACAATAGCTTCCTTTTTTACTGGATATCCTAAACTATTTAGTGTTTGTGTGTTTGTTTTTATAATATATTATACATCCTTAAACCTCTTTGCCTTTTTTTCTTCTTTATTGACAGGCAGAGTGGACAGTGAGAGAGAGAGAGACAGAGAGAAAGGTCTTCCTTTTGCCATTGGTTCACCCTCCAATGGCCCCCGCGGCCGTCGCGCTGCCACTGGCGCATTGCGCTGATCCGAAGGCAGGAGCCAGGTGCTTCTCCTGGTCTCCCATGCGGGTGCAGGGCCCAAGCACTTGGGCCATCCTCCACTGCCTTCCCGGGCCACAGCAGAGAGCTGAACTGGAAGAGGAGCAACTGGGACAGAATCCGGTGCCCCGACCGGGACTAGAACCCGGTGTGCTGGCGCCGCAAGGCGGAGGATTAGCTTATTGAGCTGCGGTGCCGGCCACTCTTTGCCTTTACAAATGCTATTGTCTGCCTAGAATATGCTTATCCTCTTACCCTACCCCACTCTTTCCCTAGTAATTTCCATAAAATTAACTGAATCCTTCACATCCAGAAAACTTTCTCAAGCAATCTCAGACATAATTAGGAATCTCTTTTGGGTTTCTCTAGAACCCTAGCCTAGCATTTTTCTTCTTTTTTTAAGATTTATTTATTTGAAAGGAAGAGTTTAGAATAAGAGAGAGGTAGGGAGAAACAGAGTTCTTGCATCCACTGGTTCACTCCCCAAATGGCCTCAAAGGCTCGAGCTGGGCCAGGCTAAAGCCAGGAGCTAGGAGCATCTTCCATGTCTCCCACGTGGGTTGCAGGAGCCCAAGGACTTGGGCCATTTTCTACTGCTTTTCCAGGTGCATTAGCAGGGAGCTGGATGGGAAGTGGAGCAACTGAGACTTGAACCAGTGCCCATATAGGATGCCAGCACTGAAGGCTGTGACTTGACCC
The DNA here is from genome assembly GCF_033115175.1 of Lepus europaeus. Lineage (NCBI taxonomy): Eukaryota > Metazoa > Chordata > Mammalia > Lagomorpha > Leporidae > Lepus > Lepus europaeus. The sequence continues at coordinate 42,521,255 of NC_084831.1, forward strand.
ACTGCATCACAGTCCTGACCCCCTAAATGGCTGCAACAGCCAGCTCTGAGCCAAGACTAAGTCAGAAAACCAATGCTTCATCTCGTTCTCCCAGGTGGGTGTAGTGGCCCATGCAGTGTTGAAGCGCTGCCCATATGGGATGCCAGGGTGGCAGGCAGCAGTTTAACCAATGAGCCACAACGCCAGCCCCTAGCATTTTCAAACTGATAAGTTTCTGTTACTTATCTGACTGTCTCACTAGAATGTAGAGTCCTTGACAACAGGAATTTTTATTTGGTTTTTATGACATTAATACATTGCATAGAATCTAGCATAATGTAGGCACGACAGAGGTTTTTGTAAGTGACTGAACAAGAGCACATCTAGGAAACATTCTGGTAGGATTCTTTTTTTTTTTTTTTTGACAGGCAGAGTGGACAGTGAGAGAGAGAGAGACAGAGAGAAAGGTCTTCCTTTTGCCTTTGGTTTACCCTCCAATGGCCACCGCGGTAGGCGTGCTGTGGCCGGTGCACCGCGCTGATCCGATGGCAGGAGCCAGGTGCTTCTCCTGGTCTCCCATGGGGTGCAGGGCTCAAGCACTTGGGTCATCCTCCACTGCACTCCCTGGCCACAGCAGAGAGCTGGCCTGGAAGAGGGTCAACCGGGACAGGATCGGTGCCCCGACCGGGACTAGAACCCGGTGTGCCGGCGCCGCATGGCGGATTAGCCCAGTGAGCCACGGCGCCGGCCCTGGTAGGATTCTTATATTGAGCATCTGCTACATGCTCAGTACATCTGTGGTTTTCTATGGCCCATAGGTTAAAAAGACAGAATTCTAGAATTCCCAAATACAGCAACAAGGTACTAAATTTATTTTCTTCAGTTACAGGGAGACATTCAAATACAGAAAATTGCTCATAACCTCAGAAACCATTTTAGTAGCCAAGTGATAGATTTTAGTAGCCAGTGGATAGATTTCGCAATACAGGTCGGACAATCAATAGATCTACTTCCTCTCCTTAAGAGTAGTCATAAGAGCAACAAAAACAGCACATTCAGCTAGCACAGCTTGTTCATATGGTCATTCTCAGGAACACAGCAGCATTCAACACTAGAAGATACAGAAATGGCTGTTTTGGGACAGGCATTTGGGCTAGTGGTTAAGACACTGGTTAGGCAGTCATGCCCAGTATTGCACTACCTGGGCTCAATTCCTGGCTCCCGCTCCAGTTCCCTGCCAATGCTAAACCCTGAAAGGCAGCAGTGAAAGCTCAAGTAATTGGGACTCTGTTGCCCACATGGGGGACTTGGACTGACTCCTCCCCCACCCACTATTGTGGCTATTGGGTGGACTGAACCAGCAGACAGGAGTGTCTACACTTGGTCCCTTTATGTTCCTCTGCCACTTAAATATGAAGAAAAGAAATGGCTGTCTTCTTGGCACTTTTAATATTCATTTATTATAGCTAACATTTTGAAAGCAACTGTCTTCATTTATACAGGATTAATCATCTTTCAATATATACTGACACTCATACAGATATATCTAAAATTTACCCCATTTGTATTATTACAGTATAATTTTTTCCTTTAAATCAACAGATGTTTTCCGTATCACACTAAAGTTACTAGAAACCATAAATGCTTGATTTCTTTATTCATTTAAAGTAACTTTTAAATTGAAAACATTAACTTAGTAAATGTAAAGTCAACTGTGTTTTTAAGACATGATTATCTCATTTGTTTCATTACACATTAAAAACATTAGAAACCAAATTTAAAATCCTCAAAGGACATAAATTGGCTGCTAGTCAATTGCTCAGAAACCAATGTAATGATCACATGTTGAACTCTACAGTAGTTGGTTATTTTGTTTTACTTTAACTTCTCACCATCATGTTCCTGCTGTTTTTGACAGTGATCTGATAAAAAAATTTTTAACCAGAATATATCCAGAACATGTTATAAAATTTGGTACACTATTGTCTAAATAACTTATGATGTTTTAACAGCAGGAAATCCTGTTACTGAATTTGTTAATATTCAATTACTTCTATTAGGATTTTAATGGTAATTGTGGTCTTATAAACATATGATCAAAAGTATTATGTGGGAATGTGTACACAAAACCAAATTCGGGTAAAAATGAACTACAGTAAACTTTTAACAGAAATGCAATTTGAGAATTTAGAAATTTGTCATTTTAATGACACAAGAAATAAGCATTTCTTCTGAGAAGCCACCTGTAACACATTAAGTGTAAATCATAGTTTCTCAAGTGCTGTTTTGGGACTTTTATGTTGCAATTCCAGATGCATAAGTTAAGTTGGTTAAGCAAGGGTATTGTTGCATTTGGAGTGAGCAAAAAGAAAGTGATGAAAGACAGGCCTTAAAATATGTTAGAGGAGAAACACTTTGGAATTTAAACTTGATGTAGAGTAAATGTGAGTAAAATAACCTAACATAATAATTGAGATTTTAATGTATAAACATTTACATAGCACAGAATCATTTATTCAGTGAACCTATTCGATTTATTCTTATTAAATCACAGCATAAAAAATTCCCTCTTAATTAAAAATAAAACACCAGTCTATATAAGAATAAAAACTATTTCAACATTAAATGCACTATATAAATACAGAGTTCAATATTAACCCTAAGTCCCTTAAAACTTTTACTAAAAAATCCTCATAATTTTTAATAACACTTTTAGAGTGCTTGCAATGTACCAGTTACTGTCTTAAGTATATTAAAAATGTCACTAAATTCTTATGATAGCCACATAAAGTAGATACAGTTTTCCTCATTTTACAAATGAGGACACACATTGCTTTACAGTGGATAAACCTCCAATACACAGAATTTAAATAATTTGCCAAGGTCACAATGCATAAGTGGCAGGACCAGACCTGAACCTAAACAATCACACCAAAGTCTATGAACATATCCATTATATGTTATGCTGCTTTCCCAATGTCTACTATTTTTAAAATCTTCAGAAAATTAGCTAGTATCATAAAATAACATTTTTAAAAGATTTATTTATTTGAAAGGCAGAGTTACAGAGGGAGAGACAGAGAGAAATGGAGCAGCCTGGACTTGAACCATGCCCATATGGGATGCAGGTAGTAGCTTAACCCTCTTTGCTACAAGTCCAGCCCCTAGAAAATAATATTGTAAAAATTTTAATTGATAGAAATGTCAAAGAACCTAATGGCTAAGCTGATTTTATATATTTTATTAGAATTCCCCATAAATACTTGAATTCTTCATGAAGATCTTCAACAAGAGTATATAGGAGTTACCTAAACACATTTCTACTAAGGTAAATACTTTCATTTTCACAAATTAATATTTTACTAAAATATGTCTCATTCAAGCTTTACCCTATTTTATCCTACTTCTTAAAGTTATACAATGTTAATCTTACTCTTCGTTTACACTGCTTCCTTCCATATGGGTGAAGAAACTAAGTATGTTCTCTCTTTCCTCCTCCCAGGCTAAACATTCTATTTCCTTCCAAATTTCTTCATGTACACAGTGGAATTTCCTCATATTTCAATTTTTTTTGTTTTCTGGAAATTGTCCAATTTGTCTTGCATTGCTTAAAGTGCACCATTCCCAAAATGAGTTCCATTCTCAAGGAGTATTTTGACCACAATAGTATTTCATGCTAAATACTATTAATATAGATGAGTACTTACTTTTTTGGATGGCAGAATTTATCAACTCACATCACTTATCATAAAATAAATCTTGCTTCTCAAATAAAATTTTAAAAAATAAAACAAATTAAGGTTTTTCCACATTTGTTGCAGCTAATAAACATAATGCATTGTGCAACTGATTTTTAGACATAAATTCAAAAATTATTTAACCTTATAAAATTAAGTCTTATTGAAGATCAGTCCATTATTCCAGTCTTGAGAGCTTCTAAAATCTTGAACATTTCATTTGGGATGCTACTAATGCTCATCCAAAACATCCATTTAACACCAACCAGGAAATAAAGATTTATTCCTAGCTTTTTTTTTTTTTTTTTTGACAGGCAGAGTGGATAGTGAGAGAGAGAGAGAGAGAGAGAGAGAAAGGTCTTCCTTTTTGCCGTTGGTTCACTCTCCAATGGCCGCTGCGGCCAGCGCATCTCGCTGATCCGAAGCCAGGAGCCAGGTGCTTCTCCTGGTCTCCCATGCGAGTGCAGGGCCCAAGGACCTGGGCCATCCTCCACTGCCTTCCCGGGCCATAGCAGAGAGCTGGCCTGGAAGAGGGGCAACCAGGATAGAATCCGGCACCCCAACCGGGATTAGAACCCAGTGTGCCGGCACCACAAGGCGGAGGATTAGCCTGTTAAGCCACGGTGCCGGCCACTCCTAGCTTTTAAAACATTTATGTAAATAACTTTAAATTTCATAAAAGTCTTAGATGTTCCTAATCATTATGATAGTAGATATGCCTGCTACAGATTTGCCCTATTAACGTTTCACAAATCATACACTTACCACAATTAATGAGACAATATTGATAGTTACTAAGTGAAGTCCATAGTTTACTTAGATTTTCCTCTGGTTTTTCCCAATGTCTTCTTTCTGTTCCAGGACCCCAACCAGGATAACTATTATCTTTAACAGCCACATCTTCTTGGGTTCCTCTTGGTTGTGACAGTTTCATAAACTTTCCTTGCTTTTGGTGGCCTTTATAGTTTTGATGAGTACTAGCCAGGTATTTTGTAGAATGTACTTCAGTTGGATTTTACCTGCTATTTTACTCATGAATAGACTGAGGTTATGAGTTTTTGGGAGAAAGAGCACAGAGGTAAAACAGCATGATCATCAATCACATCATAATAACAGTACATGCTATCAATGTGACTTATCATTGTTGGTCCTAGCCTTGGTCACCTAGCTTTTCATAGTGTTGTCAGGATTCTTTACTGTAAAATTTCTCTCTCTCTTTTTTTTTTTAAATTTCTTTCCATATTTTACTCTTTTAAAGACAATCACTACATGTAGCCCACGTTAATGAAGCGGGGATTTATATTCCATCTCCTTAAAGGCAGAATACCTACATAAATTATTTGGAATTCTTTGGTACAAGATATTTGTCAGCTCTTCCTTGTGCATTATTAACTCATCCAATCTTTCATTTATACTTGTATGGACTCGTGGATATTTATTTTATACTTCGTGTTATAATCAAATACTATTTTATTAGTTTTACTCAAATTGTTTCAGTTTTGGCTATTGAGAGCTCTTTCAGCTGTCCACTGTATCCCTCTGACATACTCCCATCATAGTGGACTTTCTTTTTTAAAGTACTTTCACTTTCCAGCACTATTACTTTCTGGATCATCTTGTATATTTCCTTCCCATTAGCCATTTCTCTCAGGCCTCCCACTAGCTTTTAATTACCAAATATTTCCTTTGTTCTAAAACATACCAATGACTCTTACTCACTGAGTATTATTTTTAATATAGTTAAATACTTTCTTTATTGCTTACTTATCACATCAACATGTCCTTGGTCATCCATCATCTGTTGTCGAAAGAATAGGTCTAGAGAGTGTTAGCTGAAATCCAGACACAACTGATAACAGTTTCCTTCCTCCAATAAAACTCTATTAAAGGGGCTGACGCTGTGGTGTGGCGGGTAAAGCTGCCGCCTGTAGTGCTAGCATCCCATATGGACGCCAGTTCAAGTCCCGGCTGCTCTACTTCTGATCCAGCTCTCTGCTATGGCCTGGGAAAGCAGTAGAAGATGGCCCAAATCCTTGGGCCCCTGCACCTGCATGAGAGACCCAGAAGAAGCTCCTCACTCCTGGCTTTGGATCAGCTTTGCTCTGGCTGTTGCAGTCATTTGGGAAGTGGATGGAAGATTCTCTCTCTCTCTCTCTCTCTCTCTCTCTCTCTCCTTCTGCATCTCTGTAACTCTGGTTTTCAAATACAATAAGTAAATCTTTAAAAAAATGTCCAAACTACCCCAAAAAAAGTCTATTACAAATTTCTAACGATAGTAACTAAAATAAAGAAGGGATTTATTGACATGATTGCTTATTGAATGCAGGCTGACTGCAAGTACAAGAACAAGGTATCATAACCTGAAGATAAGTTTTATTCAGTAAAACAGTTAACAATGCAAACAAGGGGTAGGTGTTTCTAACAGGATGCCATTTAGGGTGCCCATTTCCCACGACAAGAGTGTCTGGGTTTAACTGCAGCTCTGGCCCCCAATCCAGCTTCCTGCTAATGCAGACTCTGGGAGGCAGTCGTGATGGATAAAGTGGTTGGGTTGCTGCCACTCACATGAGAGACTTGGATTGAGTTCCCAACTCCAGACTTCAGTCCCTACCTGTTAGGGGCAGCAGATGGGAGCTCTGTCTATCTCTGTCTCTCAAATAAAGAAACATAAATAAATATTAAACAAATACTAACATGCATAAATGGAAGACAACATGTGTCAGATAATTTGTGATTATCTCTTTTCACAGTGGGAAAATATTTATTAAGCTGATGGTGAACTGAGAAGTCCTACAGTGCCAGAAAAACAGCTTTTTGAGATAGCTTACAGGATAGCAATGAAAGAGTTGGATAACTGGAATTATGAATAATTGTTAAGGAATACTATATTACTGAGGAGACAATATATATATAGGAATATTTTTTTTTTTGACAGGAAGAGTGGACAGTGAGAGAGAGACAGAGAGAAAGGTCTTCCTTTTGCCGTTGGTTCACCCTCCAATGGCCGCCGCGGTAGCGCGCTGCGGCCGGCGCACCGCGCTGTTCCGATGGCAGGAGCCAGGTGCTTCTCCTGGTCTCCCATGGGGTGCAGGACCCAAGGACTTGGGCCATCCTCCACTGCACTCCCTAGCCACAGCAGAGAGCTGGCCTGGAAGCGGGGCAACCGGGACAGGATCGGTGCCCCGACCGGGACTAGAACCCGGTGTGCCGGCGCCGCAAGGCGGAGGATTAGCCTGTTGAGCCACGGCGCCGGCCTATATATAGGAATATTTAATAGTGCACTTTGAGATATCTATTATAGTGCTTGGAAGAGATTGAGTCATTATTGAAAACATTAAAATAATTTGAAATGGCACATTTTTGAGGAGGGCCTATGCAATCTTTTTCAGATTACAACCCAAGCATCTCTAGAGATCAAGTTCAAGATGCCATTAATTTAATCATCTAAAAGCTGTATCTAAAGTCAAAGCAAATGTTGGCATAACATGCTCCTATCATAGAATCAAAAGGACCAAGACATTTGCTTTTAGATAATTTTAGCCAATTGTTTATTTCCAGTTTCTGAGTATCTGAGCTTTTGCCCTGCCTCCAGCTTCTAGTTCTAGCTTTCTGCTAATTCAGACCCTGGGAGGCAGCAGGTAATGGCTCAAGTAGTTGGGTCCTTGCCACCCATGTGACAGACTTGGATTGAGTTCCTAGCTGCTGTCTTTGGCCTGGCTCAACCAGAGTTCTTTTGGCCACTGAGGAAATGAACTAGGGAATGGTAGAAACACAACCACTTGAGTTATCACCAGGGCCAGGAGTTGAATCCAAGCACTTAGATGTGGGACATGTGCATCCTAACTGGCGTCTTTATTTTTTTTTTTAAGACTTATTTATTTGGAAGGCGGGATTATAGAGGGAGAGGGACACATATACACACAGAGATCTTCTAACCATTGGTTCACTCCCCTAAAAGGCTGCCAACAGCAGGGCTAGGCCATACCAAAGCCAGGAGCAAGGAACTCTATTAAAGTCTCCCACGAGGGAGGCAGAGCCTCAAGCACTTAGTTCATCTTCTGCTGCCTTCCCAAGGGCATCAGGAGGGAGTGGATCAGAAGTAGAGCAGCCAAGACTTGAATCAGCACCCTTGTGGGATGCTAGTGTTGCAGATGGTGGCTTAACTTGCTGCACCACAACACTAGTTCCCCAACTTGCATTGTAATCACTAGGCAAATCGCTGCCCTCAATATAATTTTAAATAACACAAGAGTCAGATGCAGCAGATTCTGGCTCAAGGAGATGGGCTCCTGCCAGCCATGTGGGAGAGCTGGATTGAGTTCTGGGTCTTAGCTTCAGCTTGGCCAGGTCCTGGATGCTATAAGCATTAGGGGAGTGGAACAATGGATGGAAGATCTGTCTCTCTTTCAATAAAATAAAAAAATAATAAAAATTATGTTAACCTACAGATCAATAAATAAATCATAGAGAAATTGAAAGCATTTTGAAAAGAATGAAAATTAAAACACAACATAGCAAAACTTGTGAGACAAAATCAGAGCCTAGATGAAAATATAACTTTAAATATATATATTAGAAAAGAATAAAGGTTTCAAAGCAATATTTTTTTAAAAATTTTTGACAGGCAGAGTGGACAGTGAGAGAGAGAGACAGAGAGAAAGGTCTTCCTTTGCCGTTGGTTCACCCTCCAATGGCCGCCGAGGCCAGCGCACCACACGGTTCCGAAGTCAGGAGCCAGGTGCTTCTCCTGGTCTCCCATGGGGTGCAGGGCCCAAGAACTTGGGCCATCCTCCACTGCCTTCCTGGGCCATAGCAGAGAGCTGGCCTGGAAGAGGGGCAGCCTGGATAGAATCTGGCACCCCAACTGGGACTACAACCCAGTGTGCCGGCGCCGCTAGGCGGAGGATTAGCCTGTTGAGCCACGGCGCCGGCCAATATATACATTTATTAAAGATTTATTTATTTATTTGAAAGTCAGAGTTACACAGAGAGAGAAGGAGAAACAGAGAGAGGTCTTCCATTCACTGGGTTACTCCCAAAATGGCCACAATGGCCAGAGTTGCGCCGATCCAAAGCCAAGAGCCAGGAGCTTCTTCTGGGTTTCCCATCTGGGTGCAGGGGCTCAAGGACTTGGGCCATCCTCTACTGCTTTCCCAGGCCATAGCAGAGAGCTGGATTGGAAGCGGAGCAGCCAGGTCTCGAACCGGTACCCACATGGGATGCTGGCACTACAGGCAGCAGCTTTACCTGCTATGCCACAGCTCTGGCCTCTCAGGCCAATATTTAAGCTGCAAATTTACATAAGAATCAAACAAAGTAAATTAAACTCAAAGCAAGCAAAAGGAAGAAAACAGTAAACAATAGAGAGGAAATCAATGACAAAGGTAATAGACACAATTTTAAAAATCATTGAAACCAAAGTTGTTAAGATAAAGTTGTTAAACCTTTAGCTAGATTGAGAATGAAACAATGGGCAAAATAAGGAATGTACAAGATGATATGTTTATCACTGCTAATCCTACACACCAAAAAAAAGTGTCAAAGGGATTATAACAAATAGTTTAATGCCAAGTTAGATGATACAGATACATTCCTAAAAAGATTCAAATTGCCAAAACTGACCCAAAGAAGGGGACAGGTTTTGGTCCAGTGGTTAAGATGCCCATGTCTGGGGCCAATGCTGTGACGTAGTGAGTAAAGCCACCGCCTGCAGTGCTGGTATCCCATATGCATGCTGGTTTGAGTCCCAGTTGCTCCTCTTCTAATCCAGCTCTTTGCTATGTCCTAGGAAAGTGGTAGAAGATGGCCCAGGTCCTTGGGCCCCTGCACCTGCATGGGCGATCTGAAAGCAGCTCCTGACTCCTGGCTTTGGATCTGCCCAGTTCTATCCATTGCAGCCATTTGGGGAGTGAACCAGTGGATGGAACTCTCTCTCTCTCTCTCTCCTCTCTCTCTCTCTCTCTCTCTCACTCTCTGCCTCTGCCTCTCTGTAACTCTGCCTTTCAAATAAATAAGTAAATCTTACAAAAAAAGATGGCATGTCTGGGGCTGGGGCTGTGGTACAGTGGGCTAAGCCTCCACTTGCAGCACTGGTATCCCACATGGTATGCTGGCACTTCAGGCCAGGGCGTTAGCCTGCTGAGCCACAGCGCAAGCCCCCAAAGTAATTTTTAATGTCTGAAATTTCATGAATATAATATGCCAAATTATCAAAATAAAGGATAAAAGCATGATCATTCCAACTGATACAGAAAAATAATTGATAAAATTCACTTGTTCATGATAAAATCTTTTGCAAACTATAAATTAAAGCAAAATTCCTGAATCTGATAAAGAGCAGTGAACAAAACCTTACATATCTAACACAGTATTTAATGATGCAATGTGAAATACTTCCTCCTAATATGTGGATCGGATCAAATGTCTTACCGTTTCTATTCAACATTTTATTGGAAATTCTAGTCTGTATAATATGGCTGGCAAGAAGGATTAAAGCACACATACTTAACTTTATTTCCTTATTCTTATTTGTTTATACTGATTATATTTATTGAAATGTAATTTTATGTCTGTCGAATCTAACAATAAAAACAGCTTATTTTTTACAATTTTAAAAAAAAAGGTTTATTTATTTATTTGAAAGGCAAAGTGACAGAGGGAGAGACAGAGAGAAAGAGATTTTCCATTAACCAGCTCACTGCCCAGATTGCCACCAACAGCTAGGGCTGGGCCAGACTGAAGCTAGGAGCCAGGAATTCCATTCGGGTCTCCCACGTGGGTGGGTAGCAGGGACCCAAGCACTTGGGTCATCATCTGATACCCTTCCATTAAAAAATCTTTCCAAGCATTTATTTTCTTATCTAACTTTTCAAATATTTTGTCAAATAGGTTTCTGCCATTGCTTATATAAGTTTAAAATCTTGGTTATATCTGTGATATTCTTTTATCTCTTTTTTTCTGGATCAGTTCTGCCTCAGTGTGCTATTTGTGTTCCCAACATACTAAAGCAATAGAGAATCAATCACCAAGCAATAAAAGCCTTTTTTCCAACTTGGATCACACGCTTTGTCACTGTTGGACCTGTATAAAGCAACATGGAAGAGAAAGGAAGGTAACTAAAAGTCTCTCTCCTATCTCATCCCTTGTCTGTGTCCCTAGCCCTCACTGATTCCAGTACATTCTTTTTGCTACATTTTGCAGACATTTTCACTATTTTTAAAGTTTTCTCATAGTCTTTGAGTTAGTTGATGAGAATGTATCTGAAATGTACCAGCTCCTCTTTCTGTGGCCTTTCCTGTGTAGCATTCAGTGGAGGGAGCCAATGAATCTGTGAGAGTCTGTTAAGAGACAGCAAACGGGTGGGAGTTGGCACAACAGAAGGGAGTTCCAGGGCCAGTGCCATGGCTCACTAGGCTAATCCTCCGCCTGTGCCGCCAGCACCCCGGGTTCTAGTCCCGGTTGGGGCACCGGATTCTGTCCCGGTTGCCCCTTCCAGTCCAGCTCTCTGCTGTGGCCCGGGAGTGCAGTGAAGGATGGCCCAGGTCCTTGGGCCCTGCACCCGCATGGGAGACCGGGAAGAGCACCTGGCTCCTGGCTTTGGATTGGCGCAACGCACTGGCCATAGTGGCCACTTGGGGGGTGAACCAACGGAAAAAGGAAGACCTTTCTCTTTGTCTCTCTCTCTCACTGTCTAACTCTGCCTGTCAAAAAAAAAAAAAAAAAAAAAAAGAAAGAAAAAGAAGGGAGTTCCAGGCTCTTGGCTTCAGCTGGACCATCCCTGGCCATTGTGGCCATTTGGGGGATGAACAAGCAGATGGAAGATTCATTCTCATTCTATCTCTCTCTTTTCTCTCTCTCTCTCTCTGCCTCTCTCTCTTCCTCTCCCATCCCCCTCTCCCTCGCTTTCTCTCTCCCCCTCTCTCTCCTGTCTCTCTGTCTTTAAATAAATAAATAAATAAATAATTGAAAAAAGAGAGACAGCAAACATACTTGTTATTTGTATATAAAGAATTTAATAGGGGCCGGCACTGTGCCATAGTAGGTTAAGCTGCCACCTGCAGCACCAGCATCACATTATGGGTTTCAGATCAAGACCTGGCTGTTCCACTTCTGGTTCAGCGCTCTGCTAATGTGCCTGGGAAAGCAGTGGAAGATGGCTCAAGCCTTTGGGCCCCTGTACCCATGTAGGAAACCTGGAAGAAGCTCCTGGCTCTTGGCTTAAGAATGGCCCAGCTCCAGCTGTCCAGGCCATTTGGGGAGTGAACCAGCAGGTGGAAGACTTCTCTCTCTCTCTGCCTCTTCTCTCTGTCTCTCCCTCTCTGTAACGCCATTTTTCAAATAAATAAATAAACAATCTTTTTTAAAAAACAATTTGATATAAAAATTTTATTCTAGATAACTGGAAGGGTAAATGAGCTGTAAGGTATCCCAGAAGTTGGAACTCCAGGAAGCAACTGTCACCTCTACATCTGAGAGGATAAGGGGAAGGGATTGGAGTTACTAAATTTTGGAAACTGAAGGAAAGCATGTCACAGATATAAAACTCCGGTATCTCAGAAGGCAGTGTTGCGTGGTAGCCTACTGCTGGCTCTGAATTTGAATAGGGGCCTATAGGCTTGGGATCCATACCTCTGAAGAGGAATACCCAAAGGCTGAAGCTAGTGCCTTCCAGGGAATAAGGAACAATGAAGTGTGTTCTGCAAGCTGATGGGATTGTCACATTCTAGATTTTAATGCTGGGATAGGAAGGAACTCCTGCCATGAGTGAAAAATTGCTGGGTTGCCACTCATGGAAATTTTAAGTAGACAGGGGCCCACAAAAAGCTCAAATAGAACAAAGGAAAAAGAACAATTTGTTTTTCCTCAATCTTTAGTCTCTCTCAATTGCCACCGATTGGCAGAACCACTTTTAATCATTCAAAAGCCATGTTAATAGGCTATGCTATATTTTTAGGTTAGTTCTCTCAAACTCCACATGTTCGGAGAGATAGGAAAGCTTTAAAAAAAATACAATCTCTCAGACTCCTTTGCAACTGAGGTTCTAGATATAGATCACCTTCCAACGATCTGGAAAGTCAAAAGTGTCATAGATGCCATTTAGCTATAGTTCTGTTGTGTAACTGTTAGAAAGTAAGGGTTGGGGCTGGCGCTGTGGCACAGTGGGATAATGTCCTGGCCTGAAGCGCCAGCATCCCATATGGGGGCCGGTTCGAGACCAGGCTGCTTCACTTCCTATCCAGCTCTCTGCTATGGCTTGGGAAAGCAGTAGAAGATGATCCAAGGACTTGGACTTTGGCCCTTGCACTTGCATGGGAGACCCACAAGAAGCTCCTGGCTCCTGGCTTTGGATTGGCGCAGCTCTGGCCATTGCGGCCATCTGGGGAGTGAGCTATCGGATGGAAGATCTCTCTCTGACTCTCCTCTCTGTGTAACTCTTTCTATTTTTCTTTTCTTTTCTTTTTTCTTTTTTTTTTTTGACAGGCAGAGTGGACAGTGAGAGAGAGAGAGATAGAGAGAAAGGTCTTCCTTTTTGCCGTTGGTTCACCCTCCAATGGCCGCCGCAGTTGGCACGCTGCGGCCGGCGCACCGCGCTGATCCGATGGCAGGAACCAGGTGCTTCTCCTGGTCTCCCATGGGGTGCAGGGCCCAAGCACTTGGGCCATCCTCCACTGTACTCCCTGGCCACAGCAGAGAGCTGGCCTGGAAGAGAGGCAACCAGGACAGGATCAGTGCCCCAACCGGGACTAGAACCCAGTGTGCTGGCTCGCAAGGCGGAGGATTAGCCTGTTGAGCCGCGGCGCCGGCTCTGACTTTCAAATAAATAAATAAATCTTAAAAAAAAAAAAAAAAGAAAGCAAGGGCTGTCAATGTGCAGCTTCCCACACTAGCATTCTAGTGTCCTTGACTCTGTGAGTAAAAAGCAGTGACCACAGCAATACTTCTCCACCTGAATTCACACTTGGTAATATTCAGTTTGCTACATTAGATATTCACTCTTTTTTGTCCCTCTACCTGGCAATTAATATTTTAATTTTTCTTATTTCATTTTTCTGGTAACAAATATAATTCAAGTTTATTTGCTTTGTTTGCTTAAATACAAAGTTAAACACAAGCAGGTACATTTGATCTCACATTTACACACTCTCATTGGATCCTCCTCCAACTTGTTGGCCAGTGCAGGCTGGCAGGGAGTGGGGGCTGGGAGGAGACTTCCTTAGGTAGCACCATTGTGAGGCCTGGGGTAGAAGGGGAGTGAATTGAGGACAAGGATAGAATCTCATACCTGTCTTCATTCATATTTACTCAGGACTATCAGGGTGTGCAGGAGACACCAAGATATGCTCCTGAGCCCTAGCCTCCTGGAGTGGGAGGGAGAAGGAAGCCGCTCCTCCTCCTGCCATCTTCCTAGTTGAGGTAAAAAGTTTAGCCTTATGCTTAATCCCTGGCCACTGGGCCTTGCTTGCTCCCCTGAGCACCTAGGTGTCTTTGAGGCTGGTAGTGAGGGAGGGGCCAGGGTCCTGGGCTGTGGATTAGATACTCATTCTTCACCTTCTTTGTTGTAATCCTGAGTTGTGGCAACAGCTTCTTAAAGCATAGATGCAGTGATGGCCTCAGTGGCAACTGCCTCCTAGTATATGACTCCAGACTTATTCCTGTAACAATTACAGGGTTTTCAGTCAAGAATAGGCTCCCTTAACTTTCTAAGCATTTTGTGAGCACCTAATTCCCAGTACTAAATCCCACTCTTGCTTAAAATATCTGGTATCATTTATATTATATGGACCAAACGCAGAATGACAGAACATTTAATGTAAGAAATGGGTGATGCTATAAAAAATTACTCAAATCTGTAGCATTTGCCTAGTAGTCTGGCAGTACTTGGAAAGGAAACAACTGCATGCCAGAAGGCTGATTATCTTCCTTTGCTGTGGCAAAACAGTTATGAAATTGTTGCCTATGATATCTCAGGGGTAAAATATGCTGACAGACCTAGAGCTCTGGATGCAGAAGTTGTAAAGTATCAGAATGTAATGTGTATTGTCTGTTCCTTGCTGGTCGCAGCAAGATATTACAAGAAAACAATGAGTTCAGGCAAGAATTGTCTAATTTTCAAGCAGAGGTGAAAGAGAGTTCAGTTCTGTCAAAGCAACCTCTCTCTGTCTGTAGACTACAATCCAAATTGACACATAACCGGAGGATTCAAAATATGTAAATACTTAGTTCCTCCAAACAAGAGAGTATAAGGCTCCAGACATTATTCAAGCTTCTTCCATTAAGATTTTTCTTCCAGAAAATGGCAGCTGGTATGTCTGCAAAGATTAGATTAAGGGTGATGTTTTTCCCGTTCAAGTGTGTTATTAGTTTAAGTGGACTCATGATAACTGCCATTAAATGAGGAAGGTAAAGGTCTTGTACAGACTGAAAAATACAATTAGTCTTGAGGAGACAACCTGGAGTATGATTACTAGCACATAGAATCAGAACTCTGCTAAATATTTTGGAAATTTTGGTTGCTACAGAAACCATAAGCCTGGTTCATAGAATTCTTTGTGTCTAGATATGGATCTCTTTGAGTTTATCTTACATGGAGTCCTTTGAGCTTCTCTGATGTGTAGACTAACGTTTTTCATCAAATATGAAAATTCTTTGATAAATATTTCTTCAAGCATTCTTTCTGTTTCTCTGTCTCTTCTTCTTGGACTATTATTATGCCTATGCATATAAGAATCCATACTTGAGAGTATTTAGTATGGGAAACAAAAAGAAAAATGAACAAAAATGAAGTTTCAGAGACCAATGGGACAACATCAAGAAGATCAACATATGCATTGTAGGAGTTTCAGAAGGAGAAAGAAAAGGAAGAAAAAATGTTTGAACAAATAATTGATGAACATTTCTCAATTTTATGAAAACATATATCAATGTAACTGAATGGATTTTATGTGGAATAAATTCAGAGATTCACACCCATACACATTAGATTATTACAAAGACAGAATCTATTTAAAAATATTTATTTATTTATTTGAAAGGCAGAATTACAGAGAGGCAGAGGCAGAGAGAGAGGAGTCTTCACTCCCCAGATGGCTGCAATGGCTGGAGCTGAGCCGATCTGAAGTCAGGAGCCAGGAGCTTCTTCTGGGTCCTGTTTTCCCAGGCCGTAAGCAGAAAGCTGGATTGGAAGAGGAGCAGACAGACATGAACCTGTGCCCATATGGGATGCCAGCTCCTCAGGCAATGCAGGCCCCAAAGATAGAATCTTAAAATAGCCAGGGAGATACAACTCATCCTGTAAAAGTATCCTCAATAAGATTAATAGTCGATTTCTTATAAGAACTCTTGATGGTCAGAAGGCTATGGAGTAACATGTTCAAAAGTACATACTATTAAAAAGAATTGTATGCCCAGGAAAATCATCTTTCCAAAATTAAGGAGAAATTAAGGCAGCCTAAGATATACAAAAATTGAAAGGATTTATTGCTAGCAAACCTGTACTACAAGAAATACTAAATGGAAACCTTCAGGCTGAAAACCACAATGTGATATTTCTCATCTGTCAGGTTGACCAAACTTTACAAGGTTTTCAACACACTATGTTGGTGGGGCTATCAGAAAACAAATGCTCCCATACATTGCTGAACAGAAATGCAAAATAATATATTCTTTGTATAGAATAATATGGCAATATCTAACAACTTGCATATACATTTCACCTTTGACCAACAAGCTCAGATCCAAGAATTTATCCTGTTGGCCGGTGCCGCGGCTCAATAGGCTAATCCTCCGCCTGTGGCGCTGGCACACCAGGTTCTAGTCCTAGTCGGGGCGCCAGATTCTGTCCCAGTTGCCCCTCTTCCAGGCCAGCTCTCTGCTGTGGTCCAGGAGTGCAGTGGAGGATGGCCCAAGTGCTTGGGCCCTACACCCCATGGGAGACCAGGAGAAGCACCTGGCTCCTGGCTTCAGATCAGTGTGGTGCGCCAGCCGCAGCGCGCCGGCCACAGTGGCCATTGGGGAGTGAACCAATGGCAAAAAGAAAACCTTTCTCTCTGTCTCTCTCTCTCTCACTGTCCACTCTGCCTATATAAAAAAAAAAAAGAAGAAGAAGAATTTATCCTGCACACCCCCAACAATATGAAAAAATATGCATCCCATGTAGGAGACCCAGAAGAAGCTGGCTCCTGGCTTCAGATCGATCCAACTCCAGTCGTGGAGGCCATTTGGGGAGTGAACAAATGGATGAAAGACCTCTCTCTGCTTCTGCTTTGCTGTAACTCTGCCTTTCAATAAATAAATCAATCCTTAAAAACATGCACGAGATTGTTTTTTATTGATGATTAGACAACACTGAAAACAATCTAAATAGTGAAACACAGGGGATCAGTTGGATAAATTATAATATATTTACACAAAACACTATGTAGCTGTAAGAGTGAAGATCTGCGTGAACCATAAAGGAGTTTCCAGGATATGTTGCAAAGTGAAAAAAGTAAACTAAAAAGAGTAAATACATTAACTTTTGTATAAGATATAATCAGAGAATATGCATAATCCTACTTATTGTTACAAAAATTAAAAGAAAGGTAGAAGAACAAATCAATAATGTAATTGACTACTTACGGTTGGTGGGAGAAAATAAAGGGGAAGGGTCAGGTAGGGTAGGGTAGATAGCTTCCATGATGGCCCCAATGATGCCCGCCTCATGGTATTCATGCTTTTTTGTAGTCTCCTCTTTGAATCTGGGTTGGTTTGTGTAACCAGTAGGATATGTGTGACTTCTAAATCTAAAGACATTGTGCTTTTCTTTGGTATCTGGATTGGCCCCAGTCTTTTGCCCTTGGGGAAGCCATCATACAGGGAAAGAAGTAAAGCTGACCCCCAGGTAAGCCCTGTATGTATAGAAACCAATAACCAACACCAACCTTCCTGTCATGTGATTAATTCACCCTAGAAGCAGATTCACAAGTGCCAGTTAAGTCTGTTCTGTTTGTAATAATTTCATATTAATGAAAATGATGAGAAAAAAGTGCTGTTTGACACTTGACATTTTGTGGAACAAAATTTAAAAAGTAAATAAATGTTCACAATGCCTAAACATTTTTTTTGTGTGTGTGTGTGACATCAATAATGGGAGAAGGGAGCTACAAAGAAGCAGTTTTGCATGTGACAGAAGTAAACTGATATCAATTCCAATTAGACAGTTTGGGATGATGAAAAGTTCTGCAGAGTGATAGTGGTGACAGATGCACGACAATGTCAATGTACCTTAATGCCACTGAACGGTGTCCTTAGAATGGTGAAAATGGTAACTCCGCATGGCATTACTGGGCAGCCCAGCTCTTCTCTCTCTCAGGCTTGCAGGGAAGCTGAGGTGCTTATTGCTCAAGACAGCTGATGACAATCACTAAAAAGGCAACAGAACACCCTGACTCCACTTATCTTAAGAACTGTCAGGAGCCTGTGCTAGAGTTAAGAGTAATAACCGCAGACAACTGACGAGCAAGCCTTGGCTTTTAATTCTTTTTTTTTTTTTTTGACAGGCAGAGTGGACAGTGAGAGAGAGAGACAGAGAGAAAGGTCTTCCTTTTTGCCGTTGGTTCACCCTCCAATGGCCGCCGCGGCTGGTGCGCAGCGGCCGGCGCACCGCGCTGATCCGATGGCAGGAGCCAGGTGCTTATCCGGGTCTCCCATGGGGTGCAGGGCCCAAGCACTTGGACCTTCTTCCACTGCACTCCCTGGCCACAGCAGAGAGCTGGCCTGGAAGAGGGGCAACCGGGACAGAATTGGTGCCCCGACCGGGACTAGAACCTGGTGTGCTGGCTCGCAAGGCGGAGGATTAGCCTGTTGAGCTGCGGCGCCGGCCTGGCTTTTAATTCTAACCAGGCTAAAAGTGAGAGGGCCTCTCACTCAAAGATTTCATAGTGAATTGTTAAAAATATATAAAGTCTGAAGGAAAGGACATTGATTTTTACCTTAGGTTTTTAATTTCTCTGAAAGTTGCCTTAATTGTAGAATCTCCAAATAACTATGTACTGTTTCATTTTCAACAAATATTTATTGAATAGCTACTACATGATAAAAAAGATTAAAGTTAGGCCCCTCATTATAGTTTGCTGGGGAAAATAAACATCCATTAATTGTAAAACAAATACTTCAAGTACATATAATACCACAGGTATGAATAAACTTCTTACTTCTGAAAGGTTGACTGTTTTAATGAGTTTAGAAAAATACATCAGAGCGGGGCTAGCATTGTGGCACAGTAGGTTAAGTTGCTGCTTGCAATGACAACATTACATATCAGAGTCCTGGATGCTGCTTCTGATCCAACTCCTGCTAATGTGCCTGGGAAAGCAGAAGATGGCCCAACTACTTGGGCTCTTGGCACCCAAGTAGGAGACCTGGATGGAGTTCCTGTCTCCTGGCTTCTGTCTGCACCAGACCTGGCTGTTTGGCCATTTGGTGAGTGAACCAGCAGATGAGAGATCTTCCCCTCTCTGTCACTCTACCTTTCAAGTAAATAAACCTTAAAAAAAAAAAAAGGAAAGAAGGAAGGAAGAAAAATTTCAAGCCAGAACTATATAATAAAGTTGCTATCAAATTCTTGACCCAGTGAAAATGTAAAGTACGGCAAATAATTTTTTTTTTTTGACAGGCAGAGTGGTTAGTGAGAGAGAGAGAGACAGAGAGAAAGGTCTTCCTTTTGCCATTGGTTCACCCTCCAATGGCCGCCGCGGTAGGTGCGCTGCGGCCGGCGCACCGCGCTGATCCGCTGGCAGGAGCCAGGTGCTTCTCCTGGTCTCCCATGGGGTGCAGGGCCCAAGTACTTGGGCCATCCTCCACTGCACTCCCTGGCCACAGCAGAGAGCTAGCCTGGAAGAGGGGCAACCGGGACAGGATCAGTGCCCCGACCGGGACTAGAACCCGGTGTGCCGGCGCCGCAAGGCGGAGGATTAGCCTAGTGAGCCACGGCGCCGGCTAAATAATTGTTTTTTAAGCCACTATGTTGGGGGGCAGCAATAGATAATTAAAGAAGTAATATTTCTCAGAGTATACCTTTTATATAGTTTTTTGATTCTTAGAATCATATTAATGTAGGAGCCGGTGCTGTGGCGCAGTGGGTTAAAGCCCTGGCCTGAAGTGCCAGCTTCCCATATGGGCGCCAGTTCAAGTCCCGGCTGCTCCTCTTCAAATCTAGCTCTCTGCTGTGGCCTGGGATAGTCTAACTCCTTGGGCCCCTGCACCCACATGGGAGACCTGGAGAAGGCTCCTGGCTCCTGGCTTTGGATTGGCGCAGCTCCAGCTGTTGTGACCATCTGGGGAGTGAACCATCAGATGGAAGACCTCTCTGTCTCTTTCTCTGTAACTCTGTCTTTCAAATAAATAAAATACATCTTTTTTTTTTTTAAAAAAAGAATATAAGCTTTTAAAAATTGTAGAAAGATGCAATGAAATGATATATTTGTTTTGGTGCAAAAAAATTTGAAATCCATGCATAGTTTCATAAAAATGCATTTTCCAAGAACATTTAAAAATATTTATTCACTTGAGAGGCAAAGAGACAGAGACAAAGAAAGAGGCAGAGCCCCCATATGCTTGTTCATTCCCCAAATGCCTACAATGGCTGTGGCTAGACCACAGCCAGAGCCAGAAGCCAGGAACTCAACACAGATCTTCCACATGAGTGGCAGGGATGCAACTACTTGAGCTATCTCCTGCTGCCTCCCAGGATCTACATCTGTAGGAAGCTGGAATTGGAGGCAGGAATTGAACCCAGACACTCTGATAGGGAACACAGGCATCTTAACTGCTAAACCAAGTGCCTTGTCCCTCCACGAACTTTTTGAAGATCCCCCCTTATATATACATATGTGTTACCACAGTTAGAAACCTGACTACCAATAGCATCACAGCATCAATATATTTACTTATTTATTCAATTTTACAATATACAAGAAATAGTATAAGAACTACTTATAACCATACCTCTGGAAAAATAAGCCAACCAACTGGTCAAGCAGATGTTAAAATTTGTTTAGACTTCTACATATCTGTTTTTAGATTGAAGTCATATAGTCAAAGAACTGGGTTCAGAAGTAACATCTATTAATTAATTTATTTTCCTTCAATATGGTTATGTTATTAATTTGGAATATAGTTAGGCTTGGGGATTTTTGTTTTGTTTTTTGCTTACATTTGATTTTATAATTTTCCCCTATTTTGTTAACTTGATTTTATCTATTGAACATATAAAATATTAATATGATTCTTTTTAAAAAGGGGAGTAAAAATTTAGAATTAATAATAATTTATTTATGACATGAATAAATAATAAAATATTATCCTAACAGTTAGATAAATGGGAGAAAAAATGAAATTCCTTCCTTGCAGGAGAATGCTAACTAATAAGTATGGGCAGAATGATAGTGATAGAAAAAAAATCACTCTTTTTCAATCTTCATAGTAGTAACTGATTCAGGCAAGAATAACCTATGGATGATAAAACTATTTAGTGAAAATTTGAAGAGGAACAGGATATTTGCATAGTATCCAACTGTGTCCCTACAAATTAATTACAGATTATGTGGGAAGCTGGCACTACTTACATATTATTTGGCCAAAAATGTATAACCTGAACATAATAATGAGGAAGTATCGGATAAACACAAATTGAGGGATATTCTGTAAAGCGACTGGCCTATGCACTTTAAAAATAATAGTATCTGGGTCAGCACTGTGGTGTAATGGGTTAAGTTGCTGCCTGCAACACCAGCATCCCATGTAGGTGTCAGTTCACGTCCTGGCTGCTCCACTTTGATCCAGCTCCCTGCTAATGTGCCTGGGATTGCAGTGGAAAATGGCCCAAATGCTTGGGCTCCTGCACCCACGTGGGAGACAGGGAAGAAGCTCCAGGCTCCTGGCTTTGACTTGGCACAGCCCTGGCAGTTGTGGCCATTTGAGGAATGAACCAGAAGAGGGAAGATCTCTCTCCCTCTCTGTCTCTTCCTCTCTCTCTGTAATTCTGCTTTTCAAATAACTAAAAAATAAATCTTAAAAAAAAAATCAAGATCATGAAAGGTAAAGGTTGAAAAACAGTTGCTTCAGACTAAAAGAGACAGAAGAGACACAATAGCAAAATAAATTATGTAACACAAGATTAGATCCCAGATCAAGGGGAAAATGTGCCATAATGGACACTACTGAGTCAACTGGAAAAAAACTGAATATGGACTTGAATGTTAGATAATACTGATATATTGATTTCTTTTTTGAGAGGCAAAGAGATGGTAAAACAGAAAGGCATATAGAGAGACATACAGAGCTCCTTAGCTGCTGGTTCATTCACCAAAGCCCACAATGGTTGGGGCTGAGCTAGTCCAAAGCCAGGAACCAGGAACTCATTCAGGTTTCCCATGTGAGTGACAGGAACCCAGTTGCTTGAGCCATCACAGTAGCTCCAAGGGTCCACATTAGCAGAAAACTGCAGTCAGGAGCTGGAGCCAGGTACCCAACCCAGGTTCTCAAATGTGGGACTTGGACATCTTAACTAATTTCGTAGCTGCTAAGCCAAATGCCTGCCCCCTGTATTGACATTAATTTTCCTAGATTTGGTCACTATAATATGTACATATAGACAGATGTTTTCATGTTTTTCAGAAATACACATGAAAGTATCTACAGTCATTATATCTACAACTCTTTCAACTGACTCAGGAAGTTTTATACTTATACACATATATATTTAATATGTATGTTTATGTATGTATTTGTGTATATGGGTGTGTGTGAGAGATGATAAACAGAAAATAGCAAAACATTTACAATTAGTAAATTTGAGCGAAAGATATTCAAGATTTTGTCCAAGTACTGCTATTTTTATCTTTCAAGTTTGAAATTATTTCAAAATTTATTTATTTATTTATTTATTTATATTTTTTGACAGGCAGAGTGGACAGTGAGAGAGAGAGAGAGAGAGAGAGAGAGAGAGAAAGGTCTTCCTTTGCCGTTGGTTCACCCTCCAATGGCCACTGCGGCCGGCGCGCTGCGGCCGGCGCACTGCACTGATCCGAAGGCAGGAGCCAGGTGCTTCTCCTGGTCTCCCATGGGGTGCAGGGCCCAAGCACTTGGGCCATCCTCCACCGCACTCCTGGGCCATGGCAGAGAGCTGGCCTGGAAGAGGGGCAACCGGGACAGAATCCGGCGCCCCAACCGGGACTAGAACCCGGTGTGCCGGCGCCGCAAGGCGGAGGATTAGCCTATTGAGCTGCGGCGCCGGCCACAAAATTTATTTTTAAGAATATATTGGGGCTGGCGCTGTGGTGTAGCAGGTAAAGTCTCTGACTGCAGTGCCAGCATCCCATATTGGTGACAGTTCGAATCCCAGCTGCTCCACCTCCTATCCAGTTCTCTGTTATGGCCTGGGAAAGCAGTAGAAGATGGCCCAAGTCCTCAGGCCCCTGCACCTGTGTGGGAGACCTAGAAGAAGCTCCTGGCTACTGGTTTGGATCAGCCCAGCTCTGGCAGTTGCAGCCATTTGGGAGTGAACCAGCTATGGAAGACCTCTCCCTCCCCTTCCCCCTCCCCCTCTCCCTCTCTTACCTCTCTCTCTCTCTACCTCTCTGTAACTCTGCCTTTCAAACAAATAAATAAATCTTTAAAAAAAGAAAAGAATATATCAATTACCTTTAGCCATATAACCCCCTGTGTTTTTATTTTTTAGTCAGTATATCTGTTTTGAATGAACAGATTATCTGATGATGAGTAATGATGAATAACTATTGAAAGACAGGAAAAAGAAGGCAATCATCAAAAGGCTGCAAAGTTCAGAATGAGTCCAAAAAGAAACAATATTTGTGAATAGTTGCATCACCAAAACATAATTTATGAAAAGCAATTCTTAAGCAATGAATTATGTTGCAAACAGGCTACTAAAATATGGGAGAATATCTAGATTTTTTTTTCAGTAACTTACCTAATTCAAGAATGAGGTAGAAAATATATTAGAACTCTTGTATGAAAGAATTGGCAAAATCTTGTGATGGGTAAGTCAAAAACAAAAACTGTGCAATCAAAGAAGATTTCAGTTTCAAGCATAGTTAACTATGGATAATTGCATCCCATAGAAAAACACAAAGGGATAATAGTTTAGTGACAAATTTTTGCTTGCAGACAATTTAATCATAGACATTTACATACTTCTTCCTTTCTACAATGAAGTTTTCACATTATATTTTTTTTCCTTCCTAGCTTCCACTTTCAGATGATATCTTAAGTTTTAATATATTCTTGCTGCACACCATTGGCTACATTTGGAAATTCTCCCCACTCACTCATCAAATTCTTCAGCTTTTCCTTCAGAACACTCCTAAATGATTATATTAGAAATTTCAGCAACATATCCATCCTTACTACAGCTGTAGTGACATAAAATGATGACAGTTTAAAATATTATTAACTGTTATATGTGGTTAATTTAACCATTATTATTATTATTTTTTTTGACAGGCAGAGTGGACAGTGAGAGAGAGAGACAGAGAGAAAGGTCTTCCTTTTGCCGTTGGTTCACCCTCCAATGGCCGCCGCGGTAGCGTGCTGCGGCTGGCGCACCGCGCTGTTCCGATGGCAGGAGCCAGGTGCTTCTCCTGGTCTCCCATGGGGTGCAGAGCCCAAGGACCTGGGCCATCCTCCACTGCACTCCCTGGCCACAGCAGAGAGCTGGCCTGGAAGAGGGGCAACCGGGACAGGATCGGTGCCCCGACCGGGACTAGAACCCGGTGTGCCGGCGCCGCTAGGCGGAGGATTAGCCTATTGAGCCGCGGCGCCGGCCAAATTTAACCATTATTAACTATATCAATTACTAAGTATATTACAACATAAGCCTTAGAAACCATCATTGTTTTCTGCATATTTGTTAATTTTCTTTGCTAACCACTGTCTTAGACTGCTAGGACTGGCATCCAAAATACCATAAACTGGGTGACCTAAACAACAGGCATTTATTTTTTTCACAGTTCTGGAAGCTGCAGTCTGAGATCCAGGTCCCAGAA
This sequence comes from Lepus europaeus, assembly GCF_033115175.1. Lineage (NCBI taxonomy): Eukaryota > Metazoa > Chordata > Mammalia > Lagomorpha > Leporidae > Lepus > Lepus europaeus. The sequence goes on from NC_084831.1 coordinate 42,546,015, forward strand.
TGGTTAATTTCTGTGACTGCTCTCTGTCTGGACTGTAAGTGGTCATCTCTGGCTATGTCCTTACATAAGTGAGCACAAGAAAAAGACAGCAAACTTCCTGGTGTCTCTTCTTATAAAGGCACTAACCCTATCATGACAGTCTCCACCTCAAAATTTCATCTAACCCTAATTACCTCCTCAAAGCCTCATCTCCAAATATCATCTCATTAAAGGTTCAGGCTTCATTAAATGAATCTGAGGGATACTCAATTCAGTCCAAAACAAAGACTTTGCCTATATCTAAATTTAAATTACACTAGTTAATTGGATACAATTTTGATATTACTTTTAGTCCTCCATTAAAGACTGAGCAGATCATGAAAAACATAGCCATTAATTTGCAAAGTGTAGAAGATATAACTCACTGTGGTGCAGCGAGTTAAAGCCCTGGCCTGAGGCGCCAGCATCCCATATGGGCACTGGTTCTAGTCCCAGCTGCTCCTCTTCCCATCCAGCTCTCTCCTATCTCCTGGGAGGGCAGTAGAAGATGGCCCAAGTCCTTGGGCCCCTACACCCGTGTGGGAGACCCGGAAGAAGCTCCTGGCTCCTGGCTTTGGATCAGCACAGCTCCGGCTGTTGCAGCCATCTGGGGAGTGAACCATTGGATGGAAGACCTCTCTCTCTGTCTCTACCTCTCTCTGTAACTCTGTCTTTCAATTAAATAAATCTTTAAAAAAAAAAAAAAGATATAACTTATGTGCCTGTTAGCAATTTGAATATCATTTCACTGTAAACAATTCCTTCTGAAGAATTATATGTTTACAAAAAATATAAAAGTCAGATATTAAAATACAGTAATTTGAAAACTGCAAGTATTATTATAGTAAACACATGAACATTTAATGGCAATTTTGTCATACAATGGAGTGTCAAGCACCATTTCTCCCTTTTAATTCTCAAATTCCCATGTTAACATGTTAACCATGGCACCATCTTGTGGATATTTTACCAAATAGCTGGGTTTTACAAACACTTACATGGAAACAATGTAAGTTATGGAAAAAATATGAAAGCTTGAAAATGAAGTTTAAGGAATACAATAAAACATTGGCAAGTGGGGCCGGCACTGTGGCGCAGCAGGTTAACGCCCTGGCCTGAACTGCTGGCAACCCATATGGGCACCGGTTCAAGACCCAGCTGCTCCACTTCAGATCCAACTCTCTGCTATGGCCTGGGAAAGCAGTAGAAGATGGACTAGGTCCTCGGGCCCCTGCACCTGCATGGGAGACCCGGAGGAGGCTCCAGGCTCCGGATTGGCACAGCTCTGGCCATTGCAGCCAATTGGGGAGTGAGCCAGCGGATGGAGAACCTCTCTCTTTGCCTCTCCTCTCTCTGTGTAACTCTGACTTTCAAATAAATAAATGAATCTTTAAAAAAAACTGGCAGTAATTTTCATTCTCTTTCAAAGGGCTTCAACTACATAATGGAACTAGTACCAATGTGATTATGTTTTCTTTCTTAAAAATTATATGTATTTCTTTTATTTATTTGAAAGGGAGGGAGGGAGAAAGGAAGAGAGGGAAAGAGAGAGAGAGAGAGAGAGAGAGAGAGAGAGAGAGAGAGAATCTTCCATTGGCTGGTTCACTTTCCAAATGCATGCAACAGCTGGGCCTGGGTCAGGCCAAAGCTAGGAGCCCAGAACTCAATCCAGGTCTTCTTCTTCTTCTTCTTCTTCTTCTTCTTCTTTTTTTTTTTTTAAGATTTATTTATTTATTTGAAAGTCAGAGTTACACAGAGAGAGGAGAGGCAGAGAGAGAAAGAGAGGTCTTCCATCCATTTCCATTGGTTCACTCCCCAGTTGGCTGCAACGGCCGGAGTTGTACCAATCTGAAGCCAGAGGCCAGGAGCTTCTTTCATGTCTCCTATGTGGGTGCTGGGACCCAAGGACTTGGGCCATCTTCTACTGCTTTTCCAGGCCATAACAGAGAGCTAGATCAGAAGTGGAGCAGCTGGGTCTTGAGCCAGCGCCCATATGGGATGCTGGCACTGCAGGCGGCTGCTTTACCCGCTACGCCACAGTGCCAGCCTCCCAGGTCTTCAGTGTGAATGGCAGGCACCCAAGTATTAAGGACATTACCTGTTGCCTCCCAGGGTATACATTATCAGAAAGCTAGATCATAAGTGCAATCAGGACTTGAACACAGGCACTCTAATATGGGATGTGGGCATCCCAAGCATCATGATAACCACTGTGCCAAACATTCATCCTTATGTTTTCTTTATAAAGTATTTTCTGTATTGTTTATGTAAAATTTCAAACTGGTCAACTGGTGCTAACACATATCAAATGGATATTTTAGCATGATATATTATAGTTGTATAGTGTATGTATAGTGTGTATAGTGTATGTTTATATATATATAAATGTGTATACGCTGCACACTTTACATTAAAATTCAGATTTTGTGAAAAAATGGTCATTGATAGAGTACCTTTTTAAAATGTTTTTTTAAAAGAGAAAAACTTCTATGAAGTCTCAATATAATTACCCATTGGCTATGAATCACTTACTTTGAAACAAATTCTTCTTTTAAAAAATTTATTTATCTATTTGAAAGGCAGAGTTATACAGAGGCAGAGAGAGAGAGAGAAGGGAGAGAGAGAGAGAGGTCTTCCATCCACTGGTTCACTCCCCAAATGAAGGCAATGGCTAGAGCTGTGCCGATCTGAAGCCAGGAGCCAGGAGCTTCTTCCAGGTCTCCCACACGGGTGCAGGGGCCCAAGGACATGGGCCATCTTCTATTGCTTTCCCAGGCCATAGCAGAGAGCTGAATCGGAAGTGGAACACCTGGGACTTGAACTGGCGCTCATATGCGATGCCAGCATTGCAGGTGGCAGCTTTACTCACTACACCACAGCACCAGCTCCTCAAATTCTTCTGAGGTAGAATAAAGTACAACAGTAACTTTGAACTACTTGGGGAGACGTAACAAAAACTCTGATAATACAAAATTAAAAACTGGGGTGGAGGTTCTGGTGCAGCAGTTAAGATGCTTCTTATGATGCCCACAATCAATATCAGAATGCCTGGTTTGAGTCCTGGCTCTCTCACTTCCCATCCAGCTTCCTGTTGTTGGGTACTCTAGGAGGCAGCAGGTGCTCAAGTGCTTGGGTCCCTGCCATTCACAAGAGAGCCTGAAACCGAGTTCCAGATTCCTGGGTTTGGCATGGCCCAGCCTCAGGTGTTACAGGTATTTGGGGAGTAAACTGCCACTTTGCCTTTCAAATGAATAAAAACAAAATAAATTAAAACTATGTTGTTATTTTAAGATGAAGTATTTAAATATTTTTGATTGTAATGTTATATTCAATATAATGATGCCTCAATTAAAAGTACTAATCACATAATGTTTTAATGACTTTTTCCAAAAAATAATGGGTGTAATTAATGTAATTTTTAAAATGATTATAGAAAGTGTTCTTCTGTAACACTTTCATTTTGAAGGTTCAGCATTTAGAGGTTATAATCACATTTAACCTTTCCACTGTCCATATTTACAAAAGAGAAAGGAAAGGGAAGTAGTATGTATTGCACACCAGCTATAATATGAGGCATTTAGATGCATTATTCAATACAATTCTTTCAAGATTTTTTGAGTTGGTACAATTGTTCCTACTTTGCACATGAGTAAAACTGAGACTCTGAGCAGTTACATACCTCACCCAATGTCACACAGTTAGTAAGAAGCCATGGTTTTGGGCCGACGCTGTGGCTCACTTGGTTAATCCTCTGCCCTGTGGCTCCAGCATCCCATACAGGCACCGGGTTCTAGTCCCAGTTGCTCCTCTTCCAGTCCAGCTCTCTGCTGTGGCCCAGGAAGGCAGTGGGGGATGACCCAAGTGCTTGGGCCCCTGCACCCACATGGGAGACCAGGAAGAAGCACCTGGCTCCTGGCTTCAGATCGGCACAACTACGGCTGTAGTAGCCATTTGGGGTGTAAACCAAAGGAAGGAACACCTTTCTCTCTGTCTCTCTCTCTCTCTATAACTCTACCTGTCAAATAAATAAAAAAATAAAAATAAAAAAAAGAAAGAAAAGAAGCCACGGTTTTAATTCAAGTCTTCACAGCCTAAATTCTTGTTAGAATACAATCCTGCTTCTTAGAAATTCAGACATAATGGGTTAAGCCGCCACCTGCAATGCTGGCATCCCATATGAGAGACCTGGTTGATCTGCCTTCTTGCTAATGTGCCTGGGAAAGCAGAGGAGGATGGCCCAAGTACTTAGGGCCCTGCACCCACCTGGAGATCTAGAAGTTGTTCCTGGCTCTTGGCTTCAGCCTGGCCCAGCCCCAGCCACTTCAGCCACTTGGGGATTAAACCAATGGATGAAAGATATCTCTCTCTCTCTCTCTCTCACTCTCTCTATCTCTTGACTCTGCCTTTCAAATAAATAAGAAAAATATTCAAACATATAATGAAATTATTTAGCTTGGAGATTTAAAATAGAATTTAAAGACCTGTGTACTAAAAGTCCTACTGGTATGCCAAATGCAAAAATTGCTTATTTTTTTCCACATGCAAATTTTAAATGTCCTAAACTGATTATTTTGAGTTTTGAGACAAGATTCTTCTAATATTACATGCTATGAAACTGTAGGAAGGGTAGGCATATTGTTATTATAACATACTAGATAATTGTTATTATACTAGATAATTACAAACAAGAATAGAACATAAAGGGAAGATAAATTTCCTTAATGAGGGACAGGCCAATGCTGTGGAGCATTCGGTTAAGCCACACACTTGAGATGCCCACCTTCTATATCAGAGTGCTAGTTTGAGTCGTGGCTGTTCCACTTCTGATCCAGCTTCCTGCTAATGTGCCTAGGGAGGCAGCAAATGCTGGCCCAAGTATTTGGCTTCCTGCCACTCATGTGGGAGACTTAGATGGAGTTCTAGGCTCTTGACTTTGACCTTGCCCAGCCCGAGCTAACGTGGACATTTGAGGAGTGAACCAGAGGATCAAAGAATCTCTTTCTTTTTGTCTCTCCTTCTCTCTCTGTCACTCTGCCTTTTAAACAAACAAATCTTTTAAATTTTTTCCTTAATGATTAATATCCTTTTAAACACTATTTTCTCTGATGAAGAATGATACTCTAAAGTCTTTATTTATTTATTTATTTGACAGGCAGAGTGGATAGTGAGAGAGAGACAGAGAGAGAGGTCTTCCTTTTTGCCGTTGGTTCACCCTCCAATGGCTGCTGCGGCCGGCACATCTCGCTGATCCGAAGCCAGGAGCCAGGTGCTTCTCCTGGTCTCCCATGCGGGTGCAGGGCCCAAGCTCTTGGGCCATCCTCCACTGCCTTCCCAGGCCATAGCAGAGAGCTGGCTTGAAAGAGGGGCAACTGGGATAGAATCCGGCGCCCCCACCGGGACTAGAACCCGGTGTGCCGGCGCCACAAGGCAGAGGATTAGCCTGTTAAGCCACGGCGCCAGCCCCTAAAGTCTTTAAAACAAATATTTTCTGAAATTCATTTATTATAAAGAGAGGTGAAACAAAGCTTGAAAGAAATTGTTCAACTTAATTCTGTGTTACTTGCATAGCTAGGTCACTGAGGCTATATGAGTATATAACTACAATCTTTGGTCCTTGAAAATGTCCTTAGTATTTTTTGAAAATAATCTAAAATTAAGTAACAAAAATATTCTCTGTTATATAATAACAGTTAAAGAAAATTTTCAAAAATTGTTTTTTCCCTTAAAAAAGTCTTGCATCAAAAACATACAAATGGGGTCAGGGTGCTGGTTCCAGTCCCGGCTGTTCCAATTCTGATCTAGCTCTTTGCTATGGCCTGGGAAAGCAGTGGAAGATGGCCCAAGTCCCTGGGCCCCTGAACCCACGTGGGAGACTCAGAAGAAGCTCCTGGCTCTTGGCCTCGGATCAGTGTAGCTTTGGCTGTTGTGGTCATCTGGGGAGTGAACCAGCAGGTGGAAGATCTCTCTCTCTCTGCATCTGATTCTCTGTAACTCTGCCTTTTCAAATAAATAAATAAATGTTTTTAAAAAATACAAATCCCTTGGATACCTTTGCATAAGAAGTAATTTTGAATTATTGTGTAATATAATTTGTTTCCCTAAATTGGCTAAAAGTTGAATTTATCATCACGTTTGTGAAGTTGTAGTAAAATGGTCATCTTCATATACTGTTTTTTTTTTGTTTTGTTTTGTTTTTTGACAGGCAGAGTGGACAGTGAGAGAGAGAGACAGAGAGAAAGGTCTTCCTTTGCCGTTGGTTCACCCTCCAATGGCCGCCGCGGCCAGCGCACCGCACTGATCCCAAGGCAGGAGCCAGGTGCTTCTCCTGGTCTCCCATGGGGTGCAGGGCCCAAGCACTTGGACCATCCTCCACTGCACTCCCTGGCCACAGCACAGAGCTGGCCTGGAAGAGGGGCAACTGGGATAGAATCCGGCGCCCTGACCGGGACTAGAACCCGGTGTGCCAGCGCCGCTAGGCAGAGGATTAGCCTGTTGAGCCACAGCGCCGGCCCCATATACTGTGTTTTTTAAAGATTGATTTATTTAATAATTTGATATGGTCATTTTGGGATATGACTCCCATTTTTAGCCCTTGTTTATTCTGTTGTGGAACTGTGGTTTTCCTACTTTTTACTTGTTGAATATTAGGACTAGTGGTGAATTAAGACTGTGAATATAGAGTGAATTACAATTATGTCTATAAAAGAAGAAGAGAGGGGAGAAAGGGAGAAGGACTAGAGGTAGCAGGGGAGAAAGGGAAGAGTGGTTGTCTTCTTGGAACTGTACCTATGGAACACCTAAAATCTGTTCTCTTTATATTAGTAAAAAAAAATTTTAAAAGAATCTATCCCTAGATTTTTCTCAGATAACACTAGGAGGCAATAAGTCTTTTTAAAAAATGACAAATGTACATGCTCTTTACTGCAACAACTCCACTTATAGGAATTTATTCTATAGGTATATTCACATATATATGGAAATATACATGTAAAGAATTACTCAGAATTTGTATGAGCAAAGGAACTTCATATAAAGCATTTAATGGCTAGTTAAATTATGGATATTTACATGATATAAAACGAAGCAGCTGACTGTTTACACCAGGTGCTTGAGAAGAAGGGAACTGAAATGGAAGGTAAGTATCTTATTATTCATTTGTGTCTTCTGAATATTGAACTTGACTTTATAAACTCTTAAAAATAAATAACAGAGTTCACCACCTGCTCCCCAAGTCAAGTTCATCTCTCTGCTCTGGCTTCCCAAGGAACTAAGACCTGAGATGGGCAGCCTAATGTGATAAATATTTGTTCCAAAATCCAACTACATGATGACGACAAACTTTACAGCACAATGGGCCCCTGGTCCATGGCTCTGTTCCAACTATTTTACTTTATTTTAAAGATTTATTTTATTTATTTGAAAGACAGAGTTACAGAGAGAGGTAGAGACAGAGAGAGGTCTTCCATCCACTGGTTCACTCCCCAGATGGCTGCAACAGCCGGAGCTGCGCCGATCCAAAGCCAGGAGCCAGGAGCTTCTTCTGTGTCTCCAAAGTAGGTGCAGGAGCCCAAGGACCTGGGCCAACTTCTACTGCCTTCCTAGGCCATAGCAGAGAACTGGATGGGAAGAGGAGCAGCCGGGACTAGAACCTGCACCCATATGGGATGCCAGTGCTTCAGGCCAGGGCTTTAACCTGCTCCGCCACAGTGCCGACCCCTCCAACTATTTTAATATCAACCTCTCCAACCTCTGGATAATCCAAGGTTTTAGGTGGATTCAGACTCCATTTTTGTTATTTTTGTTTTTTTAAAGATTTAGCTATTTATTTACTTGAAAGGTACAGTTACAGAGAGAGCAAGAGATCTTCCATCTGCTGGTTCACTCCCCAAATGGCTGCAATGGCTGGAGCTGGGCCAATCAGAAGCCAGGGGCCAGGAGCTTCTTCCAAGTCTCCCATGTGAGTGCAGGGGCCCAAACACTCGGGCCATATTCTGCTTTCCCAGGTGCATAAGCAGGGAGCTGGATCAGAAGTAGAGGAGCTGGGACTTGAAGTGGTGCCTGCATAGGATTCCAGAGCTGCAGGTTACCTGCTATGCCACAGTGCCAGGCTCCAGACTTCATTTTGAAGTTTGAAAATGCTGATTCAAATCTAACATGAGCCAATGGTAGAGCAGCGACTTGTCTAAGGTCACACACTCAGTATAATTCCAAAGCTATGTCACTGTCTGCCAAACTGCAGCCCTTTCTTCTGAATCCCAAAAAACACTTTTTCCCTGGGCACAAATATTCATATAAATATAATAATTAAACATAGAACATTTAAATGTCTAGACACTTCAGGATTCTCTTCTTAAACCACTTCTGTTCTTAATTATCCCAGCCCTGATAGCTCCTTGAACTCCAGACCTATTTATGTAATTTCCTCATTGGCACTTCTATTTGAATATTTAACCATATTTCAAAATTAATGTTAAAATTTGACTTGATATTTACTCTCAATTCTTCCTGACAACTCCATTCTTTTAATTATTTACACCAAAAAACGTGGTGTCATCTTCTGACTCCTTTTTCTCACATCTCACATTCATTTAGATAGCATATCCTATTGGATCTACCCTTCAAATATACATGTAGCCAGATTTTTATCATTCTTATAGTCCCCACCGTTATCAGTCTGGTCAAAATTGTCATCATCTCTCATCTCAACTATTTGAATATCCTCTCTTAAATGATCTCTTTGTTTCTTCTCTTGTCCCCCAAGTCCCAACCCACCTCCCAGAATTGATTCTCAATATACCAGTCCGAATACTATTGTTAATATCTGACATACTATATCACCTCTCTTCAAAACTCTTTACTGGATTCGCATCCATTTCAGAGTTGAACCTAAGTTCTTACTATGATCTATATCACCATAATCTGGACCTCCCATTTTATTCCTGTAATATTATATTAAACAATTTTAGGCATAGGCCTCACTCTCACTTTCTTGACTCAAGAGCTACCTTCCCTTTGTAGTCTTTCTTGGCCAACTTACCAAAAGCCTTCCCAACATTCATATCCTGTGTCTCTGCTTTAATTCCTAACTTTTCATTATTTTAACTATAAGTGTCTATTTTTCCCACACAATTATTACTTTATTAAAATACTACCAGTGACAAAATTTTAAGTTCCTTGAGTCACCACCACTCAACTTTGTCTTTCTCTACATTATCGAGTGTGGAACACTAAGGAGCCCTCCTCTTGCATTTTTTTTCCCCAGAAATCTTTTTTTAAGGAAAATAGACTTCATACACATGGTGATTATTCCCATATAAGTGTATAGTTAAACTCTTCATTTTGTTTGCTGTTTCCTCCCATTACAATGCATGTATGTGGAGAGCAGTGAATGTTTTAATTCACTATATCCCCAATATCTATGAAAGTGCCTAGAACATAGTTGATAATTAATATTTGTTGGATAAATAAATGAAGGGATGAGGTGAAATAGAGTTGGAGATGACTACCTTTCAATTTTGTTCCCAAAATCCTTTTTTTTGGGTTACTTTTTTTAAAAGATTTATTTATTTTTTTGAAAGTCAGAATAACACACTGATAGAGGAGAGGCAGAGAGAGAGAAGCCTTCCATCTAATGGTTCACTCCCCAATTGGCTGCAACAGCCAGAGCTGTGCCAATCCGAAGCCTGGAGCCAGGAGCTTCCTCCAGGTCTCCCACATGGGTGCAGGGGCTCAAGGACTTGGGTCATCTTCCACTGCCATCCTAGGCCACAGCAGAGAGCTAGATGGGAAGAGGAGCAGCCGGGACTAGAACCGGCACCCATATGGGATGCCAGCACTTCAGGCCAGGGCGTTAACCCGCTGTATCACAGCGCCGGCTCCCTGGGTTACATTTTTATAAAACAAAATATAAAGATCAACAATATAGTTTGATAAATTTATATAAATTTATACTCATGGAACAATAACTATAATCAAGATACAGAATGCTCTATCACTCCAAAAAGTTTCCTCATGTCCTTTTCCCCTAAATCCTCCCACATTATCACAAGTTAATTTTGCCTACTTTTGAACATCATAAAAATGCAATAATATAGTGTTTATTGTTTTGGTTTTTCTCTATTTGTTTTCAACATAATGTTTTTGAGATTTAGACTTGCGTATACATGGTCAATAGTAGTTGAAGCAGTTTGTTCTTTTTTCTATGGAGTACTATTCCATTGTATGAATACACCACAGTTCATTTAGTTAATCATTTGTTGATGGATATGTGTGTTACTGGCTACATTTTTGGATATCATAAAGCTTATATTAACATTCTTACATAAGTTCTTTTTTTGGATGTTTCATTGTATAAAAGATTATAATTTGTCTTGAGTAAATACTTGGAGTGGGATTGTTGAGCTGTACAGTAATGTATTAAGTATTTTTAAAGGAGTCAAACGATGCTTCAAAGTAGTTTGCCATTTTATAATTTCATCAACAATGTATGAAAAATTTCAGATAAGATTTTTTGTTGTGTTGTTGTTTTCAACAATTAGTTTTAAGTGTTTTTAATAGAAGGTAATATGGCCATGATAAAGAATAAAGACTCTAGAATGAGTCCGATTTTGAGAAAATTCTTTCAGATATTTTTTAACATTTTTATTTTTATTTATTTATTTGAGAGAGAGTACTCCCATCCCTTGATTTATTTCCTAAATGCCCGCCAAGGCTGGAGCTGGACTGGGCTGGTCCAAAGCCAGGAAGTAGGAACTCAAACCAGGGCTCCCAAGTGAGTTTCAGGAACCCAGTAATTTGAGCCATCAATGCTGACTCTCAGGGTCTGCACCTGCAGGAGGCTGGAGTCAGGAGCCAGAGACAGGCATTGAATCCAGGGACAGGGACATCCTAACCTCTAGATTAAACACCTATCCCTCCTATAAATTAGTATTGCTCATTTGCCATCCACATATCCTTTGTAATATCTGTGAAAATTTTCATCATTTAAAATATGTATTTTGTGTCTTCTTATTGTGAGAATTCTAATTATATTTTTTAAAATATTTATTTATTTATTTGAAAGAGAGAGAGAGAGCGGGAGAATCTTCCACCTGCTGGGTCACTCCCCAAATAGTTGCAACAGCCGGAGCTGGGCTGATCTGAAGTCAGGAGCCAGGAGGTTCCTCTGGGTCTCCCATGTAGATGCAGGGCCCCAAGTATTTGAGCCATCTTCCACTGCTTTCCCAGGTACATTAGCAGGCAGCTGGATTAGAAGTGGAGCAGCCAGGACTCAAACCAGCATTGCAGGCAACAGCTTTACCTGCTATGTCACAATGCCAACTCCCTCAATATATTCTAGACATAAGTCATTTATCTGGTTTGAAAATATTTTCTTACCACTGGCGCTTGGTTTTCATTTTCTTAGCAATATGTCAAAGAGCACTTTTAAATTTTGAAGCCATCTAATTGGTAAGTTTTTCTTTTATGGTTCATCCTTTTTGTTTCCCAAGAAATATTTTCCTAATCTAAATATTTTGTTCTAAAAATTTTACATTATTAACTCTTGCATTTCAACCTAATATTCATTTCAAGTAATTTTTTTTGTATATAAAATAGGGAATTTAAAAACTTGTTCACTGGGGTGTTGGTGCTGTGGTATAGCAGTGAAGCTACCACCTGTGGTGCCAGCACCCCATGTGGCCACTGGTTCAAGTCCTGGCTGACTTCCAATCCAGCTCCCTGGTAGTGTGCCTGGGAGGGCAGTGGAGGATGACTTAGGTCCTTGGGCACCTGCACCCCCACGGGAGACATACAAAACTCCTGGCTTCAACTCAGCCCAGCCTTGGCCATTGCAGCCATTTGGGGAATGAACCAGAGATGGAACATTCTCTCTCTCTCTCTCCCTCTGCCTTTCAAATAAATGAATAAATCTAAAAAACAAACAAAACTTACACCATAGCCCTATAGTTTAAATATTTTTTTGTTCTTTCACACACAGATGTTCCATTGCACCAGAATCATTTGTTGAAGAGTCTCTCTGGGGCCAGTGTTGTGGTATGGTGGGTTAGGCTGCTGTCTGCAATGGTGGCATCCCTTATGAGTGCCAGTTCAATTCAAAGCTGTTCTACTTCCAAACCATTCCCTGCTAATGTGCATGAGAAAACAATGAAGGGTGACCCAAGTGCTTGGCCCCTGCCATGCAGATGGAGTTCCTGGCTTTGTTTTGGTCATCTGGAGAACAAACCAGAAGATGGAAAATGTCTCTGTGTCTCTCCCTCTCTCTCTCTCTCTCTCTCTCTCTCTGTAACTCTGCCTTTCAATAAAATAACCAAATCTTTTTTTTATTATTACAAAAAAAGATCTTTTTTCAGGGCTGGCACTGTGGCACAGCAGATTAAAGCCCCAGCCTGCAGAACCAGTATCCCATGTGGGCACCGGTTTGAGTCCCAGTTGCTCCCTTCCAATCCAGCTCCCTACTAATGTGCCTGGGAAAACAGAGGAGGATGGCTCAAGTGCTTGGGCCCCTCCACCCATGTGGGAGACCTGGAGGAGGCTCCTGGTTCCTGGCTTCAGATCAGCTCAGTTCTGGCCATCATGGCCATATAGGGAGTGAATCAGCAGATGGAAGACCTCTCTCTCTCTCTCTGCCTCTGCCTCTCTGTAACTCTGCCTTTCAAATAAATTAAAAAAAATTTTTTTAAATGGTCATGAAATGAGTATTAAAAAAACTATTCACTGATTTCAAAATGTTTTACACCAAAATACATTTTTCTCTTAATTTCATTTTTCCACAAACTTTTTGAAGTACTTTTTTATTTTGAGCCTTTTTTTTTAAAAAAAAGATTTATTTATTTATTTGAAAGGCAGAGTTATAGAGAAGAAGAGGCAGAGAAGTCTTCCATTCGCTGATATACTCCCCAAATGGCTGCAATGGCTGGAGCTGCACTGACCCAAAACCAGAAGCCAGGAGCTTCTTCCAGGTCTCCCACGTGGGTGCAGGGGCCCAAAGACTTGGGCCATCTTCTACTGCTTTCCTAGGCCATAGCAGAGAACTGGATCTGAAGTGAAGCAGCTGGGTCTCAAACCAGCACTCATATGGGAGGCCAGCACTGCAGGCAGAGGCTTTACCTGCTATGCCACAGCGCTGGCCCCTGTGTTTTGAGTCTTAATATTCATGATGATAATACCTCTCTCCATTTATTTAGGCCTTTTAAATTTCCTACCAACATCTTATATTTTTAGCCTACAAATCTTGCACGTATTTTGTTAGGTTTATCCCTACTATTTATTTTTAAGGTATAGTAGATGATACTTTAAAATTTCAATTTCTAACTTTTCACTGATAATGTGTGTAAATATAATTGAGCTTTGTATATTGACTTTATATCCTGAAAACTTACCAGATTCACTTACCAGTTTCTGTAGCTGTTTCCAGTTCCTTTTGGATTTTCTACAATTCATTCATTTGTAAACAAGGATAGTTGAATTTTTCCTTCCCAATCTATATGACTTTCTCTTTTTCTTTTCTTATTGAATTGAAAAGGATTTCCAGTGTAATGCTGAACAAAATTGATGATGATGTAGCCTTGCCTTGTTCCTGATCTTGAAGTAAAAGAGTCTAATATGTTAATTGTAGGTCTTTCATCTTCATCAGGATATCCTGTATGGATAGGATTTTTTTTTTTTCAGTTTGAGATGTAGGGAGATAAACAGACTCATCCACTTGTTCATTTCCCAAATGCCCACAATTGCTGGGGCTGTTAGGCTGAAGCTGGGAGCCAAGAACTGAATTTAACTCTCTCACCTGGGTAAGAGGGACCCAACTACTTGAGCCATTATCTGATGCCTCTCATGGTGTGAATTAGTAGGAAATCAGATTTGGGTACGGAGCCAGGACTCAAACCACACACTAGATAGGACATTTTTTCCCCCAATATCCATTCATATATTTGAAAGTCAGAGTTACAGAGAGGCAGAGGCAGAGAAAGAGAGAGAGAAAGTCTTCTATCCACTGGTCCACTCTCCAGAGGGATGCAAAAGCCAGAGCTGCGCCGATCTGAAGCCAGGAGCTTCTTCTGGACCTCCCACAAGGGTTCAGGGACCCAAGGACTTGCACCATCCTCCACTGCCCTCCCAGCCCATAGTAGAGAGCTGGATCAGAAGTGGAGCAGCCAGGGCTCGAAGTGGTGCCCATATGGGATGCAGACACTGCATGAGGTGCCTCCATGTGCTATACCACAACACCGGCCCCTAGATAGGAAATTTTTATCCAAGTTTTTAACTGGGGCCAGCGCTGTGGCGCAGAAGATGAATCCTCTGCTGTGGCGCTGGCATCCCATATGGGTGCCGGTTCTAGTCCTGGCTGCTCCTGTTCCAATCCAGCTCTGTGCTGTGGCCTGGTAAAGCAGTAGAAGATGGTCCAAGGGCTTGGGCCCTTGCACTGCCTGGGAGACCGGGAAGAAGCACCTGGCTCCTGGCTTTGGATCAGCACAGCTCTGGTCGTTGCAGCCATTTGGAGAGTGAACCAATGAAAGGAAGACCTTTCTCTCTGTCTCTCCCTCTCACTGTCTGTAACTCTACCTCTCAAATAAATAAATAAAATCTTTTAAAAAAAGTTTTTAACTATATCTATTGGGATAATTTAGATTTTCATTTTCATCTCTTAATATCCTAGTTACTTTTCAGTTAAAATTTAAACACCTAAGAATAATTGTGTGTTAATTACAGAGTTCAACCACTAGTACTAGAACAACAACAACAACAACAAATACTAAAAAGGATAAAGTATTACATTGTACATCTAGAGTCAGGACAAGAGCTGATCAGGTCATTGTTTCTTATAGTGTCCATTTCACTTCAACAGGTTTCCCCTTTGGTGCTAAGTTGTCGCTGATCAGGGAAAACAAATGATATTTGTTTCTTTGGGACTGGCTTAATTCACTCAGCATAATGTTTTCCAGATGGAGATGTACATTTTGGGACATGCACAATTGGACTTGCCCCAAATGATGGAGTTAGAAATGTGCCAGGGGATTCCAATACAATCCCATCAAGGTGGCATGTACCAATGCCATCTCACTAGTCCAAGTGATCAATTTCAGTTCACAATCGATGGCTCTGATAGGTCAAAGAATCATAGGGATCACACAAACAAGACAAGTGTCTGCTAATACTAACTGATAGAATCAAAAAAGGAGAGAATGATCCAACATGGGAAGTGGGATACACAGCAGACTCATAGAATGGCAGACATCCGAAACAACATTCTGGCCTCAGAATCAGCCCTTAAGGCATTCGGATCTGCTGGAAGAGCCCATGAGAGTATTGTAGGCATGGAAAGCCAAGATACCATGGAAAAGAAAAAGGAGAAGAAGAAGGAGAAGAAGAAGGAGAAGGAGAAGGAGAAGGAGAAGGAGAAGGAGAAGGAGAAGGAGAAGAAGAAGAAGAAGAAGAAGACCTGAATGAAAGATCTCTGTGAGTGAGATCCTAGTGGAAAGAATGGGGCCATCAAAGAAGGAGGTACTTTTCTCTGAAGGGAGGAGAGAACTTCCACTTTGACTATGACCCTATCGGAATAAGATCAAAGTCAGCGAACTCTAAAGGCTTCCATAGCCCTGACAACTCATGACTAGAGCCTAGGGAGATTACTGACGCCATGAACAGGAATGTCAAATTGTTAAGTCAGCAACAGGAGTCACTGTGTACTTACATCCCATGTGGGGTCTGTCCTTAATGTGTTGTCCAATGTGAAGTGATGCTATAACTATTACTGAAACAGTATTTTTACACTTTGTTTTTCTGCGTGGGTACAAACTGATGAGATCTTTACTAATTATATACTGAATCGATCTTCTGTATATAAAGATAATTGGAAATGAAAAAAAAACCTGGTGTTAATTGGAAATGGCATAGAAAATTAATTAATTTTTTTAAAAAATATTATGTAGGATCTCTGTCTTTAATGTGCTGTACAATGTTATTTAATGCTATAACTAGTACTCCAACATTATTTTTTTTCACTTTGTGTTGCTATATGGGGGCAAACTGTTGAAATCATTACCTAATATATACTAAACTATTCTTCTGTATATAAAGAGAATTGAAAATGAATCATGATGTGATTGGAAGGGGAGAGGGAGAAGGAAAGGGGAGGGTTGTGGGTGGGAGGGAAGTTTTGGGAGGGGGAAGCCATTGTAACCCATAAGCTATACTTTGGAAATTTATATTCATTAAATAAAAGTTTAATAAAAAAAATCCTAGTTACATTATTTATTTTTCAAATTATCAATCTCACATTTTTAAAATGAACTTTGGTAATCATACAATATCCTTTTTATGTAACAATTATTTGCTATTGCAGTCATATGCCGTATAATGGTTTTTTGTCAATTACTGAATACATATACAATGGTGGACTCATAAGATTGCAATGTAACTGAAAAATTCCTATTGTCAAGTGTATTAGTCATTTTGTCACCAAAACAAACCCCTGAGAAAAGACATTTATGAGGAAGAAGGTTCATTTCAGCATACAGTTTCAGAGTTCATCATCTAAGGTGAAGAGGTGTGGTGTCTGGTGAGGACAGTAGATGACTGAATGCATGAGGAGGAAGAATTACATGACGAGTCAGAAGCAAATACAGAGGGAGGGAGATGGAGGAGAGAGGAGGGAGGGTAGGGGAGAAGGGTGAGGAGAGAGAGAGGTGTATCAACTGGACCCCCTCCTCAGGCTTATATAACCAACCATCTTGCAAGAACAACCCTCTGAGGCCATACTCCCAAAGACCTAAATACCATATGTAGATCCAGTCTCCATCTTCTCCCAGTAGCATCATCACCCTGAGGCCAAGCCTTTACACGGGGGCCTTTTGGGGACACTGAAACTGATAAACCAACTATAGCCCAGTGTCATCGTAGCCATCCTAATGTTGTAACTTAATGCATTACTCACATCTTGCTGGTACTGCTATTGTAAACAAACATACTACACTGTCAATCATGTAAAATATAGCACACAGTAGATGTGTGATAGTCTAAACCATGATTTTTGCATACTGATTAAGTTACCTAATGACACATTTCTCAAAATGTATCCTGTTGTTAATGCATTGCTGTATATATTAAGGATTTTTGCATCTATGTTCATGAGGGATAGTTGTCCTTAGTTTTCTCATTTCTTTTCTAGTTTTTTTTTTTTTTTTGAATGGCAGCGTGGACAGTGAGAGAGAGAGAGAGAAAGGTCTTCCTTTTGCCGTTGGTTCACCCTCCAATGGCCGCTGCGGTTGGCGCGCTGCGGCCGGTGCACCACGCTGATCCGAAGCCAGGAGCCAGGTGCTTCTCCTGGTCTCCCATGGGGTGCAGGGCCCAAGCACTTGGGCCATCCTCCACTGCACTCCCTGGCCACAGCAGAGAGTTGGCCTGGAAGAGGGGCATCCGGGACAGGACCGGTGCCCCGACCGGGACTAGAACCCAGTGTGCCGGCACCGCAAGGCGGAGGATTAGCCTAGTGAGCCACGGCGCTGGCCTTCTTTTCTAGTTTTAGCATCAGGGGATGCTGGTCTTTCAAAATAAGATACGAAGTGTTCTGTTGTTTTCCGCTTTCTGAAAGAATTTATATTGGCAATATGTCCTCATTAGATGCCTGATAGAATCCATCAGAGGAGTCACTGAGACTAGAATTTTCCTTGTGGACATGTTTTAAATTAAAATATAATTTCTTTAATAGATATATAGCAATCATATTATATATGTTTTCTTAAGTGAACTTTGATGGTGACTTTCTTTTTTTATTTTTTAATTTTTTTTTAAATTTTTTTAAATTTTTTTTTTTATTTTTGACAGGCAGAGTGGACAGTGAGAGAGAGACAGACAGACAGAAAGGTCTTCCTTTTGCCGTTGGTTCACCCTCCAATGGCTGCCGCGGTAGGCACGCTGCGGCCGGCGCACCGCGCTGATCCAATGGCAGGAGCCCGGTGCTTCTCCCGGTCTCCCATGGGGTGCAGGGCCCAAGAACTTGGGCCATCCTCCACTGCACTCCCTGGCCATAGCAGAGAGCTGGCCTGGAAGAGGGGCAACCGGGACAGGATCAGTGCCCCCACCGGGACTAGAACCCGGTGTGCCGGCGCCGCAAGGTAATTTTTTTTTTTGACAAGCAGAGTTAGTGAGAGAGAGAGACAGAGAGAAAGGTCTTCCTTTTCCATTGGTTCACCCTCCAAGTGGCTGCCTTGCAGCCAGCGTGCTGCACTGATCCAAAGCCAGGAGCCAGGTGCTTCCTCCTGGTCTCTCATACAGGTGCAGGGCCCAAGGACCTGGGCCATCCTCCAATGCACTCCCAGGCCACAGCAGAAAGCTGGACAGGAAGAGGAGCAACCGGGACAGAATCCGGCACCCCAACAGGGACTAGAACCTGGGGTGCCAGCGCCATAGGCAGAGGATTAACCTAGTGAGCTGCGGCGCTGGCCCTGCTGGTGACTTTCAAGGAATTTTTAAGTTTGATATCTTATAATATTGTGATGAAGTTTTCATCATATTGTGTCCTAATGCTTATAGTATCTCTAATGGTTTCCTTTTTTTTTTTTTTAAGATTCATTTATTTATTTGAAAGTCAGAGTTACACAGAGAGACTAGAGGCAGAGAGAGGTCCTCCATCCGCTGGTTCACTTTCCAATTAGCTGCAACGGTCAGAGCTGCGCCAATCTGAAGCCAGGAGCCAGGAGCCTCCTCCAGGTCTCCCATGTGGATGCAGGGGCCCAAGGACTTGGGCCATCTTCCACTGCTTTCCCAGGCCATAGTAGAGAGCTGGATCGGAAGTGGAGCAGCCGGACTCGAACCAGCGTCCACATGGGATACTGGCGCTTCAGGCCAGGGCATTAACCCACTGCACCACAGCACCAGCCCCAATGGTTTCCTTTTTTTTAAAAAAAAGATTTACTTATTTATTTGAAAGGCAGAGATATATAGAGAGAAGGAGATAGAGAGAGACATTCCATCTGCTGGTTCACTCCCCAAAAGAGCACAATGACCATAGCTAGGCTAGGCTGAAGCCAGTATGCAGGGGCCCAAGGATTTGGACCATCTTCCACTGCTTTCCCATGTGCATTAGCAGGAAGCTGGATCAGAAGTGGAGCAGCCAAGACTCGAATCAGTGCCCATATGGGATGCTGGTGGAAGCCCAACCTTTACGCCACAGCGTTGGTCCCAATGTTTTTCTCTTAATTCTTAATATTAGTAATTTCTATCTTCTCTCTGCTTATAACTAATCAAATTTGCTAGAAGTTTACATATTTGATTCTTTCAAAGTACTGACCTTTATGCTAATTGACCTTTAAAAAAAATTTTTTTTCTGTTTTCAACTTAATCTGATTTTTCTCTTTTATTTTTTCCTTTTGCTTACTTTGGATTACATTTGATTTTTCTCATGGCTCAAAAAATATTATATATTTGAAACTGTTGTTTTCTGATGGAGGCATTTAATTCTGCAAACATCCTACCTTAGTTGCACTGTACAAATTCTAATATGCTGTATTTTTCTCTTATTTTTCTTTCAAGATTGTTTTAAAATTTTTTTCAGATACAGTAATTCACATACACTATGACTCACAAACTTAAAGTATATAATTCAATAGTTTTTAATATTTCATAGGGTTTTAAAATCATCTGTCTTAGTCCATTCCTGCTGATACAACAAACTGTCTTAGACTGAATAATTTATAAACAAGAGAAATGCACTGCTCATAGTTCTAGAGGCTAAGCAGTCTAAGATCTAGAGACCAGCAGATTTAGTGTCTGGTGAGGGCTTGCTTTCTGCTTCAAAGATGGTAACTTCTTGTTCTGTCCTCACATGGTGCAAGGAGTATATACACACACACGTGTATCTTGAAATCATACTGAATTTATTTACAACAATTTATCAGTATTTATTTTCTATATTTGCAAAGCAGAGTTACAGAGAGAGAGGGAGAATAGAGAGAGATCTTCCATCCAATGTTTCACTCGCCAAATACCCCAATGCCTGGGGCTGGGACTGGGGCTGGGACAGGCCAAAGCCAGAAGCCAGGAACTTCCTCCAGGTCTCCCATGTGGGTGCAGGGGCTAAAGATCTTGTGCCATCCTCTGCATTAGCAGAGCACCCTCTGCCATCCAGAGCATTAGCAGGGAGCTGGATCAGAAGTGCAGCAGCCAGGATGTGAACCAGCACCCATATGGGATGCCAGCATTGCTGGAGGTGGCTTAACCCAGTATGCTGCAGTGCAGGCCAGGCCCCCAACAATTTATTTAACAGGTTTTTAAAAATTTTTTGCAAAGCTGGCATCCTACATGAGCGCCAGTTTGAGTCCTGGCCACTACACTTCCAATCCAGCTTCCTGCTAATGCACCTGAGAAAGCAGCAGAAGATGGCCTAAGTCCTTCCGCCAGGCTCCTTGTTTCAGCCCAACCCAGCCCTGGGTCAGACAGAAGATCTCTGTCTCTTTTCTCTCTATAACTCTGCCTTTCAAATCAACCAATCTTAAAAAAATTAAAAATTATCCTTAGGGTTTATATATATACATATATATATACACACACACATATAAATATATTTGTATATTTGTACATGTTTATGTAATCTGCCGAAGAAATCTTACTTTTTTCCCCAATTTGAATTTGGATGCCTTTTATCTTATTGCTTTAGTGATAACTTTCAGTACTATGTGGCATAGAAGTGGCAAGAGTGGGTATCCTTGCCTTATATTGGATGTTAGAATGTAAGTTTTCAGATTTCCCCCAATGACTATCATGTTAATTTTTGGCTTTTCATGTTTATTGTGTTAGATGTCTCTTCCAATTTTATTTTGCTGAGATCTTTAATCATGCTGGGTTGTGTTATATTGAGCTAAGTTCCTTCCATATCTCTCTTTTTAAAGATTTATTTATTTATTTGAAAACCAGAGTTAGAGAGAAAAAGAGAGACACAGGAGGTGAAGAGAGGGAGAGAGAGGGAGAGAGGGAGAGAGAGTCTTCCATCTGCTGGTTCACTCCCCAAATGGCCAACTGGCCAGTCAAAACCAGGAGACTGGAATTCCACCCTGGTCCCACACATGGGTGGCAGGGGCCCAAGCATATGGGTCATCTTCGGCTGTCTTCCCAGGCACATTAGGAGGGAGCTGGATGGGAAGTGGAGGAGCTGGAACTTGAACCAGTGCTCATATGGGATGCTGGCATCGAAAGCCACACCTTAACCTGCAGTACAATAATGCTGGCCCTGCTTCTTTCTCTCTCTCTCTCTCTCTCTCTCTCTCTCTCTCTCTCTCTCTATCTATATATATATATATGTGTGTGTGTGTGTGTGTGTATATATATATATATATAAAGATTTATTTATTTATTTTGAAAGTGAGAGAAAGAAAGCGAGAGAGACAGAGAGAGATCTTTCACCGCTAGTTCACTCTGCAGATGACCACAACAAATGGGCCTGAGCCAGGCCGAAGCCAGGAGCCCGAAACTGCATCCGAGTCTCCCACATGGGTGTGGGGGCCCAAACACTTAGGCCATCTGTTGCTTTTTCCCAGGCCATTAGCAGGGAGCTGGATCAGAAGTGGAGTAGCTGCGACACAAATCACACCTATTTGGGATGCTGGTGTCACAGGCAGTGGCTTTTCCTGCTACATCACAATGCTGCCCCCCCCCATCTATTTTTTGACAATTATTATCTTTAAAAGATTCAAAGTTTATCAAATGCTTTTTTCTGCATCTTTTGAGATAATCTTGTTGGTTTTTAAATTTCATTGTGCCAATATGTATATTACATTGATTTGTTGAACCATATTTACATCTCAGGAATAAATCTCACTTGGTTATGGTTTATGATACTTTTAATGTGCTACTGAATTTAGTTTGTATTATACTATTTTTGTACTTAATGTTCATTATAGATTTTGTTCTTAGTTTTCTTTTCTTGTAGTGCCTTTGTTTAATTTTGATATCAGGGTAATGCTGGCCTCACAGAATGAGTTTGGAAATGTTCTCTCTTTTTGGATCAGTTTCTGGAAGAACAGTATTAGCTCTACTAATGTTAGATGGAATTCACCTGTGAAACCTTCTTTGCTGATTCAATCTCCTTACTTGTCTGTTCAGGCTTTCTATTTCTTCTTGATTCAGTTTTGGTAGGGCTTATTTTTCTAGTAATTTATCTATTTCTTCTAAATTATCCAGTTTGCTGGTATATAATTATTCATAATAGTTACTTATGATCCTTTTTTTGTCCTTTGTAATATCTCGTTTCCTTCCTGATTTTGAGTTTTCCTCCTGTGTTCTTAGTTAAGTGCTTGTTGATTTTATATTTTTAAAAAACTGAAGGGAAGTGGCCAGTTCTGTGGTGTAGTAGGTTGAGCCACGCCTTCAGTGCCTGCATCCCATATGGGCACCAGTTCGATTCTCAGCTGCTCCAGTTCCGGTCCAGCTTCCTGTTAGTGTGCCTGCAAAAGCAGCAAAAGTTGGCCCAAGTACTTGGAAACCTTCCACCCACGTGAGAGACCAGGAGGAAGCTCCTGACTTTTGGCCTGGCCCAGCTCTGGCTGTTGTGACCATCTGGGGAGTGAATCAGCAGATGGAAGATCTCTCTCTCTCTTTGTAACTCTATCTCTCAAATAAAATAATATTTAAAAAACTGATAGGGAGTAAATACACTTTTTTTCTCAACCCTTATAAGTTCATAATTGGGACAACTTCTGTATCAATAGACTAAAAAGAGAAACACAAACCAGTTTCCTAATGTGTGTAATACATACCATATGAGAAAAATCTCAGAAAAAATTGACTCAAGGCAGTGTCTGAGGAGTCTGGCTTTCATAATACAGCTGTCTAAAAAAATAAACCAAACCAGCAAGTTTCAGACAAGTGACAAGACAAGGAAAGCAATTGCCGGCTTCCAGCACCAGCAAACTGCGGCAGGAGAAATATATGGAAATACACTAATGGAGTAAAATTTACTCATAGATACCTTTGTTGCCCCTGAGCTGACAAAGGGTTGTCTCTAGTAAAGGAGAATTTACATCCTGTATTTAAAAGGGGAAAGAGCAGAAGATAGACCAGATCTTTTGTCTTTGTAAACTTCTGTCCTCCTTCCGGGGTGGGGAAACTTCTTTTGCCAAGAGCCATTTGGGTATTTATAACATCATTCACAGGTCCTACAAAATTATCAGCTTAAAAACTAGACTGATATAGATTTATTGAATTTTGAATCCTCCCTGCAGTTGCCTTGGCAAGACCAGATCAAATGATTTTGTTGGCCACATACTGCCTGCGGGCTGGACATTCCTCACACCTGTGAGGCAAACAGGGCAGGCAGAGAAATCTCCTCCACCTGAATTGTCTTCAGCTTAACAATGCTTCAAATTTTCGGGAGGTTTATTCTGGCCTTCCACAGAACCAACTCTTGGTTTTACTGGGTTTTTCTATTTTTTAAAAAATTCTGATCTGATCTTCTGTATATAAAGATAATTGGAAATGAAAAAAAAAAAACCTGGTGTTAAATTGGAAATGGCATAGAAAATTAATTTTTAAAAAAATATTATGTAGGATCTCTGTCTTTAATGTGCTGTACAATGTTATTTAATGCTATAACTAGTACTCCAACAGTATTTTTTTCACTTTGTGTTGTTATATAGGGGCAAACTGTTGAAATCCTTACCTAATATATACTAAACTGATCTTCTGTATATAAAGAGAACTGAAAATGCATCTTGATGTGATTGGAAGGGGAGAGGGAACAGGAAAGGGGAGGGTTGTGGGTGGGAGGGAAGTTATGGGAGGGGGGAAGCCATTGTAACCCATAAGCCGTACTTTGGAAATTTATATTCATTAAATAAAAGTTTAATAAAAAAATAAAAATAAATTAAAAAAAAATAAATAAAATTCTGATCTAATCTTTATTATTTCCTCTTTTTTTGGGGGGGGCTAGTTTTGGGCTTAGTTTTTTTTTCTCTTTTTCTAGTTCCTTGGGGTATAATATTAAGTTGTTTGAGATATTCTTTTATATAGGCATTTATTACTATAAAATTTCCTGTCAATACTGCTTTTGCAGGGTGGACATTTGATACAGTAGTTAAGGCACCACTTGGGATGTTTGATCCAATATCAGAGTTCCTGAGTTCAATTCCAACAATGCTCCCAATCTAGCTTCCTGCTAATACATATCCTGGGAGGTAGCAGATGATGGCTGAAGTACTTGGGTCCCTGCCACCCATGTGGGAGATCCAGAATGAGTACCAGATTCCTGGCTTTGGTCTGTCCCATTTGGGGAACGAACCAGCAGATGGAAGGTCTCTCCTTTTCAAATAAAGAAGGAATATATCAAGTACTCTGAATACTCACTTTCAGCCTATGTGTGCCCTTAAATCTAAAGTCATATTATACAATATTATATATTGTAGACAATATATAAAAGAATCTTGTTTATTTTTTAGTCATTCAGCTGCTCTATCCTTCTTGGTGAGTTTAATTTGTTTATATTTAAAGTAGTTATTGAGAGATGAGGTATTACTATTGTCATTCTGTTGTTTTGTCTCCTTTGTGGTTGTTCCTCTCTTGATGTATATCTTTTTGTTTCTTTGGTATTGATTTACTTTGATCCTTTCCTCCTTATGTTTTGTGTATTAATATACACTTTTTCTTTGTGGTTAGCTTGAGGTTTGACAAAAACACTAAAAAAGTATTTATTTACTTACTTATTTACTTATTTATTTATTTTAGAGAGACAAGACACACAGAGAGAATGAGTTTCCAATTGCTAGTTCATTCCCACAAGAGCCCACAAGATTCTTGCTAGGGCTGGCTAAATCTGAAGCTGGAGGATGGGAACTGAATTTGGGTCTCCTGCCTGGGTGGCAAACACTTGAACTATCATCACCTGTTGCCTCCCAGGGTGGGTATTAGCAGGAAGCTGGAGAGAAGCCAAGACTTGAACCCAGGCACTCTGATCCGGGATGCAGGCATCTTGACTGTTTTGCAAACTGCTATGCCAAACGTCTTCCCCTGAAAAAGCTGTCTTGTTTTAGTAATTTGTTTTAAAATGATAACAACTTTAATCATTTATGAAAAGCTAAGACTTTAACTCCCTATTCCAACACTCTGTGTTCTTGTAGTCAGAATTGAATTCCTTTTTATATTGTCCATCATCTGACCAGTTTTTACCTTTTTTCTATTAAAAAGGGTTAAAATAATTTAGGCACTGCCATTACAATTGTACTTGTCTATATATTTAAGTGTAGGTTCTGTGTTGGTGTCTAGCACCCTATGAAAGGCCTGGGTATTTCCTCTTTTCCAGTGCACACTGATGGAAATGGGCAAGGTTCCTTTTGAGGAAGGCTTGCAGAAGAATTTATGCGATGCATTTGTGGGAATAGTATAGGGGCTTCCTCAAGGGGAGCCAGCCCTTCCTACTAGTCAAAAGGCTCTGGGGCTGTGAATTAATTTTGGCCTGGATAGTGGATGAGCAACTAGATTCTCAACGTTGGCTAATTCAGCCTTCTTGCTATCATATCTAAAGATTTTTCTCTATTAAATAGACCAAGTAATACTTAAGCAGAATATTTGTTTATTTTATTCCTAGAGATATTACCAATAAGCCACTGCCAAGAATTCTTGTTGACCCATTTTCTCATTACTTGTATGTACCTGCTTCCCTCTATAATAAATGTGCCCACTTTGTATTTAGCAGTCAACTACTGTCTTGTAACTTTTGCTGCTTTGGGGTCCCAATATCCTCCATTAAAATCCAGGAGACCATATTAATGGCCGTATCCTTCATGATCACACACAGCCCACAAACAACAGCAACCACAGATTTTCCAAGGATGCATGCTGCTCAGAAATTTGCTTTCTAGACTGTAAAGAAAAGACATTCATGGGAAAGTGATACATGCTGTCGGCTACTATATGCTGCTGGCTGTTACATAATGCAGGTGCAATATATGACAGAATCCTAATGAGAAAAGCATACTGGTTCTTTCCTTAGTATCCTTCTAGCACTTTATCATAAGGAAGATTAACACTGCATCAGCAAGTAAAAAGCAAATGCTTATAGGTTCCAATTCCATTTTATAGATTAGGCAATGAAAGTATGTCTGGAGCTGAGAGGTAATGACAATATCTCTCAACAAATTACTTATTAATCATAAAGGTAGGAAATCTGATGTCTTGCTCAAATTACCAAAGTTAACATCAACAATGATAGAACAAATCAGTACCATGTGTTACATAACAGAATGCAATTTTTTAAAACCAAGAATAACTTTTTTGATATTTCTGACAAAAAAAAGCATTACTTGACTCTAATCATCAGGATACATCAGAAAAATCCAAACTGATGGGCAGTATACAACATATCTATCCTGAAATTTCTTAAAACAGTTGAGGTTTTGAAATTTAAGAAAGACTAAAGAACTCTTTGAAACTGGAAGAGACTTGAAGAAATCTGACTATATTGAATCTTTTTCCTATAAAATATATTATTGGGATAGTGAACCTTGAGTGATTTTTTTAAAAGATTTATCTTATTTATTTGAAAGACAGACTTACAGAGAGAGAGAGAGAGAGAGAGAGAGAGGTATTCCATCCTCTGGTTCACTCCCCAGATGGCCACAACGGCCAGAGCTGCGCCGATCTGAAGCCAGGAGCCAAGAGCCTCCTTCGGGTCTCCCTGCAGGGGCCCAAGGATTTGGGCCGTCTTCTACTGCTTTACCAGACCATAGCACAGAGCTGGATCAGAAGAGGAGCAGCCGGGAGTATAACCGGTGCCCACATGGGATGCCGGCACTGCAGGCCAGGGTATTAACCTGTTGCACCATAGCGCCGGCCCCTTGGGTGATATTTTTGGGAGATCTTTATACTGTTGTAACTTTTCTGTAAGTTAATTATTGTTACAGTTATTTCAAAACGAGTAAATAAAATAAATAGGATTGTGCTATCTCACATACCTGCATGTCTCACAGAAGCAAATGCAAATTCCTAAGAATGTCTTCAAAGAATTCCTACAGGAGTATGCATTTGGTTTAGGGGTAAAGACACTGGTGTCTGAGTTCAAGTCCTGGCTCCACTCTGAGATCCAACTTCCTAAGACATCCCCTGGGAGCAGCAGGTGACAGCTCAAATAGCTGGGTTGCTGCCACCAGTATGGGAGGCCTGGATTGAGTTTTCAGCTCCTATTTTTGGTCTGGGCCTGCAACAGCTACTGTAAGCATTTGAGTAGTAAACCAGAGAATGGTATATTTCTGTCTATCCATCTGTCTTTTCGTCTACTTCAAATAAAATAATTAATTAGTTATAAATAAACAAAAGAATTTCTACAGATTAATTTCCAAAAAATATAAACTCACATTAAAAACAAAACTATTAGGTAGGTATTTGGTGTAGTGGTTAAGCTATTGGTTGCAATGCCCACATGCCATATCAGAGTGCTTGGGTTTAAGCCTTAGTTCTGTTTCTGATTCTACCCCTACTAGTGTGTACCCTGGGAGTCAGCAGGTGATGCTTGATTGCTTGGGTTTACATTACCACATGTAAGACCTGGATATAGTTTCTGGTTCCAGGTTTTGGCCTGGCTTGGTCCCAGTTGCTGCCGGTGTTTGGGGAATGAATCAGTGGATAGAACCTTTCTTTGTCTGTCTCTGTTTTTCTGCCCTTAAAAAAACATTTTTTTAATTGCAAAAACTCAAGAAACAAAATATCATAAGTCAGAGCCAACAGTAAAAACAGGTAACCGAATTAGATCCAGAGAGACTTCAGAATCATTACAAACATGATATTAAATGTTCAGCTTCCGCTATTGTGCCTGGAAAGGTAATAGATAATGGCCCGAGTTCTTGGGCCTCTGTCACTCAAGTGGGAGACCTAACTGGAGTTTCTGGCTCCTAGTTTCAACCTGGCCAAGTCCAAGGCCTGGCTGTTATGGCCATTAGGAATGTGAACGAGCAGATGGAACACATTACACTATAGAGTATTGGTTGTTGGCCCTATCACATGGCTGGCTGGCACTTGTTACTCACTGCTGCTACCCACTCAGCATTACCAGAATATATCACACCACATATTTCTAGCCCAGAAATATCAAAATTAAAAACTCAAAGTGTGGTTTCTACCAAATGGGTATCATTTTTGTACAATTGTAAAGAAGAAAATTCATTAAGTTCAAACTTCATAAAGCAGGAATCATCTAAACAGATTTTTATCTGGTCTCCTTTATCTTATATATTACTTCTGTATTTCTTCTATATTTATAATCCTAGTTCTAATAGACACAGGAGATATTAATAATTAGAGATTTTTTTTTCTTTTTTTCTTTTTCTTTTTCTTTTTTTTTTTTTTTTTTTGACAGGCAGAGTGGATAGTGAGAGAGACAGAGAGAAAGGTCTTCCTTTTTTGCCATTGGTTCACCCTCCAATGGCCGCTGCAGCTGGCGCATCTCACTGATCCGAAGGCAGGAGCCAGGTGCTTCTCCTGGTCTCCCATGGGGTGCAGGGCCCAAGGACTTGGGCCATCCTCCACTGCCTTCCCGGGCCATAGCAGAGAGCTGGCCTGGAAGAGGGGCAACCGGGATAGAATCCGGCACCCCAACCGGGACTAGAACCCAGTGTGCCGGCGCCGCAAGGCAGAGGATTAGCCTGTTAAGCCACGGCGCCGGCAATAATCAGAGATTTTAAAATTTGTCTGTCAGTAATTGATGGATCACATATATTTTTCAAAAGCAATATACAATATTTGAATATAATTAATCTTGATTAAATGGAAATACTTAATCATTGCATTTAAAAATTTGTGTTTATTTTCTCATAGTTCTTTTTAAATTTATTTTTAAGGAACATAAGTTTCATAAGTCCTATTTTAGCAATATATTCTTCGCACCATACCCACCCTCCCACCCACACTCCAACCCCTCCTCCTCTTCCCTCTCCCCTTTCCAGTCCCATTCTCCATTAAGATTCATTTTCAATTAACTTTGCATACAGAAGATCAAACCTATAATAATTAAATATTTCAACTATTTGCCCACACGTGCACACACACACACAAAACTGAGAACTAGTTTTAAAGTTAACTCTCATAATAAAACTCACTGAGGACAGAGGATCTGCATGGGGAGTTAGTGTACAGTGACTCTTGTTACTTTAACAATTAACACTCTTGCATGATGTCAGTGACCATCCAAGGCTCAGGACATGAGATGCCTAGGCTATGCAAGCCTTTTGAATCCACAAACTCCATCAGTATTTAGACAAGGCCATTGATTCCATGTGTTAGCTATTTTGAATTGAGCTGCAAAAAACATGGGGGTGCAGGCAACTCTTTTATTTACTGATTTCATTGCCCTTTGGTAAATGCCCAGGAGTGGGATGGCTGGGTGATACAGTAGTTCTATATTCAGGTTTTTGAGGTATCTCCAAACTGTCTTCAATAATGGCTTTACCAGTGTACATTCCCACCAACAGTGGATTAGGGTATCTTTTCCCCCACATTCTCTCCAGTATTTGTTGCTTGTTGAATTCTGTATGAAAGCCATTCTAACTGGGGTGAGGTGAAACCTCAGTGTGGTTTTGACTTGCATTTCCCTGATGGCTAGTGATCCTGAGCTTTTTTCATGTGTATGTTGGCCAATTTGGTTTCCTCTTTTGAAAAATGTCTGTTTAAGTGCTTGCCCATCTTTTAACTGGGTTGTTTGTTTTGTTGTTGTGGAGTTTCTTAATCTCTTTGTATACTCTGGTTATTAATCCTGTATCAATTGCATAGTTTCCAAATAATTTCTCCCATTCTACCAATTGCTTCTTCACCTTCCTGAGTGTTTCTTTTGCAGTACAAAAACTTCTCAATTTGATGTAATCCCATTTGTTAATTTGGACTTTGACTGCCTACCTATGCCTCTGGAGTCTTTTCTAAGAACTTTGCCTGTGCCAACGTCTTGCAGGGTTTTCCCAATGTTCTCTAATAATTTGATGGTGTCAGGACATAGATTTAGATCTTTAATCCATTTGAGTGGATTTTTGCATAAGGTATAAGGTAGGGGTCTTGCTTCATACTTCTGCATGTGGAAATCCAGTTTTCAAAGCACCATTTATTGAAGAGACTGGGATTGTTTTTAGTTCCTTGGTCAAATATATTTCTTTCTTTAATGTTTTGTAATTCTCATCATGGAGATCTTTGACAATTTTGGTTAAATTAGTTCCAAGGTATTTGAGGGTTTTTTTGTAGCTATTGTAAATGAGATTGATCTTAAAAGCCCAGTCTCAGCCTTGATGTTGTCTGTGTATACAAAGGCTGTTGATTTTTGTGTATTGGTTTTATATCTTGCTACTTTACCATACTCTTCTGAGGTCCAAACATCTCTTGGTGGAGTCATTTGGATCCCCTATATATAGAATCATGTCATCTGCCAATAAGCATAGTTTGACTTCCTCCTTCCCAATTTGTATCCCTTTGATTTCTTTTTCTTGCCTAATGGCTCTTGGCTAAAACTTCCAGCATTGTATTGAATAGCAATGGTGAGAGTGGGCATGTTTGTTTGGTTCCAGATCTCAATGGTATGGTTCCAACTTTTCCCCATTCAGTAGGATGCTGGCCATGGGTTTGTCATAAATTGCCTCGATTATGTTGAGGAATATTCCTTCTATACCCAATTTGCTTAGAGTTTTCATGATGAAAGGAATTTTTTTATCAAATGCTTTCTCTGCATCTACTGAGATGATCATATGGTATTTTTCTCTACTTTGTTAATGTGATGTATCACATTGATCGATTTGTGAATGTTGAACCATCCTGCATACCAGGGATAAATCCCACTTGGTCCAGATGAATGATCTTTCTGATATGTTGTTGGATTCAATTGGCTAGAATTTTGTTGAGGATTTTTGTGTCTATGTTCATCAGTGAAGTTGATATGCAATTTTCATTCTCTGTTACATCTTTTTCATGTTTATGAATTAAGGTGATGCTGGCTTCATAGAAAATTTGGGAGGATTCCCTCCCTTTCAATTGTTTTTGAATAACTTGAGAAGAATCAGAATTAGTTCTTCTTTAAATGTCTAGTAGAATTCAGCAGTGAAGCCATTCAATCTTGGGCTTTTCTTTATTGGGAGAGTCTTTATTACTGATTCAATTTCCTTCTTGGTTATGGGTCTGTTTAGGCTTTCTATATCTTCAAGGCTCAATTTAGGTAGGTTGTGTGTGTCCAGGAATCTATCCATTTCTTCTAGGTTTCCCAGTTTGTTGGCATACAGCTCTTTGTAGTGATTTCTGATGCTTCTTTTTATTTCTGTGGTGTCTGTTGTTACATTTCCTTTTTCATCCCTAATTTTATTGATTTGGGTCTTCTCTCTCCTTTTTTTGGTTAGTTGAACAATGGTGTGTCAATATTGCTTATTTTTTCAGAAAACCAGCTCCTTGTTTTGTTGATCTTTTGTGTTGTTTTTTTGGTTTCAATTTTGTTATTTCTTCTCTGATTTTAATTATTTATCTTCTCCTACTATTTGGGTTTGGTTTGCTTGTGTTTTTCTGGATCCTTGAGATGCACTGATAGCTCATTTATTTGGTGCCTTTCCAATTTCTTGATTTAGGCATCAATTGCTATAAACCTTCCTCTTAACACTACTTTTGCTGTATCCATAAGTTTTGATAGTTGTATCATCTTCATTTGTTTCCATAAATTTTTTGATTTGTCTTTCAATTTCTTCTATAACCCACTGTTCATTCAGAAGCATGTTGTTCAGCCTCCTTGTGTTTGCATATGCTCTAGAGATTTCTGAGTTGCTAATTTCCAGCTTCACAGCATTGTGGTCCAAGATGATACATGGTATGATTTGTTTTTTTTTTTTTAATTTGCTGAGACTTGCTTTATGGCCTAGTATGTGGTCAATACTAGATAAAGTTCCATGCACTGGTAAGAAGAATGTGTATTCTGCAACTGTAGGATGAAAACTTCTGTAGATATCTGTTAAGTCCACTTGGTCTATAGTATCAATCTGCTGTTTCCTTGCTTGTTTTCTGTCTAGTTGATCTGTCCATTGCTGAAAATGGGTACTGAAGTCCTCCATTACTATTGTATTGGAATCTGTCTCCCTTTAGATCCATTAACATTTCTTTTAAATAGCCAGGTGCCTCTGGCCTCAGAATCAGCCCTTAAGGCATTCAGATCTGGCTGAAGAGCCCATGAGAGTATTTTAGGCATGGAAAGCCAAGACACTCTGGAAAAAAAGAAGAAGACGACCTAAATGAAAGATCTCTGTGAGTGAGATCCCAGTGGAAAGAACGGGGCCATCAAAGAAGGAAGTACCTTTCTCTGAAGGGAGGAGAGAACTTCCACTTTGACTATGACCCTGTCAGAATAAGATCGAAGTTGGCAAACCCTAAAGGCTTCCATAGCCTTGGCAACTCATGACTAGAGCCTAGGAAGATTACTGACGCCATAAACAAGAGTGTCAAATTGTTAAATCAACAACAGGAGTCACTGTGTGCTTACTCCTCATGTGGGATCTGTCCTTAATGTGTTGTCCAATGTGAAGTAATGCTATAACTAGTACTGAAACAATATTTCTACACCTTGTGTTTCTGTGTGGGTGCAAACTGATGAAATCTTTACTTAGTATATACTGAATCAATCTTCTGTATATAAAGATAATTGAAAATGAAAAAAAAAACTTTGCTTTTAAATTGGACATTGCATAGAAAATTAATCAATTTTTTAAAAATATCATGTAGGTTCTCTGTCCTTAATGTGCTGTACATTGTGATTTAATGCTATAACTAGTACTCCAACAGTATTTTTCACTTTGTTCACTTTGTGTTGCTATGTGAGGCAAACTGTTGAAATCTTTACTTAATATATACTAAACTGATCTTCTGTATATAAAGAGAATTGAAAATGAATCTTGATGCGAATGGAAGGGGAGAGGGAGCAGGAAAGGGGAGGGTTGCAGGTGGGAGGGAAGTTATGGGAGGGGGGAAGCCATTGTAATCCATAAGCCGTACTTTGGAAATTTATATTCATTAAATAAAAGTTTTTTAAAAATAAATAAATAGCCAGGTGCCCTGTAATTAGGTGCATATATGTTTATAATAGTTATATCTTCCTGTTGAATCGATCCCTAATCATTACATGTGCCCTTCTTTGTCTCTTTTAACAGTTTTTGTGTTAAAATCTATTTTGTCTGTTATTAGAATGGCTACACTAGCTCTTTTTTGGTTTCTGTTGGCATGGACTATCTTTTTCCATCCTTCCCTTTTCAATCTGCATGCATGTTTCTCGGTGAGATTGTTTCTTGTAGGCAGCAAATAGAAGTGTTTTTTTAATCCATTCAGCCAGTCTGTGTCTTTTAACTGGAGAGTTGAGGCCATTTACATTCAAGGTGACTATTGATAAGTAACAACTTTTCCCTGCCATTTTTCCAAAAATATTCCTATTTTTTCTTTGAATTTCCTTTGAACTTTTACTGGGAGATTTTCTTCCTTTACCTTCTTCTGTAGTGTTGACCATGTTTCTGTGTTTCTGTGTCCAGCACATTGTTAAGCATCTATTGCAAGGCTGGATCAGTGGTGACATAGTCTTTCAATTTTGATTGTTATGGAAGGTCTTTATTTCACCTTCATTCATAAATGAGAGCTTTGCAGGGTATAATATTCTGGGTTAACAGTTTTTTTTTTCTGAAGACTTTGAAAATATCTCACCAATGTCTCTTAGCCTATAGGTTTTCTGATGAGAAATTTGGTGTAAATCTAATTGGAGATCCTCTGAAAGTAATCTGTCATTTCTCTTGTGCACATTTTAGAATCTTTTCTTTATGTTTTACTGTTGTGAGTTTGATTACAATGTGTTGTGGTGAAGATCTTTTCTGGTGATGTCTATTAGGAGTTCTGTGTGCTTCCTGTACTTGGATTCCCTTTCTTTCTCCAAATTAGGAAAGTTTTCTGTTATTATTTCACTAAAAAAAACTTCTAATCCCATCTCTCTTTCCACACCTTCAGGAATTCCTAGAACCTGTATGTTGGGTCTTTTGATAGTATCCTGTAGATTCCCAACAGTGTTTTTTAATTTTCTAATTTCCTCTTTCTTATTTTTGATTTGAATGAGATTTCCTGAGATTTGTCTTCTTAATCTGATATTCTTTTTTCTGCTTCATGGATTCTGTTGTTAAGACTTTCCACTAAAATTTTAATTTGTTCTATTGAATTCTTCATTTCATTTTGCTTTCTCTTTAAGATCTCATTTTCGTGGGAGAAATTTTCTTTCATGTCATGTGCAGATTTCATTAGTTCATGCATTTGCTTCTGATTATTTCTATGTAATCTTATGATCTCATCATCTGCAGAATCTAGTATTGAAGTGTTGTGTTCTTTTGGGAGCATCATCTTGTCTTCTTTATTCTTTTTTTTTTTAAAGATTTTATTTATTTATTTGGGATGTAGAGTTAGAGTTACAAACAGTGAGAGGGAGAGCCAGAGAGAAAAGTCTTCCATCTGGTGGTTCACTCCCCTATGGCTTCAATGGCCAGAACTGGGCCGATCCAAACTTAGGAGCCAGGAGCTTCTTCTGGGTCTCCCCTGTGGGTACATGGGCCCAAGGACTGAGGCACCTTCTACTGATTTTCCAGGCCACAGCAGAGAGTTGGATCAGAAGAGAAGCAGCTGACACTTGAACTGGCACCCATATGGGATGCCAGCACCACAGGCTCAGAATTAACCCAGTACACCACAGCACTAGCTCTATGTCCTCCTTATTCTTGTTTCTTGATTTGGTGCATTTGTTATTCAGCATTTGTGGAGATACTTGTTGGTTTCTTTTTTTTTTTTCATCTCATTGGAGGCTTTTATCTTTGTAATATTCCTCTGTAGATTAGTGGAGTGTCTGCTTTCAGTGAATATTTGGAGGTGTATGGTGGTTGTGGCCATGGAGTTCTGTTCAGTTCTCCAGGTGAAGGGCATGTCTAAGGTATTAGATCAGGTTTGGCGTGGTAAATCTTTTTTTTAATCAGAAGGAGGTTTATTATGCTCAGCTGAGTTCTTCCCCTCAAAGGAGATCAGTGCCTGAGTGCTAGCCCCAGTGGGTATAATATGCATCCGCTCAGCCCCAAGGACCACACAAAGGATCTGTGCAGTTCTCAGTATAAGCTCAGTTTCCCCAGCAATGTCCCTCATCAGGTAACCAGGAAGCCCTGAGCGTGTGGATTCTCCCACAGTGACTGCCCAAAGTCCCAGCCATACCAAGAGTCCTCCCACAGAACCTCAATTTTTTTCACAGTCCTGGCACAAAAGCCTCCCACATCCATGTGCACCCAGCCCCCATTAGTTCTCACCAGAGTCAGGAGTCTCCACTTGGCTGGTTGCTGGGTGGTATGTGAGATGGTGTAGCTGTTACCTACGTCCAAAATGGCACCTGTTCTATTGGCTTGTTACAGCATGCTGTTGTAAGGTAATCAGAGAGAGAGAAATGTGTCCCTCCTTTTTTTCTCTCTCTCTAGTTTGTAAGGTACACTATCCCTCATGGGGCTCCAAGCTGGTTCCCTCTAGGGTCTTCCTGAAGCTTTATCGCCAGTGGCTTGGGCTACTGCAGTCTGGTCTCACATCACTCCAATGCTGGTATGTAGGCTCTCGGCTCCTGGAGTCCTCGGTTGTGGGCATCCATGCCCTCCACGTAGCTCCACTGTGTTCCTCTAATTTGCATAGAGTTTCCTCTGCCATTTTCTCTCTAATTCTCTCCTGAGACTGCACTCTCTCCACTTTTTTTTTTAAACAATCTTCTCCTAGACTAGACCAGTAAGCTCCCTCCCTGCTCTGCCATTTTGGAAGCTCTTACTAAATTGCATTTTTTTAAAAGAGAGAGGGGGAGGGAGAGAGGGAAGGAGGAAGAAAGGGAGAGAGAGAGAGAGAAAGAGAGAGACAGGTTTCACTCCCATCTCCTGGCTCACTTCCCAAATGCCTGCAATGGCTGGAGCTGGGCCAGGCTAAAGCTGAAAGCCAGAAACTCAATCCATATCTCCCATATGGGTGGCAGGAACCCAATTACTTGAGCAAGTACTGATGCATCTGTTAATCTGCATTATCAGGAAATTGGGATCAGGAGCTAGAGCTGGGTATTGAACCCAGGCACCAGGGTATGGGTCCTGGGCATCTTAACTGCTGGCTAAACACCTGCCCCAAGCATTGTTTCTTAAACTGAATAACTACATATTAATCGGGTCTCAACAGGAAACATGGCATAGTTGAAAAATATAATTCAATGAAGTTTTTTTTAATAAAAGGATATTTATAAGATGTAGGTATAGGGAAACCACAGAGGTATTTCACTATCCCTGCACCTAATAGTAGCCTAGTATCACCACTCCTAGATCTAAAGACACAAGGGGAGAGAAGTTTTCATAAGTTGAAAATAACGAATTGTGCAGAATTAGCTATCTTGAGAAGAACAATGGCTTTTAGTCAAGAGATACAGCAACATGACCTTGCAGGGAAAAATCCAGAGGGTAATTACCCTGACTTCAGTCTTATCCCTCCCTCCAATCGCCTGATGGAGATCTTTTTCCTGGATTACTTACTGTAATAACTTCCTGATTATTGTTTATACTTCTTTCCCTGTTCTCCTTCAGTATTATCAACACAGTAGCCAAAGCCATCCTGTTAAAACACACAGCAGATCCGATCACTCATCAGTTCAATGTCCTTCAACAGATTCCATCTCAGAACAAAATCAAATAAGTCACTGTGACCCATATGGCCCTTCACGAACTGACTCCCCTTTCATTGGCACTCCAATCTTATCTTACTATCTATGCTTTCCATATTTGGCTCTGCCACACTGACCTGAAAGCTTCTGCACTTGACACTGCTTCCATTGGATTGCCCTTCCCATAGATCTCTTTGGCTCTCTCCCCTGCCTTCCTTAAGGTATGGTCCTCTCTAGCCACACAACTTAAAACTGCAACAATTTTCACCACACACTTCCTACCCCCATTCCCCACTTGACTTTTCTATTCAACTCTTACCAACTAATGGGCAACATATTTTGCTGATTTATATTTATCTTATTGTCTGCATCTCCAACCAGGATGTGAACTACATGAAGACAAGATTTCTTATATAATTGATCCCATGCCACACACAAAGTAAGAAATCAACAAATATTTATTGGATTAGTGAATGACAGAATATGGTTTAAGAAGTAATAAAGTTAATCTACATTTTAAATCCATTCAGAAATGCCTAATTATTTTCACCAATTTACATAAGGGTTTTCTTAACTGCATATGGTTACTAATGCTAGCCTGGCTTGCTAATTTAGAATTCTATTCCACTAGATGTTATCTACTTTTATTTTGTGACCAAAATGGAGCTAAATTAACTTCAAAGCAATGGCTAAAAATATATAGAAGGACATGGCAGGGACTTTGGAATCGGACTTAGATTTATATTCTGGATACTACTGATATTGTAGGTTATTTAACCACTGCATGCCTCCATTATTGTAAAGAAAATGTGAAATAATGTAAAGAAAACATTGGCTTAGGAACCTTAGTCTTGAATCTCAATCTAGCTTGAAACTGGACAATTTATTTATCATAAGTTTCACCTATAAAATAAGGGTATCTCCTTTATAAGATTCTTATAAAATGTGCAATTAAGCACCTGATGCAGAAGATAAGCAATAAACTTTAATTTTTATCGCTAATATAGGATATTCAGTAATTCTCTACCCAATATACTTTTGTTTATTGGTTAGAAGACACCCATCCTAGGACCTAGAGGTATTTTTTTCATGACTGCTACTCTAAGAAGTCTAGGGTGATTGCTCTAGACACTAAAACCAGAAGCATATTGCTATTAGCAAAGTTTCATCCACAAACACACATTCCTAAAGGAATGGAAAGCAAATAGCAAAGACTACAACCTTACAACATTCCTTTTGCATACATTTTCTGCTTTCTATTACAGGTGGAATCTCACTTTAATGAATACCATTTTACACATCTGTTTCTGCATAGTGAGGCTATTTTTGTGTTCTAACAGATGGGCCATGGGAACTGGGCTCTGCTGACTTGGCTACAGCATATTATATAAAACAAAAATTTGTTCTTCCCAAAGTACTATCCCTGCAGAGATACGTTTTTTAATTAAAGATAATTATCATTTTAATGTAATATACTTTGGCCTAGGCTGTTACCACAAAAGTGGACCAAGGGTTAAATGGGAGGATAGCAAAGTAGACTGGACAGCAAGAGGAAACAAAGGAAAATGGAGCAAAGCCCTCAAATGAGGTCAGAAAGTACAAACCTTAAGCCAGAACTCCACTTGTAAACATAACTCCTCCTCCCAAGGACTACCTCACAAGTTACATCCTCTACAAAGCCTTTCCAATTCCCTCTAAACATACATGTTTAATATATATGTAGAACTCAGCTGTCTCTTGTACTCCCACCTGTTCTGAATCTGGGTAATTGAATTTATCAGCATTCATCATGTACCTTGAAAAGTAACTGTTTTCTGCTCTGTTGCTTTCCCCCACCAAAACTGTGAGCTCAAAGAACTAAAAGGAAGATTGACTGAACTTCCTGTGTCCAGTACCTAGCCCAGACTTAATATGCAATAAATGCTCCTTGAATTGACTATATATGGAGAAGCACT
Source organism: Lepus europaeus (assembly GCF_033115175.1). NCBI lineage: Eukaryota > Metazoa > Chordata > Mammalia > Lagomorpha > Leporidae > Lepus > Lepus europaeus. The sequence continues at coordinate 42,584,646 of NC_084831.1, forward strand.
GAAATGCTTGAATTGAGTATTTTTTCCTAACGGGTGCTTCCTGAGAGCAAAAAATATGTTTCATTTCCTCAGGATTTGGCACATCGATTCTCAGTGCTGTGTGCTGATTGAAAAAAATCACTGAAATTAATGTCAAAGTTGATAAAACTAAGGTCAAACTGTCTTTCAGCAGTTGTATGCACATTAAAGCTATGCGGCTGACTTAAAGCAAATACTAAATGACTAAAATATACATACCCTTTGCCCTTGGAGATCCAGCCAGAGGCCTTTCACTGCAGCCACAAGAAGTACAGGCAATGTTCCCAGCCCAGGAGCGCGGAAGGACATGGCCCACCACTGAGTGCAGGGAGCTGCCGAGAAGAGTTACCTCAAACGGCCCCGAAATCAGACAGGAGACTGTGGAGGTGGACTCAGAGAGTCTTTCAGGAACCCAGCAGATGTGTCCGTCAGCTGACAACTTGAGCCAACCATTACAGACATTCTCCAACTGCAGCACCCTCGTTTTCCCGCCCTCCAAGCCTGTTTTCAAGCCGCCTGTTGAGCGCAAGCTTTCTGCCAGGACAGCTTCCCGCCAGGCGCAGGGGCATCGCAGGGTGGGAAAACCGAGTTCACGCTTTGCTTCTAGGCTTCCGGTTGTCCTTTTCACAACTCCTTAGTGTCTTGGGTCGTCTCTCTCCATTACCGCTGCACCAGCAAGCTTCAAATGCTCCCAGAGAAAAAAGGTCCCCACTCCGTGTACTCCTATGAAGATTGGTGACCTCCATGGAGTCTCCTGGTGGCAGATTTGAGTAAGCAATATAGAACTCACTTTTACTCTGGTTTTCTCTTGCACTTTTTCTTTGCCATTCACGAAGGTTTGGGGACAATGGCTTCCCTCTCTGGTCTACAGTTGCTGGAAGAGTCTGTGCTGTAGTTGACGCCTCAGACTTGAATCGCTCTGCCTGTAAGGGGAAAGCTTGATTCTTCTTGAGGAAGAGGGGCGGGCATTTGGTGCGGCCACTGGGAACCTCGCTTCTTGGGACATCCGCATCCCATGCCGAGGGCCTGGGTTTCCGTCGCCATTTGGCTCTGCTGATTCCAGCTTCTCTTTATGTGCACCCAGAGAGGCAGCAGGTGAGGGCTCAAGTACTTCCCACCCGCATCTGGAAGACCCGGAATTCCAGGGCCCCCAGCTTTTTGACCTGGCTCAGTCCAGATTGTTAAATTGGGAAGTGACCCTGCTGATGAAAGATTCTGTCCATGTCTCTGCTTTTCAGTAAGTATAAATAAGTAAAACATTTTTAGAGAAGGAAATGCTGATTCTAACACAGAAAGAGAGGAGGGAGAAAAAAGAAAAGAAAAGAAAAGAAAAGAAAAGAAGGGAAAAAATGAAAAGAAGAATTGCCCTATTCTGGGCTTTCCAGAACAGTCTTTTATAGATTCTATAGTCGTAATGATGTTTAATGCCTTAAGGCACACAGTAATATCTGTGGTTACCTTATTGCAAAATTAAGATTTGGACCTTACAAAAGAGTAAGACATAGAACGTGATGAAAGCAATGAATTCTACCCCAATCTACTTTCCATTAGCATAATACTAATACTAGCGAATACTTTTCAAATAATTCTAGCAAATACTTTTCAAAATGCAATTACTTGGGGCTAGTGTTGTGGTGTAGCAGGTGAGGTCACAGCCTGTGAAGCCAGCATCCCATAGGGGTGCTGGTTCTTGTCCCAGTTCCCCTACTTCTGATCCAGCTCTCTGCTAATGGCCTAGGAGAGAAGTCGAAGATGGCACAAGTGCTTGGGCTCTGGCACCCATGTGTGTGACCTGGAGGAAGCTCCAGGCTCCTGGCATTGGCCTGGCCAAGCCATTTGGGGAATGAACCAGTAGATGAAAGAGCTCTCTCTGTGTCTCTTCCTCTCTCTAACTCTGCCTTCCAAATAAATAAGTTAATCTTTTCTTTAAAAATGCAATTAATTTTATTCATGTCAGAAATGATGTGTATTTATTATTTGGAAGGCAGAGTTACAGAGAGAGAGAGAAATCTTCTCTGGCCCACTTCCCAAATGGTCACAACCACATGGGGCAGTCCAGGCTGAAAGTAGGAGCCAAGAGCCTCCTCCAGGCCTTCCAGGTGGGTGCAGGGGCCAAGGGACTTGGGACATGTTCTGCTGCTTTCCCAAGAGCATTAGCAAGGGGCTGGATCGGAAATGGAGTAGCCTGCAGTCAAAGTGGCATCCGCTTGGGATATGGAGGCGGCAGTTTAACCTGCTGCACCACAGCACCAGTCCCTAGTATTATCTTTTTAAACTATATCTGCCACCCTTCTCTGGGTTTATGCCACATCTAAATTTAATTTTGAGTAAGTTAACAAAGTAAGTTCAGAACAAGTTAGAATGTAGTAAAAATACAACAGAATGTAGGCTATGTAGAGCCAGATGGACCTGAGCTCATTATTTATTAGCTATGTGGACTTTAAGCAATTTATTTATCTTAAATTGAGTTCCTCCATAACTTAGACTCTGAGATAGGAATTGGGGTACAAAGAACTTTATGTGGAAAGCTTTGTGAGGGAGATGCGGAAGGAAAACCAACAAGAAATATGTTAATGAGTATGTTATCATTGAAGAACTGGAACGCAATTTGACTGAATATCCTCTAAGAGACTGTATAGAACATAACTCAGAATTATTCAATGGAGAGACAAGACAAGCGGGATATTTATCCACCAATTCCCTTCCCTCAGTGGTAGAGGGTTACTATTAAGAGTGTCAACTTCCTATTAATTCCCTTGGCAGCCTTCCCTTGAGCAGCATTCTTCTGAAAATTGCTATTGTAGCTGCAGATGGCCTCAATGGTGGGCCAAAGGAATATGAGCAGAGCACTGATGATATCTGTTACATCCAGTAAACCTTAATTTCTGTCTTTGTAAACTGGAGATAATAATTATCAATCTCAGAGAGTGATGTTAAATCCTTGCACCGCCAAAAATAGTAAAAAATAATTTCAGTATGTTAATGCAATTTATACATTTCAGTTTATACATTTATACAATTCAGGCTGGATATAAACCAAAAAACAATTAAAGATAACTAAAGTAACTCCAGGCCGGCGCCGCGGCTCACTAGGCTAATCCTCCGCCTTGCGGCGCCGGCACACCGGGTTCTAGTCCCGGTCGGGGCACCGATCCTGTCCCGGTTGCCCCTCTTCCAGGCCAGCTCTCTGCTGTGGCCAGGGAGTGCAGTGGAGGATGGCCCGTCCTTGGGCTCTGCACCCCATGGGAGACCAGGAGAAGCACCTGGCTCCTGCCATCGGATCAGCGCGGTGCGCTGGCCGCAGCGCGCTACCGCGGCGGCCATTGGAGGGTGAACCAACGGCAAAAAGGAAGACCTTTCTCTCTGTCTCTCTCTCACTGTCCACTCTGCCTGTCAAAAATAAAAAAATAAATAAAATAAAATAAAAAAATAAAAAAAAGTAACTCCAAGATTTTATAGTAGAAAATAGAAGGCATTAACTGACCTTGACTATGAGAGTTAGAGAAAAATTTGGGAGATGTTACTTAAGTTTAGGATTGATAAATAAGTAGTATTTAGACTGGAAGATTACAGATCAGACTTTTTTAAAATTAATTTATTTATTTGAAAGGTAGAGTTATAGAGAGGCAGAAGCTGAAGCCGAGAGAGAAATCTTCCTTCTACTGGTTCGCTTTGCAAATGGCCACAATGGCCAGAGCTGGGCCAATCTGAAGCCAGGAGCCAGGAGCTTCTTCAGGTCTCCCACACCGGTTCAGGGATCCAAACACCTCGGACATCTTATGCTGCTTTCCCAGGCCATAGCAGGGAGCTGGATAGGAAGTGGAGCAGCCAAGACTTGAACCAGCGCCCATGTGGGATGCCGGCACTGCAGGCAGTGGCTTTACCCACTACATCACAGTGCTGGCCCCCTTGATGATTTCTTTCATTAATGTTTGACAATGTATTATAGAGATGAAAGACTTGGGCCATCTTCTACTGTTTTCCCAGGACATAGCAGGGAGCTGGATCAGCAGTGGAGCAGCCAGGTCTCAAACCGGCACTTATATGGGATGCCAGCACTGCAGGTGGTGTCTTTACCCTCAACGCTACAATACAGGCCCCAGATCAGACTGTTAATAATGGTTATCTATAGAAAAGATGAGTGTGTGTGTGTGTGTGTAGTTGGAAAGGGGAGGTCAAGATGAAAGAATACTTAATGTTTTTCTACTTTACATATTTTTGTTGTGTAAATGTTTTATAAAAAAACTAAAATCACCACTTGCTGTGTGACTAAGGAAAAAACATTAGGGCCAATATTGTGGCATAGTGGTTTAACACTGCTGCCTCTAGCACTGGCATTCCATATGGTTGCCAGTTCAAGTCCCAGCTGATCCACTTCCAATCCAACTCCCTGCTAATGCACCTGGTAAAGCAATGGAAGATGGCTCAGGTGCGTGGGCCCCTCCACCCACATGGGAGATGAAACTCCTGGCTCCTGGCTTTGGCTTGGCCCAGCTCTTAGCCATTGCAGCCATTTGGGGGAGTGAACCAGCGGATGAAAGCCTTCTCTCTCTCTCTCTCTCTCTCTCTCTCTCTCTCTCTCTAACTCTGTCTTTCAAATAAATAAAATAAATCTTAAAAAACATTAGCTTGAAGATCTAATATATGCCAGCCACTATAGTAAATGTTCTGTATACATTATTGCATTTATTTCTAAGTCGTCATTGTATATAAATTCTTATAGCTGGTGATAAGAGCCATAATTTGAATCCAGAGTTTTTCCAGAGTCAGATCTCATGACTGTTAACACCTTTAGGGTTTAACAAATCCTAAGATTCTGGCGCCCCGACTGGGACTAGAACCCAGTGTGCCGGCGCCGCAAGGCAGAGGATTAGCCTATTGAGCCGTGGCGCTGGCCAATGCCTGACTTTTAAAAATTAGTATCCTAGAGCAACCAAAATCAAAAGAGTATAGGGAGAAAAAAAAAACTCAGAATTAATCCAGCACAAGAAAGGGGTGGTGGGTGGTGGAGATAATAATGACAAAACACCACTACATGTCTGAGGCATGATTCCCTAGGCATAAAACCAGCTACAACATGGAACTGAGAGGAAGAGAAGAAATCAGAGGTGTCTAGAGTATAGAAGTGACAAAAGAATTAACATGTGCCAGGCACACAAAGAGAAGAGAAGAAGGTAGTTTGAGGAAGAGAAAGGTCCCTGGGGGCATATTTTTTCATGGTTGAAGGAAAGACCAAGAGAAATAGCATGGCCCTGGACACAGGCTTCATGTATGGGGAGTTGGGTTAGGAGTACCAAGTTCAACTTTCCATCTCTTTTATATAAGTTCTGCATGATTTGAATTTCATTATTGTGAAACTGGAATATAGAACTAATTGAACCTTGTTCAGGCTTCCTTTTTCTATTCAACCAGAAGCAAGGGGAGCATTTTCATTTCCTTTCCAAATTAGTGGAAAGAATCTGAGATACTCTTGGAGTAGGCTGGCAGGGGGAAAAATAAATAGAAATCTCTCCTGGACATTATCTGTCCTAAATAGACCTGATTTATTTGGCTAAACTCTTTGCCTTCCCAAAAGTCACTGAGGTCTTAGAAAAGAATCTACAGGGCCGGAGCAGTGGTACAGTTAAGCCTCTGCCTGCAGTGCCAGCATCCCGTATGGGCGCTGGTTCTAGTCCTGGCTGCTCCTCTTCTGATCCAGCTCTCTGCTATGGCCTGAGAAAAGAGTAGAAGGTGGCCCAGGTGCTTGGGACTCTGCACCCACATGGGAAACTGGAAGAAACTCCTGGCTTCTGGCTTCAGATCAGCACAGTTCTGGCCATCGTGGCCATCTGGGGAGTGAACCAGCAGATGGAAGACCTTTCTCTCTGTCTCTCCCTCTCACTGTCTGTAACCGTACCTCTCAAATAAATAAATAAAATCTTAAAAAAGAGTCTACTACTATGATTCTATATTTGTGATTCAAAATGAAAGATAGAATGTATTTCCTTTAAAAATGAACTTGATTATGCTAGGACAGAATCTAAATACAAAGAGTAATAGGCACTGAAGTAATACACTTTTCTATCAAATGAAAACAGGATGATCTGAAGGAATATGAGATCTGGAGTAATAAGAGAATTGACTTCAATTATATCTATGGTCTAGGGAATCTTGCATGAGGCACTCATCTCTCTGAATTTTGATCAAAATGAAAATAAGAATTGCCATGAGAAGGTTGAGATGATAAATACATAACTAGCTAAAGCATTGCGTAATATATACCTCTATTCAAACCCTTCAAATGAAAAACACATTAGTTTATTTTATCTGAATATACTGCCCTATTATACTCCCCCCTATTTTTTTTGGTGTGTTAAGTTTTTATAAAAAGAGCTATACATTAATGCATTAAGTCCCAAGTTTTCGATTTTGCAAGTATTTCAATGACAAGATTTGCTTCAAGTTACCATAAATGGTATAGTTATTGCTCAATTTAAATTTCTATAGATTGCCGGTGCCGTGGCTCAACAGGCTAATCCTCCACCTAGCGGCACCAGCGCACCGGGTTCTAGTCCCGGTTGGGGCACCGGTATCTGTCCCGGTTGCCCCTCTTCGAGGCCAGCTCTCTGCTGTGGCCAGGGAGTGCAGTGGAGGATGGCCCAGGTCCTTGGGCCCTGCACCCCATGGGAGACCAGGATAAGCACCTGGCTCCTGCCTTTGGATCAGCGTGGTGCGCCAGCTGCAGTGTGCCGGCCACGGCAGCCATTGGAGGGTGAACCAACGGCAAAGGAAGACCTTCCTCTCTGTCTCTCTCTCTCTCTCACTGTCCACTCTGCCTGTCAAAAAAAAAAAAAGTCAGGCATCACGACATCTTGTAGTGTGAAGATTAATCTTTCATTGGCATGTACACCATTTACATATTCTTACTAGCTTAATTTTTTAGATATGTTAATGCTAAAAGAGCTGTCTGCACTAACATTGAATTACACTGCCAAACCCCCTTTCATTAATTCAGACTTAACACTTGTATGCTTAGCTGCCTCCTCCTGATTTTTGAGGGTTTAATGGTTTGTTTGGTTTTCCTTTAGTGCAGCAAATGGGGAGAGCAGTCAGAACACTTGGGAGTATACAAAGACCTAGCTCTAAGAGAATTTATAATCTAGCAGGAGACATAACCTCTCATCAGTAGGAGCTCCTGAATTTCTTTGAACAAAGAGTTTAAGAATGGGTATTCTCACTAACTGATAGAATAAAAAAGGGAGAGAACGATCCAACATGGGAAGTGGGATACACAGCAGACTCATAGAATGGCAGACATCCTAAACAGCACTCTGGCCTCAGAATCAGCCTTTAAGGCATTCAGATCTGGCTGAAGAGCCCATGAGAGTATTTTAGGCATGGAAAGCCAAGACACTCTGGAAAAAAAAAAAAAAGAAAGAAAGAAAGATCTCTGCGAGTGAGATTCCAGTGGAAAGAACGGGCCATCAAAGGAGGAGGTACCTTTCTCTGAAGGGAAGAGAGAACTTCCACTTTGACTATGGCCTTGTCGAAATAAGATTGAAGTCAGCAAACTCAAGAGGCTTCCATAGTCTTGGAAACTCATGACTAGAGCCTGGGAAGATTGCTGACGCCATAAACAAGAGTGTCAAATTGTTAAGTCAACAAAGGAGTCACTGTGTGCTTACTCCTCATGTGGGATCTCTGTCCTTAATGTGTTGTCCAATGTGAAGTAATGCTATAACTAGTACTGAAACAGTATTTTACACTTTGTGTTTCTGTGTGGGTGCAAACTGATGAAATCTTTACTTAATATATACTAAATCGATCTTCTATATATAAAGATAATTGAAAATGAATCTTGATGTGAATGGAATGGGAGAGGGAGCGGGAGATGGGAGTGTTGTGGGTGGGAGGGAATTTATGGGGGGGGGAAGCCATTGTAATCCATAAACTGTACTTTGGAAAATTATATTTACTAAATAAAAGTTAAAAAAAAAAAGAATGGGTATTCTCATCCCACTCCTGGGAATATACCGAAAGGAAATGAAATCAACAAATGAAAAAGTTATCTGTACCCCCATGTTTATAGCAGCTCAATTCACAATAGCTAAGATATGGAATCAACCCAGATGTCTATCAACTGATGACTGGATAAACAAAGTGTGGTACATATACATGATGGAATATTATTCAGCCATAAAAAGAATGAAATCTTGTCTTTTGCAGCAAAATAGGTGTAACTCGCAACCATTATGCTAGTGAAATAAGCCAGACTCAAAAAGACAAATATCATGTTTTCTCTGATTGGTTGTAGCTAATAGAGTAAAAAAAAAAAAAAACAGCTTAATGTATATCAAGCAAAATTGACATTTTATGATTTGATTGTAGTCTATACCACTGCAGAACAGTGGTCTATCTGTCTTTTACTTGTTGTGCTCTTTGTTTAGAGGAGCATTGAGTCTGGGATTGTTAAGTGGAAAGTATGATGTCACAAAAAATTAAAAGAAAGGAAAGAGAAATATATCATTTTATTGGTGGAATTTATGAAATTCATGAAATCTGTTCTCTATATATTATTAAATAAGGTATTAAAAAAGTTTAAAAAAGAATTGGCATTCTAACTGGAAGTGAGGCATAGGAGGTTTCTCTTGCAATTGCCTCGCATAGCAAGCACACAATTTTTAGATTTTTTTGGGGGGGATGGCTTTGGTAGAGACTGACTGAAATTAAGTGACCAAATTGTCCCTTGAGCTGCCAGTCTCTTTCAGATTCAAGTTCTGATTTTATGTATTTTTTAAGGTCACATATCCATAAGATAGGCTGATAGTGCTGCAGACAAACCACAAACAGAGGCAGGAGAGGAAATTAGTTCCAATTGTTGAAATCTAGGGTACCTTCATAGAGAAGGTGGTATTTATTTATACTGAAACTTTAAAAATAGGTCAGCCTTCAAAATCTAAAAAAGTGCATGAAAGCATTTCAGAATAATGGAACTGGGTAACAGTGAAAACTCTGGGGTATATTCAGAAAATGGTAAATACTCTGGTATGAAAGGCCATACATGAGGAGTTTTCAAAAAGTTTGTGGGGGGCTGGCGCCATGGCTCACTTGGTTAATCCTCCGCCTGCGGCACCGGCATCCCATATGGGCGCTGGGTTCTGGTCCCGGTTGCTCATCTTCCAGTCCAGCTCTCTGCTGTGACCCAGGAGGGCAGTGGAGGATGGCACAGGTGCTTGGGCCTCTGCACCCACATGGGAGACCAGGAGGAAGCGCCTGACTCCTGGCTTCAGATCGGCGCAGCGCCGGCCATGGTGGCCATTTGGGGAGTGAACCAACGGAGGGAAGACCTTTCTCTGTGTCTCGCTCTCTCACTGTCTGTAACTCTACCTGTCAAATAAAAAAAAAAAAGTTTGTGGAAAATAATCTTTATGATGCCTGGACTTCAGGAATCTTGCATCCAAAATAAGCTTATCTTTTAATTCTGTTTTCTCACAAACTTTTTGAAGTACCCTTACATATATGAGGAATTAAAGTGGTAAAAAATTGAAATCCATACCTACTTTTTTCATAATATGTATTCTCCATGAAATTTTTGAAGTCCCTTTGTATATATCAAGTAAATACTTTGGGAGATAGAATTTGAAAGATAAGTTGAAGCAAAACTCTGATTAAGTAACTAAGGTAGCAATGTTGCGAAGTATTGGAGCAGGAACTTGAATTCAAATCCTGTGTCTGCAAACTGCATTAATTCCTTAGCTCATGTTGCATACCTAGCAAAACTAATTTGTTGTCTTGGTGCTTTGTGTTATTTGTTCATTAAAACATCTAGAACCCTATACTAATACTAAAACTTTAAGAAGCCATTCAAACTGTTTGAGCAAGACACTGGTTTTTTTTCTCCCTTTGTTTTTCTTGCTGGTGTCATGCATCTCAGTCACTTCTCTCTTTATGGTACAAATTGGATGATTATGCTTTTTCCCCCTCCATATGTAAAACTGCTTTCTTACCTTGCATATCTGCAATCTTTCTGTCTTAAAGCAGATGATAAAGTGTCCTCCAACTCTGCTTTCCAGCCTCTAAAGTTTAAAAAGGTAAACTGAGTTTTCAACATCCTTCCCACTCCCCAGCACCTGATAACCACCATTCTACTCTGCTTCTGAGTTCAAGTTTTTTTAGATTCCACACATGTGAGGGCATACAATATTTATCATTCTGTGCCTGGTTGATTTCACTCTTCCAGGTTCATCATATTGTCTCAAGTGACAGGATTTTCTTCCTTTTTAAAGTTGAATAGTATTCCATTGTGTATACATGCCACAATTTTTTAAAGATTTATTTATTTGAAAGGCAGCTAGTTACAGAGAGGCTATTAATAAAATGGTATGGTCTAGTCCCGGTCGGGGTGCCGGATTCTATCCCGGTGGCCCCTCTTCCAGGCCAGCTCTCTGCTATGGCCCGGGAAGGCAGTGGAGGATGGCCCAAGTGCTTGGGCCCTGCACCCCATGGGAGACCAGGAGAAGCACCTGGCTCCTGCCATTGGATCAGCGCGCTGCGCTGGCCGCACCGCACCTACCACAGCGGCCATTGGAGGGTGAACCAACGGCAAAAGAAAGACCTTTCTCTCTGTCTCTCTCTCTCACTGTCCACTCTGCCTGTCAAAAATTAAAAAAAAAAAAAAAGAAAAAAAGAAAAAAAAAAGTGACCAAATGGCCCAAATCACAAGTGTCAGCTCCACCCCTACCCTAACATGATTTGCTGCTCCCACTTCCTTACCGCTGCAAAGGTATATAAGATCCGTTCTCCCAGTACAGCTGCTGTTCTCGCATGCACGGGGAGGCAGCCTGTCAGGTTTCCCCCCCTGACAATAAACCTTTCCCCTTACTCCGCTGTTTGGTGTGTTTTGTGGTGACTTGAGGCAGAGGCAGAGGAATCTTCCACCTGCTGGTTCACTCCCCAAATGGCCACAACTGCAAGAGCTGGGCTGATCCAAAGCCAGGAGCTTCTTCCAGGTCTCCCCCAGGGGCCCAAGGACTTGGGCCATCTTCTACTGCTTTCCCAGGCCATAGCAGAGAGCTGGATCAGAAGTGGAGCAGCTGGGACACAAACCAGTGCCCGTATGGGATGCCAGCACTGCAGGTGCGGCTTTACCTGCTATGCCACAGTGCCAGTCCACAATGTCCTATATCCATTCATCCCTTGATGGGCACTTTATCTTGACTATTGTGAATAATACTGCAATGAACGTGGGAATTCCAATATCTCTTTGACATACTGATTTCATTTATACCCAGCATTGGAATTGCAGTATCACATGGCAGTTCTATTTTTAAATTTTTGAGAAACCATTATACTGTTTCCCTAATGGTTGTAGTAATTAACACCAATAATCTGCAAATGTTCCCCTTTCTCCACATCCTAACACTTTTTATAGTTAATCTTTTTGATAATAGCCATTATCACAGGCATGACATATTGTCTCACTATGGTTATAATTGCATTTCGCTTATGGTTAATGATTTCTCCCACATGGGTGGCAGGAACCCAACTACTTGAGCCATCACCTGCTGTCTATCAGGAAGTGGAATCATGAACAGAGATGGTACTGAAACTCAGGCACTCTGATAGGAGATGTGGGTGTCCCAAGTGACATCTTAACTGCTGTGTCAAATGCCCAGGCCAATTAGCATTTTAAACATTTAAAGTATTAGATTCATCTTCATAATCATTAGGGCAAATATAGTAAAGAAATATATCATATGTCCACATCTTCTTTCCTTTAAACTCTTAAAACAAGTTTTTGGAAGATTTAAGTTCAACAATGGGCTATAATAATACTTTTATTTAACTTCGAGGTAGGAATACATGTGGCCAGAAGAAAATAAGTGCATTGAATACGATGGAAATCACTGATACTTACAGGTAATGTAAGCTGCAAAACTCATGATTGGCCGGCACCGCGGCTCACTAGGTTAATCCTCTGCCTGCAGGGCCGGCACCCCGGGTTTTAGTCCCGGTTGGGGCGCCGGATTCTGTCCCAGTTGCTCCTCTTCCAGTCCAGCTCTCTGCTGTGGCCCGGGAGTGTAGTGGAGGATGGCCCAGGTCCTTGGGCCCTGCACCTGCGTGGGAGACCAGGAGAAGCACCTGGCTCCTGGCTTCGGATCGGCGCAGTGCACTGGCCGTGGTGGCCATTTAGGGGATGAACCTTTTTTTAATGCTTTTATTATTTTTTAATGTGTAGGTTCTAAAACATTTTACTTGGAAATTTTCACAAATAGGAAAAACAAAATAAACACCAGCATGAATACATATTATATACTTCAATAATGGCTATATTAAATGTATATTAATGTAATACTTCCATAACATGATCTCATCTCATATTGTGCTAAAAATGAATATATAGGGAAATAGGAGAAACTATAGAATCCTGGATTCTGTGACAGTTGGGGCACGCTTATTGGAGCCAGTGAAAGGGCCCCAAAATGAACAACACATTTTCTAAAGGGATACAAGGAATAGGAAGCATTAGAATTTTTGGTTAATAATCTGGAAATTTTATTTTTTAAAGACTTATTTTATTTTATTTATTTGAAGGACAGAGTTACAGAGGGAGGTAGAGATGAGAGAGAGAGAGAGAGAGAGAGAGAGAGAGAGAGAGAGAGAGTCTCTTCCATCCACCTGGTTCATTCCCCAAATGGCCACAATGGCTGGAGCTGAGCTGATCCCAAGCCAGGAGCCAGGAGCCAGGAGCCAGGAGACACAGAGAGAGAGCGAGAGAGAGAGTCTCTTCCATCCACCTGGTTCATTCCCCAAATGGCCACAATGGCTGGAGCTGAGCTGATCCTAAGCCAGGAGCCAGGAGCCAGGATCTTCTTCCAGGTCTCCCACACAGGTGCAGGAGCCCAAGGACTTCGGCCATCTTCTGCTTTCCCTGGCCACAACAGAGAGCTGGATCAGAAGTGGAGCAGCCAGGACTTGAACCGGCGCTCATATGGGATGCGGGCACTGCAGACCTTGACTTTAATCCGCTGTGCCAGAGCACCAGCCCCTGCAGATGTTTTAATCATCTTCTATTCTTTTCCTTTTTTCCTGAAATTCTTTTATTTATTTTTCATTTATTTGAAAAACAGAGAGAGAGAAAGAAAAAAGATCTTCTGTCCTCTGATTCACTCCCCAAATGCCTGCAACAGCCAGGGCTGGGTCAGGCTGAAGCCAGGAGCCTGGAACTCAGTGCATGTCTCCCTCATGGATGGCAGGGACTCAATTACTTGAGCCCTCACCTGCTGCCTCCTAATGTGCACATCAGCAGGAAGATGGAATCAGAATGGTCAGCAGAATTTTAAAGTGAAACCTGAGAGATTTAACATTTTGGTGGGTTATTTTCTTTTTCCTTTTTTTTGCTTTTTTATAGGATTAGGATAAATTTTTTGGATGACATTTTTAAATTACATAACAGCCAAAGGCTGAGTATTCCACTAAATAAAGAGTGCAGGGGCCAGCACTGTGGCATAGTGGTTAAAGCCACTGCCTGCAGTGCCGGCATCCCATATGGGCACCAATTCAAGTTCCAGCTGCTGCACTTATGATCCAGCTCTATGCTATGGCCTGGGAAAGCAGTGGAAGATGGCCCAAGTCCTTGGGCCCCTGCACCCATGTGGGAGACCCAGAAGAAACTCCTTGCTCCTGGCTTTGGATGGGCCCAGCTCCAGCTGTTGTGGCCATCTGGGGAGTGAACCAGCAGATGGAAGACCTTTCTCTCTGTTTCTCCCTCTCACTATATGCCACTCTACCTCTCAAATTAATAAATAAATCGTAAAAAAAAAAAAAGAGTGAAATAGGGGCCGACACTGTGGCGCAGTAGGTTAATCATCTGACTCTGATGTGCCAGCATCCCATATGGGCGCTGGTTCTAGTCCCAGCTGCTCCTCTTTTGATCCAGCTTTCTGCAATGGCCTGGGAAAGCAGTGGAAGATGCCCCAAGTCCTTGGGCCCCTACACCCACGTGAGAGAGCCAGAAGAAGCTCCTAGCTGCTGGCTTCAGATCAGTCCAGCTCTGGCTTTTACGGCCATGTTTCACAAATGAAACTTTCACAAATGAAAGTTAAACTTCACAAATGTCACAAATAGGGTGACATAAACTAGCTGTCACAATGTAATTACCAAGGCTAGGAGTTTGGGAGTGTAGCTCAGAGTAGATGATAAATTTTAAGGCCAAAATATGTTGATGGGGGTGAGGACAAAAGTACCTGCAGTAAACAGTTGGAGTGCCTAACTTTGAGTTCTGGCTCTAGCTCCCAATTCTACCTTCCGCTGATGCAGACTCTGGGAGGCAACAGGTGATGGACTAAGAGTTTGGGTCTCTGCTACCCACACAGGGGACCAGGATTGAGTTCCTGGCTTTGGTCTAACCCAGCTCAGGCTGTTGTAGGCATTTGGAAGTGAACCAACAGATAATAGTTCTCCCTCTCTATTTCTCTGTCTTAAAAAAAAACTATATTTAAAAAAATAAAAAGTATTTAAATAATAAAGAAAAGAGAAAAAGGAAAATAATAGCTAATGGCTGAAACTTCTTCCCTTAGTATTAGTAATGGTTTGGGGTTCTTCTTTGGGGATAAATGGAGAATGTCAACAAAGGCAAGATGGGATCCACTCACCAACTCTTTTTAGCATTTTTCAGACTCTATATTAGGTTACCTCTCCCCCCCAAAGAAACCTTTTATTTAAGGAATACAGACATCATGCATTTCATAAGTGCTGCTTTAGGAATATAGTGATTCATCCCACCCTATCTACCCTCCCACTCCCTCTCTTCCTCTTTCCTCTCCCATTCCCAGTACCATTCTCCACTAAGATCCATTTTTTATTAACTTTATACACAAAAGATCAACACTATACTAAGTAAAGAGTTCAACGAAAACACACACACACACACACAAAAGCAAAAAAAAAAAAACTGTTCCTCAACAATCAAGGCAAGGGCTGAAGGGCTGTTTAAAGTCATTGCATCTTGAAGTTAATTTCACTTCTTTTTTTTTAAACTTAATTAACTTTAATGAAGCACCCAAGAATGATACATTTTTGGGAGCACTTAGACACATAATAATACAACATTATACATAATACACGTAATACAATTCTTTGAAGACAGAGGTCCTGCATGGGGAGTTAGTACACAGTGAACCTTGTTAATTTAACAATTAACACTCTTATATGTGACTTCAGTGATCACCCAAGGCTCTTGACATGAGCTGCCTAGGCTATGCAAGCCTTTTGAGTCCACAAAATCCGTCAGTATTTAGACAAGGCCAAAAGCAAAGTGGAAATTCTCTCCTCCCTTCAGAGAAAAATACATCCTTCTTTAATGACCACTTTTTCCATTGGGATCTTACCCACTGAGATCCTTCATGTATGACATTTTTTGCCTCAGTGTCTTGGCTTCCCATGTGTGAAATGCTCTCTTGGACTTTTCAGCCAGACAAGAATGCCTTAAAGGCTGATTCTGAGGTCAGAGTGCTATTTAAAGCGATTGTCATTCTATGAGTCTGCTGTGTGGTTACTTCCCATATTGGAGCATCCACTCTGTTTTAACTTTATCTATTATTATTAAACCCTTAATACTATCCATATGGTCACTTTAACACTTAAGATGGTATTTTTTTACCACCCAGCTTAAGGGGATTTGGGGTCCCTTGGCAAGTTTATTAACTGTATCCTTAGAAGTAAGTCGTTAGGAATGTATGCAGATCTATACAGCTTTAAAATTACAAACTTCATAATTACAAGTTTAGGAACATGGTGATTCTTTCCACCATTCCCACCCTCCTACCCATACTCCCAAACCCTCTTCCTCCTCCCTCTCTTATTCCCACTCTGAGATCTATTTTACTGAGATCTATTTTCAATTGACTTTATACACATATGCTTAACTCTATGTTAATTAAAGAGTTCAACAAATAGTATAAAAAAATGTTCCTCAACAGTCAAGACAAGAGCTATTCAAGTCAATGATTCTCAAAGTGTCAATTTTACTTCTACAGATTGCCTTCTAGGTGCTCTATTAGTTATCATGGGTCAGGGAGAACATGTGGTATTTGTCCCTATAGAACTGACTCATTTCACCAAGTATGATGTTTTTCGGATTCTTCCATTTTCTGGTAAATGACAAGGTTTCATTTATTTTACCAATGTGTAGTATTCCATAGTATATACATCCCATAATTTCTTTATCCAGTCTTCAACTGATGGGCATTTGGGTTGATTCCAAGTCTCAGCTCTTGTGAATTGAGCTGCAATAAACATAGGGATGCAGGTAACTCTCTTATTTGCATTTTCATTTCCCTTGGGTAAATTCCCAGGATTTGAACGGCTGGGTCATATGAAGGTCTATAGCCAGATTTCTGAGGTATCTCCATACTGTCTCCCATAGTGGCTTTACCAGTTTACATTCCCACCAACAGTGGATTAGGGTACCTTTTTCCCCACATCCTCTCCAGCATTCTTTGTTTGTTGATTTCTGAATGAAAGCCATTCTAACTGGGATGACATGAAACCTCATTGGGTTTGGATTTGTATTCCCCTGATAGCTAGTAATCCTGAGCAGTTTTTCATGTGTCTGTTCTGTTCTGTTGGATTTTCTCTTTTGAAAATGTCTGTTTAAGTCTTTTGCCCATTTCTCCACTGGGTTGTTTGTTTTGTTGTTGTTGAGTTTCTTGATTTCTTTATATATTCTGGTTATTAATTCTTTATCAGTTGAATATTTTGCAAATAATTTCTCCCATTCTGTTGATTGTCTCTTTACATTCCTGAGTGCTTCTTTTGCACTCAGTTTGGTGTAATCCCATCTGTGAATTTTAGCTTTGATTGTGTGTGTCTCTGGGGTCTTTACCAATAAGTCTTTGCCTATGCCAATGTCTTGCAGGGTTTCCCCCAATGTTCTCTAATAATTTGAAGATGTCATGTCATAGATTTGGTCTTTAATAAATTTTGAGTGGATTTTTGTGTAAGGCATTAGGTAGAGGTCTTGCTTCATACTTCTGCATGTGGAAATCCAGTTTTCAAAGCACTATTTGTTGAAGAGACTGTCCTTGCTCCAGGGATTGGTTTTAGCTCCTATGTAAAATATAAGTTGGTTGTAGATGCTTGGATTGATTTCTGGTATTTCTATTCTTTTCCATTGGTCTATACATCTATTTTTGTACCAGTATTAGGCTGTTTTGATTATAACTGCCCTGTAGTATGTCTTCAAGTCTGATATTGTGATGCTTCCAGTTTTGTTATTGTTATATAATATTGATAGCTATTTGGTGGTCTCATATGTTTCCATATGAATTTCAACATCATTTTTTCTAGATATTAGAAACATGTCCTTGGTATTTTGATTATATTGCTTTGAATATATAAATTGCTTTTGGAAGTGTGGACATCTTGATAAATTGATTGTTTTGTAATTCTCATCCTAGAGATTTTGAACATCCTTGGCTAAATTTATTCTAAGGTAATTGTTTTTTGTAGCTATTGTGAATGGGATTGATGCTAGAAGTTCTTTCTCACTCATGACATTGTCTGTGAATACAAAGGCTGTTGTTTTTGGTGTATTGATTCTATATCCTGTGACTTTACCAAACTCTTCTATGAGTTCCAGTAGTCTCTTGGTAGAGTCTTTTTATCTCCTATATATATAGAATCATGTCATCAGCAAATAGGGGTAGTATGACTTCCTCCTTCCCAGTTTGTATCCCTTTGATTTCTTTTTCTTGCTTGCTGGCTCTGGCTAAATCTTCTAAGAGCATATTGAATAGCAATGGTGAGAGTGGGCATCTGGTTCCAGATATCAGTGGGAAGGCTTCTGACTTCTTTTCACCTTCATTCATAAATGAGAGCTTTGCAGGGTATCATATTCTGGGTTGACGGGTTTTTTTCACTTAAGATTTGGAATATATCTCACCTCCTAGTCTTCAGGTTTCCACTAGAAGTCTGCTTTGAATCTAATGGAGATCCTTTGAAAGTAATTTGGTATTACTCTCATGCACATTTTAGAATCTTTTCTTTATGTTTTAATGTGGTGAGTTCGATTACAATGTGTCATGGTGAAGATCTTTTCTGTTCATGTCTATTTGGAGTTCTATGTGTTTCCTGTACTTGGATGTCCCTTTCTTTCCCCTAATTAGGGATGTTTTCTGTTATTATTTCACTAAAAAGCCCTTCCAGTCCTTTCTCTTTTTCCACCCCTTCAGGAACTTCTAGAACCCATATGTTGGATTTTTTTTATAGTATCCTGTAGATTCCCAACAGTGTTTCTTAGTTTTCTAATTTCCTCTTCTTGTTTTTTGTCTGACTCATTGATTTCTTCTTTGGTTTTTTGCTGTGACAGCTTTTATCTTTGGACTGAGTCTGTGTGGACTAAGTCTCTTCTTGGCTGTTTGTTGGGCACAGACATGAGCTGACACAGCTGCTACGGATGTCCCAAATGGCACCCATTCTGTATCAGCTTATTACAGAATGCCATTGCGAGTGATTGAGGAGAAACATGTGCCCCCTTTTTTTTCTCCTCTAGTTTGGCAGGTACACTCTCCCCAACAGGGCTCCAAGCCGGATTCCCTCCAGGCTTTTCCTGCAGCTTTATCACCAGTGGATTGGGCTGCTGTAGTCTGGTCTCACCTCTCTCCAAAGCTGATGCAGAGACTCTCAGCTGCTGGAGTCCTGGTTTGTGCCTGCCCACACCCTCCACGTGGGTCCGCTGTGTCCCTCTAATTTTCATGAAATTTCCCCTGCCGTTTTCTCCCTAACTCTTCCCTGAGACTTCACTCTCTCCACTTTTTTTAAACTATCTTCTAGACTAGAGCAGTAAGCTCCCTCCCTATTCCATCATCTTAATCCTCTACCTCTAGATTTATTTCTTTTATTATTATTATTATTATTATTATTTGATAGATAGAGTTAGTGAGGGAGAGAGACAGAGAGAAAGGTCTTCCTGCTATTGGTTCACTTCCCAAATGGCTGCTATGGCCAGAGCTATGCCAATCCGAAGCCAGGAGCCAGGTGCTTCCTCCTGGTCTCCCATGTGGGTGCAGGCACCCAAGCACTTGGGCCATCCTCCACTGCCCTCCCGGGCCACAGCAGAGAGCTGGACTGGAAGAGGAGCAACCAGGACTAGAACCCAGTGCCCATATGGGATGCCAGCGCCGCAGGTGGAGGATTAACCAAGTGAGCCACAGTGCCAGCCCCCTCTAGATTTATTTCTAATGCAAGTGATGGGATGCTTGTGGAAGTCAGATATTTAAAAAATAACTCCAGCTTTAGTTCTGACTTATTGAATATTTAAAATTAGACAAACTGGATGGGGACTCACAGAATAATCATGAAAAGAAATCCTTTATTATAAATGTGTTGGTGATTCCATTTATTGAATTATTTAACATTTCCTAGCTTGACATGTGCAACTTGTGGTTTTCTTGCATACAAGTCAATTTTGCATAACCTTAAGATAGTTTTCAGGGTTATGCCTGCTTTACCATCATCCCATATGGGTGCTGGTTTGTATCTGGCTGCTCCTCTTTCAATCCAGCTCTCTGATATAGCCTGGGAAAGCAGTGGAAGATGGCCCAAGTCCCTATGCCCCTGCACCTGCATGGAGGCCTGGAAGAAGCTCCAGGATCCTGGATTCAGATCAGCTGAGCTCTGGCCATTGTGGCCACATGGAAAATGAACCAGAGGATGGAAGACCTTTCTCTCTGTATCTCCCTTTGTCTGTAACTCTACCTCTCAAATAAATAAATAAAATCTTATATTAAAAAAGATAGTTTTCTCTCATTGCCAAGTGTTTGGAGCTATGCTAGGGATGGTAATGAGTAAGGAAACTGTTTTTCTTCCTTCATGCTTACTTCTGTGTTAGATTTCAGTCAGCCCTTGGCTTGGTTATTTGGGATGCTATAACTAAATACTTTATACCTAGTAATTTGTAATCAATAGAAATATAATTGTTTGCAGTTCTAGAGGCTGGGGAGTGCACCATCAAGACTCTCGTGTATTCATTACATGGTGAAGGCTCAGTCTTTGCCTCCAAGATAGCACTTTATTGTGCCCTTACAAGGCAGAGGGGCCAAGGAGCCACCTTAAACCTCTTCTATAAGGGCACCAATCCTTCTAATCATTAAAAGGCCCCACCTCTTAATACTGCCACAGTGAAGATCAGGTTTCAATATGAATTTTAGAGGGACACCTTCAGAACACAGTAGTCCTACTATGTTGCTTTTCTTATCCAATGTGGTTACTTCTTTGTAATAATCTCCTTGAACAATCATTGAAAATTAATGATTTATGTGGGTTTTTTTGTATATTGTCACTTTAAAAATAAACCTTAAAGATATAATTTGGGAGTAGGTACTTGGCCTGGTAATTAAGGTATCAATTGGGACACTCACATCTCATTTTGGAGAACCTGTATTTGAGTCCTGACTACAATTCTGATTCTACTTTTCTGCTGATGTGAGGCAGCAGGTGATGGGTCAATTAATTGGATCCCTATAGGAGATCTGGATTGGAAACAGGTAGTAGTGATGGTTGTACAATTTTTTTTTTGACAGGCAGAGTTAGACAGAGAGAGAGAGACAGAGAGAAAGGTATTCCTTTTTCCGTTGGTTAACCCCCCAAGTGGCTGCTATGGCCAGTGCAATGTGGCCGGTGCGCTGCACCAATCCGAAGCCAGGAGCCAAGTGATTCCTCCTGGTCTCCCATGCAGGTGCAGGGCCCAAGGACCTGGGCCATCCTCTACTGCACTCCCGGGCCACAGCAGAGAGCTGGACTGGAAGAGGGGCAACTGGGACAGAATCCGGCGCCCCAACCGGGACTAGAACCCAGGGTGCCGGTGCCGCAGGCGAAGGATTAGCCTAGTGAGCCGCGGCGCCAGCTGGTTGTACAACTTTTAAGTATCATAATGCCACTGAATTTTACACGTAAAATAATATAAATACATTATTTCTGTTTTATCTTGATAAACTATTGAAGCTGCTATTACAAAACTGGGTCAAGACACCATTAATTTAAAAAAACTATAGTACTGAATACAAGGCAATATTTTGCCTCTTTTATATGTAGTTTAAGTGAATGGGAATATACACTTTTTTATTTTAAGATGTATTTATTTATTT
This sequence comes from Lepus europaeus, assembly GCF_033115175.1. Taxonomy (NCBI): domain Eukaryota; kingdom Metazoa; phylum Chordata; class Mammalia; order Lagomorpha; family Leporidae; genus Lepus; species Lepus europaeus. The sequence continues at coordinate 42,605,789 of NC_084831.1, forward strand.
AAAAGGGAGAGTTATAGACACAGAGGGAGAGCCAGAGAGAGATCTTTCATCCACTGGTTCACTCCTCAAATGGCTGCAATGGCCAGGAGTAGGCCAGGCCAAAACCAGGAGCCAGGAGCTTTGTCTGGGTCTCTCATGTGGGTGGCAAGGGTTCAAGTATTTGAGCCGTCTTCTGCTGCCTTCCCAGGCACATTTGCAAGGAGCTAGGTCGGCAATGGAGCACCAGGAACTTGAACCGGTGCCCATATGGTATGCCAGCATTGCAGGCAGTGGCATAACACATCATGGTACCATAACACCAGCCCCAATGTATAATTTTAAATGTTTACAGACACATCTATAAGGTTGCTTGCAAAATATCTTAATTGTATCTATCTCATTCTCTAAGGCTTGAAAGTTTCAATTTATTTTAGATCAGATTAGTATATTTTTCCCCTTTCGTTTTTTCTAATTTTGAGAGGGTTAGATTAATTTGTGGTCGTATATTTGGTGATTTCAGAATATATAATGAGCTTAAATAAATATAATTGCTAAATTCCTTTCAGAGTCTCATCAGGATTAGAGAGGAATGGGAGACAAAATAAACAGTACTTATTAGGGGTAATATTCCATGATGTTGTGGAGGTTGGAGTTCAGTCAACTCAGTAACAACTCACCTCAGTTACATTATTAAAGTAGGCTGTCACAATTTAGGTGACAATCACAGTGACAATAAGATAAAGTTCTAATTTTGGACAGGAGAGGTTTACTTGAAGTTGTCAAATGGTAGCAGTTACTCAAAAGATCTTGAAGTAGAATAAGAATGTTTTGGTGATTATCTTCTAGGCTGGCTCTGTGCCCAAGTAGCAGCTGTCATTGTTCCTTTGGTAGGAATTTGGTAACTCAGAGTTTCCTTCTTGGTCATAAGCATTTGGTTTCTTTCTTCTTTCTAATTACTCTCATCTTATACATCTATTAAGGTCTGACTTAAGTCCCACCTCTTCCCCAATTCTTTGGTATAATAAACATTTATGATGTGTCAGCCATGTGTAATTTACATTCCTGGGAAACAATCCCTATCCCAATATAGGAATCCCAAGGCTTTGAAGCCACCAATTAATCCCATAATCATGACTTTGTCTTCGTTGATCTCTTGAGACCCTTTAATTTACAGTTTTCCTTTGGGTAGCATCAACATTATAATTAGACAGGGATATATTTCAGAAATAAAAGCACTAATCTCCAGTCTTCTCACATATAGTCTATTATATAGTATCAATACCTACTTACGTCATTGGGCAATAAAGCACCCCATAGAAACTTAGGAACTTGTTATTTGTTTTATAAATCACAGTATTTTCCTTAATTTTGTGCTATTCACTAAAAAGAAGTAATCTATCCCTGGATATAAAAGGAATACTCAAGTACATCATTTTATTTTTTTTCCAGTTGTGCTTTTACTTTTTTATAATAAATGTAATATGTAAAAATATACAAAAGGAAAATTTAAATTGTGTGAAAATTTTATTTTCCTTTTGAAATTTGAATTGAAGCATCTTTAGAAGCTCATAATACCATTTATTAATAGTATCAGTATTATTTCTACTTGTTTAATTGCATTTCTCTCAGATATTTATTTAAATCTAACGATGCACACTAACAAGATGCTTTGTGAAGCTGATGACTTAATAAAAATAATGAAGCATTTTATATTTTATTCCTGTGCCAAAAGCCTTAAAGCTACTTCCCAAAAGCTATAAAAACTGTTTCTTACAGCTATAAACTAAACTAATGCCCACCAGAGGATGCTGCAACTGCATGAAGAAAAGCTAACAACGGCCCAGTGACATCACATCTTCATCTAACTCAACAAACCTAGTACTAAATACTTAGTACTTTTCCTATACAGTGGTGCACATTCATCTCTTGGTCAATGACTCACCATAACGGAAGGAAAGCTACTGTAGAGAAAACCTAGGTAAAGTCAGAGGAAACTTGGGAGATGGAATTGAAGACCCCCTGGAGAAGGAGAGTGGACCTCAGACTTCTGTCGTTCTGTTCTCTAGCGGTGTCAGATGTTCAGCGTCTGCCTGCAGGTCCTTAACAAGACTCCCTGCAGCTAGAAAACATTCTGCCCTGCGGGACTGAGTTAGTGACAAGACAAGCAGTGATGCTTTCAGACTGACAGTGCAGATCTTCCTGTGGACAGTATTACAAGAATACACATTCTCCTGAGGCGTTTTTGCAACTTCCACCTGGTTATAGGTGGTTTCTTCATGATCTTTGTCAATCTCTAAAAGGATCTTATTTGCCCAGGTGCTTATTACCTTGTCCTTCCCAAGTACAATATGAGTCCCGTCTCGTCTATCTTACTCAACACGTATCACTGCCTTCTAGCACATACAACCAGCAGGTGTGCAGTAAACATTTGTGGAATTAATCAACTCTACTTCCATTGTGTAGTGACTCTTCAAATGGGAATAAGAACCCTACTCTGTGCCAGGCTTCAGACTACATTTATTTAAGGATAAATTTTAAAGTGTTGAGACACAGACATGAAGAATACATTGCCCTTTCCCTTGAAGCACTTCCAGTGAATTTTAAAAATGTGTATCTGCATTACTTTCTTTATTATTATTGTTATTATTATTATTTTGACAGGCAGAGTTAAACAGTGAGAGAGAGAGAGAGAGAGAGAGAGAGAGAGAGAGAGAGAGAGAGAGAAGGTCTTCCTTTTTCCTTGGTTAACCCCCCAAGTGGTCATTTACGGCCGGCGCACTGCGCCGATCCAAAGCCAGGAGCCAGGTGCTTCCTCCTGGTCTCCCATGCGGGTGCAGGGCCCAAGCACTTGGGTCATCCTCCACTGCCTTCCCGGGCCACAGCAGAGAGCTGAACTGGAAGAGGAGCAACCTGGACAGAATATTTCACCCCAACTGGGACTAGAACCCGGGGTGCCGGCACCGCAGGCGGAGGGTTAGCCAAGTGAGCTGCGGAGCCAGCCATCTGCATTACTTTCACAAAGAATTTAAAGTAGCTTTCAGTGAAATTCATATATAGTAGAACTGATAAAGATATAAAAGATTAAAACAGAAGTAAAAGTAAAAGGCATAATTTAAACATTTGAGTTAAAATAATTTTCATATTTAAGCATGAATTTTAGTTTCGAATTTTCTGATATGCAAGGCTAAGAAACACAGGGTGTAGAAGTCTTATTATCTGACAAATGAGCATATCTGACAATTGGTTTAAAAAGAATGTTTCTTGATACTAAATTCTGTTTGTGGCACAAACCTCCTTTATTATAATAGACCCTTATAATTACATAATAGATAATAAACTTAATTTTAAATGACTGTTCCCTGTTCAATCATTTATTTGATCCCTGCTAAAAGATAAATACATATTAAAATTTAATTTATTGGCCGGCACCGTGCCTCACTTCGTTAATCCTCCGGCTGTGGCGCCGGCAACCCATATGGGCACTGGGTTCTAGTCCCGGTTGCTCCTCTTCCAGTCCAGCTCTCTGCTGTGGCCCGGGAGGGCAGTGGAGGATGGCCCAAGTGCTTGGGCCCCTGCACCCACACGGGAGACCAAGGAAGAAGCACCTGGCTCCTGGCTTTGGATTGGCGCAGCACTGGCCGTAGCGGCCATTTGGGAGGTAAACCAATGGAAGGAAGACCTTTCTCTCTGTCTCTCTCTCTCTCTTACTGTCTTTAACTCTACCTATCAAATAAATTTAAAAAATTTTTAACTTATTAAAGACATTTATATAGAAATACTAATATCGTGTGGCTTAGATATACCTTCTAGTGGTGTCACTTAATGAAGATAATCTTTGCTTACTGAATCCTTTCTATTGGGCCTGGCATTGAGGCGTAGTAGATAAAGCTGCCACGTGTGATGCTAACATCCCAAATGGGTGCCAGTTTGAGTCCTGGCTGCTCCACTTCCAATCCAGCTCCTTTCTAATGGCCTGGGAAAGAAGCAGAAGATGGCCCAAGTGTTTGGCCCCCTGACACCCATTTGGGAGACCCAGATGAAGCTCCCTGCTTCTTTCAGCCTGGCCCAGCCTGGCCGTTGCAACCGTCTGGAGAGTGAACCAGTGGATGGAAGATCTCTCTCTTTCTCTGTCTCTCCCTCCCTCTTTCAAAAATAAATAAATAAATCTTTTTAAAAAAAAAAATCCTAGCTATTTTAAATGTCATTTGTCTGTCTTGACTTTGATTAGCTAGATAGCAATCAGATCACGACAGGGATACAAAGACATTTATTATTTATTAAAGGAAAAATTTTCTTTCATATGGTAGGTACACAGGTCGTAAAGTGGATGGGATGATCTATTTTTGGAATTAAGGATACTGTTTTTTATTTTCATGAAATTAATAATAACATTTTTATAACTTTACAGCTTTTAATTTTTTTATTCAGTAGCACCTACTCCCCAAATCTCCATCTGAGGTAGACATCAAGAAGTAGAAGCAGAATTCAACTCAGAAATTCTGCATTGAAGGCTCATACCTCTTCTGCTAAACCTAGACAATCTTTATGTATTTGTTATAGAAATGGATAGATCTTATTTATCAAGGCAGTGATTAAAAACATTCATAAAGAGCAACTCAAAATTCAGAAAAAAATATACTCAATAAATGGGAAAGGGTTACAGAAACTCTGAATTTCATTCCTAGACCATAGGCTTCTCAAAGTGAAAAACAACAAATATTCAAAATTTTTAATACTCTCAGCCTTTGCTATCAGGAAGGCTGGAAGTGGAGATCTGCCATAGTCCCGGTTTGGGGTAGTCTCTCAGCTGCTCACCTTGTGACCTATTTGCAGAGGAGGGATCACAGAAACGTTCTGCTCCTGCAGCTGTGCTAGATGGGGAGCTATTTGCTCTCCATTTCCCCTCCATGCCTTTCGCCCTACAATCGGGAAAAGCCTCAGTGGCTTCCAGAGTCCGAGGGATTCAGTGACCCAGCAGGATGCAGACAAATCAAGACAATCAAGATCCAAGAAAGGACTTTGGTGTGACAGGGCGTCTTCACTGGCCGCCTTTCAGGCATTAGGGGATTTCCCCTGCGCACTCTGCTGTAGTCAGAGCCGACACTGATGCCAGCACACTTGCAGGTTCCTATTGTAAGACCCACTCCTTCGATCTAATCAATGATCCGCTTAGCGTGGAGCAGCCCTGAGGAGCCACTCAGTGCTGATTGCACCACTCAGCGAACTCCATGGCCGGATGTCATGTAGGAGTGCTACCCCTGAAGCAGGCTGCGGGAGATCAGCGTCCTCATCACTTCCTTGCCGTCTTCTAGGATTTGGCGGACCCTGCAGTCACACACAAACCGCTGGACAGCATAATCCGTCAGGTAGCCTGAGGCTCCGTGCATCTGTAAAGCCTGCTTGAAGATCTGATTACTAGCCAGAAGTGTTCCAGACTGCTTCTGGACATGGAGGTGGTCTCAGGTGAGGAGTAGACCACCTTTAAAAAAAGAAAAAAAAAATACAAGTCCCAAGAGTATCTGCAGTGACAACTATGTTTTCTTTTATATTTAAACACCAGAGAAATTTCTTGTATTTTTTGTTTGTTGCCGCTGTTGTTTTTATTACTGAACAGGGAACAAATTATTTTGCTTTGGACTGTATTTCTTAGTAAAGACCTTATTGTTATAGCTTGGCATTTTTCATAAATGACTTGCCTACAATATCTGTCCATTGGAATATTAATTATACAACTTACACATAATATAAAACACAGATTGGATGAATGAAATTACTTAGCACTGGGGGCTGGTGGTGTGGGACAATGCTGACGTCTCATATGAGTGCCAGTTCTAATCCTAGCTGTTCCACTTCCAATCCAGCTCCCTGCTAATGTGCCTGGGAAAGTAGTAGAAGATGGTCCAAATGCTTGGGTCCCTGCCACCCAAGATGGAGTTCTGGGCTCCTGGCTTCAGTCTATTCCTGCCCAGGCCATCTGGGGAGTGAACTAGTGCATGAAAGATCTTTCTCAGGGCCTGCGGTGAGTGGAGCCGCCACCTTCATTGCCAGCATCCTGTGTAGTCACCAGTTCAGTTTGTGTCCGGCTGCCCTACTTCAGGTCCAGCTCCCTGCTGGTGGCTTGGGAGGGGCAATGGAGGATGGACAAGGTCTTTGGGCCCCTGCACCCACGTGGGAGACCCAAAAGAAGCTCCTGGTTCCTGGCTTCAGCCTGGCCCAGCCCTGGCCATTGAAGTCATCTGGGGAGTGGACCAGTGGATTGAAGATCTCTCTCCCTCACCCTCTCCCTCTCCCTCTCCCTCTCCCTCTCCCTCTCCCTCTCCCTCTCTCTCTCCCTCTCCCTCTCTGTAACTCTTTGAAAATAAATAAATCAATCTTTTTAAAAAAGAAATTACTCAGCATTATCCATCTTGAAAATGGAAAGTATTTTTCTAAGTAGAAATGCTGGTTTTGGAATAATTGATATTATTTTTTTCTGATTTGTGGTGATATGATATGTAAAGACATCAACTTTAAGGTATGTGATATTCTTTATGTCAGGAGTGTAACAACTTATAAGGTTTTATAGTTAGAACACATTCTTTTTTATTTTTACCAGATATTTTAATTTTTTAAGTTTTTATTTAATGGATACATTTTTTCATAGATACAACTTTAGGAATATAGTGGTTCTTTCCTCCATACCCACCCTCCCACCCCTAATCCCATCCCACCACCCTCTCCTCTCCCATCTCCTTCTTCATTTTGGTTCATTTTTAGTTTGATTTTACATACAGAGGACCAACTCCATGTAGAACATATTCAAAAATATAATACAAAGTAAAGGTTCAGTATTGGAAAATTATTTTTTTAATTTATTTACTTGTTTGAAAGGTAAAGTTACAGAGAAGAAGAGGCAGAGGCAGGGAGAGAAAGAGATCTACCATCTACTGGTTCACTCCCCACATGGCCACAATGGCTGGGGCTGGGCCATTTTTGCTGCTTTCTCAGGTGCATTAGCATGGAGCTGGATCAGAAGTGCTTGGGCCCCTGCACCCAAGTGGGAGACCCAGAAGAAGCTACTGGCTCCTGGCTTCAGATCAGCTCAGCTCCGTCTATTGTGGCCACTTCAGGAGAGAACCAATGATGGAAGATCTCTCTTTCTGTCTCTCCTTCTCTCTGTCTGTAACTCTGCCTCTCAAATAAATACATAAATCTAAAAAAAAAATGTGTCATTTCAAGAGTCAGTCTTGTGGCACAGTGAGTTATGCCTCCTGTGACAGCAGCATCCCATATGGTCACCAATTCAAGTTCCTGGTGCTCCACTTCCAATCCAACTCCCTGCTAATGTGTCTGGAAAAGCAGCAGAAAGTGGCCCAAGAACTTGGACCCCTGCCACCCTCATGGGAGACCCATGAGGATGTTCTTGGAGTTCTTAGCTCCTTGCTTGCAGCCATTTGGGGAGTGAAACAGTGGATGAAAGCTCTCTTTCTCTTTTTCTCCCCCCAGACCCCCACTCTGGTTTCAAATAAATTTTTTAAAAATTTAAGAAATGTATTATTTCTTTATAAGTTATAATAGTTTTCAACTATTTCTGTATATTAGAGAATGGACCAGGTGTACTTGAGATGAACATATATTCTTTCATTGTTAGGTTGAATCTTGTATAAATGTCAGTTAGATCCAGTTGACTGATGGTGATATCAACACATGGCTTCCAAGTTATCCCTAGGGATCTCCAACCCACTCTGCCTAAAAGGAGAAAGAGCATGGAGAAAAGCGCTTGGGAGGTTTTTATGACATCACTTCCATTCAAATTCTATTGGTTAGAACTCAATCACATGGCTTCATTTAGTGGTAAGGGAAACCTGGATACGTAGGCTAGCTTTTTGTCTGGGAAGAAGAGGAAAACATATTTGGACAAACAGTTAACAATTTCTTTCTGTGTTCTGGAAGAACTTGTATGAGATAAGAAATACTTGAATCATGGGTATTCAGTAGAAATTTTAAAGTTGTTGGGGCCTACTATTTTCTTTGGGGGAAATGTTGTTTTTTGCTTATTTAATTTAATGGATACATGTTCATTTAGGTTTTCTGTTTCTTTTTGAGTCACTTTTTGTAAGTCACTTTTTAGCTGTATGTTTTATGTTAGTTTTGAAATACATTAGAATAAATTCATTGAAAGTATTTTCTTTTAACCTTTGTTGTATCTGTAATTATATTCTTTTATCATTTTTAATATTCTCCCTTAAGCTTTTGACTTTTTTAATTTGGTTAATCTTGCTAGAGATTTGTCAGTTTTACTAGTCTTTGCCAAGAATCTTGATTTTTATTTCATTAATTTCTGTTATTGTTTCCTTGCTCTACTTTCTTTGGGTTTACTTTGCTGATATTTTCAACTTATAATATGGATACTAAGTCCATTGTTTTTCAACCTTGTTTTCTAATACATAGTTTTGGGCTATCCATTTCCCTTACATTCCAGCGGTTTTTATGAAAGGATTTATACATAATACTTTTATTATTGCCTTGTTCTGTGCTTTTTCTAATTTCCATTGATTTACACTTTAATGAATGAGGTTTTTTTAAGACTTATTTATTATTTTGAATGAGCTGCAGAAAGGAAGAGACAAAGATCTTCCATCCACTGGTTCACTCCCCAGATGGCTGCAATGGCCAGGGCTGGGCCAGACCAAAAGCAGAAGCCAGGAGTCTTTTCTGGGTCTCCCATGTGGGTGGCAGGGGCCCAGGTACTTAGGCTGTTATCTGCTGCTTTTCCCAGGTTATTATCAGGGAGCTGGATTGGAAATGGAGCAGCTGAGACCTGAACTGGTGCCCATATGGGATGCTGGCATCACAGGTGGCAGCTTAACCCACTGCACCAACTGCCTGCCCCAGAATGAGTTTTTAATAGTGTGATTTTAAATTTCCACAAGCTTGGGAGTTTTTCCCAGGGTATATTTTAGGTTATTAATTTGAAAATTTTGTTGTTGGAAGAGAATGTGGTATGTATTATGATTTCATAAAAAAATTGGATCTTGCTTGATAACCTGACATATACATACTAAGTTTGAGATGTTCTCCATTTATTATGTTATAAATTTTTTGCAACATTATCTTATTTATTCCCTACTGCAATAATGTGAGATAGTATGCCTTCCATTTTTCAAGTGATAACATTAAGATCCAACAATATAATAAATAACATTTCCAGTTTCACAGATCCAGTTAGGCTTAATCCAACCAAAGCAGACATCACTTATAAACAAGTAATGTGAGCAACTTTAGGTCCTGGTTATGAGTAATCAAAAAATAAAGCAGGACTTTATAGTACTGTAAGTACTGCAAAAAATAAAATCCTTGGTATAGATACATGATAATTCTAGTTTTATATATGTACATATAAATACATATATTTATATGTATGTATATATATAAATTTGGCAATGATAAGTTCTCAGGCAATGTTTACCTTTTGTCTTGCCTGTATTTTTCTATCAATCTTCCTTTGTCTTTATTTGTTCCAGTATGACACCTATTGCATATATTATATATAACATATAAATATATTGCTAGATGGATAAACAGACTGAGGAAGAGAGACCTACAAAGGCAATAAAGATGTAGACAGAGAAATGGGAGGAAGACCAAGTGAATACGGATTACAGACACCAGGGAAAGAGAAAGAAATACCCATAGTGGGCTGTTTTTTTTTTTAACCATTGATCACTTTACAAGTAGAAGTTATGAGGAAGTAGAAATTTGTATTTTAAGAATTTTGACTGTAAATGGTAATGGAAGGATCAGCTGTAAGCTGGAGCACACTGTGAGTGAATGGTGAGTTTCATTTATTTTCAGACTAGAGTCATAATAAAGTTTAAGACTTAAGCCTGGCTGTTTCTTAAATTTTGTTAAGACTTGAAGGCCAGCCCCACCAATTCTTTTTTTAAAACATTTTTTTGATTTGTGGGTCTAGCATTGTGGCATAGTAGGTTAAGCCATTGCCTGTGACACCAGCATTCCTTATGAGCACCCTAATGGCCTGAGAAAAGCAGCAGCAGATGGCCCACACACTTAGGCCTTTGCTACTCACGTGAAGAACTGGATGAAGCTCCTGGCTCCTGGCTTCGGTCTGGCCCAGCCCTGTTCATTTCGGCCATCTAGGGAGTGAACCAGTGGATGGAAGTTTTCTCTCTATCTCTCTCTATCTCTTTAACTCTGACTTTCAAATAAATAAATAAATCCTTAAACAAAACAAAACAAAATAAATTTTTTTTATTTGTTTGAAAGGCGGCGAGACTTAGAGAGAGACAGAGAGAGAAGGCTCCCATCTTCTGGTTCATCCCTACATTGCCTACAGTAGTTGGGGCTGGGCTGGGGACAAGGCCAAAGCTGGGAGCTGGAAACACAATCCAGGTCGTTGAGCTATCAATTTTTTTTTTAATTTTTTAATTTTTTTTAAATTTTTTTTTATTTTTGTCAGGCAGAGTTAGACAGTGAGAGAGAGAGACAGAGAATAAGGTTTGCCTTCCGTTGGTTCACCCCCCAAATGGCCGCTGCAGCCGGCGTGCTGCACCAATCCAAAGCCAGGAGCCAGGTGCTTCCTCCTGGTCTCCCATGCGGGTGCAGGGCCCAAGCACTTGGGCCATCTTCCACTGCCTTCCCGGGCCACAGCAGAGAGCTGGGCTGGAAGAGGAGCAACCGGGACAGAATCCGGCGCCCCAACAGGGACTAGAACCTGGAGTGCTGGCGCCGCAGGCAGAGAATTAACCAAGTGAGCCGCGGCGCCGGCGAGAGCCACCAATTCTTAACAAGAATTTGGCAATAGAAAATTTTCAGGCAATATTTAACTTTTAAAAAAATCTCTCCCTTTCCTTTAAAAACTATTTTATTTATTTTATTTTATATGAAAGAGAAAGAGATCTTCCAACCACTGGTTTGCTCCCCCAAATGCTCACAACAGCCAAGGCTGGGCCAGGCTAAAACCAGGATCCAGGAACTCCATCCATGGGAACAACCTCCCATGAGGTTGACAGGGAATCAAGTACTTGAGCCATCATCTGCTGCCTCCTAGAGTATACTTTAGCAGGTAGCTCTATTGAAAGCAGAGAAGCCAGGACTTGAACCAGGCTCTCTCTCCAATACAAGATGCAGATGTCCCAAGCAGAGTATTTTTTTTCCCAAGATTTATTTATTTATTTGAAAGGCAGAGTTACAGAGAGGCAAGGCAGAAAGAGAGAGAGTCTTCCATCCACTGGTTCACTCCCCAGCTGCCACGGTGGCCAGAGCTGAGCCAATCAAAGCCAGGAGATAGGAGCTTCTTCCAAGTCTCCCACAGGATACAGGGGCCCAAGGACTTGGACATCTTCTACTCCAAGCAGAGTCCATCCACTGCACCAAATGGCTGTCCCCCTCTGCCCTGTTTTTCTATAGATCTTCCTATGTCTTCATTTTATACTTATTCTATTATAACATCTATAATACTTTTTATTTACACTTTTTTTCTTACATATATGTCCATACTACTAAGCAATGTACTCATACTTCCTAAGGTGAAGAACCTTTTGTTATTCATGTTTTCAATACTAGCATAAGCATAATGCCTATCATTCAATCATCAAATATTCAGTTTTTGAGTAGCCAGTCATTATTCTAAATTCTCTTTTTAATAAGATTTATTTTATTTATTTGAAAGACTGAGAGAGTAGAAAACCAAACCAAAAAAGAAGGAGATGGAAACTGTACAAAACCAAAACTTAGGTTTCAAATCCTAGCAGGGTCAAAGAAATGTGCCTTGAGCCTTTACTCTGCAGGAAGCCCTGTGTAATTCCCTAACTCAGGGTCTTAAAGTGTATTAGAATTGCACAGGAATTGAATTCAGGCCTCCCACTCTCTTGGTTAATGTCTTAACGATGATATTTAAAATATTATATAATTTAATTTTACCTAGAGAATAAAAATAAATGTGTGAAATAATATTTTATAATTGATTCGTATAGGTTTTTTTAACCAGTTAACCTATTTTCTGGCTGCTGGCGCTGTCAGTTTGGGAATCGGTTTCTTTGCTTTGGCATCAGCTTTGTGGTTCCTGATTTGCAAAAGAAGGTAAGATTTATTAGAATTTTTGTTCAGCTTTTTTTTTTCTTTTAAAAATCCAATGAAGAACTTTTTAAAATAGTATCAAGCATAAATAACTATAATAGTAGATTCTGTAATCTGGGATTTGGTTTCAGTTGTTTTGGTCAGGGAGGGAAGCAATACAGGTTTTAAAGAAGAAGGAAAAGGGCCGGTACCGCGGTTCACTTGGCTAATCCTCCACCTGCGGCACCAGCATCCCGGGTTCTAGTCCCGGTTGGGGCACCGGATTCTGTCCCGGTTGCTCCTCTTCCAGTCCAGCTTCTGCTGTGGCCCGGGAAGGCAGTGAAGGGTGGCCCAAGTGCTTGGGCCCTGCACCTGCATGGGAGACCAGGAGGAAGTACCTGGCTCCTGGCCATTTGGGGGGTGAACCAATGGAAGGAAGACCTGTCTGTCTTTCTCTCTCTCTCACTAACTCTGCCTGTCAAAAAAAAAGAAGAAGAAGAAGAAGAAGAAGGAAAAGAACTAGAATAAAATGAGGTATTTAAAAAAAAACTTTAGGAAAGTAAACTTAAAAAATAAGTTTATTTTGGTGAGAAAATTTTTGAAATCCTTTCAGGTGCCTCTATTGCTATTATAAGCAATCATTATGCAATAAAATTTTGAGGAATAACAAGACTTACTCCACTTTCTAGAAGACATGGGCTTAAGTATAAGGCTAGATAATTTAAAAAGTTCAACTCCAAACCTAGAGGTTAAAAACATTACTGAGAGATGAGGTGAGCATTTAGCCTAGCAGTTAAGATGCCAGTTAGGATGTCCATATCCCTTATTGGAATGCCTGGGTCCAAGTTCCAGCTCTAGTCCTGACTCCAGCTTCCTGCTAATGCAGCCTCTGGGAAGCTGCAGGGGATAGTTAAATAGTTAGATCTCTGCCACCATGGGGGAGGCCTAGATTGATTTCCAGGTTCCTGGCTCCAACCTAGCATCCTCAGCCCTGGCTATTGTGGGCATCTGGTCAGTGAGCAAACAAATGAAATATCTCTATTTCTCCCTCTCCTTCTCCTCTATCTCTCCCTGTCTCTCAAATAAATGAAAATAAATCACTTTATTTTTTTTCTCTTTATATACAGAAGATCAGTTTAGTATATATTAGGTAAAGATTTCAACAGTTTGCCCCATGTAGCAACATAAAGTGAAAAAACTACCATTGGAGTACTAATTATAGCATTAAATAACAATGTACAGCACATTAAAGACAGAGATCCTACATAATAGTTTTTTAAATTAATTAATTTTCTATGCCATTTCCAATTTAACACCAGGTTGTTTTTTTTCATTTCCAATTCTCTTTATATACAGAAGATCAATTCGGTATATAATTAGTAAAGACCTCATCAGTTTGAACCCACACGTAAACACAAAGTATAAAAATACTGTTTCAGTACTAGTTATAGCATCACTTCACATTAGACAACACATTAAGGACAGATCCCACATGGGGTGTAAGTACACAGTGACTCCTGTTGCTGACTTAACAATTTGACACTCCTGTTCATGGCGTCAGTAATCTCCCTAGGCTCTAGTCATGAGTTGCCAGGGCTATGGAAGCCTTTAGAGTTCGCTGACTTTGATCTTATTCCGATAGGGTCAAATAAATCACTTTAAAAACCAAACATATTACTAAAGAGAAAAGCACTCTTTCTTTAGGGACTATTTAAGAAAAGAGCTGGGCCAGTGTTGTGGTGCAGCAAGTTAAGCTGCTGCCTGCAATGCCAGCATCCAGCATGAGCACTGGTTCAAGTCCTGGCTCTTCCACTTCCATTCAAGCACTCTGCTAATGTGCCTGGAAAAGCAGCCAAAGCTGGTCCAAGTGCTAGGGCCCCTGCCACCCATGTGGAAGAGCGTGATGGAGTTCCAGGATCTTGGCCTCAGCCTGGCCCAGTCCCAGCTGTTGGAGGCCATTTGGGAAATGAATCAGTAGATGGAAGATCTCTCTGTCTCTCTTTCTCTCTCTTCCTCCCCTTCTCCCTCCCTCTATATCCATCTTTCTCTGCCTTTCAAATAAATAAATAAATCTCTTTTTAAAAAATAAGAACTGATGAAATGCTCTGGTATAGTCTAAAATAGTCTCTTGATAGAAACAGGAAAAAAAAAGATTGACATTTTAGTTCCTTTCAACTCTAATATTTGATGTTTCTAATTATATAATTAATTCAACATTTGTATTGTCTGATGTTTAGAAGATGTAAATTTTAATATGATCTTCTCAAATGGCCACAACAGCCATGTCTTGGCCAGGCTAAAGACAGGAACCATGAACACCACTTTGGTCTCCCACATTGGTGACAGAGGCCCAAGCACTTGGGCCATCTTGCACTGCCTTCCCAGAAGCAGGTAGCTGGATTAGAAGTGGGGTAATGTGGACTCAAACCAGCACTCCCAAATGGGAGTGTCATGGCTTAACCCACTGTGTCACAATGACACCCTTTTCCCCCCATTGCTTTTACCAGAAGGACAAAATAACATGCCTTTTAAGGCCCTGCATTGTCTGCCTATGCATGATCCTCAATTTAATCCCCCACTTACCCTCTTGATTTCTGTCTTTCTCCTAGATTGCTCTAATCTGGCCACTGGATCTTTATATATTTGATATTTTCTCTGCTTGGAATGTAGTTACTTACTCTTCTCCCCTCTTGCACCAAACTCTACCTAATAACTAATACTATATCTTCAGATTGCCGAGATCAATCATCTTTTCCTCAGGAAAGCCACCTTTGACTTTTCTAACCAGATTAATTTCCCTTGTTACAAACACAGTACCAGGTAGCTCTCCTCAATAGCACTTCCACATTTGTAATTTTTCTTTTTCTTGTGATTATTCTATTAATATCTATCTTCCTTACTGGTGTTTAAGCTAGTAAGTTCCATAAGGGTACCTGTGCTCTTTTTCTTCCACCACTATAAAAATACACACAAGGGTCCCTCAAGAAATTTGTGGGCCTGCGCCGTGGCTCACTAGGCTAATCCTCCACCTTGCGGCGCCGGCACACTGGGTTCTTGTCCCGGTCAGGGCGCTGGATTCTGTCCCGGTTGCCCCTCTTCCAGGCCAGCTCTCTGCTGTGGCCCGGGAGTGCAGTGGAGGATGGCCCAAGTCCTTGGGCCCTGCACTCCATGGGAGACCAGGAGAAGCACCTGGCTCCTGCCTTCGGATCAGCGCGATGCGCCAGCTGCAGTGCGCCGGCCGCGGTGGCCATTGGAGGGTGAACCAACGGCAAAGGAAGACCTTTCTCTCTGTCTCTCTCTCTCACTGTCCACTCTGCCTGTCAAAAAAAAAAAAAAATTGTGGAACAATGGAATTAAAAGGTAAGTGTATATTGGTGCAAAAATTTTTTGGAAATCATCCATAATTTTTTCATAATGCAGACTTTCATGAACTTTTTGAAATCCCCCTTGTATACATGAATTTCAGAATATTTTTGCAGCAAAATAAGCTTGTCATTTTTTTAGAAGCAGAGTGAGCTAGAGGAACAGAGAAAGAGAGTCTCTCCACCTTCACTCCCCAAATACCCGCAATGGTTGGGACTAAGGACCAAAGCCAGGAGCGAGGAATTCAACCCAAATAACCCATGTGGGTGGCAGGAACTCAACTGCTAGAGCCGTAGTGGTTGCCTCCCAGGGTCTGCATTTACAGGAACTTGAGTCTGGAGCCAGAGTCCAGATTCAAACTCAGATATATAATGTAGAACGTCTTATAGTGGAAATCACACAGTATGTAGCCTTCTCACGTTAGCTTCTTTCACTGAGTATGCACTTAAGTTTTCTCCTTGTCTTTTCATTATTTGGTAGATGATTTTTTCTTAGTGCTAAATAATATTCCATTTTATAGAATGTTATTTTTCAAATGCTTAAGTTTAGAATGACCATTTGAAGTTACTTTCCTAATCAGCTGACATTTTATTTGAGCTTCATTGTTCTTAATTATATAACAACCAGAAAGAAATATTTCAAAGATTTGTTATTAATATTCAAACTGAAACTATTAACCCTGCATAAGTAGCCTAATTATCTTCTATAAATAAAACAGGTAGCTTAATTTATGTTACATGAGTGAAATAGGTATAATGAAATCTAACATGTAAGAAGAAAAAAATAAATATGCTATAATATACTTATTCTGACTTTTAAACCTTTGTGTATAGATATTGGAATAATTTCAATTGGCTTATAACTCATGTTTAACAATAATCTCTACAAACTGTTTTTCAGAGAAATATTTCAAAATTCCAAGTTTAAAGCAACTGATGAGAGATGCAGGCAAAAGCAATCAAAGGCAAAGATTAAATCTCATTCTCAGTGTGTTTTTATCTCTCGAAATTTTCATACTGGAAGATTCCAATTACAGGTAGAACATAATATTTCATAGCTATCTTTTCAAATAATTTATTTTGATATTATGTCATTAGCATTGTTATCTTTAAATTTGATGGACAGAATATCTACTATTAATTTTTGAAAAATTAATGCAGAACTAAGTGTAAATTACCCAAACTAATTAAAATTTACACTATAGAAAAACTATATATATATTATATTTCTCCATATCATTAGTCCAAGAACCTACATTCTCCATATTGGTGGTATTATTAGGGATGAAGCTAAATGGAATAAGAAAAACTGATTATGATGTTTGAACTTTTTGATGCAATGTTGGATTTGGTTTGTTAATATTTTGTTGAGAATTTTTGCATCTATGTTCATCAAGATATTGGTCTGTAATTTTCTTTTTATGTTGTGTCTGTCTGGTTTTGGTGTCAGAATGATGCTGGCCTCATTTTAAAAGTTCCAAGTTTCTCAATATTTTGGAATAGTTTGAAAAGTATTGCAGTTAGTTGCACTTAAAATGTCATAAAATTCAGAGGCTCTTTAATTGTGACAAAGATACTAATATCTAACAGGGGAAATATTGTGAAGAGTAAACTGGAGCTCCTTGTATTATTATCTCACAAAAATAAAAGGTTAAAAAAAGAGATTAAATATTTAGTCTGGAAAAATATCAAAGCTTAATTGCATAACTTAACTGTTTTTAAGTTTTATGTTACAATCAGTTTAAAAAGTTATAAAGGAAAATCTGTGCAATCATCATCTTCTTGAGCATCATAATCAAAAGCTGATTTTGAATCAATGATTTGCATCTGTACTCAGAATTTTTGACTATTAGATAAATATTATGTTTATTTGTCAAACGAAAAAACTATTCTGAAATAAAGTGCTAAAAAAAGAAAGAAAAACTGAAAGCACAATTATCAGGCGTGTCAGAGGAAAGACATTTGGAAATAAGACATGCTCAGATAGCTTATCCAAACCAACTAATTAAAATTAAATTCAATTTCACAAGAATATATTAAGCCATTATTATAATCAAAATGCTGGGGCCCCCTGTTGGCAATAGTAAGATATGGCCCTTACGTTCAAAGTGCTTGTGTAGTACAAGTGAGAAAGGTGGACACACTATTCAGTGTCTTATGTGGGAGGTGTCAAAACAGTGCTATGTGGACAAAGAAAAACTAGGTAGAGATCAGCAGAAATTTAAAACTATGGTATAGCTAAGCAAAACAAATACTTTAGTGATCCCATAGCATTAATAGATAGAGACAAACTGATAAGATGCCAAAGTTTTACTATACATCCTGAATTTTGAACTCAAGTTGAACTCAGTACAAACATTATTGAGTGGCAGCACTAGTTTTGCCAATTAGATTATATAAACAAATAAGATAAGAGCCTAGCACTAGAAGAGCCCCAAGTTATTAGAAGAGAAAAATATGCAAAATAATAAATACAACCTAATGTGATGAGAGTTCACCAAGTTGCAGAAGTGCAGACAAGGGAGGCCTAATTAAGGGGAGCTTCAGAGAAATGACATTTTTAATTGTTCTGAGAAATGAATAGAATTTTGCCAAGAGGAAAGAGAGCAAAGGACATTTTATGTTCAAAGATTTGTAGCTACAAAAGGAAACAACATGTCCAAAGGAGACATTACAGTATTTGGAGCCTGGAATTCATTGAAGGGATTGGCAAAAAATATGTTGGAGATGAGATTGTAATGAGCCTCTTTTGCATTCTTAAGGATTTTGAATTTTACCCCGTAAGCTTTCCAAATCTACTGGACGCATTACAGGATTATGGTCAAGAGGTAGACTGTAGAACCAGATCACACAGGTTTGAAAACTGGCTTTGCCACTACTAGCTGTGTAATGCTAGAGAGGTTACTTAACTTCCCTTTTCTCAGTTTCCTCATCTTCAAGATGAGGATATTGTTACCTCTATAGATTTGTTGTGAGATTAAATGAATTTGTATGTGAAAATCATGGAGAGTAGTGTTTGGGACATAGTGAACACTAACCAATATGTTATTATTATTACTGGAAGGCTTCAAGCAGGCATAGGTAAAGATCAACTCATAACTAAAATTTTCAAATGAAGGAAAATAAAGAGATTGCATTTCAATACATGCCTTTAACACTAATTTATTGAAAACCCGTCACATGCTAGACATTGTACTAGGTACTAGTGATTTACTGATGCCACCATATTTAATGGTGGATACATACAAATAGACAATTACAAAAATATGAGTGCAATTTTAATTAACTTGTTTATTATTCATTCAGCAAATATGGAGAGGAGCTTCCAAAAGTTTGTAGGAAAATGGAATTTAAAGATAGTCGGGATATTCTGTGAGCTTTCTGAAGCCCCTTATATGCCAAGAATTGTTCTAGGCAATTGGGAATTTGGGGATGAATGAAGGGGACAATAGTCCTGTTTTTGTGGAATTTATAGTATAATGGGAGAGATGAACAGTATACAAGCAAACACAAAACAATATTCAGAATTCTGTTCTTAATTTTCTAATTGAAAAAAAATCTGTACATTTATATATACATCATTAACAACATGTTTTGAAATATGTATACATTGTGGAATGATTAAATTGAGCTAATTAACATATGCATTATTTTACATACTTTTTTTGTGGCAAGAACACCTAAAATCTACTCTTAGCAACTTTCAAGAATATATTGTTGTCAACTATAGTCACCATATTGTACAATAGATCTCTTGAGCTTATTCCTCCTGTATAACTGAATTTTTTTTATTCTTTGACTGTCTCCTTACTCCCAACCCCAGCCCCTGGTATCTAGCCATCATTCCTTTTTTTAAAAATTTTATTTATTTATCTGAAAGTCAGAGTTAAGGGGGAGGCAGGGGAGAAATCTTCCATCTGCTAGTTCACTCCCCAAAAGAGCCAGGCCAGATTGAAGCTAGGACCCAGGACTTCTTCTGAGAGCCAGGAGCTTCTTCCAGGTCTCCCACGTGGGTGCAGGGGCCCAAGCACTTGGACCATGCTCTGCTGCTTTTCCAGGTGCATTAGGAGGAATCTGGATCTGAAGTGGAGCAGCCGGGACTCAAACCAGTGCCCATATGGGATGCTGGTGTCACAGGTGGCAGCTTTACCAGCTGTGCCAAAATGCTGGCCTGGTATTTCACCATACTACACTGTGCTTCTATAAGTTCTACATTTTTGGATTCCACATATGAGTGAGATCATGTAATAATTGTCTTTCCGTGTGTGGCTCTTATTTCATTAGCATAATGTTCATCCATGTTGTTGCAAATGACAGTGTTCCCTCCCTCTTTAAGGCTATTATTCAGGATTTTTGATAGCCAGTGATAGGAGCCCCACTCAAAACACAATAAGGAAGAAAATATAAAAAGAATAAAATGATGCTGACCTCAGCCACAATACTATTTTTTTGTCTCAATTTCTGCCTCTGTATTGACCATACAGACTTCTGTGCTGCAGAAGAATGAAAATTACAACCAAAAACATAGTTTAATATAATAAAGAACTATAATTTGACTTTTTAAAAAAGTTTTTAAGATATATTTAATTTATCTGGAAGGCAAAGTTAGAGAGAGAGAGCGAGAGAGAGAGAGAGAATCTTCCATCACATGTTCACTCCCCAAATGGCCACAACAGTCAGGGCTGGACAAAGCCGAACCCAGGAACAAGAGCCAGGAGCCTCATCTGGTCTCCCATGTGGGTGCAGGTATCCAAAGACTTGCGCCATCTGCCACTGCTTTCCCAGGCACATTAGCTGGGAGCTAGATCAGAAGTGAAGCAGCCAGAATTTGAACCAGTGCCCATATGGAATACAGCATTGCAGGTGGTGGCTTAACCTGTTATGCCACAATGCTGGTCCTTTAAAAAAGATTTTATTGTGAAATATTGCACATACACAGAAAAATAAACACATACACAATTTAAAGAATTACAAATGGAGTTTTTTATCTTTACAGTTTTTCCATGTCTGTTGTAGATTCCTGGAGAATATATGTTGCTGTATGTTGTTTTTTTTTTTTTCTTTTTTTCTTTTTCTTTTTTCTTTGACAGGCAGAGTTAGACAATGAGAGAGAGAGACAGAGAAAAAGGTCTTCCTTTTTCTGTTGGTTCACCCTCCAAATGGCTGCTATGGCCAGCACGCTGCGCCGATCCGAAGCCAGGAGCCAAGTGCTTCCTCCTGGTCTCCCATGGGGTGCAGGGCTCGAGCACTTGGGCCATCCTCCACTGCACTCCCTGGCCACAGCAGAGAGCTGGACTGGAAGAGGAGCAACCAGGACAGAATCTGGTACCCCAACCGGGACTAGAACCCGGGGTGCCGACGCCACAGGTGGAGGATTAGCCAAGTGAGCCGCGGTGCCGGCCTGCTGTATGTTTTTGAACTCCATATCTAATCTTCCTTTTTTTATGCAG
Source organism: Lepus europaeus (assembly GCF_033115175.1). Taxonomy (NCBI): domain Eukaryota; kingdom Metazoa; phylum Chordata; class Mammalia; order Lagomorpha; family Leporidae; genus Lepus; species Lepus europaeus. The sequence goes on from NC_084831.1 coordinate 42,626,637, forward strand.
TATTATATTTCTGAAATTCATCCAGATTGATGCACATAGCCACAGTTCATTATTGTTACTGTTATTTGGCATTCTATTGTACAAATAGAATTTAATATGTTTGATATGTGGGTTGCTTTTAGTTGTTTCTTTAGGAAACTTGTATAAACATTATATTTACTAGGAAATTGCTGAGCCATGGAGTATGTACATGTTCAACAATATTAGATAATTTCAAATTATCTTCCAAAATAGCTGTATTAATATACATTCCCCTTAAGACATGCGTAAATGCTTCATTTTTTAAATTTTTTTCTGTTTTTTATTTCTTTTTTTTTATTTCATAAATGTGAATTTACAAAGTGCAACTTTTGTATTGTTGTGGCTTCCCCCCCCCAACCTCCCTCCCTCCCGTGGCCCTCCCCTCTCCCTCTCCCATCCCGCCCTTTATCGAGTTTCATTTTTAATTATCTTCATATACTGAAGATCAACTTAGTATATATTAAGCAAGGGTTTCAACAGGCTGCACTCACACAACCACACAAGGTATAGGGTATTGTTCGACTAGTAGTGTTTTTAAGTTTCATAGTAAAACACATTAAGGACAGAGATCCTACGTGGGGAGCATATACCCAGTGACTCCTGTTGTTGATTTAACAACTGGCACTCTTATTTATGACGTCAGCAATCACCCAAGTCTCTTGCTATGAGCTGTCTAGGCTATGGAAGTCCCTTGAATTCACTGACTCTGAACTTATTTAGTCAAGGCTGTGTGTCACAGTGGAGGTTCCTTCCTCCCTTCAGAGAAAGGCACCTCTCTCCTTGATGACCTGTTCCTTCTGCTGGGGTCTTGGTCACCAGGATCTTTCATTTAGATTGTTTTTTGCCACCGTGTCATGGCTTCCCATGCCTGTGAGACTCTCATGGACCTTTTAGCCAGATCCGAATGTCCCAAGGGTTGATTCTGAGGCAGGAGTGCTGTTTTGGGCATTTGCCATTCTATGAGTCTGCTGTCTGTCCTGCTTCCCCTGCAGGATCATTCTCTCCCTTTTAATTCTATCCTTCATTATTTGCTTACACTGGTCTTATTTGTGAAATCTCTTCGACACATACCCTATCTTTTTGATCGGTTGTGTATTTATACTTATCACTTTACCAAGTGCGCTGGCATTGGTACCTGCATAAGTGCTTCATATCTTCAATGAATATTGATATTTTTAGGCTAAACTTTTGACAATCCAATGAGCATTTAATGGTATCTCACTATTTTTTTAAAAAAATAGATTTTTTTTCAAGTCAGTTTAAGCTTGCAGCAAAACTGAGCATAAAGTAGAGGTCCTATGTATCCCTTGATGTGCACAGACTTCCCCACTGTCTACATCCTTCACTAGTGTCCATTCATTAGAGCTGATGAATTCACATTGGCACATCATAATCCCTACTTTACATCAAAGGTTACCATTTAAAAAAAAAAAAGATTTGGCCGGCGCCGTGGCTCAACAGGCTAATCCTCCGCCTTGCGGCGCCGGCACACCGGGTTCTAGTCCCGGTCAGGGCACCGATCCTGTCCCGGTTGCCCCTCTTCCAGGCCAGCTCTCTGCTGTGGCCAGGGAGTGCAGTGGAGGATAGCCCAAGTGTTTGGGCTCTGCACCCCATGGGAGACCAGGATAAGCACCTGGCTCCTGCCATCGGAACAGCGCGGTGCGCCGGCCGCAGCGCGCTACCGCGGTGGCCATTGGAGGGTGAACCAACGGCAAAAGGAAGACCTTTCTCTCTGTCTCTCTCTCTCACTGTCCACTCTGCCTGTCAAAAAAAAAGAAAAAAAAAGATTTATTTATTTATTTGAAAAAGTTATAAAGAGAGGAGAGGCAGAGAGAGAGAGAGGTCTTCCATCCACTGGTTCACTCCCCAGATAGCTGCAATGGCCAGAGATGTGCCCATCCAAAGCCGGGAGCCAGGAGCTTCTTCCAGGTCTCCCATGTGAGTACAGGGGCCCAAGGACTTGGGCCATCTTCTGCTGCTTTCCCAGGCCATAGCAGAGAGCTGGATCGGAAGTGGAGCAGCTGGTACTTGAACTGACGCCCATACTTGCACTGCAGACAGCAGCTTTACTCACTACGCCACAGGGCCGGCCCCAAAGGGCACTCTTGATATGATGTATACTGTGACAAATGTATAATGATACGTATCCACCTTTATAGTATCACCACCAGTATAGGATTGTTTTACTGTCCTAAAAATCCTTCCTACTCCTCCAATTCATACTTTCTTACACCTTAACCCATGGTAACCACTGATTGTTTTTCTGTTTCCACGATTTTCGCCTTTTTCAGAATGTCATGAAGTTGTAATCCTATAACATGCAGCCTTTTCAGATTGGTTCCTTTCACTTAGAAATGTGCATTTAAATCTCTTCGTGTCTTTTTATGGCTTGATAGCCCACTTCTTTTTAGTGCTGAATAACATCTATTGTTATTTGTTTATCCATTCACTATGGAAGAAACCCTTAGTGCTTTGAAAGTTTTGGTAATTATAAATAAAGCGGCCATATACATTTGTGTGGAGATATTTGTGTAGACTTGAGGAGTTTTCAGCTCATTAGGATAAATACCAGAGAACATGATCACTGCATCCTATGGTAAGAGTGTGCAATTTTATAAGAAACTGCCAAATTATCCCAATGTAGCTATATCAGTTTGCATTCTCACTAGCAATGCATAGAGTGCCTGTCGCTCCACATCCTATCCATCATTTTGTGGTGTCAGTGCTTGGGATTTTCACCATTTATTCTAATAAATATCTTCTTATTTTAATTTACATTTCTGTAATGACACATGATGTTGAGCATGTTGGTATCTTCTTATTTTAGTGGTATCCTATGTTAAGTTGCATTTTTCTAGTAATATATGATGTTGAGAATGTTTTCATATTATTACTTGACATTTGTGGATCTTTTCTGGTGTGATATCTGTTTATTTCTTTTGCTTTTTTTTTATTTATTTTTTATTTTTTTGACAGGCAGAGTGGACAGTGAGAGAGAGAGACAGAGAGAAAGGTCTTCCTTTACCATTGGTTCACCCTCCAATGGCCGCTGATCCGATGGCAGGAGCCAGGTGCTTCTCCCGGTCTCCCATGGGGTGCAGGGCCCAAGCACTTGGGCCATCCTCCACTGCACTCCCTGGCCACAGCAGAGAGCTGGCCTGGAAGAGGGTCAACCGGGACAGGATCGGTGCCCCGACCGGGACTAGAACCTGGTGTGCCAGCGCCGCAAGGCGGAGGATTAACCTAGTGAGCCCCGGCGCCGGCCTCTTTTGCTTATTTTTAATTGTGTTATTCATTTTCTTATCATTGAGTTTTTACTAATCCTTTGTGTATTTTGAATACATAGTCCATTGTCATATCAAATTGGCAAATCTTTTGCCAATATTTTTTCCAAGTCTGTGACTTATCATTCTCTTGATATCACATTATAGTTTCAATTTGTATTTTTCTGGTAACAAATGAAATGATTGTTTTTTCTGAAGTTCATTGGCCAGTATAGTTTCATCTTATGTAAAATGCCTTTTACCAGCCGGCGCCGTGGCTCAATAGGCTAATCCTCTGCCTGTGGCGCCAGTACACCGGGTTCTAGTCCCAGTTGGGGCGCCGAATTCTGTCCCGGTTTCCCCTCTTCCAGTCCAGCTCTCTGCTATGGCCCGGGAAGGCAGTGGAGGATGGCCCAAGTGCTTGGGCCCTGCACCCGCATGGAAGACCAGGAGAAGCACCTGGCTCCTGCCTTCGGATCAGCGTGATGTGCTGGCCGCAGCGCACTGGCTGTGGCAGCCATTGGAGGGTGAACCAACGGCAAAAAAAGGAGGACCTTTTTCTCTGTCTGTCTGTCTGTCTCTCTCTCTCTCTCTCTCTCACTGTCCACTCTGCCTGTCAAAAAATAAAAAAATAAAAAAATAAAATAAAAATGCCTGTTATCTTTTACCGTCAAGTTATCTTTTTTTTTTTTACAATGCTTTGAAGAATCCCTTTTTTTGTACTATACCTAATCCTTTTTCAGTTTTATTGATTTAATATCTTAAGCCATTTCTGCTTTTCTTTGCATTATTTTATGGTATGTTTTGAATAATAAAAATTCTTTGATTTTTTTTCACAGGCAGAGTTAGACAGTGAGAGAGAGACAGAGAGAAAGGTCTTCCTTCCGTTGATTCACCCCCCAAATGGCCACCACGCTGGCGTGCTGCAACCGACGCACTGCGCCGATCCGAAGCCAGGAGCCAGGTGTCTCCTCCTGGTCTCCCATGCAGGTGCAGGGCCGAAGCACTTGGGCCACCCTTCACTGCCTTACTGGGCCACAGCAGAAGCTGGACTGGAAGAGGAGCAACCGGGACAGAATCTGGCGCCCCAGCTGGGACTAGAACCCAGTGTGCCAGCGCCGCAGGTGTAGGATTAGCCAAGTGAGCCGCAGCACCAGCCAATTCTTTGATTTTTAATGTATCCTAATTTCCAGCCTGTTCCTTAATGATTTTTTTATTTATTTAATGAATATAAATTTCCAAAGTACAGCTTATGGATTATAATGGCTTCCCCCCCCATAACTTCCCTCCCACCCGCAACCCTCCCCTCTCCCGCTCCTTCTCCCCTTCCATTCACATCAAGATTCATTTTCAATTCTCTTTATATACAGAAGATCAGTTTAGTATATATAATGATTTCAACAGTTTGCCCTCACGTAGCAACACAAAGTGAAAAAATACTGTTGGAGTACTGGTTATAGCATTAAATAACAGTGTGCAGCACATTAATGACAGAGATCCTGCATGATTTTTTTTAAAAAAAGATTGATTAATTTTCTATGTAATTACACCAAGGTTTTTTTTTTTTCATTTTCAATTATCTTTATATACAGAGGATCGATTCAGTATATACTAAGTAAAGATTTCATCAGTTTGCACCCACACAGAAACACAAAGTGTAAAAATACTGTTTCAGTACTAGCTATATCATTACTTCACATTGGACAACCCATTAAGGACAGATCCCACATGGGACGTAAGTACACAGTGACTCTTGATGTTGATTTAACAATTTAACACTCTTGTTTATGGCATCAGTAATCTCCCTAGGCTCTATTCATGAGTTGCCGAGGCTATGGAAGCGTTTAGGGTTCGCCAACTTCGATCTTATTCCAACAGGGTCATAGTCAAAGTGGAAGTTCTCTCCTCCCTTCAGAGAAAGGTACCGCCTACCTTGATGGCCCCGTTCTTTCCACTGGGATCACACTTGCTGAGATCCTTCATTTAGGTCTTCTTCTTCTTCTTCTTTTTTTTTTCCAGAGTGTCTTGTCTTTCCATGCCTAAAATACTCTCAGAGGCTCTTCAGCCAGATCCAAATGCCTTAAGGGCTGATTCTGAGGCCAGAGTGCTATTTAGGACATCTGCCATTCTATGAGTCTGCTGTGTCTCCCCCTTCCCATGTTGGATCCTTCTCTCCCTTTTTTGGTTTTATCAGTTAGTATTAGCAGACATTAGTCTTGTTTGTGTGATCCCTTTGACTCTTAGATCTATCAGTGTGATCAATTGTGAACTGAAATTGATCACCTGGACTAGTGAGATGGCATTGGTACATGCCACCTTGATGGGATTATATTGGAATCCCCTGTCACGTTTCTAACTCCAAATGATTTATTTTTTAATCTATTCCAAAGTTAGAAATATGTTCTTCTGTATTGTTGTCTAAGAAATGTATAGTTTTGGCTACATAGGTCTTTAATTCATCCAAAATGGATTTTCATATTTAGTGTATACATGAATCCTGTTATAATTTTTTCTGTATGTTTTCCTACTGTCCACTAGTATTTACTAAAAACTCTTTTGTGATTTTGAGTGGAACTTCACCACAGTTGTAGATCAATATGAAAAAACTAATTATTTGTAATATTCAGTCTTATAATCCATGAACACATTATGTCTGCATTTATAGGTGTTATCTTTAAATATGTTTCAATAAAGCTTTATGACTACATAAAAGCCTTGCACATCTTACATTAGCTTTTTTACTGAAAATTTGATATGTTTGTGCTTTTTGATATGACTTAAGTGGATTTTTTATTTTCAAATAATATTAGATTTATAGGCAGTTACAAAGATAATACAGAATTCTCTTATATTCTTCATTCAGTTTCTCCCAGTTTTAAAATCTTAAGTGACATTTGTTAAAACCCAGAAACATTACTGGTATATTACTATTAAATAAACTCCAGATTATATTTTTATACAAATGTACAATAGTACCCTATTACCCACTGGGAATACATTCCAAGACCCCCCGAAGATGCTCAAAACCATGAATAGTACTGAACCCCATATAAACTATTTCCCCCTAAGAATACCTACTATGATAAAATTTAACTTTTAAACAAGGCTTAATGATGTTAACAATAACCTAATAATAAAATAGAATGATTATAACAATATACCATATCCTCCACCTTGCGGCACCAGCACACCAGGTTCTAGTCCCAGTTGGGGCGCCGGATTCTATCCCAGTTGCCCCTCTTCCAGGCCAGCTCTCTGCTATGGCCCGGGAAGGCAGTGGAGGATGGCCCAAGTCCTTGGGCCCTGCACCCACATGGGAGACCAGGAGAAGTACCTGGCTTCTGGCTTCGGATCAGCGAGATGCACTGGCCGCAGCGGCCATTGGAGGGTGAACCAACGGCAAAAAGAAAGACCTTTCTCTCTATCTCTCTCTCTCTCACTATCTACTCTGCCTGTCAAAAAAAAAAAAGAAAAGAAAAAAAAACAATATACCATAATAAAAGTTATATGAGTATATTTCTCAAAATATTGTGTGGCCACCCTACTTCTTCCTGTGGTGATGCGAGGTAATGCAATGCCTACTTGCTGAAGTGAGGTGAATGATATAAGCATTACATGATATAGCCTTAGACTACTATTGTAAGCAGTACTTGAACACAGGCACTGTGATACCTTGACAGTTGTTCTGTAACCATAATGGCTACTAAATGCCTAAAGGTTGGGTAGCATGGACTCATACAGTGTGGATAAATTGGACAGAGGGATGTTTTGTGTCCCCACGTGAGGTTTCATCACACTGTTCACAATGGCACACAAGTCCTGTTTTTGCTATGTCAAGACCTAATACAGGACACTACATTGCATTTGTTTCCCTGGTTTGCTCTCCTCTGTTACTGTATCTTAATCTCTCTTGTTTTACCTGATCTTTAAATTTTGAGGTATTATTGGTCATGTATTTTGTAAGATCTCCCTCAATTTGACTTTGTCCAGTGTTTTTCTCATTATTACACTGGAGTTATGACTTTGGGGGAAGAATATGACTGCAGTCATATTGATAAGATTTTTTAATTATATATGTATTTTAAATTATACATTTAAAAATAATATATGTAGGGATGGGTATTTAGCATAGTGGTTAAGATACCCATTAAGACACTCATGTCCCAAATTGCAGTGCTTGGAATTGAGTCTTGGTTTCTGCTCCCAATTCCAGCTTCTTGAGAATGCAGACCTTGGGAGGCAGCAGGTGATGTTTCAAGTAATTGGGTCCCTGCCACTCACACCAGAGACCTGGATTGTCCTCCCATCTCCTATGTTTGATCTGGAAGCAGATTTGGCTGTAGCAGGCATTTGGAGAGTGAACCAGCAGTTGGGAGCTCTGTCTGCCTGTCTCTGTCTCTTTGCCTCCCAAATTAAAACTAATTGTATGTAGATGTATAATTTTCTATAATAGAATGCAAAAAACTCAGATACCCCCCCTCAGTGAGCACTAATAATTGTATACACAACCAACACTCAAAACAAGATATTTTTAGCCTTCAGGAAGTTTCTATATATCTCCTTCTAGTCCGCTTCTCTACCAACACCAGGCATAAATTTTCTGACTTCTATCAACAAGTCTTTGAAGCACCATTGATCTTCATCTGTTCCTAAATTTCATGTAATTTGAATCATACAGTATACCGATGGTCCCTGACTTTCGATGGTTAAACTTAACAATGTTTTAAATTTTCAGTGGTTGGATAGTGAAATGCCTTCAGTGGAAATCATTCTTTAAATTTTGGTCTTTTTCTGGGCTAGCAACATGTGGTATGGCATTCTCTGGCAATGGTGGGCACGAGCTGCAGCTCCCAGTTAGCCTGCTTTCTAAACTCTTAAAGATAGATCCCTTCCTGCTGTACCCCATGGCCACCAGGTTTGTGGGTCACTGGGGGATTCTCTTCAGCCCTATCTTCTAATTTATATGCCTTGGAAATTTTCTTTCAGCCTTGTTGTTCCATACTTGAAAGAAAGCTGATGCTGCCCCACCTCTGTAAAAGTAAGGATTGTCTTGGTGAAGTTTCTCCCAGCTCTCAAGTCTCCTAGATTTGAAAATCCAAAGTTACTAGGGTAGAGAGCACTCTCCTGTTTTTTGTCTAGTCCCCCTTAGCTGACAGCCTGGTATGTTTCCTAGTCCTCATTTTTAGGGTGCTGCCTAAGGACTTAGAACAAGTAGGAGGGGCAGGTGTTATAGTGCAGCAGGTTCATGTCCCAACAACTTGCTCCCTGCTAATGTGTATCCTGGAGGACAGCAAGTGATGGCTCAAGAACTTGGATCCCTGACACCTCATATGGGAGACCGGCCATTGTGGCCATCGGGAGTGAACCAACAGAGGGAAGAGTTCTCTCTCTGTCTCTTTTCCTGGCCCTCTTTACCTCTCTCTCTTTCTCTCAAAAAAAAAAGCCACTAGGAAAGAATTGTAGGGGAATTATTATGAGGTACTGATTTTCAGTTTAGGATGATAAAAAGGGTTCCGGTGATATATGGTGGTGATGGCTGCATAGCAACGTGAATATGTTTGATGCCACTGAACTGTATCTACTTAAAACTGGCTTAAATGGTGATTTTTTTTCATGTATATTTTATTGCAATGTTAAAAATTAAAAAGGATTGGGCTGGCACTGTAGCGTAGCAGGTAAAGCCTCTACCTATAGTGCTGGCATCCCACATGGGCACTGGTTCAAGCCCCAGCTGCTCCATTTCCGATTCAGCTCTCTGTTATGGCCTGGGAAATCAGTAGAAGATGGCTCAAGTCCTTGGGCCCCTGCACCTGTGCGGGAGACTCAGAAGAAGCTCCTGGCCCCTGGCTTTGGATCAGCTCAGTCTCTGTTTTCTGTTGTATTGTATTGATTTCTGCTCTTATTTGCATTATTTTCCTGAGCTCAGCTTTTTGATATATTAACTCCACCCAATTCAAAGGGATCAGTAACCATTGCCTACCAAGAGTAACCTCTTTGGAGGCATGTGGTACAACAGGTTAAACTGCCATCTGTGATGCTGGCATCCCACAGGGGCATCACTTCAAATCCCAGCTGTTTCACTTCCAACTCAGTTCCCTGTTAATGCACCTGGGAAAGCAGCAGAAGATGGTCCTAGTGTTTGAACCCCTGTGCTTATCTCAGAGATGTGAATGGAGTTCCAGGCTCCTGGCTTCAGCCTGGTCCACCCCTGGCCATGGCAGCCATCTGAGCATTGAACCAGCAGATTGAAGATCTCTTTGTCTCTCCCTCTCTCTGTAACTCTGCCTTTCAAATAAATAATCTTAAGGAGAAAAAAAGAAAAGACAAGTAACTTCCTGCAAAGGGAGGAGCAAAGGTTGTGACATGGGAACGAAAATACCTAGATTTTCCTCTGATAAACAAGAAGAATGGCAAGAACTCTCCTTTAGTTTGCTATGTTCAATGGATGTGTGGAGTGATAGTAGGAATAAAAGATCAAATACTTATAATTTTCCCTAGGGTAGTGAAAATAATTGTAGCTAGTGTAGTAGAAAGAGAACCAGAGGGCAGTGCGTTAAGACATTGTTTGGGACACCTACATCTCATATCACAGTGCCTGGTTCAAGTCTCAGCTCTGCTTCCAATTCCAGTTTCCTGCTAATATGTACCAAGAGATGCAGCAGATGATGGCTCAAGTATCTGAGTTCCTCTAACCCACATGGGAGACCTGGATTGACTTCAGCCTGGTCCACTCTAGCTGTTGTGGGCATGAACCAGAGGATGGAAGTCTTCTGTCATTCTGTGTCTCTCTCTGTCTTGCAAATATATCTTTTTAAATAAATAAATAGGAAGAGATCCAAGAGGTATCTCAATAGCCTTGTAAAGAAAATATTTTTTTTTTTTGACAGGCAGAGTGGATAGTGAGAGAGAGACAGAGAGAAAGTTCTTCCTTTTGCCGTTGGTTCACCCTCCAATGGCTGGTGCGCTGTGGCCGGCGCACCGCGCTGATCCGAAGGCAGGAGCCAGGTGCTTCTCCTGGTCTCCCATGCGGGTGCAGGGCCCAAGCACTTGGGCCATCCTCCACTGCCTTCCCAGGCCATAGCAGAGAGCTGGCCTGGAAGAGGGGCAACCGGGATAGAATCCAGCACCCCAACCGAGACTAGAACCTGGTGTGCTGGCGCCGCAGGCGGAGGATTAGCCTGTTGAGACACGGTGCCGGCCGTAAAGAAAATAAATTTAAGAGGGAGGTTAATCCTCCGCCTGCGGCACCGGCATCCCATATGGGTGCCCGCTGCTCCTCTTCCAATCCAGCTCTCTGCTGTGGCTTGGGAAAGCAGTAGAAGATCCTTGGGCCCTGCACCCGCATGGGAGACCAGGAGAAGCACCTGGCTCCTGGCTTCAGATCAGCGAGATGTGCTGGCCGCAGCGGCCATTGGAGGGTGAACCAACGGCAAAGGAAGACCTTTCTCTCTGTCTCTCTCTCTCTCTCTCACTATCCACTCTGCCTGTCAAAAAAAAAAAAATCTTTAAAAAAAAAAAGAAAATATTTAAGTGGCAGGAGTTATGAACCATGCATGTGAAGTGTATATGTGTGTGTGAGTGTTTTTTGAACCATTTGAGAGTTTTTTTCTTTTATTCCATAATACTTTTGTGCACATCCTAAGAATTAGGAAATTCTCTTGCATTGCTAGAGTGTAGTTTTAAAATTCAGGAAATCCAATATTGATTCAATATTTTCATATAATCTACAGTCCCTATTTTTGTCTATTTTTTTCAATAATGTCCTTTATAGAATTTTTTCTCTCTAGTACACAAGCCAGTTCAAAATCATATTTGCATTTAGTTGTCATGTCTCTTCAGTCTTTTTAAGTCTCAGTTCCTCAACCTTTCTTTGTCTTTTTTAATATTGGCAGTACTTTATAAATAATAAACTGCTCGTCAGTTTGGCTTTTCACATCTGAAGGCATACAATATGTGTTTATCCTTAACTTGTGATTTCAGTTTGATCACACAATTGAGATAGGGTCTGTTTTTGCCCCACTGCACTCTTTCTTATTTCCCTTGGATTCATAAGCAGTCTGTGTGTTCACACTGAAATCTTGCAAATAACCTTCCCTTTATCAAACTTTACTTTCTACGTATAGAAATTATTCTTACCTAAACTAATCTTTCCTGAACTATAGCAAAATAATGATTTTCCAACTCCAACACTCCATTGTCACTTGACTTTCTACTGTAACAGTCTCTCCCTTTTTCCTCATACTGTGTATTATCAGTATGGATTCAAGGATCTCCATTTTATTCTGCGGGTAGTACTATTATCATTATCTTAATGCTCAAATTTTACCAAATTTATCAGTAGGAACTCCTTCAAGTTTGCTCCTTTGTCTTTTTGATATGTTCCCTCCAATGAGTCCTTCCTTCCTTGCTGATATATAGCATCATTTCTAATAGCTGAAAGAATATTCATTGTACTGATATCTATAATGCATTCAATTATTTCCTTATTGTTAGAATTTTAGATTGAAGATTTTAAAAATGTTAAACAATATCAGATGAATATCCTGGTAACTGAATATTGGCACAAAACCAAAATTATTTACTTGGTGTAGCATGTTCCTAAAAATAGATTTGTTAAATTTTCCTCCAAAATATTGCTACCTTTATTTACATGTGTATAAGAAAGCCCATTTTATCCCCCCTTGGGCCATACCTGGTCATTCCCAGCCCAGTAATAATCAGCATTAGTTGGGGAGCCCATTAGAAATGGAGAATCTCACACTGAGCCCACTCAGGCTTAATGAGTCAGAACATTCATTTTAACCAGCTCCCAGAGTTATTTGTGGGCACATTAAAGTCAGAGAAGCAATATTATAATATACTTTATACAAGAGTTTCAAAAGGAATCCAGGCAAGGTAAGTTCAAGAAGCCCATCAGCAATTATTAGTAAAAGGTAAAAATGACAAGTTTGCTTTGAGAAAAATGTTTGTGTGTTAGAACACACATATGTATCCTAAGCAAATCTTTTTGGGACTCAAGGCAATGCAGTCAAGACAGAACATTTACACATTTCCTCCAGAACACAACAGGTTATTATCTCTTCAGTTTCATCTTCTCCCACTTCATCCCAAACACCCTAGACACCAGCCCATTGTTTCTCTAGTAGTCTAAGGAAAATCTGAATTAGAATCTGCCGCAGACCGGCTCTCGCGGAGACTCAGACCGAGGGAGAACGAGGGGCGAAGGCTCTTAGGAGAATCAGGAATCGGCGGGGAGAAATGACAGACAGACACACACGTTATGAGTATGCTGCTGCGATTTATTGTAGTAAGGCTTGGGTTTATATAGTAAAGGACAATGCTACAGGCAAATGTAAAACTTTTATCACAAAGGTTGACAAAATGAGTTAAAACAATGATGTCATATGAGTGGTTTTATGAGGAACATAGTGGGGACATTGTTTTTAGACAATTTACTGAGGATGAGAATTGACCTTTGGCTTAGTTTTGTTTTATGAATTGTTTAGGGGAATTATTACCCAAAGTTTTGTTTGTTTTTTAGATACTTGGAGATAATCCCTGAGCAATCTTAACATTTTTCTGTTACTATAATGGGAACCTAATGATATGTTTTGACTTGTATTTCTAGCTTCCTCGTAAACAGCTTTAGTAAACAGAGGGGCAAAGATTGTTTGAATTTTTCCATAATTTTATGGGAAACGTTAACTTTTTTTTCTTGATTTTCTTGTTTCTGATAATTGTGAGAGCAAGCAGTAAAGTGTAAACACAGCTGGTAGATAATGCATAATGAGATCATCAACAGAGCAGAGACACAGTGTCCCCAAAGTCAGCAAGGACATGTCTTCGGCTCCCCTCATGTGAGTCGGGGGTCATTACAACCACGGACTGCACAGGAACCGCCTGAGGCTCCACTCCACAGAGCGCTAACCTCAAACCCTGCAGCCTTAGACCCCCAACGCAGCAACATCTTGCCACGCAGGTATCACAGCTGTGGGCGTGGCAAGAATCACTTACAGAGTGTGTTCCAGTGCATACTGCCAAGCCCTCCTCCCAAAACACCTGCTTCAGATGGATCTGATATTGACTCTCCTCATTTTAGTTCAAGAATCAGTTTTTTTAAAAGACTTATTTATTTGAAAGGGAGAGGGAGAGGGAGAGAGAGAGAGAGAGAAAGGAGAGAGAAGAGAGAGAGAGATCTTCTATCTGCTAGTTCACTCCCCCAAATAGTTGCAATGGCCAGGCCCGGGCCAGACCAAAGCCAGGAGCCAGTAGCTTCATCCAGGTCTCCCACATGGGTGCAAAGGCCCAGGTCATTAGCAGGAAGCCAGCTCAGCCGGACTTGAACCAGCACCCATATGGGATGCTGGTGTCACAGGCGGTAGCTTAACTCTCTACACCACCACTCTGGCACCAAGAATCAGTATTTTAACGAGCATTCTGATGCTCTAAATCTGAAAACTATTACACTACTGCACTTCCCAGACCACATCTTCCCAGACCACATCACATGTTTTCTTTGCTATAAAAGAATATTCCCATTTTTATAAAAGGCCTTCAGTAAGGATTCATTTTCTTGCTAGTTAGTAAATGTTAAGTGAGTAAGCCTAGGAATTCTAATTTTTTTTTAGCTCTATCTAGTTCTCCAAGTTAGTGGGGTCAGAGAGAAGACACTTGTTTGAATCTTTGGATTCCCAGTCCTGGAGACTGCCTTCTTGAACCAATCCAAGTTCTGTTCAGATGACACCTCAGCACTTTTCCCTTTCCAGCAGTTTATTTAGTGAAATTCATATTGCGAGGAAACATTTTCCAGCTAAAATTTATAGTGTTAAAACTTATTACTGAGCTAAATATGTAAATCAAATATATATTTTAAAATTATATAAAACTGTTAAGTTTTTAAAATAAAAATAACTTTTTTATATAGGAGGAGCAAAGAAAACAGGAAGCAGCACGTTTAAAAGGTATTTTTTCTCAACAGTTCATTAGACGAAATCTTAACTGATGACAGTTTGTGGCTGTAAAGAATCAAGAACTAACTGAAATGTCATTTAACTATGTCAAAGCCATGCAGATTTAAGTAAAACATTATTAGTAGGTGATGACCTTTTTTTTTTTAAGATAAACAAAACTGGCACTGTCATATTTTAAGTTAAAATGTGAAATTAAATTTTTTTTCTTATGTGTGCTAAGTGGTACCATATAGAAGTGCTAAAGGATCAAAAGACATGAGTTTTTAATGTAACCCTATATTGCATGTATCATAGTACCTCAAAACATTACCACCTACATAATTTTAGAAATGCCATCTATAAAATATAAGATATTCAAAATATCTTTTAAGATTAATGTACAAAATAGTATAATACATATTTTAGATATTCTTAAAAGTGATATTTTCTAAAACTTAACAATTTTAAATATCAAATGTGCAGCCTAAATAATATAATGAGAAAAACATGAGACCTAGAGTAATGAAAGTATGGACTGAAATCCATTTATTTTAATTAATTTATTTGAAAGGCAGAGTTACAGAGAGGCAGGGGCAGAGAGAGAGAGATCTTCCATCCGCTGGTTCACTCCCAAAATGGCCACTACAGCCAAGCTGGGCCGATCCAAAGCCAGGAGCTTCTTCCAGGTCTCCCATGCATATGCAGGGGCCCAAGCACTTGGGCCATCTTCTGCTGCTTTCCCAGGCCATAGCAGAGAGCAGGATCGGAAGAGCAGCAGCCGGTACTCGAACCAGCGCCCATATGGGATGTCAGCACTGCAGGCAGTGGCTTTTACGTGCTACACCACAGCATCGGCCTCAGAAATCCATTTTTATTTCATTTGTAATAGGTCATTTCTCTAAGTCTCAGTTTCTTCTTTTGTGAAGTGATGCTAACAATAACTACCTTGAAGAATCACTGAGAGTATAAATGAGACAAGGGATAATGTCAAAATGATTTGTAAACTGTAAGGCTCTAAAGGCATGTTAGTTATTTAGGCTATAAAACCCACCCAAAGGCCATTCCCACTGGATATCAAACATTTTGAATTTGCCTGTTCAAAGAGACATATTTTTTTAATTGGTGTTTTGAAAATAAAGTAGTACTTAAATATAAATGGTTAAGAAACTATCTTCTGGCTGATAAGTATTGAAAGGGAAATTTCTTAGGTCAATTAAATTTAGCAAAGTTTATTTGAGCAAAGGAAAACAAAAACTAAAATTATTCTAATTGAGCAGCTCATAAAACCAGAGCAGGTTCTGGGAACTACAATGAACATTATGATCAGACAGCATTTACAGAAAAATGAAGGTGAGAAATAGAAAACAACTTAATTGACTATAGCCAAATCAGTCAAGTTATCAATTAGTTACAGGGCTTACAGCCTAATCAGTTAACTGGCTATAGGGCCTTCTGCAACCAGCCAAAGCTCATTTACTGTGATTAAAATTTATATTGGCTTGATCATTTGTGCCTAATATAGGAGCCTAGTCCAAATCAATGGCTTCTTACAATTTTATTTAACTTAAGGAACATTCCAGAACTGAGATGTCTAGCTTAAGGAACATTCCAGAACTGAGAGGTCTAACCTAATTAGATTTTTTCCCTGTTAAAAACATATGGCTTTTATTTAGGCTAGAATTTTACTCTTGATTATCATGAAAATATTACTACTTCCCAAGTATACATTGAATTGTTTAGATGATTGTAGCAACTCAGAATTTCTTTATTCTGTTCATTGTAATCCTAGAGTCTGAATTGATTTTTTTTAAAAGTTGCCTTTTAATTAAAATTTGGCTCATGAATATTTAATATTCATAATGAATCTGATTTTTTGCAGCAATTAAAGATCACTCTAAAGATGAATTCCACCTTGCAACACAAAAGGGTCTTTGTCAGCCCCCAGAGAGTAGCTCCACAACAAATGGCAGCAGTGTTACATTAAGCTTATCAACTTTACCGTCTGATTCTTACTACAGCCAAAGTATAGACGCAGCTGATGACTGGTTTTCTGATGATTCCCTAGTGAAAAAGAGCTCTCCAAAGCCTCTTCTCAGGGAACCTCTAATGGAAAAAGTATTTTCATATCTATCTTCCTTTTCAAAGGAAGATTGTACTGAAAACGTAATGAATATTACACTACATGATGATCAAAAAGAGGAAAGCATTAAGGAAACATTTTCACAAAGAAACTCAGAGGTTGAAATACAAAACCTTCAACATAATATTGAATGACTTTTCTTTGGAAACCTTATGTACACTGACATCAGGTAAAGTTAAAACTGAATTACCATCCATTGAATCTCCTAACATGTTCATGCTAATACTGCTTTTCCTGTACTTTACCATGGAGTGGTCCCACTTACCTTGCTAGTTCTTATTTCTAGAAACAAAATTAAAGGAAGAACTAAAGGAATATCATGAACATTAAGCCTAACCCCATGTATGTCATCAAAAAACAAAAATTAATAGGAATGTACCTCAATATAGAGGAGAAATACTTGAAGAAATCTTCAACACAAATACAATATATTTTTGAATAAAACCTCCACAACATTTCCTTATGCTTTGGACATTTTCAATTTTATTTCAGTGTGGGTAAGGCTGGGTAGAATACCTCCATCAGTTTTTCTGAATTTCAAACATACAAATCGCCTCTAGATCTTAACATGTCATGCTTTTGGTAAACAATATAATTTGCTTCTACAGGGGAACTTAGAACACTGCAAAAAATCCAGAAAATAATCTTCTTTTCTAATGGTCCCCCAAGCATTGGCTTAACCCACTATCGTCAGCCCCATCTTTTTTTTTTTTTTTTTTTTTTTTTTTTTTTTTTTTGACAGGCAGAGTGGACAGTGAGAGAGAGAGAGAGACAGAGAGAAAGGTCTTCCTTTGCCGTTGGTTCACCCTCTAATGGCCGCCGCGGTAGCGCGCTGCGGCCGGCGCACCGCGCTGTTCCGATGGCAGGAGCCAGGTGCTTCTCCTGGTCTCCCATGGGGTGCAGGACCCAAGCACTTGGGCCATCCTCCACTGCACTCCCTGGCCACAGCAGAGAGCTGGCCTGGAAGAGGGGCAACCGGGACAGGACCGGTGCCCCGACCGGGACTAGAACCCGGTGTGCCGGCGCCGCAAGGCGGAGGATTAGCCTGTTGAGCCACAGCGCCGGCCAGCCCCATCTTTTGTTCTTAAATTATTCGTACCAAGGCCTGTACATCTCTTGCCAGAAGATAAATTATATAAATTACAATAAATGCCAAGGGACTTGTCTCAAATAATATGAGAGCATTATCCAGGCCTATGGCTTCTCACCAGAGAGACTATGAAAGGGAGTTAACTCTCTCTCTCTTTTTCTCTCTCTCCCTAGATCTGTAAGGAGTAGTCAAAATCAAAATTTTAATCAGCCTCTATCTCTTGGTACCCTGAAACTTCATCTTACTGACCATCCCAGAGAAGAGTATTATCTCTAATTTGGGTAAGGTTCTAAAACTTCCCTAGGAATTTGGAATTGGAGATAAGAAATTCAAGGATTGGTCTGACTAGTCTCTGGAATAGAGGAAATTTAAACTGGGAGTTGCAGGCTCCCATGTCCCATTGTGTAGCTTAGGAAGGAGAAGCAACAGATCTGCCATGAGAGAGCAGTGAAATATTGGCAAGTGCAAAGCGGAGATGAGAGATCAGGATAGCATGATTCCTAGCCGTCTACCGTGTTCCAGCCCTTGGTGAAGCATGGCTGTAATCCCTGCCCCACACTTGGTGAGCTATCCTTGTATCCTAATTATAAATGACCCTTTTTGTTTAAGCTGGCAAGATTTGATTTCTGTTACTGGCCATTGTACCTGAGGCCTAATTGTTTTTGTTGCATTTCTAATGTACCCTTGTAATATTTTATACATTTATTCCTTTTATAGAAATTAGGGAGAGTTTTGCTTCTGTTACTACAACCAAAGCATCCTAACTGAATTTTTATCTGTAATACTAGTGAGAAATAGAGATTTGTGCATATAAAGTAACTGTTATCCTATAACAATATAAAAATTGAATTTATTTCTTAAAACAACACTTTTTTATTAAAATATTATTCCATATTATTGGTGTATATATTAACCTCTTTTAAATGCCCAGTGAATTGTACTTAAGAAATTAAATCAGTCTAAAATAATCCTATTTTCAAGAACTGTAAAAGATACAAAATTTCAGCTTCTATGCAATCTGACAAATTAGCCTGCAATAATTTCATGTCTTTTGGATCAGAGACAAAGAACAGTTTAGTATCCGTATCAATAGCAGAAGCCAGACTATCATCACTTTCGCACCATTTCCTGAGCCCCAGTTCTTCCAGGATGGTGTAATGCCTGCACAAGCAGTGGGAAAAAATTTAGAGAACCTGATATTTTATAATGGACAGTAAAGCATGCCTGCCCTTTGCAGGGAACTGCTACATCTTCCAAGTTTGTTTGCCATTAAACATTATTGAGACAATAATTGGGAATATAAACAATCTTATGGGTTTGCAGAAATACAAGAAATGTATAATTAGCTTGTCCAAGGGTACTAATTACTGTTCATTTGATTACAAATTCTGAAAAACAATTAAATTAGCTTAGGAAAATTATTTCATGGCCAGAATCCAAATGACAGTAGGACAACTAAATGTAGGAGACACAAGTCTGCAAGCTCTCATTTATTAATGATGATGAAATAAAGACCCTCCATAACAAACAGAAATTGAAAGAATTTGTCACCACCCATACAGCACTAAAAAAAGATACTTAAGGATGTGCTGCACACAGAAACAAAGGAAGAAAATCTCCCAGTAAAAGGTCAAAGGATATTCAAAGCAGTAAGAATACTTTTGGAAAAATGGCAGGGCAAAATCATCACTTATCAATAGTCACCATGAATGTAAACGGCCTCCCAACTCTCCAGTTCAAAGACACAGACTAGCTGAATGGATTAAAAAAACAAACCCATCCATTTGCTGCTTACAAGAAACACCTCTCACCAACAAAGATATAAGCAGATTGAGAGTGAAAGGATGGAAAAAGATAGTCCATGCCAACAGAAACCAAAAAAGAGCTGGGGTAGCCATCCTAATATCAGACAAAATAGACTTTAACACAAAATTGTTAAAAGAGACAGAGAAGGGCACTATGTAATAATTAAGGCATCAATTCAACAGGAAGATGTAACTATCATAAACGTATATGCATCTAATTACAGGGCACCTAGCTATTTAAAAGAAATGTTAAAGGACCTAAAGAGAAACATAGACTCCACTACAATAGTCATGGCGGACTTCAATACCCCACTTTCAGCAATGGAAAGATCAACCAGACAGAAAATCAGCAAGGAAACAGCAGAGTTAATCAATGCTATAGACCAAATGTACCTAATTTTTCATCCTACAGTTGCAGAATACATGTTCTTCTCACCAGTGCATGGAACTTTCTCTAGGATTGACCACATACTAGACCATAAAGCAAGTCACAGCAAATTCATAAAACAAAATCATATCATGCATCCTCTCAGACCACAATGGAATGAAGCTGGAAATCAGCAACTCAGGAATCTCTAGAACATAAGCAAACACATGGAGACTGAACAACAAACTCCTGAATGAATAGTGGGTCATAGAAGAAATCAAGAGAAAGCAAAAAATTTATGAAAACAATTGAAGATAACCATACAACACATCAAATCTTATAGGATACAACAGAAGCAGTGTTAAGAGGAAAGTTTATAGCAATTGGTGCCTACTTCAAGAAATTGGAAAAGCACCAAATAAATGAGCTATCATTACATCTCAAGGATCTAGAAAAACAAAAGAAAACCAAACCCAAAACTAGTAGTAGAAAAGAAATGTTAAAATCAGAGAAGAAACCAAAAAATTGAATCAAAAAATACAAAACAAATGCTGATCATTTGAAAAAATAAGCAAAATTGACACACAATTGTCCCAACTAACCAAAAAAAGGAGAGAGAATACCCAGATCAATAAAATTAGAGATGAAAAAGGAAATGTAGCAACAGACACCACAGAAATAAAATGAATCATCAGAAATTTCTACAAAGACCTATATGCCAACAAACTGGGAAAAATAGATCAATGGATAGATTCCTGGGCACATACAACCTACCTAAATTGAGCCATAAATATATGGAAAACCTAAAAAGACCCATATCCAAGACAGAAATTGAATCAGTAATAAAGACTCTCCCAACAAAGAAAAGCCCAGGACTGAATGGCTTAACTGCTAAATTCTACCAGACATTTGAAGAAGAACTACCTCTAATTCTTCTCAAGTTATTCAAAACAACTGAAAGGGAGGAAATTCTCCCAGAGTCGTCTTATGAGGCCAGCATCAACTTAATTCCTAAACCTGAAAAAGATGCAACTGAGAAAGAGAATTGCATACCAATTTCCCTGATGTACATAGATGCAA
Organism: Lepus europaeus; assembly: GCF_033115175.1. NCBI lineage: Eukaryota > Metazoa > Chordata > Mammalia > Lagomorpha > Leporidae > Lepus > Lepus europaeus. The sequence goes on from NC_084831.1 coordinate 42,647,352, forward strand.
AAATACTCAACAAAATTTTAGCCAATTGAATCCAACAACACATCAGAAAAATCATTCACCTGGACCAAGTGGGATTTATTCCTGGTATGCAAGGATAGTATAACATTCACAAATCAGTCAATGTGATACATCACATTAAGAAACTGCAGAACAAAAAACATGATAATCTCAAAAGATGCAAAGAAATCATTTGATAAAATACAACACCTTTTCATGATGAATGCTCTAAGAAACTTGGGTATAAAAAGAACATTCCTCAACACAAGGCAATTTATGACAAACCCATGGCCAGTATCCTACTGAATGGGGAAGAGTTGGAAGCATCCCACTGAAATCTGGTACCAAACAAGCATGCCCACTCTCACCATTGCTATTCAACACAATGCCGGAAGTTTTAGCCAGAGCCATTAGGCAAGAAAAAGAAATCAAAGGGATATAAATTGGGAAGGAGAAAAATCAAACAATCCTTATTTGTAGATGACATGATTCTATATATAGGGGATCCAAAAGACTCCACCAAGAGACTATTGGAACTCATAGCATAAAAGATTTTGGTAAAGTTGCAGGATATAAAATCATTACACAAAAATCAACAGCCTATGTATACACAGTCAATGTCAAGGCTGAGACTGAGCTTCTAAAATCAATCCCATCCACAATAGCTACAAAAAATATCAAATATCTTGGAACAAATTTAACCAAGGATGTCAAAGATCTCTCCAATGAGAATTACAAGACATTAAAGAAATAAATGGAAGAAGATACAAAAAATGCAAAAATGTTCCATGTTCATGGATTTGGAGAATCAATATCATCAAAATGTCCATTCTTCCAAAAGCAATTTACAGATTCAATGTGATGACAATCAAAACACCAAATATATTCTTCTCAGATCTAGAAAAAAATGATGCTGAAATTCTTATGGAAACACAGGAGACCTCAAATACCTAAAGCAATCTTATACATCAAAAAAAAAAAAAGCTGGAGGCACCACAATACCAGATTTATTTAAGACATACTACAAAGCATTATAATCAAAATAGCATGGTACTGGTACAAAAACAGATGGATAGACCAATGGAACAGAATAGAAATGCCAGAAATCAATCTAAGCATCTACAACCAACTTATAATTGACCAAGGAACTAAAACCAAACCCTGGAACAAGGATAGTCTCTTCAACAAATGGTGCTGGGGAAACTGGATTTCCCCCTGAAGAAGTATGAAGCAAGACCCCTACCTTACATCTTACACAAAACCCACTCAAAATCGATTAAAGATCTAAATCTACTACCTGACACTATCAAATTATTAGAGAACATTGAGAAACTCTGCAAGACATTGGCACAGGCAAAGAGTTCTTGGGAAATACCCCAGAGGCACAGGCAGTCAAAGCCAAAATTAACAAATGAGATTACTTGAAATTGAGAAGTTTCTGTACTGCAAAAGAAATACTAAGGAAAGAGAAGAGGCAACAGAAAGAATGGGAGAAATTATTTGCAAACTACGCAACCAATAAAGAATTAATAATCAGAATCTACAAAGAGATCAAGAAACTCCACAATAACAAAACAAACAACCCAGTTAAAAGATGGCAAAGGACTTAAACACATATTTTTCAAAAGAGGAATTCCAAATGGCCAACAGACACATGAAAAAATGTTCAGGATCACTAACAGTCAGGGAAATGCAAATCAAAACCACAATGAGGTTTCACATCACACCAGTTAGAATGGCCCTCATACAGAAATCAACAAACAGCAAATGCTGGAGAGGATGTGGGGAAAAGGGCACCCTAACTCACTCTTGGTTGGAATGTAAACTGGTAAAGCCACTATGGAATACAGTATGAAGATACCTCAAAAATCTGACCTACCATATGACCCAGCTATCCCACTGCTGGGAACTTACCCAAGGGAAATTAAATCAGTAAACAAAAGAGCTATCTGCACCTCTATGTTTATTGCAGCTCAGTATCATTGCAGCATCAACCGAAGACTGGATAAAGAAGTTATGGGATATGTGCACTATGGAATACTACACCGTAATAAAAAAGAATGAAATCCAGTCATTTGTAACAAAATGGAACAAGCTAGAAAACTTCATATTAGTGAAATAACCCAGTCCCAAAGAGACAAATACCATATGTTCTCCCTGATCTGTGAGAATTAATAGCACTTCTAAAATGAAAGCTATAGAAGTGAAATTGACAAATTTAGAATCAATAACTTGTTTGAAAGCTTTACTTAATATATGCTAAATTGATCTTCTATATATAAAGATAATTGAAAATGAATCTTGATGTGAATGGGAGGGGAGAGGGAATGGGAGAGGGGAGGATTGTGGGTGGAGGGAAGTTATGGGTGGGGGAAAGCTATTGTAATCCATAAGCTGTACTTTGGAAATTTATATTCATTAAATAAAAGTTAAAAAAATTCAATGACTTGAATAGTTCTTGTCCTGTCAAGGGACAGTTTTTTATTGTTACCTTTTATTTTGTATTTTCATTTTTTCTTTGTTTTCTTTTTCCTTTCTCTTCTTCATACTATATGTTGAACTCTTTATATAACATAGAATTAATTATATGTATATTAAGTCAATTGGAAAAAGATCCCAGTAAAAAAATATGAGAGGGCGGGAGGAGGCAATCTATAACTGTAAAGCAGTACAGTTCTGCATACAGTCCTACAGACTTACTTCTAAAGGTACAGCCTAAAAACTTGTCATGGGACTCCAAACTCATTAAAATTGGTGGTATAAATGCCATCTTAATTGTTAAAATGATCATATTAAATGTTAAAGTCAACATATAGATAGGTGTAAGTGTAAAAGTGATCATATAAATAACATCAAGTGCCTGGTAATAATAATAGAATTAAAAAGGAAGGAATGTCCAATATGGGAAGCAGTCTACACAGCAGACTCCTGGAATGACATTCACTGTAAATAACACTCTGACCTCAGAATCAGCCCTTGAGGCTTCCTGGTCTGGCTGAAAGGCCTGTGAGAGCATTGCAGGCATGGAAAGTCAAGACTCTGTGGCAAAAAATAGCCTACACAGAAGATCTCTGTGAGACCTCAGTGGAAAGAAGGATGTACTTTTGTCTGAAGGGAGGAGAGAACATCCACTTTGCTTATGGCTGTGTCCAAATACTGATGGAGTCTATAGTCACTAAAGGCTTCCATAGCCTTGGCAGCACATGGCAAGAGCCTCAGGTGATCACTGATGTCATAAATATAAATAAGAGTGTTAATTAAAGGAACAACAGAAGTCACTGGGCACTTACTCCCCTACCTGGGTTGTACTGTGAGAATTAACTACAAATGTTCTCAAACTGTACTCTATATGTTGTGTGTGGGTAGGTGGGTGCTACTGTTGAAATCTGTGTTTAACATGGAGCTGCTCCTCTGTATATAAAATCAAACTAAAAATGGACCATAATGATGAAGGCGATGGGAGAGGGAGGTGGGATGAGAGTCAGAATGGGAGGGTGGGTATGGGGGAAAGAAACACTGTATTCCTAAAGTTGTACCTGTGAAAAATTCATTCATTAAATAAAAACTTTTAAAAAATGAGATTACTTGAAATTGAGAAGTTTCTGTACTGCAAAAGAAATACTAAGGAAAGAGAAGAGGCAACAGAAAGAATGGGAGAAATTATTTGCAAACTACGCAACCAATAAAGAATTAATAACCAGAATCTAAAAAGAGGTCAAGAAACTCCACAATAACAAAGCAAACAACCCAGTTAAGAGATGGCAAAGGACTTAAACACGCTTTTTTTTTTTTTTTTTTTTTTTTTTTTTTTGCCAGGCAGAGTTAAACAGTGAGAGAGAGACAGAGAAAGAGTTATAGACCGTGAGAGACAGGGAGAAAGGTCTTCCTTCTGTTGGTTCACTCCCCTAATGACCGCCATGACCAGCGCTGTGCCAATCCGAAGCCAGGAGCTGGGTACTTCCTCCCGGTCTCCCATGTGGGTGCAGGGACCCAAACACTTGGGCCATCCTCCGCTGCCCTCCTGGGCCACAGCAGAGAGCTGGACTGGAAGAGGAGCAACTGGGACTATTACCCGGCACCCAACCCGGACTAGAACCCGGGGTGCTGGTGCCACAGGCAGAGGATTAGCCAAATGAGCCACGGCGCTGGCCCAAACACACATTTTTCAAAAGAGGAAATACCAACGGCCAACAGACACATGAAAAAATTCAGGATCACTAGCTATCAGGGAAATGCAAATCAAAACCACAATGAGCTTTCACCTCATCCCAGTTAAATTGGCTGTCATACAGAAATCAACAATCAACAAATGCTGGAGAGGATGTGGGGTAAAGGGAACCCTAACTCACTGTTGGTTGGAATGTAAATTGGTAAGGCCACTATGGAATACAGTATGAAGATACCTCAAAAATCTGAATATAGACCTACCATATGGCCCCGCCATCCCACTCTTGGGAATTATCCAGGGAAATGAAGTCAGTAAATAAAGAGTTATGTGCACCCCCATGTTTATTGCAGCTAAATTCAAAATAGCTAAGATGTGGAATCAACCTAAAGTCTGTCAACTGAAGACTGGATAAAGAAATTACAGGATATGTATACTATGGAATACTACACAGTGGTTTAAAAAAAAAAAATCCGGTCATATGCAGCAAAATGGATGAATCTGGAAAACATCAGACTTAGTGAAATAAGCCAGTCCCAAAGGAACATATACCACATGTTCTCCCTGAACTGTGAGAACTAATAGAGCACCTAAAACAAAATCTGTAGAAGTGAGATTGACACTTCAAGAAGGGATAACTTGAGCTGCCCTTGTCTTGACTGTTGAGGAACAGTCTCTCTCTCTCTCTCTTTTTTTAATTTCTTCATATTGTTTGTTGAGCTCTTTATGTAACATATAGTTAATCATATGTGTATAAAGTCAATTGAGAATAGATCTCAGTAAAAAATAAGAGTGGGAATAAGAGAGGGACGAGGAAGTTTGTAACTGTAAAGCTGTATAGTTCTGCATTCCTACAGACCTACTTCTAAGGGTACAGTTTAAAAACTTATCATGGGATCCCAAATCCCATTAAGCTAGGTGGTAAAAATGCCATCTTGAGTGTTAAAGTGATCATATTAAGTGTTGAAATGAACATATAGATAGAATTAAATATTAAAGTGATCATATAAATAGGATCAAGTGTCTGGTAATAATAGAATTTAAAAAGAGAATGTTCCAACATGGGAAGCAGTCCATACAGCAGACTCATAGAATGACAATCACTTTCAGTAATACTCAGACCTCAGAATCAACACTTACGGCTTCCTGGTCTGGCTGAAAAGCCCATGAGAACATTTCAGGCATGGAAAGCCAAAACACTGTGGCAAAAAATGTTCTACATGAAGGATCTCTGTGAGTGAGACCCTAGCAGAAAGAAGCAACCATCAAAGAAGGATGTTCTTTTCTCTAAAGGGAGGAGAGAACTTCCACTTTACTTATGGCCTTGTCTAAATACTGGTGGAGTTTGTGGATTCAAAAAGCTTTCATAGGCTGCCACTGTGGTGTAATGGGTAAAGCCACCACCTGCAGTGCCGGCATCCCATATGGGTACCGGTTTGAGTCCTGGCTGCTCCACTTCTGATCCAGCTTTCTGCTGTGACCTGGGAAGCAGTATAGAACTACCTAAGTCCTTGGGCCCTGCACTAGTGTGGGAGGCCTGGAAGAAGCTCCTGGCTCCTGGCTTCAGATCAGCCTAGCTCCAGCCATTGTGGTCATCTGGGGAGTAAACCAGCTGATGGAAGACCTCTCTGTCTCTCTTTCTCTGCCTCTGCTTTTCTATAACTCTGACTTTCAAATAAATAAATAAATCTTTTTTTTAAAAAAGGCTTCCAGGGCTGGTGCTGTAGCACAGTGGGTTAATCCTCTGTCAGTGGTGCCGGCATCCCATATGGGTGCCAGTTCTAGTCCCAGCTGCTCCTCTTCCAGTCCAGCTCTCTGCTGTGGCCTGGGAAGGCAGTGGAGGATGGCCCCAAGTTCTTGGGCCCCTGCACCCACGTGGGAGACCAGGAAGGAGCACCTGGTTCCTGGCTTTGGATGGGTGCAGCTCCAGCCATTGTGGCCATTTAGGGAGTGAACTAACAGAAGGAAGACCTTTCTCTCTGTCTCTCCTTCTCACTGTCTGTAACTCTACCTTTCAAATAAATAAATAAAAATCTTTAAAAAAAAAAAAAAGGCTTCCATAGCGTAGGCAGCTCATGTCAAGAGCCTCAGGTGGTCACTTATGTCATACATAAGGGTGTTAATTGTTAAATTAACAACAGGAGTCACTGTTTACTAACTTGCCATGTAGGACCTCTGTCCTCAGTGAGTTGTATTATGAGAACTAACTGTAAAACAAGTTCTCAAATAGTTTTTTGTGTGTGCCAATTGTTGAAATCTTTAGCTAGTATACAGTTGGTCTTCTGTGCACAAAGAAAATGACTCTTAATGGAAAATGGGACTGGGATGGGGAGAGGGAGGAGGAGGGTGGGTGGGAGTGTGAGTGGGAGGGCAGGTATGTTGGTAACTATATTCCTAAAGTTGTACTAATGATATTTGTATTCCTTAAAAAATAAATTTAAAAAATTTAATAAGGTAAATATATAGTCAAATTCAGAATATTCTAATACTGTAATGATGGAGCATAAATCACTTTTAACTATGTATAAAAGTTAAAAGATAAAATTATTAAAAGAACTATAGGTGGCCAACATTGTGGCATTGCAAATAAAGCTGCTCCCTGTAACACCAGCATCCCAAATGGATGCCAGTTCCAGCCCATGCTACCCCATTTCCAATCCAGCTCCCTGGTAATATGTCTAGGAAGGCAGCAGAAGATTGTCCAAGTGCTTAAGCCCCTGCCACCACATGGGAGATGGAGTTCCTGCCTCCTGGCTTTGAGCCAGCCCCTGCAATTGTATCCATTTGGATAATAAACCAGTGGATGGAATATCTGTCTCTCTAACTCTCCCTCTTTCTCTGTGTAACTCTGCCTTTCAAATAAATTAATAAACCTTAAAAAAAAAAAGACTCCACTACATGCTTCATATAAGAGATTAACTTCAGCTTTAATTTCCAGTACTTGGATAGTCTTAAATCCCTTTTCTGACAACTTGGATCAATAAGACTCTACCTTGGGGCCCGTGTTATGAAGCAGCAGATAAAGTAGCCGCCTGCAACTCCAGCATCCCATATGGGTGCCAATTTGTCTCCCAGCTACTCCACTTCTGGTCCGTTTCTATGCTAATGGCCTTGGAAAAGGAGTGGAAGATGGCCTAAGTACTTGAGCCCCTGCCACCCACGTGGAAGGCCTGGATGAAGCTCCTGGCTTTGGCCTGGCCCAGACCTGGTCATTACAGCCATCTAGGATAGTGAACCAATGGATGGAAGATGTCTCCTTGTCTCTTCCTCTCTCTCTGTAACTGACTTTCAAATCAATAAATAAATCTTTAAAAAAAAATACTCTACCTTTCTGCTTTCAGTTCTATTCCCCAGGTGCTACAGAATCAGGAATACCCTAAGAGGGAAAGCCTATTAAACATATGTCTTACCTAATATAGCTCCCTTCTTTCAAACGTCAGATCTCCAGTTCATGCCTTCTTTTGGCTGCCTTCACGTTTTCTTCCTTTTTTTCTCATATATTTACTTTATAAAAAAAGCATTAACAAAACAACCATTCACAGTGATTGTTCATAGTTATGGAGTACAATGTGACATTTCAATACATGAATGTGTCCCAGGGCAGGGTCCCATATGAGTGCCCATTCAAGTCCTGGCTGCTCCATTTCCAATCCAGCTCCTTGGTAATGCTGGGAAAGCAGTGGAAGATGGCCCAAGTACTTGGGCTCCTGCCACCTACTTGGGAGACCCGGATTAAGCTCCCCTAGCCATTGTGGCCATCTGGGGAGTGAACAAGCATTTGGAAGATATCTCTCTCCAGGAAAATAATATTCTCTAGGAATCTAAATTTGCCAGCTAGTTTATGTCTACTCAGATATAGCAAGTATATCAAAAAGTAAAGCATGTTATGGGAGCTGGCATTGTGGAATAGCAGGTTGAGACATCACCTGTGATGCTGATTTGAATCCCAGGTACTCTGCTTTTGATCCAGCTCCCTGTTAACTCACCTGGGATGCCTGCATTCCATATCAGAGGGCCTGGTTCAAATCCCAGCTACTCTGCTTCCGATCCAGCTTCCTGCTAACATGCACCCTGGGAGGCAGCAAATAATGGTTCCAAGTACTCAGGTCCCTGCCACCCACATGGTAGACTCTGACTGAGCCCCAGGCTCCAGGCCATGGCCTGGCCCAGCCCCAGCTACTGCAGGCATATGGGGAGTGAACCAGAATATGGACGATGTCTCTCTCTCTCTCTCTCTCTCTCTCTCTCTCTCCCTCTCCCTCTCTCTCTCTCAAAGTGAAAAAATATTTTAAAACTAATAAAACAATACTATTAATAATAATAGCTGCTTTAAGTATTGATAAAAAAAAGTTGGAGAGCCTGACAAAATCAGTTATAGGAAGAGCAACAAGCTGAAATCTTCTCTAATGTGCAGTGTCTTAAGTAAAAGGGCCAGCACTGTGGGCTGTAGGCTAAGCCTCCGCCAACAGTGCCAGCATCCCGTATGGACACTGGTTCATGTCTCTGCTGTTCCTCTTCCAATCCAGCTCTCTGTTACCAGCCTGGGAGGGCAGTGGAAGATGGCTTAAGTGCTTGGGCCCCTGCACCCACATGGGAGACCCAAAAGAAGCTCCTGACTCCTGACTTCGGATCGGCTCAGCTCTGGCCATTGCAGCCATTTGGAGAGTGAACCAGCAGAGGATGGAAGACTTTTCTCTGTCTCTCCCTCTCTCTGTAACTCCACCTCTCAAATAAATAAATAAATCTGAAAAAAAAGATAAAAGATCACTATGATAGTATGTAAAGTGTTCTTCAAAAATCCAAGTATGCTATTTTGAAACACCTGTAACTTAACATCATCCTCCAAGCTTAAGTTCATAAAAGAGATTCTAGACCATCAATACAGTTAAAGCCAACTATTTCATATCTTAACTCTTCTATTCTTTTTCTTTCTTCTGTTCTTCCATCTGTTTTCTGCTATGTACAAAGTTCTGTAAGGAAGCTATTAGGTTTTGTAACAAGGGCTCCCTCTGTTGGCTGTGTAGCAACAAAACAGCAACCATTTGACTTTCAGAAGAAACGATTGCTTTAGATATTTACAGTAATTCCATTTTGTTTTTAAGAAAATCTAAGACCTTACTCATAGGTTACAATAATTTATAAAGTATTCAAATAAATGTAAAGTACAGTTATTAGATCTTTTAAGTTTAAACCAAAGGAATATTTTTGTACTTGCAGTCACCATTTTCATTGGCATCATTCCATTTCCTCATCAAAGAGTCACTTATGTTTATTAAGTTGGAGAGTTATTTGAATTTCATAATAGAAGTACCCAGAATGTTATATCCTGTTCTGTCCACAGTCATACAACTGAACTTTATTATCACTTATCAGTAATACCACTACTTGGGAATGGCACTTCTACAAAACTCCCAGATGGCCTAAGCCCATGACACGATGGCTCCCAATCGCTCCCGATGAATTCCTGGCAGAGGCTGCAGTGAAATTGCCACCAGGTAGGACTGCCTCGAAGGGCTGCAATGGAATCGTACGCTCATTCCACAAAGACTCATTAGCACTTGCTCTGAAACAGCTCTCTGCTTGGGAGGCAGGTTTATAACACGCACTCTAAGCTCCCAAACCCCTTAGTCAGTGAGAACGATACTGGGCAACCAAAGCAAGACCTCCAAACAGAGTGTGGCGAATGTAATGACAGTGCTACAATATGCCATAAAAGCAGAGAGAAATATTAAATATAATAGAGAGAAGTCAGGCAGACATTTTACAGTAGGTACCATTTGGCTTGAATAGGTCATAAGTTCCACGGTGGCAGGGTATTTGCCTGTGGTTTTCATGCTACATCTAAGTTCCTGCAACCATGTCAGCCACATAGTAAGTGCTTCATAAATTGTCACTGAGCGAGTGATTAGATTTTTGAAATGAATAAAAATTTTACTGGATGAGCATTGTGGTATAATGCATAAAGCCTACACCTGCAATGCTGACATCACATATGGGTGCTGATTCCAGTCCCAGCTGTTCCATTTGTGATCCAGCTCCCTGCTAATTTGCCTGGGAAAGCAGCAGAAGATGGTCCAAGTGCTTGGGCCCCTGCACCCATTTGGAAAACCTGGAAGAAGCTCCAGGCTCCGGGCTCCTGGCTTCAGCCTGGCCCAGCCCTGGCAATTGCAGCCATTTGGGAAGCAAACCCATGGATGGAAGAACTTTCTGTCTGTCTCTCCCTCCTCTATAACTCTACTTTTCAAGTAAATAAAATAATTATTTTAAAAAAAGAATTTTATTGGCAGAAGAAGTCAGAAAAAAATTTCTCTTTTGAAAATGCCTATCCTCAAAAATCAAAGCTTTTATTTGTTTTGTTTATCCTGCCCAAAGCTTCCCCCTAGCTTTCTTTTCTTTTTAAGATTTTCTTTATTTATTTGAGAGATAGATACACAGACAGAGAGAGGGACAGAGAGAAAGGTCTTCCATCTGCTGGTTCACTCCACAATGGACCATTTTTTTTTTTAAAGACACAGAGTTACAGAGAGAAGGAGACACAGAGAGAGAGCTCTTCCATCTGCTGGTTCACTCCCCAGATGGCCGGAGCTGAGCCGATCCAAAGCCAGGAGCCAGGAGCTTCTTCTGGGTCTCCCACATGGGTGCAGGGCTTGGGCCATCTTCCACTGCTTTCCCAGGCCATAGCAGAGAGCTGGATCGGAAGAGGAGCAGCCAGGACTAGAACCGGCGTCCATATGGGATGCCGGCGCCTCAGGCCAGGGCTTTAACCCGCTGCGCAACAGCACCGGCCCTGGACCACCTTCTACTGCTTTCCCAGACCATAGCAGAGAGCTGGATCAGAAGTGGAGCATGCAGGGCACGGACTGGTGCCCATATGGGGTGCCGGCACTGCAGGCGTAGGTTTAGCTTAATACTTCACGGCACCAGCTCCTCTTTTATATATATATATATATATATATATATATATATATATATATTTATTTTTTATTTATTTGAAAGGCAGAGTTACAGAGAGAGAAATTTTCCACCTGCTAGTTCACCCCCAAAATGGGCACAACATTCAGGGCTGGGCCAGGACTCGAACCTGAGCCCATATGGGATGCCAGTGTCATAGGTGGGGCTTACCATGCTACGGCACAGTGCTGGCCCCTCCATTTTCCTTATGATAAAGTATGGTGACTGTCTACTTCTCTTGAGTTATATCCATGTATTTAATACATAAACCAGTAAGACTGACAGATTCTGATATGGAATGGACATTCTTAATTTCATTTAGCAGTCCAAAACCACATGATATTATGCCGTGTGAATTGCTCATATACCAGCTAATTTAAAATATAATATGGGCTATTAATAAGCACACTGATCTTCCCGGTTTCCCCTCTTCCAGGCCAGCTCTCTGCTGTGGCCAGGAAGTGCAGTGGAGGATGGCCCAAGTCCTTGGGCCCTGCACCCCATGGGAGACCAGGAGAAGCACCTGGCTCCTGCCATCGGATCAGCGTGGTGCACCGGCCGCAGTGCGCCTACCGCGGCGGCCATTGGAGGGTGAACCAACGGCAAAAGGAAGACCTTTCTCTCTGTCTCTCTCTCTCGGTCCACTCTGCCTGTCCAAAAAAAATAAATAAATAAATAATAAGCACGCTGATCTTGTGCATATATGTCTCTCTGTAACTCTGCCTTTCAAGTAAATACATAAATCTTAAAAAAAGAGAGAGAGAGAACTGACTTCTACTGGAATAATTTCAAAAGTTAATTTTCTTTTTTTTTTTTTTTTTTATTGACAGAGTTAGACAGTGAGAGAGAGAGACAGAGAGAAAGGTCTTCTCTCCATTGGTTCACCCCCCAAATAGCCGCCACGGCTGGCTCTGCGCCCATCCGAAGCCAGGAGCCAGGCGCTTCTTCCTGGTCTCCCATACAAGTTCAGGGGCCCAAGCACTTGGGCCATCCGCCACTGAGTTTCCTGGCCACAGCAGAGAGCTGGACTGGAAGAGGAGCAACCAGGACTAGAACCCGGCGCCACAGGCAGAGGATTAGCCAAGTGAACCATGGCGCCAGCCCCAAAAGTTAATTTTCTAAAAAGGTTAATACCAGGGACTTATTCTAACTCTAGCTGACAGTGTCTTCTGATCATTGGATGTGAATTCTGTTGCTGTATTTTTTTAAATTGTCCCTTTTAGTTTCATTCTGTTCTGGCCATCCCCATAACGTTGATTAAATAATCCCAAGCACTTTTTTTTTTGGACAGGCAGAGTGGACAGTGAGAGAGAGAGACAGAGAGAAAGGTCTTCCTTTACCATTGGTTCACCCTCCAATGGCCACCGCGGCCGGCGCACTGCTGCCGGCGCACCACGCTGATCCGAAGGCCGGAGCCAGGTGCTTCTCCTGGTCTCCCATGGGTGCAGGGCCCAAGCACTTGGACCATCCTCCACTGCCTTCCCGGGCCACAGCAGAGAGCTGGACTGGAAGAGGAGCAACTGCGACAGAATCCAGCACCCCGACCAGGACTAGAACCCAGTGTGCCGGTGCCGCAGGCAGAGGATTAGCCTATTGAGCCGCGGCGCCGGCTCCAAGCACTTTTTTTTTTTTTTAAGATTTATTTATTTATTTATTTATTTGAAAGGCAGAGCTACAGAGAGGCAGAGGCAGAGAGAGAGAGAGAGAGAGAGAGAGAGAAAGGCAAGGTCTTCCATCCACTGGTTCACTCCCCAAATGGCTGCAACAGCCAGAGCTGTGCTGATCCAAAGCTAGGAGCCATAAGCTTCTTTCGGGTCTCCCACGTGGTTGCAAGGCTTAGGCCATCTTCCACTGCTTTCCCAGGCCATAGCAGAATGCTGGATCGGAAATGGAGCAGCCAGGATTCGAACCGGTGCCCATACGGGATGCCAGCACTGCAGGGAAATGATGAGATGGGGCTGCTGATGTCAGTTGAAGCCACATTATGAAGGGTTTTGCTGAGTCTTTAATTTTTAGACAATGAAGAATAGTTGAAGAATTATGAAACACCTACAGCTAAGAGCAAGTTAAAGATGATATTTGTGCGTATCAAATGAAGAAGACCAGGAGAGCTATGTGGGGCCATGTTAACAGCTCGTTGGACCTTATGGTAACTGACATCAGTTATATATTCAGGCTATAGTTACATGATGTCAGCCTTTTAGATGAAAACGGAAAACTTCAGTCAAACATCTGGTTGTTTAGTCTACCCAACATCAAAGGCCCGGCTGCTCTGACGCTTTCAGATGTTGGCTGCATGGTTTCGTTTTCATCTCCGTCTAAGAGGCCTGCTAGACACAATCACTATGATTTTTGTCAGCTTTAGGCTTGAGGGTTTTTTTTTCTTAATTATAAAAACATTTTTATAACAACATAAAAGGATTTTTAAAAAATGAAAAAGAAAACCTCCCTAATACCATTTCTCTAAAACAAGTGGTTTTATTTTTGCGTATTCTCTTTATAAGCATATAAAGGCTGCATCCCTTACCCAGAGTGAACACATGCTTATGTCCTTTTCATTGCACTTATTGTTATATCTTAATTTTAATGTAGCTCATACTTTTAAATATTATGACATAGTAATATTAACTGGATATGCAGGAATCTACTGAATTTTTACACTCTCAGATTATTAGAAATTTTTGTGCCTCTTTCTTAACATGAATAGCTTCTTTGTTCATGGACTCTTTTCCTCTAAATAATTTCATAGGACAGCCAGTTAAAAGTCAACCCATTTTTCTGACTCAATAAGATTTCTAGGGGACAGCATGATGCCACGCCTGGTTAAGCATCCCTTGCAATGACAGCATTCCATATTGGCGTGGAGTACGTTTGAGTTCTGGCCGTTTTGCTTCTGATTCAGCTTCCTGCTAATGCACTTGAGAAAGCAGCATATGATGGCCTAAATACTTGGGCCCCTTCCACCCATGTGGGAGACCAGGATTTTTCAGCCATTTGAGGAATAAACCAGTGAACAGGAGATCTTGCTCTCTTTCTCCATCACTCTGCCTTCCAAATAAATAAATCTTCTTTTAAAAATGCTTTATAAACCCTAACAACACACACACAACACATACCCAAGCATAATAGTACAGATATTGAAAACACAAGAACAAAGAAAAACTTACTTTAAAAAGTATATAGATTTCTGGCCAGTGCCGTGGCTCAATAGGCTAATCCTCCGCCTGCAGCGCCAGCACACTGGGTTCTAGTCCCGGTCGGGGCACCGGATTCTGTCCCGGTTGCCCCTCTTCCAGGCCAGCTCTCTGCTGTGGCCCAGGAGTGCAGTGGAGGATGGTCCAAGTCCTTGGGCCCTGCACCCACATGGGAGACCAGGAGAAGCACCTGGCTCCTGCCTTCGGATCAGCATGGTACGCCAGCCGCGGCGGCCATTGGAGGGTGAACCAATGGCAAAGGAAGACCTTTCTCTCTGTCTCTCTCTCTCACTGTCCACCCTGCCTGTCCAAAAAAATAAATAAAAAGTATATAGATTTCTGTATCTCAAAGGAATTATACAAGTTTATACTGATATCAACAATATATGAGTTCCTACAGTGGATTCCCCACATATAATTTCACCACAGTCTTATCAATATTAAGGCTATAACTTCAGTGTTTTAATTTCTAACTAATTTAACTGATTCAACACATTTCTCTCCAAATCAATAAAATGAGAACAAACGATTTTTTAAAAAAGCATAAACTTGTGATCAAAGAGAATGCAAAGATAAAGGTGTTAGTGGACCTGAACACATTTTTATTTTTCTAATCCAGCATTTTCTAAATGCATTATTTGATAGGCAGATAAAGAAAGAAACTGAGGGAGGAGGGAAAGAGAGAAAGAGAGTGAGCAAGCTCGCATTCACTGGTTTCAATCCCCAAACATCCGCAACAGCTGAAACTTGGTCAATTTGAAGTCAAGAGCAAATACCTCAATCCAAGACTCCCATGTGAGAGTCAGGAACCAATTACTTGAGCCATTACTACTGCCTCCCAAGATCTGCATTAGTGGGAAGCAGGAGATAGGAGCAAGAGCTGGGTATCAAATCAGGTACTCTGATATGGGACAAGAGCATCTTAATTGGTGTCAACCAGTAGGTCAATGTCTGCCCCCTAGTGGACACATTTTTAGAAGTGGGGAACTTAGTGGAGTTGGGAAAGATTATGCTTAGGAAATTTCAGTGGGAAACTATAAAACTAGTAATAATTCTTATTATTACAGTTGAATAGATATATAATTCTGGGGGTGGGCACTTGGCCTAGCAGTTAAGAGGTTGCTTAGGGTGTCCATGTCCCATATTGGAGTGTCTGGGTTTGATTTCTGGCATTAGCTCTTGACTACAGCTGTCTGCTAATGTGAACTTTTGAAGGCAGCAGTGATGGCTCAAGCAATTGGATCCCTGCCACCCAGGTGGGAAACCTGGGTTGAGTTTCTGGCTTCAGGCTTTGGTGCCCAACACCAGCCATTGAGGGCAGCTGGGGAGTGAGCCAATGGATAGGAGTTCTCTCTCTCTCTCTCTCTGCCTCTCAGATCATTCAATAAATAATGAAAAACCAAAAAGAAAACAGAAATATATAGTATAGTGCTTTTTAGGGCTCAGCCATTGTTATAAGCATTTTACAAATATGGGCTAATTTAATCCTCACAACATCCCTTGAGCTAGGTGCTATTATTTTCACCGTTTTCCAAACAACGAGATTGAAGCATGAAGTCAAATAACTTGCCCAAGTTCATATAGTCAAGCTTCAATCAGAAGCTAACTGGGTCCCAAGTCCCTTCCTTTAACCACTATACTGAATTACTTCTGAGAAAAGCTCAATGATTTGAAACACAGAGCACTGTGGAAGATGGGGAACAGATGTAGAGATTGGTTGAAAATCTGTATATGGAGAAGTTGGACCTACAGTTCCTTTCCCTGACTCCTGCCACCCTGGGTTAGAGATTTGGATCCAGGGAAAATTACACATGAGGGACCAAAGCTCAGGGAGGTTAGACAGCATAGTAGGGGGAGGGAAGAGCCAACTCGAAACAAAGAAGTGAAGGTCAACTAACTGAATGGCAAGGCCTCTGGCCCCTGTCCTACTAGACTGCAGCATTTGGGCAGCCCAGAAGTCATTCCTGCCTCTGCTACCCAAGGGAAGCAGTAGAGAAACTGACCAGCCTCCAAAAGACAACAGACTGATATTTTGAGGTCTTCAGCAAAATGGTTATGTGTGAAGTTGCCAATCAGAAAGTCCCACCTATTCACCCAGAGCTTTCAAATAGCTTTTCAGTGCCTACAGCTAAATATTCAGGGCCAGGAAAAAAAAAAAAAAAAAAAGATCACCAGATAGCTGGGAAAAAAAACCATAATGAGGGAAGCCAATGAAAAACAGAAAAATAGAACTCAAGGAAACTGATAAATTAGGGAACAGAAAACATTTTTCGATGATATTCAATGTACTCAGAGAAATAAGAATACATAGTCCATTCACGAAACAAGGCTAGTATGCTGAGACTGGTGTAGCAGTGCTACCTGAGACACCAGCATTCCATAGCAGAGCTCTGTCTCTGATATGGCTCGAGTCCCAGCTGCGCCACTTCCAATCTGGTTCCCTGCTGATGGCCTGGGGAAAGCGGTGAAAGACAGCCCAAATGTCTGGGGCCCTGCCACCCATGTGGGAGCTGGGATGAAGCTCTTTGGCCTGGTCCAGAGCTGGCCATTACAGCCATCTGGGGAGTGAACTAGCAGATGGAAGATTCTCTCTCTCTCTCTCTCTGTAACTCTTGTTTTCAAAGTAAATAAATCTTTTTTAAAAAAAATTGGTTGTTGAGCGAGAAAGTAGAGACAAAGAAAAGGAAATTATTAAGAAAGAATAGCCGGCACCGCGGCTCACTAAGCTAATCCTCCGCTTGCGGTGCCAGCACCCCAGGTTCTAGTCCCGGTTAGGGCGCTGGATTCTGTCCCGGTTGCTCCTCTTCCAGTCCAGTTCTCTGCTGTGGCCCGGAAGTGCAGTGGAGGATGGCCCAAGTGCTTGGGCCCTGCACCCGCATGGGAGACCAGGAAGAAGCACCTGGCTCCTGGCTTCGGATCAGCGCAGCATGCCGGCCGCAATGTGCCAGCTGTAGCAGCCACTTGGGGGGTGAACCAACAGAAAAAGGAAGACTTTTCTCTCTGTCTCTCTCTCACTGTCTAACTCTGCCTGTCAGAAAAAAAAAATTTTTTTTAAACAAAAGAAAGAATACAAGGAAAAAAATTTGAGAACTGACAAATACATGATTCCTGGCTTAACAAGGGCCCAACACAATTTTTTTAAAAAATTAAGTCATTAAGAACACTAGGAGGGACAGTGCTGTGGCGTAGTGGGCTAAGCCACCACCTGCAGTGCTGGCATCCCATATGGGCATTGGTTCAAGTCCTGGCTGCTCCACTTCCAATCCGGCTCTCTGCTATGACCTGGGAAAGCAGTAGAAGATAGTCCAAGTCCTTGGGCCCCTGTACCCATGTGGGAGACCTGGAGGAAGCTCCTGGCTCCTGGCTTCAGATTGGCCCAGCTCCAACCATTGCAGCCACTTGGGGAGTGAACCAACAGATGGAAGACCTCTCTCTCTCTCTCTCTCTCTCTCTCTGCCTCTGTAACTCTGTCATTCAAATAAATAAATAAATCTTAAAAAAAAAAAAAGTGCTGTGGTGTAGTGGGTCAAGCCACTGCCTGAAGCGCCAGCATCCCATCTGGGTGCCAATTTGAGTCCTGGCTGCTCCACTTCTCATCCAGCTCCCCATTAATGCACCTGGGAAAGCAGAAAGGATAGCCAAGTGCTTGGGCCCCTGCACCCATGTACGAAACCTGAAAGAAGCTCCTGGCTCCTGGCCTGGCCCTTACCACTGAGGCCATTTGGGGAGAGAACCAACAGATGGAAGAACTGTGTGTATGTGTCCCTGGCTCTCTCTCTGAAAATCTGCCTTTCAAATAAATAAAATAAATATAAAAAAAGAACACACACACCCCCCCCCAGCTATGGAGTATCCAAGAGAAAACACAGCTAGTCCACCAGAAAGTTAATTATCTGGGACTTGTCCTCACCCCTGTGAACAAAGACTGGCCCCAGAGGGGATATAGGCCATTCAGCAAATTCCTACTCTTAACAACCTTAAGACAGCTCCAGATATTTCTCTAACAAGATACAGATCCATAGATACAGAGAAATAGCTCTTACATCAGGCTCCCAAGAGCAAGCCAGAACAGGAACTCCTGCTTTGGGAAAGAGAACAAAATACTTTTCACCCAGTGAAAAGCTGCCTTGACTAGGACCACACTCCAGGGTTGCTAACCCTAGTCGTTCAAAGCAGGCAGGCAGCTACACAGGCTAACTGCTACTGAAGGATCATCTGTGCCAACCTCCAAGAACGTTTTGGGGTCACACTGGAGAGGTACAATACCATATTCACAATTTCTTGGATGAGGTCAGACAACTCCAGGATCAGGCCCAGCAGGGCTGGAATTTCTGGCCCAAAACTGAGTCATGGAAATGACTCTCCTTAGCCCTATGGTTCCCATACACTTACTGTTTCTCTTTATACCACCTGTCTTTGATGCCCTCATTTATTCTCTAACAGAACAGAAGCCGTCTAGCTCTGGATGATTAAGAGACAGGCCTTCCAGCCTTTCCTCTGGGATCATGTGAGCGACCCTCTGGACTGCACATGACAATCTTTTCCAAGGCCACCCTCAAACACCATTGGACAGACAGGCAGCAAGAGAATAACCAGTTCTCTACTCATATGTCGGCTAGAAGAAAACACAAGACAGATTTCTTTTTAGAAAACGT
Organism: Lepus europaeus; assembly: GCF_033115175.1. Classification (NCBI taxonomy): domain Eukaryota; kingdom Metazoa; phylum Chordata; class Mammalia; order Lagomorpha; family Leporidae; genus Lepus; species Lepus europaeus. The sequence continues at coordinate 42,666,314 of NC_084831.1, forward strand.
TTATTTAATAAATATAAATTTTTAAAGTACAACTTTTGGATTACAGCAGTTTTTCCCCCCCATAACCATCCTCCCACCTGCAAAATTCCCATCTCCTACTCCTTCTCCCATCCCATTCTTCATTAAGATTCATTTTTAATTATCTTTATATATAGAAGATCAACTCTATACTAAGTAAAGATTTCTACAGTTTGCACCCACAGATACACGAAGGATAAAGTACTGTTTGAAGACTAGTTTTACTGTTAATTCTCATAGTACAACACATTAAGAACTTAGATCCTACATGGGGAACAAGCACACAGTGACTCCTGTTGTTGATTTAACAATTGACACTCTTATTTATGATGAAAAGACAGATTTTAATCCGTGCTACTCCTATAAGTTCATGTGCTATTTCTCTTGAGGGGGAAATGTTAAGAGAGCAAGGTAGACATTAGCCTATGTGTGTATCAGGGGCCAAAGAAAATGGGAAGTTATTGAAGAAAAATAGGAATTTTTATGGTTGAATGAGGGAAGAAATGTAGAAGCAAGCGTGACCAGAAATTACATACCTAAAGTATGGCTTTTGTTCAATAAACTTGTTAGGTGGGTCCTGGGGGCAGCTTAGGGGAATCTCCCTCACCCTACACCAAGGGGCTATTAGCTCCACTATTGAGTTCTGGGAGGAATCTGATGGGTTCCACGTCCAGAGACCTCTCCACCCAGTAATATCCCAGAAAGGGACATGTGACCTAATTTCTATAAAAACTCATCTGAATGCAGACTGGGCTGTCTCTTAGTCCTTTACTGAGATGCCTGCCTGGTCTGTCCAGTGTACTCTTTTCATTACTTCTCTTCATTAAACTTTACTAGCATGCTTAATGCTACTATCTGTCTCACTCCTGAATTCTTTCTCCTGCAAAGACAAGGACCCCCAAGCAAAAAACAAAGTTCCACTCAAATTGTTTTTCAACCTACAATTCTATATCCAGAGAACAATCAATCATACATGAAAGCAAAACTAAAGCATATTGAGACTTGCAAAGTCTATAAAAAATTACCTCTTGTACCTCCATTTTCAGGGAGCTATTACAGAATGTGTGCCACCAAAATGAAAATAAACCAAACACAGATAAAGACACGGATTCATAAGACATGAAATATAATACAGGAGAGAGGCCAAGGGAATCCCCCAAAATGATGATAAAGGAACTTCTAGTATAACAACTGCTCAACACTTGTAAATATTGGAACCTGGGGGCCGGCGCCATGGCTCACTTGGTTAATCCTCTTCCTGAGGCGCTGGTATCCCATATGGGCACCGAGTTCTAATCCTGGTTGCTCCTCTTCCAGTCCAGCTCTCTGCTGTGGCCCGGGAGTGCAGTGGAGGATGGCCCAAGTGCTTGGGCCCTGCACCCGCATGGGAGACCAGGAAGAAGCACCTGGCTCCTAGCTTTGGATCAGCATAGCGCCAGCCGTGGCAGCCATTTTGGGGGTTGACCTTCGGAAGGAAGACCTTTCGCTCTGTCTCTCTCTCTCTCACTGTCTATAACTCTACCTGTCAAATAAATTTTAAAAAATAAATAAATAAATATTGGAACCCAAGGATGAAGAGCTCCAGGAGTTATATTTTCAGAAAAGTAAATAAAACTGATGAATTATCTGATATATTTGATCACATGGACAATTGTGACAGAGAATTGAGCAAATGAAAAATAGCATTAAGATTTCCAATAAGAAAAGCATGTAAAATAAAGGAAATATGATTATAGCACAGAGCTTACTTTAGCAATAAACAACGTTTACAATAGCTCAGTAAATATTTAGTTAAAAATTACATTTTAACTACATAAGGGAGGGGAAATAAGAGTCTAGATTGATGAAAGGATGGGGCTGGCAGTCACAGTTTTTCATCGTAAGCCTTGTAATATTAACTGAGTTTTTAAACGATATATGCCTTTGATTTTTTAACTTTAAAATAATTTAATGTTATATCAATTTTTATTTTTTCTTGAACATTAAATCACTTTTCATTTGAATTTCCTTAACTGAAGAGTTTTACCATGTATGCTGGCTATATATTACCTTACAAATTTTTTAAGAATTATTTTATATATTTGAAGGTGGAGTGACAGGGAGAGAAAAAGAGAGAGAGAGAGAGAGAGAGAGAAAGGGAGAGAGAGAGAGATCTTCCATCTGCTGTTTCTTTCCCCCCAAATAGCTACATTGGCCAAGGCTGGGGCAGACTGAAACCAGGGGCCTGGAACTCCATCCAGCTCTAGGGAGCTGGACTGGGAGTGGAGCTGGGACTGGAATGGTTACTCATATGGGATACTGGCATCACAGGCAGCAGCTTAACTCACTGCACTGCAATACCAGCCCCTTAACATTTTATATCTGTAGCAGTGGAGATAAATAAATGAGCAAAAGTGACCCTTGATCCTTATGTAATCAAGTGTTATTAGACAGAAGTGCTGCATTAGAGAAATATGGAGGGCCCCATGGGGGCAGAAAGAAAGGCGTATCTGACTTTGCCTTGAGAGAGGGAGATCTGAGTCCCATCTAAAAGGAGGATAAGTTTAGCTTAACTTGCTAAACTCATCTCTGGAATGCTTTCCAGGGAAATGGGCTTCACGTGCAAAGGTTTGGAGGTATCAGCAATTTGGTCAAGCTGGGGCAGGCTAAAGGTAAGTAATGCGGGACTTCTGTTCAGTTTCGTTTGGGCTAGGCCACATTTTGTGGACTTCCATGGACATTTTAAAATCTCAGAGATATGTCTGTTCCTTTTTCTTTTTTAAAGAAACTTATTTTTGTTTATTTGAAAGGCAAAGTGACAAAGACAGAGATCTTCCATCCACTGGTTTACTCCCCAAATGCTCACAAAAGCAAGGACTGGGCCAAGCTGAAGATAGGAGCCTTGAACACAATTGCATTTCCCATGTGGGAGTCAGAAACCCAGCTATTTGAGCCATCATATGCTGTCCTCAGGGTGTTCTTAGCAGAAAACCAGAATTGGAAGCAGAGGCAGGACTGGAACCCAGGGACATTGACACAGGATATGGATGTCCCAAGCAATGTGTTAACTGCTACACTAAATGTCCACCCCAATGTATCTGTCTGTAAAATGCAAGTGGAGTCCTGGATCTGAGGTAGAAATAATACAAACAATTGTAGCGGCGCAGTGTCACAGATGAGAAGGTCAAGAAAGCATGAAAGCACTCCAATTCTTCTGGTATGGGTATCCTCTAATGGCCTCGGTGTATCTGACTTGCCCTGTGAGGACTGCTGACTTTCCAAATGAAAAAAATGAGCATTTTATCCAAATCTCTCCAAGCCCGAAAAAAAAAAAAAAAAAAAAGCAACATTTAACCATCTTTCCACATTCAGTAACAGAATGCCTAGGATTAAGTCCTGCCCCTGCTCATGTGCCTGGGAGGCAGCAGATGATGGCTCAAGCACTTGGGTTTCTGCCACCCATGTGGGAGACCCAGATGGTTTCAGACTGGCTTCAATCTGGCCAAGCCCTGGCTGTTTTTAGGCATTTGGAAAGTGAACTGGCAGATAGAAGAAACCCCTCTCTCTCCCTCTGTCTCTTTCTCTGCTCCCAACCTCTCTCTGTCACTCTACCTTTCAAAAAAAATTAAATTAAAATACAATAGAATACTATGTCCTGTAGGAAAAAGATACTAGCAATGAAAGTAAGCAATCCATGGACCCCTTGGTTCCCTTACCTACATCCTCACTGCTGCCTCCTAGCTAAGGCCTAACTAGCTTCTCTTTGCCTCAAGTCTCTTTCATTCAAAATCACTTTCCCTGCTACCGGATTGTGCTTTCTGAAACAAAGACCTAATCAAGTCACTCCCCAAATTTAAAAACACAGAGGAAAAAAAGAAAAACTTGAAAAACAACCTAAGTGGCTATCCATAGCCTACTGGATCAAGTCCCCACTCATTCACATAGCATAGCATTCAAGGTCCTCCATTACCTACATTTCTGGCACCCTCTTCTTACCATTTTCCCTCCACCTCCCAAAACGCGTGCGCGCGCACACACACACACACACACACACCGTTCTTTCTTTAAATTTATTTCCCTGAATGTTAGAACACAGTAAACTTTTTTGTAAAAATAAAATTATATATTTGAAAGGCAAAGTTACAGAGAGAAAAGAAGATGAAGAGGAAGAGAGACAGACAGACAGACGCTGGTTCGCTCCCCCAAATGGCTGCAATGGCCAGGGCTGGGTAAGGCTGAAGCCAGGAGCTGGGAACTCCATCGAGATCTCCCATGTGGGTGGCAGGGGCTCAAACACTTGGGCCATCTTCTGCTGCCTTCCCAGGCATATTAGCAGGGATTAGAAGTGGAGCAGTGGCCGGCGCTGTGGCTTAACAGGCTAATCCTCTGCCTTGCGGCGCTGGCACACCGGGTTCTAGTCCCGGTCGGGGCGCCGGATTCTGTCCCGGTTGCCCCTCTTCCAGGCCAGCTCTCTGCTATGGCCCGGGAGTACAGTGCTTGGGCCCTGCACCCCATGGGAGACCAGGAGAAGCACCTGGCTCCTGCCTTCGGATCAGCGCGGTACGCCGGCCACTGCGCGCTGGCTGCGGCGGCCATTGGAGGGTGAACCAACGGCAGAGGAAGACCTTTCTCTCTGTCTCTCTCTCCCTATCCACTCTGCCTGTCCAAAAAAAAAATTATTTGAAAAGCAGAGTGACAGAAAAAAGAGTTCTTCGATTGGGTGGTTCACTCCCCAGATGACCACACGGGCCATCCTCTGCTGCCTTCCCAGGTGCAAGAAGCACCCAGGACTTGAACCAGAGCTCTGATACAGGGTGCTGGTACTGCAGGCAGCAACTTAAACTGCTGCATCACAATGCTGGCCCCTACATATGTTTTTCTCTCTTAAATGCCCTTGTCCTACAAATCTTCTCCCTTTAAAACCCAGTTGAATTGTCTTTGCTTAGAGTTCAAAGTACGATGTTTGGTCCAGCTGGGTCAAATCCAGGTTTACTGAAAATGTGCCCTTGGGCAAGTTACCTAAACTCTTAAGTTTTCTCACTAATAAAATCCTATTTCATGGGATTAGTCTGAGACATCAATAATACCTGAAAAATACTGACAGTAATGTCAGGCATCTACTTAAAGCTCAATGAATGTTAGCTCTGGTTTAAAATAATAATAAATAAATAGATGAAAATGTCCTGTTTTCTGAAAAGCTTTTCTCATTTCTCCAAGGAAAATTAATCTATTATACTGTAATGCATTTGTAGTGTTATATTGATTATGACATTTACTTTCACATCTCTTTGCTTTCCACAATTTCTGGCAGATATAATGTGTACAAAAAATTTTTTTAAAGATATATTTATTTCAAATGCAGAGTTACAGAGAGGAAAAGAGAGAGAGAAAGAGAGATATCTTTCCATCCGCTGGTTCACTCCCCAAATGGCTGCAACAGCCAAGGCTGGGCCAATCTGAAGCCAGGAGCCAGGAGCTTCTTCTAGGTTTCCTATGTGGGTGCAGGGGCCCAAAGATTTGGATCATCTTCTGTTGCTTTCCCAGGCCATAGCAGAGAGCTGGCTTGGAAGTGAAGCAGCCGGGACTCGAACTGGTGAGCATATTAGATGCTGAAGCTACAGGTGGCAGCTTTACCAGCTATGCTACAGTGCTAGCCCCTTCATATTATTTTTTAAATGAAGTAATATTTACCCTTGAAGTCTTTTTTTCTAAAAAAAGATTATTTATTTGAAAGTCAGAGTTACACAGAGAAAGGAGAGGCAGAGAGAGACAGAGAAGTCTTCCATCTGCTGGTTCACTCTCCAATTGGTCGCAACTGCCAGAGCTGCGCTGATCTGAAGCCAGGAGCCAGGAGCTTCTTTCTGGTCTCCCATGTGGGTGCAGGAACCCAAGGTCTTGGGCCATCTTCTACTGCCATAGCAGAGAGCTGAATCAGAAGAAGAGCAGCCGGGACTTGAACTGGCGCCCATATGGGATGCCAACACTACAGGCAACAGCTTTACTCTCTACGCCACAGCACCATCCCCCGCCCCAAAGTTTTTTAAAACATAGCTTCTTTTCTTTTTTTTTTTTTTTTTTTTTTTTGGACAGGCAGAGTTAGACAGTGAGAGAGAGAGAAAGACAGAGAGAAAGGTCTTCCTTCCGTTGGTTCACCCCCCAAGTGGCCGCTACAGCCAGCGTGCTATGCCAATCTGAAGCCAGGAGCCAGGCACTTCCTCCTGATCTCCCATGCGGTACAGGGCCCAAGCACTTGGGCCATCCTCCACTGCCTTCCTGGGCCACAGCAGAGAGCTGGACTGGAAGAGGAGCAACTGGGACAGAATCCAGCACCCCAGCCGGGACTAGAACCTGGGGTGCCGGCGCCGCGGGGGAGGATTAGCCAAGTGAGCTGCGGCGCCAGCCTAAAACATAGTTTCAAAACTACTAGACACAGATTCAAATTCTGCATCAGCTACCCACTAGTTATGTGCTCTTGGATGGCTAACAAAACCTGTCTGGAACTTCATTTTCATTTTGATAAAAAGGATAATGTCACTTACCTGATTGAGGATCTAGTGATAATTTTGTCATCAGTGTCTCTCATGTTCTGCAGATACAGCCTGAGACATTTGGCCAGGGATGGAAATCTCTACAAACTGGCCTTTTCTACATTTCTAACTTCATCTCTCCCATCCTCTCCCTCTTTTTCAAAAGATGGATTTATTTATTTATTTATTTATTTGAGAGGTAGAATGACAGAGAGAGGGGAAGAGAGCAAAAGAGAGAGAGAGAGAGCACTTCCATCTGCTGATCCACTTCCCAAATGGCAGCAACCTGGCACTGGGCCAGACCAAAGCCAGGAGCCTAGAACTCCATCCAGGTCTCCCACATGACACAGGCCCAAACACTTGGGCTATCTTCTGCTGCTTTCCCAGGCACATTAGCAGGAAGCTGGATTGGAAGTGGAGCAGTGAGCTCATATGGGATATGGATATTACAGACGAAAGCTTAACCTGCTGTGCCACAATGCCAGCCCAACCCCTCCTTCCCTCTTGAACTTGCTACTTCAACAGTTCTGAGATGACTACAATTTCCTAAACTTTACAGACCTTTGAGTGTTTGTATGTACAAAGGAGTTTCAATTTTCACAGAAATGGAAATGAAAGATAGTGCAAAGTCTTCATGAATTTTTTTTAAAAGACAGAGAAATATCTTCTATCCATTGGTTTGTTACCCAAATGCCTGCAAGAGTTGGGGCAGGGCCAGGCTGAAGGTAGGAGCAAAGCACTCTATTCTGGTCTCTCACATGGGTGGCAGGGACCCAAGTATAGGAGCCATCATCCGCTTCCTCCTCGAGTGTATGCTAGCAGGAAGCTGTATTGAAAGCAGAGGAGTTGGGGCCATCGCTGTGGCGCAGTGGGTTAACGCCCTGGCCTGAAGTGTCGGCATCCCATATGGGCACGGGTTCAAGTCCTGGCTGCTCCACTTCCCATCCAGCTCTCTGCTATGGCCTGGGAAAGCAGTAGAAGATGGCCCAAGTCCTTGGGCCCCTGCACCCACGTGGGAGACCCGGAAGAAGATCCTGGCTCCTGGCTCCTGGCAGTTCTGGCCATTGCGGCCAATTGGGGAGTGAACCATCAGTTGGAAGACCTCTTTCTCTCTGCTGCCTTTCCACTCTGTGTAACTCTGCCTTTCAAATAAAATAAATCTTAAAAAAAAAAAAAAAAAAAAAAAAAAAGCAGAGGAGTCAGGACTTGAACCAAGCACTCTAACATGTGATATAAGCATTCCAAGCAGTCCCTCAACCTGCTGTGCCACAATACTTACTCTTCCATGAACTTTTCTGTAGCTCCTATATACTATTCATTCTGCATGGAGTGTCCCTCCCTTCTTTTCTACTTATTCAGCTCTCATTCATCTTCAAAACTCATTGAAATATTTGAGAACCTGATTATACTGGTATATGTTCTATGTGCTGTGAAAAACAGCCTCACCTGTCTATTCAAAAGATGGACCTGGACTCAGGACTCAGCGGTGAAAGAGAGACTTTATGAATAGTCTGGCAAGATCAGGCATCTGGTAGGTACGCAGGCATCCTCGGGGCAGTTTACAACAAGCAATTTATTCTCTAAGATGCAGGTCCCGCCCCCAGTTGACTGAGTACTATTGGGTTACAATCATCCCGGCATTTGCTTCAGCTGTTTTTGGCCGCGCCTAACATCCTGTTTGCCTAAGAACTTTCCAGATGCATGTAACCTAGCTGTTATGCTAGCTAGCTACGTATAACTTTGCACAAATCTGCAAGCTGTTATGCTAGTTACTTGTCTACTCAGAGCTAAACACCTTGCTTTGAAAATGAGCCAAAGGTCTTTAATTCTCACTTGTGCCTCCAGTTATCCAACAATGTCTAGATGCCATCTGAAGTGGTCCAAACTTCCTCAACTACAGTCTGCATTGTAACTAAAAAACCAGAGCTGTAAAATCCCTTTACCCAACTAGGTTAACACTACAAAAGCTAGGGAAATAGTTCTAGAGAGAGCCCAACAGTCAAAAAGTATCAAAGTTATCCACTGCTATGAAACTAACTACCCCAAAGCTTACTGTTGGCTTAGGCCAACAAGCATTTTATTATATGGCACAGTTTTGTGAGTCAAGAGTTCAGTCAGACCTGGGCTAGTCACTTTTTCTGCTCCAGCTGAGGTCAATGGGGGTCACCCAATGGTATTCATCTGGCTTCACTCGCCTGCCCTGAGTCCTGGTAGGAAGGACTGCAAAGCTGAGTTTTGGGGGAGCCTTCCTCCCTCCCCATGTAGTTTCACTGTGTTCTCCCTAGCAGAGTAAATGGTAGCTCAGGACTCCAAGAGATGGTGTTCAGGAAGTAGACGTTACCAGTCTATTATTTACTTGGAAAGTAGTACAGTGTCATTTCTATAGCATTCTTTTGTCAAAGATTTATTTCTTTATTTGGAAGGCAGAGTTAGAGGCAGAGGCAGAGAGAGAGAGAGAAGAATGAGGCCTTCTATCTGCTGGTTCACTCCCCAGATGGCCAGCTAGAGCGGGCTAATCCAAAGCCAGGAGCCACGAGATTCTTCCAGGCCTCCCAAGTGGGTGCAGGCCATCTTCCACTGCTTTCCCGGGCCACAGCAGAGAGCTAGATCCGAAGTGGAGCAACCGAGACTCAAACCATTGCCCATATGGGATGCTGGCACCACAGGTGGCGGCTTTACCCTCTGTGCCACAGTGCTGGCTTCCTCTATAGCATTTTATTGGTCAAAGCACTCACAGAGCCCATCCAGACTCAAGGGAAATAGACAGAGACCCCACCTGTCAATGGTAGGAATATCAAAGAATTTCCAGCCATCTTTAGTCTGCCACAGATTTAGAATGCCCTCTGGCCATAGATTATTTACATTCCTTCCATATGCAAAGACACATCTTCAAAGAACCTACCAGCACAACTCATCCCATGACACCATCAGACTCAGGATCCATATCTATCATCTTATCATCTAAATGGGTGTGGATGTAGTTCCTAGGGTGTAGCTTCTTGAGTATCCTTCCTTTCAGCCTGGAGACCTGTGAACTCAAGAGATAGTTTTCAGCCCCTTACACACTCATCTACAGTGGTGAGACAGGCTTAAGATAACTGCAATAGACACTCCTATTCAACAAGGGTGGTGACGGAGAACAAAGGCACACAGCAGTCACTGGTGCCTAGAAATTCTAAAATCCAGCAAGGCACGTGTTGCTGGTTTCTTAATAAAGACTTAGTCCTTCTCCATCAAAATGATTGTCTGCGACTTTTGATTCTGCCCTCACTCATCCCTCCTTTTCCCTATGAGTCCATTTTTGTAGTTGAATACTTTCCTCAGCCTGCTTCCTGCTCAAAGGAGGTTGGAAGTCCAGAGATTTCTTTCTATTTTGGATTGTCTTTGTCAGTTTGGGACCAAACTAATGCAATATTTTAAAAATTGGGGAGTTTCCTATGTATCAAGTTATACTCCACTCTGTTAGCAAAAAGCCACACCCACAGATCTGTTCAGATAGCCTTTCTCTACCTCGGGTGCCCTGTGAAGTTCTGGGGAAGCACACCCAGGATTATGAGAAACTGTTTGGCAGAGAGGCCCTATGAGATCTGCCACGTGGGTGCAGGCACCCAAGCACTTGGGCCATCTTCTACTGCTTTTCCCAGGCTATTAGCAAGGAACTGGATTGGAAGTGGGACTCGAACCGGCCCCCATATGAGATGCTGGTATTGCACATGGCAGCTTTACCCATTATGCCACAACAAAAATCCCTAGATTTTTTTTCTATTTTTAAATTTTTATAATGCTTACTTGTTAAAACTTTCCAGCTCCCTACTAATGCACCTAGGAAGGCAACGGAAGACGGCCCAAGTGCTTGGATTCCTGCCACACACATGGGAGACCCCTGGCGACGGCCTTGTCCAGCCCTTGCCGTTGAGCCTATTTGGGGAGTGAACCAGCAGATGGAAGATCTCTTTGTCTCTCTCTCTCTCTCTCTCTCTCTCTCTCTGTAACTCTGACTTTCAAATAAATAAGTAAAAAGAATCTTTTTAAAAAATGAGTGAAAAAAACCAGATACTTTTAAATTAAAAACAAAGACATAAACACACACATTAGCCTAGGCCTTCACATAGTCAGGCTCATCTACGTCAGCATTCTACCTCCACATTTTGTCGCTCTGGGCGGGCTTTGGGGCAGTAATACACTTGCAGCTGTCATCTCCTCCAGGAACAACATCTTCTGGTCTCCTGAAAGCCTGGCCTGAGGTTTGTGCCACTACTTTCAGAACTATGTCCATGGTGGCTTGCTTGCTTTGTTTCTTTTTGTCATCACAGACTGTCTTAGAGGCAGCCAATGCACCATAAACAGCCCTCTCTAGCAATGAAAACCTTTTGGGGTTGGAGTCCTGTTTTCAAACTTTTAAGGAGCTCATTGAAGTCTCTAAGAGCTTCTGCTAAACCCTTCCCCAGGAAGCTTCCTGGGGTTTTCTTCTCCATTGCTTCCTTTGTCTTTTGCCTCTTCTTCAGCTATGTGTTACTGTTCCAGTCCCAACAACTCCTCTAAACCACTTCCTCAGAAGCCACTCAGGAGCTCCTCAGTGTCATCCTCACCCACACCCAGGTTAAAGTTGTTTGAACTCTCAGCCCAGGCCTGATTGATTTTTGCCACCTCCTCATCACTGGTAATCGCTGTGACGTCACGAACGGGCCTCCTGAGTGTCTTCTTCCTGGTGGCATCCATACACGCCTCGGTGATACCACCTCAAGCCCCAGCAAGTTTCTTGATACAGTTATAGATGTTATTATTATTATTATTATTATTATTTTGACAGGCAGAGTGGACAGTGAGAGAGAGAGAGAAAGGTCTTCCTTTTCCGTTGGTTCACCCTCCAATGGCCGCCGTGGCCGGCAGCACTGCGGCTGGCGCACCACGCTGATCCAAAGCCAGGAGCCAGGTGCTTCTCCTTGTCTCCTATGCGGGTGCAGGGCCCAAGGACTTGGGCCATCCTCCACTGCACTCCCGGGCCACAGCAGAGAGCTGGCCTGGAAGAGGGGCAACCGGGACAGAATTCGGCACCCTGACTGGTACTAGAACCCGGTGTGCCGGTGCCACAGGCAGAGGATTAGCCTATTGAGCCGCGGTGCCGGCCCAGTCATAGATGTTAAAATCCTTCCAGAATTGCGTCAGTGACTTACTCAGTTGCAGCAATGTCTGGGCAAAGATCCTCTTCAGGTGGTAGCCCATAAAAGCTGTGATACAGTGGCAGTGTTCAAATTAAATATATATATTTAAAAAGACTTCTTACTTAGTTGAAAGGCAGAATCAGAGAAAAGGGGAGAGAGAGAGAGAGAGAGAGAGAGAGAGAGAGAGAGAGAGAGAGAGATACTGATCTTCCATCCACTGATTCACTCCCCAAATGGCCACAAGGACCAGGGTGTTAACCCACTGCACCACAGTGCTGGCCCCAAGGGAACAGGTATTTCAATGTTGTCTCTTTTTTTTTTTTGACAGGCAGAGTAGACAGTGAGAGAGAGACAGAGAGAAAGGTCTTCCTTTTGCCGTTGGTTCACCCTCCAATGGCCGCCGCGGTAGCGCGCTGCGGCCGGCGCACCGCGCTGTTCCGATGGCAGGAGCCAGGTGCTTCTCCTGGTCTCCCATGGGGTGCAGAGCCCAAGCACTTGGGCCATCCTCCACTGCACTCCCTGGCCACAGCAGAGAGCTGGCCTGGAAGAGGGGCAACCGGGACAGGATCGGTGCCCTGACCGGGACTAGAACCCGGTGTGCCGGCGCCGCAAGGCGGAGGATTAGCCTGTTGAGCCACGGCGCCGGCCTCAATGTTGTCTCTTAACTTGGGCAGTAGCACTGGCCTCAGAGGAACATGCAACAGTCACTCTTTCACCAGACACAGGTGTCCGAAGCAGAGATGGTTATATATATATACACACACACACATATACATATATATATACACACACGCATGGGAGCAAAAATACGAAAACAGTAGAATAAGGATAAAGATCTGAATTTATTTCTGCTAATTTTCTGTTCACCTGTTCTCCGTCAATAAGGAGGAAGAATCCAATCCACTACTGGGCCTCAAATATTTCTCTCATCATCTGGAAAATGCCTATTAGTTTTAGACTCAGAAACCTTATCATTTCTTTTCATATGGTACTACGGGACAATGCTATATACCTGTGGGGAAAAAGTATGAAAAATAAAATTTTTAAGAAAAAAATATATGGGGCCAGTGCTGTGGTGTTAGCGGCTAAAGCCACTGCCTGCAGTGCCGACATCCCATATAGGTGTTGGTTCAAGTCCTGGCTGCTCCACTTCTGATCCAGCTCTCTGCTATGGCCTGGGATAGCAGTAGCAAATGGCCCAAGTGCTTGGGCCCCTGCACCTGCGTGGGAAACCCAGAAGAGGCTGCTGGCTCCTGGCTTCAGATCTGTGCAGCTCTAGCCATTGCGGCCAACTGGGGAGTGAATCATCGATGGAATTCCTCTCTCTCTCTGACTCTCCTCTCTCTGTGTAACTCTTTCAAGCAGAGTGAGTTATCTGTTTACTTCCCGACTGGACTTTGGGCTCCATAATTAGCAAACCGGTGTGATAGTTTCCCTAGTACTTAGGATTGGGTCTAGCACAAAATAAATAAATAAAATAAATCAGCAAATGGTGGATAACATAAAAAGAGTCCAGATCCTCTTCTTGTTGAGTGAATGATGCTCAGGAGAACCACGCTCATCGTTCTTGTTTCCCTCCTTGCACACCTTGTTTGAGCTGTTCATTCACTCAAGCAAGGAGCAGGCTACGCTTCCTTAGGCAGAGCGCTGGGGCTTGCACAGAGGAGGGGCAGATGATTCAGCGTGGTCAACTGTGACAGAGAAAAGCTCAGGGTCTAAAAGCCCAGAGGAGGTGAAACCCAGAGTGGACTCAGGAGAGGCTTTCCAGGGGAAATGAAGTTGAGTCCTGGGAGTCAAGTGGGAATAATGATTAGCCCGGTGAGAGGCAGAAGGTCAGAAGCGGGGAGAAGTAGGTTTTTTGCCAGAGAAACAATATGGGCAAAAACCTCAGCTAGAGGCAACAGTCTCTGAGGTATCCAGAAGTACCTTTGGGGACCAGCGCCATGATGTAGAAGGTTAAGCCTCTGCCTTCAGTGTCGGCATCCCTTATGGGCGCCGGTTAGAGTCTGGGTTGCTATGATCCAGCTCCCTGCTAATGCTCCTGGGCAGGCAGCAGAAGATGCCCCCAAGTCCTTGGGTCCTTGTACCCACGTGGGAGACCTGGAAAAAGCTCCTGGCTCCTGGCTTTGGCCTGGCCCAGCCCAGGCTGTTGTGGCCATCTGGGGAGTGAATCAGCAGATGGAAGCTCTCTCTCTCTTTCTGCCTCTCTCTCTCTCTGTAACTATGCCTTTCAAATAGATAAATTTTTTAAAGTACTTTGGAAAGCTTGGAATTTACAATTTCTGAAGGATGGGACTATGCTTGGCGAGGCAGTCGGATTTGAAAGTCATTCATTTAAAGATTGCTTTAAGGACAATATTAGGAACCCTTTGGAGGTTTTAAACAGGAGAATGACTTCACTCTATTTACATTTTAAAAAGATAAGTCTTTCAACTGTGCAAATAATGGATTGGATGGGGGGCGGCAATAATGAATACAAGAACAGCTGAGTCTATTGCAGGAGCCTGGGCAAGAGATGACCATGGTGGTTGGGAGTGTAAGGAAATGGAACATTCTGGGAAAAGAAATGGGAGAAGGAGCTCTCTGGCTGTGATGCAGGACAGGAAAGTGACTGAGATCGGGAGGGTTCATTACTGAGACAGGAAAAGTGGGAAGCCCTTTAACATGTTAACGACGGTACGGTGATCCATCCACTCAGATAAGGTTTATAAACAGATCCCTTAGCAGAGGGTGGTGAGAACACTGTCAGAAGAGTGTACAGGTAAGAGCTGCGACGTCGACGGCGCGGGAGCCGCGTCCGCAGGGGAGCGCGGGAAACCAGAGGCTTCCGAGCGAGCGGGGCGAGGAGCCAAACTGTCAGGGACAGAAGCAGAAGCTGACGCAGCCCCAGGAACAGCTGCTGGAGGAGGGCGGGGCCAGCCGCGCCGCTAGAGCCGCCTTCGCCGGCTGGCGCCGGGGGCGGGACCAGGGCACGCACGGCGGGATGACGCAGGGCCCCGGCCGGCCTCGTTCTGGCCGCCGCCGCCGCGCTGAGGCGGACTAGGATGAGGCCCGCGGCCGCGGCGCGGTTGTCGGCGGGGGCAGCAGCAGCAGCTGAGGCAGCAGCTGAGGCAGCCGCGACGGCCGCGCCCCCCCCTCCTGACCTGGATTAAGCCCAGCAGCCCCGTGGCCGCCGCCGCCCCGCGGGGGGGCGGGGTGGGGAAGTGCTTCGTCTCCCCGCCCCCCCCGCGTCGCGGCTTCGCCCGAGGCAACCGTCGCGACCCCAGCGGAGCCCGCGGCCCAGCCCTGAGCCCCCACCCCCGGGGCCTGGCATGAGCTGCCCCTCGGCGGCGCCGGGGGGCGGGGGAGCCGCCGCCGCCTGAGCTCCGGCCTGCCGCTCGACCCCACCTCGCCGACCGAGGCTGACCGCGGAGCGTGCGAACCACCCCGCCACTGCTTTCTTCCCACCCCGGATCGCACACACCCGCCCCGGAAGATGGGGAACTGCCTCAAGTCCCCCACCTCGGATGACATCTCTCTGCTTCACGAGTCTCAGTCCGACCGCGCTAGCTTTGGCGAGGGGACGGAGCCGGATCAGGAGCCGCCGCCGCCATATCAGGTAGGGGAGGGTGTGTGTTGGGGAGGAGGGGTGCGAGGACTTGCAGCTCTGGCGGAGATCGAGGGGGCTTCTCGGCCGTCTCTGCCCCTGGCCCCGCGGAGGCCTGCCCAGGGGGCGTTGACCCCCGTAGGGCTGGCTGAGGGCTTCTCCCAGTCCGAGAATAGAGGTGCTCCTTCCCCTCCCCTCGGGCGTGCCGTGCACAGTACTCCCTGTCCTTGAGTTCTGGGATGAGGGGTATGGGATCGTAGCCCCTTGGCCAGTGTCTGGTGGTTCGCTTGTGAACTTTGGGAGTGACATTATTTTCCTGCCTTTATGTCTACATCGTATGATTTTCTCATCGCACCGCCAGCTGGATTATGGGTCGGGGAGAAGTGGCTGCCCCCACCCACTCCATTTATATTTTCATGTGATTCCCCCCCCCCCCCCGTCTTTGTTAATTGGATCTGGTAGGTGTTCATTTCTTAACTTAAGAGCCGGCTCTCCAAGTGGCGGTTTGAGCCCCAGCGACTATTATAAATTTGTTTATACACACACACACACACATTTTTACCCCCTCCGCCTTTGCTCCACCCTTATGACATACCTTTTAAATGTGCTGACTTAATAAAACTTGATTATCTTGAACTTTGAAAACCTTGAAACCTGACTTGGGAATTGCCTTGCGTTACATATGGTCCTCCTTATATCAAAGACTCCTAAATAGGTTTCATTGCTTTTTGTACAACCATTAGTCTCAGTTGTGTTACAGAATTAGTGAGGAGGTTAAGAGCTCTGGAAAACTCAATAGATATGCACATGTTATAATTCATGATACATCCAAAAACTTTTCTTCTGTTTTTTCAGGTTTAAATGATACTGAGTAAAAACTTTTTTTTTTTTCCAGAAAGGTTTGAATGGTAGTCCTTAATGTTTTTTCCTGAAGGGAGTTTAGCTTTCTAATTGGGCAGTCGCCTTTGTTGTTTCATGTGATGACATCATTATCTAGTGTTTTCTTTTGTCATACCTGTGTGAACCAGTGTCTCATCACACCAGAAAAACCTGATCACATACATATGCTAATTTTCTGACTAAAACCCTGTGGGGGCCTTTCATGGATACTAGTGAAGTCCAGTCTTCCTGGTGGTGTACAGAAACCCTCATGACACCTCTTACATTCTGTATTCCAGACTGTCAAATATTAGCTGTTCACACCTCTGCCTTTGCTCCAGTTGCTCTCTTCTTGGAGCCCTTCCCCCAAGGTTGGCCAGGTGGACATCTAATCCACTTTAAGGACTCAGCTGTCAGATCTGAAGTTGTGCAGTTCCTTTCTTTCCTCCCCATCCCTCATCTGCATCCAAGGGAATGAACCAAGACCTATAACACTTCAGTGTTACATCTTTGTGTAGGTGGATGTATATCTCACCCTGAGGTGTTCCCTCCTCCCTAAATTTACATCGCATGAGGTAGGGACTATGTGATTCCAGTTTGCTGTTATATCCATTTACACACTTGGTATCTCTTAGACTGTGTAAATTGTCATAGGGGTGGTAGTCTTTTTAAATCCAAGCTGAATCTGAATGTTGGTCCAAGTATTTTTGAAGCAAGTAAACAGTTTATGTTTCATTCTTTGTCCTCTGCCCCCATATAGACGATGTAACAAATCTGCTTATTTTAGTTTCATGAACAATTTTTTAGGCAAATTTTTTTATTTCAAAATCTGCTGTGCTCCCTAATCCCTTTCCAAGCAAACTGAATTATTTTTGACTTGTTGCTATCTTTCTCCTATCTTGATAATTGTAGTGTTAAATAGCTTTAGAATTTATGGGAAGTATATTTGCCCTTTCCAAAAGGACTAGATGGTAATGAGAGCTTTTTGGTATCATGAGCGTTTTTTTGGAAAGGTGTCATTTTTGACAGTGGATGTTTTTGTGGTTGCCCTTTCCTGAAGTGAATGACCCATATACTGTTGTAAATTTAGTATCATTTGGAAGAAAATAATTACTTTAAAAGATGGAAACAAAAAACTTAAAATTGTCCACCTAAAGAAAGATTTTTTGGAACAGTTATTTTAAGTGATCTCAAAAACATCAATCCAAGGTAAATGATTTGTAATATTTTCATTTGATAAAAGTTACTTTTTTCAAGAGACAGTATGTAATTAAAATAAGGGCTGTAGGAATATTGGCTCATTGCTTCAGACTCAGATACAATGGGATTTTGAAAAAGGAATAGCTGATTACACAGGTAATAGAACATGTGAGGTTGTTTTTGTGTTTATGTTGTGCAGTGTACATATATGCCAAGAGCCTCTGTAAAGTAGGTTCTAGTTGTTTTCTACTAACAAAATCTGACAGATTTGTTTATATATTTGTTTAAAAGTTAGCCCTGTACAATTCTGATCAAAGTTGATAGCAAGTGTACATGTCTCTCCTGGGTTTCTTTTTTCTTTATTTGTTTGAAAGGCAGAGTTACAAAGAGGCAGAGGCAGAGAGGCAGAGAAGTGTTCTATCTACTGGTTCACTCTCCAAATGGCCTGGACAGCTGGAGCTGGGCCATTCTGAAGCCGAGAGCCAGGAGCTTCTTCCAGGTTTCCTACATGGGACTTGGACCATCTTTGCTGGTTTCCCAGGAGCATTAGCAGGAAGCTGGACTGGAAGTGGAGCAGCCAGGGCACTGGTGCTGCCAACTTAACCTGCTATACCACAGTGCCAGCCCTGCTTCTGGGCGTCTTTAGTAAGTCTCCTAACTGGTCTCCCTGCTTTTACCCTTGCCCTCCCTGTAGCCTGTCTGCAACATGGCAGCCATAGTGATTCAGGTAAAACAGATTATGACACACTGCTCAGCCCTCTGTGGGTCTCTATTTCATTCTAAGTAAAAAACAAATTCCTTGCAGTCTCCCATAAACCCTACATAATCTTTTTTTTTTTAAAGATTTATTTTTGTGTATTTATTTATTTGAGAGGTAGATTTACAGACAGTGAGAGGGAGAGACAGAGAGAAAGATCTTCCATCTGCTGGTTAACTCCCCAAATGGCCGCAACAGCCTGAGCTGAGCCCATCCGAAGCCAGGAGCTTCTTCCAGGTCTCCCAAGTTGGTGAGGGGCCCAAGTGCCTGGGCCATCTTCTACTGCTTTCCCAGGCCATAGCAGAGAGCTGGATCCAAAGAGGAGCAGCCAGGACTAGAACCAGCACCATATGGGGTGTGGGCCCCTACATAATCCTTACCCCCTGTCTCCACACACACCTCTTGTGACACCTTGTATTTGTACTTTTCTACCCCCTGCTGGCTCCTTCTAGTCTCACTGGCCCCTTAGCTGTTCCTAGGATAATCCAGGATCTTTGCCCTGTTCATTCCTTTGCCTGGAATACTCCTCCATAGTTACCAGCATGGCTGACTGACTCCCTCACTTCCTTCAGGTCTTTACCCAAATGCCACCTTCTAAACCCTCTGACTGCCCTTTTTAAAAATGCAACCTGCTTCAGCATCCTAAAACTCTCTCTTATCCTGTTCTATTACTTTCCACATAATATTTATCACTTTCTAACGCTTAGGTTGTTATCTGTTTCCTCCTGCCAGGTGGAAAGAAGGTGTTTTTACGATTGGTGTTTTTTTTTTTTTTTCTAAAGATTTATTTATTTATTTGAAAGTCAGAGTTACACAGAGACTGAGAGGCAGAGTGAGAGAGAAAGAGAGAATTCTTCCATCCGATGGTGCACTCCCTAATTGGCCACAACAGCCGGAGCTGCGCCGATCCAAAGCCAGGAGCTTCTTCCGGGTCTCCCACATGGGCACAGGGGCCCAAGGACTTGGACCATCTTCTACTGCTTTCCCAGGCCATAGCAGAGAGCTGGATGGGAAATGGAGCAGCTGGGGCTTGAACCGGCGCCCATATGGGATGCTGGCACTGCAGGTTGCGGCTTTTCCCGCTACACCACAGTGCCTGCCCCCAGTTGGTGTTTCTGAAGTATATGGAACAATATCTAGCACATTTCAGGCACTTGGTAATTTGGTTAAATGAATGGATTTCATTTAAATGAATTAATATGTTTCTTTTGAGGCAGTTGCAGTTGAATATCTTAGAATAGTGTAGAGAGGGTAAAGATTAGTCTAGATTTAAAAAGTCAGATTCCAATATGGAGTTAGTTTACAGTTGTTTATCTTGTATATGTCACCTCAGCATATTTGTTTTGGGGCAACTGTTGTAGCACAGTGGGTTAACTGCCACCTGCAATACAGGCATCCTATATGGGCACCCGGAAGAAGCTCCTCGCTCCTGGCTTCAACCTGGCCCAGCCTTGGCTGTTGCCCTCATATGGGGAGTGAACCAGTGGATAGAATATCTCTCTCTCTCTGCATCTCTCCCTCACTGAAACTCTGACTTTCAAATAAATAAATCTTTAAAAAAAGAAAGATATTTCTTTTATGATAAAGTACTTCAGTCCCTATCCTTAAAATATTGCAGGGAAGAGGTGTTTTTCTTGAATTATAAGTTCGGAAAAAAATTTGGTACACCTACCCAGTTTTTGTTTTTATTTTTTTCTTTTTTAAAAGATTTTATTTCTTAAAAAAAAAAAAAAAAGGTTTATTTGAAAGTCAAAGTTACACACAGAGAGAGAAGGAGAGGGAGAGAGAGATCTTCCATCCACCGGTTCACTCCCCAGTTGGCCGGAGCTGCGCCGATCTGAAGCCAGGAGCCAGGAGCTTCTTCCAGGTCTCCCACATGGGTTCAGGGGCCCAAGGACTTGGGCCATCTTCTACTGCTCTCCCAGACCACAGCAGAGAGCTGGATCAGAAGTGGAGCAGCTGGGACTCGAACTGGTGCCCATATGGGATGCCGGCACTGGAGGCAGTGGCTTTACCAACTACACCACAGTGCTGGCTCCAAGATTTTATTTATTTCAAAGGCAGAGGTAGATTGGGGTGGGGATGAGAGAGAGAATCTCCCATCTGCTGGTTCCTTTCCCAAAAGGCCCCAACAGCCAGCACTGGGCCAGGCTAAAGCCAGGAGTCAGAAGCTTCCTCCAGGTCTCCCATATGGGTGGCAGGGGCCCAAGGACTTGGGCCATCTTCGCTGCTTTTCCAGGTATATTAGCAAGGAGCTGGATCAGAAGTGGAGCAGCCAGGACTCAAACCAGTGCCCACATGGAATGCCAGTCCCCCCCCCCTTTGTATTTTAAATTAATTTATTTCAAAGAGTTTATAGAGAGATAGGGAGAGACAGAGATATCTTCCTCCCGTTGGTTCATTCCCCAGATAGCCACAACAGCCAGGGCTGGGCCAGGCCAAGCCAGGAGCCTCTTCTGGGTTTCCCAAGTAAGTTCAGTGGCCCAAGCACTTGGTCCAGTTCTTCACTGCTTTTCCTGGGCCATCAGCTTGGTGCTGGATCATAAGTGGAACAGCTAGACTTGAACTGGTGCTTATATGGGATACTGTTGTTGCAGGCAGCAGCTTTACCTGCCATACCAACGATACCTGCCCAGCACACCTACCCAGTTCTCTTTTTCCTGAATGCTTAAAAGAGTATGAAGGAATTCATCCATGGCAGTCTTAGTGGAAGGGCAGTGAGAGGGATGCTAACTCATGAAAGGCAGGGAATGAAGTTTCATCAGGACGGGACCATTTAGACAGCCCATTTCTGAGAGATTTGTGTCAACAGCTTGAAATACCACTCTGAGCACTTTCAGAACCCTGTTTGTCTTGTGCTAATTTGGGGGTGGCATTCTATTAAAGGAACTTGATATTCATTGAACAACAAACCACTTTATAGTTTTTGTATCTAGTTATGATAGAGATTTCTCAGTTGTGCAGAAGTTATATAGTAGTTTGAGATTTCCCATTCTTCTTTCCCACCTTACACTCTTTGATTAATACACTTGAAATTTTAAAATCAGAAGAAGAAAATAAGTTAATATAGCTCTGGTTTTGGAGTCAGATGGACTGAATTCTATTCTAGCTCTATATATAAAATGTGAAAAAGGGAAGAGATTTTATCAGATAATGCTTTGAGGAACTTTTTTCACAAATAAGACATTTTTGATGTTTTACATTATGACTTAATAAGTTTCTTCAAGGTACTTTTTTGTTAAGACTTGTTCTATTCTAAGAAATGAAAAGTACTTCTCTCCTTTAAAAATCCAGTATATGGTACTTGTTTTGAAGCATTTAGAATGTAGTATTAATGCTTCTGATACCTTATGAACGTAAATTTATGTATTGAAGGCTTTTTTAAAAAGTTTAAATTTAAACAGTTAAAATTAACAGTTTACCATATTTTGTCAAAATCACCCCAAAATTATTTCACATAGTTTATTAAACAAATCATTTAACCTTTAAAAAGTTCACCTTGATTGAAGTTTTATCCTTCCTATGAAGAAGTTCTGCCTTCTCTTTGCGATACAGATCAACTTGTTAATAAAGCCTACTCTGGCCATTTTTACTCTCCAGATTTGTCAGGAGTATTTTTTGTTTTTGTTTTAAAATCATATATTGGCTTGTTAATTAGTGATTAGTATCTTAATTTTTGTGGTTTTTTTTTTTTTTCAGATCACAATTTCCTCAATAATTAGAACAATATATTGGACTTTAAAAAAATCTCTGGCATAGAATGGCATCTTAACATACTGTAGGCACCCAGTAAATATTTCATGATTGACTTAGAATTGCACTGTGGCTTAGCAGGTAAAGCCACCGCCTGTAGTGCTGGCATCCCATATGGGCACTGGTTCAAGTTACGGTTGCTCCACTTCCGATCCAGCTCTCTGCTATGGCCTGGGAAAGCAGTAGAAGATGGCCCAAGTCTTCGGGTCCCTGTATCCTTGTGGGAAGACCCGGAGGAAGCTCCTGGCCCCTGGCTTTGGATCAGTGCAGCTCTGGCTGTTGTAGCCATTTGGGGCAGCCAATTGGGGAGTGAACCAGTGGGTGGAAGACCTCTCTGTCTCTGCCTCTCCTTCTCTCTCTATGTAACTCTGACTTTCAATTAAATAAATAAATCTTAAAAACAAAATATTGTGCCTTCTCCTTCTATTGTCAGTATCATAATTAAGGCCCTCATTAGTTAGCAAAACAATAACTTAATTGATGTCTTCTGTGCCCCATGCAGGTCATTCCGTGCTGCTAGATAAATTCTGTCACAGATCGGATCTCTTGCTTCTGTATCATTAATGATTCTTCAGGACTAACAACTGTAGATCTGTCGTAGCATTCAAAATTATGGTCTAGATCTTCATGTTTTTAGTTCTACGTAGTCTTGTACTTCCGTTTATACAACCCTTACTCCAGTCAAATTGAGCAATTTTCTGTATTCCATATATGCTGTTTGCCTGCTTCTGTTTTTGTTTACTTTATTCCCATTACCCGGAATGCTTTTTTAATCATTGCCATTTTGGCTAATGTTTTAAGATATGAAATGTCATGAATCTGAGAATTCTGATCTCCCCAAGGTAAGCTTTTCTTAATCTGAACTTCCCTAGCACTTTGTTTACCATTCCTAGGACACTTTAACCTTCCTATTCTAATTACTTGTGACAGTGTCACATTTCCTCTGCTAGAATCCAAGTCTGATTCATCTTTGGATAACTGTGGCTATGCTTTTCACATAACCAGCACATTCTTGAGTGAATGTGAAACTCAGGCATTGCATTTTGCTGTAAAACTGAAGCTTTATGGTTGCTTGATTCTAGCTAAAGTGTTCCCAGAATTCTTTGCTTTAGTATTCCTTTTTTTTTTTTTTTTTTTTTTTAAGATTTATTTATTTGAAAGGCAGAGTAACAGAGAGGAAGAAAGGATATCTTCCATCTGCTGGTTCATTCCCCCAAAAAGCTGCAACAGCCAGGGCTGGGTCAGGTTGAGGCCACTAAGCTCCATCTAGGTATCCCACCTGGGTGGCAGGGACCTAAACTCTTGGGACATCATCCACTGCCTTCTTAGGCCTATTAACAGTGAGCTGGATTGGAAACAGAGCAGTTGGGATTCAAACATGCATTCCAGTATGGAATGCTGGCATCACAAGCAGTGGCTTAACCTGCTGTGCTACAACATTAATCTCCTGGGCCTAGCATTTTTAATTTATGAAGTACATGAGCTTTGGGAAAGTTCATCTCATTCCTTTTTGTTTGTTTAAGTTTGATTTTTGTGTTCTGTGGATTTCAGCTTGCCTAGTTGTCTTTTTATAGATAAGCAACAATTATTTGCTATTTATTTATGTGAACATTATTGCAGTTTTTTGCTTTTTAATGCTGATCTCCTATTCCTACTGTCCTTTAAGGTTGTTCACTGGTTTTAAAGCTTATGCACCTTTAAGTGTAGGACAGTGTGTCAGAGTTTAATTCTAGAGCTAATTATAGGGTAACTTGAGAAGATATGGGCAGAGAGTTTCTTGGCACATATGGTTTGAGAACTTGATTTTCTTAAAATATTTTAAATGTAATACTTACTGGAAACCTCTGTTGTAGAATTTAGATCTTTACAAATTTCAGTGAGGTAGAATGGGATTTTTAAGGGCTTAATGTATTTTGGTTAGTTTCTTTTAAGTAGGAAAATTATCACAGGATGGCTACTATACTTTCTCCATGACTTTTTCCTCATCTTGTGCCAATTACATTGTCTTTTCTTTACTATGTCTCAGCCAAGGTAAATTCTGGAAATGAGGGGGTGACAAGGATGATTGTAGCTATAATCGGAGAGAAATATTATATTTCTTATCTTGTCTCAAGGTGTTTCTGAATATATATTTTCTCCTATTACCTTCAAGTTTAGAGTTTCAGAGTGATGTATTCCTGACCTGTATTCAAATAGGTTATTAACAATAGGCTGTAAGTAGAGAGTTGTTTAGTGGGTATAGAGTTTCATTTTCACAAGATGAAAAGTCTTGAAGATGGATAGTGGTGATGGTTGCACAACATTGTGAAAGTGGTTTTTTAAAAAAATTTTGAAGATTTATGTATTTGAAAGAGCTAGAGAGAAAGAGATCTTTCATCCACTGGTCGGCTCCCCAGATAACCACAATGGCCAGGGCTGAGCCAGGCTGGAGCCAGGCTGAAGCCAGGAGCCTCATCCAGGCCCCTCACATGCGTGGCAGAGGCCCAAGCACTATGAAGATCCTCTGCTGCTTTTCCCAGGCCTTTAGCAGGGAACTGGATCAGAAGCAGAGCAGGGAGCTGGTGCTGTGGCGTAGCAGGTAAAACCACTGCCTGCAGAGCCAGCATCCTGTATGGGCACCGGTTCAAGTCCCAGCTGGTCCACTTCCGATCCAGCTCTCTGCAGTAGAAGATGGCCCAAGTGCTTGTACACCCTCATGGGAGACTTGGAAGAAACTCCTGACCTCCTGGCTTCAGATAGGCCCAGCTCTGCCCATTGCAGCCATTTAGGGAGTGAACCAGTGAATGGACGATATCTCTCTCCCTCTCTCTCTCTCTCTCTCTTTTCTTATTTATTTATTTATTTATTTGAAAGGTAAAGTTACAGACAGTGAGAGGGAAAGACAGAGAGAAAGGTCTTCCTTCCGTTGGTTCACTCCCAAAATGGCTGCAACGGCCGGAGCTGCACCAGTCTGAAGCCAGGAGCCAAGTGCTTCTTCCTGGTCTCCCATGTGGGTGCAGGGGCCCAAGCACTTGGGCCATTTTCTGCTTTCACAAGCCATAGCAGAGAGCTGGATTGGAAGAGGAGCAGCTGGGACTAGAACCGGCATCACAGGCGGAGGATTAACCTACGCGCCACAGAGCCAGCCCCAACTCCCTCCCTCTCTCTCTGCCTCTGCATCTGCCTCTCTGTAACTCTGCCTTTTAAATAAATAAATAAATCTTAAAAAAAAAAAAAAAAAAAAAAAAAAGAACAGCTGAGACTGGGATGCTGGTGTTGTAGGTGGCGGCTTTACCTGCACATTTTTGTTATCAATTTATTTGAAAAGCAGAGTGACAGAGAGGGCGAGACTGACAAAGAGATCTTCCAGATGGCCCAAGTCCTTGGGCCCCTACACCATGTAGGAGACCTGAAAGAAGTTCCTGGCTCCTAGCTTCGGATCAGCTCAGCTCTGGCTGTTGAAGTCATGGGGAGTGAACCAGTGAGTGGAAGACGTCTCTCTCCCACTGCCTCTGCCTCTCTGTTGCTCTGTCTTTCAAATAAATAAATTTAGAAAGAGAAAGAAAGATCTTCAGTCCACTGGATCGTTCCCTAAATGGCAGCAATAACCAGGGCTGACTCAGGGCAAAGCCAGGAACTTCATCTAGGTCTCCTTTGTGGGTGGCAGGGGCCATTTTCTGCTGTTTTCCCAGGCATGTTAGTAGAGAGTTGGAAAGGAAGAGGAACAGCCAGGACTCAAACCAGTGCCCATATGGAATGCCAGCAACATAGTTGGCAACTTGGACCCCCTGTGCTACAATGCTGGTCCGTGAATGTGTTTTATGTCACTGAGCTATACATGTAAAAATGGTTAAGGTGGTAAATTTTATTATGTGTATTTTAAAACATTAAAAATAGAAAGCAATAGGCTATAACAGTTTTGTTCAGAAGTTGACTCCTTGCCAGTAAGTTATAATATTGAGTAAACAAAACTTATGTTTAATGCTCAGAATTCAAGTGGCAATAGTGATATAAATGAAAGTATGAGGTGGTGACACAAATTGTCAAGAGCAGGAATGTGAAGGATTTGAGGAAGAGATTGCTATATAAGATTGAAAAGTGAAGTGATAGGAAGAAATAAATATTATCACTTCTTGGGAAATTATTCATTTTGGCTTTTTTTAATTCTCAAAGTTTTTTATTTTGATGAAGAATACTCTAAGTTAAATTTTATATGAATGCATATACCTGTCTTTTAATTAAATAGCCAACCTGAAGTATGCTCCCAGGGGCCAAGTAAGTAATTATCTTCCTAATCCAGAGAGCCTACAGTAAGGTAACTAAGGGATGTGACTGTGGGAATGGAGAAAGCAACCTTCCAAATATGTTTCTAAAATTATTAAAATGTTCTGAATACTCCTGAAGTTGAATGACTTTGAGAAAAGTGAGGCTTTTATAATTGACTCAACTAGTTAAAATTACATGTAAATTTGTAAAATAATTTAAACTTTTATATTTGTGAAAGAAAAAATAAGTAGTTTACTATAAACTCTAGGTGGCAAGGCCTTAAGGATGAAAACAGGGCACTTGATCCCTAGTTTTCTTTTCTTTTTTTTTTTTTTTTTTTGACAGGCAGAGTGGACAGTCAGAGAGAGAGAGAGAGAGAGAAAGGTCTTCCTTTGCCATTTGTTCACCCTCCAGTGGCCGCGCGGCCGGCGCATCTCGCTGATCCAAAGGCAGGAGCCAGATGCTTCTCCTGGTCTCCCATGCGGGTGCAGGGCCCAAGGACTTGGGCCATCCTCCACTGCCTTCCCAGGCCATAGCAGAGAGCTGGCCTGGAAGAGGGGCAACCGGGACAGAATTCGGCGCCCCAACCGGGACTAGAGCCTAGGGTGCCGGCGCCGCAAGGCAGAGGATTAGCCTGTTAAGCCACGGCGCCGGCCCCCTAGTTTTCTTCTGTCAGCGAATGTGTGTTAGGCACCAAAGGGAAAGGAGAAATGAGTCCCTGATCCATAAGGAGCTGACATTTCAGTTAAGCAGACAAGGCATATATACAAATATATATATATATACACATATATATTTATAAAAGAATTCGTGTGAAACAGTATATAATCGAGAATTGTCATAGACTTGAAATTGGAACATCAATTTGATTGGACAGCGAATCAAAAATTAAATTCTGAAGCCTTCATATGAAATATTACATGAAACTTCAGTGTGAAAAATGAATTAAAAAAAAACAACAGAGCCACCTTAATTAAGTTATGAGTGGGGGAGCTTAGAGTCAAAAGAATAATCCATAGGTGGAGGGTATAAATTGAGACCAGGAAGTTGTTCTCAGGTATTTCAAAAAGTTCATGGAAGATATGCATCTTTTAATTGTATTTTCCTCATTTTGAAGTTCCTTCATGCATCATTAGGTGCTGAATAGAATATGGTATTTTTATGCAATTGAATATTGGACAGCAATGAGAAAGAATTTGAACTTTTGCCATTATATAACCAGCATGAATTTCATAAGCAGTGCTGAAAAGCACCAGTGTATTAAGGTTGTGTCAATTTGGGGCTGTAGAAAGCTTCTGTGAACATTGTACACAGGCTGAATTTATCATGGCTATGTATCCAGGAGTAGAATTACAGCATATTGGAGGATGTGTGTATTTAGTTTTTGTTTTTATTTTGTTACAGAAACTCATCAAAAATAAGATTGATAATTGTTTAAATACCCATATTCCTACCACCTGGATTCTGCAGTCAGCATTTTACTGTTTTCACTTTAATACTCCTCAGTCTGTATTTTTGTTTTTATTTTTTTCTTCTACTTTATTGAGATACGATGGACAAATATATATATATACACATATATATATATGTATACACACACACACACACTATATGCAGGGTGATGGCTTGATATTTATTACCAGAATCAAGCTAGTTAACAAATCCTTCATCTCACATACATACCTTTTGTTTTGTGGTAAGAACATTTAAGATCTACTTTGGGGGCTGACATTATAGTGTAGCCAGTTAAGCTGCTGCCTGCTACCTGCTGTGCTGGCATCCCATGTGGGTGCCGGTTTGAATCCCCTCTGTCCTACTTCTCATCCAACTCCCTGATAATGCACCTGGGAAAGCAGCAGCAGATGGCCCAAGTGCTTCAGCCTTTATACCCACATGGGAGACCTGGATGAAGCTTTGACTGTCACCATGTTGTTAATAGATGTCCAGAGTTGTCCATCTGTTTTACTTTAGACATTCTGTTAGATGTGTTAAGTATTTTATTGTGGTATTATTTATTTTTAATTTTTATATTTAAAGATTAATTTATTAGAAAGAGTTACAGAGAGGTAGAAACAGAGAGAGATCATCTGTCTGCTGCTTCACTCCCCAGATAGCTTCAATGGCCAGCACTGGACCAGGCTGAAGTCAGGAGTTTCATCCAGATCTCCCACCTGTGTGGGAAGGGCCCAAGCACTTGGGCCATCTTGCACTGCTTTTCCCAGACCATTAGCAGGGAGCTGGATCAGAAGTGCAGCAGCTGGGCCACAAACCAGTCCCTGTATGGGAGGCTGGGAGACAGGCTTTACCTGTTAACTGTATACTACCATCTCCTTTTAGTGGTTTTAATTTGCATTTCTCCAATGAGTGCATTAATTGTATGCTTGTTGGCCTTTTATATATTGTCTTTATGAAGTCCTGCCCAATTAAAAAATGTTTTTGGAGGGAGGCAGTGAGACAGACAGATCTTCCATCTCCTTGTTCATTCCCCAAATGCCCACAACAGCGAAGATTTGGCCAGGCTGAAACCAGGAATCAGGAACTCAGTACAGATCTCCTGTGGGGGTGTCAGGGACCCAAGCACTTGGGTCCCAGGATACACATTAGCAGGAAGCCTGAGTTGGAAGCAGAGTTGAGATTGAATCCAGGCACCTCAATATGGAATATGGATGTCCCAAGCAGCATTTTAAGTACTGGGCCAAACACCTGCCCCTGTTCATCCATATAAAGTACACAATTAAGTGGTTTTTAGTATCTTCATGGAGCTGTACAACTATTACCAATCAATTTTATAATCTTTTTATCACCTCAAAAGAAATCCTATAGGCTTTACCACTCCCCATTTTACCCACCTTACCCAGTAGAGTGAGTCCAACAGAGGAAGAAGATGACTGGGATGAAGTATTCTATACAGTGATAGCTGAAGTATTGAGACTCCTTTATAATGATGTGGATCTTCTAAAAATATCTCTAATCATACAATGGTGGGTTTCATATGGCACAAAAATGTTTCATTACATTGATAGGAATACTCATATGTATGACATGTTTTGTCAGTTGAGAATCAGTGCCCCCCTCCCCCCAACCACACCCTTTGTCATCAAAATTCTGAAGTTAGCAAATTGTTTTGTTGCCATGTCTGCTTTCCTATCTTTGGTTGGTGATTTCCCTTTTTGTTCTAGGTGATTCAAGACTCTGTCTAACCTTTCTCCAATTAAGTGATGGTATTTATCATTAATTTTGATGCCTTAGTACCAGTCAATAACAGCTTTATTTCAGTATAATATAGATGTGTTTTATTTAGTATTACCACTCTAGGTGTTTGTATATTTAGCTTTTAGACCCATTTCCCCTTCTTCCCCCCTGTAATAGCTGGGGGGCTTGTTCAGAAAAATCACTATCTTAATGGGACATGTGTCTCATACTCTGCAGCTTTCATATGAGACCAGAAGCTGTCAAGTCTTTTCTTTGTCCTATCAGGTAACTGTTCTAAGACCTTAAGTCAGTGGTTCTCAACCAGGGTGAATTTTATCTCTGGGAGACATTTGACACTGTCTTAAGATATTTTTGTCAACCTGTGGTGGGGAAGAGTGTGCTTGTGGCAGCTAGTAGAGAAAGGAATATTACTGAACATCTCCTGATACACAGGTAGCCCCTTACAACATAGAAATATCTGATCTAAAATGTCAGTAGTGCCTAGGTTGAGAAACTCTTTACCAAGCAAACTCTTTGCCATTCTGACTGACCTCAGGTTTTCAATTAAGTTCCTGTTTCTTCAGCTGAATAAGGGGATGACTGTTGGCAAAGATTAATATATGAAGACATTTAGTACCTGATACACAGTAGTAGATACTCTGCTGAATAAATGGATTAGGTTTTTTTCATATGTCCTATGACGTACTCCTTTCTTTCGATCATCCTGATTTTGTTGAGATTCTCCTGTCCTGTGTCTTGATCTATTATCGCTCTAAATCACTTACATGTTATAGAAATGCCTGCACTTCAATATCTAAAATACATCTCCTAGACTGTTTCTTAAAGTTTTCTTTTTTTTTTAAGATTTTATTTATTTGAAAGATAGTGTAACAGAGAGAGAGAGAGGGAGAGAGATCTTCCATCTGCTGGTTCACTCCTCAAATGACCACAATGGCCAGGCTGGAGCCAGGAGCCGGGAGCTTCTTTTAGGTCTCCCATGTGCATGCAGAGACCCAAGCACTTGGGCCATATTCCGCTGCTTTCTTAGGCACAGAAGCAGAGAGCTGGATTGGAAGTGGAGCAGCAGGACTCACACCAAAGCCCATATGGGATGCCGGCCGGCATCACAAGTAGCAGTTTTACCTGCTATGCCACAACTCCGGCCCCTCTTAAAAGCTTTTGATTTTTGATTATGAAAATCATCATCATAATATTGCTGGAACAAAATGTTATTTAAATACATTATTTTCTGTTTTCTGTGAATTAAAAATTGGTAAGGAAGGTAGGCCAAACCTTAAGTGTGTCAGTGATTTATTGTTTTCTTTGATCAGAACCAGTAAACTCTACATGAAAGATTAATAGATTGTTGAAATTTCATCATGTACTACTAATTGCAGGTTGGTGTTAAGTATGAATTATGTTTTGGTAGTTGGCTGAGGCTTACTAGTGACCTTTTTTGCGTGCATTTTCCAGCATATAGATTGTGCACAAGTTATGTTTTTATTTAAGCATCCTAATTTTGTGATATTTTAAGTTATTTTTAAAAATTTATTTTCTACCTATCGTTCATTGCCAATATTTAGAAGCACATTTGATTTGTGTGTGTTCTTGTAACCTGCAGCCTTACTGAATTTATTCTAGGAGGTTTTGGTTAAAGTCCCTGAGACTTTTTAAATAGAGACATGACTAGTAGCCTATTTTATTTTTCACAGATTTATTTGCTTTTTTGAAAGAGTTACTTACTTGAAAGAGAGAGACATTTTTCATCTACTGGTTCCCTCCCCAAATGTCTGCAACTGCTGGGGCTGGGCCAGGCCAAACCTAGGATCCTAGCACTCCATCTGGATTTCTCATGTGGGTGTTTGGGCCCAAGTACTTGGACTATGTTCTGCTGTAGTGCAGTAGCCGGGAGCTGACTAGGAAGTGGAGCAGCCAGGACTCAGAGCTGGTGATCATGTGGGATGCCAGCATCACAGGTGGCAGCTCAACATGCTGCACCCAAACACCAGCATCTAGTTGCCTATTTTTAATCATATTTTGGGGTACATTTTTGTAAAACACTAAAATCCAATTCTGAGTGTTTAATTTTGTGACTGATCTTCAACTAAGTCCTTTTTTAAGCTTTCATAGTTCTTCCCTTTTCATTCTCACTCCTTCCCCCAGAAGTATCTGGAACACTGACTTCTGAGCATATCTTCATCTCATTTGATTAATTCAAAATTATTGGAAGAATAGGTTGACTGTGAAGGTAGTAGAATTGTGCATCCAGGGTCTTTTGAATTCTGTAGAACAATTTGTGTTAATGAGTGAAATCATTCTGTTTTATTCTTCCATCTGCTTTTAAAAATTTCTCAGGTAGTTCATTTGTTAGTGTGTCTGTGGTTGTTTCTTTTAAAAATTTGAATGTTAAAACCAGATAATCAGGCTATGAGGAAATCATCATAATTCATTTGTGAATAAAATATGTGGAGTTTAGATAATGTGAACATTTTGAAGTTTGGCACAAATTTGCTCAAGTGAATAAAATAAATTTTAGCAGGAAATTCACATGCGAGAGTTGAGGGAGACTTTTTTTTTTTTTTTTTTTTGACAGGCAGAGTGGATAGTGAGAGAGAGAGACAGAGAGAAAGGTCTTCCTTTTTGCCATTGGTTCACCCTCCAATGGCCGCTGCATCGTGCTGATCCGAAGCCAGGAGCCAGGTGCTTCTCCCGGTCTCCCATGCGGGTGCAGGGCCCAAGGACTTGGGCCATCCTCCACTGCCTTCCCGGGCCATAGCAGAGAGCTGGCCTGGAAGCGGGGCAACCAGGATAGAATCCGGCGCCCCAAGCGGGACTAGAACCCAGTGTGCTGGCGCCGCAAGGCGGAGGATTAACCTGTTAAGCCACGGCGCCGGCTGAGGAAGACCTTTTAAAATACTAACACAAAGGGCAAGCATTTGGCTTAGCAGTAAAGATGACTATATCCCATATAGGTTTATATTGGTTGAAGGCTGGATTCAGGAGCCAGAACCAGAGTCAGGAATCCAACCCAGGTTTTCCATTGTAGGACTCAGGTGTTTTAACTGCTAGGATAAATATTAGTTCCGAAATCTAGGGTCTTAAGCTCAATATAGTCTTAAAATTGAGGAGTGTTAGGATTGAAGTCTACAGATAGATAGAACTCCATCCAGTATAATGTATTTTTTTAATAATCTTATATTTTATTCATTCAAAAATACTATCTGAGAAAGGATACCTAGCTTTCATCAGACTGCCAAAGGTTTCCATGGCACAAAAAAAAGCTTAAGAACCTGAGAAGCAGTCTCTGAGTTTTAGATCATGAAACCCATATTGGTTCCAGAAACCACAAAGCCTGTGGGAGTTTGAGCCACAGAGTGGTGATAGGTATATGGTATAGGAAATTACTTGAATTTCGTGTTGCTCTACTGTTAGGTAGGTTATCAGAGTGCCTTAAGATTAATTGGGAGGTGCAGCATTGTGGTGTAGCAGGTAAAGCCGCCGCCTGCTGTGCTGGCATTCCATGTAGGCGCTGGTTCGAATCTGGCTGCTCCACTTCTGATCCAGCTCTCCACTATAGCCTGGGAAAGCAGTAGAAGATGGCCCAAGTCCTTGGGCCCCTGTACCCAAGTGAGAGACCCAGAGGAAGCTCCTGGCTTCGGATCAGCACAGCTCCAGCCGTTGTGGCCACCTGAGGAGTGAACCAGCAGATGGAAGATCTCCATCTTGATCTCTCTCTTTCTCTCTCTCTCTCTCTCTGCCTCTGCCTCTCTGTAGGCAGGGTTACTCTATGAATACATCTTTAAATACATAGGTTACTCTGTGAATACATACTTTAAAAAGAAAAAAGATTACATAGCAGGGCTGGCACTATGGCATATTAGGTTCAGCATCTGCCTGTGGCACCAGCATCCCATATGGGCACTGGTTCAAACTCCGGCTGCTCTACTTCCAGTCCAGCTCCCTGCTGATGGCCTGGAAAAGCAGTAGATGTGGGAGACCCGGAACAAGCTCCTGGTGCCTGGCTTTGAATTGGTCCAGCCCAGCCTTTGAGGCCATTTGAGGAGTGAACCAGCGAGTGGAAAACCCTTCTCTCTGTCTCTCCCTCTCTCTATAACTTTGCCTCTCAAGTAAATAAATAAATCTTTTAAAATAAGTTTAAGTAGCATGAAATGGGGCCATTTATAAAAAGTGACATTCTGGCTGGCGCCGTGGCTTAACAGGCTAATCCTCCGTCTTGCGGCGCCAGCACACTGGGTTCTAGTCCCGCTTGGGGCGCCGGATTCTATCCCGGTTGCCCCTCTTCCAGGCCAGCTCTCTGCTATGGCCCGGGAAGGCAGTGGAGGATGGCCCAAGTCCTTGGGCCCAGCACCCGCATGGGAGACCAGAAGAAGCACCTGGCTCCTGGCTTCGGATCAGCACGATGCGCCGGCCGCAGCGGCCATTGGAGGGTGAACCAATGGCAAAAAGGAAGACCTTTCTCTCTGTCTCTCTCTCTCACTATCCACTCTGCCTGTCCAAAAAAAAAAAAAAAAGTGACATTCTGAAATTTATTGAGAAAATTAACTCAAAGGACAATTTCTTAGTGATGGCCGAAAAAATTTTGTTACAAGGAAAACAGCTGCAGTATCTCAAAAATTGCTAAGACTGTTGTGGACTTTCAGACTGTTTTGGCAACTCAAATTTTTACATTATTTATCTATTCATAAAAATGGAAACACATATGTATAAAATGGAAACAAGTTTCAAAAAAGCATTATTGAACTTTACTGTATATGAAGTGTTCTTTTTTTTGTTTTCCTAAAGACTTATTTATTTGAAAGGCAGTATTACAGAGAGGAGGGAGGGAGAGGTTTTTATCCCTTGGTTTACTCCCCAAATGGCAGCAGTGTCCAGGGCTGTGCCAGGCTGAAGCCAGGTGCCTAGAACTCCATCTAGGTCTCCCATGTGGGTAGCGGGGGCCCAAGCACTCAAGCCATCTTCCACTGCCTTCCAGCATTAACAGAGAGATGGATCAGAAGTGGAGAAGTGGAGACTCCAACCAGTGCTCAGATGGGGTGCTGCCATCACACGCAACGGCTTAATCCACCGTGCTACAATGCCACCAGACCCAAAGTATTCTATTTTCTAAGAAGTGTTAAGTGACCCTCCAAAACTAATTTCATAACCCATAATATAATAGGTCATAACTTTTAGCTTAAAAAACAATATTCCAAGTTACAGAGCCAAAAAGGTAAGATTTTAAAAGAAAAATATCTTTTATGTCTAGATCTCAAAGGAGATCTGGAATCCAAACTAGCTTTCATAAGAGCATTTTAATGAAGTTTGTATACTAGGAATTGCTGTTAATATGGCTGTGCCAGAGCTTTTACATTTATTTATTTATTTTTTAAAGAAACTTTGGGGGCTGGTACTTTGGTACCACCACCTGCAGCGCTGGCTTCCCATATGGGCTCTGGTTCTCCCACGTTGGTGCAGTGGCCCAAGGGCTTAGGCCATTGTCCACTGTCTAGCAGGGAACTAGATTAGAAGTAGAGCAGGCCGGCGCCGAAGCTCACTAGGCTAATCCTCCGCCTGCAGGGCAGGCACCTCAGGTTCTAGTCCCGGTTGGGGCGCTGGGTTCTGTTCTGGTTGCTCTCTTCCAGTCCAGCTCTCTGCTGTGGCCTGGGAAGGCAGTGGAGGATGGCCCAAGTGCTTGGGCCCTGCACCCGCATGGGAGACCAGGAGGAAGCACCTGGCTCCTGGCTTTGGATCGGCGCAGCGCCGGCCATAGCAGCCATTTAGGGGGTGAACCAACGGAAGGAAGACCTTTCTCTCTGTCTCTCTCTCTCTCTCTCTAACTCTGCCTGTCAAAAGAAGAAGTAGAGCAGCCCGGGGGTGGGGGGTGCAGCAGCGCCATGGCTCACTTGGTTAATCCTCCGCCTGTGGCGCCAGCATCCCATATGGGTGCTGGGTTCTAGTCCCAGTTGCTCCTCTTCCAGTCCAGCTCTCAGCTGTAGCCCAGGAGTGTAGGATGGCCCAAGTCCTTGGGC
This sequence comes from Lepus europaeus, assembly GCF_033115175.1. Classification (NCBI taxonomy): domain Eukaryota; kingdom Metazoa; phylum Chordata; class Mammalia; order Lagomorpha; family Leporidae; genus Lepus; species Lepus europaeus. Next base: position 42,701,641 of record NC_084831.1, read on the forward strand.
TCCTGCACCCGCAGGGGAGACCAGGAAGAAGCACCTGGCTTCAAATAGGTGCAACGCCGGCCATGGCGGCCATTTGGGGAGTGAACCAACGGAAGGAAGACTTTTCTCTCTGTCTCTCTCTCTCTCTCTCACTGTCTATAACTCTACCTGTCAAATTAAAAAAAAAAAAAAGTAGAGCAGCCAGGTTGTGAACCGTTGCCCACATGGGATGTGGGTGCTGCGGGCAGTGGCTTAACCTGCTACACCACAGAGCTGTACCCTCAAAATTTTTTCTCCCTTAATATTTAATTTACTTTTTTGAGATAACACATTTTAAATTTACATTATAGTCAAAGGCTTACTGGCTGTTCTAAATAAAGAGTTCAACAAATAAAAAGTAAGAGACTAGAGTCCAACAGGAAAATAGGCAAGGTTCATAAACAATAATCAAATGAAAATATGTTAAACTCAAAGTAAATTTCAAGGTAGTCACAAAATCATGGAAACTACAGTATATAATTTCTTTCAATTTGTTTAACAAAGTTTTAAAACAGTTTGACAAAGCACTGTATTTGCAAAAACTGATACACATGGGAATTCCTTTTTATTCCCTTTAATTTCAGCTTCTACATATAAAGGAGAGCATGTGGTATTTGTCTTTCTGTGTCTGGCTTCTTCCACTCAATGTCTTTTAAGGATTTTGACCTTTATCCTAATGCAATGGAAAGCTAACCACAGAAGGATTCTAGGAGGGGTTGGGAAGGATGTGATTAGGTGAATTAGATTTGCATTTTAAAAAGATCTCTTGGTGGGTGTGTGATTATACAAATTAAATTAGTATTTTTTTTTTTTTTGAAGATTTTTATTTGAGAGATAGAGTTACAGAGAGAGAAAAAGAGAAAAAGGTCTTCCATATGCTGGTTCACTCCTCAGATGGCCACAATGGCTGGAGCTGGGCATATCCGAAGCCAGGAGCTTCTTTCAGGTCTCCCACATGGGTACAGGGATCCAAGGGTTTGGGTCATCTTCCTCTGCTTTCCAAGGCCGTAAGCAGAGAGCTGAATTGGAAGAGGAGCAACTGGGACTCAAACTGGCACCCATTAGGGATACTGGCTCAGCAGGTGGAGGATTAACCTACTACGACATAGCGCTGGCCCCTTAAGTTTGTATTTTTTATTTATTTTTTTTAAAAGATTTAGTTTATTTATTTGAAAGAGTTACAGAGAGAGGTAGAGACAGAGAGGTCTTCCATCTGCTGGTTCACTCCCCAGATGGCTGCAACAGCCGGAGCTGCGCCCATCTGAAGCCAGGAGCCAGGAGCTTCTTCCAGGTCTCCCATATGGGTGCAGGGGCCCAGGGACTTGGACCATCTTCTGCTTTCCCAGGCCATAGCAGAGAGGTAGATCAGAAGAGGAGCAGCGCCCATATGGAATGCTGGTGCTTCAGGCCAGGGCTTTCACCCACTGCACCACAGCCCCGGCCTCAAGTTTGTATTTTTTAAAAGATTTATTTATTTGTCTCTTTAAAGCCAGACATCCTACATCTTTTTATTTACTTTCCAACTGACCACCAATAGCCAGGTCTGGGCAATTCTGCATGGCAGGGACCCAGGTACTTGTGCCATCTTGTGCTACCTTCCTAGGGGCGTTAGCAGGAAGTTGAATTGGAAGCTGAGTAACAGACTCAGCACTTCTGTGTGGGATTCCTGTGCTGGAATGACTTAACTCACTGTACCACAAAACCAGCCATAGATTTGCATTTTTAAAATATCTTTCAGAAAACAAATCTCAAGAAACCAGTAGGTGTTATGGGAAGGAAGCCATAGCATTAACAGAGGTGAGAGATTACTAACTAGGGTGTTGGCAGCAGAGAATTATGGATAAATGCTATTGCTATTTAAGAGACAAGCAGTGGAACTTAGTAATGGATTTAGAAGATTTGAACATAGAAACATGAAGAATTGGTTGGTGAGAAGATTGGTGGTGAAGAGGTATAGAAATGATGAAATAAGGGATGTTGAAAGGGAATTTGTTTTTAATGAGAAAGATTGATCATATTTATAAGCCGATGGGAAGGATCCAGTAAAAAGAAAAGGTAGAATAGAGAGGGCAACAAATATATAGGATTAGGTTTCTATTCAAAATAGAAATAATAGGATTGGCCTACATAAAAGAAGGCAAAGTCCTTATTAAGTAATACATTCTTGTGATCACATTTGTAAGTGTACAGATGAAACGTTTATTGTCTTCCACCCACTCAGTTCCACATCCCTTGGGCGACTGATGTTAATGAGTCCTTCAAGAGATTTTATATACATGCAAATGTATATAAAATACAAAGATCATCCCCTGTTCCTTTATACAAAATATAACCTACTGTACATCTAATCCTGCAGTTTTTTCCTACTTATTGTACTTTGAAGATGTTCCCTATCAGTGTATAAAAAGCTTTGTTCTTCTCTAAGACTGTGCAGCATTTGCTGTGTGTACCATTATTTAACCAATTTATTTGATGGATATTTAGTTTTTACCATTGTCTGCCAGCTCCTCTGTTTTAACATGATAAAAAAAACTAACTATACATATGGTCAGAGCTGTAGGTTTGACACTTAAGAAGTTAAGGCTGGTGCTTGGCTCACTTGGTTAATCTTCTGCCTGCGGCGCCGGCATCCCATATGGGCGCTGGGTTCTAGTCCTGGTTGCTCCACTTCCAGTTCAGCTCTCTGCTGTGGCCCAGGAGGACAGTGGAAGATGGTCCCAGTGCTTGGGCCCTGCTCCCGCATGGGAGACCAGGAGGAAGCACCTGGCTCCTGGCTTTGGATCGGCGTAGCTCTGGCTGTAGCGACCATTTGGGGGGTGAACCAACGGAAGGAAGACCTTTCTCTCTGTCTCTCTCTCTCTCTCACTGTCTGTCAAATAAAAAAAAAAGTGCCACAGGTTAAAGCCCCAGCCTACAGTACTGGCATCTGGCTGCTCCACTTCCAATACAGGTCCCTTTTTTTTTTTTATTATTAAAAGATTTATTTATTTATTTGAAAGTCCGAGTTACACGAGAGAGGAGAGGCGGGGGGAGGAGGGTTGTCTTCCATCCGTTGGTTCACTCCTCAATTGGCTGCAACAGCCAGAGCTGTGCCAATCTGAAGCCAGGAGCCAGGAGCCAGGAGCTTTTCCAGGTCTCCCATGCAGGTGCAGGAGCCCAAGGACTTTGGCCATCTTCTACTGTTTTCCCAGGCCTTAACAAAGAGCTGGGTCAGAAGTAGAGCAGCTGGGTCTTGAACCAGCGCCTATATGGGATGCTGGCGCTTCAGGCCAGGGTGTTAAACATGCTGCGGCACAGCGCCAGCCCCAATACAGCTCCCTTTTAATGCTGCTAGGAAAGCAGGGGAAGATGACCCAAGTCCTTGGGCCCCTGCACCAATGTGGGAGACCTGAAAGAAGTTCCTGGCACCGGCTTCAGATTGACTCAGCTCCAGCAATTGCAGCCATTTGGGGAGTGAACCAGCGGATGGAAGTCCTCTCTTTGTCTCTACCTCTCTCTCTCATCTGTCATTCTTTCAAATAAGTAAAATAAATCTAAAAAAAAATTTTTTTTAAAAAGAAGTTAAGGGTCCCAAATAATGAGTTTAGAGAGCTGGGGTGTGGAGACTTACTTGGTCAGACAGGGAGGAATATTTCTTTCACCTAGGAAAATAAAGCCTTTTCAATAGACCAAGAAGAAGTAAGGAGCCATTGAACCAAAAAATTGGGGTTAATGGCTAGAAGAATTCTTGAAACAGCATGCTTTTTGTCATTCAAAAGTCACTTGGAAGTCACCTTTTGATAGAGAAGAAATACCTCTACTTTTGGTAGCCTCAAATCACACTGTATTTAAGGTTAAAAGGAAAAAGGAAAGTTAAATGGATCTGGTTCATTTATAGGGCAAAAACTATGTAAACATCATAAGAAAACATTACTGCCTAATTTCTAAGGGATTACAGATTTCTCCCATTGTTTTTCAACCAGAGAAAAATTTAATCCAAAGTAGAAAAGTGGAAGCCTGAGTTATAAATTTACAGAGTAATATAAGACATTTTTAAGTTTATAATGTTTTCAACTTTGAGTATGTGATGTAACTAGCACTGTTAGGTACTGTGTGCCAAGTGTAAGATTTAAGCAGGAAATAGTACATAGTCCAAGACAAGAAGATGTTAGAGGAGGCTTGAGGTGGGAGAACTGATTTTTGGATAAAGTTGTTGGAGGAATTTCATGAGAGACTGGGCATATCAAAAATCAGACTTCCTTATCCTCTTGTTTAATCAGCATCAAAACCCGAGGATTCCTTTTCAGTTACCCAAGCTCAAATCAGTATTTCTGTATATTAAAAGGCCAAACTTTTAAGAACATGTGATGTCCTTTACATTATAACTCTTGGAAATTTGACAGAACAGATGTGACAGAATCATAGCTATTTTGTAATATCAGACTGAGCCAAATTTTCTTTATTTCTGGTATACAGTTTATCATTGGATTTTTTTTTTTTTTTTTGACAGAGTTAGACAGTGAGAGAGACAGAGACAGAGAGAAAGGTCTTCCTTCCACTGGTTCACCCCCCAAATGGCTGCTACGGCCGAAGCTATGCCGATCCAAAGCCAGGTTCCAGGAGCTTCTTCCTGGTCTCCCATGCGGGTGCAGGTGCCCAAGCACTCGGGCCATCCTCCTCTGCCTTCCTGGGCCACAGCAGAGAGCTGGACTGGAAGAGGAGCAACCAGGACTAGAACTGGCCCCCATCATTGGATTTTTTTTTTTTTTAAGATTTCACTTATTTATTTGAGAGGCGGAGCTACAGAGAAAGAGAGAGACAGAGACAGAAAGGTCTTTCATCCGCTGGTTCACTCCCTAAATGGCCACAACAGCCAGAGTTGAGCCAATCTGGAGCCAGGAGCCTCCTCCAGGTCCCCTATGTGGGTGTAGGCAGGGACACCACTACCTGGCCCATCCTCCACTGCCCTCCCAGGCCATAAGCAGAGAACTAGATTGGAAGAGGAGCAGCTAGGACACGAACCTGTGCCCTTGTGGGATGCCAGTGCCATAGGCAGAGGGCCAGCCTACTATGCCTAGCACCAACCCCAATCATTGGATTTTAATGTTAGAATAAGCATGATTTGTTTACTTCAGAAAGATTATGAAATTTCTTAAATACTGTCCTTTGATTTTGTCTAATATGTTAAGGTATAAAAACAAAGCTGACTTGCATTGATTTGCATACATTTGAATCCCCAGTTACTTTACTGAAACCAAAAATTTTTTTAGCTGATAGTAGTTCCCTAAGTGCAAGGAACTCTCTAAACAATGATAGAGTAATTCAATATGGTTTTTTGAATTTATTTTTTGTTTATTTGAAAGGCAGAGCAGTAGAGAGAGGAATATACAGAGAGGGAGTCGGGGGAAGGAAGATCGTCCATCCTCTGATTCATGAACTCTATCCAGGTTTCCCAGATGGGCAGCAGGGGCCCAAGCAATTGGGCCATCTTCCACTGCTTTCCCAGGCACTGTAGTAGGGAGCTGTGTTGGAAGCAGAGCCCACGGGTCTCCAACCAGCACTCTGATTTGGGATGCTAGTGTCACAGGCAGTGACTTAGCCTGCTGTGCCACAATACCAGCCCCTCACTGTGTATTTTAAATGGGGCTAATGCATTTCCAATTTTGTATGAACCTGAAATACATTATGTAAGTAAAGGAAGGGTGAATGAAGGAAGCCAGGCACAAAAGATCAATTCCATTTATTTTAGAGTGAAAACAGAAAGATGTGTGAATACATTGAAATGCCACTAATTGTTCACTTTGTAATGATTTTTTAAAATTTTTTTTAAAGATTTACCTATTTATTTGAAAGGCAGAGAGAGAGAGAGAGATCTTCCATTTTCTGGTTCATTTCCCAAATGGCTCAACGGCTGGGACTGGGCCAGGCTGAAACCAGGAGCCTGGAACTCCATCCAGGTCTCCCATGTGGGTGGCAGGGGCCCAAGCATGTGGGCCATCTGCTGCTGCTTTCCTGGGTGCATTAGCAGGCAGCTGTTTTGGAAGTGGAACAGCTGGGACTTGAACTGGTGCTCATATGGGATGCCAGTGTCACAGTCAGTGGCTTAACCTACTGTGCCTCAATGCCAATCCCATGAGCCACCTAACCTTTCAAAGCAATGTAAGACTCAGCTATAGGGGCCGGCACTGTGGCACAGCTAATTGAAGCCCCAGCCTGCAGTGCTGGCCCCTGCACCTGTGTGGGAGACCCAGAAGAAGCTCCTGGCTCCTGGCTTCGGATCAGCTCTACTCTGGCCATTGCAGTCATTTTGGGGAGTGAACCAGCGGATGGAAGACCTATCTCTTTGGCTCTGCAGCTCTCTGTAACTCTGTCTTCAAATAAATTAAATCTTAAAAAAAAAAAAGTACATAAAACTAAAATTAAAATTAAAGATTCAGCTATAATGGGTGGAAGATCTAGCACATGCCTGCTCTTTTTCTCTGTCACTGTCCTCTTCAAATAAATACATCTTAAAAATACCTATATTATTAAGTCATTTTGTCAGCAGAGTTAACCTTTAAGTCCCAAGTTTTCATTTCTGTGACTATTTCAACAACATAATATTTGAAATTACCGGACTGTCATATTTACAGCTTAAATTAAATCTTTATAGGTGTCCTATATATAGAATGATGTGACATAGACTGGTGCTGTGGCACAGTGGGTTAAGCTGTGGCCTACAGTGCCAGTATCCCATATGGTGCCGGTTCAGGTCCCAGCTACTCCACTTCCAATCCAGCTCTCTGCTAAAGGCCTGGGAAAGCAGCAGAAGATGGCCCAAGTTCCTAGGCCCCTGCACCCACATGGGAGACCCGAAAGAAGCTCTTGGCTCCTGGCTTCAACCTGACACAGTCCCGGCCATTATTGCCATTTGAGGAGTCAGCCAGCGGATGGAAAATCTCTCTGTCTCTCCTCTCTAACTCTTCCTTTCAAATAAGTAAATAAAACTTGAAGAAAAAAAAAAAAAGAATAGGGATGATGATGTAACAACTAAATAAAAAAAATGATGGGTCATAGTAGGTTAAATATCTATATCATGTGTATATATGTATATATATAGTGATTTGATTTTTTTTCATTTTCTGTTCAGCTTACAAATTGGGTATTCTAATGATAACTTCAACTTGATAACACCAACTTTGTAAACTTTTACTTTATTACAAAAGTAGTAATTGTATATTAACATTAAATAGAAATAAAAATAGGGCCAATATTGTGGTGTAATGGGTTAAGCCATTGCCCGAGATATGTGCATCCCACGTGGATGTCAGTGTGAGTCCTGACTAATCCACTTCCAGTCCAGCTCCTTGCTAATGCTCCTGGGAAAGCAACAGAAGATAGTTTAAGTCCCTGGGCCCTTGTACCCATGTGGGAGAGCTGGATGAAGCTCCTGGCTTTGGCCTTGCCCAGCCCTGGCTATTGCAGCCGTTTGGGGAGTGAACCAGCAGATGGATGAGCTCTTTTCTGTCTCTCCCCCTCTCTCTGTAACTCTGACTTTCAAATAAATAGAATCTTTAAAATAAAAACGAAATAAAAACTAACCATGGGGCCGGCGCTGTGGCGCAGTGGGTTAATCTATCGCATCCCATATGGGCGCCAGTTCAAGTCCCAGCTGCTCCTCTTCCAATCTGGCTCTCTGCCGTGGCCTGGGAAAGCAGTAGAAGATGTCTCAAGTCCTTGGGCCCCTGCACCCACATGGGAGACTGGGAGGAGACACTGTAACATATATGTAATAGAAACGTATAATATTTTTCCATCCTTTTTATTCTCAGTGTTTTTATAAGCATTTTCTGGCTACCTCATAGTCTTCAGGGTTATTTTTTAAAGTCATTAAGTATGTTGTATTAATATTGTCCTATACATTTTGGTTTTTTATTTCTCAATATTTCAAAATACATTTATTGAGTCATGGTCATAGTACTACTTATGGTAGAGGTGGAGGAGATGGTCAGGTGTGTTTCTTATCCAAGAATTATGCCAAGAGATTTTTATGAAAAAGTAGTATGCTGACAGTTTTATTTTCAAAATAAATAACTTGTGGGCAGGTATCCTTGCATAGAACATCTTTACATTTGAGTTCTTAGAATAATAGCACTAATCTTTTGTTTTACTGACATTTGGAGTATTAAGATATAACTCTCCCTCCCTCACTTCTTTTCTCCTCCTACATTAAGCAAAGTATGGAAACCAAATTAGGCTTGAGGACAGATCTTCAAGGCTGAACCCAATTTTGCACTTTTAGACATGTAACTGTTAACACATAGTACAACCTGAGTTCTCTAATTTTTTTTAAGGCATTTTACACTGGTTTAATATAATGTCAACCTTGACATCCAGTGTCTAAAATAATTTTTCATAACTGAAATCACAGGTGACTCCCCCAAAAATTGAACATTGTTAAAATTAAAAACTTGTTCTTCAGAAGGCACCATCAGGAAAAAGATACCCAATAGAAGGTGAGAAAATATCTGCAAATTATTTTTCTGATAAGGAACTAGTGTCTGTTGTATAACAAATACTTACACAAAACTCATTCATAAAAAAACAACAATTGTGGGAAAAGATTTTTAATATCATTTGCTTGAAGGAAAATGCTACTCAAAGCCAGAATGAGATAACTATATTCCCACTAGGATAGCAGTAATCAAAAAGATAGGGGTGGATGTCGTGCTGTGGCACTATGAGTTATACTGCAGCTTGCGACACCTGCATTCTGTATGTGAGTGTCTAGTTTAAATCCAAGCTCCTTTCCTTCCAATCCAACTCCTCTGCATCATGGACGACAGCAGATGACGACCCAGTAATTGGGTTCCTGTCAACTGTGTTTTACCTGGGTGGAGTTGGAGACTCCTAGTTTCAGTCAGGCCCAGCTCTGCCTGTTTGGCCAATTGAGGAGTGAACTGGTGGATAGAATATCTCTGTCTCTCCTTGTCTCTCTGTTACTCTGCCTTTCAAGTATACAAAAATAAATAGCATTTAAAAATAATAATAAGGGACCAGTGTTGTGGCATAGCAGGTTAAGCTACTGCCTGCTACACAGTATCAAAGCACCAGTGAGTCCTGGCTGTTCTACTTCCAATCCAGCATTCCTGCTGTTGCATCTGGGAAAGTAGAGGAAGATGACCCAGGTACGTAGGCCCCTGCCTTTTCCATGGGAGACCCAAAAGGAGCTCCTGGCTTCAGCCTAAACACAGCCATTGCAGCTATTTGGGGAGTGAACAGAGATGGCAGATCTGTCCATCTGTCTCTGTCTCTGTTACTCTGCCTTTCAAGTAAATAAATCTAAAAAAAATTAATTTTAAAAAGATGAGTTTGGGCTATAATGTAGAGAAATTGGAACCTCACGTGGTCCTGTTAGAAATGCAAGTTGGTGCAGGTGCTCTGGAAAACATTTAGGCAGTTCTTCAAAAGGTTGAACAGAGTTCTTTTAGGTATACACTCCAGAAAAATGAATACCTAGCTCTTTATACTTGTACATGAATTCTCACAACAGTATTATAATAACTAAAAGGTGAAAACAACTGAAAAATAATCAACGACTATCTAAAATGTGGTATGTCCATAGGATAGAATATTCAGCAGTGAGAAGGAATGGAGTTCTGACATCTGTGCTGGAACATGGATGAACTTTAAAAGCATGCTAAGGGAACAACCAGCTGCAAAAGACCACATATTAGTATGGTTCCATTTATATGAAATGTCTGTACTAGGCAAGTCGGTATGAAGTGGGGAATAGACTTTTAAGTTTTTATTCCAGGTCCCTGCCTCATACCTAGAGAAACATTCTAAGTACAGGCACATAAAGGCACATAAAATGATTAAGTTTTACTTAAAGCATGGAAAAGTAAGGGTGCGCATGTGTGTGCACATACATACACACAAGCATGGGTTGCCCTACACAGAGAAATACCTGACACGAGTGGGCAGTGGGCCCCAAGGAGAAAGGGGGAAGGAAAAAGAGCACCCCAGCACCTCCTCCAGTCGTGGTCTCTGGTGGAAGAGCGAGCTCCCTCAACTTGTTGGCCTATTTTGAGGTGGGGAGAGGGCACCTCTACAGGCATAAAACCACCTGTTTTACAATACCTCCATAAAATTCCTTGTGGATCTTAATATTCATATTTCCATGGGGTGTTCTCTCCAGGTCCCAGATGATGAAGTAGATGCATGGGGAAAAGGAGTGTTTTTATGAGGAGAAGGATAGTATTCCACATGGGGTGGGATCTTATGGCTTGTAGGTAGCTCCATCTCAGCTGTCCTAACTAGCTGCGGGCCTATCCCTGTATCAGGTAGAGATAGAAAAGCAGATCAATGGTTGCCTAGGTCTGGAGAGTTTAGGGGAAATTAGAGGTGACTGCTAATGGATATGGGTTTCCTTGGGGTGGGAGATGATGACGGTATACTAAAATTTACTGCTGATGGTTGCATAATCCTGTGAACATTAAAAACCATTGGATTGTGTCTTTTAAACAAGGCAGTTAGCTGCTCTCCTGTGTCTGTATCCAGGGATGTTAGGGTTTTTCATTTGTGGCATCCCCTAATGTCTAATGCACTCCATATTCTAGTCTGTCTTTAATCTCATTTCCTATATATCCTAAATTTTCACATGTCTCTTCTTGGCTATTCCATGACCTCTGGGAATTTGAGTTCACCCCCGTTCATCAACCAGGAAGTACAAGTTAAATGTTGGCTATTTTACAGGTCCATTGGAAAGTATGCCTGCCCCAGAATTTTTCAGGTCATGAGCAATTTAGGGATAGTAGATATGGGTGAGGTGGATATGTTTGTTTACTGTCTCTGCATTCGCATATTAAAAGGAGTTTAAACTTTACAAGGGCAGAGGATTTATCTGCCTCAACCCACCACATCAACTATCTGTCTTGATTACTGCTGTATCTCCTATGTCTAAAACATCATCCGGAATGTGGTTAGATGTTCAGTAAAGATGACAGTTGGTGCCTCGTTCATAATGAGACCTTGATTTTAGCTGTCTTGAAGGATGAAAGAGCTTATCTAATGAGTTGCTCATGCTGAGTTGCCTATAGTGATAATCCCTACTAGTTCTCTCCCTATTAGGATGCTTTACAACCCTGTAGAGTAAGAGCTTAGTTGATATCTATTTCATGGAAACAGTAACATTTTCAGGTCATTAAACAGAACAAACCCCAGCCCAACTTCCTGGAAATAGTGCTCTTTTTCCATGCAGACCACTCTGATTTGTATACTATCTCATTGAATATAAAACCATATTTCACAGTATCATACATGTGATGTGATGTTGACTTTTATTGCTCTGTGTGAAATTATTCAGGAACTATATAAGTGCTACTCTTTGGGAAGTTTTGTTTTGATAAGGATTCATGGCTCATCAGGACCAGAATACACATTGAGACCAAGTATTTCAAGTCCTCCTTTTATTAAGTATAACTCTGGCAAACTTCAGAAAAAACATTCCCAGTAGGAGAGTGCAGCTGTGAAGCGGGTGGTGCCAGCAACAGCTTGTAAGGCTGTAAGGAGAAAGATCAGAAGAGCTGGCTCTGATTTCTTACTGGAGGAAAAGATACAGCTTTTGGTGACAAGCTGCATTCTTTAGCAGTGACTTTATTTTTCCTTCACCACAAACCAGACTTGTACTATTTCCAGCCTAAGCACATCATGTAGGCACTTCCCTACTGCATTGTTTCAGTTTCTGAAATGGTATCATGCTCCCTAAATTGAGTCCAACTTTTAATGCAGTACCTTTCAGATGGACACATTTTACACTTCATCTGTTTCTTTTTTAGTTTATAAAATCCTTAAGATTAGGGCCTAATACATTCTTAACAACATTCATCATCTTATAGTTATTTCATTATGTATTAATAAATAGTTGGAATGCTTCTGAGATTTTTCTCATCAGAAAATCAGACCTTGCTTCTTTGGTATCTGACCCTGTCTTTTCCCTTTGTCCTACCTCAGCATATTTTATAATCCTGTGTGCTTTTCTTTTCCACCCCATTCTATGATGCTGTGTTTTTCCATAACACTCACTTTAAGGTTTTTCTTTTTTTTTTTTTTTCTTTTTTTTTTCTTTTTTTTTTTTTTTTTTTTTTGTCTTTTAAAGATTTATTTATTTGGGGCTCGCACTGTGACACAGTAGGTGAAAACCATAGCCTGCAGTGCTGGAATGCCATATGGGTGCCAGTTTGAGTCCTGTCTTGCTGCTCCACTTCTGATCCAGTTCCCTACTAATGCACCTGGAAAAGTAGCACAGAATGGCCCAAGTCCTTGGGTACCTGCACCTTCATGGGAGACCCAAAAGATACTCCTGGCTCCTGGCTTCAGCCTGGTTCAGCCCTGGCTGTTGTGGCCATATTTGAAAGGTTGAGTTAGAGAGAGAGAGAGAGATCTTCCATCCACTGGTTCACTCTAAAAAGGACCCTGGAACTCCATTTATGTCTCCCACCTTAGTGCGGGACCCCAAGTACATGGACTGTCTTTTACTGCTTTCCCAGTGGCATTAACAAGGAGCTGGTTCAGAGATGGGACAGCTGAGGCTTGAACCAGCACCATTGTGGGATGCTGGCATCACAGGCAGTGGCATAACCCACTACGTCACAGGGCCAACCCTAAGTTTTCCTTTTCTTAAAGGCAAATGCTTTTCCTTGAGTTCTTTCAGGGTTTTTGTATATATATTGTTTTGCTTGCAGGCTTGCATGGAGGACCAAAGAATGCATTAATGAAAAAATTGTTTAAAGTTATTTGAACTTCATTTGCATCTCCAATTGTAGATTCTTTGTTACTCAAAATTGAGACTCACAGGGCAGGCACATGTGTATCAATAATGAGGCAATGGAAGTTAGATAAGGCTATAAGACATTTAAGTAGATGATAGGGATAAAGGGAAGAAGTCAGGGGGAATCAGGAAGGATGAGACATCTACCTCGGATGACCAGTGATGTCATTGTAGGAAGGCTCAGATATTGAGCCCCCATTGTATGGTGAGTGCTTTACTTAATCATTCCTTATAATACTCTTTTATTTTAAAGATTTATTTATTTATTTGAAAGTCAGAGTTACACAGAGAGAGAAGGCAAGGCAGAGGGAGAGAAAGAGAGAGAGGTCTTCTGTCCGCTGGTTCACTCCCCAGTTGGCCGCAACAGCTGGAGCTGTGCCAATCCAAAGTCAGGAGCCAGGGGCTTCCTCTGGATGTTCCCACACAGGTGCAAGGGCCCAAGGACTTGAGCCATCTTCTACTGCTTCCCCAGGCCACAGCAGAGAGCTGGATCAGAAGAGGAGCAGCCGGGACATGAACCGGTGCCCATATGGAGTGCCAGCATTACAGGCAGCAGCTTTACCAGCTACACTACAGCGTCAGCCCCTATAGTACTCTTTTAAGATTAAGTGTTTTGTCAGTTTTGCTGATGAGGAAAATTTAGTTAGTCTTAGGGGGAAGTCACTTGCTTAAGGTTGCATGACTGTTAGTACCCTAACTGAAGTTCCATGAAATACAGAATGCTCTTTGTATACTTCTTTGCCATTAACCTAAATGGGGGACATGACAATTCTGAGTTTAGAAGGATATGGAAATAGAAAGTATTTAGTTTAGACTTATTAAAGTTTGTGCAGGATTGGTAGGTAGAATTTGAAAGAGGTATTTTCACTTGGAGAAGAAATGTTTGGTCATTTGTCATTTTCCTGTTTGGTTTTATTGTGGCTTAATCCAAATCATCATAATGTTTTCACAATTTGTTTACAATTTCTAACATGCACATCACATGGATTATCCTGAGTGCTTTAATTTAATTGTTCAGTTATCCAGTAATGTTTGAGTCTCAACTATGTGGCAAGTACTATGCTGAGAAGACTCTATATAATAGCATGCAAAACAGACACAGTCCCTGCCTTTATCAAATTTAATCTAATGATGACAGAAGGCACTTACCAGAAATCATTCAGATTATCCTAACATGAAATAATGTTTTATATTCATAGGCATAGAGGTGAGAGCAGCCAATTGAATCATAGATTATTCTTGCTTGATATATATCCAGGGACCTTTCCATTTAAGAGTTGCTGTTTGGGGCCAGGACTATAGGCTAAGCCTCTACCTGTGGCATCGGCATCCCATATGGGCATCGGTTTGTGTTTCACCTGCTCCTCTTCCAATCCAGCTCTCTGCTAATGGCCTGGGAAAACAGTGGAAGATGGCCTACATGCTTGGGCCTTGGAACCTGCGTGGGTGGCTCAATAGGCTAATCCTCTGCCTGTGCCGCCAGCACACCAGGTTCTAGTCCCAGTCAGGGCGCCAGATTCTATCCCGGTTGCCCCTCTTCCAGGCCAGCTCTCTGCTATGGCCCGGGAAGGCAGTGGAGGATGGCCCAAGTGCTTGGGCCCTGCACCCGCATGGGAGACCAGGAGAAGCACCTGGCTCCTGGCTTCGGATCAGCGCGGTGTGCCGGCCGCAGCATGCCGACCGCGGCGGCCATTGGAGAGTGAACCAATGGCAAAAAGGAAGACCTTTCTCTCTGTCTCTCTCTCTCACTGTCCACTCTGCCTGTCACAAGAAATAAAAAAAAAAAGAAGAAGAAGAACCACCTGCGTGGGAGACCCGGAAGGTGCTCCTGGCTTCTGATGGGCCCAGCTCCTGCCATTAGGGAGTGAACCAGCAGATAAAAGGCCTTTCTGTCTCTCTTCCTCTCTCTGTCTGTAACTCTGCCTCTCAAATCAATAAATAAAATCTTAAAAAAAAAAAAAAAGAGTTGCTGATCTCCAAATTCTTTGGGCCTCTCTACCTATTGGTAGTTTATGCTTTAATTAAATACTACACTTGAAGGCCAGCATTTTTATTGATTAGCAATTCAGTATGTTGGTGATTTTTTAAGATGTATGCTAGTCTCAAAGAATGTACTTTTGAAGTAAAGTGTTATGTTGTATACACACACTTAAATTAAGTATTTAACAGTTGGCTTGGAATTGTTAAATACAGTGAAATGAAAAAAAACACGGTGGGGCGGTGGGGAGCGGCACTGTGGCCCAGCAGGATAAAGCCCCAGCCTGCAGTGCCAGCATCCCATATGGGCACCAGTTTGAGTCCCGGCTGATCCACTTCTGATCCAGCTCTCTGCTATGGCCTGGGAAAGCAGTAGAAGATGACCCAAGTCCTTGGGCCCCTGCACGCATGTGGGAGACCCAGAAGAAGCTCCTGGTTCCTGGCTTTGGATCAGCTCAGCTCTGGCCATTATAGTCATCTGGGGAGTAAAGCAGTGGATGGAAAACTTCTCTTGCTCTACCTCTCTCTGTAACTCTGTCTTTCAAATAAATAAAGTAAATCTTTAAAAAAAAAAAATGGAGATAAGTTTGACAAGTGACTATACTTTTAGCTATTAATAGATAACACTTTTCTTAGGCTATTTATTTGTCCATCCATTTAGTGAGTGTTTCCTGAACTCATTTTATGTCAGAGTGCTAAATCCTGAGGAGTCATTGAGGAGCAAATATAGACAAAATTCTTTTTTTAAAAAAGATTTATTTGAAAGAGTTACACAGAGAGAGGAAAGAGAGAGAGAGAAGTCTTCCATCTGCTGGTTCACTCCCCAGATGGCCACAATGGCCGGAGCTGGGCTGATCCGAAGCCAGGAGCTTCTTTTGGATCTCCCAGGTGAGTGCAGGGGCCCAAAGACTTGGGCCATCTTCTACTGCTTTCCCAGGCCATAGCAGAGAGCTGGATCGGAAGAGGAGCAGCCGGGTCTTGAACCAGAGCCCATATGGGATGCCGGTGCTTCAGGCCAGAGTTTAACCTGCTGCACCACAGCACCAGCTCCGTAATTCTTTTTTTTTTTTTTTTTTTTTTTTTTTTTTTTTTTTTAAGATTTATTTTATTTATTTGAGAGGTAGAGTTACAGAGAGAGGGAGTAACAGAGAAAAAGGTCTTCCATTCACTGGTATACTCTTCAATGGCCACAATGGCTGAAGCTGGTCCAATCAGGAGCCAGTAGCTGCTTCTGGGTCTCTCACATGGGTGCAGGGGCCCAAGGACTTGGGCCATCTTATACTGCTTTCCCAGGCCACAGTAGAGAGCTGGATCAGAAGAGGAGCAGCCAGGACATGAACTGGTGCCCATATTGGATGCTGGTGCTGCAGGCAAAGGCTTAGCCCACTATGGCACAGCACTGGCCCTCAGATAAAACTATTAATCTCCCAAATTTTACAATCTAGTGGGGGAAGACAAGACACTCAAATTTTAACTAAATGCAAAATACAATTTTGACAAATGCTTGAAGTTACTTGAATACTCTCATATGAGGCTGTAATAACAGAATGGTTAGGGAAGGTTTTTGAGAAAGTTAGTTTGAGCTCTGTGTCTAGAGGATGTATATTAAGTAAAGTGATGGGGGAGAATGCTTCAAGCAGAGAAGCAAGTGCTCTGATCTTTGGAGAGATTGTTCTTCAAAGAATCAGAGAAGGCCTTTGAGGCTAATAAGCAGTACAAATGTATTAGAGGATAGGTAACCCTGTAGACTCTGCAGGGCCTTGGAGGACTTGCTTAGAGCTTTGACCACCTGGCTGGTGCTGTGGCATAGTGGGTTAAGCCTCTGTTTACAGCTAGGCATCCCATATGGGTGCCAGTTCTAGTTCCGGCTGCTCTTCTTCCAATCCAGCTCTCTGCTATGGCCTGCGGAAGCAGTGGAAGATGGATGGCCCAAGTCCTTGGGCCCCTGCACCCATGCGGGAGACACAGGAAGAAGCTCCTGGCTTCTAATCGCCCAGCTCTGACCATCGTGGCCATTTGGAGAGTGAAGTGGCAGATGGAAGACCTTTCTATTATCTGTCCTTCTCTCTGTAACTCTACCTCTCAAGTAAATAAATAAATAAATGAAATCTTTAAAAAAGAAGAACTTTGAAAGGATTGCTCTAACTTGTAGGTAGAGGATGTAGAGATTTTGCTAATACTGCACACTGGGGAAGAAATAAGAGCTTAGACTGGGATATTGTCAGTGGACGTGGAAGGAAATAGGAAGTAAGTGTTTAGCCTGTCAGTTAAGACATTTGTGTGCCATATATTATAGTACTTGGACTCAGTACCCAGCTCGACTCCTTACTCCCATCTTCTTAAAGTAGACCTGGGAGGCAGTGGTAAGGACTCAAAGTTGGGTTGCTGCAACCCATGTGGAAGATCTGGATTGTGTTCTGGCTTTAGCCTCCCTCCTCCCATCGCCCAACCATTACAGGCATTTGGGGAGTGAACCAGTACATGGGAGCTGTGTCTTGTTTCTCTCCGTCTATTCAACAAATAATTCTAAAAGATTGCATCTATATTAGTTTATTAAATATACCCTAATAAAATACCACAAACTTGATAGCTTAAGCAATAATTTATTTTCAATATGTTTTTTATTTGAAGACTTTTTTAGATGTTTTTATTTATTTTTAAATATTTTTTAAAGATGTTTTTATTCATTTGAAAGAGTTAGAGAGAGAGAGAGGTCTTCCATCTGCTGGTTCACTCTCCAAATGGCTGCAATGGCCAGATGGGCCCATCAGGAATCAAGAGCTTCTGGGTCTCCCACGTGAGTGCAGGGGCCCAAGGACTTGGACCGTCCTCACTTAACAGGTTAACAGGAAGCTGGATTAGAAGTGGAGCTGCTGGAATTCTAACTGGTTCCCATATGGGGTGCCGGCGCTGCAGGCCAGGGCTTTAACCCTCTGCGCCACATCGCTGGCCCCTTTTCACATAGAAAATTAAATCCAGGGGCCGGCGCCATGGCACAGCGGGTTAACGCCTATATGGATGCCGATTGGAGTCCCGGCTGCTCCACTTCCGATCCAGCTCTCTGCTACAGCCTGGGAAAGCAGTAGAAGATGGCCCAAGTCCTTGGGCCCCTGCACCCACGTGGGAGACCTGGAAGAAACTCCTGGCTCCTGGCTTCAGATCGGCACAGCTCTGGCAGTTACAGCCAGTTGGGGAGTGACCCATCAGATAGAAGACCTCTCTCTCTCTCTCTCTGACTTTCAAATAAATATATAAATCTTAAAAAAAAAAAAAAGAAAGAAAAAGAAAACTAAAATCCAAAGTCAAGATATTTGATATCATCTTAGACCTCTTTCCTTGGCTTGCAGATGATTGCCTTCTCACTGTATCCTCACACGTTCACCCATTTGTGCTTTCCTCTGTACTAAATTATATATATATATATATATATATATATATATGTATGTATATATATATATATATGTTCAGAAATACTAGTTCAGTGCTAGTGCTGTGGTACAGTGCAGAAGCCATCGCCTTCGATGCCTGCATCCCATATGGCCACCAGTTCAAGTACCTGATACCCCACTTTTGATCCAGCCCCATGCCACTATGCCTGCGAAAACAGAAGATGATCCAAGTGCTTGGCCAGTTGTACTCACTGGGGAGACCCAGATGGAGTTGGAGGCTGCTGGCTTCGACCTGACCCAGGCCCAGCCATTGCAGCCAGTTTAACTGGTGATTGAGAGATTTCTCTCTTTCCCCTTCCCCCAATTCTCCCTGTCCGTAACTCCGCCTTTCAAATAAATAAATAAATATTAAAAAAAAAAACACACAAAAAAGAACAATACTAGTTTCTTTAGGATTCTTTCCAAATTTCTTCGAGAAAATGGGTGAAACACAAGTGCTAGATAGTTACTGTTGTCAAATTCAAAGCATACTATTTTAACCAGGGAGCTTTCCTAATGAACACTACAAAATCTGAAAGCACAGGAGTCTGTGCAGGCACCATTCATCACTGAACATCATCTGGAAAGTGTGTACTTTTTGTTGTCAGCTCTGCACTTAGGCCCTGGAACATAGGATATTCAGAATTTTTAATGTTTCATTTGTTTTCACTTGGGAATGAAACATAACTGCCATGCAATTATAAACTGTATCGCTGATTTGGGGGTCTTTACGACAGTTCCTCATTCTTAATAGGAGAACTCAGAGGATTCAGTATATAATTGTATTCACAGCTATGACTTATTTTACAGCAAAAGAATGGAAAGCAAAACTTGAAAGGGGACAGGTGCAGAGGAAGAAGTCCAGAGGAAATTAGGCACAAGTTGTCAGTAGTCTTCTCCTATTGGATTCACAGAGGACCTGCTTAATTTCTCCACTGTGCACTTGTGAAGGGTTGTCCATCAGGGAAGCTCATTGGAGTCTCATGTGTCCACAGTACTGAATAGACACCCACTGCCTACCACATAACCAAAATTCAGGCTTTCAGAAGGAAAGCAGGTGTTCAACATAACTCATATTGTTTACACAGCGAGTTTAAGCACTGTGGGTCAGCAGTCAGGGAAAGGAGGGAACCATCCCCCAGTACAAATATTTTTAAAAGTTGCTGCTTTTATACTCCTATCTGTTCCACTCAGTGTCTTTCTCATTACTAAATAATTAATTGATAACAAGGATATCACACCTTTTTTAAATGGATATGATAGAAATTAAAATATGAAGTTAGGAGTATGTGGTAAGAAGGGTGAGGCCACATGCATCTTTAAATACCAGGATGCCTTAGTCATTTCCTTCCTTCTGTGTTTTTCTGAAAAGATGCATGTGAATCAAAATTAGATTGTCAAATCATTTTAATTATCTAGAAGGTACTGAGAAGGTACAAGGTACTAGAAGGTACTGGTTTAACACAAAACAAAACCACCAAAATGGCAAATATATCCATAATGTGAATTTTATGGTGGCGTAGTAATTTAAGACGCTGCTTAGGAAACTCGCATCCTATATTGGAGTTCCTGGGTTTGATTCCTGGCTCCACTTCATATCTAGCTTCCTGCTAATGTGCACCCTGTGGGGCAGCAGGTGATAGCTCAGATGTTAAGCCCCTGCCACCCACTTAGGAAGCACATATGGAGTTTCTGGTTCCTGGCTTTGACGTGCCTCATCCCTGTCTGTTGCTAGCCTTTGGAGAGTGAACCAGTGAATGGGAATTCTCTCTCTTGACTCTATGACTCTCAATAAAATCTATTTGTTTGAAAGGGGCAGAGAGAAAGGGGAGAGGAAGAGAAAGAAACAGAGGTCTCCCATCCTGAAATTTCCAGATGCTAGTAGCCTCTATGACTGGGCAATGCTGAAGCCAGGAGCCAGGAACTCTGTCGAAGTATTCTCTGTGGGTGGCAGGGACCCAAGTATTGAGCCATCGCCCACTGTCCCAAGGGTTCAAGTTAGCAGAAAGCTGGAATAGGGAATAGATCCAGGACTTGAACCTAGGCACTCTGGTATGAGATGCCAGTGTCCCAAGTGGCATCTTTACTACCATGCCAAATGCCCTGCCTGTGTAGTACAATTTTGTTCTTCTTTTCTGCTTTCTGTGTTCCCTATAAACAAAAGTGAATCATAAGACTGAAGAAATCTAGCCACAAAAAAATGCGTGCTTAGAAATTTTTACCTAAAATTCTCTCCTACATTGCACCGCATCCCAATTCTATTTCATTAGAGTAGCTCAATTTTAAATATTGTGGTTACAAATACAATTCCTTTGAACAACAAAAAAATTTGTTTATTTGAAAGGTAGAGTTACAGAAGCAGAGAGACACAGAGGTCTTCCATCTGCTGGTTTACTCCCCAAATGGCCACAATAGCCAGAGCTGATCCGATCTAAAGCCAGAAGCCTGGAGCTTCTTCCCTGTCTCCCACGTGGGTTCAAGGGCCCAAGGACTTGGGCCATCTTCTGCTGCTTTCCCAGGCCATAGCAGAGAGCTGGATCAGAAGTGGAGCAGCTGGGACTCGAACCAACACCCATATGGGATGCTGGCACTGCAAGTAGCGGCTTTACCCACTATACCACAGTGCTGGCCCCTGAACAAAAATTTTTTGTTTCTTTAAAAGCCTATTAGATTTGGGGCTTACATTGTGGCATAGCAGGGTAAGCCACTGTCTGCAACACCTGCCACTCAGTGGGCGACCCAGTAGGTATGGCTTCTGGCATCTTCATGGCCCAGCTTTGGTTATTGTGGCCATTTGGGGAGTAAATCCTCAAATGAATCTCTGTGACTGTTTCTCCCTGTCTCTCTGTAAGTCTACCTTTCAAGTAATCCCTCCCCCAAAAAAATTTTAAAGGCTGTGTTAAATTTTTAGACTAGGTAGTTTAAGAACATGATATCGGGGGCCGGCATTGCATTGAAAAGTAAAAAATTGATAGTGTTGAGGCATATGCCACAGGTGAATTCACGAAGAAAATATTCTTGAAGAAAAGTCGTTTTGGGGGGCTGGTGCCGTGGCACAGCAGGTCAGTGCCATGGCCTGCAATGCCAGCATCCCATATGGGTACCAGTTAGATTCCCAGCTGCTCCACCTCCAATCCAGCTCCCTGAGAATGCAACTGGGAAAGCAGTGGAAGATGACCTAAGTGTTTGGGCCCCTGCACCCACGTGGAAGACACAGGAAGAAACTCTGGGCCCCTGGCTTTGGTCAGGCCCAGCCCTGGCTGTTGGGGCCATTTGGGGAGTGATCCAGTGGATGAATGATCTCTCTATATATGTATCTTCTCTCTCTCTCTTCAACTCTGCTTTTCAAATAAATAAATAAATTTGAAAAAAATTGGTAAACTGACATAATTCCATCGCAACATATAGAATATTAAATTAGCTTATTGAGTACAGTCTGGTTCATTAATTGCTTGACAGATCTGTTTATATTGATTTATCTGTTGGTGTATTCAGAATGAGCATATCTGGGTAAATTCTTCATGTGGAACTACTTAAATTAACATTCCATGCAAGTTTTTAAGTGTTGCTTGTTTTTAGATCCTTTAAAAGTAGGTCACATATCTAAATTTGAATTTTTTATGTATTTTTTGTTCTAGTAGCCAATATTAAGACACAATCTGCACAGTAGGCCAGTTTGCTATCTCTCCCAGGACCCCTTTTGCTTACTATATGTAGCCTCCTACCCCTATTAAAAAGGAAAAGCATGATCTCTAGAAATTTTCTTTAAAAGTAATCATTTTCTCCATTTTTAAAAATTTAGGAACAAGTTCCTGTTCCAGTCTATCATCCAACACCCAGCCAGACTCGGCTAGCAACTCAGCTGACTGAAGAGGAACAAATTAGGATAGCTCAAAGAATAGGCCTTATACAGCATCTGCCTAAAGGAGTTTATGACCCTGGAAGAGATGGATCAGAGAAAAAGATCCGGGAGTAAGTTTTAATAAATTTATACTTTTCCTCATGTACTTTGGAAGTCAGACATGCAAGAGAATGCTTAAATGTAGCAATTTGAAGGATTTTCATATCAAAATAGCTAGAAAATGGTGGCACGAATTCTGACCATTTATACTCATGCTGCCTATCCACTTGGATTACAGTTGATAATTATTTTTTTTATTTTTTATTTATTTATTTTTATTTTTACAGGCAGAGTGGACAGTGAGAGAGAGAGAGAGAGACAGAGAGAAAGGTCTTCCTTTTTGCCGTTGGTTCACACTCCAATGGCTGCCGTGACCGGCGCGCTGCGGCCGGCACACCACGCTGATCCGAAGGCAGGAGCCAGGTGCTTCTCCTGGTCTCCCATGGGGTGCAGGGCCCAAGCACTTGGGCCATCCTCCACTGCACTACTGGGCCATAGCAGAGAGCTGGCCTGGAGGAGGGGCAACCATTACAGAATCCAGTGCCCCGACCGGGACTAGAACCCAGTGTGTCGGCGCCGCTAGGCAGAGAATTAGCCTGTTGAGCCACAGTGCCGGCCCTACAGTTGATAATTAGTCATTCAACCATGTGAATGTGAACTGAGACCCAATATACAGATATACCCATAGTTTGAGACAGGTTCTATACCCAATAATAAAACAGAGTCCTAGGGCTCTGTTTCCAGAGGTGTACCTCACTCCTCTCACTAAAGCTTTATGGACAAAATACTCAGTGGAGATAGTCTTATTTAGGCAAAAAAAATTATGCAAGCTGCATTCATGTTTAGGACTTCAGTAATTTGTAGTATTGGAATTCTTCAATAAGTTATGCAGCCATTAAACTTGTTTCTTAAGGGTTTTTAGTGATAGGAGAAGTCCTATTTATTTCTAAACTTGTGAAATCTATTAAGCCTGATGAATTGAAGATGAAATTTTACTTATGGGGAATTTTTGTTCCCAGGGCATATATTATCTACGAGGTTTCCAATGAGAATAGCTGTTCTTTTAGGTTGCAAATGGCCTCACCAAAATAGACACGTTGTGATTTACTTTGTTGTAGTTTGACTGTTGGAAGTTCACAGCACTATTTAGCACTAATACTTAAGAGCATTGACACTTAAAGAGTCTAAACACTGATGAAACACTGCAGAATGGATTGCTTCTTGAGCCTGAAGAAACCGAAGTTAATGAAGAGAGCTTTAATGTAGAGCAGCCCCAATAAGTAGGCTGAAATTAGTGCTTCTGTTTTTACATGTCATTATTAAAATGAGAATTACATTACTCTGGGATTACACTAAAAACTCAGTACAAAGAACAGGGTTGATAAAATGATGATTGCCTACCTAAAGATGCTTTCAGGTATCTCCTAATGTGTAGCTGTTTTATAAGCTAGCAGTGGACTTGATCCCCAGTGTGACACCTTTTTATTTGCTCTGTTGACTCTGTTGATTGCTCTTAAGTCTTGCAAATTCCCAGGGAACTGGAATAAGACAATATGTGTGAATCAGCACTCACTAGGAAAAGTTCAGTTTTGGTGATGACTGAAATGCCATTCTAATGTATTGCTTGGATTAACACTGTTTTTGTAATGGGATTTTGAAGAAAATTCTGAGTGGGCCACTTCTCTAAAAATGCCTTCTGATTTCTCTCCTCACCCCCAACAGGTGTGTGATCTGTATGATGGACTTTGTTTATGGGGACCCAATTCGATTTCTGCCGTGCATGCACATCTATCACCTGGACTGTATAGATGACTGGCTGATGAGATCCTTCACGTGCCCCTCCTGCATGGAGCCAGTTGATGCAGCACTGCTTTCATCCTATGAGACTAATTGAGCCAGGGTCTCTCGTCTGACTTCAAGTGAACCATCATTTTGGTGGTTTTGATCTTTTGTCACTGAGCCCAAAGAGCCAGGAATTAGGAATTAAGATCATGCACAAAAGTTTCCTAAATATTCCTGGATGGCTGCAGATGTTGGGGGAAAGTATGTGATATTTTAGAAACTAGGGGGAAAAGTAGGATGGTATTTTTATGTAAAGCCTTGACCCAGTGTTTAAAAATATAATTGTATTTAGATCTTGTAATTGCTCCAGTACATAGGAATTGTGTAAAGTGTTACAGCAGCTGTATATGTTTAAATTGTGTGTGTTGAAGATTAGGAAAAAGATAGTGGTTATTTTTCCTAAATGAAATAACGTTCTCCCCACCCACCCACCCTACTCAAATTCTTTTCTGAAGTTGCTGGCATTTGGGTCAAGGTTTTATTAAAAGCTACATTTTATAACACTGGCACAAAAAAAAAGTAGTTTTAAGCTTGTTTGCACAGTTCTTTTTTTCCATTGGAAATGGAATTCATTGCCTTAGGTCTTTTTAAATAGTGTATTATTATCGTTGGGGCTGGCTCTATGCTTGAAAACCAGTTTATTTATAACCTGTTATAAGTGCTATATTCTGTTTGCAGTTAGGAAATGCAGAATTCAAAGTGGTCTCCTAGCTTGTAAGCAAACTGAGATGCACTATCCCTTTTCTATATATATTTAAAAAAACTGAGTCAATGGTGTCAAGAAATAAATTCTAGCAAAGTGGGGTTTAATATTACCATTTCCTATGTGTTTTATCTAATTCTTTTGGTTGTTAATATGGTGATAATTGAAAGTCAAGGTAAATTTTAAATATTAAGAGTTTTGATTTATTGAATTATGCCACCAGTGCTTATGTAAAAATAAGTGTAGCACCATGGTGAAACTTAAATGAGAAGTAGTTTCTCAGCTGTAACACTTTTGATTTATTCTCTTTCCTGTGATCTCCTTCCCTGTTGTCTTGAACCATAGCAAAAGGATACTGCATCTCTCATCACTGTAGTGCTGAGGTTATTGAAGTTCTATAAAACACATCTCAGTCTTTGTTCTTGGGAAGATACTTGTTAAGTCCTGCTAGCTAGCTGATGAGACAAAGCAGGGAGAACCAAGATAAATATGTTTCATGTTTGCACACAAATGCAGAATTTGTATAACCACCCGACTTCATGGTTGTGATCTCAAAAAAGAAGGAATTTCTTCTTTATCTTTTTCTTGCAGTTAATTTAAGAATAAATCTCTAAGCTTCTGAAGTGTTAGAGGTAGGGATGGTCTGGTAATGATGTAGTAGTAATGTTTCATTTAGCATGTGTTTGTTTTTCCTTATGTACTCAAAGGTGACTTATTTGTTCAACTCAGTGATACTACAGCTAGCTAAAAATCGTTCGTTAGCAAAAGGAGAAGCTGTCTCAACGAAGAACTTGCTAGTTTATATTGAGTTGAATTTTGACTCAGTTTTGTACATTCAGAAGATGAGTATCTTGAAGGTTCTTTATAATTACATTATAGAGGGCTTCAGTATGGTATAAGTACTTTGAAGATTGAACATTCAACTGTAGTATCCATATGTTAGTTAATTCCTTGTGAGCCCCATGATGGAAAGACTTAAAGATGAATTTGAGAAAGAGTGAATGAAATTAGATTATCAGGTTCTGTTAAATTGTTACATGTATCTTGCTTAAATTTCTGTTCATTAATTTATATCCACCCAATTACATAAAGCAAATTTTGAAGAAACCCCTGAAGTTGTGCAATATTTTCAGTGACAATTTTTTATTATGTTTTCTACTTAAACATGTATGTGTCATCAAGTATTATAGTCAGATTTTCTTTTTTTTCTAGATTAAAGTTGGTAAATGAACTTTTTTAAATCATCTTCTATGTTACAGTTAGTCTTTCTTTATTACAAGGCTTCTTTCACAGAAGTTTGGTGGTAATAATGAAGGAACCAGTATTGAATGGGATAATTCGTTTTTAGGAATTTTGTATTTAACTTTGTTCTTCACATTGATGTTAAGAATCATCAATTTTGATTTTTACTAAGTTGTTAAATAAACTTACAATACAGCTATAAAGGGCTCAAGTTAGAGTTAATTACATAAGAATATTCTAGATATCTAACCCTTTAAAAGTTATGTATAAATTTAGTTATTCAAATTACTTTTAAATGTACATACACTCACACACATGGTGTATACATTTGTATACTTCAAGGAATTTTTTAAAAGTTTACTTGAGAGAAAGAGAAAGAGCGAGTGAGCTCCCTTTTACTGGTTCACTCCCTAAATGACCACAAAGGACCGCTGGGGCTGGGCCAAAACCAGGAACTAGGAACTCTATCCAGGTCTCCCACGTGGGTGGCGGGAGCCCAATCACTTGAGCCCTCCCTGCTGCCTCCCAGGATCTGCATTAGCAGGAAGCTGGAGTTAAGAGCCAGATACCAGTATGGAACCCAGGCACCTTGTTTCCGGGGCACCGGTGTCCTGAGGTCCTAATCACTAGTGTAAAACCTACCTGGGAAGTTTTGTTTTAAAGTGTTTTTTATTGGTTGGCATTTTGCATCATTGAAGCATATACTTAGACTTGATCGATTTAATGTTGCTGAAGTCCGGTGATAGGAACAACCTTATTTAGATACAGGCATGATGTGTTTAGGCTCGGCTTCAGGATTTGAAATGTCTCAAAAAACCATTTCAGGAAAAAATTAAAACAGTCCTGGACTCAGGATACCTTCATCCTGAGTATCACGGGCCTGACAGTAATCAGCCCTCCGTATCAGGTAGAAGCTTCGACTGCCTGATATTACCCATTTGGGAGACATGGCTGAATTTCTTCCAGTGTTTCCCCTTCTCTCTTCTTGGTCCAGTTTTCAGGTATTTTCTATTTGAGGCCTCTTGTTTCCATCAACTTCATTTCTTCCCTACTCATTGGGGTGCCTTGATTTTTCCTGCTGCCTTCAGGAGTAAATCATTGCTGTAGCCTAACCTGTCAACAGAGTGAGTGGAACCACCCTGAGCTCTTAAAGATAAACACAAAGCCAACCTAGGTATTTAGTAAGTGCTTGTTAAATATAGAGTAGAAATGTTCAACCTACAAATTCTCCACCATTGCATTAAATACTCATTAGTCCACTTTTAAGAGACTGATTACTTTCCAAATGCCTGCTGCAGCCAAGGCTGGGCCAGGCCCAGGTCAGGAGCCCAGAACTCAGTGCAAGGCTCTCAGGTGAGGACCTCAAGTATTGAACCTCCCAAGGTGCTCATTAGCAAGAAGCTGGAATTCAAAGTAGAGAACTAAGACTCAATCGAACTCAGGCATATGGAATGTGGCTGTCAAAAGCTACATCTTAACCACCACTAAATGCAAGCCCCTGTAGTGTTACCTTGACAAAAGAAACAGGTCCTACCCTGGGAAGACATTTTCAGATGGGCCCTTATTGCAAGTTCTACTCTCAAAACTGAAGCTTTGAGTTAATGGCTTTGAAGATAACCTCTGAAATTAGAAGTCCTGTTCATGACTATGGATTTGGCTAAATTGACTTTCTGATTTCCTGTGAAGAGCAAAGAACCTGAAGTGCTAATTCATACTCTTTTTTTTTTTAAGATTTATTTATTTATTTATTTTTGGACAGGCAGAGTTAGAGAGAGACAGAGAGAAAGGTCTTCCTTCTGTTTGTTCACCCTCCAAATTGCCGCCTCAGCCGGCACGCTGCGCCAATCTGAAGCCAAGAGCCAGGTGCTTCTCCTGGTCTCCCATGTGGGTGCAGGGCCTAAGGACTTGGGCCATCCTCCACTGCCTTCCTGGGCCACAGCAGAGAGCTGGACTGGAAGAGGGGCAACTGGGACAGAATCTGGCACCCCAACCGAGACTAGAACCCGGAGTGCCGGCACTGCAGGCGGAGGATTAGCCTAGTCAGCTGCGGTGCCAGCCTTATATATTTAAAAGGAAGAGTTATAGAGAGGTAGAGAAGTCTCCCATCCACTGGTTCACTCCCCAGATGGCTGCAACGGCTGGAACTGAGTTGATCCGAAGCCAGGAGCATCTTCCAGGTCTCCCACATGGATGCAGGGTCCCAAGGACCCGGTTCATCCTCTACTGCTTTTCCAGGCCATAGCAGAGAGCTGGATCAGAAGAGGAGCAGCTGGGACTTGAACCGGCGCCCATATGGGATGCCGGCACTGCAGGTGGCAGCTTTACCCGCTACGGCATGGCGCCAGCCGCCACACTAAGTCTTAGTATGTGATTCTCACTTAGCTTATTGAAAGCCTTCTGTTTTTCCTAAGTCCAGCAGCTGGAGGAAAGAGGCATTATTTTTATTAGCAATTCAGACACACTGAAAGCAATTGGTGCTGGAAACTGACTCCCTTGTATATTGTTATATAACCCAGTCTTCACAGGAGCTAAAATAATTTTTTAAATCTTCTATTTGGAAAGCAGAGAGATCTATCTGCTTCTTCACTCCCCCAAATCTCTGTAACAGCACAGGCTGGGTAAGGCTGAAGCTGGAGCTGGGAACCCAGTGAGTGACAGTGACTTAAGTACTTAAACCATCACCTGCTATCTCTGGGGTGTCTGGGACTCCAACCCAGGCACTTAAGTAATGGAATATGGGAACCCCAATCAGTGTCTTAATTGCAATGCCAAACATCCATCCCCAGCTAAAACAATTTTTAGTGAATAAATCAGATGTTGTGCTTCCCCTGTGTAAAACATCAATACTTCTGTCAGGATGGGCATTGTGGCACCATAGATTAAGCTGCCCTTTGGGACACCTGCATCCTGTGTCAGTGCCTGGCTTGACTCCCAGCCACTCCATGCCTCTGGCCCAGCTTCCTCGTGCACGTGGGAGGCAGCTCATCCAGGCCTAAGAACTTGGGGTCCTACCAACCACGTGGGAGACCTAGTGGAGCATCTGGCTCCTGGTTTCAGCCTGGCTCAGCCCCTGCTGTTGCAGGCGTCTGGGGAGTGAACCAGCAGACAGAAGATCCCTCTCCATCTCTTTCTATCACTCTGCCTTCCAAACAAATCTTAGCGGGGAGGGGGGAATAGCTTCCCATCACACTGACAACAAAATCCAACTCCTTAGGAATGAGCTGGCATCTGTCTCCATTTTTCACTTTTGCCCTGCAGCCCTCCTGCATGTTGTTCAGATAGCTGACTGCTTGCCCCATTTGTTTCCTGCATTCTTTCAGTTCTTGTTAGTCTTCCCTCTCAGAGCAGACTCCATGACAGCTGGACAGTAGTTATGCACAGCTGTATGTTAAGGAAGGCACGGAGAAAAGAGTGGGGGGCAGAAACGTACCTAAGGAATCAGAGAGGGAGCGGCCATCCCGGGGTGGTTCTCACTGAAGAGTCTGGAGGATGGCGAAAGGGCAAAGGGAAAGCTCTCCTTGCGCGGCCACTTCCAACAAGCCTTGTCTCTAACTTGGGCCTCAGTCTGCATCCACTGACCTCATCCTCCACCTGCCACTGGAAAGCCAGCTTCGTGTATGTCGGGAAGAATCTGATATTGGCTGTAGAGTGTCTGCCCAGTACTCAATCTTCCCTTTTAGCACTGAGCGTATGACAGATACACTGATTGGAGCACCTCTCTCCCTTCTGAGGTGCTGGGGCTCCAACTTCAGCGTGCATCAGATTTGCCTAGAGGGCCTTGCTTAACACCCCACTTGCTGCACCTCAGCCCGACAGCTTCTAGGTCTGAGTGGGGTCTGCAATTGGGCATTTCCAACAAGTGCCCAGATGGTCCTAACGCAGCTCATGTGAGGCCCTGCACTTTGAGAATCGCTTGCCTACGGGATCAACAATGATCAAAGCCAAACTGCTTTTCTTTACCTCAATTTTTTCATACTGGAGTTAGAAAAAGCAGCTGCCTGCTTCGCTGGCCCTAAGCTCTAAGGACTGGAAGCCTGAACTGCCATGGCCCCCTGCCACATAGGGAACCCAGGTCAGGAAGGTATCCCACTGCCTGCCTGCAGTGTATGTGGGCCTTCTGAGTACAGAGGCTGCGCTAGGTGATTGATCGATACGCTTGCATCAGCAGCCCTACGAACCAGTTAGCATTAACTCCCGCTTTACCTCAGAGGGAACTGATTCTCTAAGGAGTAAGTGATCCAAGTAAGCTTTGGATACAGTCCGTGCTTTTATCCACTACCCAGTGTGATTAATAGAACATAAAAGTCAGACACCGTTAGTTAGACCAAGCTTTTCTCATTTTCTCATACTGTGAAATGGCTTGCGGCCTCTTTTCCGGAGATAACTGAAGAAGGCCAAGTTTAGCCCAGCAGTGACAAAATTCTGGCGCATGGACTACTTTGATCTACAGATGGGATGTGCTTGTCCAGCCAAACCTTACAAGTGCTTAAACTGAAAAAGCGTTTGAGGAGCTGGTGTCATGGTGCAGGGGGTTAAGCCGTTGCTTGCAACACCTGCATCCCATATCTGATATGGTTCGAGTCCCGGCTGCTCTACTTCTGATCCAGCTCCCTGCTAATGCGCCTGGCAAAGCAGCAGAAGACGGCCCAAGTGCTTGGGCCCCTGCGACCCACGTTGGAGACCCAGATGGAGTTACTGGCTTCCGGCTCCCACCTGGCTATTATGGCTATTTGGGGAGTGAACCAGCTGATGTGAGAGTGATTTCTATCTCTCTCTGCACCCCCACTCCACAGCCTTTCAAATAAATCTTTTTTAAAAGAGTTTTTGGAGTGCCTTCTCACTTGCCAGTGCTCCTGCCCCTTGTCTTACTGCAAAGCCCTTCTGTCACGGTTTGTACCCACGCCTCTGTCCAGGCCTGCAGCTCTGCTTTGTGTAGGCTTCACCTCCCAGCTCTCCCTGTGGTTGAGCTCAACTTGTCCCCGTGGGGATTACATCACACCTTTTCTACCTTTTTTTTTTTTAAAGATGTATTGATTTGAAAGGCAGCCCCTCTACCTTATTTTTATGAACAAATACTGTTGCTTAAGGACGGCTTTTTATCTTTTGACCTTGTTCCAATCAGACCTTCCTGCTCCTTCAGGCCACATGGCTCGGGGGACGCATATGACACAGATATGCTATGTGTTCCCAACCAAGAATTTCCCATGGCTGGGTTATTAGCTAACACCTTCCCATCCTTAACCGTGGCCCAAGAGTCACTATAAGTTGGGTCTTTTTTTTTTTTTTAAAGATTTATTTGAAAGGCAGAGTTACAGAGGGGGGGGGGGTTCTTCCATCTGCTGGTTCACTCCCCAATTGGCTGCAACCACCTTGGCTAAGCCAAGCTGAAGCCAGGAACCAGGAGCTTCTGGGTCTCCCACATGGGTGCAGGGGCCCAAGGACTTGGGCCATCCTCTGCTGCTTTACCAGGCGCATTAGCAGAGAGCTGGATTGGAAGTGGAGCAGCCAGGACTCGGACCAGCATCCATATGGGATGACGGCGCTGCAGGCCACGGCTTTAACCCACTGTACCACAGCATGACCCCAGTTGGGTCTAACCTTAAACTGCTAATTTTATAGTTTGATCAGCAATTCGGGAAGTATGGGCTTGAGAGTTCAGCTGCCTGTCTTCAAATCTTTCTGCTCCATGAAAGCTGTGTGATCACAGGCAAGTTACTTTTGTTTCAGTTTTCTCATCTATAAAATGGCCACAATTGTCCCTACTTCACAGGGTAACGGTGGGGATTACATATAGGTAAAGTGCTTAGAATAGCAGCCGGTAGATAGCAAGCACTTAATAGCAACAATTCTTTCCTCCAGAATACACAGTGTCTACGTTCCAGAGTGTTCATTAACGTGAAGGAAAGAAGCCGAGCCAAATCCAGGCCTCTGTGAGACAGCAGCTATGACGTCTCTGAGTTTCATCAGCTTTCTAGCAGAAATCTGGCATCGTGTGACTTTGGAGAGGGTCCCATTTTCTTGCTTAACAGTTGACTATACCCTGGAAGCAATCCATAAACTTCATTTATAAATGGATTTTTCAAACCCTCACGTGAGGTGCCTTGCTTGTGGGTCTGTCTACTTCATTGATCAATGGTAAAATTTGCACCAGATTTCACGGGAGCTGTGCTGGCCCAGCAGACAGGCATTGCCAGCCTTGGGAAGTGGCACTGGGGTGGATATGGGAAGTTCTTGGTGCTGAATTAGTGGGAGGGGCTAAGGACACACCAGGACACTTGCTGAAAAGGCACTCTGTGAGGTTTCAAATTCGAAGCAAACAAGATCGTTGTCTACTCCGCATCATCTTAGAAGAAATTAACTTGGGAGTGACTCCAGAGAAAAAGCGTCTGCACTTGGTTCCTGTTTCAATGGCTCCAGCAGGCCAGAGCCTTCAGAAAACCTCCCAGTGTCATTCTGAGAATTCTCTCACCCAGACCTCAGCCAAGGCTTGCGTCGGGGCTGGCCTTGTAGGGGCCTCGCTTTGATGTCAGGTCATGGCTTTTTGCTGTGAATGACGGTAACTGTCTTGGAGACACTCCCATTCCGACTCACAAGATAAGAGAATAGGGAAGGCAGCCAACACATGGGAGAGCCGATTAGGGACCAGCGCGCTGCTGGAAGCCGCCCTGCCAGCGAGGGCCCCGGGCGGGCGGGGAGAGGGCTGAGTGGACTTGCCAAGGACCTCTTCAGATCACATTACACACGCGCGGTCTCCCTAACAACTGAGTTCTCCTGTGGGGCCCCGGATTGCGACTCTGCTAAATGGGGATTACTTGCTCTCTGTGTGTCCTGGCTGCGACAGCTCCCCGCGGAAGGAAGCCCATTATTCCTGTGGGGACACACAGCCTTTGGTGGAAAGGCAGGAAGGTGTACCTGTCGCCTCATTTTGCAGATGCAACCAACTGGACCGCAGTTAGACTCCAAACCATCGAGAGCAGGGAAGAGCCTTAGTCCACACTTTCCCAAGGTCGCTTTGCAAATCCACGACAAAGCAAGGGCTGGGTCACCTGGTCAGCTCTGGGTGCCAGGCCCCGGGAGGGAAGACTGCACTCTGAGAAGCCCACCCCAGGGGCAGAAACCCAGCGCTGTCGCCCTTTCAGTGAGCTTGCCTGGCAGGAGCTGCAGGCGGGACAAAGGAGGCGAGCCCCCGCTGAAAATGCACTGGCTAAGGCCTGAAGCCCAGCAGGAAGTCAGCGCCCGGCAAACCTGGAGAAGCAAACCAACGACACAGAATTTTAAAATGAAAGCGAACGCAAACAAAATGGATGTTGCAATAAAATGTCTTTGTAAGCTGCAAGTTCGAGGATTGCGTTTGGCCCCCGGGGCCCTGTGCGCTTTAAGAAGCATCAGCGGCCTTCCAACAGGTGAGGAGGCCGAGAAAGCTTGCCGGGCGGCCTGCCTCGAACCTTGCACTGGGACGGCCTGGGGCCAGGCCGCGTCCTTCGGTCCTGCTGACCACACGAGGCCGATTTCCACCCTGACAGGACTCGATGGCAAAGGTGCCCGAGATGCGGATTGTGTGCTTTGTCCCGGCCTTTCGAGGACGGGAATGCGCTTCACCTAAAGCCCGGACCTCCTCCGCCCTCAGCCGCAGGAGGCCGCTGCCCGCGGACGCGTGGGTGACCCGACCCGGGCGATGCTCAACACTGCGTGGCGCCCGCCGCCGCGCGGGCCGGGCCACCTGGCCTCACTGCTGCTGTCCCGGCGGTGACCCGGGCAGGGGCCAAGGTGACGAGCTCTGGCGTTGGGCTGCGAACCGTAGACTCGGGTGCTGGTCCTGACCTGGAGTTCTCACTTTCACGGGCCCAGAAATTGCAAATTCAGATGCAGTTAGGGCCAGAAAGCAAACATCAGCTCGGGCCGATTCCTGCGGAATTCTATGCAGCGAATAAGACACGCGGGTGCCAGGTCTTTTTCCTGGTTTTCTTCTTCTTGTCCTCCCCTCCTCCTCCTCCTCCTCTTCCTCCTTCTTGGTTAGTTACCAGAAACCTGATTCATGTGTGCCGTCTCTTCATGTTCAAATGTCGGGAACTTACAAAGTTTGAAACATCAGGTTGTTCAAGCAAAACGTACACGGACCAGGTAAGCTTCTGGTCAAGGCTTTGCCCTGCCTAAGAATTCAAGCAACACATATTTTATTGAAATGGATGTTGCATGATCTCGTAAGTGAATAAATTTTATTACTTAAATGTATTTTTGCTCTTAACTGAAAAATCTAAAACATTTACAACAGGCCAAGAATACCTGGTCCATTTCTAAGAAAAACAAGCTGTCAGAAAATAAATGTGGCTTGGAGTGCAGCACAGACGATGTTTACGACGCGTGGATTGGTCCCAGCGCCGTCCGTGTGGCCCACAGCGGGGGCGCGGGTGGGACTCTGGGAAACCCGCTACCTCCCGAACTTCCTGGCTTCGGCACAGAGGGAGCCACACCTTGTCAGGCCTCGGCATCCCCCTCACCACTGGTGGAGACTGATTTTTCAACAGAAACTCACATTTTATCTCACTAAAAAGACCGCCCAACTTTTAGGTTGGAAAGTTAGAAAGGGAATGAAAAGAAGTGAGGTGGTGGGTGTCTGTGTCCGGCCTCGGGCCCAGCCCCCAGCAGCGTGGACAGCTGCTGAAGCTGGACAAGCACGTCGGCCAGTGGCGTCAGAGAGATCGACCTCCAGAGCACAGAGTGAAAACAAAGATATACACAGAGTTGGTTGGTTGTGTGTGTGTTTTTTTTTTTAAAGCCAACTATGATCCCATC
The DNA here is from genome assembly GCF_033115175.1 of Lepus europaeus. Classification (NCBI taxonomy): domain Eukaryota; kingdom Metazoa; phylum Chordata; class Mammalia; order Lagomorpha; family Leporidae; genus Lepus; species Lepus europaeus. The sequence continues at coordinate 42,736,335 of NC_084831.1, forward strand.
AATGTATTTCTTAGGAAAATGTAAACTGTTCATACATTCTCTTAGACATCACAGTGAAAAACAAGTACCCGTATGTGTGAAGGGCAGGCAGAGGGCTCTACCTGCTCTGCCCTTGGCAAAGGCCCTTGGCCGCACTGGTGAAAACGCCAGCTTTGCTTCTGCACAGATACCACATCATGCCATCCCCGTGGAGCACCGGTGGACCCCAAAGGCAGGGCAGGGCAAGGGGAAGGGGGGCTTTGAAATGTTTCCAGGAGCTCTGTTCAGCAGTCTGTCCTTCCAGGCCAGGGGTGCCGCACAAAGCTACAAGGACACTGATGAGACTATGGGTCTGCTGCCATTCTCTAGGGAAGACTTGGCTTGCAGTGTGGCTGCCTGGATTCGAAAATGTGTCCTTGACTCCATGGAGTAATTCTTGTAGTTCTGCCTGGAAGTGAGTAGAAAGTCAGGCCCCCACGCGCCGGGGCCAGGCAGCCCTCCTCCCCGTGGGAGCTGCGTGAGCTCCGGGCCAGAGCTGGCTTCCAGAGGCTTGAATCCCCGGCTGCCCCGCAGGATGGTTACCTGGAAGGCAGTGTGGCCCCTCACCCTGGTCTCATGCCCTCTGCAACCACTCCTGGTCCTGTTGGGTTCCTAAGCTGGGAGGGGTGGTTCTGGGAGGTTTTTGTTTGTTTGTTTGTTTGTTTCTTTTTTTTTAAGATTTATTTGTCTAGTTGAAAGAGCTACAGAGAGAAAGGGAGAGGAAGTGCTGGTTCACTCCCCAGATGGCCCTAACAGCCAGGGCTGGGCCAGACCACAGCCAGGAGCCTGGAGCTCCATCCTGGTCTCACACAAGGATGGCAGGGACCCGCTGTCTTCCCAAGCACCTTAGCAGGGAGCTAGGTCGGAAGTAGAGCAGCCGACACTCCTACCAGCACTCGGGTAAGGGATGCAGGCGTCCCCTGAGGCAGCTTAACCTGCCGCTCCAAAGGCCAGCCCCAGTTCTGGGAGTTCAGATCCCTGGCCTGGAAACAGGGAGCCTGGGTCCTCACACCAGTCCCTCCGTGGGCTCGCAGTGTGAACCTGGCCACTCGCGTCCCGCCTCCGGGCTTCAGTGGCTCGATCGTAAACTGGGAAAGAAGCCTTTCTCTGCCAGGCGACTGCTGGGTCGGCGAGGACACAGGCCTGGCCTCCGCGGCCACCCGCGCCCGCGCCCGGAGCTCAGAGGGAGCAGGGGAGGGCTGAGGCGACCCGGGCCTTACTTGGCGGACTCCAGGAGCCTGATGGCCTCTTCGTTTCTGCCTTGCTCCATGAACAGCAGGGCCAGCTCCAGCAGGGCGTTGGGGATCAGGTAGTGGTCATATTTAATCTTCTTTTCACTGTAGAACAGGGTGGGCATGGCGCTTAGGCTTTGCCCTTGAGACGTCCTTCAGGTCCTCCCCGCAAGCAAGCTTCCCCCAGACTTCACGTGAGGATTCACTGACCCGAATTCCTAGCTGCCCGAGAGCCGGGTCCCAGGACGGCCTTTTCCAGTGCCAGGCCCAGGGCTCCCCCATGGCCTGAGCACCGAGCCCCCTGTCCTCCAAGGTGAGTGGCTCCTCAGACAGCAAGGTCTGCCTCACGTCTGGCTCACGTCTGGCTGGCATCTGGCCCCCTCTGCCCCCTGCCCCGGAGCCCTGGAGCCACGCTTTCAAGACGCAGGTGTGCCCTGCCTGGGACACTTCCTGGCTCTTGGCTGCCGCAGGACAGAGCCCAGCTGTGCCAGCAAAGGTGCAGGCCCCTGTCGGCGCCGTCTTCCTCCCACCGCCTCCGCCCTTCCTCTCTGACTAACCCAGACGGGGAAGGCCGCGTCACTGTCCCCCCCACGCAGGTGTCCCTCCCACGCACTGGCATTGGCACGCGCAGAACCTACTCCACCTGCAGCTTCCTCCCTGCCTCCTCTGCCTGACAAACTCCCCCGCTCAAATGTCCCTCCTGGAAAGCTTCCCCTGGGCCTGCCGTTAGGTTGGGTCCCTCCTGAGGGCACCTCTGCCCCTCCGCGTTTCCCCAGCACAGCCCTCCGGCCCAGCACAGAGCTGCCGCTGGACCAGGGCAGGTGAGTGGCAGTCGGCCAGGCTCAGCCACTGCGTGGGCGGAGGAGCGCCCAGCAGGCCCGGCCGGGGGCAGCGGCGCAGGCACTTACTTGGCCGAGATGCTCCGGAAGTTCTCCTCGGCCTCCTGCACGCGGCCCAGGTACTTCAGACACAGGCCTTTGAGCAGCTTCACCAGGCACTCGTCGTCCGCCGAGAACTCATTCTCTGCAGCCCGGGAGGGGGGGACACAGGGCCTGCCCGTTCGCACAGCAGCGGCTCACAGGGCCCCGGCTGCGCAGGGGCCACGCTCCCCAGCCTCAGGGGTCACACCGAGGAGGACACTGAGTCAGGGACACCACCGTGAGGTCGGGAAGGACCCTGGACGCCCAGGGGAGCCTCCGCCCTGGCCAGGGGACAGAGGCCAGCTGGCATGGAAGCCAGTCCGGAGAGACAAGGGCCAGTGGCCAGGGTAAAGGGAGACGGAACTTGAACTGTGGGGCCCAGGGCAGGCCAGAGGGTTCGAGGGCTGTATGCACTCACCTGGGCTCTTCCCCAGCGTCTCTTCAGCCCTGGTGATCACCTCGAGCATCCCGTCCGTGAGCTCCGGCTGCTTCCCCATCACGGCGTAGCCATTCCAGATGTACATCATCTCCTGAGGGGAGGTGGGCAAGTCCGTCCCAGGTTTCCTCCCCAGTGGGCCCTCAGTGTTCCTGCGCTCGGATCAGAGAATCACTAAGAGTCCTTCTAGCTCTCATCTTCTGGACAAATCTCAGCCCAGCTGATGAGACTGTGGGCTTGGGGGTGGAACGGGGGAGCCCTGTCACTCACCACTGGGGCCTCCCTTAGTCCAGGGAGGACTTAAGGTGCGCCGAGATGCTCACCGTCCTGTCTGTGCACAGCTGCCAGCAACTCCCTGTTACTTTTCCGCCGTGGACTCCTGGGTACCCTTTCGCCCTCTCCCCCAGCCTTTCTGTGTCAAAGCTCTTGCCATCGTTTGAGGACCAGGCCAGGCCCCACCCTCTCCAAGAAGTCTTCCTCCTTCCCCCAGCAGGCTTGGGGTATGCTATACTGCAGAAACCATAATTTACTTATGTACTTTAAGACAACAGGGTTTGAGTCCGTGTCACCTTCTTGCTTATTTCCCTAAAGCAAAAGGTTCAATAGTGGCAACTCAGTCCGTTTCTTTTAGAATTACATTACCATCACGCAAACTATAAAACACGCATCCTGACTCTTTTTTGCCTTGCCTGACAGGAAGCTCATAATACTAAATTAGGCCAGCGCCACGGCTCAATAGGCTAATCCTCTGCCTACGGTGCCTGCACACCGGGTTGTAGTCCCGGTTGGGGCGCCGGTTCTGTCCCGGTTGCCCCTCTTCCAGAACAGCTCTCTGGTGTGGCCCGGGAGGGCAGTGGAGGATGGCCCAAGTGCTTAGGCCCTGCACCCGCGTGGGAGACCAGGAGAAGCACCTGGCTCCTGCCTTCGGATCGGCATGGTGCGCCGGCCGCAGCGTGCCAACCACAGCGGCCATTGGAGGGTGAACCAACAGTAAAGGAAGACTTTTCTCCCTGTCTCTCTCTCTCACTGTCCACTCTGCCTGTCAAAAGAAAATACTCCCCTCACTCATTTGATGGTAATAACTTCACTGTATATATTAAGATATCTTTTAACTACTTAGGAATATTCAGGACATAAGCTCTAAAATTTCCATATAAATATTAACTCTTCCATTTACAAAATGTCTAATGAATTTTAGCAGTTGACTCTCATAACTGCTCTATAAAATAGGCAGTGTGTGTGAGTGTACTTCCAAAAGCTCATGGAAAAAAGAAATTCAAAGATAAGTTTATTTTGGTGCAAAAAATATTTTGAAACCTGAGCATATTTTTTTCATAATATGCATTTTTCCATGAAATTTTGAAGTGCTCTCATATTATCTTCATTTTCCATTAAGGGAATACTGTTGTATGAAATGGGCAAGGAATCTATTATTTTTAAATTCATTTTACACTGAGGGAAGAGGGAACCTATGTAAGAGTCCACAGTCAGTGAGAGGGAGGGCCAGGCCAGAAATCGGCCTCTGAAGCAGCGCTCCTTCTACGAGCTGGCCTGCCTTACTGTCTGAGTAACAGCAAGGATTCTTAGCAAACCGGAACCTTATCTGATGCCTGCTCAAATCCCGCAAGGAATTATGGCTCACAATGTGGCCGCTGGAGCCAGACTGGTGAGTTCAAATTCTGCCTCTGCCACTCACTCGCTCTGTGACCTGAACAAGTTATTTTATCTCTGCTTATCTGTTAGGCCTCACTGCCCCCATCTGTAAAGTGAGGGCCTCACAGAGGAGGCAACAGGCAATGAACGGAGCAGGTGTCCAGTAACAACGTCGGCTCTTCCTGCTATGGCCTGCTCAGAGCTGACTGTGAGGCCGGCCAGGCGAGGGGACAGTGTAAACAACAATTACAACACGTGACCAGCCTGAAACAGGCTGGGGACAAGGGTGTGGGCTGCCCAGGAGCGCCATTCCTTCTGCCCGCAGGTACCTGCAGCCTGCTCACCTGTCCCCAGGTACCAGCCCGTTCTCCCCTGTGCTCCTCTGCCCGAGTCCCAGGGGAACTGTGAAACCCTCTCCCGGCCCCTGAGGCATGAAGACTGAAGACCTGTTTCCTTCCTCCATGTCCCGTGGGTGTGGCTCTCAGCCAGCCCCCCGAAATCCCAAACCACAGGGCAGGGCCCGTCCAGCGCCTCCTACCCACCAGAGCAGGGACTGGCAATGAGACAGGGTTGGGGGAGAGGTAGCGTCTGGACTTCCGGATGGCAAACTTCTCTGTGGGTAGAGATTTCCCAGCGATCTTGAGTTTCAGGCCTGGCACGGCTCTGCAAGAACAGATGGGGGCAGGGTGGCGATGGGACAAGGATGAGTGGAGTAGTGGAGGCCTGAGGGCCCCAGCCCACCCGCCCCGCCGGGCCCCTCTCTGGCAGCGACAGTGCTGGGATGTACAGAGCCTTCCAGCTCTGACACAGCCTGGGGCTGTGGTCTCATTTCTCAGGCCCTGTCCCCGGGCCTGGCGGGGCAAGGGGCTCCTCTACAGCAGCTGGCAGAGGTGACAAGGTCCCCAGATGCCCCTAGGCCTGACCTGCCTCCTCCACCTGCAGGCCCCACGGGAGGTCTCATCCCAGTCTCACAGGCGAGACCAACACCCAGAGAGAGTGGGACCCGAGATCAAACCGCTCGAACCCCTAATTAACTCTGGCCTCGTTGAGTTGTGGCCTCCTCAGTGCTTCCCAGTGGCAGAACAAAATGAGGACCACAGCTGGGTGAGACGCCACATCGGGGGCCTTTGTCACCCAGCGCCGTCCCACACCACCTCCTGCCACACTCGCTGGGCGTGGCTGGGACCCCAGACCTGAGCTCAGGCAATAACTGGATGCAGGTGTGGGTCCCCCAGGCTCCTCCCTGCTTACTCACCCTGCGAGCTCTCAGGGCCTCCGAGCTCTCATCTCTATAAAACAGATGACGCACCCCCCTCGCCAGGCCTCCTGGCACAGTTCCGGGAGCTGGGGGTCTGGAGTTCTCCGGAAGTGACACAGGCCCCATCACTGGGACAACAGGAGCCGGGGAAGCTTGGAGGATACCCACTTCCAGGGCCGTAAGTGCCCGGAGGGAGGCTCAGTCTGTCAAGGCCGAGCTCTGCCCTGGGCCTTTCTGACCCTTGGGAGGGGGCAAGCGCCGTGGCACAGGCACAGATAAGCGTGAAAACAGCTGCTGCTTGGTGGGCAGCACGCACGTTCCAGGTCCTGTGCCAGCTCTTCCAGGATGTTATCTGGCTGACTCACAAACAGCCCTGCAAGGTGGCGGCTGCTGTTCCCGTTCGATAGATGGTGACGCTGTCCCAGCGACACAGCTGACAAATGGCAGAGGCTAGACGTGATCCTGTTGGATTCCAACCCTGGGGCGCTCTACTGTGCTTCGTGGGGGGCGTCAGGCTAAGGCAGCTGCCCGGAAGCACCCTGCCCTCTCTGTGCCTCAGTGGCCATGGCTGTCCTACAGACCAGCAGGAAGAGGCTCAGTGGTGACAGAACACCTCGGAGCGGACTGGAGGGGCTGAGACAAAGGTGGCGCTGGCAGCGTGGGGTGGCTGGGGCTGCCTGGGAGCTCAGAGCAGGAGGGCAACCACCCGCAAGTCTGGGTGGCTCGGGCAGAGCCTGTCCACAGTGGAGGCCTCCCACGGGGCACTCGGGGGACCCACCTAAACAACTCCACCTCGTCATCCCCAAAAGGCTTGTAGTCCTCCTTCCCAAACATGCTGAGGTAGGCAGCCTTCATGTAGATGTAGGTGGCCTGCGCGAGACAGAGCGAGAGTCAGCAGTGCGCTCCCCTCCCTCGGCACAGCCAAGCTGGCTCCAGACCTCACCCCGGCCCAGCAGAGCGGCTCACGTGCTCCCAGCCCCGGGGAGAACTGAGGGTGAGTGAGGGGCCCAGAGCAGCTTAGGACTCCAGGGGAAGCTGTGTCAGACGCGGCACTGTCCACCCTGAGGCTGGCAGGGAAGGGCCCAAGCTCCTGGAGGGCCAGGCGTGGCAGACAGAGCCCCATATGGAGGCACAAGGACCCAGGGAGCACTCGGCTTTGAGGAGGCATGACTTCAGAGTGGGGCCCGTGGAGGCCTCAGGGAGGAGTCCAGAGGCCCGAGAAAGGGCCTGGCCCGCAGGGATGCCAGGGCTGTGTGCCGGCAGGAGACAGGTGTGCACTGCACCGCCTGTGTGACAGCCTGGGGACAAGTGTCTGCGTGCCAGGCACTGCACACACGCCCCTCAGCCCACCCAGATAGTGCCAGAGAGGAGCCTGGACCCCACCTCTGCCTCCCGGGATCTGTCACACACACACCCCCCCAACGCGGAGTCAGCCCCCTCAAGGCCACGCCCGGTGCCTAGAAGTCCCAGAGAGCAGCTTGGCTCCGTGCTGCCCTCCAGTGCCCGAGCCTTGCGCCACAGCTCCCGCCTCCTGCGGGTGCCTGGAATGAAACTCGGGGAGGGCGAGGAAGGCGGCGAGACCTCCTGTAGAGCCCGGTCCCTGGGGGAGGCGGAAAGGCGCCTCCACCTGGCAGCCCACCCCGGCTGGAGCCCAGCGCTTCAGTTCGCCTGTATAAAACGGGAGGACAAGCGAGGGCCGTGGGCTGTGGCGGGAGGTCACCCCTTCCTGTCCCGCTGGCCTGCTCCTGCCGTGCAGGCAGCGACGCCTCGGGGCTTTACGCCCTGTCCAGCTCGGCCCTGAAGGCCCCCTCACGCCAACCCCACACGGACGCCCGCTGCTGCAAGCCGTTTCCCACACCGTCGCCACCCTGACCGCGTCCGAATCTCCCGGAACTGCAGTGAGCGCCCATCACACCGAGGACCGGGTCCGAAGACCCTGCCATGGCCGCGAGGCGCCCCCGCCATCTCCACGCGGGCCTCGGGCTGTCCCCGGAGCACCCGCGCCCCACCCGCCGCCCGGCCCCGGGCCCCGCGGCCCCCGACACCACTGACTCCGGACACGGGTTGGTCGGTGGGCTTCTCGCCCTCCCCTGACTGGGACGCCAGCCTTGGCCGGGGGCTGTGCGTTGGCCGGCCTGGACCTGGAGCCGGCCCGTCGGGGAGCCCCGCAGCCAAAGCCTGAATCTAAGCCGGAGGCTCCCTCCCGCCCCCTGCTGTCGGCGTGCGGCCCCTGCAGCCCCTCGGCCGCGACCAGTCCCGGCTCCCGGGCTCCTCAGGCCCCACGCCAGCCTTCCCCGACCTGGGATGCCACTGTCCCTGCCAGGCTCATTCCTCTCCAGGCCTCCTCTGAGCCGCCGGGAGTTAGGAAGGACGCAGGCACTCAGCCATCGCGCCCATGCCAGTCCTGATCCCCCAGGGCTGCCTGCCTGCTGACTCCGCGGGGGCCTGTGCCAAGTTAGTCTTTGTCCTCAAGTTCACAGCAAACGCTCAGGGGAAGGGTCCCTCCCCGGCCCCCTGCGCTCAGCCCGGGCCCCTCACCTGCCACCCCCCAGCGGCTCTCAGCAGCACCCAGCTCCTGCTCCCTCCTTGTGGGATGGCCTCTCAGGCCTCCATCCCACCACCAGATCCCCCCTTCAATGCCAAGCTCCCTATTGCTGAGTCTCCCGGGCCTGCCCTTGCGCTCCTAGAATCCCCCATTACAGCAGTGACCACGCTGTCACCACCTGGTTCCTGGCCACTGCAGCTGCAAGCCCTGGGGGAAACCCAAAGGCCTCCAAGGGTCCACTTTGTGAAAGATGGGGGAGTGGGTGCTTGCGGCCTTGGCCACAGGCCGCGTCTTTAGAGCTGGAAATTAATGTCCACGGTGGTGGCCCAGCGCTGGAGGCCCCGGCACTCAGGATGCCACAACCCAACTTGTCACATGAACACTGGAGGGGGCAGTCCAGGGAGGGCTATGTACCTGAAGCCAAATAGTGCTGGGAACTCAGCAGCCTTCCTGGGCCTGGGAGGCCTGGGCCTGGCCCAGCCTCTCACAGCAGCTGGTGGTCTCCCCAGGGTGGGTGGACCCAGCTGCTGGACTCATGCCTCAGGAAGACTTGGAGAGTTCAAAACGGCTCCCCAGGGCTTTGTTCTTGGGTGGGTGGGGGGTGAGGAATGGATGCCAGGGCCCATGGGCAGGGCCTGGGGATGCCTCTTCAACAGCTGGGTGGTCTCTGGACAAGCTCAGCCCCTCGGGGAGGCCTTGAGATCAAGGGGAAAGCGAAGGCCTCAGAGTCGCACAGAGCTGTCCTCGAGTCGCCATCTGTCACTGACAGCTGTGGTCACAGACCCTGTCTCAGCCTCAGGGTCCCTTCCGGTGCCTCGCTGGATGAGGGAGCGAGACGCACAGCCAGAGCTCAGTGAAAGCCCCGCTCCCTCCCGGGCCCAGCTCAGTCTGGGCTGCAGACGATCAGAGGGGAGGGCTGAGAAGCCGGTGCCTAGGTAGACAGTTCTAATGGCTGCCGGCGGCCTTTGCCCCCAGCGAGGCTCACAAGAGAGTGCTGGGATGGATTAGCGATGTCTGTGATGGGCAGGGAGTGGGGGGGCAGGGAGCTACTGGGGCACGTGGTTCTGTGTTTACTGATACCAGGTCAGAGGCTTATGAGCTAGGGGCTTCTGAGACTTGCTTCCGACTGCTGCCTGTGCATCCTTACAACGACAACAGCTCTCACTGTTGTTAAGCTTCATCCAGGGGCAGTGGGCATCTGTGTGTCTTTGCTTTGCCTCCGTGCATCTCAGTCCTCTGCCCACCTCCCCACCTCCCCTACTACTTCCAGGTGCAACCCTTCGTTTTTCTTCTGGAGAACCCCTGCCCCATTCTCAGTCCATGAGCAATCTTCCATCCCTCTGTCCCAGACAGATATGTGACCTAAGCCAGACCAGTGAGGCTCCACTGCTGAACTTTGGTTGGAACCAAGGGTTAGAAGTGAGTGGGGGGCCGGCACTGTGGTGTAGCAGGTAAAGCCTCAGCCTCCATGCCGGCATCCCATATGGGCGCCAGTTCAAGTCCCGGCTGCTCCACTTCCAATCCAGCTCTCTGCTGTGGCCTGGGAGAATAGTAGAAGATGGCTCAGGTCCTTGGGCCCCTGCACCTGTGTGGGAGACCCGGAGGAAGCTCCTGGCTCCTGGCTTCGGATCAGTGCAGCTCCGGCTGTTGCGGCCAATTGGAGAGTGAACTAGTGGATGGAAAACCTCTCTCTCTCTCTCTCTGCCTCTCCTTCTCTCTCTGTATAACTCTTTCAAATAAATAAATAAATATTTTTTAAAAAGTTGTAAGGAGCAGCCCATGGCCACCCCATCACACCAAGAGAAGCTTGCTGAACAGCAAAGACGTCACAGAGCAAAGCACAGCCACAGAGACCAAGCCCAGATGACGTGAGTTGAGTTCCTGGATCCAGCCCTACCTGAAGTCAGAGGTGGCCAGAACTTTCAGTCCTAGGAGCCGATGAGCCTCTTGTGTTTTAGACTCGCAGTCTGATGCAGTGGCCCTTCGCCCTGTGTGGCTTTAACTGCACAGTGCTCGCCTCGGCATCGTGAGCCATGTTTCTGTCCCTTGTGACTGAAAATCGTGTCTGACAGTAGGGTTCTAAAGTCGCTGCCCCTCACTCACGGCCTTCAGCCCCTCCCACCACTGCGTCCTTCTAGTTTATGGTTCTCTTTAGACTCCAGCCGACACATCTGTGTTCAGCTAGGGGGTTGGCCCTTGGTCTGGGGTCCCATGGCCAGTCCGGGTTGGCCTTGGTCCCCAGTGCCTCCTGACCCTGGTGTCAGCCCACCTTGGACCAGGAGTTCTCCTTGCTGAGCAGGTCGGCGTAGAAGTAGGCCATCTTCCACTGGCCCTTGTAGGTGAAGCACCACATCAGCTCCCAGTAGCACATGTGGTGGAACTGCTTCCAGTGCTGCTGGGCCTCACAGCACTCCTCGAACCGCCGGATGGCCTGCGAACAGCAGCGGCTGCCACCTCACCCTCCACGCCTCGGCCGGGGCAACGGCTCAGCTGGGGCGGGGAGCCAGGAGACCTGGCCTCCAGGCCTGCTTCTGCTCCTTGTCTTAAACGACCTCGGGCCCGGCTAGTGCCTGTCTTCGGGACTCCGGAATTATGGTCACACAATGAAAGGAGGGGCGCTAATGGAGGCTTAACTGGCAATGGGTGTTAGAGCAATATAGTAATGTCTGTGTCTCTGAGCAAACCCCACAGGTTCCAGCAGTTTCCATGAGGTTACGGGCCTGGGGCATCTGCCCTGCTGCCTGGGGAAGCACCAGGAGGGCCGGCTGGAGACCCCAGTGCTGGGGGCCAACACTGCAACCCCACCCTTCCCAACCCTCCTGCGGCCCACTCGCCAGAGTCCAGCCTGACCACACTCGGACAAGCTGCCCTTCTCTTCTCTTGCCTCCCTCAGGCACCTCCCTGGCCAGGCCAAACCCTACAGACCTCCAGCCCCTGGTCAGGATCCTACCCACCACAATGCCACCTCCTCACCATCTTCCCAGCCTGCCTCTGGGTGGTGGTGGGGGTTGCCTCTCTTGCCCCTCTTTCTTACTGGCTCTCTTTTGGAGCCTACCCCCAGCCTGCCCTGCTCTGGGGGTGTCTGTGTGAGCCTGACTTCCTGCAGCCTGGGAGACCGTGGCGAGCCCCATCACTCACTGTGTCAATGTTGCCTTTAATGGCTTCAATCCGCCCCGCGAAGAACAGGAAGATGGCGCCCTGCAATGACATGTACCTGAGTCCCTGAGGGTCCCTGGCATCCTCGCGGGCTGGGGATGCCCGGCAGACGGCGGGGCTCACCTTAGGATATCGATTCAGGTAGGGCTTCAAGAGCTTCTCTGCTTCCTCAATGTTGACATTCCCAGTACCTGGAGGGAGGGGTGGACACCTCCTGCAACCCTCCCGGCAACCTCCCAGCTGCTTCTGCAGGCCTCTATTTCCCCCTCTGTGAAATGGGGATAACAATGCTCCTTATCTCCAGGGTGATGTGAGGATCAAGTAAGATGGTGCAGAAATCCCCCTGGCACATCACGGGGCTCCACAAGCAGGTCCATGCCCGCCCTGGCTCTGCCCAGAACCACAAGGGGCTGCGATGGCATGCTTCGTCCCATCTCCCCAAGGAGGACACAACCACCCCCATTCACACAGATGCGGGCTGGGCTGGAACCTGGTCACGCTGTGAGTGACGCAAGTGAGTGGTCAGCAGGGAGGCCTCAGGACGGGAGATCCAACTCTGGGAGCCTCAGCAGGGTCTCCAGCCCCTTGCCCTCCTGTTGCCTGCTGTTGTGGACAGGCAGACCCCAGGGCCTGGGGTCTCTCTGGGAGCTCCTACCGAGCACAAAGGTGAGGAAGGTGTGGTAGCACAGCAGCAGCATGACGCACAGCACGGCGCGGAAGCTGTGCCCCGACGCGCCCTCCTCCAGCTGCAGCAGCCCGTAGTCCTGGAGGACAGGAGGAGAGGCTCAGGTCCCCGGGGAGTAGCAGAGCATGCACTGGCACTGGGCGCTGCCGAAGCAGGGCTGGGACAGCACCGGAGTCGGGGCTTGAGCCCTGGAGGCTAGGGCAGATGCTCCCGGGGTTGCCTGACCCGGCCAGCGGCTGCAGCCTCAGCTCCCTTCCTAGGTCAGGGGGACACTGGTGCTGAGCTCAGAGCAAGTGGCTGACCAGGTCCCAGCATCCCCTACCTCTTCAACAGCCCCTGCCCATCCCACCCTGGATGCACCTGCTAAGCTGCCCTGTGATGGGAGCTGAGGGCCTGGGCAGCCCAGGTCCGGTTGGGAGGAAGGGGATCATCCTAACCACAGGTGCCAGGCATAGATGCAGCCATGGGGACTCGGGTGTGTGACTGCTTCCAGAGAAGCCTCCAGAGCTTGGTTTTGGGGGAATGGGCCCAGGCCCCGCTGATGCCTGCCTGCAGTCTCTGTCCCTCCATCCACCCTCCAGAGCACTCTTGTGCTTTCTAAAGCACAGATCTGGCCTGCCTCACCCCTCCCTGGCTCCCCTGGCTCCGGGCTGGCATGGCAGGCTCCTTTCACCCTGGCCAGCGGGCGGCACCACCCTTGTGGGCACCACCATGCTGAGATCCTGCCCCTGACCTAAGGGCCTTCTTAAAATGGAATGCAGAGGGACGTCAGAGCCTCAGGCCGTGGAGGTTGCGGGCCACAGGCACAGACAATAACAAGAGTAAGGGGCCACGCACAGGAATCCGAGTCCCTCGGCGGGGAGGGTTCCCTTCTCAGCCCAGGAGAGAGGCCCAGTGCTCACATGCACCAGCTCTCTGGCCCTCACTCCCTTGTCACACAGGCAGAGTCCTGGCTGACCACATGTTCTTCTGGCCTCTCCTAAGGCTCAGCCTCATCATGTTTGCTTTTATGATTATGTTCTTCTTGTGCCAGATAATACAGGTTTGTGTACAGTAGTGTTTCCTTTAACAAATGTAAATAAAAAGTATGAGTCATCTTCCAGTAAAGTGATCTATAAATAATAATATAGAGGACTGTGTGGGCCCAGCGTTGTCGCATGGCCAGTAAAGCCACCGCCTGCGAAGCCGGCATCCCATATGGGCGCGGGTTTGTGTCCCAGCAGCTTCTCCAATCTGGCTCCCTGCTACTGGCCTAGAAAAGCAGCAGAAGATGGCCCAAGTGCTTGGGTCCCTGCACCCACATGGGAGACCTGGAAAAAGCTCCCGGCTTTGGCCTGGCTCAGCCGTGGTCATCTGGGGAGTGGATGGAAGACTGCTGTCTCTCCCTCACTCTCTATAACTCTGACATTCAAAATAAATTTTAAAAATATATATTTTAAAAAAGAGCAGAGGTCTGTGGTCCTGGCAAAAACCGGCGAGGCCAGAGAAAGTACATGTTACAGAAACGCTTACCCAGTTTGCACAAAGTCCCTTGTTTTACTCAAAGAGGCTCATAGGAAGAGACAGGGAGAACAGGGTCAGGCTAGACTGATCTGGGCTCCTGACTCCAGGGCAACACTCCATCCCACCACACCACAGGCCTCCTCCACCAGGGAGTCCTCTTGGGGTAATACTCAGATTCCCACCCTCAGGAAGCCTCTGGGAGCCTGAGTTCTGCTTCCTCTAATGTCTGTGGGCATCTCCCAGGTGGGGAGGCTGTACAACCAGTCCTGGGCCAAGGACTTGGTCAAGGTCCTAATGTGAGAAGGTGGCTGGGTGTAGCGCGGACAGGCTCCTCATACCTGTCAGGCCCAGAGAATGTGACCCCAGACCAGTGCCCGGGCTGCCACCTCTACCCCAGAGCCCCACCACTCTGGGAGGGACCCGGCGGGGGCTGCGGCCCTGTTCCTTGCACAGAGACAAGGGGCCCAGACATCAGCCCAGCTTGTCCCTGGCTGAGCAGCTCTGGGTGCCAGAAGACAGGCGGTTACCTTATTTCCTGAAAACCCCACAAACTCGAGCAGCCGCAGGATCCGAGTGGGAAGCATAGACAGCGTCTGCAGGGACAGGGCAAGGGGCCGGTGAGGGGCGCAGCGTGCCCTGAGACCTGCTCCTTGAAGACGCTTTACCTGGGGGGACACCCTTCCCTGTCCCTGACACTCGCATCCTGGCAAAGGTCCCCCAGGAGAACCCTCCTCGCACGAGCAGGCCCAGCTCCTCCAGCCTCCCCCACGGCCCACAGTGGTCCCTCGGGTCCCTCTGCTGCGACTGCTTCCCCACCTGGACCATCCAGGATCCTCTAAGACCCAAGTGGGTACACCTCCCCAGGAAGCCTGCATGCCCCGCTTGGGAGGGGCTGCGTCCAGGCTGTCTCCCCCTCCCCTGCAGCCATGATGCTCCTCCAGGGCAGAGGGTGTATAAGTTCTGGGGCCACAGAGACTCACACCACTGGGCTTTCCCACCACCAGGCCACTTGGGAGGAGGCACACAGTTGGACTCTCTGGGGCTGGCTCCAGCGCCTGCCCACCCACACCCCAGCTCTGGGCCCTCGGAAGGCTGGCGACACGTTGTCACCCTCACTTCTGGGACCAGGAGAGCCTGGCGCCTGGCCAGGCCCCGAGGGCCCTCAGCGGTGACCATGCGTGGGCAGGGACGTGCAGGGGAGACGTGTCTCAGCCCGACACGGCAGAGGGGCCCCGCTCACCAGGTTGAAGGCTCCCACGCCAAGCTTCACCCCTCCTTCGAAGTGCCTATGGCTCTCTCCCTTGCAGTACTGTGAGGACTGGACCAGGCTGTCCAGCTCCCTGCGGAGAGAGGCACGCCTGTTAACCACCTCGTGCTGGGGGCTGGGGCTGCTCCAGCTGGGCCCAAAGCCCCCCACCTCCCCAACCCCACTCCTGTCCCTGCCCCAGCCAACCTCCCAGGAGCCACAGCTACACAGGGCCGGTGGTCCTGAGAGGTGAGCCCCCACGGTGCTGCTGCCACACTCCTCACCCCTCACAGTGGCCCTAGTGTATGCCGTTCCTACTCTGCTGTCTAGAAGTACGTGGCTGGACGGCTGTCTGCGGAGAAGGGTGTGGAAGAGGGATTGTCCTGGGCTTCACAGGGTACTGAGCAGCACCCGGCCTCTGCCCATCAGATGCCAGCTGCATCCTCTTGCCAGCTGGATTACCAGACTGTCTACAGACAGTGCCAAAGCCCTCTCAGGGGCACAGTCTCCCCCAGGTGAAAACCACAGGGCGAATTTAAACACCCCCTCCTACAGGAAGCCTTCCTGAGGCCTCTTGGTTGGGAGTCGACCCTCTTTCTCCTGGTCACCCACTGCTTGGAGCCCAGAGCCCAGCCCAGCTCTTTCCTGGGCCACAGGCATCTTTGGGGCTCCCAGCCAGCAGGCACTGGCTGGGGCTCCTCTGTGCCAGCACCGGATGACAGCAGGGAGCAAACCAGACTTCGATCCAAAGTGCTCCCCGCAGAGCACGGCCGACCCTCCAGTCACTAGCAGGGTGAGGAGTGCCTCCGAGGAGAACCCCGGGGCCTGACCTGGCCTGGGGAGGTGGCCTCTGAGCTAAAACCTGAGGATGAGGGTGACCAGCCTGGAAGTGAATGGCAGCACGTCCAGGAGTGTTGGTCCAGACAACTGAGGCCCCGAGGGAGCAGAAGCTGGCCGAGGTCAATAGCACCCCGGCCAGCACTCCACTGCACGCACATAGCCGGGCAGCCCTGCTTACTTGTATGTCTGGTAGCTGTTGCGAACTTTGATGCCACCCTTGATGAAGCTCACCATGTTCTCATCCTGCAGGAGAGACACATGTGAGTGCCGGCCCAGGTACCTGTGGGCTTGAGAGGGACCACTAGAGACTCTGGGCCTTGGATCTGGACATGGGAGGCCCTGATCCACGAGGCAGCTGGGGGCGGGGTAAGCCAGACACAGCCTCTAAAACGCCCAGGGCTCACCCGCAGTGGCCCCATCTCCGCCTCACAGGTGCACACGTGGTGCTCGCAGACAGGCGATACCCACAGGCATTAGCAGGGCCACCCTCCAGATACATGGGCTGGGGAGAGGAGGATGCATGCTTGTTTGGGAACTGTCTGTGGTCTTTATAACAAGTGGATATGTATCACATTTGTAATTTAAAGCACCAGGGCTGGCGCTGTGGTGTAACAGGTTAAGTCACTGCTTCCTAGGTTCAAATCCCAGCTCTGCCATTCGCTGATCATGTGACCTTGGATAAGTGGATCCTCTGTCTCCCCTTCACAGGTGTCTGAGATGAAGATTATGTAATACATGTAAATGTAGGCTAAAATACCCTGTAATGTTCATGAAGTTGGCACAAGTTATATGTCTGGTACATGGCGGGTGCCACAGGCATTTGTTAACTGAACCTAGTGTAAGGCAAGCCCCTGAGTGATGCTTAACAGACCACAACGGGGAAGCAGGACTCAGTGAGGCGGGGAGCACCTGTGGCCAGCGTTGAGGAGGGACAGCCCGTCACTTCCTCGCGGAGCCTGGCCGGGCCAGGTCTCAGCCATCGCCTGGATGATGTGGTTGCAACAGACCTGTGGCTGGGGCGTGGGGCGGCGCCTTCTGTAACTGCAGCCTCCTCCCAGTAGGGGTTCCTACCTGCAGGAAGGTCAGGGCTGCTCTCTGCAGCAGGCACTCGGCGTAGCAGACCTCAGCGTGGATTTCCTCTGTGGGGAGGAAACCGCAGCCCTGTGGCCTCCTGGGACGCTAGGTAGGCAGCTTGGGCTCAGTGCTGCTGCCCCAATGCCCCAAAGCAAGGCAAGCCTGTGTCTACCTCTCCTACCTCCACCCCATCTCTCTCCCACCTCCATCCCCCTTCCTCACCTCCACTCTCCCTCTCTCCACCTTCACTCCTCCCATATCCACCCCTCCTCCTACCTCCACCCCTCCTCTTACCTCCACCTCCTCCCATCTCTGCCCCCCACCTCCACTCCCCTACCTCTAGTCTCCCTCTCCTCACCTTCACCCCCCACCTCCACCCCTCCTCCTATCTCCACCCACTCCCACCTCCAACCCATCTCTCTTCCACCTCCACCCCCTTCCTCACCTCCACTCCCCCTCTCCCCACCTTCACTCCTCCTCCCATCTCCACTCCTCCTCCTACCTCCACCCCTCCTCCCACCTCCACACTCCCTCTCCTCTCCTTCACCCCCACAGACCTCCAACCCCTCCTATCTCCACCCACTCCCACCTCCACCCCATCTCTCCCACCTTCAGCCCTCTTCCTACCTCCACCCCTCCTCCCATCTCCATCCCATCTCTCCTACCTCCACCCACTCTCACCTCCACCCATCTTCTCCCCACCTCTACTCCCCTTCTCCTCACCTCCACCCCTCTCCCTACCTCCACCCCCCTCCCCACCCCCACTCCCCTTCTCCTTTCATCCCTCCCCCACCTCTCCTCCCCTCTCTGCCCCATCTCTCCCACCTGCTCCCCCTCCCACCTCCACCTTTTCTCCCACCTCCATCCCTCCTCTCCCCACCTCTACCCCAGCTTGTGCAGGCTGGATTCCCTTGGAACTTGTTCAGCCAATCCCAAGTTCACTCACATCTCTCCCCCGGGGGAGGCCTGCTCCCACCCTCCCCCAGACTGGCAGCCAGGCCCTGTCCCTGTCTGTCCGGGGCCTCCTGTGTACACTGTGCACCTGCACAGTCAGATGCAGCCTTTGCTGCGGGGCTCTTCCAGGGCTCTCAAGGTGAGTACAGCATCAAGCCCCTGTGCTAAAGAGCCCCAAACCGCTCAAGGCTGTGACTTCCAGGACTGCCACATGTGGTCGCGGCACAAGGACACTGTGCAGGCCACAGAAGCCCAGACCGGCCCGCCACGGCCATCAGCTGCCTCCTCTGTGTGTCAGCTTCTACAACACATTCCCCTAGGTACACGAGCACACCATGGTAGTTAAGTCAGCAAACCTAACACAACTCAGAGCGCCCCTTGGCCTGAGCGGCAAAGCTCACGGCCCTGGGACAGCTTCTCCCTTCCTTGACTTCTGCTGGTGACGCTGTCAGATAAGCAGGTTTCACCACAGAGCGCGTGTTGAGGGACCCAGTGTGAACCCCAGGGCCCAACCCTCCAGGTTGAGCGGCCGTCCCAGGTGCCACACCTTCTGTGAACTGCTCCATGGTGGGCCGGTGCACCAGGCTGCTGAAGGAATCTGTCACAGAAGACTTCCTCCGGTGCCTAGGAGGGAACGGGGCCGCAGTCATTGGGTGACTGTGAGCTCCCCCAGGGCCTGCTCACACCTCGGCCCCTGTGGCAGCCTCTGCTCACAGCCCCATCCACCTTCTTCCCTCTTCCCTGGTCACCCTTTAACGACCTGGCTCGGGCGTCACCTCCTCCAGGAGCTTCGCCAAGTCACACTGAGATGGCACAGTCTGTGCCTGTCTCCCTGACCAGGTGGCGTGGACATCAGAGTGGCCCAGGTCTGATGATTCTCAGCTCCCAGTGCCCAGCCCAGGGAGCGAGTGGCAGCCAGTGAGTGACACACGACTCTGAGGCTCTGCCAGTTCATTCATTCCAGCCGTGACTGCCCACCGGGTGCTAGCTGTGCATCAGCTCCCGTGACAGGTGCCTTCGAGCAGTCCCCGGGACAACTCGGAGGCGTATATCACACCCACCTCAGAGAGGCGGAAAGTCACAAGTCCAGAGTGGGGCCTGCCCAAGGTCAAACCACAGGGGTTCCTGGGAGCTGCTCAGGGACTGGCTCAGGCAACAAGAGAGGTCAGGGACCACGCCTAGGACTTGGGGACACAACCTCTTAGCCGAAAGAAGCAGTGCTGGTAGTGGCATTTTAGGTGTTGGGACAGGTCAGGGTGACAGGAAGGTAGGGCTCACAACCCCTAACCCCTGCCCCCACCTCG
Source organism: Lepus europaeus (assembly GCF_033115175.1). NCBI lineage: Eukaryota > Metazoa > Chordata > Mammalia > Lagomorpha > Leporidae > Lepus > Lepus europaeus. The sequence continues at coordinate 42,755,159 of NC_084831.1, forward strand.
TGCCCTGACCTCTGACACAGTGACTGAGCTTCCTTCATCATGTTCCCGGCAAGCAGGATGTCCTGTGGGTCAAAGGTCATCATGGCCTGCATCTCGAGGATGGTGGCATACGTCAGCGAGTGGTACATGCTCTCCTTGGTCCTGCCAGAGAGAGGGGACATTGAGAGCACCAGCTCCTAGAACTCCAGGGGTTCTAGGCCTCCCACCCTCTTCCCAGTTCGTCTTCTTCCTGCTGAGTGGTCCTAAGTGACCTTCCGAATCGGCATCTGTTTGGCAGGGGGCAGCAGGCTGCTGTGAGCACGAGAGACAGCTGAGCCGTGTGTTGGCCTGAGTTGCCTTTCCCTATGCTGGGGCCTGCCCCTGCCTTCTGCTCCCACAGCCAGCAGGCTGCCCCAGGCCCCCCTGTCTGGAGACCCTTTCTACCCCAAGCCTTACTCCAGGTCTCCTCCCAACCCCACTCCCTGGACGTCTGCACAGGCCACCTCTGCCTCCCCCAGCCCATCATCTGACCACGGTGCTCTCCAGGCTCCATGGGGTGCAAGCTCCGCCCACCTCCCCAGCCCTCTTGCTGCTTCTGTCTTCCCGTGCCCCTCCCTGTGAGCGCAGCACACTCAGGACTGTACCCCACTGCACACACAGACGTTCCCACACTCCCCCCCTCCAGGCTTTGTCCATGCTGTTCCCTGGGCTTGGAATGCCCTTCCCTGACCTCAGCAGCTGACTCAGCCATGAAGGGCCCTCCTGGGGGACGGATGCCAGCACAGGCCCGGCTCTCTCCCTGGACGGCCGCCTCAAGCACAGAACAGGTGAGCCCCGTCCCCAGCACTCTGTGACAGGCTAAGCGTCCTGCCGCCTCGCTTCTCAGTTGAAGCGTGTTCAGGGGTGGAAGCCTAACACACGCGGTCCCTCTCCCTACTTGGAGGAGTCACTTCACAAGTCTGGGCCTTGGTTTCTGCTTCTGAGCAGGGGTGAGAACGCTGCCTGCCCGGGCCCTGTAGGCCTGCAGTACGAGGCTGACTGGGGCCCCTCACCCCCAGCTCAGCAGGTGTGGCAGTGCTCCGTTCCCTTCCCCAAGGGCCCATCGTTAATTATTGATGAAAACGCCCTGGCCGGCTTGCAGAAGGTTTACATACAGCTTGACTGTGCCATCATTGTGACTTGACCCAGGTCCCGCCTCTCTCCTTCCTAAAACACCCGGAAACCAAGTGCCCATCAGCTGCTACGGTCTTTGAGGATCAGAGGTTTATGGGAACAGAAGCCCCTGCTCTGGCCCTGGCTGGCCTGGGGCAGTGGCTGTAGCGAGGGCGGGAGGCCTGCAGAACTGGAACTTCAGAGTCCCTCACACACAGGTTACAGTTCTGGCTTTGTCAGCTCCAGGTGTGTGACCCTGGTGAGTTACATGGCCTCACTGAGCTTAATTTTCTCCCCCGTAAAATGAATATAATCACCCTTCTGTTCCAGGGCTTTTATTGTTTGTCTTAAAATTTTTATTTATTTGAAAGAGACACACAGAGATTGTCTACCTGCTGGTTCCCTCCTTAAATGCCTGCAACTGCCAGAGCTGGGCCAGGCCAAAGCCAGGAGCTCAGAACTCAATCTGGTTCTCCCACAAGGGTGGCAGGGACCCAAGAACTTCATGACCTGCTGCCTCCCATGATGCCATTGCGGGAGGCTGGGTTGGAAGTGGACTAGCTGGGACTCGAACCAGGCACTCCGATATGGGATGTGGGGGTCCCTACTGGCAACTTAACCACTGTACCAAACAGCTGTCACTTTAGGACTTTTTGACGGGCTTAAACAGGATGCCCAGGCCAGGAGCCACATCATCAATGCTCAACAAATGTGAGTCCCTCCAGGTCCTGCCTGGGTCAACCGTTACTTCTCTTGCATAAAAACCTTCCCTGGGGGGCAGGCCTTCGGCATGGGGTGAGATGCTGGTGCGGAGGTCCACACCCCAGATCAGAGTGCCTGAGTCTGAATCCTGGCTCTGCTTCTGATTCCAGCTTCTTGCTAATGCACGCCCTGAGAGGCAGCAGGGGATGCCTCAAGTACTGGGTCTCTGACACCCACATGGGAGACCGGGGTTGAATTCTGGGCTCTTGGTTTCGACCTGGCCCAGTTACAGCTGTTGTGGGCTTCTGGGGAATGAACCAGTACTGGAAGATCGATGTCTTTTTCTCTCTGTTCCTTTCAAATAAATAAAAATAAATTTTTAAAAATCCAAATATTTAAAGCAACAAATACTGTAAATCCAAGAAGAAAGCAACAGAGCAACAGAAATTGTAGCAGGAAGCTAGTCAGCATGCTAGTTAGACATGTTAGACAAAAATGAAAAGTCAACAAGGCTTGTTTCCAGTTTGAAACATTCGTACATAGATTTTAAAATGTGTGCAGTAATTAAGCTACCACTTTAGAGATCTATAACCTATATCAGAGTGCCTGGGTTTGAGTCTCAACTCCACTTCCAATTCCAACTTCCTGCTAATGTGCACCCTGGGAAGCAGGAGGTGACGGCTCAAGGAAGTAGGTCCCTGCTGCCCAAGGGGTAGACCAGGATCCAGTTCTGGGCTCCTGGCTTCATCCTAGCCCAGCCTTGGCTGTTGTGGGTATTTGGGGAGGAAACCAGCTCTCTCTCACTCTGTCTCTCTGCCTTTCAAATGAAATGAACATAATTTATTATTTTTTTTTTTTAAAAGAAGCTGGCAGCACAGTGACCACCCAAGATGGCCCCCCCCTTCCCAGCTCTCAGACTTGTGCCTCTCTCTTCCTCTTCCGCTGCAGGTCTGAGCCTCAGAACTCAACTCCACCAGCCCAGTTCCACCTGCTAAGCCCTGCCTAGTGCTGGGCCCAGGAAGAGGGACCGCCCCACCCAGGCAACTGGCAAACAAAGTAGAATTTCTGGTCTGAGGCCCAAGCCTAGCATACACCTGCAGCTATGAATCCTGGATCCTCCCTGGCCTACTACCTGGAAGCCTCTCAACTCTGAACTGAACTAGAAAATGGGGTGCGGAGGCATGACAAACTCCAGACACCCCAAGTTTAGTTTGCACCCCCACAAGTTCTTATTTACACATAGAGCATTCAGACTCTTCTGCTCAACTGAACACAGCTCTGGGACATGATGCCCACTGGGGTCCCATCTTCTAGGGCCCAGAGCTGCTGTCAAGATGGGGAGGACACTGGAAAAGCCATCAGCAGAGCAGAGTGTCGGGACTGGGGGCTCCTGGCCACCTGCAGGTCAGCTAAGCCAGAGGCCTCAAGTCTTTCCTTTCTCAGCCCACACCCAAGATGCAGGCCTCATCAGGTTCCTGGTAGCCAGCCTATTCTGCCTTTGTCCCCACCATCGGGGCCTCCTTACCCCAATCTAACCCCACCGCTCCTCCCTGCTCCTCCCTGTCCCAGCCGAGGGTTTCACACTTCCCCAGGACCTCTAGGCTGGAAGGTCCCTCTGGGCCCCCAACTCTCCACTCCTTCATCCCCATGAACAATTCTGCAACCAAACTTCCTGGCTCTCTCAGCTGTCACCTCACTGCCCTCCTCTCTAGCCCAACCTGCTCCGAGGGGACTCCACCCGCCCAGTGCACCTTGCGTCACTCTGCCTTCTACCTGTCGGAAGCTGCCACAGCTCTCCCCACTCAGCCTGTCTCTACTGCTCAAATGCACCAGACCCTCATTCCCACAAGGCCTGTGCACTCACTGCTCCCTGTGCCTGGAAATAACCCTCTCCATGGGGCCAACTCCTCAGCCAGCCATCTCAGTTTAAGTGTCACTTCCGGGGCCAGCTTCATGGGTACGTGGCTTGTGTAACAGCACAGGGCCCTAAGCTAAGAGGCTGCCTAAGGTGTGGCTAACAGGGTGTACCCCAGAGGCCCATGAGTTAATGGTTTGACCCCCAGCATCTTATGTTAATGGATTAAGGATGGAAATTACCCCGTTATGGTATGTGTAGGTGGCCCTTGGGAAGTGGTTACGTTGGGATAGGCAGTTAGGGTGGAGCCCCCAGGACGGAACTACAAGGGCTTTATAAGGAGAGGCACATGCAAGGTGTGCTCTGTCTCTCTCTGCTCTGTGGCTGGCCATGTGACTGTCCCCCCTGCCACCCTCCAGCCTCACCAGATGCCTGAACAGTCAGATCTTGGACTATGAAGCTCCCAAAGTGTGAGCTTCCTAAGAAGCTCCTCTCAGGCATCTTAGCTGTAGTAATGAAAAGCTGCCAGGGCCGGCGCTGTAGCGCAGCAGGTTAACACCCTGGCCTGAAACCCCGCCATCCCATATGGGTGCTGGTTTGAGGCCTGGCTGCTCCACTTCCGACCCAGCTCTCTGCTATGGCCTGGGAGAGCAGTGGAGGATGGCACAAGTCTTTGGGCCCCTGCACCCACGTAGGAGACCAGAAGAAGCTCCTGGCTCCTGGCTTCAGATCAGTGCAGCTCCAGCTGTTGCGGCCAGTTGGGGAGTGAACCATTGGATGCAAGACCTCTCTCTCTCTGCCTCTCCTCTCTTTGTGTAACTCTGACTTTCAGGTAAATAAATAAATCTTTAAAAAAAAAAAAAAAGAAAGAAAAGCTGCCAAACATGAGTCCAGTGCTTGGCTAAATTCTCTGCAGCCATTGTCTTGAAACTCTTAATCTTTTTTTTTAAACAAATGGCCTTTCATTTTCAATTTGCAATGGTCCCTGGGAACTATGTTGCTGGTCACAAAGCCTCCTGACCAGCCCCCTCCCCCCGTGATCTGGGGTTGCTGTACACCCCTTGGGGCTTAGTTCACTGTCTCCTTGCTGCGCCCTGAGAACAGCACACTTGCTCAGTACCTCAGACACACGAGGCACTCAGGCTGCACTGTCGAAAGAACCAGCAACAGCTGGCCAACTGCTCCCTCCCCTTGACACCATCTTTGTCTCTCAGAATGGCTCTGCCCTGCAGTCTTAGAAGTTGCCCCCCCTCTTCCCCTGCCCCCCAACCTTCCTCCCTTCCCACTCTACTCATCACTCCCACTGCCCCAGCCCCTCACTTCCCCCTAGTCCTCTCTTCCTGACCCCTCCACTCAGCATCCCCATACCAGCCCCAGCTTGTCAAAATACTCAGTGCCAAGCCTTCCAGCTCGCTGCTGCTCCCAGCTAGGAACCGCAGCCCGGGAGCCAGATAACCACTCCCGTCCTCCACACTCCCACTGAGCCAGGCTGGAGAAGGCCGCCTCGACACCCCGGCTGGCCCAGCTCAGCTTCGCCCCAGTGCAGATCCCCTGAGAGGGGTGATGAGGCGTGGGGACTGCTGCCAGAGGGACTCATTCTTTTTTTTTTTTTTTTCTTTTTTCTTTGACAGGCAGAGTTAGACAGTGAGAGAGAGAGACAGAGAGAAAGGTCTTCCTTCCATTGGGTCACCCCCCAAATGGCCGCTACGGCTGGCGCACTGCACCAATCCGAAGCCAGGAGCCAGGTGCTTCTCCTGGTCTCCCATGCGGGTGCAGGGCCCAAGCACTTGGGCCATCCTCCACTGCACTCCCGAGCCACAGCAGAGAGCTGGCCTGGAAGAGGGGCAACCGGGACAGAACCGGCGCCCCAACTGGGACTAGAACCCGGGGTGCCGGCCCCGCAGGCAGAGGATTAGCCTAGTGAGCCGCAGCGCCGGCCTGGGACTCATTCTGATCACCATTCCCTGGGACCCCAGCACTCTGCAGGAGCTGAGCCAGACAGGAGAAGGAGAAAGCGGGTCAGTGAGTGCAGAGAAATGGAGTGAGTTGGCCGAGGCCCCTCAACATCTGCTCTTCCTTAGGGCTCGGGGGCCGGATATGGCAGTGCGGAGACCAAGCCGGGGCTGAGAAGAGGGGATGAGGGAAAGTAGGCAACACACAGGACGGGACCCCTGCCTCAGTCTCAGGGCTCAAGTGGAAGCCCCCAGAGTTCTCTTTCCAGGCCCAACATTGGAGGACCCTTCTCTGCGGGAGCTGAACCACCCCAAAGACTAACTCCTGGGGCCAGTTCGCTGCCAGAGCACCCAAAAGCCAATCCCACCACATACAAGGCTGCTGGCACTGACTTCCCATCAGCCCCTGAGTGGACTCAAAGAGGACCAGACAGCCAGCAGGGATTGCCAGGTATTGAAGGAAAGGCCCCCATGAGCAGTGGGTTCCCACCATTAAACAGAACTCAGGAACTTGGGGAAAGCCAGGAAACTGAGCACAGAAAGCAAGAATGGGGCCAACACAGGACTCAATGGCAGTGTTGAGGAAATCCCCCCCACATCTCAGGGTAAAACAAGATACAGGGATGGGGAAAAGGGGGTGGGAGGGGGGCAGGGGCTTGGAAGAGGACAGATCCAGGAAGACCGACTCCTGACGTGGAAAAATCCCAGAAAGGGAAGCCGAGGATGGAGGGGCTGCAGAGCAGAGCTGCCCAGAGCTGAGAGTCTCCGAGTAAAACTGCAGAACAAAAAGTCCTGCTCTAGCACCTCACTGCGAAATGCTAGATTTGCTGCAATAAGAACCAAAAAGATTCCAAACATTTCCAGCAAAGGGGAAAAAAGATCACAAAGAGTCAGGGTTCTCACAGCTACATCAGAAGCTGGAAAACAGGGGAGCAATGCCTTCGAAATTCTGGGGGGAAATTTATACTCATGCAACCAACTCCTTCTTAGGAAAATTCTGGAGGACATGCTCTGGTACAATGAGGGAGGAGACAAGAAGATCCAGGATCAGGGAGACAGGAGAGAGACACAGAGGAAGCTCCAGGAGGCAGCTGGGAGGAGGCCAGGGGATGGCTGTCCCCTGGAGGCCACATTTCCAGGAAGAGAAGAGGCTGAGAGCTCACATGATATTCTTAGCATTTTGGGAAAAACAAAACAAGACAATGGTTAATTCCAGGAAGGAACATAATCTAATACACAAACTTGTCCCTGCAATAAGCATTAATTACAAAGCTATAATAAGGTAAATATTGATTACTGATTTAGCCTAATATGAGTACTGTGATATAAGGGGGTGAGGGGAGGGAGGTGGAACAGAGGTATAAGAAAGCTCAATTCAGGACAGGTGTTTGGCCTGGCAGTTAAGACACTGGATGCAATGTTCCCGTCCGTATCCGAGTTGCCTGGATTTGAGTCCAATTCCAGTTTCCTGCTAACGCACACTTGGAGAGGCAGCAGGTGATGGTCCAAGTAGCTGGGTCCCTGCCACCCATGTGGGAGACCCATGTTGTGTTCCAGGCCCCAGTTTCAGCTTGGCTCAGTCCCAGCTATTGCTGGCATTTAGGGAGTGAATCAGCAGAAGAGAGCTTGCTCTCTTAGTCTCTCCACCTCTCAAATAAATAAAAATAAAAATTTTAAAAACAAAGTGAAATTCTTGACTACCAGTAGATGAAGCTTGAAAGTGATACATAAAAAAGAGAATTTATTGGTATGTGAATTGTATCTCAATTTTTACAAGAAAGTAGGAAAAGTAAAGGTAAAGAGAAAGCAGTGTAAGTGCATAATTTAGAAAGTGAGACGGTGAACACCAGGGGAAATGGCTAAATGAGTAGCCTCAACAATATCCTGAAATGCTCAGTAATGTAGGCAATGTAAGTTTTTAGGGTTGGTGGGGAGAAATAAAGGAAGGGGTCATATTAGAGCCGATCAGGAGAAACCCCAAGGGGATTCAGTGAAAACAAGAGATCAATGGCCAGTGCCACGGCTCACTTGGCTAATCCTCCGCCTGCAGGGCCGGCACCCCGGGTTCTAGTCCCGGTTGGGGCGCCGGATTCTGTCCCGGTTGCTCCTCTTCCAGTCCAGCTCTCTGCTGTGGCCCGGGAGTGCAGTGGAGGATGGCCCAAGTGCTTGGGCCCTGCACCCGCATGGGAGACCAGGAGAAGCACCTGGCTCCTGGCTTCGGATCGGTGCAGTGCGCCAGCCATAGCGGCCATTTGAGGGGTGAACCCATGGAAAAAGGAAGACCTTTCTCTCTGTCTCTCTCTCTCTATCTAACTTTGCCTATCAAAAAAAAAAAAAAAAAAAAAAAAAAAAAAGAAAGAAAGAAACAAGAGATCAAGTACAAAGAGGCCTCAAGAAGTAGGGCCAGTGGCCAGTGTTATGGCACAATGGTTAAGACACTGCCTGCATTGCTAGCATTCTATATGAGCATTGGTTCAAGTCCTAGCTTCTCCACTTCTGATCCAGCTCCCTGCTCTTGTGTTTGGGAAAGCAACAGAAGATGGCCCAAGTGCTTGGGCTCCTGCCATCCACATGGGAGACCCAAATGGAGTTCCAGGTTCCTAGCTTTGACCTGACCCAGCCTTGGCTATTGTGGCCATTTGGGAAGTGAACCAGTGGATGGTTCTTTCCCTAACTCTGTCTTTGAAATAAATAATAAATCATAAAAAGAAAACAAACAAACAAAAGCTGCTTGGGACGCCTATGTCCTCTATCAGAGTGTCTGGTTAAGCCCTGCCTCCTCTGATTCCAGTCCAGCTTCCTACTAATGCACACCCTGGGAGGTGAGTGCTTGGGCTGCTGCCACCCACATGGCAGACACAGATGGAGTATCTGGCTCCTGGCTTAGGCTTGGCCCAGACTCGACTATTGCTGGTATTTGGGGAATGAACAATCAGACAGAAGATCTCTGTGTGTTTGTTCCTGTGTCTCTTTGTCTTTCAGATAAAATGAGAATAATTTTTTTTTTTTAATGAAACCTGGTGCCAAGGAAGTTACAGTGATCTTGGTGAGAGCCTGGTTGCTCACAGGCTACAGGGTGGGGGGCCCAAGCCATCTGTATGGGACTTCTCAGGGCTCGTGTTGATTCAGAAAACTGAAGGCATTCGGTTACACAGCGTCCCTCTCACACAAGACTTCTGGTTCTCCATGACTTAACACAGCCCATCCCTGTATGCACGTGCCAGCACGTGCCAACACGTGCCAACACCATGGCCTCCACCCCAACCCGGGCCTAAGCCTCACCTGGGCTGGAGGTAGCTGAGTGCTTCTGAGAACTGGTTGGTGAGGAAGAGGTCCAGGGCCGTCATGCACTGGTCCAGGGCCTCATGGAGGCTGCTCACAGGCGTCCTGGGGGAGAGACACGGGTCTGATCCAGAAGCCCTCCACCCATCCTGGCCAAACAGAGCCTCACAGCCCCACTCCGCCTCCCTGGGTGAATGCCTGGCACAAGTTCCTCCAGGCTACCCACGCGATACTGGGTGCAGGGACAACTGGGACCCATGTCTTGCTGTTCCAAGGGTGGGAGGGGATCTACAATCCAATAGGGGGTGAGGGTGGGGCTGAAACTGGGGCTGAAGGTGAGACAGGTGTGGGAACAAGTCATCTTACCCTCCACAGGGGTAAAGGGAGTCTTTGTGGCCCTTCTGACCCATCGGGCTTTGCTGCCCCCCCCAGGGGGGTACAGCCCACCCACTAAGTCTCACTTGAGTCCCTCTCTCCCTCCTCCGCCTGCCTCCCAGGCCTGCATTCTAGAACCCCAGGCACTGTCACAATGGGCTGTGGGAGGCAGCAGACTGTCAGAGTGGCTCAGGGCTTCTTACACCCAATCACCTTCCCCATGGCACCTGTGCTACACCCACGTTTCTCTACTGTTCTTACCACAATTTGACACAGGTTATTGTCTACTGATTATTCTGCTTGTTATCTGTCTCCCTCCGATCCCTGTTGTGTCCCCAGTATCTATCTAGCCTCTGGCACAAAGTAGATTTTTAATGAATATCCATGGGATGAACGAATGGTGCAAGTTTAGGAAAGCAAACCCCTGACTTTTCCGGGCTTCAGCTCTCCCATCTGAATAGTGAGGTGAAGCCAAGAGAGCCCAGCAGGTTTGACTGTGATGGTTGATTGAGAATGCCTCTTCTCAAGGAGCCTTCTCTTGAGTGAAAGAAGGTTCCAGAAAGGGGCTCAATGACCTCCCTGAAGAGAAATCTTATTCCCCAAACATAAGTTAAGAGAAAGTCCCGGCCGGTGCCACAGCTCAATAGGCTAATCCTCCGCCTTGTGCTGCCGGCACACCGGGTTCTAGTCCCAGTCAGGGCACTGGATTCTGTCCGGTTGCTCCTCTTCCAGGCCAGCTCTCTGCTGTGGCCCAGGAGTGCAGTGGAGGATGGCCCAAGTGCTTGGGCCCTGCACCCCATGGGAGACCAGGAGAAGCACCTGGCTCCTGGCTTCAGATCAGCGCGGTGCACCGGCTGCAGCGTGCCGGCCATGGCGGCCATTGGAGGGTGAACCAATGGTAAAGGAAGACCTTTCTCTCTGTTTCTCTCTCTCTCTCACTATCCACTCTGCCTGTCAAGAAAAAAAAAAAAAAGAGAGAGAGAGAGAGAGAGAGAAAGTCCCTTTTCCAGTAGGTAAACTACACATAACTTGAGGTCCAGCCCTAAGGTTTCCTCCTCCATGATGTATCTGTAGATCTTCCCAGGAGGACTGAAACACGTGTCTTGTCCAGAACTGAACTCTTGATCATTCCCAAATCTGCTCCTTCCCAACCCCTGCCATTTTAGTAAGGGACAGCGCCCTACCCAGTTTTTCAAGCCAGGAATCTGGTAGTCTTCCTGGAGGCATCCCTCTCCCTGACCTCTGCCCTCCGCTGTCACTAACCCTATGGATTCCACTTCCCAACACCTCTGGACCCTTTGCCTTCTGTGCCCAGTGCCGCCAGCCCGGGCCTGAGGCCGCCCCTGCCACTCCTGCCAGCCCATCCCCTTTTCTCTCCGCTGTTGAATCTTTTTATTCTACTCCTTTATCCAGGCCTCTTGCTTCTTTCCCATCTCTTTTACTCTGTTGCCATCAGTAATTTCTTTAGATCTTTCATTTCACTTGTTCTCGTTTCAGTTGTATCATGTCTACCAAGTTTTTCATTCCAATTGCATATTTTATTTTTCAATTCCTGATTCCACTGAAATTTCAGATTCTTTTTCAAATCTGTTTGGTTTTGGGGGCCACCTTTTGTTCCTTGCTTCAATTTCTTTATGTATTTTATACACAATTACTTAGATTCTCTAGCTCATAATCCTACCACTGTAGTCAGGGAAATGAGTTGTGCTCCTTGTTTCTGGTGCCTGTCGCGCACAGTGGCTTGTTTTATGCGTTTTCTAATTTTATTAGGAACTCATGTTTGACTGATCCTACAAGGACCATGGGAAAACATATTCCTCCAGAAAGCTTCTTCACTTACTTGGCTAGGTTATCTTGGGCACTACTACCAATTAAGTTACTATTTAAGTTATTATTTATGATTTTTGGGACTGCAAAGGTACTGTGCATGCAAATCTAAAAATGTGTGTGAGGGCAGCCCAATGTTTAGAATTGTCTAGGGGATCTCCCTCCCCTCCTGCCCAAACAGTGGTCTGCCTTCGCAGGTGGGTGCATCTCTTTTCTGGCTGATCCCCCGTTTGTAGCCCTTGGAGAGCCCCAGAATTATTGAGGGTAGTGGGCAGCAAGTCTCAACTCCTCACTCTAAGTGTGCAGGCCCAGGCCCAGGCCTAGACCTTGGCTGGCATTGAAACTCAAGGTTCTCAGTTTCTGGAATCTGCAAATACCCTACAGTTGCTGTGGTTTCATCTCATTTATTAGCTTCTTCATTCTTAGCCTAAGAGAATTTCAATAGCAGTTCAGGAACGTATATCACAGGATCAGCCTCCAGCTAGTGTTTCTGAGGGAGAAACATCCTTCTCTCTAACCGCTCCCCTTCATAACGGCCAAAGCTACCTTTTTAAAAGCCAGACTTAGCCATGCTACTTCTGGACTTAGAGCTCTTCCCTGCAGGCAGGTGCCTGGCCCAACAGTTAAGACAGCCACATCCCATATGAGAATACCTGGGCTCGCGTCCTAGCTCCTCGCTCAAGTCCAGCTTCCCGCAGATGCACACTCTGGGAGGCAGCAGTGACAGCTCAAGTACTTGGGTCTCTGACAGCCATTAGGGGGACCTGGATTGGGTTCTGGGCCCAGCCCTGACCATCAAGGGCATCTGGTGAGTGCATCAGCAGATGGGACACTCTGTCTGTCTGTCTGTTCCTCTACTTCTCAAATAAGTAAATATTAAGATCGTTCACTGGCTTCCCATCACTCTTAGGGTAAAGTCCAAGTTCCTCTCTATGGCCTAAAAGGCCCCACCCAGAGCTGTCCCTGCCTCTCTCTTCAGTAGGCATGGACAGTGTCTGTTCTCCTTTGTGCCAAGACACAGCCTAGTGCCCCATGTGCAATCTGTCCAGCTCTGGGGGTGAGTAATGAAGAGGCGGTGCACACCTGTGGTCTGGGTGCTCCGCTACCAATCTCCCCTTGAACTCTCAAAACGCCCAGTGAGATGGGATTCTTACCATTCTATAGGTGAGAAAACTGAGGCACAGAGGAGAGGTGATGGCCAAGGTCACGAGCCCAAGTGTGGGCTGTAACCCAAGCTTCTACCTGAGACAGTGCCTATCAGCTCAGCCCTCAGGAGTCAGGCTTACATCAGCCCTAAACAATTCCAGAACCAAGAGCATGCTTCCTATGTCTGCACACACACCTCACCTTTACCACCCCCACCCTCCACCAAGGAAGAGGCCTGCCTGCTTGGTCTCCCAGGACAGAAAAGAGCTCAGCCCAATGGACATCCTCCTCTGGCAGCCCTGGCACACATCTGCCCGAGCCGGGGGCAGGCCTTGAGGCGGATGTCTTCCCTCCTTTCCACTCCTCTCTAGCTGATGCAGGCCGAGGCAGAGGCGGACGCCATGGTCAGGACTGTGATGATGGAGGCTAGAGGGCCACCATGGGGCCCTCAAAGATACTGTCAGGAAAATACAGCCCCAAAACAGGAACAAGATGGACAAAGAAGCCAAGGATGGTGGAGACATGATAAGAAATCAGGAGGCACAGACTGGCAGGGCCAGCTAAACAGAGGGGGAGGCTGGGGCTAGCTGGGAGCTTTGTGAAGGCTGGGAACTTTTTTTTTTTTTTGACAGGCAGAGTGGACAGTGAGAGAGACAGAGAGAAAGGTCTTCCTTTTTTCCGTCGGTTCACTCCCCCAATGGCCGCTGCGGCCGGCGCACTGCGGCCGGCGCACCGCACTGATCCAAAGCCAGGAACCAGGGGCTTCTCCTGGTCTCCCATGCAGGTGCAGGGCCCAAGCACTTAGGCCATCCTCCATTGCCCTCCCGGGCCACAGCGGAGAGCTGGACTGGAAGAGGAGCAACCGGGACAGAACCAGCACCCCGACCGGGACTAGAACCCAGTGTGCTGGCACCGCAGGCGGAGGATTAACCTATTGAGCCATGGCGCCGGCAACTTTTTTTTTTTTTTAAGATTTATTTTATTTCCTTGAAAGGCAAAGTTACAGGGAGAGTGGGAGAGACAGAAATCCTTCATCCACTGGTTTACTCCCCAAATGGCTGCATCGGCCATGGCTGGGCCAGACTGAAGCCAGGATCTTCTTGCAGGTCTCCCACGTGGGTGCAGGGGCCCAAGCACTCGAGCATCCTCTGCTGCTTTCCCAGGCCATTAGCAGGGAGCTGGATCCAAAGTGGAACAGCCGGAACTTGAACCTGCGCCCACATGGGATGCCGACACTGCAGGTGGTGGCTTTAACCACTCTGCCACAACCTTTGCCATATCTGACTTAATAATAGCATTAACAGCACCCCCTACCACCAAGAGAGTATCACTGCAAATTTTATCTAAATTGACGAGTACATTATTGCACTCCATCCTCCTACCTGCTGGAGCTCTTATCTGTGTTTGACAGATAAGGGAGTGAAGGCAGTGAAGACAGAAAGGGAGGCTGGCAGAGGACAGAAACGCTTTCTGCATAAGCACAGAGCCCAACACTCCCCTGCTCTGGCTGTGACTGAGGTCCCCCCGTCCCACAGCTGTCCCGCCTTCAAGGCCTCTCTGCTCTACAGCACCTTTCTGGGCCCAAGCAAATGCTTCTATGCAGATGGTGGCCTCGCCGTTCTGCCGGTTGAACAGGGCAGGGGCCAACCCCAGGGGCTTTGGCACAGTGGTGGGAGCCCCTCCCTTGCAGATCCCACCCACAGTTGAGGCCCAAGTGGAAGGAAGTTGGAGGTGGGAGGGGGGTGGCGGGCAGCCTGCAGCTATCCCACTGCCCTGGCCCTCCCACCTTTCTACTAGCTGAGGGTCTCATGGACAGAGTGGGAGAGAGCTGAGAGATGCTGTTCCTGCTGGGAACAGAAACCCCAGCCCTGCTGCAGTCAGGACCAGGTGGGTACCAGCGGAGGAAGGTTCCAGCAGGTCACTCAGGGGGCAGGGGGCAGTCTGGAGTATAAGCTGCTTCGAGCTCGGGCTCTACCACAGGCATACTTTGGCTCAGAGGTAAAGTAACACGCCCTGTGGCTTCCAAAGTCATCTTTCTTTTAAACTTATTTTATTTTTAATTTATTAGAAAAGCAGAGACACAGAGAAAGGAAACAGAGACCTTCCATCCACTGGTTTACTCTCCAAAGGCCTATAACAACCAGGACTGGGCCAGGCCGAAGCTGGGAGCCAGGGACTCCATTTGCGTCTCCCACTTGGGTGTCAGGGGACCCAAGTACTTGAGCCATCACCTGCTGCTTCCCAGGTGTGCATTCGCAGGAAGCTGGAATTGAGAGCAGAGCCAGGACTGCAACCCAGGCACTCCAATATGGGACACAGGTGTCCCACGCAGGGTCTTAACCACTGCACCAAACTCTTGCCGCGCCAAATGATTGGTCTGAATTGCAAATAGGATTGTGACTCTCCTTCCCAGAGTGTCCCTTGGCTGAGCATAAAACAGTATCACATGGCACAGAGTGATGTGGCATGGCCTCATGCAGCAAGGCCTTCAAGAGTTTTCAGGGTGGACAACCCTAGACTCAAGCTGCGCTCAGCAATTCTTTACTTAGGAAAGTTCTTTACTTAGGAAAGTTTACTTTAACTTGACTTAGGAAAGTTCTTTAACCTCTCTGAACCTTAGTTTTCTCATCAATGATATGGGATTGACAGTACCTCCCTCCCAATCACGTTGTGAAGAATGACTGGGAGCCACGTAAAGCACAACAAGACATACTCAGCATGTTTTTCTAACATCTCAAGGGGCATCAGTTTTATAATGAAACTACGTAACTTTGAAAAAATGAGTGCACCATGGCGGGCATGCGGCATAGCAGTTAGGACTATCCTGTATCAAAGTGCCTAGGTCTGAGGCCAGGCTTTGCTTCCGATTCCAGTTTCCTGCTAATGCACACCCTGGGAGGCAGCAGGTGATGGTCCAAATAGCTGGAATCAGCAGATGGGAGATCTCTCTTTGCCTTTCAAACAAATAAAATAAAAAAAAATTTTAAACTGAGTTCCCATATCCTACCATCCAGCAGTTTCTTTACTAGGGGGTACTCTGAATAAACAAACACTCACATATGCGCAAAGGACAACTGTCCAAGAATATTCACTACGTGAGTAGCAAGAGCCTGGAACCACCTCAGTGTCCATCAGGGGGGATAAACAAATGACGGTGTCTACATGGGGTAGTCAGCATACATCAGGACCAGTGGGGAGCAGGGCTGTAGCATCAAGAATGCCAAATTTCAGAAGCCCGTTTTTGGGTGAGGCGAAGCAAACTGCAGAATGACACAGGCTGTACCCTCCATCTATGTAAAACTGTAAAGTAAGAACAAGCTACACCTCTACAGCAGAGTAACAACCCACAGGGCGATGAGGAAACCTGGATTCAGGATGGTTGCTCCCTCTGGAGGGGAAGGAGGGGTTTTCCAGGGCACATGGTCTCTGCCACGGTTTATTTCTTTAATATAGAATGCAGTAATTGGGACATTATGTTAATATCTGACAAAGCTGAGTGGTAAGGGAGTTCATCATTTGCTATATTCTGAAGCCTTACAAACATCTCGCAATGTTTAAAGTGGTGGAGATCTCCGATGCGGCTTGCTCACCGGTGACCATCACGCTCGGGGCTGGGCCCAGAGCAAACTCCGCTGGTGTTTGCGGAGTGACTAAGTCTACATGGAGGTGGAAAGGGTCCTGCCTGAGCTCTCCTCTGTCCAGACCCCACCGGGGGGCAGTGACCTCAAAGACTGGAGCCTGGCAGGTAAGGTTCAGTCCTACAGGGACTCCCAGCAGTACAGGAAGAGCGAGCCTGCAGCCACAGCAGGGCCAGAGGCCCCGGCCCCACACAGGCCCTGTGGCTGCTGCCAGCTGCCAGCTGGCACCTCCTCATCTCCCTGTTCCTGTGTCAGGCTCAGGCCTTTGGCAAATATTGTCACTAGTGGTGAGGCTCCAGGCAGGATGGGCACCCCTCCCAGCTCACCTGGGCCGGATCTCCACCCAGCAACCAGGGCTCCCGGCAGCTGCCCCTACCTACGGTGGCCCAGGGCAGCAGAGGGCTGTGTTAAGTCTCCCAGCGGTTAGCAGCTGGCCCTGCTGCAGGGCCCTGGAAGGCGCCCCCTGAGGGTCCTCGGTGGGGTGGGGTGGGGTGGGGCGAGGCTGAGCCGGGGTGGGGGGCAGCCACGCAGACAGTGCCAGCGCTCCCCTCTCCATACCGCTTCCCGCTGCGCCTCAAGGGCCCTGCTGGACCATACCCCAGCCCTCGGAGTCCGTGAAAATCCTGAAGATGATGGCTTCATGGGCTCCGACACCAGACTGAGGTGGGTTCACACCCCTGCCCCAACTCTTACCTCCTGGGTGACCGCAGACAAGTCACTTAGGAGCCGTGCCTCAGTTTCCTCATCTGTTACGGGGTGACGGTAACAGGCCGCACCCACAGGTATAAACGCCAAGAGGCAGGTGAGGGGAGGCTGTGACTATGGCTGAGTGAGAAAAAGTTGGGGGGTGGGGCGGGGAAGGCAGACCTGGGGTCCCCAAGTCCCGATCTACCTCCGGGGACAGTTCTCGCTGCCTCCCTCCCCCTCACCGCCGGCGGCCGCGACCCGGGGAGGCGCGGGGTGGGGGGGCGCCGCGCCGGCCCAGCAGGGGGCTGGAAGCCGCAGTGCGGGCCGCGGGCCGGGTGGTGCGGGGCAGGCCTGGCCCCAGCCCGCCCCGGCCCCCGCCCGCGCCCCCGGGCGCCGCCCCAGCGCGCACTTACCCCGCGGGCAGG
Source organism: Lepus europaeus (assembly GCF_033115175.1). Lineage (NCBI taxonomy): Eukaryota > Metazoa > Chordata > Mammalia > Lagomorpha > Leporidae > Lepus > Lepus europaeus. Next base: position 42,772,179 of record NC_084831.1, read on the forward strand.
GCGCCCGGGGCGCCGGCCGAGGTCATCGCCGAGGGGGGGCGGGCGGCGCTGCCCCCGCCGGACGCCAGCCGCGGCCCAGGTGCTGCCGCCGGAACCCCGAGGCCGCCGCTGTGCCGCCGAGCCGCGGACGCGGCGGCCGGGGAGGGGCGCGCCGGGGGCGGGGAAGGCGGCGGGGCCGGGCCGGGCCTCGGTCTGCCCACCCGCCGGGGCGGCCCGGGCGGCCGGGGCACGGCGGGGGCGGGGGCGGCCCCGCCCGGCCAGTGCCGCCCGGCGCCCCCCACCCCGCGCCGGCGGGCGGGCGTTCGGGGCGGCCCGGCCCGGGCCAGGGCGCTCCCCGCACAGACGCCACCGGGACCCGAGCGCCCGTCTTCCGCAGACGCCCGCCCTCTCTGGGGCCAGAAAGTTCTCCCAGGCCGGCGGTCCTCTGTCCTGTCACGCCCCAGCCCCACCTGAGCTCCCGTCACCCCACAACGTTAATGGGGATGGGGGGGCTCCCCAGAGAACGGCACAGCCTCTGGCATCCGGCGTGGGTTCGATTCCGCCCACTTGCCCAGGAGACCAGAAGGCGGGAAAGAACGCGGTCCGGTCCGGTCCTCACGGCTGGTTGGCCAGTTCACACTCGCCTTCTCAAATAATCCCCACCACTGCCGTCTTACAGATGGGGAAACAGGCGTGGAGTTACGTGACGCCCTCAGGACCACTCACCTAGTAAGTGGCAGCCTGGGAATGGAACCCAGCCTTCTTGACTCCAGAGCCCGTGATCCAGCCCCGTGCCCGTCGGCTCCCTCTCCTGGGGCCCCTCAACCTGTGCGTGGGTCACCCGCAGCACCCCCAGATGCCCACTGTGCACCCAGCCCTGAGGTGGGTGTTTCAGCCGGGGCAGAGGGCAGCCTGGCCTCTGGGCACACAGCACCGCTGGCCCATGAGGGGTTAACCTGCTGCCACCTCTAGGCCCCAGATGCTCTTAGCCATGACTCATCACAGCACAGGCTGCCATTAGCGCTGTCCCTTCACAAAGAGAGGCAGGACAGGAGGAGGGACTCCAGCTCCCCCTGGATCAGCGCTGAACTCGGGGGGGGGGGGGGGGGGTAGAAACAGAGGACTTGGACCAGATGCCAGCCTGGCAGGTGAGCTGGTAGTGACGGGGGAGGTCTGGGGGACTATTGCTTAACTCCAAACAGGCGGTCTGGAACTGCAGCCAGCTCCCATGCTGCCCGTGTGGAGCAGAGCCCAGATGCTCACTTTCAGAAGTCAGCCAACCTCTGGGAAGCTCATCCATGGGCATCAAAAAGCTAACTACAAGAAGTAGGCTATCATGACCTCCATCAGCAGCTATAAGGAGACCATGAAGGAGAGCCGGGGGCTTCCTGGAGGAGGTAGGAACCCTTGACCTTCCTGTTATTTAATATAGGTTAATGAAGCTGTGGAGAGGGTGTCCCCGATGGGAAACAGCATGGATGAAGGCATAGCATAGGCAGGGGAATACTGTCGACAGCGGGTGTTTGTGAGGCTGCTGAGACCCGTGATGAGGCTGGGGGCCCTGTCATGAGCCACAGCTCTCACCTCTCTAGGCACCTGCACTTGCTCTTCCCTCAGCCTGGAACGTAACTGCCTCCCTTGGCACTTATTATTCACTCATTTTCCAAGGGTGGGTTCAGACTCTTACAAACGGGAGACCTCTTTTCAAAAAGGAGTACAAATTTGCCAATATAGGGGCAGTGCTGCGGTGCATTGGGTTAAGCTGCCCTGTGAGACTGGCATCCCTTATGGGAGGGCCAGTTCGAGTCCTGGCTGCTCCACTTCTGATCCAGCTCCCTGCTAACACAACTGGGAAAGCAGCAAAAGATGGCCCAAGTACTCAGGCCCCTGACATTCATGTGGGAGACCTGGATGAAGCTCCTGGCTTTGGCTTGGCCCAGCCTTGACCATCATGACCATCTGGGGAGTGAACCAACAGCTGAAAGATTTCTTTACCTTTGTCTCTCCCTCTTTCGCTTTTCTCTGTCTTTCACATAAATATTGAAAAGGCAGAGTTACAGAGAGAGAGAGAGAGAGAGAGAGAGAGAGAGAGAGATAGATAGATAGATCTTCCATCTGCTGGTCTATTCCCCAAATGGCCGCAACAGCCAGGACTGACCCAAGCTGAAGCCAGGAGCCAGGAGCTTCTTCCAGGTCTCCCACACAGGTGCAGGGGCCCAAGCCATCTTCCGCTGCTTTCCTGAGTACATTAGCGGGGCATTTGATTGAAAGTGGAGCATCCAGGACTTGACCTGGTGCCCATATGGGATGCCTGAGCTGCATGGAGTGGCTTTACCTGCTATGCCACAGCTCTGGCACCTAAAATAAATCTCTATAAATTGGGGATAATAATCCCAAATTCCCAGATACTTGGACCGTTACTGGGCTGACCCTTTGTCGTCTTCCCCTTTCTCAGTGCCTCCCCCCAGGCCTTTCCCTGTGGTCCCTGTCAGCCCAGATCGCCCCCCCCCCCCGCCCCCGCTTCAGAGTCCTGGGCCCTCCCAACCCAGCTGGACCGGTGTCTGCAATGTGGGATTTCCTAAAGTGAGCGAGCGCCACCTCTGCAGGTTACAGGTGCGGACATCTGAATAATTCACAAGTGAACAGGAGTATGCACAAAGGGCCCTGAAGAGGACCGTGATGTCACAGCTCTCAGATGGCCCCCCGGCAAGGGCCCCTGAGGGAGGATGTAGGCCTGCTCCTTGGATGGGCCTCCCCCTCCCCATGGACTCTACCTCCCCCTGGCTCTGTGGCCTTGGGCAAGCTGCTGCCTGCTCTGGCCCTTAGTTTGCCTCTTCCCACCAAATATGAAGGGAGAGAAGCTTGGTACAGGAGCTCAAGGCTCCTCCCGGCTCTGATGTCCTCCCTTCTATGTGCTGGGCTTTCCTACCAAAGTCTGGCCTCTGGGAGCTGCCCTGGGCAGCGCAGTCCTGACTGAAGAGCAGAGCTCTAAGGAGGGTGTCTAACATCGAGCATCGTCCTGCCAGGGCTCAGCACCCAGGCTGCAGAGCCAGGAAAATCTGCATGGACTCCTGGCCTCACTGGATCCTGGCTGCGCAGCCCCAAGCAAGTCAGGGAATTAGCTTGAGGTAGGGTAGGGAGTTATTCCAAGAGCAGGTTCAAAAGCCAGGTCTGCACCCCAGCTCTAACACCAGACCAGAGACTTTTTCTCAGCAACGGGGGTGAAGACGGCACCAGCCACCCTGGGTTATTGCAAGGATTTTCTTTTTTTTTTCTTTTAAAGTTTTTATTTATTTTTCCCCAAAGAAACCTTTTATTTAAGGAATACAAACTTCATGCATTTCATAAACAATTTTAGGAACATAGTGATTCTTCCCACTGTACTCACCCTCCCACCCTCACTCCCACCCCCTTCCTCCTCCCTCTCCTATTCCCAGTCTTATTTTTTACTAAGATCTATTTTGAATTAACTTTATACACAGAAGACCAACTCTCTACTAAGTAAATAGTTAAAAAAAATTATATGAAAAAATAAACTGTTCCTCAACAGTTGAGACAAGGGCTGTTCAAAGTCATTGCATCTTGAAGTTAATTTCACTTTTTGTAAGCATTCTTCTTTCTCTCTCTTTTTTTTTTAGAAACTTAATTAACTTTAAAGAAGAACCCAAGAATGATACATCTTTTGCAAGCACTTAGACATAACTATTCCTTATGGGACATAAGAATATCCTCTACTTAATACACTAAAATGAAGTATAGTGTATTGAAAACAAGTTTTACTATTAATTCACATAATACATCTCTTTGAAGACAGAGGTCCTGCATGGGAAGTTAGTACACAGTGATTCCTATTGTTAATTTAACAATTAACACTTTTATGTATGATGTCAATGATCACTTGAGACTCTTGATATGAGCTTCCAAGGCTATGGAAGCCTTTGAATTCACAAATTCCTTCAGTATTTAGACAAGGCCATAAGCAAAGTAGAAGTTCTCTCCTCCCTTCAGAGAAAAGTACATCCTTCTTTGATGGCCACTTCTTTCCACTGAGGTCTCACCCACAGAGATCCTTCATGTAGGACACTTTTTGCCACAGTGTCTTGGCTTCCCATGCCTGAAATGCTCTCATGGGCTTTTCAGCCAGACCAGAATGCCTTAGGGGCTGATTTTGAGGTCAGAGTGCTACTTAAAGTGATTGTCATTCTATGAGTCTGCTGTATGGACTGCTTCCCATGTTGGGGCATTCTCGCCTTTTTAATTCTGTTATTATTACCAAGCACTTAATCCTATTTATATGATCACTTTAACACTTAAAGGATTTTCTTTTAAGGTTTATTTATTATATCTACTTGAAACACACACACACAAAGTTATTTTAATCCACTGCTTTACTCCCCAAATGTCTGCAAACAGCCAGGGATGAGCTGGGCTGAAACCAGGAACTTGGGACCCCACCCGTGTCTCCCACATGGATGGCAGGGGCCCAAGCACTCAAGCCATCATCTGTTGCCCCCAAGGATGCATCAGCAGGAAGTTAGATGGGAAATGGAGCAGCTGGGACTTGAACCAGCACACTGACATGGGATGTGGATAGCCCAACCTGCTGAGTCACAATGCCCACCTCTGTTGCAAGGATTAGATGAGATAATACACATAAGGCACAGGGTCTTTTCGTGATTCTTTCAACATTAGTTTCTCATCTATAAAGCAGGAATAAAAGGATTTCCATGAATATTACACAAGCAAGTGGGCCTGAAAGGGCTTTGGAGCCATGAGAGGAGGAGTTGGTGAGGCAGCCTCCGGGGGAGGTGGGGGGTAGAGTCAAGAACAGGAGACTCGGGGCTGCAGTCGGGCTTCCTCACTTTGATCCAGGGCAGTACCCTTTATTTCCCTGGGCCTCCCTGGTCAGAGCCGGGAGGGTTACTGCTGAGGACCAGGGAAGGCAAAAGCAGGAACCAACCCCACTCCCACGGAAGAGGCCCCCTCGGGAGCTCCCTGCTTCCTTCGGGTCCTTAAAAGTTACAGTCTGGTGCCAGCCAAACTGGTGGGGAACTGGAGATGGGTCTCCTCTCCCCTCGGGCTGGGGCGATTGCTCTAGACTGAATGTTGGGGAACCCATCCCTCAAGTTCATTCGTTGAAGTCCTTCCCCCGGTGATGTTATTTGGAAGTGGGGCTTGGGTTGAGCCCTCACCAATGGGATTAGTGCCCTTGTCAAAGAGCAAGGCCCCAGAGAGACCCCCACCACCGTCGCCATGGGGACGCAGCCGGAAGGCACCGTCTGGGAGCGGGGAAGCGGCCCTGTGAGAGATGCACTTTTGTTCACGAGCTACCCAGCATATGGCATTTCGTTACAGCACCCAACCGGAAGGTGGTGAGCCTCGGGGAGCTCTCGGCCGCCAGGCCAGGGAGGCCTCGGTGGCCAGGGAGGGAGTGCCTGGATCTGGCAGAGCCGCAACCCTGGGAGACCGGTGGATGGCCAGGCCCGCAGATGCAGTCCTCAGGGCATTAGAAACAGCTGGGGGACTCTGACGGGGGAGGGTGTGTGTGCTCCAGATAAATGATGATCTGGGTGCTGCATGCAGCTCGTTCAGGTCTGGTCAGTAGCCACATCTCTTCCAAGCCTTGCCCCTCCCACCCAATATCTGGCTGCTGTTTCCATCCCTTCCTCTCCAGTCCCATTGGCTGAATGGGAGGAGCATCCTCTATTGGCCCCACCTCTCGGGCACAGTGATTGGTTGAAGGAAAGGCCACTAAGAATAGTCCCCTGGGCTTTTTCAAGCTGGAGCTGGCGGAGAAGAGCAACCTTTGGTCATGATCACCAGCAGGCTCTCAGCACCGTGCTGGGCACCCTTCTCATGCAATCCTCAAAGGCACCCCGTGAGGCAAGCCCTAACAGTCCCCTCAATTTACAGATGAGGGAACCCAGGCACTGAGAGGTTAACAAGCCAGTCAAAGCCATTTCAGGCTCGGGGCTCAAAGTCAGCCTAGAGGGTGGGTATTGTGGTGCAGAGGGTTAAACTCCCACTTGGGTCACCCACAGCCCATATTGGATGACTCTGGGCTACTTTACTTCCTATACAGCTCTATACTAATGTGCCAGGGAAGGCCCTAACAACTTGGATCCCTGCCACCCACGTGGGAGACCCTGATGGAGCTCCTGGCTCCTGACTTCGCCTTGGCCCAGCCCTAGTTATTGTGGCCATTTGGGAAGTGAACCAGCAGATGGAAGATCTGTGTGTGTGTGTGTGTGTGTCTCCCTCTCTCCATGTTACTCTGCTTTTCAAATAACTACATAAAGTTTTCTAAAAAAATCCGCCCATGGGGGCCCGGAGTACTTTCCCTTGATTTGTAACTTGCAGGATTTGAGCCTGGAAGCCTCTGGCAGCCAGGCCTTGCACTGAGCGAAGAAACAGGTGAGCCCTAGGAGAGCATGGAGATGGCCACACCAAGAAACTGAATTGAGTGGCTAAGACTTTCGGGGAAGAACAAGTCAACTCAAGTCACAGACTTCAAGAAACTTCAGGAAATGTGGCATGCTGGCAGAGGCACAGTTGGAATCCCAATAATTTCTTTCTTTCTTTTTTAAAAATTATTTATTTGAAAGGCAGAGGTACAGAGAGCAAGGGAAAGACAGAGAGATCTTTCATCTGCTGGTTTGCTCCCCAAATGACCACGGCTGGGCCAGGAGCCTGGAATTCCATAAAGGTTTCTCACATCGGTGGCTGGGTTCAAACACCTGGGCCATCTTCCACTGCTTTCCCCTGCTTAGCAGGGAACTGGGTCAGAAGCGGAGCAGCCAGGACTTGGACTGGCGCTCATACAGGATGCTGGCAACACAGGCAGGAGCTTACCCCGCTGTACCACGATGGTGGCCCCTACCCAATAATCTGTTTCTAACTGGCCTCAAAGAGGACCCAAAATGTCCAGGTCCAAGTCCCCCGTAACTGCTAAGCAGAGTGAAGGTCACTTGGCGGCTTCTCATGGTACAGTTGCAGGGAATGAAGATCTGAGGGTTCGCCACCTTTTTTTTTTTAGATTTTTTATTTATTTATTTGACAGGTAGAGTTTGCAGACAGTGAGAGAGAGAGACAGACAGAGAGAAAGGTCTTCCTTCCATTGGTTCACTCTCCAAATGGCCTCAACTACCGGAGCTGTGCCGATCCGAAGCCAGGAGCCAGGAGCTTCCTCCTGGTCTCCCATGCGGGTGCAGGGCCCAAGCACTTGGGCCATCCTCCACTGTCCTCTCAGGCCACAGCAGAGAGCTGGACTGGAAGAGGAGCAACCAGGACTAGAACCCAGCACCCATATGGGATGCCAGCGCCGCAGGTGGAGGATTAATCAAGTGAGCCATTGCACTGGCCCCGCTATGTGCCTTTCACACTAGGGCCCCCTCTCCCCTCTCCCCGTGCTGCACAGCAGCCCTCGGCAACAGCGGGGAGATCAGAACCCTGAGAATACAAGCATCAGTGTCAGACACTTGGAATTTTATATATTTTATTATTTTCTTTGAGAGAGAGAGAGAGAGAGAGGTCTCCCATCTCCTGGTTCACTTCTCAAGCGCCCTCAACAGCTGGGCTGGGCCTGGGCCAGGCTGAAGCTGGGAGCTGGGAACTCAATCTGGATCTCCCACATAAGGGGCAGGGACCCAAGTCTTGAGCCATCACCACTGCCCCCCAGGATCTGCAGTTAGCAGAAAGCTATAAACAGGAGCTAGAGCTGGAATTCAAACACAGCTACTCCAATATGGGATGTGGCCATCTGAACTGCTAAACGCTCACCCTGAAACTTGGGATTTTAAATCACGAGTCTGAGATTTCTAATCACTTCAACTTGCAGGATCTGAGAATCACAAAAGTGATAACTTAGCACTGGCCTCAAGTCCCAATCCATCCCAAGGAAGGGACCCCAAAGCCACCAAGGAGTTCATCACCAGATTAGAATTTCCCAACATAGAGGCATCAGAGGGCCCCTGCAGCTCAGGCGCAAACCAGGAACAAGATTTCTTTCTACAGCAGCCCCTGCAGGCCCCCAGCCTCCTTGGGTGGACCCCTCCAAAACTGGTGGGGCCCTTTCCTCCCTCAGCAACTCTGCCACTTAATTACTCTTTCCAAAGCAATCCGCCAGGGTCAGCGCTGTGGTATAGTGAGTAAAGCCACTGTCAGCAATGCCGGCATCCCATGTGGGGGCCAGCTCAAGTCCCAGCTGCTCCACTTCCAATCCAGCTTCCTGCTAATGCACTTGGGAAAGCAGCAGAAGATGGCCCAGGTCCTTGGCCCATCACCCACGTGAGAGACCCAGAAGAAGCTCCTGGCTTCTAGCTTAGATTGGCCCAGCTCCAGCCATTGTGGCCATTTGGGAAGTGAACCAGCAGATGGAAGACCTCTCTCTCTCTCTGTGTCTTTCCCCCATTTGTGTATAACTCTGCCTTTTAAATTAATAAATACACAATTTTTAAAAAAAGCAACCTGCCTGCCTGTACTTCCTTCCCACTGTGTTGCTGTGCTGTCTCCTACCACGAGTGGGGGTCTAGGTGAGGAAGGGGGTCATATCTGTAGGTCGAGTAAGTGGTGGTCCATGTAGCAAGATGCTCGGGTGTCAGGAACAGTCCCATTCCCTTTTCCAAACAGTTCCGGGTTATCCAGTCCGCATGCCTGGAACCCCACCATTAATGCCCAAACTGTCAGAATCCCCCCTGTTCTATGTGAATAACCAGGAAGGAAGATCATCTCATACCAGTGCCAAGAGGGAACTAAGCTCAGAGCTGAGCTGAGCGGCTGGCTGGCAGGTCCTTCACAAGCCCAGTGAGGAGCTGTTAGCTTTCAGCTGAGTACACGCGGCTCACACAGATCCAGTCCCTGAGTCAAGGTCACAGAGCTGGAAAGGACTTGGGAGAGCAGGGGTCTCACCACTCCCCTTAGGCTCTGCTGTGGGACAAAGACACAGGGCAGCATGCTGGGTGAGAGGGGAGGGCTGAGAGGTCAAAGGTTGTGAACTAAAAGACTAGAGACCCAGGTCTGGGCCTCGGAATGAGACCATGCAGGAGCAATGGGTGCCCCTTCCAGCTGAAGCGTAAAGGCACGTGAGCGCGGGCGCTCTCACACACACACTCTCGCTCACAAAGGCCCTCAGCGGGAGGCGGAAGCCTCTGTGTGGCCAGAGGCCCCCTTGTGCAGCTCTTCCTTACAGTCTCACCTCCCTCCCACCTTGAATCCGAGTCTCGCCTCCCAGCCTGTCTGTTCACCACGTGTCAGTTCCTCCTTCTTCGCTTCTTCCCCCAGCCTCGCCAGCTTCCCCATCCACACCGCAGCGACTCTCCCCTGGATCATCAGGCCTGCCTCCGCTCTGGTCTCCCTGCCTCCAGTCTTGCGCCACACGGCGCCATCAGCCACATACACACACTGGAAGCTCACACAGAGCCCTGGTGCCACAGACAGAACACAGCTGGATTCTCACAGGCAGGGAGGTCCTGGGCAGGCAAGAAATCCCCCTGGACACAGACTGTCCTCACCAGCCGGCCAGAGGATCTTGCCCTCCTCAGAAAATTGTTCCCAGAGATCCTCATCAAAGCTGAAATGTGGGGCCAGCACGGCAGTGAGCAGGTTAAGCTGCTGCTTGCAATGCTGGCATCCCGTATCAGAGCACTGGTTTGAGTCTTGACCACTCTTTCCCATCCAGCTCCCTGGGAAGGCAGCAGATGATGGCCCAAGGACTTGGGCCCCTGTGTCCCACATGGGAGACCCAGATGGAGTTCCAGGCTCCTGGCTTTGGTCTGGTTCAGTCCAGGCTACCCTGGCTGTTTGGGGAGTGGACCAGAGGATGGAAGATTCGCCCTCTCTGTCACTCTGCTTTCAAATAAATAAATAAATAAATCTTCAAAGAAAAAAATGTTTAACTGCTCTGCCTAAATCCCTCTAGTTTCCCAAACAACAGTGAGATCAACTTCTTGCCCACTGGTTCTGGCCGGTATGCCTCCTGGATGTTGCCAGGTATCCATCCTCAAGCCCCTCCCCCTTCCTGTTCCCCACACTCCAGGCTTCCGTGTGAGCTGCCCTCATTGCCAGCAATGGTCTGGGTGTTATGCACCACATAGCCTCGCCGTAAGCCTCACACGGCACCTGCTGCCGACTCTCCCACTGGAACAGGTCTCTAAGTCCGGGACATGTATTTCTGCAGCAACACACAGCGCCTGCAGCCAGTCCTCAACAAGGGTGGCTCAAAGACTGACAAGAACCCTGAGACAGAAGCCAAGACGCTGGAGCCCTGGGGACCATGACCTCAGAAGGGCTCCCCTAAGAGCATCAGGAGTGGAGAGAGGCGTTCCGGGCAGCCCAGGACAATCCCTGCAGAGCGTGGCCAGCTGGTGTTGCTGAGACAGAGTGAGGGGCAGGGAGGAATGGGTAATGTACCTGCGCGGCTCACAGCCTCTCCCTGAGGGCCTTGGACTTTAACCTTTAGGTGATGGATTGCCATGGAAGGGTTTTAAAGCAGGAAAATGACACAGCCTGGTTTGCCCTTTAAAATGGATGTGTGGTGAGGGGGAGCCTGGAGAGGCTGGGAAAGTGAGGGCCTGGCCCAGCCCTGGCCCAGCCCTGGCCGCTGTGGCCATCTCGGGGATGAACCAGTGGAGAGAAGCTCTCTCTCTCGGTCTCTCGCTCTCTCTGTACCTCTTTCTTCCAGTGACAACCAGGAGGTAAAACCAGCAGGCCTTAGCGGCCGGGGTGGGGTGAGGGAGTGGGTGTCAGGGATGACTCCCAGGTTTTAGGCTTGAGCAACTGCCTGGATGACTGTGCTGCCGAGATGGAGACACATGAGGAGGAACAGGTTTGGGGGTTAAGATGCTGAGTTAGGCTTGAGGCGCTTGGCAGGGCCACTGATGGTGCTGGGGGCACAGTCAGCTTGCCCTCTCCCAGGGACAGCAGGCTGGGCTCTACGGAAATACGGACTTGTGGGAGCAGCTGTCCCTTCTCATGGAACACTTTTGTAGGCACCAACTCATCCAGCAGGTGGGGCCAGCTCGGTGTGTGTGTGTGGGGGGGGGGGGGTAGCACAGAGGAGGACATACCCCTAAAGGGCAGAACTTGGAAGAGCCAAGGTGCACAGAATCCCATCCAAGACTAAACTGGGAACCAGGAGGCCCCACCCTGCTGCCCTGCACCCAGGACAACCCTTCAGGCATCCTGTGTGCCGAAACCCTACTTCTGGCCCTGCCACAAGTCCTGCTCACCCACCATGCCCTCGCAGCGGCCCACAGGCTGCAGCACTGGCAGGGGGCTCAGGTGGGATGGTAGCCTCCAGGGGCCCGCAGAGCCTTCTTCCCAGACCTAGCTCTGGGTGGGGGCGGGGGCACGTGGGGATGCACTATTCCTCCCTGGGGCCCCCAGCGCCCCGGCAGCCCGCACACTGCTGTCTCTCCTCAGCGGTCCTTCTCTCCAGCTGTGGTCCCTGCAGGTCCCTTGGTCCCCTCCGCGCCTCCGGCCAGTCCCCGCCCCCGCCCCGTACCTGCGGTCGCTTTTCCTGGAGGCCGTCCGCTTCCAGGCAGTCAGAAAGGCCATGGGCACAGGCTGGGTTCGGCCCGGGGGGCGCGGGGGCCCCTCGCGCCGGCAGTGACGGCAGCAGTGGCTGCGGCGGCGGCAGCACCTGGACGGGGCGGGCGGGGCGGCCCGGCGGCTCCTCCCTGCCTTTGCAGGCTCTTCCCCGCCCTGCAAGGGCGTCGGTGTCCCAGGGCAAGTCCACTCCCACCCAGAACCAGGAAGGACTTCGAACACAGATTCATCGTCGGGCACAGGGAGAAGCGGGGTCCAGAGAGTGCCAGAGCTGTACCGTCCAAGATCAGAGGGCAGGAGGGGCGGGCAGAGGCAGGCCTCCCCACCTCAGTTCAGAGTCCCTCCTTCCTGCCCAAGGCCGGCCTGGTGACCGACCTTACTAGGGCTGTGTGGGCCTGAATGCACTGGGTCAAGTGCAAGGCAAAGAGCGGAGTGACAGGGTCTGGCAGAGACCAGGGAGGTGGGAAGTGAGTAGCAGCCTGGGGGGCCTGAGGGTAGAGGCTGCAGGCTGGGCTGGGCCAGGCACTGGGGCCTGGCGACCCAGTAGACCTCTGACCCCCAGTCCCCAGTGGGAAGCACAGGGTGGAGAAAAAGGAGCATAGACAGACTCCAGCATAGACGTTCTCTGGAGCCCGCATTTTGTTTTTTGTCACGTGCACTTTTTTGGTTTTTTATTTGAAATTGTAACTGACAAGTGGGATCAGCTCTGGCACAAGGTGAGCCCCCGGCAGCACAGTCCAGCAGGCTTGGTGGGAGGCCGGACCGAGGGCAGCCGTGGGAGGAGGCGTTTGAGAAGGGCTGGCTCTGCGTGAAGAATGGATTCGGGGGCCCTGGAGGCTCCTCTGATGCCAAGGGTGGGGGGTGGACAAGGGCAAGGGCAGGGGGCTAAGAAAGAGGCCTCCTCTGGGGCTGGGCATGTTTCCGCAATACAGATCTTGTCCGGTAAATGACACACACCGAGTCAGGTGTTGTCTGCCGTGCCAAGGCCCGAGCCAGGCACTTCACCCAGTTCTCGCTCAGCTTCATCTCACTTGGCCCCTTTTGTAGTTGGAGGAACTGAGGCTAAGGGGCTAACCGCCCTGGGAGCAAGCTGCGGAGCCAGGTCTTGAACCCAGGCATCTGCCCGATCTGGTGCTTTCCTCCTACACGGGGCTGGGCATGGAGTAGGCATCTCTGGGCAAAGCTGCTGAGGGGAGAAGTCCCAAAGACGACCTTTCCCCCTTTTTCTGAGCACCCAGGTCATGGCCTTGTCAGACCAACAAGGGCCTGAGAATGCCGCCTATCTGATCACAAAGCCCGAGCTTCTAGATCTGGAAATTCCAGTTACAAGGGCCCAAACCCTTCGGTCCACAAAGCCGCATCTAGCCCAGCCACTGCAGAGCCAGCGTCTCCTGGGCTCCACACCACAGGGCCGCAAAAGCCTGCTTGCAGACAAGGATTAAGGACCCACCCAGCCTCTGAGCCCACAGCCAAGGCCACTTGCTTCCCCAAGCCCTTCGACGTCTCCCCAGTGGAGGTGTCGCTGCTTCCTCAGAGGTTACATTTATGTCTCTCTCATAGACTTCCAGCACTACCTAACGCTTAATCCTTATATATTAATTATCTACAAGCATTTAGTCTCACTCTTCAGATTCTGTTAGGTAGGAAGTCAGATATGAGCTTATGTGTGTGTGACAAAGGTCTAAGGAGTTGACATCTAGGTCCAGCATATGCATCTCAAAATCATCCCAATAACCTTCCAGGTGCAGCCCAGCATCTGCACTTCAAACACCCTACCAGGGCTCCTGCCCATCCTTCCTCTAACCCGGGGTGATGCCAGCCAGGCTTCCTCCTGATAACTTCAGGGGGAAAACTCAGAAAGGAGGAGAAGATGTGGGAAGGCAAAGACCCATCCCCTTAAAAAACCCCAGCCTCAACCGTACTGCACACTCAGCCTTCTGCCTCGCTGCTGAGCCGCCCGCCTGGCCTGCCCAGGTGTATTCTCTCCACTTAACCATGTAGCCTCTCCCCCAGTCTGAACGACTGGGTGCTCTCTCTCAGGTTCTGTCTGGAGAGGTGCCCATCCATTCTTATGGATGTCCCTGCCCTAATAAACCTTGCTATTAGCTTTCCACTACTCTGTCTCACACCTGAATTCTTTCTTGCGCAAAGACAAGAACCCTTGCGTTCTCCGGTAACAAATCCTATGATGGTACAAAGACTGTCTCTCTCTCTCTCTCTCTTTTTTTTTTTTTTTTGACAGGCAGAGTGGATAGTGAGAGAGAGAGACAGAGAGAAAGGTCTTCCTTTTTGCCGTTGGTTCACCCTCCAGTGGCCGCTGCAGCCGGCGCACCGTGCCGATCCGAAGGCAGGAGCCAGGTGCTTCTCCTGGTCTCCCATGCAGGTGCAGGGCCCAAGGACTTGGGCCATCCTCTACTGCCTTCCCAGGCCACAGCAGAGAGCTGGCCTGGAAGAGGGGCAACCGGGATAGAATCCGGCACCCTGACCGGGACTAGAACCCAGTGTGCCGGCACCACAAGGCGGAGGATTAGCCTGTTAAGCCACGGCGCCGGCCCAAAGACTGTCTCATATCGTGTTTCCCACATAGCCTAGCACTACTGCTACACATTGTTGGCACTCAGTATTGGGCATACAATAAAGGAACTAACAGTAATGCACTACGTAGCATTTTGGTCAGGAGACAACATACAGGAGAGTGGTCTTGCAAGATGATACCATCTAAGAACGTAGTAATCTTAGTTTGTATAAGCACACTCTGTTTACTAACAACAAAATCACATGAAAATGCATTTCTCAGAATATATCCCATATTAAGCAGTGCATGCCTGTATACATTTCTATGCAACGGCAGGCACTTCATTGAGGGCCATTACAATATAGTACCTCTCATCCGGACAACTGTGTTTTAAGACTATTTGAGTCAGAAGTTTAGATATGCTAAACGAAACAAAACAAAACCAAACAAAACCAACGGCTGGCAGCATGGCTCACTTGGTTAATCCTCCACTTTGTGGTGCTGGCATCCCATATGGGCACCAAGTTCTAGTCCTGGTTGCTCCTCTTCCAGTCCAGCTCTCTGCTGTGGCCTGGGAAGGCAGTGCAGGATGGCCCACGTGCTTGGGCCCCTGCAACCACATGGGAGACCAAGAGGAGCACCTGGCTCCTGGCTTCGGATCGGCTCAGCGCTGGCCATAGTGCCATTTGGGGGGTGGACCTATGGAAGGAGGACCTTTCTGTCTGTCTCTCTCTGTCTATAACTCTACCTGTCAAATAAATAAAACTAAACAAACAAACAAACCAGGAGCTCCGATTCAAACCCAGGGTTCTTCAACTGCTCAGGACTTTGTTAGGCATTTTCTAAGCTCTTCACACGAACCAAGTCATTGAATTCTCAAGACAATGCTGTCCTCAATTTTTTTTTTTTTTGACAGGCAGAGTGGACAGTGAGAGAGAGAGAGACAGAGAGAAAGGTCTTCCTTTTGCCGTTGGTTCACTCCCCATGGCCGCCGCGGCTGGTGCACTGCAGCCGGCACACTGCGCTGATCCGAAGCCAGGAGCCAGGTGCTTCTCCTGGTCTCCCACGGGGTGCAGGGCCCAAGGACTTGGGCCATCCTCCACTGCACTCCCTGGCCACAGCAGAGAGCTGGCCTGGAAGAGGGGCAACCGGGACAGAATCCGGCGCCCCGACCGGGACTAGAACCCGGTGTGCCGGCGCCGCAAGGCGGA
Source organism: Lepus europaeus (assembly GCF_033115175.1). Lineage (NCBI taxonomy): Eukaryota > Metazoa > Chordata > Mammalia > Lagomorpha > Leporidae > Lepus > Lepus europaeus. The sequence continues at coordinate 42,787,428 of NC_084831.1, forward strand.
GGATTAGCCTAGTGAGCCGCGGTGCCGGCCCTCAATGTCCTTTTACATCCCAATTTTTATGGCTGAGAAAAGAGGCAGAGAATTTGCACAAGATCACACGGATTAACTGGCAGAGTTGGGACTCAACACAAGCAAGCCAGACTCCAGCATCTCTATCTTAACCCCAGGCCCAGCTTGCCCGCCACACATGCTCCCATCTTCCCAAGCTTATCTTGTCTGAATCTCTTAATGACTCCAAGATGGAGTAGGCTTTCTTCTTCCCTTTCCGGCTCCCCTAGCTCTGAAGCCACAGCCCAGGTGAGAATCCTGGCCCCACCACTTGCTAGCTGCCTGTGACTTCTGCCAAGTTCCTGAATCTCTCTGTCCCAGTTTTCTCTTCAGTAAAATGAGAACAGCAGCAGCCATCTATGCTGTAAGGACTAAACAGGTTAACCCAAACAAAACAAGATAATGCCAGACACAGTGCATGTGTGCGTACTCCTTACGGTGATAGTTTTATTCTGAATTAGAGGTAAACAATGTTTTATCTTTGTAAACTTCCAAGATAACTGGAGTTTATTGCCTTTAATGATACAATGACATTTTCCTAAAATGTATTACTTTTTTTGCCTTCTTAAACATGGGCATGACAGCTATTTGTGAAGACTTACAGAATGAGCACACAGTTGTGTTTGGGGTCTTTTGTGTCCTAGAGAGCCTTGGAGGGACACAAGGTCTGCCCTTTGCTGAATGGGGGCTTCTTGCTTAGGGCCTAGCGTTGCTCAGTGATCTCTCCTGCTGCTTATACTCAAAGGGCTGCCCATCAAACTGCACATGGGAAAGTCAGCCTGTGTGGTGGAAATGCAGCATCGCATCAGGCACCTGGGCTAGAGTCTCGCTTGTTCTTGCCTGGGTCGGGGGATCTTGACCAAACTGCTTCCACCACGCTACCTCATATTTTCAACGTTTTAACTGTTGTGTGTATTAAATAAGATACATATACACAAGAGCACTTCAAAAAACTTGTGGAAAATGGAATTAAAAGATAAGTTTGGGGCCGGCACTTGACCCAGCAATAAAATTGTTGGTTAGGATGTCCATGTCCCACTGTAGAGTTCCTGGGCTCAATTCCTGGCTCTAGGCCCTCATTCTAGCTTCTAGCTAATGGTAACCCTGGGAGGCTGTAGTTATGGCTTAAGTAACTGGGTTTCTCCCACCCATATGGGAGACTAAGATCGTGTTAGCAGCTCCTAGATTTGGCCCCGGGTGTTGCAGGTATCTGGGGACTAGATTAGCAGTTGGGAGCATTCCCTCTTTTTATAGTTGCAAAAAAAATTTGTGGGAGTAGGCACTTGGCACGGCAGTTAAAGACAGTGCTTGGAACACTGGTAGTACCTGGGTTCTAGTACCAGATCCATCTGACTCCAGCATCCTGTGTGTGTATACCCTGGGAGGGGCAGCAGGTGACGGCCCAACTGGGTCCCTGCCATTTTCATGGGAGACCCACTTTGGGTTCTGGCCCTTGGCTTGGGCTTGGCCCAGCCTTGGCTGTTGCAGGCATCTGGGGAGTAAACCAGCATAGAGGAGCACTCTCTTCCTCTGAGGTTCTCAAGGAAAAAAAAATTGGAAACTCATACAAAGCTTTCAGAATATTAATTTTTTCACAGATTTTGAAGGCTTCTAGTATAAATGAATTTCATTTTGGCACCAAAATAAACTCATATTTTAAGACTTATTTATTTATTTGAAAGGCAGAGTTACAGAGAAGCAGAGGCAGGAGAGAAAGAGAGAGAGAGAGAGACAGACAGAGGCAGGCATCTTCTACCTGTTGGTTCACTCCAAACGGTCGTAATGGCTAGAGCTGGGCCAGTCAGAAGTCAGAAGCTTCTTCTGGGTCTCTCATGTGGATGCAAGAGCCCAAAGACTTAGGCCATCTTCAGCTGCTTTCCCAGGCACATTAGCAGGGAGCTGGATTGGAAGTGGAGCAGCCAGGACTCAACCGGTGCCCACAGGGGATGCCAGCACTGCAGGCAGAGGCTTTACCTGATATGCCACAGCGCTAGCCCCTAATAAACTCACCTTTTAATTTCATTTTCCATGATTTTTTAAATTTTTATTTTAAAGAGTTACACAGAGGGAGAAGGAGAGGCAGAAACTCTTCCATCTGCTGGTTCACTCCTCAAATGGCTGCAACGAAGGGAGCTGGGCTGATCCGAAGCCAGGGGCCAAGAGCTGCTTCAGAACCTCCAATGTGGGTATAGGGGTCCAAGCATTTGGGCCACCTTCCACTGCTTTCCCAGGCCATAGCAGAGAGCTGGATTGGAAGTGGAGCAGCCAGGACTCAAACCGGCGCCCATATGGGACACTGGTACTGCAGGTGGAGGCTTTACCCACTATGCAGCAGCATCCGCCCAACTCTGCCTTTCAAATAAGTAAAAGATCTTTTTTTTTAAAAAAAGCAGAGACTACATGGATTATTTGTGATATTTCTACTCTGGTCTCTCATTTTTAACAGGAAAGGGGAGTAGTAGCTCAAACTCCGGAGGAGTCTCTTGGGTTCAAATTCCAGCTCTGCCTCTTTTCAGCAGCACAACCATAGGTTGTTGTGAGTACCTCCTCTGTAAAACGAATAGCAGCTATACCTTTCAGGTTCACTGTTACAAAGATCAAGTGAATATATATCAAGGACTTAGGATCAGGCCTGGAGGCTAATAAATGTTCTTTGTTATTACAATATTCTGCTCCTACCATTTCCTATAATTTTTTTTTTTTTACCTCAAATGAAACAAAGTATTGTAGAGTATCATGTTTAGAATCAAAGAAACCAGAGTTCAACTGCTGGTTTACTTACCAGCCATATGATCTGAAGCACATTAGCTTTTCTGAGCCTCTGTCTCTCCATTTCTAAAAACAGGGATAGGGATATTTAAACAAAAGTAAGAAAACACACCTAAAATGTCTAGCACAATGCTTTATATACAATGTGTGTTAAGTAACTAAATAGTTACTTTCATTTTTCATAATAATGTGACTCAATTTGCTTACTTAGATAATATTAAAATGTTGTCAAAGTAGGGGCCGGTGTTGTGCTGGAGCAGGTTAAGCCTCTGCCTGCAACGTAGGCAACCCGTACTGGAGTGCCGGTTTGAGTCCTGGCTGCTCCACTGCCAATCCATCTCTCTGCTAATGCGCCTGGGAAGGCAGCCAATGCCGCCCACGTGGGAGACCTGTATGGAATTCCTCGCTCCTGGCCTCTGCCTGGTTTCAGGTTTCCCCATTGTGGCCATTTTGGGGAATGAACATGGAAGAACCTCTCTGTCTCTGTCTCTCTCTCTCTGCCTTTCAAATAAATAAATCTTTTGTAAAAAGTTATTAAAGTCAAATACTTTAGAACAATCCTATGAAATATTATGATCTTCATTAAATGATGAAAAATGAGGTTCTGGGAGGCTAAATAACTTCTTTAAAAGTCCCTAATACTATCTCAAAAACAGCAGAACAGGGATTCAATCCTAGGATTGTATGAACTGATTAGATTATTGTGTGTTCCTTTTTTTTTTTTTTTTTTTTTGACAGGCAGAGTTAGTGAGAGAGAGAGAGACAGAAAGGTCTTCATTCCATTGGTTCACTCCCTAAATGGCCGCTACAGCCGGCGCACTGCGCTGATCTGAAGCCAGGAGCCGGGTGCTTCCTCCTGGTCTCCCATGCAAGTGCAGGGCCAAAGCACTTGGGCCTTCCTCCATTGCCTTCCCGGGCCACAGCAGAGAGTTGGACTGGAAGAGGAGTAACCAGGACAGAATCCGGTGCCCCAACCGGGACTAGAACCTGAGGTGCCGGCGCGGCAGGCAGAGGATTAGCCAAGTGAGCTGCGGCGCCGGCCTATTATGTGTTCCAAGAGTCCACATCACACATAGATACAAAGCCATGTTTCAGGCACTTTCTCTATGTAGACACATCTCTTATCCTCCAAAGCAGGATGTGACAACTAAAGCTGTTAGCATCTACTGAGTATTTAATTTTGTACTAGGTACTGTCCCAAACATTTTACACATATTCTGTGCAGTTTACCTACTCCTCTTTCCACACACAGCATGGACATAACAGAGAACCATGCAAAACTCCACTGCCACATGGATATGTAGATAGTTTGCTTTATTATTAAAATTTATTCTTATAATTACAGGCTATAACTTTGAAGTCTGCAACATAAGAGAAAATTAAGAGAGCCCAAAGAAACCTGAACAGTATGTAGAAGATGTTTTAAACTTTGTACGCAGTTTCACTTAGCTCTTTGCAAAACTTATCTTTTCCTTTCAAGTACAGGTCCTGGAACTACAGTCAACAACCCAAAATAGCACAAACAACTCCAAGACATTCACCCTATGCAAGCAAGCAGGGAGATATATAGATTTATATAATATATATACTTTAATATTATATTGGTCCACCAAGAATACATATTTTAACAAAAGATAAGAATCTATGTCTTCCAGTTAAACATACATAAGATTAGGGTACACTTATTACATTGAAAGTTGGCATTTGTAAGTTACAGATATTTAATATTTTCCAGGTTGTTTTCTTTAGTTAAAAACAAATTTCAAAAGCATTTCAAACATTTGTTCATTTTCCCAGTGCAAAAGGTTGTTGTTAACCTACCTTACCTTTTTCCTGAAGAGTAAGGGGAAGGAAAAAGAAACATAAAAACCCACCTATCACAACTCCCAACACAACCTTCGCCATCACTATCTGCAGAAAATCCTTGGGCCGCTGGATTAGTCTATCAAAATTAAAACCTTATGATTAGGATTCAGCCCATGCTTTCTAAGTATGACTTTTATACTGCAACGTTTCTGTTTACAAAAATAGACAAAAAGAGCAGTACAAGAAAGTGGATTAAGTTTGTTTTAAACTGCAGCAGTCCAATTATATGTGGAAAGAAAAAAAGCACCATTTCAACATGAAATGAGTTGGGTGTTTTGAAATTTATTCATAGGCGAGGCAGTAAGTTACTCTGATTTACACCAGACCAATACCACCTTCACTTGGTGATTCCAGTGAAGTATATTAATTTTAGGTGCATTTTTCTTTATCTTAGTATTTAACACATCATCTAATTCAGTAAGTCATGTTAAAAAATGAAGATTATAATTTACAGCTTATTCCACAGTCTGCTTCACATTCAACTTCAGCTTGTCTCCATCAGTTTTACAGACTTTCAACACATGAAGAGTTTCTCAATTGAAAAAACAAGACTGTTCTTTGCTAGACTGCTAATTTTATAGGTAAAAATCATGAATCATGAAGAGAGTAAATAAACCACAAAGATGGACAAAACAGCAATACGATAATACATGTCATTTTTCCATTTGTAGTCAGTGAAAGTTTTTACATTTCAAGTAATTGAGCCTTCATTAAAGAAAACAAAAATATATATACATGAAAAACTAAAGTACCTTCCAGTTCTAGCTTGCTGAAGTTTCGGCAAATAAACAAAGAATCTATCATGAACTGAACAGGACAGTGCTATAGCAAAGGCAGAATGCCTGCCATGTTAGATGTTTACTTCTCTTATACTGATGTGTACACTTTAGGTGGTACATTTTCTCCAATGTTTAGCACTTAAAATGAATATTTTCTTACAAATTTTCTTTGTAAGAAACTGATTTTATTAATTAGGAAACATAGAAGTATCTTGAGATCTATAATTCTTTAAATCCAGAGAAATTAAAAAAAATTCACACATTAGGCTTTAACATTTTTATTTAGGAAAAGATCAAGGCTGAAGCTATACTAATTCAACCTAAAGCATCTCTTTTTTCCATAGCAGAGTCAGTCTATGCATTTTTTCCTTGCCTTTAAAAAACAAATTAAGCAGTATTTTTACCATAAGGACATAAAAAATGCTCTTCAAAGTAGCCAATTTGCACCAATCATAAAAGAAATACGATGTTCTTTCCTTTCCCCTCCCTCAACCAAATCAGGGGAGAATACTGAAAAATTTAAGAACCCCCCAGCTTCTGTCAGTATAACTACAGAACAAGGTTACCACAGGGTCAAACTATTTCTCTATATTCCAGACGGCAGAAGCTTGAGTGCTGTAGCTTTACAAGTAAAAGTAGCACAGGCAGGCAAAAGCTTATAGTAAATGCATGCCAGACAGGGTCTTAGGTGAAGTTGTCTGACTAGGTTACTGCTTTTATAGGCTGGGGGAAAATATACATACTTGTGACAAATTGGAAATAGACTAAAGAAAAAAAAAAAAACTAAACATTTTTCTGTCACATTTACAGGAATCTCAAACCTTTTGTATTCCCATGCTCATAGGTAGTTTTGATACATACTGTAAATAGCTTCAGTGTTCAGGAAAAAGAGTAAGTATTATTGACAAAAGACAAGAAAATTCTTCATGCTTCTGAAATCTCAGACTTGCTGAGTGCAATAGCCAGTTCTAAGTCTTCTTGCTCCTGTCGATTCAGCCGGGCAAGCCTCTGCTCTTCCTCTCTCTCGCTTTCCCTCTTGGCCCACTCAATCATATCTTCTTCAGAGGGATACTGCCATTTAAGAGACCGAATAATGAACAAATGAGTAAGGAAGACAAATAAAAAGAAGGAAAACAGTTTTTTTGAAAAGACATTTAGCCACTTTTTTTACCTCAAGGACTCTGGGAATCTTCTTTGTTATTTGTTATTTAAAAAAAAAAAACATTTAGTTTTAACTAGTTATTAAATTCTTTAATTTTAAGAATTAATGCAGTCTACATGATAATTTATAAAACTAAACATTAAAAACATCACTTAAAAGAAGTACAAATGCTAAACAGACTAAGAGATCTAAAAACAGAAGGGGGGTTATTAGCCTTTTTGATCCAATGTAAAACATTAGTTCAACTTCAGGGAATTCATCCTCAGAGGATGAATGTTCTTAACTTAATCCCACTGGCAACTGTCTACCTTATCCTAGTCCTTCAGGCACAAAAAAACTATGAAGCAAAAAAGATGTTTATTTAGTTATATTTAATATAAAACTACTGGGTATACTAAGTAAGATGTAAACCAATTTTTAGAGCATTTTGAAGGTTTTGGCATGAAGTCTGGGAACTTTTTTGATCTGCTCTATACAAAATCCTAACACTGGTAATTACTAGGTTGGGGAAATATTTTTGTCCACCCAAAACAGACCAATTTTGGCAGATACTAAATAAAGAATTCTACTTGATTTCCAGCCTTGACACAGAGGAATCTCACAAAGGATAAAATGAAAGAAACAGTCAGGCTTTTTGAAACTGGCAGCTTTATTCATTAGGGAATTCTAGGACTTTTGAAACTCGTAATACTGAACAAATCGTTTTCACAATGAAAAAAAGTTTATAATACGAGCTGCTTTATATTATACTATACTGAGATTCTGAAGTATGACATAAGCAAAATGCCTTAACTATTGTTCAAGCTTCATTTCAACCAGGTTTTAATTCACTGAAACTATATTTAAGATACTAAATACCACAAACTGTCAGAGTATTATTTTATATTAAGAGAATTATAATCTCCCAAGGTCACTTCTTGGCTCTGCTTGAGATAATACAACTTTCATCTTATGAAAATCCAGTCAATATAATTTTGATACTCCATTTTGATAATATACAAAATATGACTCCTACTTTCTTTTGGTCACCGGGACTTAAAGAGAACTGACTCAAAATTTCAGCTGCCTCGTTATATGCAAATACCTTCCTATCTGCTTTCCAACTAGAAACAGCAGCAGGGAAAAAGTAACTGGTTGAGTGATCTAGTGCTACACTGAGTAGGGAAACATTAGGCAGACTGACCAGGGTCAGCTGGCCTCTTATTTCTAAAATCAAAGGCATAAGATGATAAATAGAGAATTCCTGGGTTACAGAATAGTCAGTGATAAATGAAGGTTATTTTGCCTCAAAAAAAAAAAATTTCAGGGAACCTCAAACTTCGTCAGTTGTACTCTAAGAGTTTAGTTAAAAAAATAAAGACTTGGTTTTATCTGAGCAATTGCTTTATGTCCCTCTACAGTGATGTCTCTATGGTTGGTGGTCCTTTCTGTGGTCTTATAGGTCCTGCCTATAACATTATCATAGCACCCCTCCTAATCAAGTTTCTGTTTTAGTCGGCTCTAATAGAATGCAGAATAAACCTGGAAAGCTAGTGATCTAGAGCTCTCCAAGTAACTAAAAATTTTCGTCATGTATTTCATAAATCTGACATTTCCATTTTTAAAAAGCTACTATATACAGTAAATAATTTCACTATTTAAAGAATTCCTGACCCTATCCTCTCATACTCATGAAATAGTTGCTAATCAGTCTCCAGAATTCATTAAAACCTTATACACAACACATATATAGTTAGCAATTCTCAAGCTCATTACTGGCATTATTTATCTGGTGAACAGATAGCAAATGATTGTCTAATAGCTCATTAAAGCACCACCATCTATAACCATCTGCAAAATGTTAGGATTTTAATTACATCTATATTACCAAGACTAAGAGAAGGGTTTACAAAACAACTTGCATATTATCACAAGAACTAAGATTAAAATCATTCATGCAATGGAACAACTTTAAAACCATCAAAAGAGAACCAAACAGAGGTTTTGCTTTGGGGGAAGAATGAAAGATCATTTCTAGTATGTTGGTAAATTTAGTTGAAATAGTATAAATTTGGCAGATTCCAAAGCAAGCTTTGAAAACTCTTGAAGCTACAAATGGAAAGATTTCCCCTCAAACAGCCCATTTACAGTACTTACAGCGCTGAAGTTAGCAAAATTGCTTGGGTCAGCCTCTTTACTGGTAGTGGTAGTAGAAGTGAATGGATCACAAAACATATCAGGTTCTTTTTCTTTGGGGCTATCATTGCCTGGGAAAGGCTGAAATGGATCATTCAGTTTAAAGGGATCAGAAGAATCCAATTTGTTGATGGATCTTTTCCCTGGATTAAAATCATTATAATTAACTCAAGCAGTAAATATGGCAAACACAAGCACACAAGAACAAGTCCACAGGGAGCATTAAAGAACTGAGGATGGAGAAGGAGTGGGAATCTGATATATTTATGGTATTGTCTTAAAAGGCAACACCAAGAATCGCCCTTAAAATTTTCATTCACGATATCTCAAATATATTCCAGCTATACACACTCAAATGAAAAAATAGCAATGTGGGTACGGGGTAGGGATCATATTTTAATAGAGAGTAAACCTGTTTTCTCTCGGAGCACCATGTTTCCAGAAAGAGAGGGAGGAAAGGATACAACAGGAGTAAAATGATAGAAACAGCCTGTTATAACCTCAGCCTGACACTTACATGAGTTATCCTCGACTGGCAATAGGGCAAATAAAGCACCTTTGAAAAATGGCAAAATTCTTTTTTTCTCTATATACAATATGGAGGAACATACAATTTAAAATTACCTTGGCAAAACCATTTTCTGTTACTTTTTTGTCATCTACAATATTTTCAATTTTTGAGTGGCTGCTGATAATTTGACCAAACAACAGCATACTATTCTGTTAGTCACTCATTAATTCATTACCATTTTCAAACAAATTCTCTAATTTTAAGTTCTTACTTAAACTTAGTACTTTTTGAAGAAGAAATAATAAGAGTAGGTGTTAAGGTATCTTCAAATATATTTTCTTCCTAAAATGCATTAAGCTGGAATAGCAACTGTAACAAGAGATTCTTTCCATCACTGTAGCAGCTTATCTCACACCTCAATGGATCCTTCCAACAATCCTGTGAAGGTAGGCAAAATTAGAATTAATTCTAATTTTCTGTCATAATCTATAACCTGAGGCTCAGACACAGGAAATTATACAGTTATGATTAGGGAGCTAGTCAGGGGGTACCCAGAGCCCAGATCTTCAGCCTCCCAGTCTACTACTATTTTCAGCAAGCCACCCTTCTGTCTTTGGTCATTCTATGAAATACTCTCTGCTGAAGATTCTCAGATTCAGGCACTAGTTTACTATTTTATTTAGGATTTAAAAAACAACCCCATTATTGCTGTCGAATAGATATAAAAATTTAAGTGAGCAAGTTTACTATTTACTTGTTTTTTTTTTTAACATAATCTGACAACCTGAACTCTTGTAATAGATGATGTAGGTTATTTTCCTTTTATTTATTTTTCAACAGATAATCGAGTATCAGTAACTGTATATGCAATTCTTTATAATAAAGAATAAAATAATCTGCCCAAGAAATATCTCAGGGAGGTTATCTTGGCAAGAATAATAATTCTTAACTACTGATACTAAAAATTTACCAAGGTATGTTCAAAAAGCAATGTGTATCAAATGTCTTTTCACATAACAGCACTACAACCACTTTGGGGATTGCCTTCTAGTCACTTTTTTATGAACAAAACAAAAAATCCTCTCCTTTGTATAGTGTTAAACACACACATAAAGACATCAAGAAAAAACCCCACTATTATGAATCTGTTTCTGGATTAAACCAAAAAAATCACTATGAGTTGGGTATCACCGGGAATGCCTGGCATCAGAAGTGTTTCAGATATTGGACTTTATAATATTTGCACATACATAATGAGATATTTTGGGATAGGACCCATGGCTAAACAGAAAATTTATGTTTTATACATACCTTGTAACACATTACTTAATGGTAATTTTACATATTTTTAATATACTTTTTAAAATGTTTTATTTATTAATTTGAAAAGCAAAGTAATGGAGAGAGGGGGCGAAAACGATTATCTTCCATATACTGGTTTACTCCTTAAACACCTCGACAGCTAGGGTTGGACTCAGCAGAAGCCAGTAACTCCATCTGGGTCTCCCACACAAGTGGCAGGAACCCAAGTACTTGAGCTATCATCTGCTGCCTCCCAGGCACATCAGCAGGATGCTGGATTAGAAGCATGGAGAATGGGAAGGGGGTGTCCTAAATGGCAACATAACTTGCTGTGTTACATTGCCTGCCCCATGCTTGTATCTTCACTGTGTTTTATCACATGAGGTCAGGGGTAGAGTTCTTCCCTGTAGTGTCATGCTAGCACTCAGTTTCAGATTTGGGGGCATTTTGGATTTCAGATTTTCAGATAGGGATACCGAACCGATATTATAAACTACAGGTTTCTAAATGAGGTAAAGTCACATTTTCCTCCAAGAAAAGCAACACTGATTTAAATCACTATATTGCTGAATTCTGGATATCAAATGGCCATATATTCTCATATTAAAGGATTTAAGAAAGACTATGTTTTACAGGAAAAAAGGAACTTCAAATTAATCTTCCTTCCTATACTAAAGAACAGGAAATTGCTGTTTAAATGATAATGAGCTTTCAAAAAGCAAGATACTACAACCACAAGTCTCTTTTTTCATTTAAGCCTCTGATTAAGAAAAATAAAAAAAGCCTCTTGCCAGAAATGCAGTTCATAGCAGTTACAAATGCTGGTCTCTCAGGCACATGGCTGTAATTCTGTGTTGTGGTGAGAACAGATGACAGAGGCAGGATTCTGTGTGCACTGACTTACTTAAAGGCCTTTTATATCAGTACAAAAGTAAGGCCCACATAATACTTTCCAGAAAGAGAAGGGGCATCTGACTGACTTAGGGAATGTACCGACTCTCATACCAGGTGGTGGTGGGCAGGGTCTTGTTGGAGTCCCGATCTTTGGTGGCAGTGCTGGAGGTACATCTTCATTTTTGACTGATGTTTCTTCAAACACATTTTTTGTAGTGACCACATTGCTGACGGGGTTTGATGTGGCTGAACTAAAAGGATCTTCATTGTTGACCTTTGTTTAAAAGAAAAGTTCATACATAGAGTCACACACACACACACACACACTCTATACCCAACTAATTTACATGATTATGTAGCACTGACTTGAGCATTATGGAGTTTATTTATTATTATTATTATTATTTTATTTTGACAGAGTTAGACAGAGAGAGACAGAGAGAAAGGTCTTCCTTCCGTTGGGTCACTCCCCAAATGGCCGCTATGGCTGGCGCTGCGCCAATCCGAAGCCAGGAGCAAGGTGCTTCCTCCTGGTCTCCTATGCGGGTGCAGGGGCCCAAGCACTTGGGCCATCCTCCACTGCATTTCCGGGCCACAGCAGAGAGTTGGACTGGAAGAGGAGCAACCGGGACTAGAACCCGGTGCCCATATGGGATGCTGATGCCACAGGTGGAGGATTAACCAAGTGAGCCACCACGCCAGCCCCTGGAGCTTTATTTATTTAAATTCTGAAAACTGATAATTTCAGGACCATTGTTTTAAGATTTACTTTTTTTTTTTGACAGTACTTTTTTTTTTTTTTTTTTAAAGATTTATTTATTTGAAAGAGTTACACAGAGAGAAGAGAGGCAGAGAGAGAGACAGGTCTTCCATCCAATGGTTCACTCCCCAATTGGCCGCAACAGCTGGAGCTGTGCCAATCCGAAGCCAGGAGCTTCTTCCGGGTATCCCACGTGGGTGCAGGGGCCCAAGGACCTGGGCGATCCTCCACTGCTTTCCCAGGCCATAGCAGAGAGCTGGATTGGAAACGGAGCAGCCAGGTCTCGAACCGGCGCCCATATGGGATGCTGTGCTTCAGGCCAGGGCATTAACCTGCTGCACCACAGCGCCAGCCTCTACCTTATTTTATTTTATTTATTTATTTATTTTTTATTTTTGAACAGGCAGAGTTAGACAGTGAGAGTGACAGTGAGAGTGAGAGAGAGAGAGAGAGAGAGAGAGAGAGAGAGAGAGAGAGAGAAGTCTTCCTTTTTCCATTGGTTCACCCCGCAAGTTGCCGTAATGGCCGGCACTTTGTGGCCGGTGCACTGCACTGATCCAAAGTCAGGAGCCAGGTACTTCCTCCTGGTCTCCCATGCAGGTGCAGGGCCCAAGGACTTGGGCCATCCTCCACTGCACTCCCGGGCTACAACAGAGAGCTGGAATGGAAGAGGAGCAACCGGGACAGAATCCGGTGCCCCGACCAGGACTAGAACCTGGGGTGCCAGCGCTGTAGGTGGAGGATTAGCCTATTGAGCCGTGGCGCTGGCCCACCCCTACTTTATATGAAAAGCAGAGTTAGAGAGGGAGTGAAAAAGCGATCCTCCATTCACTAGTTCACTCCCTAAATGGCTGCAACATCCAGGACTGGGCCAGACTGAAGTCAGGAACCAGGAGCTTCATCTGAGTCTCCCACATGCATGGCAGAAGCCCCAAGCATTTGAGCCATCTTCTGCTGCTTTCCCAGGTGCATTAGTGGGGAGCTGGATCAGAAGCAGAGCAGCCTCGACTCACATGGGATGCCAACACTGCAGGTGGTGGCTTAACCCCTTATGCCATAACACCAGCCCCAGGGCCAAATTTTTTTCAAAAGATTTCTGTTTGAAAGGCAGAGTGACAGAGAGAAAGGGAGAGACAGAGAGAGCTCTTCCATCTGCTGGTTCACTCCCCAAAAAAGCAATAACAGCTAGGTCTGGTCCTGGCTGAGCCAGAAACGGGGACCTCCAACCTGGTCTCCCACATAGGTTGCAGGGACCACGCACTTGGACTATCCTCTGCTGCCTTCCCAGGCACATTTGCAGGAAGCTGAATTAGAATTGAAGAAGCAGGGCCAGCACTGTGGCACAGCAGGTAAAGCCACCACCTACAGGGCCGATATCCTATATGGGTGCTGGTTCGAGTCCCGGCTGCTTCACTTTCAATCCAGTTCTCTACTACAGCCTGGTAAAGCAGTAGAAGATGGCCCAAGTCTTTGGGCCCCTGCACCCACATAGGAGACCCAGAAGAAGCTCTTGACTCATGGCTTTGGATCGGCACAGCTCTAGCCATTTCAGGCATGGGAGTGAACCATCGGATGGAAGACCTCTCTCTCTCAATCCCTCTGCCTCTCTATGCCTCTGCCTCTCTGTAACTCTGACTTTCAAACAAATAAATAAATCTCTCTTAAAAAAAAAAAAAAAAAAGAACTGGAGAAGCTGGGACTTCAATTGGCACTTTTATATGGGATGCAGGTGCCACAAGCCACAACTTAACCCCCTGTACTACAACATTAGTCTTGGGACACTTTTTTTAGAAAACTGTTCTATAACAGTAGTGAATTCTAACAACATTATTTATTAAGAGCAATGGGTCAAACCCAAAAATGCCAACTTTGGATGACAGGTTTGTCAAGCTTCAGGAAATATTCATAACAAAACGACCTGAAGCCTGTTTTGAAGGGACGGTCTTCACATGGAACAGCTGATCCAAATGATAATCAAAGGGAAAAAAATACTGATTCTATACTATACTAATTGATGCACTTAAATATAGGAAAGATTTCATATTAATAAAAAGAAAATGATATCTACACAAAATATAAAGACAACTTGAAAGCTAACTTTTTAAACAAATTGATCCAGTAGGATAGTAAATCTTTTTTTTTTCTCTTTTTTTTTTTTTTTTTTTTTGACAGGCAGAGTGGACAGTGAGAGAGAGAGACAGAGAAAGGTCTTCCTTTTGCCGTTGGTTCACCCTCCAATAGCCGCCGCGGTAGCGCGCTGCGGCCGGCGCACTGCGCCGATCCGATGGCAGGAGCCAGGTGCTTTTCTTGGTCTCCCATGGGGTGCAGGGCCCAAGCACTTTGGCCATCCTCCACTGCACTCCCTGGCCACAGCAGAGAGCTGGCCTGGAAGAGGGGCAACCGGGACAGAATCCGGTGCCCCGACCGGGACTAGAACCCGGTGTGCCAGCGCCGCAAGGCGGAGGATTAGCCTAGTGAGCCGCGGCGCCGGCCGGATAGTAAATCTTAAGGTGAGTCTGAAGGCTGCCTTCCAAATACAGAGAGTAATGAAAGATTTACTTCTCTGTAACAAACCAGACTTTACGATTTTAAATCTATTTTCTATGTTCCTATGTTTTAAATCTATTTCCTATGTTCCTATGTTTCTCTACAATGGCACTACTGACAATTTGGGTTGGACATAATTCCACATTTTTGGGGACTGGACAGTGCATTGTGGGACATTTCATAGCATCCTTGGTCTCTGTCCACTTGATGTAATTAGCATTCCTCACCCAGCTGTGAAAACCAAAAATGTCTTTAGATACTGTAAAAGATTCCAGGGAGGCAAAATAACCCCCAGTTAAGAACTAATGATAGAGACAATTTTACACACAATCTAATCCTTTTCTCTTGACCTGAATTAATACCAGAGCTACACTAGAAGTAGTAGATGTTTAGTGCTGGTCTTTGTGTATTGATTATCTTAATTTTGACCCTAACAATCTCAGAACATGAAATGAAGTAACCAATACAGAGAGGATGGGATGAATGCAAAGAATGTACAGTAGTACACCTCAACAGTCAATGGGGGGGAAATGTAGTTCAATGGGAACAAACATGTATGAAAAGACAAAAAGACTTTAAATATGAAGTTTTTGAGCAAACTTGTGAATAGAAAATAATTACTTATAACATTACCATAGTCTGTGTATAGAAGTATGTCAACTTTGGCTATATATTATCTGTCATTTCATTTTGAAATAAACATTTGTTGTGACTTACTGAAATCAAGTGGTAATGTCTATGAGAAGGTTATAGTATTGAAAGGAGGACTGCTCCTTTACAAGAAGCACAGTATATTTTCCCATTCTTATTAATCACTGCCCATTACCTTTGACAATGTGCTGAAGTCAGCAAATCCATCTCCAAATGATTCATTTCCAAAAACAGAGGCAAAGGGGTCTGTGGCTAAAATAAAGAAAACCAATGTAATAGGATAGAGATCGAATCTGTTCTCTTTTGGTAGGTAACATTCAGACAGATGAAAAATATTACAGAGTGCACACTGATAACAGAGATATTCCTTTGTATGAATCAACTGATTCTGTCATAAAAATTAACTAATTTTCACTTTATTTGAAGGGGAAAGAAAGAGGGAAAGGTCTTTCATCTGCTTCTCTACCACCCCAAATGCTGGCAATATACAGGGCAGGGCCAGGCCAAACTCAGAACCTGGAACTCAATCCAGGTCTCCCACATGGCTGGCAGGAACCTAAGCACTCAAGCCATTATCTGTTATCTCCAAAGGTACACATTAGCAGGAAGCTGGATCAGGAACAGGAGGATTAGGACTTGAATCAGGCATTCCAATATGGGATGCAGGTGTCCGAAGCAGTGTGCTAGCTTCTGAGTAAAATGCCAGCCCTGATCTAATTTTTGATTTAATCCAAGATGTATTCCTGATTTGATTCGGGATCAAAAACAGGTGAACTAACTCTAAGTAAAGTGTATAAGGCTCTGGTACACATATCCAATAATACAGCTCTTATGAATTTAAATTGCTTTTAATAAATATATCAGGAAATTAAAAAAAAAAAAAAAGATGGGGGGAGGGCAACAGGTGTTTGACCTAATAGTTAAAGCTGTAGGTTGGGATGCCCACAGCTCATAGCAAGTGCCTAGGTTTGAATCCCAGCTCTGTTCCCAATTCTGGTTTCCTGCTGGCATTCACCCTGGGAGGCAGCAGATAATGGCTCAAGTAGAAGAATCTCTGCAACCCACATGGAAGACCTAGATTGAGTTCCTGATTCCTGACTTTGGCCTGGCTCAGCCCTGGTCTTTGTGGGTATTTGGCTTGGTGGCTGGGGTGGGGAGGTGGAGTGGGACACTGGCAGATAGAAGTTCTCTCTCGCAAATTAAACAATAAAAAGTTAAAAAAAAAAAGATACCATTAAGTCCACAATTCACACACATCCTCCATGGCCCATTTCAAATGCTACCTCACCCACAAAACCGGAGGTAACCTAAGTTGTTGCCAATTCTCCCAGCAAGAAGTGACTCCTTCTTTCTCTGTAGCAATAGTTACATTCTAATTTGTTCTGTGGTTATCCATGATTGATAATCACTCTTTTTAGACCGCAAGTTTCTTGAAAACAGGAATAAGGCCTATCCAATGATGAATGAATGGTCAATGAACATCTTTGAGCTATACATTAGGTCTAAGACAATAAGATATAGTTTCTAGTTTTTTTAAAAAATATTTGTTTATTTGAAAGGCAGCGTTACAGAGACAGAAGAGGAGACAGGGACAGAGAGATAGCAAGAAAGAGAGGGAGGGATCTTCCATCTGCTGTTTCACTTCCCAAGTGGCTGCAATGGCTGAGGCTGGGCCAGGCTCAAGTCAGGAGCTTGGAACTCCATTCAGGTCTCCCATGTGGGTGGCAGTGGCCCAAGCATTTGGACCATCTTCTGCTACATTAGCAGGGAGCTGGATCAGAAGTGGGGCAGCCAAACTCAAACCAGCATTCATATGGGATGCTGGCATTGCAGGGGAAGGCTTAATCCAGCACACCACATGCCAGTCCCTAGTTCCTCCTTTGAAAAGCTCAGTCTAATGAGACATATATAAATAAACAATAATAAGAGTCTTTTACATGTTATTAGAGAGGCATGAAAAAGCTGTAGTTGGAAGTCACTAATTGGGAAAATCAGGAAAACTAGCAGAGGCTGGCACTGTGGTGTAGCAGGTAAAGCCGCTTTCTGCAATGCAGGCATCCCATATGAGCATTGGTTCAAGTCCCGGCTGCTCCACTTCTGATCCAGCTCCCTGCTCTAATGAACTTGGGGAAGCAGCAGATGATGGCCCAAGTACTTGGGCTCCTGCACCTACATGGGAGATCCACAAGAAGCTCCTGGCTCTGACCTGGATCAGCCTTGGCTGTTGCAGCCATATGGGGAGTGAACCAGCAGATGGAAGATCTCTCTCTTTCTGCTCTGTCTCTCTGTAATTCTGCCTTTCAAATAAATAGTAAGCAGCCATTATATCTGAACTTTTCAGGAAGGTCTTTTGAGTAAGAAATGTTCTTTGCCAAATAGATTGAGGCAGTGGACAGCAAATGGTCTACCAGACAGAAGGGACACTAACTACAAAAGCATTACTTAACCAAAACTCTACAGGCATAAGCAGTTTTCTCTTCCCTCACAGTGTTCTCTCCAGGTAGACTAACATTTTCAGCTGGAATGGATGGCTCTACTGTGACACAGGCATCACCTCTTCAGACATGAAGCCAACCAATGACACCAAAGAATGTTTATATGAGTTGCTGTAATAAAAAAAGCTGAAGGAAACAAAGAAAGAGAAAGAACTGCAAAAGAGAAGTCAAGACAGGCATAAAATTCTCCTTGTTCTTCTTAACTCATCTTTGAATCAAGCCAATTTTTTAAAAGATTTATTTATTTATTTGAAACATGGAGCAAGAGAGAGAGAGAATCTTCCGCCTACTGGTTCACTCCCAAATGGCCACAATAGCCGGAGCTGGGGGGATCTGAAGCCAGGAATCAGGAGCTTTTTCCTGGTCTCCCACACAGGTGCAGGGGCCCAAGGATTTGGGCCATCCTCTACTGTTTTCCCAGGTCATGGCAGGCAGCTGGATTGGAAGCAGAGCAGCCAGGAATCACGAACAGGCACCCATATGGGATGCCGGCACTGCAGGAGGCAGCTTTACCTGCTATGCCACAGCACTGGCCCCAAACCATTCCTAGAACAAAAATTGTGTCTGTTCACCCACCCATTTAAATGTATAAAGTGTGCCTGTATCTCTAGAAGGGAGTATACCAAGGATATAAACAGAAGACGAGGGGGCCAGCACTGTGGTGTAGTGGGTAAAGCCGCAGCCTGCAGTGCCGGCATCCCATATGGGCATCAGTTCGAGTCCCGGCTGCTTTACTTCTGATCCAGCTCTCTGCTATGGCCTAAGAAAGCAGTAGACAATGGCCCAAGTCCTTGGGCCCCTGCACCCACATGGGAGACCCAGAGGAAGCTCCTGGCTTCTGGCTTCGGATTGATGCAGCTCCAGCCATTGTGGCTGATTGGGGAGTGAACCAGCAGATGGAAGACTTCTCTCTCTGTGTTAACTCTGACTTTCAAATAAATAAATAAATAAATAAATCTTTTTTAAAAATGAAAAAGATTATTCATTTAAAAAAAAAAAAAAAACAACCCGGAAGACAGGCAAGGAAGATGTATTGCTTTTGTTTGCTTTGTCACCAAGCCAGTGATGGGGAAGTGGGCAGGTACATTCAAAGAAAAATTTAGAGAACTCTGATCCCAAAGAGAATGTTGAGAAGTCCAGAGTTACAGGCAACCCTATCATTTTATCTATTAAAGTTGTTTCTCATTAACACATATTTGCTGAGGACCACAGCTCACTGGTTCTATTTCAGGATGTCCTTTCTTTTTCCTGTTACTCCCGGTAACGCAGCTATTGAGGTTCAGGCTGAGCAGGATGCAGGTGCTCTCCTAATTGTAAGAAGAGTAACAGGGAGAAGGAGCTGGGCTGATTTCTCTGGAAGGATGAAAAATCTGCTTCATGCCTTTTCTCTGCCCACTGCCTTTACGAGAAGCCATAACATGTGTGGCAATGATACTGAATTAGGTCAGATTTGACTGAAATGTTGTGATGTACATAATGTGGAAGAAATTAGTAAAAGCCATGACATTTCTATATTATGAACATAACATACTAGAATTTTTCCTTGTCTTTTTTTAAAAGATTTATTTTATTTATTTGAAAGGCAGTTATAGAGAGAGGTAGAGACAGACAGAGAGGTCTTCCATCCACTGTTTCACTCCCCAAATGGCTGCAATGACAGGGTAGGCCAGGCCAATGCCAAGAGCCAGGGTCTCTCGCGTGGGTGCAGGGGCCCAAGCTCTTGGGTCATCCTCTGCTGCCTTCGCAGGCACATCAGCAGGGAGCTGGATCAGAAGTCGGTGAACCAGTGCCCATATGGGATACCAGCACTGCAGGCGGGGGTTTTCACCCACAGCGCCACAGTGCCAGGCTCTTTACTAGAGTCTATACCTCATAAATGACCAATTTAGCACTGGACCAAATGCTAGCATAACCAGATAAATGACAAAGCATTTCTGCCAAAATTTGGCAATTAAGACATCGGCAAGAACCTTCTCAGATACTGATCACGGTTAAAATGAAGCAGATGTGCCTGCCCAGAAACTGGAAGGACTTGCCTAGAAACCGTGAACTTGCTGAGATCACATGAGGGACCCCTACTTGGGGGAGCCCCTGGTATATCTGGAAAGAAATCCTGCTTAGCTTTCTTTCTCTTCATGTACTCAGCA
Organism: Lepus europaeus; assembly: GCF_033115175.1. Taxonomy (NCBI): domain Eukaryota; kingdom Metazoa; phylum Chordata; class Mammalia; order Lagomorpha; family Leporidae; genus Lepus; species Lepus europaeus. Next base: position 42,807,534 of record NC_084831.1, read on the forward strand.
ACCATAACCCACAGAATCAGGCTTTAAGTCAAAAGACCTCATTATTGCCCCTTCATATGTGTTTTGGAAAAATATACAAAAGCTAAATATTATAATTTCATTATTATAAATAACCTTTACCAATATTTTAGCATACTTCTTTAATAGTCTTTTATTTGAAAAGAGATTTCCCATGTTCAGACAGTTGGAGTCTAGCACCTGTGTTTTAAACATTAACTACTCTTCTTTAGACTGTTCCACTCAATTAAGCTTATGACAATGTAGCAAATTTGACACATATCATGTCTGCATAGCTCCAGCAATCAACTAGCAACCTTCTGCAATGTCCAGAAGCTTGGGGGGAGTAGGGACGCAACCTAGGACAACTCCAGGTTTCTGCTTGAGTAATTGAATAGATGGTGATACTATTAACAGACAACAGGCTATTCAGAGGAATGTTGAGTGTTGCTTCACATTTCATAGAGTGGACAACATTACTTTCAGATACTTTTCTGTGACATATTAAGAAAAAACACATTATCTATAGATCTGTCTATGTCCCAGGGCTAGTGACTAGATTTGTGGTAATACTATCAACATTGAGAAACACAATTCTAGCAGTAAAGCGGATAATGAATCAGCAGGTAGAGACTGAGGGTAATTTTTAAAAAATATTTATTTATTTATTTGAAAGTCAGAGTTACAGAGAGAAAGAAGGATAGGTGCAGAGAGAGAGAGAGAGAGGTCTTCCATCTGATGATTCACTTCCCAATTGGCCGCAACAGCCGGAGCTGTGCCAATCCAAAGCCAGGAGCTTCTTCTAGGTTTCCCATGTGGGTGCAGAAGTCCAAGGGCTTGAACCATCTTCTACTGCTTTTTCAGGCCATAGCAGAGAGCTAAATAGGAAGTGGCACAGCCGGGACCTGAACCAGTGCCCATGTAGGATGCCAGCACTGCAGGCAGTGAATGGCCCCAGAGACTGTAATTTAATACAATAGGCCAGCGTTTTGGCACAACAGGTTAAGTTGCTATTTGTGACAAAGGCAGCATTCCATATCAGAGGGCCAGTTCAAGTCCCAGCTCTTCTGCTTCTGATCCAGCTTCCTGTTACTGTGCCTGGGAAAGTAGTAGAAGATGACCAAATGCTTGGATCCTTGCTACGCATGTGGGAGACCCAAATGGAGTTCCAGACTCCTGGCTTAAGTCTGGCCCAGACCTGGTGGTTGCAGTCATTTGTACAGTGAACCAGTAGATAGAAGATCTCTCTCTCTTCTCTGTCACCTTGCCTTTCAAATAAATAAATAATTTTTAAAAAGTTTAGAGTCTTAATAGAAAATCAGAGGGATAGAAAGGCCAACAGATCAGGAGACAGGTGTCACAGAAAAGAGTGTTTGTGGGGCTGGAGCTGTGGCGCAGTGGGTTAACCTGCCACCTGTGGCAACGAAATCCCATGCAGGTACCAGTTACTGTCCCAGCTGCTCCACTTCCAATCCAGCCCCCTGCTAAGGGGAAGGCAGTGAAAGATGGCCCATGTACTTGGGACCCTGACATTCACATGGGAGACCCAATGAAGTTTCTGGTTTTGGCCTGGTCCAGCTCTGGCAGTTGCCATTTGGGAGTGAACCGGCAGATGGAAGCTCGCTCTCTCTTTCTCTCTGTCTCTATAACTCTACCTTTAAAATTAAAAAAAATCTTAAAAAAAAGACAAAAAAAAGAGGCTGGCACTGTGGCATAGTAGGCTAAACTTCCACCTGTGGTGCCGGCATCCCATGTGGGCACAGGTTTAAGTACCGGCTACTCCTGATCCAGCTCTCTGCTATGGCCTGGGAATGCAGTAGAAGGTAGCCCAAGTGCCTGGGTCCCTCCACCCATGTGAGAGACTCAAAGAAGCTCCTGGATGCTGGCTTTGTCTTGGCCCAGCTCCGGTCATCGTGGCCATTTTTGGAGTGAACCAGCAGATGGAAGACTTCTCTGTAACTATGCCTCTCAAGTAAATAAATAAATCCTTTAAAAAAAAAAACTTATTTATTGCTATAGTAATCAAAACAAGGAATGTTTTGTTTGGAATGGAATACTGACAACTTCAAAAAGTTTATAGAAAATGGAATTTTATGAGAATATAAATATAGATCAATGGAACAAAACAGCCTAGAAACAAACTGTCACATACATGATCGAATACTTTTCAACAAAGTTGCCAAAGACACACATGAGCAAATGATAGTCTTTTAAACAAATGGTGCTGGGAAAACTAGATAACCACATGCAAAGTTCTCTTATACTATATATGAAAATTAACACAAAATGGATTAACGATCTTAATACAAGAGCTAAAACTATAAAATTTTTACAAAGATAGAGGGAAATGCATCATGACACTTGCGGCCACTTGGGGAGTGAACCAATGAAAGGAATAACTTTCTCTCTGTCTCTCTTTCTCTCACTGTCTGTAATTCTGCCTGTCAAATAAATAAAATCTTTAAAAACAAACAAGCAAAAAAATTAAAATGCTTCTGTGTGCCAACAGACAGTATCAACAGAAAAGGGTTAATTTATGAAATGGGGGAAAATATTTGCAAAATATCTATTTAAGAAGTTATTATCCAGAGTATATAAATAACTCCTAAAACCTAACAAAAACACAAACAACTCAATTTAAAAATGGACAAAGAACTTAAATAGAAATTCTCTGCACAGGATATGCAAATGGACAATATGCATATGAAAGGATGCTCAGGGTCCAGTGTTAAGCCACTGCTGGCACCCCATGATCCACTTTTTTTTTTAAAAGATTTATTTATTTTTTTGAAAGTCAGAGTTACAGAGAAAAAGAATGAGACACACACGCACACAGATCTTCCATCTGCTGCTTCACTCCCCAAATGGCTGCAATGGCTACGGCTGAGCCAGGCAAAAGCCAGGAGAAATGGCTCATTTGGGTCTCCCACTCGGGTGGTAGGGGTCCAAGCATTTGGGCCATCCTCCCCGGCTTCCCCAGACTGTCAGCAGGGAACGGGATTGGAAGTGGAGTGTCCAGGACTTGAACCAGCATGCATTTGAGATGATGGCATTGAAGAAGGCTCCCATTTGGGATGATGGTATTGCAGGTGGTGGCTTAACCAATTATACCGCAATGCTGGTGCCTATATGGGATGCTGGCACCACAGTGGTGGCTTTACTGGCTACACCACAATGCCATCCCCCATGCTCCACTTCTGATCTAGTTCCCTAGTAATGTAACTGCAAAGGCAGCAGTTGGGCTCCTGGCTTCCACCTGGCCATTGAAGCCATTTGGAGAGTGAATTAGTAAATGGAAGATCTCTCTCTGTCTCTGTCTCTCCCTCTCTCTAATTCTGCCTTTCAAAGACATAAAATAAAAATCTTTTTTAAAGATGTTAAAATCCCCAAATGTAAGGGTTGCCAAGCATGTAGAGAAATTGGAATGCTAGTGCACTGTTGGTAGTAATGTAAAATGTGGAAAATAGTATGGTAGTTTCTCAAAGAGTCAGAAATAGAATTACCATATGATCCAGTATTTTTTCTGGAATTCTACCCAAAAGTAATGAAAGCAAGGAATCAGATTATTTGTATACTCATGTTCATAACATCATTATTCATAAAAACATGGAAGCAACCCAAGTAAGTATATATTAACAGATGAAGATAAACAAAATGTGATATAGACATATGTTAATAATATTCAATTTTTAAAAGGCAGGAATCCTGACACATGCTACAACACAGATGTACCCTGAGGACATCTTGCTAAGTGAAATAAGTGAGTCATATAAGGACAAACACTTTTGACTACACCTACACAAAGTAACTGAAGTAGTCAGAATTATAGAGACAGAAAACCGAATGATGGTTGCTGGGGTTTGGTGAGAGGGAAGAGGAGAAATTATTGTTTAATGGGTACAGAATTTTAGTTCTGGAAAGGGATGATGGTGATAACTGCACAACAATGTGAATGTACTTAACGTCACCGAACTGTACATTTAAAAATGGTTAAATAGTAAACTCTGTTAATATATTCTACCACCATATTTTTAAAAATCACTTACCAGAACAAAGTAAAGAATATCCACCCTCCCTCCCCCCAAACCGAGTCTCATTTACTGAGTTTCCTTTATATGCTCTCTGAAGAGACATTCATTTATTCAATAATACTATATGCCCAGGCAAATTTTCAGGTTCTTGGACTGTAGCAGTGAAAATAAAGACCTTAGTTCCTTGTGGATCTTAAATTCTAGTAGGAAGAGGAGACAAACAAGAGAAAAACAAAGTAACTTAAATAGTTTACTGAAAAGTCCTAATGAAAGAAGAAACACCAGAAAGGTAACCTAAGGGTGCTTGGCTGGGTTACCTGTACATGACTGATAGGGCGGCCAGAATAAGCCTTGCAGAGAAACTAACATCTGAAGCCAAGTTTTGTTAGAAGTACTGGCGATCATCAAATGAAAACATGCAGAAGGGTCATCCCAGGAAGAGGAAGTAGCTAGTGAAAGGCCTAAAGAAACACCAGGACCAACAGCCAATCAATAGCAAGGCCAGTGTGGCTGGAACAGAGTGCAAAGGGGGAAACAAGATACTGTTAGAAAGGTATAGGCCACTGTAAGGCTATTACCAGCTATAATTTGAAGGTGAATCTGAAAGAACTCCTGATAGACTAGAGATGGAGTAAAGAGCCAAGGCTGATTCTAAGGTTTTAGGTCTGGGCAAATTAAAGATGAAGTTGCTATGACTAAAATAGGGAAGCTCTAAGAGAAAATATTTGGGAAGAAAGATTAGGTGTTTGATGTTAAGACAGCTAGCATCAAATTGCATGGGGAAAAACTGGAAGCATTTCCACTGAGCCCTGGAACCAGGCAAAGATGCCCACTTTCACCATCACTGTTCAATATAGTTCTGGAAATTTTAGTCAGAGCCATTAGACAAGAAAAAGATATCAAAGGGATACAAATGCGAAAGGAGGAAGTTCAATTATCCCTGTTTGCAGATGATATGAACCTACAGAAAGGGGAACCAAGAGATTCCACTGAGATTATTGGAACGCATAGAAAGTTTGGCAAAGTTGCAGGATATAAAATCAACACTCAAAAATCAGTAGCCTTTGTATACACAAACAATGCCGTGGCTGAGAAAGAACTTGTAAGGTCAGTACCATCCATAATAGCTACAAAAAAATTTAAATACCTTGGGATAAATTTAACCAAGGATGGGAAAGATCTCTACAAAGAAAATTATAAAACATTAAGGAGGTCGGCGCCGTGGCCCACTTGGCTAATCTTCTGCCTGTGGCGCCAACACCCAGGGTTCTTGTCCCGGTTGGGGCGCCGGATTCTGTCCTGGTTGCTCCTCTTCCAGTCCAGCTCTCTGCTGTGGCCCGGGAGGGCAGTGGAGGATGGCCCAAGTGCTTGGGTCCCTGCACCCGCATGGGAGACTGGGAAGAAGCACCCGGCTTCTGGCTTCAGATCAGCACAGCGCCGGCCGTGGTGGCCATTAGGGGAGTGAACCAATGGAAGGAAGACCTTTCTCTCTGTCTCTCTCTCACTATCTATAACTCTCTCTCTGTCTCTCTCTCTCACTGTCTAACTCTGCCTGTTAAAAAAAAAAAAAAAAGACACATTACCAGGCAGTTATAATCAAAACAGATTGGTACCACAAGAACAGACACATTGACCAATGGAACAGACTAGAAATCCTGGAAATTAATCCGCACATCTACAACCAACTAACATTTGACAAACGAGCTAAAATCACTCCCTGATGAAAGGACAGTCTCATCAACAAATGGTGCTGGGAAAACTATATCTCTGCATATAGAAATATGAAACAAGACCCCTACCTTAAACGCTATACAAAGAGCAACTCACAATGGATCACGGACCTAAATTAAGACCTGAAACCGGCCGGCGCCGTGGCTCAACAGGCTAATCCTCCGCCTTGCGGCGCCGGCACACCGGGTTCTAGTCCCGGTCGGGGCACCGATCCTGTCCCGGTTGCCCCTCTTCCAGGCCAGCTCTCTGCTGTGGCCAGGGAGTGCAGTGGAGGATGGCCCAAGTGTTTGGGCTCTGCACCCCATGGGAGACCAGGAGAAGCACCTGGCTCCCGCCATCGGAACAGCGCGGTGCGCCGGCCGCAGCGCGCTACCGCGGCGGCCATTAGAGGGTGAACCAACGGCAAAGGAAGACCTTTCTCTCTCTCTCTCTCTCTCACTGTCCACTCTGCCTGTCAAAAAAATTAAAAAAATTAAAAAAAAAAAAAAAAAAGAAAAAAAAAAAAAAAAAGACCTGAAACCATCAAATTACTAGAAAAAAAATAGGGAAACACTGCAAGACATCGGCATAGGCAAAGATTTCTTGGATAAGATCCCAGCAGCACAGGCAATACAGGCAAAAATAGACAACTGGGATTACATCACACTAAGAAGATTCTGCACAGCAAAGGAAACACTCAACAAAGAGGCAACTGACAGAATGGAAGAAAATATCTGCACACGATATATATGATAAAGGGTTAATCTCCATGATAGATAAGGAGCTCAAAAAATTCAACAACAACAAAACCAATAATCCAGTTAAGAAATTGGCTAAGGATATGAATAGGCATTTTTCAAAGAATTAAATACAGATAGCCAACAGACACATGGAAAGATGCTCAGGATCACTAGCCATCAGGGAAATGCACATAAAAACCACATTGAGATTTTACCTCACCCCAGTTAGAATGGCTATCATCCAAAAATTAAAATATAACAAATGCTGGTGAGGATATAGGAGGAAAGGTGCCCTAATACATCCTAATACACATACAATCATTATGGAAGACAGTATGGAGATTCCCCAGAAACCTGAAAATAGATCTATCATATGATCCAGCCATTCTTTCTGGAAATTCACCCAAAGGAAATGAAATCAGCATATGAAAGAGTTGTCTGTATCTCCATGTTTATAGTAGCTCAACCCATAATAGTTAAGACATGGAATCAACCCAGATATATATCAACTGACAACTGGATAAAGAAATTATGGTGTATATACACTGAAATACTACTCAGCTGTAAAAAAGAAAATGAAATCTCATCTTTTGCAACAAAATGGATGAAACTGGAGACCATTATGCTTAGTGAAGTAAGACAATCCCTAAAAGACAAATGTTTTCCCTGATTGTGGTAACTAAGATACAGAATATGACTGAAATTGACATTTTGAGGTTTGATTATTGTTTACAGCTGTTGTCTATACTCTTGTGGAACAGTGGTTTTTCTACTTACTGCTTGTTGAATTCTTTACTTAGTGGAGGATTAAACTTGTGATTATAAAGAAAATTCAAAGTATGTCAATGTGAAAATTAAAAGAAAAAATGGTATGTGCAAGGGAGGGAGGCAGGATAGGGTGGGAAGTATCATTATGCTCTTAAAACTGTATATTTAAAATATATGAAATTTTTTCCCTTTTTATCAATTAAAAAATTTTTTTGACAGGCAGAATTAGTGAGAGAGAGACAGAGAGAAAGGTCTTCCTTTTTCCTTTGGTTCACCCCCCAAATGGCCGCCATGGCCGTTGCACTGCACCGATCTGAAGCCAGGAGCCAGGTGCTTCCTCCTGGTCTCCCATGTGGGTACAGGGCCCAAGCACTTGGGCCATCCTCCACTGCACTCCTGGGCCACAGCAGAGAGCTGGACTGGAAGAGGAGCAACCGGGATAGAACCGGTGTCCCAACTGGGACTAGAACCTGGGATGCCCGTGCCGCAGGCAGAGGATTAGCCTGGTGAGCCACGGCGCCGGCCCAATTAAAAAAATTTTAAAAGACATATTATGTTAGATATATCTATCAGATATTCAAGTGGAGATGTCAAATAGCTAGTTGGATATGAGTCTGGGGTTCAGGGAAGAGATGTGGCTACAGACATAAATCAACAGATAGTATTTGAAGCCATAAAACCCATGTACATGCACAAAGAAGTACAGATAGAAAAGAAGTCCAGGGACTAATACCTGGGATAACCTAACGTAAGATGTTGGGGGAAAAGAAGAAGAATCAGCAGAACAGATTAAGAAAGAATGACTTGAAGAGGCAGGTGAAAAACTAGAGACTTCATTTGAATGTGGATTCTGTCCCGGTTGTCCCTCTTCCAGGCCAGCTCTCTGCTATGGCCCAGGAGTGCAGTGGAGGATGGCCCAAGTGCTTGGGCCCTGCACCCGCATGGGAGACCAGGAGAAGCACCTGGCTCCTGGCTTCAGATCAGTGCGGTGTGCCGGCCGCAATGCGCCGGCTGCGGTGGCCATTGGAGGGTGAACCAATGGCAAAGGAGGACCTTTCTCTCTGTCTCTCTCTCTCACTGTCCACTCTGCCTGTCAAAAAATAAATAAATAAAATAAAATAAAAAGAACACCATCAAAGGCATTAGCAACCTTTTATAGTAAGGCCACAATTTACCACTTTACCCTAAACCTAATTTTTCTCTATCTATAAAGTAGCCTTTATCAAAATGTTTGTTTGATTTTCCTTGAACACACCCTATATCCAGCCTCCATGCTTGTCATGTTGCTCTCTCTTTTTCCTATCTGCTTGGGAAAATCAGAGCCTATTTATTGAAGGCATACCACAGACGCCATGTCCTACATTGAAATCATCACCGTTTACCCTTAATGTGATCTCCTTTTCTTTTACCAAAATTTTATTTATGAAGAGGCTGAGAGAGAGAGAAAGAGAGAGAGAGAGTGAGTGAGTGTGTGCGTGTGTGTGAGTTAGCTCCCATTTACTGATTCATTCCCCAAATGCCTGCAATGGTCAAGGGCTGAAGCTGGGAGCCAGGAACTCAATCCACGTCTCCCATGGTCTGAATGAACAGAAAGCTGGAATCAGGAGCTGGATTTAAACCCAGGAATACCTATGTAGGCCATCTTAACTGCTTAACTGGCTACTTAACTGCTAGGCCAAATACCTGTTTCTTACTAGTCTTTTTCTATGCTTATAATCCTTAATTTGTCACAATCAGCAAATGTGCATACTGAACAACTCATTTTAAAGTCACTTGGAAAATTAAAAGATCTTATTTTTTAGAATGATACTGAAGTACTTCATATATGAGTTTTCCTCTTATTTTCTACTCTCCCACACAGTAACTAGAATGCTTATCTGTTCTGTTTTTAAAGGAATAGTGAGAAAGGAGCAGTTACTTAGTCGAAAAAACATTTAGACTCCATGTGACCTAGGTTTGAATCTTGGTTTAGCCTGGTTTAAATTGAGTGAAATGCATAATCTTGAACAAGTTACTTCTGGTCCTCAGTTCCTTTATGTTTAAAATGGTAATATTACTTAAAAGGTTATTAAAAGAATAAATGAAAAATTAAGATACCATATATAAAGTATGAAGATTGTATGGTAGAATAACATTTTGTTTTTCCCTGTACTAGTAACAGAATCTATTTGTATTTGTAAAGCAATTTTCATTATCTACTGGAAGACACTAATCTTTTAATTTAGGCCAAGATTCCTAGGAGTCAATGCTGACTTTGATGCTGCCGGGCAATACGACCTTTTACAAAGCAAAAAGCTTTTATTGGTTTTACTGATATTAGGTAGAGTACATATTGTAGTAAGATCTTTAACATGAATAATAAACAAGATAATGAAGGGGAAGAAAAAAAGAAAGTGATACGCAAATGCTTGTCACTATTATTATTGGTAGATAACAATTGGATATAATTAAGTAATATTTTTAAAGCTATAATTTATAGAGCAAATATGTCTGAAGACACAAAACAAGAATCTTAATTAGAAGGAAAATGTTAAACATTTAATGAAACCGACAAAGGAGTTCCTTACCTGAATCACTTGCTGCAACCACAACTGTTCCACCAGGAGCAAAAGGATCATTATGTTTCAGTGTTTCTACCTAAACAGATCACAAAAATCCATCACTCAGAGAAGCAGCGTTTCTGTCTTTTTTTAATTTTAATTTTTTAAAATTTATTTGACAGAGTTACAGACAGTGAGAGAGACAGAGAGAAAGATCTTCCTTTTCCGTTGGTTCACCCCTCAAATGGCCGCTATGGCCAGAACTGCATCGATCTGAAGCCAGGAGCCAGGTGCTTCCTCCTGGTCTCCCATGGGGTGCAGGGCCCAAGCACTTGGGCCATCCTCCACTGCCTTCCCGGGCCACAGCAGAGAGCTGGCCTGGAAGAGGGGCAACCGGGACTAGTACCCAGTGCCCATATGGGATGCTGGCGAAGCAGGCAGAAGATTAACCAAGAGAGCCATGGCACCGGCCCCATTTTTTTGTTTTTATTTTCTTTTTTGAAAAACATTTATTTATTAATTTGGAAGGCAAAGTTACAGAGAGAGAGGGAGAGCCAGAGAGACCTTCTATCCGCTGCTTCACTCTTTACTCCCCAGATGGCTACAAAGGCCAGGGCTGGGCCAGGCTGAGGCCAGGAGCTTTAACTGGGTCTCACATCTGGGTGGTAGGGGCCCACCCCTTGGAGCCCTTCTACTGCTTTTCCAGGCACATTAGCAAGGAGCTGGATCAGAAGTACAGCAGCCAGGACATGAACTGGCACCCATATGGGATACCAGTGTCACAGGTGGCAGCTTAATCTGCTACACCACAATACCAGTCCAGAGAAGCAACATTTCATAGCTGATACTTCTTTGCCACTGCAAAGAAAATATTCCTTAAAATCTCTAAGGGCTGGCGCTGCGGTTCAATAGGCTAATCCTATTGACCAGGAGAACCCCATGGCTTCTGCCTTTGGATCAGCCTGGTGCATATGAAGGCTTCTGAGGTGTTGACAGTTCACTGGGAGATGACCACACAGGTGTTCACCTGATACTTGTTAATCTATTCATATTTTTCATGAACTTTTCTGAAGAAATGTTATATTTGACAATTGAAAAAGGCCGAAAATAATATATATCATTTCTGTTAGGATTACAAGTCACTAGGGAAACATTTGTCCCAAATGTTAATATTTCTTAGACTTTTTTTTTTTTTTTTGACAGGCAGAGTGGACAGTGAGAGAGACAGACAGAAAGGTCTTTCTTTGCCATTGGTTCACCCTCCAATGGCCACTGTGGACTGCGCGCTGTGGCACCCTTCCAATTACAATCCCAGCCCTCCTCCAAAGAGGTAACTGCCATCCTGCCTTTGGTAGTATTCTTTTTCCTTCATAATTTTGCTACTCATATATAAATACTATTTTATTTTAAAATAATTTAGACTTATGGAGAGTCCCCACACATACTTTACTCAGGATCTTCTAATATTAGTATCTCATATCATGACAGATTATTAAAACTAAGGGATGAGGGGGCCGGCATTGTGGTGCAGCGGGTAAAGCTACCAACTGCAATGCCAGCATCCCTTATGAGCATCGGTTCATGTCCTGGTTGCTTAACTTCCAATTCAGCTTCCTGCTAATGCACCTGGGGAAAGCAGTGGAAGATGGCCCTACTGCTTGGGCCCCTGCCAGCCAGATGCAAGACTTAGAAGCTCTTCGCTCCTGGCTTCAGTCTGGCCCAACCCCAGCCATTGCAGACATTTGGGGACTAAACCAGAGGGTGGAAATCTCCCTCTCTCTTTGTAACCCTGCTTTTCAAAAAAATAAATCAACTTTTAAAAAAAGAAAAAACAACTAAGGAATGAGGGGCTGGTGAGTGGTGCAGCAGATTAAACTGCTGCTTGCAATGCCAACACCCTTTTATCAAAGTGTTGTTTTAAGTCCCAGCTGCTCCACTTCCAATCCGGTTCCCCGCTGAAGTACCTGGGAAGGCAGCAGAAGATGGCCCAAGGATTTGGGTCCCTGCCACCCATGTGAGAGAACAAAATGAAATTCCAGTTCCTATCTTTGGCCTGGCCCAGTTCCAATACCATTCAGGGAATGAACCTGTCTCTGTCTCTGCTTTTCTGTCTCTATTTCAAATAAGTAAAATTTAAATAAATAAATAAAAAAAAAATCCTAGGGGCTGGCGCTGTGCCGTAGTGGGTAAGGCCACTGCCTGCAGTGCCAGAATCCTATATGGAAACCGGTTCGAGTCCTGGCTGCTCCACTTCCAATCCAGCTCTTTGCTATGGCCCAGGAAAGCAGTGGACGATGGCCCAAGTCCTTGGGCCCCTGCACCCATGTGGGAGACCCGGAAGAAGCTCTTGGGGCCGGCGCCGTGGCTTAACAGGCTAATCCTCCGCCTTGCAGCGCCGGCACACCGGGTTCTAGTCCCGGTTGGGGCACCAGATTCTATCCCGGTTGCCCCTCTTCCAGACCAGCTCTCTGCTGTGGCCCGGGAAGGCAGTGGAGGATGGCCCAAGTGCTTGGGCCCTGCACCCGCATGGGAGACCAGGAGAAGCACCTGGCTCCTGGCTTCGGATCAGCAAGATGCGCCGGCCGCAGCAGCCATTGGAGGGTGAACCAACGGCAAAAAGGAAGATCTTCCTCTCTGTCTCTCTCTTTCTCACTATCCACTCTGCCTCTCAAAAAAAAAAAAAAAAAAAAAAAACAAAAAAAAACTAAGGAATGAACACTAGTACAAAACTGTAAACTACCAACTTCATTTGAATTGCGCCAGTCTTTTTGTTACTATCCTTTTTATTTTAAATGAATTCATCACTGTTTTCTAATCTCTTCACAACCAGTTTCATTTTTAAAAATATATAATCTTAGTGGGTGCTGTGGCTCAATAGGCTAATCCTCCGCCTGCGGAGCCGGCACACCGGGTTCTAGTCCCGGTCTGGGCGCCGGATTCTGTCCCAGTTGCTCCTCTTCCAGGCCAGCTCTTTGCTGTGGTCCGGGAGTGCAGTGGAGGATGGCCCAAGTCCTCGGGCCCTGCACCCGCATGGGAGACCAGGAGAAGCACCTGGCTCCTGGCTTCGGATCGGCGCAGTACACTGGCCGTAGCCGCCATTGGAGGGTGAACCAACGGAAAAGGAAGACCTTTCTCTCTGTCTCTCTCTTTCTCACTGTCCACTCTGCCTGTCCAAAAAAAAAAAAAAATATATATATATATATATATATGTATAATCTATTTATTTATTTGAGAGGCAGAGAGACACACAGAAAGTTCTCATCTGCAGGTTCACTCCCCAAATGCCTGCAACAGCCCCTGACTGGGGGCAAAATCAAGAACTAGGAACTCAATACAGGTCTCTCCTGTGAGTGGCAGGAATGCAATCACTTAAGTCACCACCACTGCCTCCCAGGGTCTGCACTAGCAGGAAGGAACCAGAGCTGGTACTTGGACTCTGATGTGCACATCTTAGCTTTTAAGCCAAACAGCCATCCAGGATGTTCTTTTTCTATTCCAGGACATGATGTCACATTTAAGATGCACACTGTTCTAACTTTTAAATATCTTAGTACTTACTATCAGCATTTCCACTTTCTGTTGTTTAAAAAATAACTGAATCGTAGAATTTTTTTTTTTTTTTTGACAGGCAGAGTTAGACAGAGAGAGAGAGAGAGAGACAGAGAGAAAGGTCTTCCTTTCCGTTGGTTCACCCCCTAAATGGCCGCTGCGGCCGGTGCGCTGCGCCGATCCAAAGCCAGGAGCCAGGTGCTTCTCCTGGTCTCCCATGCGGGTGCAGGGCCCAAGGACTTGGGCCATCCTCTACTGCCTTCCTGAGCCACAGCAGAGAGCTGGACTGGAAGAGGAGCAACCAGGACAAAATCCGGCGCCCCAACCGGGACTAGAACCTGGGGTACTGGCGCCGCAGGTGGAGGATTAGCCTAGTGAGCCGTGGCGCCAGCTGAATTGTAGAATTTTGAGACACACACACAGACAGAACTCTCTGCTTAAGAGATCCTGTTGCATTCAATAACAGGCAATGTTGAAGTCTGGGATCAATGGTAAGATCAAGTGGCTACTATAGGTAAGGACTTTACCTGAAACCAGAGATTTCTGCTATTGAACTGTCTTCCTATTTTATAGTTTGGCTTTTAAAAATTTAGTTATTTTATTTGAAAGGGATAGAGACAGAGAGAGATCGTCCATCTTCTGGTTCACTCTTGGAATGCCCACAATATCTGGGCCAAAGCTGGTAGCTTAGAAATTAATCTAGGTCTACCACATGGGTGGCGCCCTTGAGCCATCATCACTTGCTACAACCTAGCATATGCATTAGCAGGAAGCTGGAATTAGAAGCAGGGTTAGAATTCAAACCCAGGCACTCTGGTATAGGATGCAGGATATAAGGTATAGGATGCTTATAGGATATAAGCAACATCTTAACCACTGTGCCAAACACCCACCCCGAAACATTAGTTTGCAATTACAGTCAAACAAATTGCGTATTTAGGAAGATAAGTTAAAATTTCTCTTCCTGACACCAGGTTCTTTTGAAGGGACATGTTAAAAGCCTTGGAAAATAGTTAAGTAAAAAGAGTGTGGAAAGAGTTCATAAACCCAACTCTAACTCATGGTTATAAATATTGTCTCTATTATAGACTCTATTTCCAATCATCAAGAAGTTGGATATTGTAATTGAAATGTCAAAGGATTGGGGCTGACACTGTGGCAGAGCAGGTTAAACTACCTCCTGTAACGCTGGCATCCTGCACTGGTTTGAGTCCCAGTTGCTCTACTTCTGATCTAGCTCCCTGCTAATGTGCCTGGGAAGGCAGTAGAAGATGGCACAAGTGCTTGGGCCCCTGCTGCCCACATGAAAGACTAGGATGAAGCTTCTGGCTTTTGCCTGGCACAGCCCCATCCAATGCAGCCATTTGGGAGTAAACCAATGGATGGACGTTCACGTGTGAGCTCTCTCTCGCATACTTGCTCTCTCTCTCTCTTTCCCTCCCTGCCTCCCTCCCTCCAACTCTGCCTTTCAAGTAAGCCTTTAAAAATCTTTTTTAAAAAAACTACACCCATTGGAGAAGAAAGACAAATTTTCAAGTAGTAGGAAAAGACTGCTGGAGAGAGATATGGAGGCATAACTGCTAACTTAATCTAAGTCTCATTTACTTAAAAATGAAGATAACAACATGAGCCTCTTAGGATTATTATGAAACTGCAAAGTACTGCATAGGCAGAGTTTAGCACTACTCCTGGCACACAGAAGATACTAGATAAAACTGTAGCTGTTATCATACTGTGAATTTGTTTTTTGTTTTGTTTTCAATGGAAAAATTACAAGTTGCAAGCAAGAGCAACATTCATTTTGAAAACTGGGGAAAAGAGACCCGCATTGTGGCACAGTGGATTAGGCTGCCACTTGTGATGCTGGTATTCCCTACTGGATTGCCAGTTTGAGTCACAGCTAATCTACTTACTGAGAATGCAGAGGAAGATAGCCCAAGTTCTTGGGTCCCTGCCACCCTCATGGGAGAAACATATGGAGTTCTAGGCTCCTGGGTTTGGCTTGGCTCAGTCCTGGCCCTTGTGGCCATTTAGGGAGTGAAGCAGCAGATGGGAGACTTCTCATTGTCTCTCCCTCTGTCACTCTGACTTTCCAGTAAGTAAATAAATTTAAAAAAGAACTAGGAAGAAAAAAGAGTAAGAAGGAGGAATGGCAGAAAAATCTCACCAGGTGTGGTCATTTGGTATAGTGGTTGAGATGCCTTTTGGGATGTCAGCATTTCATATGAAAGTGTTTAGATTTGGTCCTACTCTACTCCTGATTCCAGCTTCCTGCTGGTGTGCAACTTGGGAGGCAGAAGGTGATGACTCAAATGGCTGGGTCTCTCCTATACCTGTGTGAGACCCAGATAGTTTTTGCTCCTGGTTTTGGCCTGGCCTATTACTGGCTGTAGCAGGCATATTGGTGTGTGTGGGTAGGGCAGTGAATGGGATATCTGTCTGTCAGGTAACTAAATTACATAAAAGAAAAATATCTTACCTAGGGAAGAACAGAAGTATATGTTATTTTTAAATTAGTGAGAACTTATTTGACTTATTCTTAAAATGAAAAGAATGGGAAATGAAAGGCTAGGCTAAGAAGGTGAGAAGAAAAAAATGCAGGTTGTATCCAACTTTAGAAAAATTTTGCAAATGTGCACACATTGCAAACTAAGTGGTAGGAAAACAGAGTATCCTGTAGCCTGTGGAAACCACAAATATTCACTTACAGAGGTATTTGTCCAGTTTTACATCAATGGAAAATAACAGCTGATGGCCAAGTAGCTCTTTACTGAATACAGTAAGGAAGTAATTTGAGAATACTAAAGCAGAATCAATTATTCTTATAAGGAAGTATTCTTAAATATTTTAAAAACTGTTTAATTTATTTGAGAGTCAGAAACAGAGAGAGTTTGGTGGTTCACCTTATAAAAGCTTGTAACATCCAGGGCTGGGTTAGGATGGAAATAAGAGGTCAGGAACTCAATCCAGGTCCCAACCTACTTGAGCCATTACCTGCTGCCTCCCTTGGGACACATTAGTAAGAAGCTAGATAGGGCTAGCGCTGTGGTACAGTGGGTTATAGCCCCAATCTGCTGGGCCAGCATCCCCTGCGGGCGCCAGTTCGAGTCCCAGCTGCTCCACTTCTGATCCAGCTCTCTACTAAGGCCTGGGAAAGCAGTAGAGGATAGCCCAAGTCTTTGGGCCCTGCACCAGCGTGGGAGACCTGGAGGAAGCTCCTGGCTCCTAACTTCATATCAGCTCAGCTCTGGCCTTTGCAGTCATTTGGGGAGTGAACCAGCAGATGGAAGACCTTTCTCTCTCTGTAACTCTGTCTTTCAAATAAATAAAATAAATCTTAAAAAAAAGAAGAAGAAGAAGCTGGATCAAAAATGGAGCCTGGGTTCAAACCCAGGCACTCAGGGGCCAGGGCTGTGGTGCAGCAGGTTAACACCCTGGCCTGAAGTGCTGGCATCCCATATGGAAGCCGGTTCTAGTCCTGGCTGCTCCTCTTCCGATCCAGCTCTCTGCTGTGGCCTGGGAAAGCAGTGAAGGATGGCCCAAGTCCTTGGGCCCCTGCACCTGCGTGGGAGACCTGGAAGAAGCTCTTGGCTCTTGGCTTCAGATCGGCGCAGCTCCTGCCGTTGCCGCCATCTGGGAAGTGAACCAATGGACGGAAGACCCCTCTCTCTCTCTCTCTGCCTCTCCTCTCTTGTGTAACTCTGACTTTCAAATAAATAAATAAATCTTTTTTTTAAAAAAAAAAAAAAAACCAACCCAGGCACTCTGATATGGGATGCAGATGTTCTAAGTGGCATCTCGACCACTATTTTAAATGCCCACTCTAAGGCAAGTATTCTTAATGTAAGAATATTAGAATATAAAAATTCCTTTCTTCAAATGCCTGTCAATCACCTTTTCCTTTCTGAGTCCAGTTATTTTCAGACCTGAAACTGTTGTCTAAAAATAACCAAAAGACTCCAAATAAAACCAAGATAAAAAAAAATCTCTCTCAAGCCATTTGTAATTACTGAAATTGCATGATGGATATATGGGATTTATTAAAACATTTAATTATGTTATTTTTTAGTATTTTTAAATACCCAAAATAAGTGTTTTGTTTGTCTGTTTAAGCTTCCAGATGGCAAAGCATTAGTTGTATGATCCTGGACATGTTAAGTTTTCCAAGTTCCAGTGACAATGTTCTTTTTTTTTTTTTTTTTTAAATATTTATTTATTTATTTGAAAGGCAGAATTACAGAGAGGTAGAGAGAGAGAGAAAGAGAGAGAGGTATTCCATCCACTGGTTCATTCTCCAGATGGCAGCAACAGCTGGAGCTGTGCTGATCCAAAGCCAGGAGCCTGGAGCTTTTTCCAGGCCTCCCATGCAAGTGCAGGGGCCCAAGGACTTGGGTCATCTTCTACTGCTTTCCCTGGCCATAGCAGAGAGCTGGATCAGAAGTGGAGCAGATGGGACTTGAACTGGTGCCCATATGGGATGCTGGCAGTGCAGGTGGCAGCTTTACCTGCTACACCACAACACTGGCCCCAACTAATTAATTTTTGAAAAGAACACTGTTGGGGCCGGTGCTATGGTGTAGCAGGTAAAGCCGCCACCTGAAGTGCCAACATCCCATATGGGCACCAGTTCAAGTCTCAATGCTCCACTTCCAATCCAGCTCTCTGCTAATGACCTGGGAAAAGCATCGGAAGATGGCCCAAGTGTTTGGGCCCCTTCAACCATGTGGGAGACCTGGATGAAACTCCCGGCTCCTGACTTCTGCCTGGCCCAGTCCTGGCTGTTGCAGCTATCTGGGGGAGTGAACCAGTGGTTGGAAGATCTCTCTCTGTCTCTCCCTCTATTTCTGTAACTCTGACTTTCAAATAAAAACAAATAAATATTTTTAAAAAAATAAATATTAGTTAATTAACTTGAGAGGTGCCAAGACAGAGAAGCAGAAACAAAGAGCACCTATTTGCTACTTCACTCTGCAAATTCTTGTAATGGTCTGTTCTAAGTCAGGGAACCAGAAAGACTATCCAGGTCTGTCATGTCGGTAACAGAAACCCAATTACTTGAACCATCATTGTGGCTACCCAGGGTCTGCATTAGCAGGAAGTTGAATCAGGAGTCAAAACTGAAGACTGAACCTAGGTACTTCAATATGGGACATAGGTATTTAACCACTAGGTTAAATGTCTGCGGCCCTTCTACCCCCTCCTCTCCATCCCTATTTATTTATATATATGTATATATACACACACACAAAATATTTAATTCATTCATTTATTTATTTATTTATTTTTTGACAGGCAGAGTGGATAGTGAGAGAGAGAGGCAAAGAGAAAGATCTTCCTTTTTTGCCGTTGGTTCACCCTCCAATGGCCGCTGCGGCTGGCACATTGTGCTGACTGAAGCCAGGAGTCAGGTGCTTCTCCTGGTCTCCCATGCGGGTGCAGGGCCCAAGCACTTGGGCCATGCTCCACTGCCTTCCCGGGCCATAGCAGAGAGCTGGCCTGGAAGAGGGGCCACCGGGATAGAATCCGGTGCCCCAACCGGGACTAGAACCCGGTGTGCCGGTGCCACAAGGCAGAGGATTAGCCTGTTAAGCCACAGCGCTGGCCTAATTCACTTATTTATTTTAAAGGCAGAGTGACAGGGAGAAAGAGAGATCTTCCACCCACTGGTTCACTTCCAAATGCTTGCAACAGTCAGGCCTGGGTTAGGCTAAAGCCAGGATCCAGGAACTCCATCTGGGTTTTTCCACATGAGTGGCAAGGACCCAAGTCATTATTCACTGTCTTTCTGTGCACACTAGCAGGATGCTGGATTGGAGGTGGAGGAACCAGGACTCAAGATCGCACTCTGATAAGGAATGCACACATCTCATGCAGCAGCTCAACCTGTTATACTACAACGCTCGCTCTTCTAGTGTCATTATTTTTAAAATAAGGACACCAAGACCTTCTCCGCAAGGTTGTTGTGAAGATAAGAAAAAACATGAATGTAAAACATATAAAAGCACTGAATATACATAGTACACAGTTATTAAACAGTGTCTGTTGTTGTAGGTATCTACATTCTGAAGAGAGCCTGAGATTTGGTGGGAATTTGCACTATTTTTTTTTTACAAGATTAACATTCCGAAAGAGAGTATAAAATAACAGAAAAGATTTTATTTTTCTAGAAGATCAATATTGTTTCATTCATTCATTCATTCATTCATTCAAAAGGCAAAGCAACGGGGGTGGGGGGCACGGAGATCTTGCATCTGTCGATTTCACTTCCCAAATGGCTACAAAAGCAGGGGCTGTGTCAAGCCAAAACCAGGATAGGAACTCCATCCATGTCTCCCATGTGATCGGAAGGGACCCAGGCACTTGATCCATCATCTGCTGCTTTCCAGGTACATTAGCAGAGTGCTGGATCAGAAGCACAGTAGCAGTCAGGACTTGAACTGGCACTCTAATATGGGATGGGAGCAGTCCCAAGAAGGGGCTTAACCTGCTGCACCATAATGCCAGCCCCCAATATTACTTTTAAAGTAATGTTAGTCACTTCAGTAAAACACCAAACATTTCTGAAAAGCTTTACTTAAGACTAGCTTAAAGTTTTCTAATTATTTATGTTTAATATCCTCAATGGGTCCCTTGAAGAATGCACTTGATTTTTCTACAAAGTAATTATTATAGTCAATTCCAAAGGGGGTGATCAAACTATGAAACACCAGTCCGAAGCAAAAACTAGAAGGCCTAGTAGAAATAATCTAAATGATGATTCTTTCATCATTATATAGCTTAAGCAACTCACTTAGGACATTTATTACACATTTAATGCCACACTTACCGATGTATTACTGCTGTTGCTGGCTGCACTGAAAGGGTCAGTACTTGAAGAGGCAAAAGGATCAGTAGAAGATTGCTTGAAGAAGCAGTCAGATGCAAATGGATCAGAACCTCTGAAGGGATCACCACCAAATGGATCTAAGAAAACAAAGTACAATATATGAGACCAAAAAACTCCCATTGTACTAAATCTCCTGTCACCTAACGGCATGATCATTGCCTTAATTAAATAACATTCTTGGAGCTGGCATTGTGGCATCACAGCCACTGCTTGTGATGCTGGTATCCCAACCACAGGGCTGGCCTGAATCCTGGGCTGCTTTGTTTCTGATCCAGCTCCCTGCTAATGTGCCTGGAAAGGTAATGGAAGATGGCCCAAGTGCTTAGATCCCTGCCACCTATGTGGGAGACCCAGATGGAACTCCAGGCTCCTGGCTTCGACTTGGCCCAGCTCCAGCCATTGTAGCCATTTGGGAAGTGAACCAGAGAATGGAATACCTCTTTCTCTCTGTGTCTCCCTCCCTCTCTGTCACTCTGCCTTTCAAACAAAAAATAAAATAATAACTCTTTTAAATAAAAAGGTCTGGCAAAGCAAAAACATTTTTAAAAAATAAATAAAAGGTATTCTGAACTTCTGCAGAATTTAAGTTAGGCATTTTTAATTTCAGATTACTTTGTGATTTTGATAGAAGAGACAGCCTTTCATCTAATATACTTATTTTTAAAAATGGTATATCAATTTTAAATGACTGGTTTTTTTTTTCTTTCTTTTTTTGAAAGGCAGAAAGAGACAGACAATCAGAGACCTTTCATCTACTGGTTCAATCTTCAAATGACTGCAATACCTGAGGCTGGGCCAGGCTGCAGCCAGGAGCCTGGAACTCAGTCTGTGCCTCTTATGTGGTTGCCAAGGACCCAAGTACTTGAGCCTCATCTGCTACCTCCCAGGGTATCAGGGTAGAACCCAAACCTACACATTCCTATATGAGATGAGGAGATCCCAAGCACTGTCTCAACCACTACGCCACATACCTTACCCTGGGATCTAATTTTAAGTATCCTTATTCTATGCTATTGAAAACTGAAGAAAATAATAAAAGCTTCTAAATGTATTACTTTCTCTGAGCTCAATGTTAACACCCAATTATTTGAAACATGTTTGGGAAGCTAAACTAAATGATAAACAAGATGTGCTTCATCTTAATAAAAATAATCCCAGAAACAGAATTATCTTAAAAAGCTTGATGTGGGGCCAGGATTGCAGTGCAGTGGGTTAAGCCACTGCTTGGTAAGGCAGGCATCTCCTCTAAGAGTGCTGATTCAAGTCTAGGTTGCTGTACTTCCAATCCAGCTTCCTGCTAGTTCGCCTGCGAAAGCAACAGAAGATGGCCTGAGTACATGGGCCCCTGGCACCTATGGATGGCAGTTCCTGGCTCCTGACCTGATCTAGACCTGGTTGTTGTAGCCATCTGGGGTATGAACTAGTTGATGCAAGATGGATGGATCTCTCTCTCTCTCTCTCTTTCTTTTGTTCTGCCTTTCAAATAAGTAAATATATTTTTTAAAAAGCTTAACATTTAGTAATTCTTCAAGATGCTTCCTTTTCTCTCATTTACATGAATAAAATTACATGAAAACAAATATTATGTTCTAAACCTTGTAGTAATGTAGATCATTATGATCATCTAATCATTAGCTAGTAAGAAGAAATTAAATGTTACTAAAAGCAATATTAATAATATTACTTTTTTAAAAAGGTAAAGTTAAGGTTTACTAAGCAAATTCACAAGAATCTACCACTCTCTTTCTGAATATGACAGGCACAAACTAAAGTTCCTACTGGGGCTTTAGATCAATTTCAAAACTACATGCAAAAAGGAAGTCCATTTTCTCTAACTACCCAGCTTGTGATCTACCAGTCTTAAATACAACGTAAGTTTGTATTAAGCAGAACTGAATTTTAACCCAAGGTGGAACTCAATAACATACTAACCAATTTTTCCAAAAGGATCATCCTTGAAAGGATCACCTATGATAAAATAAATAGGTAAAAATCAAAATAACAGTATTTACTGTTGTCACACCATTACTTGAAGGGTAACTTTACTACAACAGAAAAGCAATATTTCTTAAAGTAGTTTGCTTCAATAACCCCATCTCAAAGTAGAAAAAGTTACTGGAGATATTGAAAATAATAAAAAATATAGAACTCAACACACCTCATAAAAGAGAAAATCTGAAATAGAATCAACCATGCTTACCTTGTTCACAAGTGAAAATTACAGATGGAGGGGAAGACAGATACCTAAAACATTTTAGTAACAAAATCTCTATTTTTCACAAGAGTGCTTGGTGAATAGTACCATAATCACTTCAGACACAAAGACTCTGAGCTCTACTGAAGCAAAAAAATTTTTTATAGAATTGAAGAGTCCAGAAGTAAACTCATATTTATGGTCACTTGATTTTTGACAGAACTAAGAACACACAATTGGGGAAAGGATAGTCCTTTTTTAAAAAGAAAAAAAAAAAATGTTAAACTTATTCAAATAGCAGAGACGGAGACAAAGAGATCTTCTACCCACTGGTTCACTACCCAATGCTTGTAACAGCCAGGGCTGGGCCAGTCTGAAGCCAGAAGCCTGGAAATCAATCTGGCACTCCTATGTAGGCAGCAGGGATCCAAGTACTTGGGCCATCATTGTTGCCTTCCTGAATACACACTGGACAGAAGCTGGAATTAGAAGTGGAGGGGAAACTTGAACTGAGGCACTCTGATATGGGATGCAGGAAATCTCAAGTAGCATCTTAACTACTGCACCAAACACCTACCCCAGGGCAGTCTTTTTTAACACTACATGCAAAAGAAAGAAGTTGGACGCTGCCCCCTGCAACACACACACACACACACACACCCCATATAGAAAGATGAAGTAAAAACAGAACAAAGATCTAAATACAACAATAAAACTATGGCATTCTTATAAGAAAACACAGGAGTAAATCTCATAACTTTGGATTAGGTGATGGTTACTTAGATGCGATGAAAAGCACAACTGATAAAAGAAAAACATAAATTGAACTTCACCAAAATGAGAAACTTTGTATTGGACATACCAACAACAACACAAAAGACAACACAGAACACCAAGAAAATACCTGCAAATCATGTATTTGACAAGGAATCATAATCAGAAAATGTAAAGAGCATTGAAAAAAATCAACAAAAACACAATCCAACTTAAAAATGGACAAAATGGGGAGACATTGTGGCACAGAGGTTAAGCCACTGCTTGAGACGCCAGCATCCCATATTGGAGCGCTGGTTCAAGTCCTGGTTGCTCTGCTTCCAATCTACCTTCCTGCTACTGTGCTGGGAAAGTAAAAGATGATATACACTGCTAGTGAGAATGTAAAATAGTAAAATGTTTGGGTCCCTGCCACCCATGTAGGAGACCTGGATTGAGCTCCTGGCTTCGGTCTGGCCAACCTCAGCTGTTGTTGCCATTTGGGGAGTGGGTGGAAGATTCTCTCTATTGCTCAGCCTTTCAAATAAATGATTGGGCAGAATAAATTGAATACACATTCTCCAAAGAAGATATACAAATGGCCAATAAGCACACAGAAAGGTGCTCAACATTAGTAACAGGGAAAATACACATAAAACACAATGAGTTGTCACTTTATAAAACCCACTTGGGATGCCTATAATCAAAAGGATAAATAGTAACAAATATTGGTGAAGACACTGAAAAATCACAACCCATATACACTGCTGGTAAGACTGTAAAATAGTTCAGGCTCTTTGGAAAACAGTCTGACCATTCCTCAGCCAACTAAACATAGAATCACCAATTAAACAGTTACCTACTACATGACCTGATATATAACCAGAAGAAATGAAAACATAAATCCACACAAAAACTTGTACATCAATGTTTTTAAGTAGCCTTATTCATAAATGGAAATAACTCAAATGTCTATTGACCAATGAATAAAGAAAATGTGACCAATGGAATATTATTCATCAACAAAAAGTAACAAAATACTGAAATACATGATGGTACTTCAAAAGACCTATGGGAAATGGAAAAAAAGATAAGTTTATTTGAGTGCAAAAAATTTTTGAGGGGGTGAGCATCTGGAATAGCAGTTAAAATGCTGTTTGGAACACCTGTCACTTTTTCATCCTCTATATTTTGGCCTTTCAAATTAAAAAAAATTTTTTTTTTAATCTACACAGTTTGCTCATAATACACATTTTTCATGAACTTTCTGAAGACTTCTTGTATACATGAATTTCAAAATTTTCTACACGAAGATAAAATCCTATTTCCCACAAACATTTTGAAGTACCCTTGTGCTACAATGCAAGTGAACTTTGAAAATATTATTATATTAAGAAGGCAGACATAAAAAATGTATTATGTAATTCTATACATAGACACAGAAAGCAAATTAGTGGTTGCCTACGGTAGGACATGGGAAGTGAGTGCTACTGGGTATGGAGCTTCGTTTTGGGGTGATGAGAAGTGTTCCAAAATTAGAATGTGTTAATAATCATAAAATTGTGAATATACTGAAACCAGTAAATGGTATACTTCAAATGCACAATGAATCTTTTAATATTTTGTATGCTTTTTAAACACAAATACAAACTTCTAACATTTGGGCTCTAACATTTGGGCTCATTTCCGTTGCAATACTAAGCAAGTTATTTTGCCACTGTAAAACAGACTAAACTGATTTATCAATCTCACAAGCTAATTTTGGAGGTAAAAGGTAAAGGAACATTGCTTTAATATAGTTTACATTGACATCAGACATGTGACTTTATCAAAGTTAGTTTTCTCCAATAAGATATAAAAGCCATAAGGGAAGGGATCAGACTTTTAACTCTTTCATAGTTTCTACTGTTTTAAAAGCACAGTACTGGCATTTTAAAATGATTACTGGTTGACTTAAGAGCATTAAATCTCCACTATTGGTCTCTAACTTTTTTTTCCTTTGGTTCCTACTCTGAAGAAGAAACATACTCTTAACTAAGAACTCCTAAGCAAAAATAATCAACAACTTAGTCCCAGGATTTAGTTGCCTGTAGAGGATAAACACTAATAAAACTAAGCACATAAACCCTTACTCTCACCTCCACTTCTGTTGTTAACAAGGATGCTCTCAAAACCGAAGCCCTAGTTCTTATACAGTTTATATGCTAAAGGGTCTGTTTTGTAAACCTGTATAGAATACTTACTGCCAACAAAAGGATCAGACTGGAAAAAATCTAAGTTTGTATCTGCAACTGGATCTGTCAGTGAACTTGATTCTGCATTAAATGGATCCTCCTAAAAATAATTTTAAAATAAAACATTTTTATGAATCAAAGTGTTAAAACATTTTTAAGTAAAATAATTCATATTCATATCATACACACACTTTGAGAAAGCAACAAATATTTCTGTTGTCATAAAGAACATAATGACACATTTTTTTCCTCCTTTTCTCAGCCTAAACAGTGTATAATTCATGTAGGGCAACCAGCGACAAGAACATTTAAACATAAAATTATTTTTACCTCTTTTGAATGCCTCTCATTGTCAAATTCAGGACAAACTTTCTCAGTAACAGCCGCAGCCACCACTTCGTTTTCATCAGTCATAACTGAAGGTGGTATTTCAGGACTACTTCTTGCCTACAAAACATTCATGGACTAACAACATCCTTTTATATTTGACAGAGGAAACTGACAAAACTGACAGAGACTAACAATGATGATTTAAAAAGATGAGCAGAACATATTTATCAAATGATTTCTTCTGCTGTAATCTTCCTTAGGAAAATGTTGTCATAAAGTATCAACATCCCTCAGGCCAGAAACCTTCAGGTCATCTTCAACCACCTCCCTTGTGACATTATGAAATATGTATTTGCTTTTGGTCCCCGTTTCCTGGCATACAGCTTCTAAAAACCCCATGGACTCTCTGAAATGATAAATGTTTTTTTGTATGCTAATGATTTACTGACAGATGGCAGTCCCAAGAAGCTGCAGGATGGGCTGGTCACTGGGAACACCAAAGCAGGATTAGAGGTTTGAGATACTCAGTCCCAACCCCCAACCTCTGAGAGAGGGGCTGAAGGTCCAGCTGATCACCAATAGCCAATGATGTAATTTCCATGTAATGACGCTTCCATAAAAAACCCAAATGGACATGGTTCTGGGAACTTCAAAAGAGCTGAGCACTGGGAAGTTCCTCGAGGGTGGCATGTCTGGAGACAGCATGGAAGCTGTGTGCCCCTTCCCACACACTCTTGCCCTATACATGTCTTGATCTGTATTCTTTGTGGTATCTTTTATGAAGGATTGGTAAACATGTTTCCCTGAATTATGTGTGCTGCTCACACAAATTAATCAAAGCAAAGGACGAAGCTGTGGGACTCCCGATTTATAGCCATCTAGGGTTCCAACATGGGCTTAGAACTGAATCAAACTAGGGAACATCAGCTGATGTCTCCTGCAGAACTGCTATTTGCTTGCTTGTGGGGAGAAATCTGCACAGCTTTTGCTGTCCCAGAAGTCTACCGTATTGTGTGTATGAAAAGAGAGGGAAGAACTTTGCTTTTCTGATAGTCATCTCCCAGCTAGAATAAGACTCCAAGTCTTGCTCAGTCTGCTTACCTCTTTCTCAAACTCTTCTCTTCCTCTCCATCCTCACTGTCACCATCATTCATTTATAATACTCTGGTTCAGCTTATTACAGTAACCTTTCAACTGTATTCCTGCCTCCAATGTATATCCTTTCAATTGTCCTCATAGATACCAAAGCAATAAAACCTTCAGTCTGAATCTTACCATGATTTTTTTAGTTTAAAGTTCTTCAATGGCTCCCATTGCTTTCTTGACTTAGGTTGGTAAGTAAAAAGCTGAAAAAATGGCAAGGGCAATTTCCCTTTCATACTACATTATGTGTTTGAAGAATAACCTAGTAACCTGCCTTTTGTGTTTAAAAGAATATTGCATAATGTATCTATGACAGCACTATCTAAATAAAAATCAAGTCTAAATTTTCTACTCTTAATACTTCTCAAACTTCTCTTTGTCTCGTTGCTTGCATTACTGCTTAAATTGAGGCCAAAACAGCTCTCAAATAAGCTATCCCTATAGTCTCCTAACATAGCTCTGTGTGTATAGCCCCATTCTCCAATCTATCCTTCCCATTTCCAGAAGGTAAATTTAATCACATCACTTCATTCTTCAACTTATTCAAAGGCTACTCACTGTAGTTAGACAAAAGTCCCCAACACATCAAGATGAATCTTGATCTCTTATCCTCTGGCCCTTTCTTACCTGAAGGTAGTCATTTTTATCCAAGCATACATCATTATCATCCATGGAATTTGTTTTTAAAAAAATCTATGTATGTGCCTGGCTTGGATCCTAGAAACTGTACTGCAGCAAATATGAGGTGGGACACATACTTGCGCATGTTGATAAAAGCACCAGATGTGATGCAGATGGCCAGGAGGAGGAAGCCTCAGCTCTTAGCAATACTCTCCCAACCATCACAATGTATCTGTGAGAACGTTTCATGGTTCTGCGCAGTATGTCTTCTCCCACCCTGAATCTATACTACTACTATTTTCTCTGCCAGAAATATACCATGCTCTTCTTTGCCTAACCCAACTCCTTTTCAACCTGCCAAAGTTCATTTGCAAAGCTTTCCCCACAAAATTTTTCTTCAGCTCCCTTCAACCTGTCCTAGCTAAATATATTGTGCTTTCTTTATCATGACCCCTTAACACTATATTACTATCTAACACTATGTTACTGTTAGCTGCTTGAAACAAAGACAAAAGGTATTTCATCTTTGTGGCTCTCACATACAATATAGCAATTTTGTACATAGCTGGAGTTCACTAAATAATTATTTATATCCTAACATTATGAAATAAAGAATTAGCTCCAGTTTTAGGTAAGGGTACTTAAAAACTTAAAAAGGTTTATGTACAGAAATACTGTTTTAAAATGTGCTCTAATCAAAATAAATCAGTTAAAATTATTTTTACATTACTTAAAAATGTTAGAATTTTTCTATCAGGATCCACTCTGCCTCTAAAAAGAAACTAACTGTACTTAGATGAGGCAAGGACACATATTCATATTAGGTACAATGCCAACAACACTTGGATCTGTATTAATCTTTTTCTCTGAAGCTGAATATGAAGGATGTGGAATTATTAGACTCACTGGAGACTCCTGGTGTATGGGCTCAGATTCCAGGGTGCTCTGGCATTCAGCATGTTCATTAAGGTTGGCTGTTTCACTGCTGCTGGTGCTGAGGCTGCAGTAATCTGTAGTGCCATTTACAAGAACGCTGTTTGGGCTACTGCACCAATTTAATTGATTATTATGATTTTCAACATCTTTCATTTCCATTAGTTTCATTTGCATCTGTCAGCACAAAGTAGAAACACAGTAGAATTTATTACTAGAAAGACATGCAATGTAAAAACAGTTACCAATCTGGATTCGGTCGAGGATAAATTTGTTTCTTTTAAGGAGAATCCTCTGGGAGTACAGCATGACTTAGAAGTTTTTGTTTTATTTTGTCTTTAAATTGATGTATTTGAAAGAGAGAGAGAGAGACAGAGAGTGAGCTCCATCTACTGGTTCACTCTCCAAGTGCTTGCAACAATCCAGACTTGAGCTGAAGCTGGTAGTGGGAACAAAATCCAAGTCCCCCATATGGGTAGCAGAAAATGAATTATTCAGCCATCAGTGCTGCCTCCCAAGGTCTGTATTAGCAGGAAGTGGAGCTATGTATTAATACCCAGGCACTCCAATATGGGACTAAGGTGTCTTAACCACTAGGCCAAATGCTCACCCTAAGGAAAGACTTTAGTACCTTCTCCCAGTACGTTCTCCTCTTGAAATTCCAGTATACATGGGTTTGCTCTAGCACATCTTTTGAAATTTCTAAGAATTCTGACTAAAATATCTGCAGATTGGCAATGCTTTAGGGTATAATTAGAAAAAGATGAGCCAAGGTATTGGGGGAAAAGATAGCAAAATAACAAAGAGGAAATTTTGTGATGGAACTTTGATAGGTAAAGAAGTTCAGGGAGTCCTTGAAGCTTTGAACCACTCACATTCTTGTTGGGAATGAGGGTAGTGAAGACAAAAGAAAACTAAGCTAGTGCCCTCATACTCTGGCACTATCTATTAGTGGGTTAGAGCCCTAGAAAGTATTCTCGAGATCTAAGCTATTCCGTACACATTAAATAAAGCTTGCTCAAAGTTTTATTTTGATCCCATCATCCAAGTGAATTTATACTTCTAAAACAACAGTGAGACAGAGAAGGCAGAATTCAACAAATTACATTTAAAAAGCAAAATGTTGGGGCTGGTGTTATGGTTTAATGGGTAAAGCCACTGCCTACGATGCTGGCATCTTTTATGGATGCTGGTTTGTGTCACGGCTGCTCCACTTCTCATCCAGCTTCCAGCTAATGGCCTGGGAAAAGCAGCAGAAGATATCCCAAGAGCTGGGCCTCTGTCACCTGCATGGGAGACCCAGATGAAGCTCATGGCTTTGGCCTGGCCCAGCCCTGGCTGTTGGAGTCATTTTGGAAGTGAAGTAGCAGATGGAAGATCTCTTTGTGTCTCTCCCTCCAACTTTGACTTTCAAATAAATAAAGAAATCTTTTTTTTAAGCAAACTGTTCTAATAGCTAAGTGTGTGACAACAAACCATAGTGATGCCATATTGATTCTTACTGTCTCAGAAGCAAGCTGACCCCCTATCAGCCTAACAGGCACCATTCTTCAGCAATAAAATTTGAATGCAAACATGAGCCTTTCTGATCAGGCCAGTAAGATGCCTATGGGCTCTTTTTGAAGGACAGTAAAAGAATGCTGCAACACAAGTCCCAACTCTCAACACCCTTATGACTTGTAAAAGTATAAAACCTTGCCTCCTCTACTATTCTGCATAGAATAAGCATTGCTACAGCTATGCCCAAGACTACCTGCCACCCCAGACTGGAATACTATATGCAAGCTGCCTTAATAAAACTCTTACATTCTTTATGGAGCATCATTCTTCATTTTTCAATCTCAGAATTCCTGCTCAGCTCAGGGGGCATTAAAAAAAAAAAAAACAAAAAACAAAAAACAAAACAACAACAACAACAAACCACCTCTACCCCACCAACACTATACTCAGGCAATTGGTGAGTCATCCAGGAGATTAGGATGGGTAAAGGTATCTGTGCAGGAACAGTCACAGGTTGGCTAACTACCTCAAGGTGGGGAGACTATGTGTGTGGAAAGAGGCTCTGAGAATGGCACTGGGTTTGAAAAACTGTTTGCTGAAAGTTTCCTGACTGTTGTAGAGAAAGGTGTTCTGTCATTGCTTCAGTGGGATGGTTTTGTTATAGGCTGATCTGAACAGGCTGCTGAGGTGAAGGTAAAGCCAGTGAGGAGATCACGTAGAGGGCAAGGTCACAGTTTCTAGGGGTAATCCCAGGTTGTTTAAACTAAAGCTGCTTGAAAATAAAAAAGGTAAAACCATCATGACCACTGAGGCATGGTATGCCCTAAATGTCAGCATAGTTAGCAAATTCCAAGCAAAGACAGAGCTGAAGAAAGTGTACAAGTCATTGGCATTAGAATGTGGTATTAAGACATGTTCCAGCAATACTAACCAAGTAACATGTAAGCTCCAAAAACAGGAAGAATGTTTAAGGGTTATACCTTATATAAAGTTGTACAGATGCAGGAAAAACATATGCTCAGTCCCCACATCCAAGTCCTAACAGCATAGGAAGTGACTTCTCTGGTTGAGCAATGAACTACAAATTACTCACTTTAAATGCTAGAGCAGTTATTCAAACTAAGGTTTAGCTGCTAAAAAGCCTGTTGCTACTTTCTCTCCTAATGATGACAGAAAGGAGATTCCAACAAGCCAAAAGACTACATATATACTGAGCTGACAGATCTGATCAGCCACTTCAAATGATAAAGCAGGAAAAAGCATTCATATGTATGAGTGCTACAGCTTTGAGAAGCTAGAGGTGACGAGATTATGCTGACCAACATCCTCCACAGAAAATACAGACAAGTAGCCTAATGCTGTTCCCCCTAAGAAGCAATCAAGAGCACCCTGCTAAGCTCAGGGGCCCTCCTAGATAGCTCAAAACAGAAACTCCAGAAATCAATCCATGCATCTACAACAACCAACTTATTTTTGACAAAGGAGCTAAAATCAATACCTGGAGCAAGGACAGTCTCTTCAACAAATGGTGCTAGGCAAACTAGATCACCGCATGCAGAAGTATGAAACTAGACCTCTACCTTTTTTCTTTCTGAAAGATTTATTTGATAGTCAGAGTTACACAGAGAGAGGAGAGGCAGAGAGAGAGAGAGAAAGAGAGAGAGAGAGGTCCTCCATCCGATGATTCACTCCCCAAATGGCCGCAATGGCCGGAACTATGCCGATCTGAAGCCAGGAGCCAGAAGCTTCTTCCTGGTCTCCCATGTGGGCACAGGAGCCCAAGGACCTGGGCCATCTTCCACAGCTTTTCCAGGCCATAGCAAAGAGCTGGGTTGGAAGTGGAGCAGCCGGGACTAGAA
The DNA here is from genome assembly GCF_033115175.1 of Lepus europaeus. NCBI lineage: Eukaryota > Metazoa > Chordata > Mammalia > Lagomorpha > Leporidae > Lepus > Lepus europaeus. The sequence goes on from NC_084831.1 coordinate 42,839,322, forward strand.
CCAGCACCCATATGGGATGCCGGCGCTTCAGGCCAAGGTGTTAACCCACTGGCCCTGACCTCTACCTTACACCTTACAAAAAAATCCACTCAAAATTGATCAAAGACCTCAATCTATGACCCAATATCATCAAATTACTAGAGAACATTGGGAAAACTTTGCAAGACATTGGTATAGGCAAAGACTTCTTGGAAAATACTCCAGAAGCACAGACAATCAAAGCCAAAATTGACAAATGGGATCACATCAAACTAAGAAGCTTCTGCAGTGCAAAAGAAACACTCAGCAAACGGAAGAGGCAACTGACAGAATGGGAGAAAACATCTGCAAACTACACAAGTGATAAAGAGTTAACATCCAGAATCTATAAAGAACTCAAGAAATTCAGCAACAACAAAACAAACAATCCAGTTGAGAAATGAACAGTGGACTTGAACAGTAAATTTTCTTTTCTCTTTTTTAAAGATTTATTTCTATTTATTTGAAAGAGAAAGGTAGAGATAGAGACAGAGACAGAGACAGAGAGAGCAAGCGAGTGAAGTGAGCGAGCGAGGTGTGTCTTCCACCTGTTGGTTCACTCTCCAAATGGCTGCAACGGCCAGAAATGAGCTGAACAGAAGCCAGGAGCTTCTTCTGGGTCTCCCATTTGGCCTCCCTAAGGCCATCTTCTACTGCTTTTCCAGGCACATTCACAGGGCGCTGGATTGGAAGTAGAGCAGCCAGGACTCCAATGGGCGCCCATATGGGATGCTGGTGCAGCAGGCTGGGACTTTAACCTGCTGCATCACAGTGTCAGCCCCAAACAGGCATTTTTCAAAAGAGAAAATTCAAATGGACAATAGACACATGAAAAAATGCTCAGGATCTCTAACCATCATGGAAATGCAAATCAAAACCAGAATGAGCTTTTATTTTATCCCGATTAGAATAGTTCTCATAAAAAAATCAACAAACAACAAATGTTGATGAGGATGTGGGGAAAAGGGTACCCTAATCCACTGTTGGTGGGAATGCAAACTGGTCCAGCCACAATGGAAGACAGTATGGAGATACCTCAGAAATCTGAATACAGATCTACCATATGATAAAGCCATCCCACTCATGGGAATTTACCCAAACCAAAAGAAAATCAGCATATAAAAGAGTTAATCTGTACTCTCTCTATTCATTGCACCTCAATTCACAATAGCTAAGATATGGAATCAGCCCAGATGTCCATCAACTGATGACCAGAGAAAGAAATTCTAGTGTATACATGGAGTACTACTCAGCTGTTTAAAAAAAAAAAATCTTTTGCAACATGTAACAATGTAACAAGTGACAAGAAACCTGTTCATAGAAAACAACTGAAAAATTGGGTCTGGTGTTGTAGCACAGCAGGTTAAGCCACTGTAATGTTGGCATCCCATATGGACACTGGTTCAAGTCCTGGCTGCTCCACTTCCAATCCTGCTCTCTCTAATGTGCCTGGGGAAGCAGTGGAAGATGGCCATATATCTGGGTCTCTGCCACCCATGTGGAAGACTGAGTGGAGTTCTGGGCTGCTGGTTTTGGCTTGGCTCAGCTCCTGACATTGGGACCATTTGGGGAGTAAACCAGTGGATGGAAGATCTCAATCTCTCTAATTCTCTCTGCCTTTCAAATAAGTAAAGAAATCTTAAAAAGAAAAAAGAAAACCATAGAAAATTTAATAAATTGGGCAATCAGACAATATTTTGAGGTTTCATTTAAGCGTATTTCTGGCATCACAAAGACTTACTGCATTGATCTCCTGTTGTGAATCTTGCAGGTGCTGCTGAAGGGGTTCCAGCTGGGCTTTCCCTGACTCCACACTCTCCTCTAGTTCTGCTGTTTCTTGCTGGAGGCGGCTTAGCTCTTCTCTAGCTTTGGCCAGTTCTTCTTCATAAGTAGAGATCTGTGATTCCTGACTAGTTAATTCAGCTTTCAGAGATGAGATCTAAGTATGGAGAGGTGAATGAGAAGAAAGGGGGATTAAAAGAAGAAATGTCATTAAAATGTTCCATAATGCAATGCATGTATTTGTTTAGTTTATTATTTTGGTGAGTTTTGGTAGAGAAGGATAATTGGAGGTGGGATAGAGAAGAGTTGAAGGCACAGATCCCACACTTCAAATCCAAACATGGGAAAACAGTACATGAAGTGCCTTTCTAGTTTCACTAAAGAGGGTCTATAATTTCTGAATAGATCTTGCTCAGACTCCCTCAGTGAGGGAATCAGTGCCCAACTGTTGACTATCTTGCCAAAACAAGAACAGCAACAACAAAAAATAGACCATGTGTTCAGATCAGAGGCAACTAAGGTATAGATTTAGGCAGCAGCAGATTTTACCAGCTGGGCTTCCTCAGCACATTTCTTTCTGACTTCTTTGAGTTGCTCCTCCAGTTGGGCTTTCTGCTCATCCAGTTCATCGAGAAGTTCCTGCACTTGCTGTTTCTGGGCCTGTAGTTTTTGTAGATTAGTATTTTCCCTTTGAACTTCATCTTGAAGATCCTTAAATATAAGAAAATCAGATTGCTCTGAAAGACCCTGAACTAGAATTCATCCTCTTATCTCAGGAAGACTTCTGGTAGCCTTCCAGTGATTCCTGCAAAGCAGCACCCTGGAGGCAGAAAGCATGACTCAAAGGGTCAGTTCCCTCTCCCCACATGAGAGAACCAAATTGAGGTCATTCCTCCTGACTCTGGCCTAGCCCAGCCCTGGCTGGTTGGTGCAGGATTTCCTGTAGAAGAAGATAGTCACAAAAAACTGAAACAACATTGAAAAGGAAAAGGAAAAAATCACACCATAAATTTACAAAGGATGGGCCGGTGCTGAGGCTCACTAGGCTAATCCTCCACCTGCGGCACCGGCACACCGGGTTCTAGTCCCGGTTGGGGCACCGGATTCTGTCCCAGTTGCTCCTCTTCCAGTCCAGCTCTCTGCTGTGGCCCGGGAGAGGAGTGGAGGATGGCCCAGGTCCTTGGGCCCCGTACCCGTATGGAAGACCAGGAGGAAGCACCTGGCTCCTGGCTTCGGATAGGCGCAGCGCGCCGGCTGTAGCAGCCATTTGGGGGGTGAACCAACAGAAGGAAGACCTTTCACTCTGTCCCTCTCTCTAATTCTGCCTGTCAAAAAAAGAAAATTTACAAATGATGAAATGTAGATTCCTAATCTATCATTTGAACAGAATCCTTACCCTGACTTCAACCAGGAAAGAACTGGACAATCAAGTCTGCTGTCATTTATGTGTGATTGATGACTGGCTCCAAAATAAAACAGTCAGACTACCAGCCAGAGATACAGAATATTTGCTGCTGGAAAATTTGATGAGCTCCCTGTCCAAGAACCCACAGTTGTAAACTTTCAGGATACCCCAGCACAGTCTCATAACTATGCCATTGCACAGACCTCATTTTGTGCTCAGGGCCTCTGCCTGGTAGAGTTGTCTACTCTGCTCTGGAGACACAGAAAGTTCTCTGTGAACACTATGGATTTTGTGACTCTGATTCTAGATACTCAACAGGAATCATACTGTACTTTGGAGAATCAAGGTAACACAGGTGGTAGCCATTCTCCCAGCAAAGGGACCAGCAATATTTGTTCATCCTTTTTCATCTGTGCAGTATTTTGAGAGTGACAGGTCTGAGACAAGAGAAATCCAGCCTTCCTGGCCTTTCCTTGCACACAATGTTCCTAGCGCCCAGGGAAAGAGGCAGCAGCAGGAGGAGCAGAAGACTCATTTTCATTACCCACTGTATTAAGGACAAGAGTAGAATGGTGGGGGAAGTAATTTTCCACAGCCACAACAATCTCAGAATTACCAAGAGGCACTGCCATTCCTTGATTAGCTTCTAAAACAGCCAACTCATAAGGATTTATGGCTCCAGGTACCCTCCTTCTGTCACAGGAGCAGGGTGTAGGTTGTCAAAGTAATGGAGAGTCCATATTCTCTCAGGTGCCACAAACACCACTCCAAACACTCAGGTCTCCAACAATGCTTCATGAGCAAAATATGCAGCAAGGAGTAGCAGAGAAACCTGGCTATGAAACCCAGCACACCTTTGGAATAAGGAATCTAGCAATGTCTACTGCTGAGACTCAGAATTGTGGCTAGGAAACAGGATTAGACTTTTAAGAGCAATGTACAAGTCATGCCATGGAAAATGAAGGCAAAAGACTCTCCTTGTCAATTTCTGCCCAAAAAGTGCTTTTGATTCCCAATTCAATTTCTTTATGTTCTCCCTCTATATAGATTTTTAGGTTTTCAGTGCTTTGTTTCAGGATTGACAAAATCATGCTTTTCTCCATAACCTGTTTAAGTGGTGATATAAATAGATTTTTCTTATATTAAAGAACAGCATGTTCTTCAAATGGCCCAACTAGCTCATTGTATATTTTCACTTTATGTATTGCTGGGTTCAGGTTGCTAATGTATTATATAAAATGTCTGCATTTATATTTCTGAAGGATATGTTGCACTCAGGTTTTTACTGGTGGTATATCTAGGGTGTTGTATCATGTTAAGCTATCCTTATTATGAGTCAGTTGTGCTACTTCTGTTACTATCTTCTAAAATTTGTATAAAATTGCATTGATTCCTTCATTAAATATTTGAATTTTCAAAAAAAAATTAACATATTTAGTCTCTTTGGGGACAAAGGGGGGTGTTAACAATCTGTCAAGCCTAGCTTAAGGGAAAATAGTCTTGTCTTAGTGTTGGTGGACTAGATTACACATAGCTTTAAACACAATCTTCACTTGAGAATTTCTTTGCTAAACTCTAGACTTTGACCCCCAAGTGCTAAAGTCTGTCTGTGGATGCCTGATGGGCTTCTCAAACATGTGGAAAACAACTCCTGGCATTTCTACCTCAATTTGTTTTAATCTCAATCTTTCCTCTTTCTGTCAAATAAATGGCATCTTCTTTTTCTTTCCATGTGGCAAATTTTAAATGAATCTCTGAGTCACACCAAATGTAAAACTGAACTCCAGGTATATTACAGTCTTGAATGTGAAAGAGAAAACTTTAAAATGTGTAAAATAAAATATAGATCTCAGTAAAAAAAGAGATTTTTTCAAATAAAAGATGAACCATTTTGAAAATGCTATATTTATCTGTGTATTTAATGATAAGAGCTATAGAAACTGAATACATTTTTATATAATGGAAACTTGAGAGAGAGATGAAAACAATGCCAATGTCATTAATGCATGAAATATAGCAGTTAAAATGGCCTGATTTACATATTGTTTGACAACTGGTGTTCCTCTTCTGACCTACAGGAAAATCACTTGATTCTGGTACATTACTATATGACTGGTGATGCAGCACAGAGAGGCTAATTCACTTCATATAAAGGATTCCTTAGGAAAAATGGAGCTTAATTCTCTCCAGGAACCACAGGTGAGAAAGCAGAAGGGATTCAAATTCCAAGGTACACGTTGGCAGACGGTGGATAGAGATCTCAGAGTGGGTGAAATAAAACTGTGAGCACAAATTTATAATCTTTTTTATTACATGTTACCCAAAGTTCCCAATAATCATTTACCAGAATAAGAATCTAAGAATAATGGAAGAAAAACATATTATAAGAAGTCTTTGAATTATTGTATGTGTAACAAGACAGCACCATCATCATAATAGCAAATATTTAAAATGGTACCTACAATCAATGGCCATACCACCCTGAATGCACCTGAACTTATATAAAATGGTACCTACAAAAGTAAAGAACTAGTCCATATCAACTCATTTATAAGCCACATGACAGATCTACGAGGTAGGTACTAGTATTACTCACATTTATTAGAGGAAAAAACTGAAGAACAGATGAGCTATAACTTGTCCAAAGTTATAGTTGACAAGCAAAGCTTTCAGTCTAGGTTCTGACTCCACTGTCTAAGTTCTTAACCACTGTGCCATAAAATGCCTGAAAACTAAATGTCTCACACATATGTAATATTTTTCAAATAAACAGATACTTCTGTGATTAAAGAAAAATTGAACAATGTTTTTAATAATTATTTTGTCTCATATTTCCTCAACCAACTAATCTAAAAAACTACAATTGTATTCCTTTTAAAATGCCAACACAATAGATGATCGTAACTCTTCCAGTGCTAACACTCATGTGTCTATGCAATTATAGTTCTGTAATGATGAGCTTCTCTAGTAACCCATAATTAATATACTAGCACTCCTAAGTTTTGAACCTTGCATGCACTGTTATTGTTCCAAATTCAAATACGGCAATATAGCTTTAGATTCATACAAGGAATTGGTTCTCAATAAACTCATTCTGAATGTATAAAATGACTTCAGTCTCTGTGTTGCTCAGTAGAGTAACTTCAAATTTATCTTTGACTTTCTCAGTTCATACATGCCCTATACAGCCTATCTTAAAATTTCTCTTTAAGATCTTAACAAAGCTCCCATGATCTCTCTCTTGACTGATTTATCTTTGTTTATTCCTACTTCAGATAACCAAATCTTAAAAAATAACTCACTACAAAAGGGATTTCTTTAATCATTGTTATGTTTGAAATATGAGAGTACTTCAAAAAGTTCATGGAGGGACCGGTGTTGTGGCGTAGTGGGCTAAGCCTCCGCCTGTGGCACTGGCATCCCATATATACGGGCACCAGTTTGCTTCCTGACTGCTCCTCTTCCAATCCAGCTCTCTGCTGATAGCCTGGAGAAGCAGTAAAAGATAGTCCAAGTGATTTGGCTCCTGCATGCACGAGAGAGACCCAGAAGAAGCTCCTGGCTCCTGGCTCCTGGCTTTAATCGACCCAGCTCCGGCCATGTGGTCATTTGGGGAGTGAACCAGTGGATAGAAGACCTTTCTCTCTCTCCCTCTCTTTGTAATTCTACTTCTCAACAGATAATTAAAAAATCTTTTTTTAAAAAAAGTTCGTGGATGGGCCAGCGCTGTGACGTAGCAGGTAAGGCCACTGCCTGCCGTGCCGGCATCCCATATGGGTGCTGCTTTAAGTCCCAGCTGCTCCACTCTGATCCAGCTCTCTGCTATGGCCTGGGAAAGCAGTGGAAGATGGCCCAAGCCATTGGGTCCCTGCACCTGCGTGGAAAGACTGGGAGGAAACTCCTGACTCCTGGCTTCAGATTGGCGCAGCTGTGGTTATTGCGACCAATTTGGGGAGTGAACCAGTTGCTAGAAAACCTCTCTCTGCCTCTCCTTTTCTGTGTAACTCTGACTTTCAAATAAATAAATCTTAAAAAAAATTCATGGAAAATATTTAAAAGAAAGTTTACTCTGGATTTTGAAGTTCATCCTTTTTCCACAATACTCCTTTTCCACAAACTTTTTGAAAACCTTTTTGTATGTTATGGTTCCTTTATCTGTAGGACAAAGTAACTGTTTTAACAAGATGAACCAGGACCCTTAATTGTAGGACCTAAATTATCTTCTTTCTTCTACTACCTTCTTTTCCTCATATTCATCTGTGACCTAGCCTCAGCAGACCCTGGTCTTTCCCAATAGACAACACATATCTATTTGCCTGTGCCTTTCCCCAAATCATTCACTCTGTTTTCTGAACCTTCACTATCTAGAAATTTACTATTCATTCTTCAAGCTCAGACAGATTTAATCTCTTCTGACCAACCTTGGGCTTCCTTGTGATCTTATAGCAATTTGCTCCTAACCTCTGTTGTCACTGTATCGTCACCTACTATACAGATTCAGTTATCTCTGAATTAAAAATTGCTGAAGGACAGAGATCATGCTTCATATTTTCCTGTTTTCCAAAATCTGTACAATATCCAGCACTTCCCATGGAATTAAGTAAGCAATCATTATAAATATCACAGGATTTTAATATCAGAGAAAACTAATGTGCTTGAGATTGACAAAAAGAAATAAGATAACATGAAAAGCTTCACTGGGTATTTAAACTATAACTAAACAATAACCTCAAACTTACTTGTTAAATGCTTTTAAAAAAATTTAAATGGTCATTTGCTACTTTACGATGGAAAGATGTTCAGAGATGTGCTGTTAGGTGATTTCATTATTTTGCAAACAGAATATATTTACAAACCTATGACAACTGTAATAGCACTTAGCCATAAAAATTTATGGGATCATCATCATATATTTGGTCAATACTTTGCTAACTGAAACATCATTATGTGGCCCATAACTGTAATATCTACTTTTTTTTTTTAACTTTTATTTAATGAATATAAATTTCCAGTGTACAGCTTATGGATTACAATGGCTTCCCCCTCCCATAACTTCCCTCCCACCCGCAACCCTCCCCTCTCCCGCTCCCTCTCCCCTTCCATTTGCATCAAGATTCATTTTCAATTCTCTTTATATACAGAAGATCAATTTAGTATAAAGATTTCAACAGTTTGCACCCACATAGAAACACAAAGTGAAACATACTGTTTGAGTACTAGTTATAGCATTAAATCACAATGTACAGCACATTAAGGACAGAGATCCCGCATGAGGAGCAACTGCACAGTGGCTCCTGTTATTGACCCAACAAATTGACACTCAAGTTTATGGCACCAGTAACCATCCTAGGCTGTCGTCATGAGTTGCCAAGGCTATGGAAGCCTTCCAAGTTTGCCGACTCTGATCATATTTAGACAAGGTCATAAAAGACAGAGTGAGGATAGTAACCAATGATCCTAAGAGTGGCATTTACCAGGTTTGAACAATTATACAGCATTAAGTGGGGAAGAGGACCATCAGTACACACAGGTTGGGAGTAGAGCCATTGGTGGTAGAGTAGAGGTTATGATTACAAAGGAATGAGGCCCAAGTGCACTAGACAGGACCTAGAACAAAGGACAGAGTCATTATTAGAGGAGCTAAGAAAGGTGCTGTCTAAACTACAATTAAGTTTTCTGATTGAGAGGCAAATAGAACCTGATAGAAGGGGCTTGATAATAATCTGGTGGGCTTTAGGCCTTGTAAATTCAGAGGCCCAGACCTATCTATCTCTTCACATGGGGTATATCCTAAGGGAGGTGTGAACCTCCTAGGGGAAGGCACTCTGTTGACTTTCATTACTTGGCTGGCCTGGGAGGAGAGCTGGCCAGGTAAAGGCAAGGGGCATCTCTAACAAGAAATTTACAGTTCTGCCTGCAATGTTGCTGACCCTACTTGACCATACCCTCAGCTGCAGTTGTCACCAATCAGGGAAAACAAATGATATTTGTCTCTTTGGGACTGGCTTAATTCACTCAGCATGATGTTTTCCAGATTCCTCCATCTTGTTGCAAATGACTGGGTTTCACTGTTTCTTACTGCTGTATAGTATTCTATGGAGTACATGTCCCATAATTTCTTTATCCAGTCTACTGTTGATGGGAAATATTATGTAGGATCTCTGTCTTTAATGTGCTGTACACTCTTATTTAATGCTATAACTAGTACTCCAACAGTATTTTTTTTCACTTTGTGTTGCTATATGGGGGCAAACTGTTGAAAACGTTACCTAATATATACTAAACTGATCTTCTGTATATAAAGAGAATTGAAAATGAATCATGATGTGATTGGAAGGGGGGAGGGAGCGGGAAAGGGGAGGGTTGTGGGTGGGAGGGAAGTTTTGGGAGGGGGAAGCCATTGTAACCCATAAGCTGTACTTTGGAAATTTATATTCATTAAATAAAAGTTTAATAAAAAAAAGATTATTTATTTATTTATTTGAGAGGCAGATTTACAGAGTGAGGGAGAAACAAAGGTCTTTCATCTGCTGCTTTACTTCTCGAACAGCTGCAACGGTCGGAGCTGTGCTGATTAGAAGCCAGGAGCAAGGAGCCCACCCTTGAAAAATTCTTATAATTTAGCTATAAAGTATTTTTTAAAAATGCCGCTTGTACACCTAAAGTTACTAGCTTTGGAATATAAACCATTACAAATACCATACTTTAGGAATAAAATTCTTATATAGTTTATACATAACAACATGCTAGCCTCAAAATAATTAAAAAAAAATGCTAGAAAGAAAAAGTTTTTTTCTTTTTCCTTTTAACTACAAATGTTCAAGGTTGAGAATAAAAAAAGTTTATATATCCCCATCAACAAATACTCTAGTATAGTATAATTTCTCCCCCACCTTCACATACCAAGAAAAATCTAGGACTTTACCTTTCTAATAACATTTAGTCTTTACAATGAGATATAATTTTGATGTCTTCAAAATTCTGATTTTTTTCAAGAAAAAAAGATTTATTTTAAAGGGCCATACAATATTTTAAAAGTTTAGGCCAGTGCTAATTTTTAGAAGTTGAATACAAAGGTATATACATAATGACCACAAATAGTATGAAGTCATTTTTGTGTTTTCACAGAAAGTACAACAAAATGCTAACAAGGGGTCTCCCTAGTAAGGCTTCTTTTTAAAAGATACTTTTATAAATTTACTATGAATCCATACTTCTATAATCAGGAAATGTCAGCGTTGCTGTTTTTTAAGTATATCTCTGTTGGTTTCACACCAATATAAAAATATTCTGATGTGACTGAATTTTTATGTAAGAACTACCAATAATAGACCGATGTTCGTTTCCTTTAATAAACTGAGCCACTTTTCAAAACAGTGTTCTTGGTGAGCAACTTAAACATAACATCAGAACACATTCTTATGTAAGAGGAAAGGGAATAAACAAATTGGTATAATATTTACTCATTCCTACTCTTTCTCTTCCAAAGAGCAAACATTCATCATATTTCCCAACCTTCTACCTTTTCTTATTTCTTAGCTGCAGTAAAAATCCACATGGTAACATGAAAGTACAGGCCTTAATGGAAAGACTATTGAGAAAATATCCCACATTAGTGAGATACTTCAAGAAGGATAAACATCTCTACTAAAATTTATTGTAATTAATGCTTCTTCATGCCTATTTCTAAATTTAAAAAATTATCTTTATAAAAATTTGGACACTAATCCATATACAAAAGGGTCTTCTTCAGTAAGAAGAGTTAAATCATTAAACTGTACAAATCAAAAATAGCAGTTGCAAATATACATGCTAACAAGAATAAGAATGACATTTCACTATTTGTTTCATTATTTGTAAGGTTACCCATCATTAAATGCAATTTCCATATCAATATCAACATATACTTGGCTATTTTATTTTGATTCATTATTTGCTTATCCTGACACTAAATTAAAGTAACAGATAAACATCTCCCACCTTTAGTCCTCTTTCCTCCTGTCATGCCCTTAACTAGGATAGTGGCAGGTTTTCTTAGCAAACAGTTCCCCCTATTGAACTTTGATATTTTTCTTTTAACCTAAGGTGTATCCTCTGGGAACATCCTCTCCTGGGTCAGTACATGACCTCAGCCCCATCAAATGCCAGCTCCTTAACTGAATGACTGAAGACGTTGCAGACGCCCTTCCTAGTTCTCCATTTTCCTTGATCATATTCTACTTGCCTACCAGGGCCAGTGACAGCAATATAAAGGAGGGTATTATGCACTAGAGAATGACAGGGAAGAAGTGAATAAGACTAGTGTAATAGGCTACCAAGGTTTGTTTTAGGAAAATATCAAACAAGTCACACCTAAGGTATCTCATCCAAGAATGATGGGATATTTGACTGGAAATCTAGGCTTCATTTAAAAAGAAATTTCAGAGGAAAAGTCCTGTCTTCTAGGAATTACTTTAGTTATTGAAAAGGACAAACTCAGGGCCGGCGCAGTGGCTCACTTGGTTAATCTTCCACCTGCAGTGCCAGCATCCCATATGGGCGCTGGATTCTAGTCCTGGTTGCTCCTCTTCCGATCCAGCTCTCTGCTGTGGCCCGGGAGGGCAGTGGAGGATGGCCCAAGTGCTTGGGCCCTTGCACCCACATAGGAGACCAGGAGGAAGCACCTGGCTCCTGGCTTTGGATCAGTGTGGGCCATTTGGGGAGTGAACCAATGGGAGGAAGACCTTTCTCTCTGTCTCTCTATAGCTCTACCTGTCAAAAAAAAAAAAAAAAAAAAAAAAAGGAAAAGAAAACCAAAGGACAAACTCATTCCCTCCCTACATGACAGGAAGTGGTACAGAAAAGTGAAGTTAAAATTTATTTTTTAATATTCATTTCACTTGAAAGACAAAGGTAGAGAGACAGACAGACAGACATGGAAAGACAGAGAGATATTCTATCAAGTGGTTCACTTCCCAAATGGCTCCAAGGACCAGGGCTGGGCCAAATTGAAGCCAGGAGCTTGGAACACCATCCAGCTCTCCCATGTGGGTGTCAGGGTCCCAAGTAGTTAGGCCATTTTCTACTGCTTTTCCAGGAGCATTAGCAGGGAGCTGAATCAGAAGTGGAGCAGCTGGGATTCTAACTGGTACTCATGTGGAGTGCTGGCATCACATGATGCTGTGCCACAATGCCAGTCCCAGAGACAAAATTTAAATACATATATAAAACTCTTACACATATAAAAGAATAAAATAATTCACTTTAGCAACCCAAGTCAGATTTACAACTGAAGAAATAACTTAAGAAACTTTTCAAGTATCAGCAACATGCATGTTTGTTTCAGATAAATTACAAAAAAAAAAAAAAAAAGGGTAGTTTAAACTCCCCAAATCCACCTGAGTTTACATGTACTTACACTACTGTATCTATAGCAGAATTACTCAGTGAACAAATAAACTATCACTGTAGTAATCTCATAGAAGGTGCTATCAGTTTATTTCAAAGACTCCAAAAACTCTATAGACTAACCCTAAAGTAGAAATAATCAGATACATTCATTATGTTAGCCTACTATTCAAAATGCAAATCATAGGATTATTCTTAATATAAGAAAATGCATTAACTACAGAATGAGATATTGCAGCCAACCAAAAAAAAAAAAAAAAAAAAAAAAAAAGAGAAGACTATCAAACGAGGGTATGTGTTAGAAAACCCCACTAACAGCCTGTCTTTATTTCCCAATCATATGTTTCCCCAAATGTTCCAAAGAGCATCACTGATAGGAAAAGAATGTTGAGCTCATGATCTAATTTTATTTTCAGCTAAAATAAGTCATTCCTCTTCATCTAAGGAAAAAAACAACTATATGAATTAAAATGAAAAAAAAAAAAAGGGACAATGACTGAATTACTGGATCTTTACTGAAGTACAAGTGAAAGCTTCTTTTGCATAAGAGCAGTATGAGCATCATGGAAAAGCGTGACTCTTCATATGTCCTGTTCTCAATCCTTTCTACCTATAGTTTCTAAGTGCATCTTGTCCTATTTTTAATTTCATGCATAATAACAAAGCTTTTTCATTTCTATTGTGAACAGTTTCCTTAAATTTACTTCCATCTAACAATACATTAGCAAATACAGAAGATAAGATCCAAAATACCATTATGAAGTTCAAGGAATTAAAAAATGAGTTAGTGGATAGTGGAATCTATATATGTACACATCAAACTGGCACTGTAAGATAACACACAATATACACCATATATGTGGATACACATTACTCTGACAGTGCCAGGAAAGATCAGTGTATACTAAAGAGACAAAGAAGATGGAGAAAAGTGATGGTACCTGATCTGAGCTTTAAGCATAAGTGGAATTCACAAAAACAAGGAGGTAGATTGCAGCAATAAAAGGTCTTTAGAGTAGGAGCAAGAAAAACATATATAACGAATATATGACACACAGTTAAGAGTCAGATAATCAGAAAATAACTAGAATAGCAGGAGAGTTCACATTCCATCTTGTTTTGGTAATCCTAACATGCCCTGTGAGGTAAGACACCCTCTCCTCACTAACGATGGCAGTGGGCATCAGTGAAGATTTCCATACCTGAGAGCTGGTTTGGGAAGAAAGGCAAGAGACAATGGGCTTTAAGCACACACAATCTAACTTTAAAATTTCAGATGGTAGGTGACACAAGGGTCAACAGTGAGGAAAAAAACAGCAATATTAAAGTTCAAACTTTAAGCCAATTTCTTTCAACAAGTTAAGACTCATTTTAGATATACAGACTTTGAAATGATTCAATGGGTAACAAGAGATGTGGGACTGGCACTCAATAGAGTTGAGAGGTTGATAAATAGTTGGGAGTTATCTGCATATGGATGGCAGAGAATATGGAGAAGAAAGGAAAGGGAACACACACACACACACACAGTCTGTCCCTTGCAAAGGCAACAGAGACAGGGTCAGAGAGGTAAGAAGATAACTAGGAAAGCACAACCCAGGAAAAAGTAACCAATACAGGAAGGACAAACAAATTCACCCGAAAGATTACTGTTGGCCCTGGGTGGAGAAACAGCTGTTATAAACAGTAGACTATCAAGGGTTACTGAAAAGACAGGAAGGTGGAAACGGCCACACAAAGCAATAAAAGGAGAAAAACACAGGTTGGGAGCTAAGGTAGCAATAAGACCCCATAAAGGATTATTTTCAAATTGAGGAACTCCATATACAGAGAGCCATGTGCAGAGATAAAAGTCGCAGAAGAAACAGCTTGAAGAGGAACACAGGACAATAAAGAGATGACTGTTGGGTATAGGATAATAAAATCAACCAAGGGGCCAGCACTGTGGTATAGTGAGTAAAGCCACTGCCTGCAGTGCTGGCATCCCATATGGGTGCTGGTTTAAGTCCTAGCTGCTCTACTTCAGATCCAGCTCTCTGTGATGGCCTGGGAAAGCAATGGAAGATGGCTCAAGTGCTTGGGCCCCCACACCCATGTGGGAGACCCAGAAGAAGCTCCTGGCTCCTGGCTTTGGATCAGCCCAGCTCTGACTTCTGCAGTCATTTAGGGAGTGAACCAGTGAATGGAAGATTCTCTCTCTCTCTCTCTCTTCCTCTCTCTCTGCCTCTCTGTAACTCTGCCTTTCAAATAAATAAATTCATCTTTTAAAAAATCAATCAAAATGAAGGTGCCAATCATCCTGTGAGGCACTTTACCCATATTTTTTCATTTGATTCTTACATGACCTCTATAAAGTGTTTGGAATTTGTATTATTCTAAATTATAGAGGAAAAACCCAAGATGTAGAGTGGTTAAACCACAAACCTATAAAGTGGCAGAGCAAGGAAATGTAGTGAGTCTGACACCAAACTGCTATAAATCTCTCTGTAAAACTGAATAAAATATACATATGAATGTGAATTCCTAAATATTTATTGATTAATCAGAAGAAAAATGTTGATAAGCCTGTAGATAGGCAGTTTAAGATAAGAAAGAATGTAGGTCTATCTAATCAGTTATACCCTCACCAAAAAAAAAAAAAAAAAAAAAAGCCCAAACCATAAACATTTGAGCTTAGTTTTCCCATAAAACTTGATAAAAAAAGTAGTGTACCTCAAACAAGCTAACAATCCTCATCTCATGAAATGAAATGTGAAATCATCATTAGAAAAATTTCAAACTTTTTCAAATTTGTAGTTCATGTAAATATAGATAGAAAACAAATTTAGAACTTACGCAGATTATTTTAACTGAATTAGGAAGACTAAACATAAAACAACAAGAAAATGTTAAGCCTTTTGGCTTTGAAAGTTTGCTTTCTGTGCTTGAGATACACACTGATTTAATAACTTTTTGTGATTTTATTAGATGGAAAAACAGAGAAAACTCAGAAAAGCCAAATTTTGATTAAGCACTCACTGATAGGTCAAAATTCCCTTCCTTCTCTTCCCTGATGCATTCATTTTGTCATTTCTTATTAGCATCATAATTAGAAAGCATGGTCACAAAGAAGCAATGAAATAATTCTGCTATTTATTTATAGCTCTAGTAAATTTTCTTTTGCCAGAGAAACTGAGAAGTACGTACTGAGGGCTGAACTTATCCATTTTAATTACTCATGTTATTCTTAATCTGTGCCTCATTATCTTAACTCAATAGGTAATGAAATTTACTTATTACCACTTCTGATTGTCTTGTGCTTCAAAAAAAACTAAAAATGACAACTAAATGAAAAGTTTTAATTACTTTGTAATTTAATTACTATGTCAATTAATCATGTCATGACCATGGATAATGCACAGATACCTCTCTTAGGGTTGAATGAATGATGATTCTACTATCCCCAAAGCTTTAATCTATTGCTCTTTTTCAATGAATTTATGTTCAAACATGCCTTATACTTACAGTACATGGTGCAGAAAAATTCAACAATTGGGACCTCCTGTGCTAATCATACATTTTGGATATCACAAAGCTTTACAGTAAGGACAAGTGAGTCATGGAGAGATTCTGCTTGACAACAAAACTTCTATAAGAAACCAAACATTCAAAGAGAGCCCACTTAGCCAGAAGGGAAAAGTTTACAGTGGCCTTCTAAACTGGCTATTTAAATTTACATTCTCAAAAGAGAAAAACAATCAACAGGTAGATGTACTCAAATAACAAAATACTGCCTTATCCCCAAAACCTATATACTTTAAAATAGTGACTCCTAAATTTAGGAACTATACAAGACTATATTAGTAAGTATATCTATTTCTTCAGACGGAGAACATTTTTGTAAGTAATTTTATCTTCCATTCTTTAACTATTTCAGCAATAACTGTTTAAAGTCTGTAACTTTTTTGTGTATCTTCAGAAGCTCAAAAATTGCATAAAAATAATGTAATTCAGGTAACCAACCCACCTGCTCTCCTTCCCCAAATCTCATTACCAGAGGAAAATTGGAGGTAATCTCTTTGACTTTTACATTGGTTGCAAGTAAATACAATAAATTCATTTACCCAATCAGAGAATTACTTCCTAAGAATAGGTCTCTGACTAAATCATTCTCTCCACCCTAGCACAGTCCACCTGACCAACAGACTCTAACAATATCCTACACCAAAACAAAACAACGGAGCTAACAATTCTGAGCATTCATCTATTTAAAACCATTAGGACAAGCAGGGAAACCCAACATCCAAATAACGCATTAAAAAATGCCCACCCATACTCTCTTTCTGGCAATTACTTCCAGAAGGTGCTTCTACATCCAGTATCCTTTTTGTACTATGCAGCATTCAGGAAACATGGCCCAATAACATGGCTACATGTATTACTTACTGCTCTAAATAAAACACTGCCCAGTGTTCTATATTTCAAATGTATGAAGCTTCTCTTTTTATCATTTCCCAAATATAAGCTGAGAATTTATCTTTCCTATTTGTAAAATGAAACTACCCAACACTGCACTTAGTGAAAATGATTTAATCTCCTTATGCCAAAGTTTAAGATATTTTAGCTACTAAGCTACTGAAAAAATGCTATTTTAAATTTTTCTGTATCATCTGCCACTCTACCAGCATTGTAAGAAATAGCCCTTTGAAATACTAGATCTTCTAGCTAACAAAATCTCCATGCATGAAAAAGCAATTTGGTTTTACATGATGATGCCTATGATATGATCTCATTTAATTTTATTGCTGTAATAATATTCACATGGTAAGCCATTCAAAGTTGCCTTTAATGATATAATATGCAGGTAAATATTATTTAAAAACCAGTTTCAAAACTAGAAATCCACACCAAAAAATACTGCTTTCTCACTGCAGTGCAATCTTTACAGGCCAGAATTCAAAGTAAGAACAATCATTTTGCAAAAGATAAACATTGATACCATACAAATAGTAGGTATTCCCTTGACCTAATACCATATCCATCAAATAATAAGTGACCCGATACATTTAAAATGAACACTCCTGCATCAGAAATAGCATACTGAATTTTATGTTCCACTTACCTGCACCTCGCTTGTTCTCTGTTTAATAGTATCTTCTTTCTCCTTAAGGTCCTGTTCCACATTATTCTTTTCCCTAGAAGACCAGCAAACAATGCAAGAATATTTGAGAACATCAGCTACAGCTGGTATGGTTATCCATCCTCCTAATCCTGAATCGCTTTTTAAATACATAGTGAAACATTCAATCTTTAAACGAAGGGCAGATTTTTCTACCCTCTTAATTATTTATGGATTAGAAATCAATATAAAGCTCTGTTGTAAAAAAAAATTGCTTTCTCACTAAAATGTGGTGAAAAGAGAATAGATTAAAAAAGGAAGAAGAGAAAAACAATCAATGAAACACTCAGGTTTCACTGATCTCACTGTTGCTATAGAAATACTGTCCAATGAAAATTGCTGGTGAAGAAAAGGAGGGGTTGCATCAGCTCTTTAAGCTTAACCCTTAAGTATCACTGTCACATTAAATGAAAATGGCTAATAGAAACAATCAACAATATTAAGGAAAAAGACCTGCAGTGAATGCTAATTTCCCCTTAAATTACAGTGTGCACCAATTTAAAAAATGAAACAGAGAAAATGGAAAAGACTGTTAATATGCAAGCAATTTGCACTATCAAATATCATATT
This sequence comes from Lepus europaeus, assembly GCF_033115175.1. Taxonomy (NCBI): domain Eukaryota; kingdom Metazoa; phylum Chordata; class Mammalia; order Lagomorpha; family Leporidae; genus Lepus; species Lepus europaeus. The sequence continues at coordinate 42,857,642 of NC_084831.1, forward strand.
TGCTCAAAAATGCTATTTTAGGATCACTTACCAAGCCCAATTGATCAAATATATAGAATATATACTACACTTCAAAAGAATCAATCACATTTATCTCATCTACACTTCAAACTGAAAACACTTGGCTCCACTTTACTTTGAAACAATATCTAAATTCTAAGCTTTGATGAAAGCTAGGTTCCAATGAATGAATCCCAAGCAACTCTAAATTCAGAATTAAAAAAATAAAACTATTTCTTTTGATAAACCAAATATAACTGCTCACTTGTAGTGAAATTTCATAGACACACACTGCTCTCTTTTTCTTTTTCTAGAAAATGAAGAAAAAGTCCATAGAATTCTGCAGCAATATATTTTGGGGTGGAGGGAAAGACTCAAGAATGCAATAGGGAGGAGAGGGGTGGGATGTTTAGCATTTAAGAAGTCCTCCAGTCCATTACTGCAGAGTTTCTCCTGAGAGCTTCATGGCTATATTTCAGTTTCTGACCCTAACAAAATCCAAATGTGAGCTCAGATTCCATTTAGCTCTGGCATAAAGGAAAGTGAGACAATTATACAAAAGGTGATACCTAAGGGACAAAGACATGCTTCATTTATTCTTCTCACATTTTTAAGCTGACATTTTAAATGTAGACAAAATCTGTTTTGGATACATAGACAGTGCTCTTAGGATTTGTATGGAACAGAAAAAACACACAAATAAACCTATTTGTATAATCTTAAACAATTGAGAAAGCCAAGGAGCTCACTAACCATTTGTCAGAGGGGTTGCAATGTGGGTCACGATTCGTGAAGATTTTAAACAGTCCCTTACCACGGCGGATCATTGTTGAGCCCTGTTCTTTCCATACCTCAATTTACTTATTACGCAAAGACCATCACCCTCTCTCCACCTTTTCATATTAGGTAAAATAAAAAAATAGAAAATATTGGAAAAAAGTCTAAAAAAACTCACAAATTCTGAAAGCCTAATAATGCAAATTTTTTTCTTTCCTCCTTTTGTGAACAGATTTTCAGATTTGTGAACTGTTTTCAGTCCTGCTGCAGCATGTCAGATAAGCCACATGAAAATCTAGCCACTTCTCCCAATCCCAAATCCTCAGAGGCATTCCACATAAGGTCAATATCAATTCAGCTCCTCCCTTGCAACACTTCAAGTAGAAAACGTTACACAGTACCACAGACCAACACTACACACATCAGTGTGAATTCTTTCTGCTCTGCTGTTAACTGCTGCTACTGACAGTGCCTGCTCAGAACAAGTGTCTGTGCAGGAACACAGAGCTGTAAGAAAGCAGAGAGCTGTCTTAAAGTAGCCAAGACAGAAGAAATGTGAGAGCAAAAGAAGGAAGCTCACTGGTGAAAACAGAAAACACGTTACAGAGGACTCAGCACTACCCGGCAAACACAATCTACATCTGAGTAAAATGGAGAAAGTGGAAGAGCACCAAATTTTCGTCAGAATTTGGGGTGTTTGGGGGAGGGGAGGAATGATGGTGACATCTCTAAAACACAACCCAAAGACCACCTCCATAAATAAAATATGGGAATCTTTTAGGCATTAGTTTCTCCTAGTACAGAATCAATGACATTTAGCTTTCAATTCATGTTTATTTAATAAAATTCTGATCTCATAGCTCTTTTTATTATCAAAACCAAGTACCATGATATACATTGCAAATAAAAAAACTTTATTTAAAAAGATTAAAATGTTCACTTTTATCACCTTCTATGAAAAATATTCAAAGGAAAATCTGTCCTACACACCAGACTGACAATCAAATAGTTTTCTTGCTTACTTAAGACTAAAATTTTAGGGACTAAGCTGTAACACAGTGGGTAAAGCCACCAACTGCAGTGCCGGCATCCCATATGGACGCCAGTTTGATACCCGGCTGCTCCACTTCAGATCCAGCTCTCTGCTAAAGACTGGGAAGGCAGCAGAAGATGGCCCAAGTCTTTGGGTCCCTGCACCCATATGGGAGGCCTGGAGCAGACTCCTGGCTCCTGGCTTTTGACTGGCCCAGCTCCAGCCATGGCGGCCATTTCGGGAGTGAGGCAGCAGATAGAAGACCTCTTTCTCTTTCTCTCTCTGCCTCTGCCTTAGTAGCTCTGCCTTTCAAATAAATCAATCATTAAAAAAAAAAAAAAAAAAAAGGCTACAATTTTAGGGTCAATGTTGTGGCGTAGTAGGCTAAACTTTGCCTGTAGTGCTGGCATTCCATATGGGTACCTGGGTACCAGTTTGATTCCTAGCTTCTTCTTCTTCTTCTTTTTTTAATTTGACAGGTAGAGTTATAGATAGTGAGAGAGTCAGACAGAGAGAAAGGTGTTCCTTCCATTGGTTCACTCCTCAAATGGCCGCTACAGCTGGCACTGCGACAATCCGAAGCCAGGAGCCAGGTGCTTCTTCCTGGTCTCCCACGTGGGTGCAGGGGCCCAAGCACTTGAGCCATCCTCCACTGCCCTCCTGGGCTTTTCCCAGCTTCTCCTCCTCCAATCCAGCTCTCTGTTTACAACCTGGGAAAGCAGTCGAAGATGGCCCAAGTGCTTGGGCCCCTGAACTCACATGGGAGGCCAGGAGGAGGCTCCTGGCTTCTGGCTTCAGATTGGCCCAGCTCTGGCTGTTGCGGCCATTTGAGGAGTGAGCCAGCAGAAGGAAGACCTTTATCTTTGTCTCTTCCTCTCTGTCTGTAATTCTGCCTCTCAAATAAATAAGTAAAATCTCTAAAAAAAGAGGCTACGATTTTAGAGATGCAAATTGTTATTCTGCTGTCTTATCCTTAGCATCTTTATCCTTCTCATTAGAAGCAAGTGGAAATATTGAAACATACATTTAGGTGCAATAAGGAACTGTGGTCATTTTTTCATTCTGGTCTCTCAAACATGAACAGTTTTCTGAAGGCGAAAGATGTAAAAAAGCATTCTGTTTAATATTAGTCATTAAAAAACTTAATTCTCTTTTCAAGGATCTGTGCCACAATTAAAAAAAAAAAGCATTTATAGGCAGATTTCCAAGGAGTCCACTACTAAATGTGAATAAGACTGATGTAAAATGTGTGTAAAAAAATCAATGGGTGATGCGGCAGGCATTTGGTTAACACCCCACTTGGGATACCCACATCACACAACAGAGTTCCTGGGTTCGAGTCCTTGCTCCACTCCTGATTCCAGTTTCCTGCTAATGCATACTCAAGGAGGCAGCAGGTGACAGCTTACGAGAGGTCCCTGCCACCCACACGGGAGAATCACTTCATGTGTATCCAGAGATTGTAGATATTTCAGGAGTGAACCAACATATGCAAGACCAATGAATTTTTTTCTGTTTCTCAAATAAAATAATTAAAAAATCAGTATATATATTTTTATAAAGATTTATTTATTTATTTGAAAGGCAGAGTTACAGAGAGAGAGAGAGAGACAGAGACAGAGACAGAGAGAGAGGTCTTCCATCCACTGGTTCACTCTCCCAATTGGCTGCAATGGCCAGAGCTTTGCTGATCCGAAGCCAGGAGCCAGGAGCTACTTCCGGGTCTCCCACACGGTTGCAGGGGCCCAACGACTTGGGCCATCTTCCACTGCTTTCCCAGGCCATAAGCAGAAAGCTGGATCAGAAGTGGAGCCACTGGGACACGAATCGGATGCTGGCACTGCAAGCTGCGGCTTTACCAGCTATGATACAGCGCTGGCCCCTCAGTATAGATCTTGCCCAAAGCCCAAACTAACATTTATTTTTAATGTCATGACAGAAAAAGATATTTCCTTCAATTTAGTAATTTCCAAAAAATGGAAAGGAAAATATAGAATCCATCTTCCAATTGAGACAACTTCTCTAGCCCTATCCATCCTAAAAAAAAAAAAAAACAAAACAAAAGTACCAAAGCTGTAGAAACCTAGTAAGAAGTGGACAAAGCTTTTCACAAGGATAGGCAGGCTCAGGAACCTTAAGTCCGTGTGATTCACTTCCATTTTCCCAGGCTCTGTTCATGGGGAGAAGGGAGTGAGCCATCTGTCATTGTTACAATTCCAATATTATCATGGATAACAAGATTAAATCACCTTCAAAGTCCTTCCAAGATAGTTTTATGCCTTTTTTCTCTGAACACAAGCATCTACTGTTTTCTAACCAGAAAAAAAGTAAAAAGTAGCAATAATTAGAAATTAGAAAGCTGCAAAAACTTAAAAAGATGTACTTTTCAATCTTGAGATTTATTTATAAAAATTCTTTTGGTGCACATTTAACCCAAAAAAATGCCTATTTGTAAGTAGCTTAAATACCAATTTTTTACAACTTAACAGAAAAATACATGGTATTTTCATTCTGCAGTCTTCATTAAAATATATAGATTTTTTTGTATTTAATTTTTTTTTTTTTTTTAATTTGAAAGGCAGAGTTAGAGAGGCAGAGGCAAAGAGAGGTCTTCCATCTGCTGGTTCACTCCCCAGATGGCTGCAACGGCCAGAGCTGTGCCAATCTGAAGCCAGAAGCCAGGAGCCTCCTCTGGGTCTTCCAGGCAGGTGCAGGGACCCAAGGACTTGGGCCATTCTCCACTGCTTTCTGAAGCCAGAGCAGAGAGCTGGATCGGAAGTGGAGCAGCGGGGACTTGAACCAGTGCCTACATGGAATGCGGGCACTGCAGGCAGCAGCTTTACCCACTGCACCACAAGGCCAGCCCCAGTATACAGGTCTTACAGAAAGCAAGGAAGGCTAGCGCTGAGGCCCAGCAAGTCTGCCTCTGGTACCAGTATCCCATATGGGTGCCAGAGATTCCCGGCTGCTCCTCTTCTGAGCCAGCTCAGAAGCCTGGGAGAGCAGTGGAAGATTGCCCAAGTGCTTTGGCCACTCTACCCATGTGGGAGACCCGGAGGAAGTTCCTGGCTAGTAGGTTCAAATCGGCCCATAGGTCCAACTGTTGTGGTCATTTAGGGAGTGAACCAGCAGATCAAAGACCTCTTCTCTCTGTCTCTCCCTCTCTCTCTGTAACTCTGCCTCTCAAATAATTTTTTTTTTTAAATGAAACAAATAGACAAACAAAACACAAGGAAACAGAACAAAAACTGGGGACCTGGATTCTAACGTGAAATAGCTTTTCTGAATCCATGTATAGATTTTCCATAATACATACTTCCATGAACTCCTTGCATGCACAGATTTCAAAATGTTTTGCACCGGGGCTGAAGCTGTGGTCCAGCAAGTTAAAAGCCTGGCCTGGAGTGGGAAAGGGGAGGGTTGTGGGGGGGGGGGGAGCCTTTGTAATCCATAAGCTGTACTTTGGAAATTTATATTCACTAAATAAAATAAATAAATAAAAAAAGCCTGGCCTGCAGTGACAACATCCCATATGGGCACCAATTTGTGTCCTAGCTGCTCCACTTCTGATCTAGCTCTCTGCTTGATGTACCTGGGAAAGCAGTAGAAGATAGCCCAAGTATCTATGTGGGAGACCTAGAGGAAGCTCCTGGATCAGCTCAGCTCCAGCTCTTGAGACCATTTGGGGAGTAAACCAGCAGATAGAAGAACTCTCTCTCTCTGTCTCTACCTCTCTTTGTAACTCTGTCTTCGAATAAATAAAATAAATCTTATAAAAATTGTATTGCAGCAAAATAAACTTAACTTTTAATTCCATCTGCCATTTTTTTTTTAAAGATTTATTTGAAAGAGTTACAGAGATAAAAAGACAGAGATCCTCCATCTGCTGGTTCACTCCCCAGATGACAATAGTCAGGGCTGGACCAGACTAAAGCCAGGAGTCAGGAGCTATTCGGGTATTCTACGTGAGTGGCAGGGGCCCAAACACTTGAGCCATATTTTGGTGCTTTCCCAAGCCACTGGCAAGGAGATGGATCAGAAGTGGAGCAGCCAGAACTCAAATGGGAAGCTGGCATTGCAGGTGGCAGCTTTACAACACTCTGCCACTACATTGGCTCCTCCATGAGCTTTTTGAAATACCTTCAGACTCTGCCTCTGAGCAAGGACTGCAGGAACTGGCCCATCACAGTAACCATCCCACAATCATAGCAATTAGTTCAAGAATAGCCTGTGAAGCACCATTCTAAAGGGGGAAAACCAAATCTATGATCAAAGATAAGTCAGTCAGAACCTTCATTTAGGATGTCTTTATTTTAAACTAATAAGAAAGTACTATTATTACCAGCACCACATCTACTGCTACTAGTTCTACTATGCCACAGTGCTGGTACTGATAATATCTATTTTATGTAACATATGAAAGATTATTGTAAAAAATAATAAAGGGTTAAAAAAATATAACCTAACATACTCTTATGCAACTCTAAGACCTATCTACTGCTTCAACAAGTATACATTGCACTGTATTACATTCCTTATCACTGCTATAGTTTAGGGATATATAAAACAGTGAAACAGATGCATGTCTTTGAGAAGCTCTTAATTCAGTGTATGTACTCCCATACTTGGGGCGAGGGTCAGAGGAGAATATAAAGAGATCATTGCAATACAGTGTATAGGTGCTATTAACAGCAAAGCCCAAGGACAGAAATTTGATTCTCCCTGGAAAGGGTCAGGAAAGGCTTCCTCAGTATCAGTAAAGGCAGGTGATTAATTGCCAAATTAACTGTGCAACTAGTAAAGATACTTTTACCAACAGAAATCAGTCTGGGAAGACTCTTGGAAGGATGTGGGAATTCAGATAAGCCTTGGAGGAAAGAATGAATTTTGGCCGGTGCTGCGGCTCAATAGGCTAATCCTTCGCCTTGTGGTGCCGGCACACTGGGTTCTAGTCCTGGTCGGGGCACCAGATTCTGTCCCGGTTGCCCCTCTTCCAGGCCAGCTCTCTGCTGTGGCCCAGGAGTGCAGTGGAGGATGGCCCAAATGCTTGGGCCATGAACCCCATGGGAGACCAGGAGAAGCACCTGGCTCCTGGCTTTGGATCAGCGCGGTGAGCCGGCCGCAACGGTCATTTGGGGGGGTGAACCAATGGAAAAGGAAGACCTGTCTCTCTGTCTCTCTCTCTCTCACTATCCACTCTGCCTGTCAAAAAAAAAAAAAAAAAAAAAAAAAAAAAAAAAAGGAAAGAATGAATTTTAGGTAGGAAAATGGTGTTTCAACTGAAGGGACTGGAGAAAATGTGATATGCCATAGATGCTATTTTAATTACTATCTAGGTATGGTATTAGTGTGTTCTAGATGGAGTAGGGATTTGGAGGTCAACTAAAAATAGGTGATTTTGAGAAATCAAATCTTAATCTGGGTTACAGAAAGAGAGAGAGAAAGATCTTTCATCTGCTAAGAAGATGTCAGCTACAGCAGGTATGTCCTGCAGGGGCTGGCATTGTGGCATGGTGGGTGAGGTGCCGGATACAATGCGTGTGCTGCTCCACTTCCGATCCAGCTACCTGCTAGTGTGCCTGGAGGGGCAGTGGAGGACAGCCCACACAGGAGATGTAGAGGAAGCTCCTGACTCCTGGTTTCAGCATGGCCCAGCACAAGCCATTGGGGCCACATGGGGAGTGAACTGGCGATGTAAGCTCTCTCTTTCTCCCTTTCTCTCTCTGTCTCTGTCTTTTGCTCTCTCTGTTGTAGTTCTACTTCCAAATAAATAAGTAAATCTAAAAAAAAAAAACAAACAAACAACAACAAGCAAAAAGAAAAACTTCCCAAATTTGATAAAAGACCCAGTCTACAAATCCAAAAACTAGAGAACTCCAAGTAGTATAAACACAAAAGGACTCATGCTGAGACACATTATAATCAAACTGTTGAAAGACAAAGACAAATAGAGAATCCTGAAAGCAACAAGAAAAGCAATTTGTCAACTTGACACAAAGGAGCAGTCCATAATAAGATTACAAGTGGAATTCTAAGTAGAAATCTTTAAGGCAGAAGGTAGTAGGGTGATACATATATATATGGTGTTGAAAGAAAAAAGGCTGTCATCTTAGAATTCTATATCCAAAAAAACTTTTTCAAAAATAAGTGAGAATTAAAATATTTCCAAACAAAAGCTAAAGGAGTCCATTACTACTAGACTTTCCTTACAAGAAATGCTAAATGGAATGCTTCAGGTTGAAATGAAGGGGTGCTTAACAGTAACCCAAAGCCTTCAGAAGATATGAGAAAGCGTTAAAGTAAAGGTAAATACATAGGCAAGCATAAAACTTAGTATTATTGTAGTTTGTATTGTGATTTGTATTTTCTACAAGATTAAAAACAAATATATAAAATAATTATAAATCTGTTGGGGGCCAATGCTGTGGCCCAGCAGATTACACCTCCACTTGCAATACCAGGATCTGGTTATCAGAGTTCCAATTCAAGCCCCAGCCTCTCTGCTTCCTGTTGATGCACCTAGGAAGACAGGGGATGATGGTTCAAGTACTTGGCCCTTGCCATCCATGTGGGAGACCAGGACATACTTCTTGGCTCCTAGCTTCATCCTGGTCCAGCCTTGACTGCTGTGATCATTTGGGGAGTGAACCAGTAGATGAAAGATCTCTCTCTCTCACCCTCCCTCCCCATTCAAATGAAAACAAATTTTTAAATAATAAATAAATCTGTTAACTGGATACACATCGTAAAGCTTGTGACTCACTTGATCATTGTTTTTAGCCCTTGCCTATATTCCCACTGAACTATGGTCTTTTGTTGAATTCTTTATTTAGTGGAGTATTAAGCTTTTGATTATAACGTAAATTAAAATATATTAATCTCAAAAATTGAGAAAAGGTGGAAGTATTCTTAAAATTGTATCTACAAGCTAAATTGAATCTGTTCTGTTTATATAATTTTTTTTTTTTAATTTGACAGTGAGAGAGAGACAGAGACAGAGACAGAGACAGAAATGTTTTCCTTCTGCTGGTTCACTCTCCAAATGGCCGGCGCTATGCCGATCCGAAGCCAGGAGCCAGGTGTTTCTTCCTGGTCTCCCACACGGGTGCAGGGGCCCTCCACTGCCCTCCAGGGCCACAGCAGAGAGCTGGACTGGAAGAGGAGCAACCTGGACTAGAACCCAGCGCCCATATGGGATGCCAGCACTGCAGGCAGAGGATTAACCAAGAGAGCCATGGCGCCAGCCCCTGTATAATATCATATTAACATAAAGAGATGAGAAATAAAAAAGTGCCATTTGACCTGTAGGACAAAATTTAAAAAATAAATGTCCACAATGCCTAAAACTGTTTCGTGTGTGTGACATCAATAATGGGAGGAGGGAACTACATAGGAGCAGTTTTGCATGTGACAGAAGTAAACTGATATCAATTCCAATTAGACTGTTCAGTTTGGGATGATGAAAAGTTCTGCAGAGTGATAGTGGTGATAGATGCATGACAATGTCACTGAACGGTGTACTTAGAATGGTGAAAATGGTAACTCCACACAGCATTACTGGGCAGCCCAGCTCTTCTTTCTCTCTCTCTCTCTCTCTCGGGCTTGCAGGGAAGCTGAGGCGCTTATTGCTCAAGACAGCTGATGACAATCACTAAAAAGGCAACAGAACACCCTGACTCCGCTTATCTTAAGAACTGTCAGGAGCCTGTGCTAGAGTTAAGAGTAACAACTGCAGACAACTGACAAGCAAGCCTTGGCTTTTAATTCTAACCAGGCTAAAAGTGAGAGGGCCTTAGCTGAAAGAACTCATGGTAAATTGGTAAAAACATAAAGTGTGTGAAAGACAGTGATTGCTTTTTTAAAGATATATTTATTTATTTGAAAGAGTTACACACAGAGAGAAAGAGAGACAGATTGTTCTTCCATCTGCTGGTTCATTCCCCAATGGCCACAATGACAAAGGGTGGCACAGGCTGAAAGCAGGGGCCAGCAGCTTCTTCTAGGTCTCTCAGGCGGGCAACTTGGGCCATCTTCTACTGCTTTCTCAGGCCATAAGCAGAGAGCTGGATCTGAAGTGGAGCAGCTGGGACAGGAAATGGCACCCATGTGGGATGCCAGTGCCACAGCTGTGGCTTAACCCACTGTGCCACAGAGCTGGCCCCAAGACAGTGATTTTTACCTTAAGTTTTTAAATTTTTTTTTTTGTTTTGACAGGCAGAGTGGACAGTGAGAGAGAGAGAGAGACAGAGAGAAAGTCTTCCTTTTTCAGTTGGTTCACCTCCCAGTGGCCGCTGCGGCTGGTGTGCTGCGGCCGGCGCACCGCGCTGATCCGAAGCCAGGAGCCAGGTGCTTCTCTTGGACTCCCATGCGGGCACAGGGGCCCAAGCACTTGGGCCATCCTCCACTGCACTCCCGGGCCACAGCAGAGAGCTGGACTGGAAGAGGAGCAACCGGGACTAGAATCGGCACCCATATGGGATGCCGGCGCCGCAGGTGGAGGATTAACCAAGTGAGCCACGGCGCCGGCCCCAACACTGATTGTTTTAATGAGTTTTACTTCTGAAAAATAAGTTAGAGAACATATTCATAGGCATAAATCACCGAAACAACAGCCTACCCACAATAAGAAAAACAAACCTTGGGGTGTGGCTTTCATGGCCGAAGTACTACTCAGTAGTGGCCAGGACCCAAAATTAGATAGCTGATTTTTCTTTCTTTTTTAAGTTTTATTTTTATTTACTTGAAAAACAGAACAAAAGGGGTACAGGCAGTGGAAAGCAAGAAAGCACAAGCTTCCATCCACAGGTTCATTTCCCAAAGCCAGTAGCCAAGAATTCTACCCAGGTCTCCCACATGGATGGCAGAGACCCCAATACTTGAGCCATCATTTGCTGCCTCCCAGAGTACATATTAGCAGGAAACTGGATCAGAAGTGCAGATGAGACTCCATATGGATGTAACCATGAGAAACCAAGGCTTAATCTGTTGAACTACAATTCCTGCCCCTAGGTAGCTGATTTAATCAAAGGACAAATACAATTTTACTTTGCAAACCTAAAATAATTCACTTATTCTACTTATCCAGCAGGACAAAATAGAAAGGAAAAAAAAAAAGCTTAAAAAAAAAAGGAGAGAATGAAATGTAAGTACGACTTAGCTTTCTCAATTATTATTATTATTTTTTTAAAGATGTATTTACTTATTTGAAAGACAGAGCTACAGAGAGAGAGAGAAGTAGAGACACAGAGAGAGAAACAGAGAGAGATCTCCCATTCACTGGTTCACTCCCCAAATGGCCGCAACATCCAGGACTGGGCCAGGCTAAAGCCAGGAGCAAGGAGCTGCTTCTGGGTCTCCCACTCAGGTGCAGGGGCCCAAGGACTTGGGCCATCTTCTTTTTTTTTTAAATTTTTATTTATTTATTTTTTTGACAGAGTGGATAGTGAGAGAGAGAGACAGAGAGAAAGGTCTTCCTTTTGCCGTTGGTTCACCCTCCAATGGCCGCCGCGGCTGGCGCGCTGCGGCCAGCGCACCACGCTGATCCGATGGCAGGAGCCAGGTGCTTCTCCTGGTCTCCCATGGGGTGCAGGGCCCAAGCACTTGGGCCATCCTCCACTGCACTCCCTGGCCACAGCAGAGAGCTGGTTGGGCCATCTTCTGATGCTTCCCCAAGAGCATTAGTAGGGAGCTGGATCAGAAGTGGAGCAGCCAGGACTTGAACTGGTGCCCATATGAAATGCAGATGCTGCATGCCACAGCTTTAACCACAGAGCAACAGTTCCCGCCCCTAGCTTTCTCAATTATTAACCAAGGTTGAAGCTGATGACAAGATTAACTTATTATAAGGGGACTTTTAAAGGTTCACAGAACAGGGTACTGTGGTGTAGCAAGTAAAGCCACCACCTGCAGTGCCCGAATCCCATATGGGTGCCGGTTCAAGACCTGGCTGATCCAGCTCTCTGCTATGGCCTGGGAAAGCAGTGGAAGATGGCCCAAGTCCTTGGGCCCCTGCACCTGAGTGGGAGACCTGGAAGAAACTCCTGGCTCCTGGCTTTGGATCAGCCCAGCTCCAGTCATTTCGGAAGTGAACCAGCAGATGGAAGACTTCTTTCTTTCCCTTTCTCTCTTTCTCTGCCTTTCAAATAAATAAATAAATAAATCTTTTTAAAAAAAAGTTCACAGAACAGCTTAGTCACTAACTTAACAGTCTACATGGCTGTTTACACACAGAAATTGCTTTGGTTCAAGCAGAAGCAATTTACCAGATCTTCCTGCCAACTATACACTTTTCTTTTAAAAAATTTAATAATTTGCATTTTATTTTAAAGGTAGAGAGAGAGGGAGGGAGATCTTCCACCTGCTGGTTCACTCCCCAAATGCTTGCAACAGGAAGAGCTGTGCTGGGCTGAATCCAGGAGCCTGGAACTCCACATGGGTGTCAGCAACCCAAGTACTCGACATTATTCGCTGCTTCCCAAGGCATTAATTAGCAGGAAGCTGGATCCAAAGTAAGGTAATCAAGATTTGAACCAGGTACTCCTACATGGGATGCACCAAATGTCCACCTCTAATTTTTTTTCTTTTTCATGATTGCTTTATTCAATCCTTGTCAAATCTCCCACAAAAAGGAACGTGGGGGAATGAAAATAATATTTTAATAAGTTGCATACTGAAAAATTACTATAAAATAATCAGTGTTGAAGAACAAAGACTTAAAAATAAAACTATAATATGATATAGTTTATAAAAACAAATGCATATGAATCTTTTTAATTTAGGAAATGATGTTTGATTTATATGTGTAGCCCTAAAGAAAGAGGCAAACAGCTGTTAAACAGTATGAGTCCATGCGACTTCATAGTGTATACTCACTGTTAGAACTCTGTGAAAATTGGTCCTAGACAGATGCTTAGATACTGGGATCATCTTCCAACATGGCTGAAGACAATTCTTCAAACAAGAATTTATCAAAAAATCATAGGCACGGTCTCACAGGATTTAAAGAGCAACTAAAAATCCTCATCAACACCTTCAACCAAAAACCATATCTTGGCTATGGTATTAAACAAAAACTTGCTTCAGAAATCAACACTGAAGAGTCAAGAATCCAGGTTTTGTTTTAGAATCAAAGAGCTAGGCAACAATTCCAGAAAAAGACCAGAACTTAAGGAAGCTTCAGAATCAGGCTGAAGGCATGGAGAAGATCACCTTCAAGAACAGACTGAAAATCTTTCTAACCTGGGGATAGAATCCAGACAGTGTCATACCAGCTACAGCTCCCTCTCAACTGCAAACTCTCATCAAGACATTTACGAACAACCCTTATCCAGAAACTGAGTCCAGAGAACAACCTGCCAAAAAAATTGGGTTCCTGAGTCAAAAGTCCAAATTTGGCTTCAAAACCAGAGGACAGATTCCATATGCAGAGAAAAAGAAAATCTAATGAGCCCTTAGAACAAGACCAGGGTTCTTTTCAGATAGTTTCAAGGTATGGAAGATACATACAATAGGACCACTTCACGAGCACCTATTTCTCTGTAGCCAGAACATTATAGACACAGAGACAAATTTAATGTATTTGATATAATCAACCTGGGCCCTAAGTTTCTCTCACAGTCTTTCAAGAAATCTACCTTTCCATTAAGACTTTAAGACAAACCTTCAGGAAATTTAAACAGGACTTTAGGAAGAAAATACAAGAGAAACCACACAACCCTACTACTGACTCATCCTGGCTTCAAAATTTATCAGACACTGAGACAATGAAAATTAATCTAATAGGAGCCAGTGTTGTGGTGTGGGGTTTAGGCCACTGGCTGTTATGCCAGTTCAGGTCCTGGCTGCTCCCCTTTGGACCCAGCTCCCTACTACTAGTGTGCCTGGGAGGGAGGTGGGGGATGGCCCAAGTGCTTGGGCTCCTCGAATCAGCCTGGCTGAGTCCCACCCATTGTGGCCATTTAGGTATTAGGCCAGCAGATGGGGGGATCTCTTTCTCTCTCTGCCCTTACCTGTCTCTCTCTTACTCTACCTTTCAAATAAATAAGTAAATTTTTTAGAAAAAGAAAATAAGTCCAATAATAATTTTTTCAGTCATTACAGTAATTACTGATTCAGGCAAAAACCATAAACTGACGTTTAAAAATTTTAAAGCTTGAATAACAAGGTATACACATCATCTCAAAGAATCTCCTCACACATGCTTACTGATTATAAAAGAAAAGGTGATCAATGTGCAGTGGAGAAATGTGGCTGACCCCACTTTAACCAAGTGGCTAAAATCCACTTCATGGGACCAGCATTGTGGCACAGTAAGCTAAGTTGCTACCAATGACGCTAGCCCTCCCTATCTGACCCCTGGTTCAAGTCTTGGCTTCTCCACTTCTTTTGGGTCTGTTTGTTTGTTTGAAAGGCAGAGTTACAAAGAGAGGAGAGGAGAGAGGGAAGGAGGAATATTCCATTTGCTGGTTCACTCCCTGGCTGGTTCACTCCACAGTGGCCAGGGCTGGGCCAGGCCAAGGCTAGGAGTTTGGAGTTTCTCCCAGGTCTCCCACGTTGGTGCAGGGGCCTGGACGCTTCTTAAGATATGAAGAGTTGTTTTTCATTTAAAAAAATTGAGGAACATAAATATATGTATATGAAATGCATGAAGTTGTTTTTCCTTAAATAAAATTTAAAAAATAAATAAAATTAATGAAAAACTACTTCCTCTTTAGGGATATTGCAAGAATTCAACAAGGGAATTTATACAAAGCAGGCGTAGCATAATGCCAAGTAACTATTATTGTAATTATCCTGTTTACTGGCCTCAAACCAGGATAACTAAGAGTCCTGACAGGATGTGGCTTTTACTTCCTGATGTTCTTGCTAAAAGGACAGAGAGAGGAAGTAGAAGTTAGCAAAACACAAAATATTAACTTCCACCTCAGCATAATTCCATCATCATCACACTAACAAGTGGCTAAAGAAGATCTCTTGGTATGTTTTGCCTTTTCCACTACTAAGAACTTCTCTGTTTCAGGCATCTGACTTTCAGGGCAAAGATTCTTAAAATATACATCCCTGGATAGTTCTTAAGGGTATAGGAACCGGTAAAATAAACACAAAAAGTATACATAGATTTAACTATTTTTTTCAGCCTTCATCACATTCTCAAAGGAAATCTCTTACACAAAAACAGGTCTGCAATTACCATATAATTCAGCAATTCTACTACTGGATAAATGCCCAAAAGAACTGAAAGCAGGGTCTCAAAGAGACAGCTGTACACCCATGTTCACAGAAGCATTATTCCCCAAAATCAACAGGCAGAAACAACCCAAGCATCTATCAACAGATGAACAGATATGGTAAACAAAATAAATAAAGCAAAATATGGAAAACATATAAAACAGAATTATTATCAGGCCTTAAAAAGAAAATTCTGACACACAGTACAACTTGGATGAATCGCAAGCATATTCTGCTAAGTGAAATAAAATAGTCACAAAACAGATATTGTGTGATTCCACTTACATGAAGTACTTAAGAGTTGTCAAAATCACAGAGACAGAAAACAGAGTGGCTAAAGGGCAGGGGAGGACAAAGAATGGCAAATTACTGTTTAACGTGAAGAGTCTCAGTTTTACAAGATGAAAAGAGTTCTGAAGATAGATGGTGCTAACAGTTATACAACATTATGAATACACTCAATACCACTGAACTTATACCTAAAATTAATGAAATGATATGTTTTGCTATATGTTTATTTTACTACAATTAAAAGAACTAGATTTGTAAAATATGAAAAAAATCAGCCAATTAACCTTAAAGTTCTTGTGAGGATTCAAAACTCTTTTATATGTAAAATCTTTTCATTGCCTTCAATATAAGCTATTATTCAGAGGGTCTTTTTGCCTGATTTCAACATTTATAACACGGTTTCTATTCTTCCAATCAACTTTTCAGGGATTAAGTTTGAAAAATATTCTGATATTTATAATATATTTTGATTCATTCATTCAATTAACCTATACTGATTTTCTAGATTGCCTATCAAGAAGAATAAGATATAGCTCCTATTCTTATAAAATTTACCAAAAAGAGGCCGGTGCCACGGCTCACTTGGCTAATCCTCCACCTGCAGCGCCAGCACCCCGGGTTCTAATCCTGGTTGAGGCACCGGATTCTGTCCCAGTTGCTCCTCTTCCAGTCCAACTCTCTGCTGTGGCCTGGGAAGGCAGTGGAGGATGGCCCAAATGCCTGGGCCCTGCACCTGCATGGGAGACCAGGAGGAGGTACCTAGCTCCTGGCTTCAGATCAGCACAGTGCGCTGGCCGCAGTGCACCGGCCGCAGTGCACCGGCCTTAGCGGTCATTTGGGGGGTGAACCAACGGAAAAGGAAGACCTTTTCCTCTGTCTCTCTGTCTCTGTCTCTCTCTCTCTTTCTCTGTCTAAATCTGCCTGTCAAAAAAAATTTACCAAAAAGAAGTAAACTTTACTACAAAAAAACCTTGTGGAAAATACTATCATAAAGGGATAAAATCTTCAGAATCAGAGACTGAAAATGAAATCTGAAGATTTAAGAGAAGGTTGACAGAAAAGATAATATTTAAGCTGAGCCTAGAAGACTGAATAAAAGGTGTATTCCAGGCAAAGGGGAACAGTAGGATCTGAGGTATGAATAAAAGTGATGGCGTGTTGACCTGAGAGATAATAAACCCAACCATCATGTGGAGGAGAAAAGAAAGAAGCTGACACAATAGGTTAGAACACTGGCTAAGCACTGACAGTACAAAGAGCATACATACAGTGTCTCCTCTCAGTAAGCTTCGCAGTATCAGCCATGGAGGAGGGTGATTCTACTGAATTGTGGCAGGTAGCTATGATGGAGGATTGGCCAGGATGCCAAGGGAACATCATGAAGGAAGCATCTTTACGCCACATGAAAACTAAACTGGATTCATCTTTTGATGGGGAGTCACTTGAGGGATTTGATTTATATATTTTATATATTGGTTGGAAATAGAATGGTTCAAGAAAAGAAGGCAGGCTTTAAAACAGGGAGTTTATTCAGATATTGCAGTGATACAAATAAAAGAGGAAGGCTAAAACTAAGACAGAAATGGTAAAAAGGCAAAGACACATTTCAACAATACTGAATAAATTATTTTCTCTTCTATATAAGCAAAGCTAAGCACTTGGGGATACCGTAGTGGATAAGCAAGTAATCCCTACACTTAAGAGGAAAAATGTGAGAGCCAAGAAAATAAACAATTACAATAAAGTATGGTAAGTATTATGACAGTTTTAAATATAAAGCTTATGGTAAAACAGGATCTTTAGTAAGATCTGAAGAGCATGGGAATTAGAGGTCAAGTAATCAGGAAAGGTTCATCTCCCAGAGGAAATATTTAAGGTGTAATTTAAAAGACAAGAAAGAGATGGTAAGGCAAAGGAGATGATGGGAGGGTAATTAATCCAAAAGACATTTCAAACACAGAAGAATGAAAATGAGAGGAAGAACAATCTCAGGTTTCTAAGCTAGAGCGACTAGACGAGTGATGATGTCACTTAGAAAGGGGGACACAGGTCAGTAGTCAGGGAGATTAGGAAGTCACATCCTACTAGACATGCAGATGTAAACAGCAGTTGCTAAAGACAAATAGAAGTCTTCAGCTCAAAGGCTCTAGGTACCTGATAACAATACTACATTACCTTTTTATTACCCTCCTCCCTTTTTAAGACATATTTATTTATTTGGAGGGCAGAGTTACAGACAGAGGCAGTGAGAAAGAGTTCTCCCATCCTCTGGTTCACTTCTCAAATGGTCACAAAGGCCAGAGCTGGGCTGATCCAAAACCAAGAGCCTGAAGCTTCTTTCAGGTCTCCCATGTGGGTTGAGGGGCCCAAGGACTTGGGCCATCTTCTACTGCTTTCCCAGGCCACTAGCAGAGAGCTGGCTTGGAAATAGAGCAGTTGGGACCTGAACCAGTGCCCATATGGGATGCCGGCACTGCAGGTGGCAGTTTTACCCACTATGCCACAGCACCAGCTCTGCCTTTCCTTCTTTAAATTAAAAAAGTCTACTAATTTAATCTCTGTCACCATCACCTCCAATTAAATTATTAATTAATTTGAAGAGACAGTAACAGAGAGGGAGGGAGGAAGGGAGAAAGAGAGAGATTGAGATTCTATCCCTTGCTTTACTCCCCAAATGGCCACAACAGCTGAAGCTGGGTCAGGCCAAAGCCAGGAGCCAGCAATTCCAACTGGGTCTCCAAATGTGGGTAGCAAGGACCCAGGTACTTGTGTTATCCTCCACTGCTTTCCCAGGTGCATCAGAGAGCAGGACAAGAAGCAGAGTAAGCAGGACTCGAACAAGCATGGTAATATGCGATGCCAGCATTACAAGTGGTGGCTTAACCAGCAATGCCACAACACCCATCCCAGCCTAATTCATTCTTACTGGCATTATTAAATCACAAAATCAATACAATATTACTGGAATAATGTAAAACATCTAAATTTAAAAAGTGCCAAAAAGCATCCTGCCTCTTCACTGTGTTATCTTTTCCATTAGAAACAATTTGGTACGAACTAGAGTTGAAAACAACATCTATTTTCTGACCAAAAGCAAAGAATATGTTTACCCAATTAACTCCCATGTTTATATACAGCTTTCAGGTTTCCAGTGGTGTATAATGATCAAAACAAATTTTTCTAAAAGACATTTTTTTATTACGCTTCTCTGAATTTTTGGCATTCTACATTAATAAAATATAATTGTTATTGACGGGAGAAATAAATATTGTAAAGCACCACACCCATGCATCATAACACACACAGTTAACCCTGGGATGCAGCCAATGAAAAAGTTGAAAGAGAAGAAAATTACATTTTTTTTTAGCATGTCTCCCCAAATCACTTAACCAATCTAAGGGCCACCATACCTCAGGATGCTTTATTATGAGAGATAGTCATTATGTTTATTTTATATGCTGTTTATTTGCAGGTTTGGTTTCTGGATTTAAATTAAATACTTTCATCTCAAAGCCAACAGAGTGGCTAATCTTTTGTCAGATAACAAGTAAGAAAGATTTTAAAACAGCTGAAAAGTGGTAACTTAGAAAGAAAAAAGTGTTACAATACTTAAAGTCAAGGTTTACAGTGTAATACCCTGAATTGGTGGTAGTGATCTAATACAACCACTTATAAACGTGAATTTTTAAAAAATTATTTATTTATTTAAATTTATTTATTTCTCTGACAGAGTTACAAAGAGAGAAGGAGAGACAGAGATCTTCCATACACTAGTTCGCTCCCCAAGTGGCTGCTATGGTTGGGACTAAGTCAGTCCTAAACCAGGAACCAGAAGGTTCCTCCAGGTATTCCATGTGGGTACCAGGCCCAAGCACATGGGCCATCCTCTGCTGCTTTTCCCAGGTCAGCAGCAGGGGGTGGGATGGGAAGTGGAGCAGCCTGGACACAAATGGACACTCACATGGCAATGCCAGACTGACAAGCACAATGCTGACCTGGAAAGTGAATTTTAACACTCACAATTTTGGCACGGGTAGATGCAGCTTATTGTGACATTACTGGAACTGACAGATGATAGAAGCCTACACTCAAAATCTCACCTAGGGGCCAGTGTTGTAGAGCAGTGTGTTAAGTCGCTGTTTGTAATGTCAGCATCCCACATTGGAGTGCTGGTTCAAGTCATGGCTGCTCTGCTTTCCATCCACCTCCCTGCTAAATGTGTCTTGGAAAGTAGTGCAAAATGGCCCAAGAATTTAGTCTCCCACCCATGTGGGAGACTTGGATGGAGTTTTGGGCTGTTGGGTTCAGCAAAGCCCACTCTTGGGAAATAAAGCAGCAGATGGAACATTTCTATCTCTCTATCTCTGTCATTCTGCCTGTGAAGTAAATAAATCAATCTTTAAAAAATGGAAAAAGAAGTTGGGGAAAAAATCTACTTCATTTATTCTAACTTACACACTCACTCAGTGTCTGGAATCAAATAATATCTTAAAGTTAATGGCATGCCATAGTTTATTTGGCAGTGATTTTTCTTTTTTCAGTAGTACATAAGAAAATAGTACCTCCTGTAATTAAGTTGCTTTATATTTGATGAAATATACAGTGATTCAATTCAAATGGAACTATAGTATTAAACTAAATAAAGCAGCATTTAACAAGATATATATTAGAAACAGAAAGGGGTTATGTGTGTGCACATATGTGTGCCCATGTGTAGCCTGTAGGTTTACTTTACATACCTCTGTAGGTCAACTATTTCATTGTTAAGGGTATCTAGCTCCTTAATAGCAGAGAAATCTGCAACAGGACTTGATCCTATGATGTTCTAAAAACAAAAAGTTCACAAGCACATATTATTACTATAAAATTATATTACATACAACAAATAACTTAAAATGTTGAAGTCTCTAAGGTATTGCATAATTTACTATATTGCTAATAATTCATTTAATAAAGCTGTCTAGTTCAATTGTATATACATATATATATCACTATATTCTTAGTTATATACTAAGACATTCTCTTAAATACTCTAAAAGCTGTTATTCTATAATTAAAAACTCCCACCCCCACTTCAGGTCCCAATGTCTTTGTCACTTGATTCTAGCCTGTCTAGGATCTTGAAGTAAAACAGATATCAGGTTTATAAACTAATACTTCCAGTGAAGTATAAATTTCTTGGGGAGATTGTTGGTGATTTATTTGCATTTGTATCATCTGACACAAAATAAATTCACAAATTTTTGTTGAATTTTTTTTTTTTTTTTTTGGGAGAGGCAGAGTTAGACCGTGAGAGAGAGCAAGACAGAGAGAAAGGTCTTCCTTCCATTGGTTCACCCCACAAATGGCCGCTACAGCCGGCGCGCTGCGGTCAGCGTGCTACGCTGATCCAAAGCCAGGAGCAGGTGCTTCTCCTGGTCTCCCATGTGGGTGCAGGGCCCAAGCATTTGGGCCATCCTCCACTGCCCTCCCAGGCCACAGCAGAGAGCTGGACTGGAAGAGGAGCAACCGGGACAGAATCCGGTGCCCCAACCAGGACTAGAACCCGGGGTGCTGGTGCCGCAGGCGGAGGATTAGTCAAGTGAGCCACAGCGCCGGCCAATTTTTTTTGAATGTTAGAATTATGACTGGTTTATTTCATTCAACAAATATTTACTCTTGCTAAACACTTTCAGTGTCTATTTAAAGTAAAACCATCTGCTCAGGCATGTTCCACTGTAAACATTAATATCACCACATATGAAGCTGTTCATATATAATACCCTTTATGTATAGTTTTCTTTCACTAACAAACGTGTCAATTTTGGTTTCTGGTAACTGTAGTTAGAAATTCTAGCTGTGTTTATTCTGGGCTCCACTGCTTTCTAGCTGCATGATCTGTAAAATAAGGAAATAATTTCCACCCTTCCCACTTTACAAATTAAATGAAATAGTATATATGAAATCATTTTATAAACATGGTATTTTATAAGCATAAGTTATTGTTATAATTAACTCCCCAACAAAATGTGAGTTGTTTCTCCCAGGATTCAATCTCCTTTGTGAACCATCATTCATGCCCTATATAGTTGGCTGAAGTCAGGGAAAAGGGAAAATTGTGCCTTCAGTTAACCTATGCCAAGTGAAAAATAATGGAATAATCACCACTTGGAAATGTTAAAACTGAGTGAGGCTTGAACATGTAAAACCTAAGAAATATTGATGACCTAATTGGAACATAAAAATTAGTAGCATTAATATTTACATTGTTGTGAACTTAATGTATGCCAGTAGTTTGTATAACAGAAGAAATCTAAAAGCTCACAATGTCTCATTTCTCATTTGTAAAATCATCTACAATTCACTAAGCACTTTCAAACCCATTAGTCAGTTCTCAAAACTAATCTGAAATGTACATTGTAGGCAGGCCATATATTATTATTAACCCCATTTTATAGCTGAGGGAAGCAGATTAAATGACTTGCTCAAAGCTCATCCCACTGTTAAAGGAAATCTGATTAAACGTCTGTAGATTAAATTATTTCATACTATATCCTTTGGTACTTGCATATCAAGAGTATTTAGGTAAATGAGGCCATTACCCTAAAAATAAACTTGATAAACAGGTACCCATTGGGGCTGGTGCTGTGGCGCAGTGGGTTAAAGTCCCGGCCTGCAGCACTGGCATCCCATATGGTGTCAATTTAAAACCCAGCTGCTCTACTTCCCAACCAGCTCTCTGCTGGATGGCCTGGTAAACCAGTAGAAGATGGCCCAAGTGCTTGGGCCCCTGCACCCACATGGGAGACCTAGAAGAAGCTCTTGGCTCCTGGTTTCGGATCAGCTTAGCTCTGGCTGTTGTGGCCATTTGGGGGGTGAACCAACAGATGGAAGACCTTTCTCTGGCTCTACCTTTCTATGTAACTCTTTCAAATAAATAAAATCAATCTTTAAAAATAAAAAACAGGTACACATCAATGAGACTTAGCAAATAATTCCTTCTATATTTTTTATGCCACACTGTATTTTCAGCAGGGATCTGTTTTGACTATCAATATCTAAACTCATGTATAAGGATTCAGTTAATTCTACTCTCAATTTTATATTAATTACAGATCTTTACCAAAAACACTTGTTAACTGTTCTACTGTGTTCCGTTGATACAGAGTCCCCTTTCAATGCTAAATTAAACTAGATGTTTTAATGTGGATTTTTGAATATAAATTATTCATTCACTTGGGTTAGATTAGTAAAAATAACTCTATCTAAATTTGACCTATGAGCTAAGCTTGGCCAGATAGCTAGAGAGGTAAACAAAATGAAAAATTAGTACTTGGTCTCATATGTCTATCACCAAAAGGAACTTACATCACTTATATTGCTACTGAGAAATTTGCTCTCAGAAGCACAAGTGTACAAAAAACCTCATGACTTTTACACCTCTTCCATCACTGTAACTCAAAAAGAGTGACTCACATCTGAGTCTTTTGCTATGAAAAACAGCATCAAAGAAGACAAAGTGAGACAAATTAGTTTAACCTCAAATCAGTTAGAAAGTGATACCCCCGATGACTCTAAAATGACATGCATCCAGGAAGCATGGAAAAAACATCATCACATATTTTATGCAGCAAATGAAGAGTATACAAAGAAAAATAGAGCACATACCCTTCTTTCAAAATATTTTCTCTCACCCTGTTTTGTGCATTAAACAAAAATTCCATTTTGGTGATTTTAAGTGGGTCAGAGAGCTGAGTGAAGGCAAGCTAATACGCACACAAGGACCAAGTGACATGTGACAAAAGCATGCTGTGCAGGTATTTTCTCTTCACCAACTTTAATGCATTAAAAAAAAAAAAAAAAACCTCTAATTTCAAAATGCATCTCGTAAACCAAAAAACACAATGCTAAAAAAGAGGCATAAAATAAAAGTCTAACCTTGATAGAGTTAAGAAACTGACAGTACAAGAAAGGCGAGAAGCAGAGTGTTGCAGAATGGAAAAAACAGTCCAAACTAGAAAAAACATAGAAAGGGAAGCAACATTCAGAAAAGAATTAGTCAAAGCTGCAAAAAATGCAATATTTTTTAAAAATCAGGTTACAAAGAGAAAAGTAATTATCTGTAAGATAAGACAAATGCAAATTTTAGTTTTTAAAAGTTATAATTTTTGGTTAATAGATAAGACATCAGTGATGAAACTCTATCTCAATGAACAATACTGATAGCTGCAATGTCTATCCTCTACTGAACAGACCTCAGAGAAATCAACTAAATAAACATTCTGCTTTCCAGTTACAACTTCAAGTGCCTACTATTATTAGACAGCCTTCAATGAACAAACATAATTTACTTTAGAAATCTTTGTTATATCTGTAATTTGTGTTGGTTGGAGACAAAAGGTTATAAAACGCAGAGAGTAAGAAAAAAATAGTCCAGATCAGTGAAACAAAAGACAAAACAAAACATTATGCCTGGCTGGCGCCGCGACTCACTTGGCTAATCCTCCGCCTGTGGCGCCGGCACCCTGGGTTCTAGTCCCAGATGGGGCACCGGAGAATGGCCCAAGTGCTTGGTCCCTGCATCCGCATGGGAGACCAGGAGGAAGCGCCTAGCTCCTGGCTTCAGAGCCGCGCAGCGCACTGGCTGCAGCGCACCGGCCATAGCGGCCATTTGGGGGATGAACCAACGGAAGGAAGACCTTTCTCTCCATCTCTCCATCTCTCTCTCTCTCTCTTTCTCTCTCTCACTGTCTAACTCTACCTATTAGAAAAAAAATTATGCCATAACTGAGATACAGTTACAGAGGGCATAAATACAAATTCATTAACTTTTATCTTCCTGGGTAACATCACTTAAGCCTTCTCTGCAATTTATGTAACCTATGTCGTACATCACAAGGAACCCAAAAACAATCACAAAACATTCCTCCCTCTTGAACATCTCACAAAGCAGATAATCGAGTATTTATTTTATTAAGAATAAGGAGAAGGGCTGGCGCCGTGGCACAGTAGGTTAATCCTCCGCCTGTAACGCCTGCATCCCATGTGGGTGTCGGTTCTAGTCCCGATTGCTCCTCTTCCAGTCCAGCTCTCTGCAAGGGCCTGGGAAAGCAGTAGAAGACAGCACAAGTCCTTGGGCTCCTGCACCCACAGTGGGAGACCAGGAAAAAACTCCTGGCTCCTGGCTTCAGATCAGCACAGCTCTGGCCTTTGTGGCCATTTGGGGAGTGAACCAACAGAAGGAAGACCTTTCTCTCTCTCTCTCCCTCTCACTGTCTTTAACTCTAACTCTCAAATAAAAAATAAAATCTTAAAAAAAAAAAAAAGAATAAAGGCAGGGAGTGGACATGTAGCCTAGCTGTTAAGATGCCCCATACCAGAGTGCCTGGGTTTAGTTCTTGGCTCCACTCCTGATTCCATGTTCCTACTAATGCAGCCCTGGGAGGAACCAGTAATACCTCAAATAATTGGGTTACTGCTACCCATGTGAAAGACCCAGATTGCGTTCTCAACACCTAGATATAGCCTGGCTCTGGTTCAGCCTCAGCCATTGTGGGAACTGGGGGAGTAAACAAGTAGATAGGTACTCTGTCTGGCTCTTTAATTAATTAAAAAAATAATAACGACCAAAATTCCAATAAGTAACTCTCTATAATGAGTGTTATAAATACCATTCAGTTTACTTAGGGAAAACATCCAATTTTGCCTTGTTTTCTTAAATTGCTATTTATTTATTTTCACTTTACTTGAAAGACACAGACGGGGAGAGAGACAGTTCTTCTATCTACTGGTCATTCTCCAAATGCCCACATTTGCATGGGGTATGCCGGGGCAAAGCCAGGAGCCTGGAACTCAATCCAGGTCCCCCAGAAAGTAGCAGGGACTCAAGTATCTGAGGCATTACTTGCTGTCTCCCAGGATGTGCATCAGCAGGAAGCTGGATGGGAAGCAGAGCAGGCGAGACTCAAACCAGTCATTTCAATACAGGATGCAGGTATCCTAACAGTTGAGCCAAACACTTACCCCTCAGGAATTTTTACTTTTATTAGGTTGTTTAAGTGGGATTTTAAAAAATCCATCTGAAAAAATTAACATGAAACCAAAATATCCTATTGGCTTGGAGAGGGAGCTTTCCTCAAACCAGACATTTGACAGCTCCTATAATACACAGCCCTGAAGAATCATCAAGAATTATTTTTAAAGACAAATAGGTACTATATTATGCTAGTCTTTTTAAAGATCCTGTGAATGCATTATTCCCCAAAAGGTTTCTGGCTGAGGAGAGAAAAATCAAGGCACAACATGGCTAAAACAACAATTATGAACATTCCCACTGCTACTCAGAAAGGAGATGTAGCTAAAACTTGTTCCTGGCTATTCAGATAGTCACCTATAGACTCAGGAATAAAGAATCATCTACAGGGGGGGGGGGGGGGGACAAAACCTATAGATTTAGTCTCAATATAAGGTTTTCCTTAGGTACTTTTTTGATGTAAAACTGATACCAAGTAATCGTCATCTCCTAGACTTTGTTTTCAAATTTATATCCTTTTTTCTATAAGAGTAAATCATCAGATGAAATAGTAATTTAATTCTTGTACCTGTTACTTAACATTTATACTATATTAATTAAAAAATAAATCACAAATCCAGGGAGGAAAAATAAAGCCATATTTTTCCAATTTTAAGGTTGGAAAATATAATTGTTGGATGTGTAACGAGTGGTGGGAATAAACAGCTGCAGGTCAAAGATGTTATACAAGGCACTCAAACATATCTAGAGGTACAAAATAAGCACAAACGTTACACTGCTCTGCTCCTGCCCAGATACTTATTCTCCAGTGTTTTATCTGAATACAATCTGCCATCTGACATGGTACTTGCAACTTTGTGTTAATGCTTCAGGGTTTTGCTTTTTTTTTTTTTAAAAGTTGTCTTACCTTTTGTAAACTCGTCCTATCTGATGGTGGAATCATCTCAGGAGTGAGGATGAGAGGAGGATCAATGCCTTTTATTAACTTTTGATTGATTAAGTGAAAAGCCAAGGCAAACTGATCTTTTGAAAGTTTCCCACAGCTCTTTGGGTCACACAATGCCCTGTATAAATAAACAGTTTATAAACATCACAATGCCATCCTAAAAACCCAGAAGAAAACTACAAGTATGTGTCTTTTTAAAAATAATCACTTGAATTAAAAAGACCAAGTTGCAGCTTGTCCAAAACTCAGCTCAAATATTAGAAGAGATAGACCAGCTAAGATACGAAAGTGGAACTAATTCACCTAGTGCTGAGCAGAGGCCTCTAATCTGGATTTACTTTGTACTTATTAACAAATTCTAGAAACACAACAAAGTAAGAGCTGTGGTGGGCCAAAGAATCCCAACATTTCCTGTTACCCAAATTTTTAACATGACTTGTTCAAGATTAAACCTAAGCGTCAACAACTCTGACTAGTTGACAGCATTAGAGTGGCTCTGAGACAAGCAAAAATTTCCACATAGTCTGGCTTCCTGCAAGCCTTGGAGTAGGAGGGTACAAGGATCACCGAGTCAAAGCAGAAAGAACAGCTGCAAATGGAGATCACATGTGAGGAGAAGGCAACAATCTGGAAAGCTTTACAAAATCACTTGAAGAGAAACAGCAAATGTCTCATTCTATTTTCCTTTTCTTTTTAAAGCTCAGTTTTCTAAAGTCCTAATCTGTTTAAAAACAGATTTCATTTGAAATATTTTATTGAAAGCCAATGTGGCCTGACCAAAGGACTATGGGTTACAGTGTCAAACAGGCCTTGAATTCCATTATTTTCTTATTTCTTCTTGTGACTTTGGTCACAATTTTTAACCTCTCCAAGTTCTTAGTTTCTGTGACAGTGGCCATCTACTGAACACAGTATCTAGCCCAGCACCCCGAACTTATGTATACTTAATCTTTTTCAGTCTTCAGTCCTTGCTTTTTTTTAAAACAAATCTACCATCCTCTTTTCTTAGTTCTAAGCTTCTCTACAACTATGTGGCTCAACTTTTTTTTTTTTTTGACAGGCAGAGTGGACAGTGAGAGAGAGACAGAGAGAAAGGTCTTCCTTTGCCGTTGGTTCACCCTCCAATGGCTGCCGCGGTAGGCGCGCTGCGGCCAGCGCACCATGCTGATCCGATGGCAGGAGCTTCTCCTGTCTCCCATGGGGTGCAGGGCCCAAGGACTTGGGCCATCCTCCACTGCACTCCCTGGCCACAGCAGAGAGCTGGCCTGGAGTCCCTGGTCGGTGCCCCGACCGGGACTAGAACGCGGTGTGCCGGCGCCGCAAGGCAGAGGATTAGCCTAGTGAGCCGCGGCGCCGGCCCGTGGCTCAACTTTTGATACTGGCTGTCTCAAGATGACCTCTGATTGGTAACAGGCATGTTACAAAATATTTTCATAAACATTATATTACTTAATGTGAAATTCATTAAAGACACTAAGGTCTGTCTTTTATATGAATCAACTGTTATACACCTATATAAAGTGTGTAAGCATATATATACCTTACAGAATTATATGGCTGTGCCTTGAAGAAATATTTTTATACTGTTATTTAAATACCTGTTATTCAATACAGAATATATTGTCTAAATTTCTGATACTGTTATTAAAATTTCAGATAGATTCTCCCTTAAAATTTTAAGTTTAACTGATATTACAGAGAGATGCTACATTTGAACATTCCAATAGCAATTAACTGGTACTGTCAATCTTATAAAGCTTCAGATAACCAATTCTCAAGCTTCTGTCCACTACTCTAAATTTTTCTATAAAAGTTTAATAAAGAAATTTAAATTCAAGTCTTACCAAATATGAGCCAGTAAGGTAGAAGGTAAACCTGTTTTCAAAAAGATTTCACGGACCTCCAATCCAGATACAAATCCATCCATGTCCTTATCAGTTTTCAGGAAGATTTCATCATATTTAGCTTTTTCAACAGGAGATACAACCCACTACAAAGGGGAAAAAAAAAAATTTCTGCCAAAATGAAGCAAACTCTGAGTGTCACTATTTCAACTCATGACAGTATTTGGCACAAATTCTGAAGAATTCTACCTTACTAACAATAGCAACAACGTATCACTTCTATCATGTCTCAATCAAAATGTTATAGTGAAGAGAAAATAACAGAACAAAAAGAGGACAATCAGGACTGTATTTATAGATACATATTTTACTTTTTTTTAAAGTAATGAGTAAATTCAAACATAATTAACTCTTGACCTATGAAAGCCCACATCAATATAGGTAACTTAGAATCTGAATAAACAAAATATTCAGCTAATTCTCCATTTTCATCCAGCATTCTTAACAACAGCCAAACTGGCAGATTTGCAAATCCTAACATTATTTTCCTTTACTCAACCTGACAAAAGACAGATTGGAGAGGGGGTTTAAAAAATAAAAAAGTAGCCGGCGCCGTGGCTTAACAGGCTAATCCTCTGCCTTGTGGCGCTGGCACACCAGGTTCTAGTCCCAGTTCGGGCGCCAGATTCTATCCCAGTTGCCCCCCTTCCAGGCCAGCTCTCTGCTATGGCCCGGGAGGGCAGTGGAGGATGGCCCAAGTGCTTGGGCCCTGCACCCGCATGGGAGACCAGGAGAAGCAACTGGCTCCTGGCTTCGGATCAGCACGATGCGCCGGCCGCAGCGCCATTGGAGGGTGAACCAACGGCAAAAAGGAAGACCTTTCTCTCTGTCTCTCTCTCTCACTACCCACTTTGCCTGTCAAAAAAAAAAAAAAAAAAAAAAAAAAACCACGCTGGAAAACCCACAATTCGATCCCAAAGAATCAAGAGTTAGCTTGAGAATGAACAAAAATAATGATTAATTATGCCAGGGCAAGCATGCTGTGTTAGCATGTAGCATCTTTCATATCCAACTTTAATCTCAGGTAGATCAAGGCAAAGTTAATGAAACATTCATATGACCTAAAGCTAAATGCAGAATTAATATCTGTCTCCTCTGGAAAATCAAATTTTGCAAGTTCAAACAGAGAGAACGTTAACTCTTTGATCCTTTCAATTGCTCCTTCTGTTTTTATCAGTACTCAACTGTTAAATGCCATGCACTTTGTTAAAAAAAAAATCCTTTAACACTGATAATTCTATACCTGTCTTAACGGTGCTTTGGTAGGTAAAATGCCTACAGGTTGTAAGGAGCAGTAAGATTCCTTGGCTGATGCTGAAGAGGGGATCAGCAGCATAGAGCCTGATATACTGACCGTTTTTCTCTTAGAAGGTGGCACCAAGGCTGCAGGCAAGGTCATTGGCACAGGTTCTTTCTCCAGTGCACAGTATACCAAAAACATGGCCTTCAAAATAGATGAGTCAGAGTCACACATATATATCATTTAAAAACATTCACCCAGTGAATTTATTATTGTACATCAACAAATCATCTTCAAACTGTCTCAAATCTCTTTATTAAAAACTTAGGCTAGCGGGAGAGAAGGAAGAAAACACAAAGGAATGGAAGGAAGAAGGGGGGGAAAGAAATAAAAGCAAAGTAATTTTTAGGAAGATATCCTGAGCAGCAAAAACTGAGAGGCACACCCTTCATCTAAGCATCTTGCAATGTCAAAGGATAATGACAATTTGGGGGAGGGAGGAATATTATCTTTACTCATAAAGAGTTCCTAGAAATTAAAAGTCATTCAAATAAAAAAAAAGGACAATATGAACAAATATTTCACAGAAAAGTAAACACATTAAGTGATCCATCCCTTATCATAAAAAATTATGCACAATTTCACTCATGAGAATACTGTAAAAGTATGCTAAAACACTATTTTCCATCTAACTTATCAAAACACAAAGTTTCCAAATGTACTTTTTGCTAGCTAATCTGTGGGGAAATAGATACTGACACACACTCATACACTGCTAGTAGAAGCTGAGGGACAGCAGAAAACACCACCCCAACACATGCCCCATTGTTATAAGGATTATTTTGAGCTGAAGGCAACTGAGAGGCAGCAGATACAAGATAAGCTCTCTGCCTACTATTTGCCTAAAACCCAAGAGGTAAATGTATAAAGCAGATATAAGATAAACTCTCTGCCCACTGACTATTTGCCTAAAACCCAAGAGGTAAATGTATAAAGGTGTCTGTTTTCCCTCTTTACAAGGACAATAATTCTTCCCTACAACTTTAGACTCTTTTTAGCTTGGAGATGGGACCAAAGGAATCTCTTTAACTACCATTAGCTTTCCATATATTTGCCTTCCCACAATTTGTGGCTCCTACCATTCAAGATTCTTTTCCTTTACCTTGTCACTTCTCTAAAGAATATATTCCTTGTTGGAGATAGAATATAACCTTATTTGGGACTGGTGCTGTGGCACAGTGGGTTAAAGCCCTGGTCTGCAGCGTCGGCATCCTATATGGGCGCCAGTTCAAGTCCCAGCTGCTTCACTTCCAATCTGGCTCTCTGCTGTGGCCTGGGAAAGCAGCAGAAGATGGTTCAAGTCCTTGGGCCCCTGCAACTGCGTGGTAGACCCAGAGGAAGTTCCTGGCTCCTGCCATTGGATCGGTGCCACTCTGGCCATTGCGGCCAACTGGGGAGTGAACCAGAGGATGGAAGACCTCTCCTTCTCTCTGTCTCTTCTTCTCTCTTTGTGTAACTCTTTCAAGTAAATAAATAAATTTTAAAAAAGAATATAACCTGATTTGTAAGCCACCTCTCTCAGGGTTACTCTTTCCCTGAGTAGTCGCCCATATACATATAAAACATACTTGTTAATAAATATATATTATTTTTCTCGTGTAAATCTGTATTTTGGCTCAGTGGCCCCAGCCAAGAACATAGAAAGGTAAAAGGAAAATTATTCTTCCTCCCCTACAGAGCCCAAATTGGAACTACCTCTGTGAAGGACAAATTGGTAACATCTAACAAATTGTAAATGAATTTCCCCTTTCGTTCAGCAATTCCACATCTGGCAATCTATGCTTAGATTCTAAGGATACAAGGGCAATTTAAAGAGTTTATGGAAAACAGAATTAAAAAAAATAAGATCAGGGGTGGTGTTTGGCAGAGTTAAGATGCCATTTGAGATATCCACATTCCATACTAGAGTACCTAGGGTTGACTCCTGGCTCTACTACCAATACCAGCTTCCTGGTGATGCACACCATGGTGAACAGTAGTGTTGGACCAGATGGTTACATCCCTGCTGCTCACGTGGGAAATTCAGACTTAGTTCCTACTTCCTGGCTTTAGCTTGGCACAACAACTCAGCCTTTGTGGGCATCTAGAATAAACCAGTAGACTGGAGATCTCTCTTTCCGCTTTTCAAATAAAATTAATTTTTAAAAATTAACATTTTGGTGTAAAATGAAATCTACGCATGTTTTTTCATAATATCCATTTTAAAATGAGCTTTTTGAAACCTCATGTATGCATGAATTCCAAAACTTTTTGCATGAAGATAAACTTTTCAAAAAGATTTATTTATTTATTTGAAGGGCAGACCAAGAGTGAGAGATATCCTCCATCCGCTAGCTCATTCTCTGAACAGCTATAACAGCAGGTCTGGGTCAAGCTGAAGCCAGAAGAGAGGAATTTCATCCTGGTCTCCTACATCGATGGCAGGGACTCAAGTACTTGGGCCATCTACTGCTGTCTTTCCAGGCACATTAGCAGTATGCTGGGTC
This sequence comes from Lepus europaeus, assembly GCF_033115175.1. Taxonomy (NCBI): domain Eukaryota; kingdom Metazoa; phylum Chordata; class Mammalia; order Lagomorpha; family Leporidae; genus Lepus; species Lepus europaeus. Next base: position 42,889,618 of record NC_084831.1, read on the forward strand.
AGAAGTGGAGTAGCCAGGGCTCGAACTAGCACTCTAAGATTGAATGATGGTGTCTCAAGCTATGGCAAACCCAGTGTGCCATAACACCAGAACCTCAATTTATCTTTAAATTCCATTTCAACAAACTTTTTGAGGGTTCCTCATATGTTGACATATTAAATATTATATGAAAAAGGTTATTAACTAAAGCATTGTATCAGCACCCAAATGCCCATCAACAAAGGACTGACATTATGATACATAGGGTCGGTGCTGTGACATAGCAGGTAAAGCCACTGGCAGTGCCGACATCCCATATGGGTGCTGGTTTGTGTCCCAGCTGCTCCTCTTCCGATCCAGCTCTCTGCTATGGCCTGGGAAAGCAGTAAAAGATGGCTCAAGTCCTTAGGCCCTGGCACCCGCGTGGGAGACCTGGAAGAAGCTCCTGGCTTCGGATCAGCTCAGCTCCAGCGTTTCGGCCATCTGGAGAGTGAACTAGCAGATGGAAGGCCTCTCTCTCTGCTCCTCCTTCTCTTTCTGTGTAACTCTGACTTTCAAATAAATAAATAAATCTTTTTTAAAAAACCATTATGATACATCAATGTAATGAAATACTATGAAGCAATTTTTTTTTTTTAAATGATGGGAAACATTCCATATCTTCACTGTAGCAGTGCATTCACAGGAATATAACTGTCAAAACTCATCAAATATATAACTGAATTGGATGTGGTCCACTGTATGCAAAGTGGTCCTCAATAAAGCTGAGCAGGACAAATGGAATTGGGGCTCTCTGTGAAAAGATATCTATGATACACCATTAAACATAAAAAGATAATAGTATAAAACTGTGTATATGTTCTCATTTGTGGAGAAAGATATTTTTTCATTTTTGTTTACACTTGCATTAAGAAATTGATTCTAGGAGCTGGAGCTGGCATTGTGTTGCATCAAGTTAAGCCAGTGCCTGCAATGGCAACATCCAACTTGGTTCAAGTCCAAGCTGTTCCATTTCCAATCCAGTTCCTGGCTAATGCACCTGGGATAGCAGTGGAAGATGCCCAAGCACATGGAACCCTGTCACCCACATGGGAGACCCAGGTACAGTACCAGGCTCTCAGCTTCATCCTAGCCCTGGCCCAGACCCAGCTGCTGTGGCCATTTGGGGAGTGAAACTGCGGATGGAGGATCTCTGACTCTCCCTCTCTCTCTCTAACCCTGCCTTCAAATAAATAAATTTTTAAAAAATAATTCTATGATGACAAAATTAAGATAGGAAAAGTAGCTGGTACAGAGAGTACGCGTAAATGCAGCAGTTGAGAACAGGGATAGAATTGAGGCTTTTTTCCACTGGACATTTTCTTATATTGTATTGATTTATGAACTATGTATGCGTCACCAATGTAAAAATATTTTAAATTGGAATGACCTGCATATTGACCGACTCAGGACAAACCCTTCTTTTATAAAGGAGTCAAAGTACTTTAAAGACTACTAGAAGAAGAAAATTTTCCATGACTATCTCTAAGTATATGAGATCCCTCCAAGTAACTTAGAACCTCTGGAAAGATTCCTTACATATTTCTTAATTTTTTCTTTCACTGAAAATTGTAATTCTCCCCAAGGTGAAATTTGTTTTTAATTCTTCTAATTTGCTTAACTCTTAAGTTTTACAGGACTTTCTTCAGGTCACCATTCATCCCCAAACACCACTGATCTATGATTTCATTGACTAGTCTCAATTTACAAATAAAGAAACTGTAGCTCAGAGATGCTAAATAGCTTGCCCGATACAATATTATTAAGAAGTGATAAAACAGAGTTTAATTTTTTAAATGAATTATATCCTTTTTTTTTTTTTTAAGATTTATTTATTTGAAAGTAAGAGTTACACAGAGAGAGGAGAAGAGGCAGAGAGAGCAAGGTCTTCCATTTGCTGGTTTGCTTCCCTACTGGCTGCGATGGCCAGAGCTGTGACGATCTGATGCCAGGAGTCAAGAGCTTCTTCCGGGTTTCCCACGTGGGTGCAGGGGTCCAAAGACTTGGGCCATCTTCTACTGCTTTCCCAGGCCATAGCAGAGAGCTGAATTGGAAGTGGAGCAGCTGGGACTTAAACCAGCGTCCATATGGGATGCCGGCAATGCAGGCAACGGCTTTCCCTCTATGCCACAGTGCCAACCCTTAAAATAGGGTTTAAACCAAGATTTTCTGGCTACAATGCTCTTGCTTTTTGCAGAGTTGATCATCATTATTAGCAGCACACTTCTAATTTTACAATATAACATGTTTCCTTTACAACAGATGAAACTAACCTTTACCCATTGGTACTCAGATTTTAGCTGGCCATCAGAATTACCAAGGCAGCATGAAAAAGCACACATTTCTGGGCCCTGCAGCCAGAATTCTGGAATTTGATGCCAATGTTAAGCCAGAGAATCTGCACTTCTAACAAGTTCCCAGGCGAAGCTATTTGTCCATGGACCACACTTAACCATTTGGCTCAAGCCAGGAATTCCCCTCTCCCCATTTACTAGCCAGCTTAGAAGAATTCAGTTATAGTGTTAGAAAGACATCAACTTTCGGGGCAGGCACTGCAATAGAGAAGGTTAAGCCTTCTGCCTTCAGTGCCAGCATCCTATACGGCTAACAGCTCGAGTTAAGACTGTTTTGCTACTGACCTAGCTCCCTGCTAATGTACCTGAGAAGGCAGAGGAAGATAGCCCAAGTAATCGGACCCCATATCCATGTGAGAGAACTGGGTAAAGCTCCTAGCTTCGGCCTGATCAAGCCTTGGCCATTGTGGACATTTTGGGAGTGAAATGGTGTATGGAAGATCTCCTTTTTCTCTATTTCTGACTTTCAAATAAATAAATAAATCTTTAAAAAAAGACATCAACTTTTTATCTCTAACAGCTTGAAACTCCAAAAGGAAACAATCTGGTCAACACTTATTTTCCACTGAATTCCTAATATATGTAATATTATTAGATTGGCACTGAGCTAACAGAAGTGACTAGCATGCACATTAAAAGGTCAGCACTCTTTCTGCTGCAGATGGGAGTCATTTCCTGGAAGAGTGGACAATAGAAGCAAAAAAGCAATGTTAGCCATCTGCTGCCAATAGACAACACATTTTTTGGAAGTTAAAAAAAGAATATTAATTTCATATTGCCTAGAAAATAGTTTCCTTGACAAAACTGAAGCAAAAAAAGTTCCACCAAATAAAACAGAGTAAGTGAACAGAATTCTTTCAATACTGCATGCTTTTGTTTTCTCATTGCATTGTATTTTATCCTATTCAAAGTCTGACACTGAAATGAAAACAAATAAGCAGATGATGGCTGTTAACTACTTTTCAAACTGAAACATACTAACAAATACATTTACAGATAGATATTGAACTAAGGAGCAATCAGACTATCTTTTTTATGGTTTCAAAGTAAAATCATGGGGGCTGGCTTTGTGGTGTAGTGGGTGGGGCCGCTGCCTGCAGTGCCGGCATCCCATGTGGGTGCCGGCATCCCATGTGGGTGCCGGTTCGAGTCCTGGTTGCTCCACTTCCAGTCCAGCTCTCTGCTGTGGCCTGGGAGGGCAGTGGAAGATGGCCCAAGTCCTTGGACCCCTGCACCCATGTGGGAGACCCGGAGGAAGCTCCTGGCTCCTCGCTTTGGATTGGCCCAGCTCCAGCTGTTGTGGCCAACTGGGGAGTGAGCCAATGGATGGAAGACCTCTCTCTGACTCCTTCTCTCTCTGTGTGACTCTTTCAAATGAATAAATAAATCCTTTTTTTTTAAAAAGGTAGTCTATTAAAAAAAAAAGATAAAATCACGAAAAAAAAATTAAACTTACTAAGGAATACCAGGGAAAGAGAGGATTAGTTTTCCTGTTGTAGTCAGTTACTAGCAGCTGCTTGTTTTCTGTGATGCTTTTCCATTCTCCATACTTTTAGACAGTATTTCTCAATTGTTAGTAGCCATCTCATCTGGAGGGCTTTTAAAGCACAAGTTCCTATACACTACCTTAGTTTTCATTCATCAAGTCTGGCACAAGGCCTGAGCATGTGTGTTGCTAACAGGTTCTCAGGCAATGTTGACGTTACTGAACAGGATCATACTTTCAAGAGCTGGTCCTCTTAGGAGTTTCCTTGGGAGTCTTACTTGCTCAGTAATCTACTCAAAACAGTTGAACCACTAGTAACAATGTCTTAAAACAGCAATCTGGAATGAAAATATCAAGGGTTTCACGTGTTTTCCCTATAGTACAAGTTTCCTTTGCTGAGTGAGTCCCACAAAATATTTACTGAGAAACTTCTGGCCACCACACAGAGTGCTAGGTACTAGAAATGCAAAAGTGAAAAGACCCCTCACTTTTTTTTAACAACCCAATAGAAACAGCACATATGCAAAAATAAATCTCAATAAAATGTGATACATGCTAAAATAGACAATTATAGCTCCTTTAAAAATGTCCAAGTGCTAAGACGACCCAACAAATGAAATGCTTCAACAAAAATTCAGTCCACTTTAAGTTTTAGAACTGACAGGAAAAAAACGAAGGCTGAGTAAGAATGTACAAATCAATAAATAGATATAAAGAAAGACATGGCCGGCACTGTGGCTTAACAGGCTAATCCTCCACCTTGCGGCGCCGGCACACCAGGTTCTAGTCCTGGTTGGGGCGCCGGATTCTATCCCAGTTGCCCCTCTTCCAGGCCAGCTCTCTGCTATGGCCCAGGAAGGCAGTGGAGGATGGCCCAGGTCCTTGGGTCCTGCACCCGCACGGGAGACCAGGAGAAGCACCTGGCTCCTGGCTTCGGATCAGCGAGATGCAGCGGCCATTGGAGGGTGAACCAATGGCAAAAAGGAAGACCTTTCTCTCTGTCTCTCTCTCTCACTATCCACTCTGCCTGTTAAAAAAAAAAAAAAAGAAAGAAAGAAAGAAAGAAAGACAGACAGCAAAGTGAAAGGGGTATGAGCCTATACTTCAAAGACTAGACTGGGCAAAGCAAGATATTAACCTTACAGTGGAAAAATCTGGCAAACACTACAATAAAGGATAACATCACCAGTGGTGTATATCATGTACGTATACACAATATGATGATCAATGAATTTCACATCCATAGTATTCTTTGCAAAAGTCCAAACCTCCAATCTGATCACAAAAAGGGGGGGGGGGGTGTTTACATTCTACAGGATATTTGGACATTATTTCTCAAAAATATCAAGGTCATGAAAAACAAGATAACAATGACAAACTGTCATACACCACTGAAATGACTCGACAACTAAATGCAATGCGATACTCTCAAGTGGACACTGGGACAGAAAGAGGAAATCGAGTTTTGACAAATGTATCATAACGTAAATGTGAATAATAAAGAACAGTGAAGGGAGCAGGGAAAACTCCCCACACAATTTCTGCAACTAATTAAAAGTTTTTTTGCTGGGCCAGTGTTGTGGTATAGCAAGTAAAGTCACCGCCTGCAATGCTGGCTTCCCATATGTGTGCCGGTTTGAGTTATGGCTGCTCCACTTCCAATCCAGCTTCCTGCTCATGGCCTAGAAAAAGCAGAAGATGGCCTAAGTACTTGGGCCTCTGCCACTCACATGGGAGACCCAGAAGAAGCTCCTGGCTTCAGCCTGGCCCAACCCCGGCCTATGAAGCCATCTGGGTAGTGAATCAGTGGATGGAAGATCAATCTCTCTCTCTCTGAACAATTTTTACTTATTTACTTATTTATATGAGAAAGAGATCAATTTTCTATAACCTGGTTCACTCTCCAATGCCACAACAGCTGGGGCTTTGCCAAACCACTATTCTGGGTGACAGGGACCAAGTGCTTGAACCGTCTTCTGCTCAAAAGGTAAATTTTAACAGGAAGCTGGATTAGAAGTAGAGCCAGGACTTGAACCAAGAGACTCTGATGTAAGATGTACATGTCTCAAGCAGCACCTTAGCTGCTGCACTAAACTAAAACCACTCCAAAATTTAACAGAAAAAGAGAGAGCATGAGACGAGGAGGCTCAGATTTAGCCTTGGCTCTGCCACTGACTACTTAAAGTGGCTAATTTATAAGATATTTTCAAAACCTAAAAGCTTAGGAAACAGCATGTGTATAAGCACACTCAGCAGGGGTCTTTAAATTTAAAAGTAGCTGGAGCAAGATGGCAGAATAGAAAAGGGAGTACTGCTCTAGCCTAGTGGTAAATAGTTTAAAAACAAACATGGAGGGAGTACATTCTCAGCGGAGAGTTAGAAAACTGTACAGGAAATTCTACGGAAGAGGAATGCCATGGATCAGTGTGGGAGATGCGAACATACAGCACAAGCAGGGACCCCAAACACAATCCCAGCAGCCAAGAGTCAACGATGGAGAGTGAGGTGAGATCGGACTGCCAGGGATGAGCCAGGCTGAAGCCAGGAACTTCATCCATGCCTCCCATGTGAGTGCAGGGGCCCAAAGACTTGGGCCATCCTTTGCTGCTTTCACAGGCAAAATAGTAGGGAGCTGGATCAGAAGTGGAGCAGCTAGGACTCGAACTGGCACCAAGATAGGACACCAGAACTGTAGGCAGAGGCTTAACCTTCTATTCCACAGCACAGACCCCTAAATAAATGTTTGTTGTTGTTGTTGTTGTTTTTTAATTATGTATATATACACTATGGAATACTACTCAGTAACGGAAAAAAAATGAAATCCTATCTTTGCAACAAAATGAATGCAACTGGATATCATTATACTTAGTGAAATAAGCCAGTCCCAAAAGACAGATACCATAGGTTTTTCCTGATTTTGGGTAACTAGAGTTCCTAAAGTGTAGTGTATAGGAGTGAAATTGACATTCTGAGATTTGATGATTGTTTACAGCCCTTGTCTCCACTGTTGAGGGACAGTGCTTTTTTCCCTCATAATATCTGGTGAACTCTTTACTTAGTGTAGAGTTAGTCTTATGAGTACAAAATAAACAGAAAGTAGATCCTTCTAAAAATTAAGAGTAGGAATAGGAAAGGGAAGAGGAAAAAGGGTGGAAGCATGGGTGGAAAGGATAGAGGGTGAAAAGTATCACTATGTTCCTAAATCTGTATATCTAAAATACATGCAACTTGCATATGTTAAATAAAATTTTAACAGAAGAATAATTAAATAAATTTAAAGGAAATCGTTTCAGATTTAATGAAACAAAGAACTACTTCACAGAACAGGGCTACACAGTTATATCTTTGTGGACAAAGTTAACAATAAACATTAACATAATTGCTAATCACTTCCCTTGGATCAATGACAACACTAAATTTCATATAAATTTTGAGTTTTCAAACTGACACACACTAGAAAGGAATCTGGCCCTCTTGCAAACTGTCCCCTAAAATGCACCACCAGAGACTTTCAATTAAGCTTAGTAGGTCAGAAATAAAACTCAGAGACATGTATTTCTAATACCCTTAAATTTCTAGCCTGGTAATTCACCAGTGAGTAAATAGAATACTGAAAATGACAAATATTTTAAAATTTCCCAAAGAAGTAGCTGTAATTTTAAAAATCCACTTTATTTTTGTGTCTGTATACACACATAAATATACACACACAAATTCTCAAAAGTCATTTTAATTGTGGCAAAACAGCCAACTCATAATAAAGTCTGACTTTTACAAATTTATACCAAAAAAAAAACCTCGAAGAGATTCTAGATTATAGATTTTCATTAAAACATTGGGGTTTCAGAGAATATGAAAAGCATTTACATTTGAAAAGAAACAAGGGCCATTCATTAAAGGTTCACATGGCAACAGAAGCTATACAAGTTGGAATTTCTAACTAACTTCATGTACTCCAATTAAAGAAAAAACAACCAAAAAATAATTTTATGCTATAAAAGTAAAGAAACAAACTGGTTAAGAATTTCAAATATATGGCCTGCGCCGCGGCTCACTAGGCTAATCCTCCGCCTGTGGCGCCAGCATCCCTGGTTCTGGTCCCGGTTGGGGCGCCAGATTCTGTCCCAGTTGCTCCTCTTCCAGTCCAGCTCTCTGCTGTGGCCCGGGAAGGCAGTGGAAGATGGCCCAAGTGCTTGGGCCCTGCACCTGCATGGGAGACCGGGAGGAAGCACCTGGCTCCTCGCCATTTAAGGGGTGAACCAACGGTAAAAGGAAGACCTTTCTCTCTGTCTCTCTCTCTCTAGCTAACTCTGTCAAAAAAAAAAAAAAAAAGTATAGATTATGTTCCATCATTTATGAGAGTAAATGGATGGAAAAAGATATATCAGGCAAAACCAGGAGAATGCTAATAAAACTATTAACATTAAAGAGTTAAAAGAACTAAAAGAACTAAATTAACTAAACAAAATCTAGAATTAGAGCTATAAAAAATATTCTCTGGGTTGGGAGTTGAGGGGGAAGAAAAAGTAAAAATAATCTAAAAGTTTCATTTTTCTGGAGTGAGGGTTTATAATCTTGTTTTCAAATACTGGAGAAATAAACTTGAGTAAAAAGAAAGCTGTATTAACTACTAATGGAACAAGACATTAAATAGATTTTCATATTAACAAGAAGAACAAAATGAAAGAATTACTACTTGATAATAGGGAACAAAAAAATAAAGGAAAATAAAAATTTAAAATAAATAGATCTGGTAGGGGAAAATCAGCAAATGAATCATTATATGAGACAAAAACTGTCAAACTGGATAACATACAAAAACACAGAAATATGCCAGATTCACCATAAACTTTAGAAATATCAGATAATTCAAACAAAAAAGGAGTATCAGAGAAGTAATATTTAAAAATCACATAAGCCAGAATCTACAATTGGAAAAGATTTCTAAATTCAGAGAGAAAGCAAATATGGCAAAATGATTATTTAGTAGGTCTAAGAAAAGATAAGGGAGTTTCCTACTCAAAACAAAATTTAAAGTAATAACTGCCTACAAATATGTTTATTCTTCTTCCTTTTTTTTTATTTGGCAACTGGTGAGACCCTCATCTCCACTTCTCTTTTTGTTAAGATTTATTTATTAGTTGAAAGGCAGAGTTACAGAGAGGCAGGGAGAGAGAGAGAGAGAAAGAGAGAGAGAGAGAGAGAAATAGAGAGGTCTTCCATCAGCTGGATGGAAGCTCCTGGCTCCTGGGTTCTTATCGGCAAAGCTCCGGCCGTTATAGCCAACTAAGGAGTAAGCCAGCAGATGAGATTTCTTTCTCTCTCTGTCTCTCCTGATCTCTCTGTGTAACTCTGACTTTCAAATACATAAATAAATCTTAAAAAAAAAAAAAAACTAGGGCCGGCGTTGTGGCGCAACATGTTAACACACTGGCCTGAAGCGCCAGCATACCATATGGGCACCAGTTCGAGTCCCGGCTGCTCTTCTTCCAATCCAGCTCTCTGCTATGGCCTGGGAAAGCAGTAGAGATGGCCCAAGTCCTTGGGCCCCTGCACCCGTGTGGGAGACCAGGAAGAAGCTCCTGGCTCCTGGCTTCAGATCGGCGCAGCTCCGGCTGTTGTGGCCATCTGGGGAATGAACCATCGAACGGACGACCTCTCTCTCTCTCTGCCTCTCCTCTCCCTGTGTAACTCTGACTTTCAAATAAATAAGTAAATCTTTAAAAAATACTATATAAAGTCAGATAAAACAAAAAATGGAGTAAAAATAAGATTTGGAATGACAAAATAGTATAACCACAAACCCAGAAGAGGTAAAAAGAATAATTAAAATTTATAGCAAAGTCAAAGAATAGGTAATTCCTTAGAAAACAAAAATAAACAGAAAATTTGAACATGCTTCCAAATAAGAGAGTAACAGGGAAATTAGGGATTTACCACTGATGAGTTCACAGCAGAGTTTCCTCTAACCTTTGGGAAAGAGATAAATACAACCCTATTTGGAATAAATTACCCAATTACTAAGATAACACGTCTTTAGATAGGATGTCAAAACTGAAATGAAGTCAAACTAGATAAATGTGAAAACTGAGGAATATATTTTAAGAAAAATTACTCCATAGTAGTAGTACCAAGATAGTTCATCAAATTGGGATACAAGGGGCTGGTGCTGTGGCGTAGCAGGTAAAGCCACCGCCTGCAGTGCTGGCATCCCACATGGGCACCAGTTCGAGACCCCGTTGCTTCACTTCTGATCCACCTCTCTGCTATGGCCTGGAGAAGCAGTAGAAGACGGCCCAAGTCCTTGGGCCCCTGCATCCACATGGGAGAACCAGAAGAAGCTCTGGGCTCCTATCTTCGGATCAGCACAGCTCCAGCCATTGCAGCCAATTGGAGAGTGAACCAGCAGATAGACCTCTCTCTCTCTGCCTCTCCTTCTCTCTCTGTGTGTAACTCTGACTTTCAAATAAATAAATAAATCGTAAAAAAAAAAAAAAATTGGGATACAGAAGAGAGTACCAGTCAGCATCGTTACAGTATGTTATCCAAAGCATGTAGATTTCAAAGTCAAATAAAATGAAGATGGCGAAATACATTTTCCATTATTCATTCATTCAAAAATATTTAGACTGCTTTTAAGTCCAAAATTAAGATGTTCATACCAACAATGTGATGAAAATATAATTTTCCTCTAAGTAGGATGAACTGAAAGAGGAAATTTTCTCAGGAGAAAACCATTAAGACATTCAAGAGCCATTGCAGTACACTGAGCTCCATAAAGACAGCACTGAGAGCAGTGAGAGCAGGATAAGCAATGGACAACTTTGTGCTTTGCTGAGGAAAAACAACTAAACGTGGATGGGCAAAGGAGATCCTATGAGGCAGAGACAGATGACATAGAGACATTATTTGTGCAAACTTGCAGAGAAGAGCACAAGGAAAGCACCCAGATACTTTAGTCAACTTCTGAGAGTTTTCTAAGAAGTTTTTGAAGAAGTGGAAAATAATGTCTGCTACAGAGAAAGGAAAATCTGTAGACAAGGCAAAGGCTGTGAAGAAGGCCCATTATAAACGAGAAATGAAAACTTATATCCCTCCTAAAGGTGAAGCCAAAATGAAGCTCAAGGATCCCAATGCATTGCATGCAAGAGGCTTTTTCTTGTTCCAGCTATTGTAAAACAAAACAAAACAACAACAACAAAAAACCTCAAAGGAGAACATTCTGGCCTACCTAATAATGATGTTGGAAACAAATAGGAAAAGATATGAAGTAGCATTGCTACAGTTGAAATGCAACCCTAGGAAAAGCATGAAGGAAAACCATGAAAAAGACACTGCCATACACTGAGTTAAAGGAAAGCCTAATACAGCAAAAAGAGGAAAAAGAAGGAATGGCAGGAAAATGAGAAGAGTAAGAAGAAGTTAGAAGAAGAAGATGAAGAATAAGATTTTTCTTCTCTAAATAGCATTTAGCCACCTTGTGCACAACTCACTCCTTTTACAGAAAACACTGAGCTGTTAAAAAAAATAAGACATTTAAGATTTAAAGAGCATGTGGGTTACTTACAACTGCAAACTCATCTCTGTCAAGCATTCCATCATGGTCAATATCACTCAATTCCCAAACCTTTAAAAAAAAAAAGAATTGAGACAGAGACAGATAAACATTCATTCATTGCATGTGCTACTCAGGGGCAGGAAGACAACAAGTAACGATAAGAGGTAAGAGTGGAGATAAGCAATTATCTGGTAAACAAATGCTTTGAAAGGAGTTTGGACTTTATCCTAAATACACTAAGAAACTACTAAAAGATTAGTTGTAAGTAATAAAAATGCCAAGATTATATTTTTTAGAGTAGAAATCTCATACTGGTCATACAATAAAATATAAGTTGTGGGAAAAATGCAGAAAATGGCATTTTAAATGAATATTTATTAAACACTTAGCCTATATAACACTGTTTCAGAAGTAGCAATACTAGTATGGTCATTATCATCATGGCAGCTGGCATTCGGAGTACGTAACAAGCACTGTCTCAATACTTTATGCACATTGTCACATTTAATCTCTACAACTCTATAAATTGGAAATCATGCTCATTTTAAAAATTAGGAAACTGCTCCTCCTTCTCTTTTCTTCTCTCCCCACCACTCTTTCCTTCTGTCCCCACAAGTAAAAAAAAAAAAAAAAAAAAAAAAAAAAAAAAATTAGGAAACTGAGCCGGCGCCGTGGCTTAACAGGCTAATCCTCCGCCTTGTGGCGCCGGCACATTGGGTTCTAGTCCCGGTTGGGGCGCCGGATTCTATCCCGGTGGCCCCTCTTCCAGGCCAGCTCCTCTGCTATGGCCCGGGAAGGCATGGGATGATGGCCCAGTCCTTGGGTCCTGCACCCGCATGGGAAACCAGGAGAAGCACCTGGCTCCTGACTTTGGATCAGCACAATGCGCCAGCCGCAGCGGCCATTGAAGGGTGAACCAACGGCAAAAAGGAAGACCTTTCTCTCTGTCTCTCTCTCTCACTATCCACTCTGCCTGTCAAAAAAAAAAGGAAACTGAGACTTGGTTTTCTAATGATTTACCCAAAGTCACACAGCTAAGAAGTGGTAAAATCAGGGTTTGACCATAAATTATGTTTTCTTTAAAAATACTTATTTATTTGAAAGGCAAGGTTACAGAGAAAGAGGGAGAGACAGAAAGAGATCTTCCATATACTGGTACATTCCCCAAATGGCCACACAGGCAGGGATGGGCCAGGCTGGGCCAGGAGCCTGGAACTCCAACAGGAGCCCAAGCACTTGGGCTATCTTCCACTGCTTTCCCAGGTGGCTTAGCCGGGAGCTGGATTGGAAGCAGAGCAGCCAGAACTCAAACTGGTGCTTATATGGGATGCAGGCATTGCAGGCAACAGCTTAACCTGCTGCATCACAATGTCAGTTTCCAAGTGTTATCTGTTTAAGTAGGGAATTAAAAACATGCTCGAGGTTTAAAGAGAATACATAAGGTTTGAAATATGGAGAGGCATAGAAGAAATAACTATGGAAACAGTTTGAGTGGCTGGCAGCAGAAAGAAGCACAACTAAGTTTAGTCATCATGAATTTATAATGACACCAATCTTACTAGGCTTCCTCAGTGGTCCATACGTAATCAGAGAGAAGGCAGATCAGCTTCTTGCAAAGTTGGATTTTCACCAGGCAGGAAAGATGGAAGAATAACATGGCAAAGTAGAGCTGGCATTGTGGTGTAGCAAGTTAAGCCACTGCCTGTGACGCTGGCATCCCTTCTGGGTGCCAGTTCATGTTCCAGTTGCTCCACTTCCGATCCAGCTCCCTGCTAATGGCCTGGGAAAAGCAGCAAAAAATGACCCAAGTGTTTGGGCTCTTGCATCCATATGGGAGACCTGGATGAAGCTCCTGGCCCAGCACTGGTCTTTGTGGCGATCTGGGGAGTGAACCAGTAGATGGAAAATCTCTCTCTCCCTCTCTCTGTAACTGACTTTCAAAATAAATAAATAAATCTTTAAAAAATAATAACATAGTAAAGGGAGCTAACTATAATAACATGCAAATACTGATAATAAATCCAAGTTGGATGAGAAAAGTAAATTCAAAAGGGAATAGTTTTAATTTTACAAAATGAATAGAATTATGCAGATTGAATACAAATATGGAGATAACTGCAGTGATGGTTGCACAACAATATAAATGTACTTACTTAACACTACTGAATACACTTAAAATTGGTTAAGATGGCAAATTTCATATTATGCACATTTTACCACAATTTAAAAATTGAAAAAAAAAAAAGAGGGAAAATAGAAGAGCCTGACATTTAAGTCTTAGTGAAATAAAAGAATTAAAATCTTGCAAGTATCTAGGAAAGAGATTTTGAAAGACCAGAATTCAAGTTAGAGAGTGAAATATTTGATTTCAGAGGTGAAATTATTCCTTAGAATATTCCCATGATATGGCCACAGAGCATGTGGCAGACATAAATAATGGCTTGTAGAAATAAGGTAAGCAATTAAGAAGTCAGAGTGTACAACATAAGGAAAAGGGACTCTTTATATATATATATATATATATATATATATATATATAAAAGATATATATATATGACATATATATATATGTGAGTATATATATAAAACTAATTTCAACCATTTATATTTTATAAGCAATCACCAAATACAGAAATAAACTGGCAATGATTTTACATATTAAGTTAGAACACAGAAAATTCTGTAACAACTTCAAAATAAGATTTTTTTAATAACTACTATTGATATATATACTAAAATACAAAAAAAAATCACATTTAGGATTTAATGATATCTTACTCTTCCAAGGATATCCACAGGTAACTTGGAATTGAGCAACACTGGTTTCACTTTATCACCAGACAGAAATCCGTTGACTGGGCTTAAACTATCAAAAATTGCATCATATTTGGCCTTATCTTCAGGCTACAATATTAAAAAAAAAATCAAAAGCTCAATAATGGTGAAAAGAATTTAACTATAAAGTCCTCAAACAACACAATACTTGAAGTCTGTCTGTCTGTCTGTCTATTTATTTGAAACACAGAAAGCTAGAGAGAGAGAATTTTCATCTGCTGGTTCACTCCCCAAATGCCCAACACAGTTGAGCTGGGGCAGGTCAAAGCCAGGAGACTGAAACTCAATCCCCAACTCCTCATGTGGGTGGCATGGACCCAATCACTTGAGCTATCACCTGCTGCCTCCCAGGATGAACATGAGCAGAAAGCTGGAAGCAGAAACAAAGCCAAGACCCAATCCCAGACACTCTGATATGGGATGCAGGTGTCCTAAGTGGTCTTATCCACCGTGACAAATATCTACCCCAATTTTTAAAAACTTATTTAAAGATATTTGGGGGGGGCTGAAGCTATGGTATAGTAGGCTAAATATCCGCCTGTGGCGCCGGCATCCCATATGGGCACCAGTTCAAGTCCCCACTGCTCCACTTCTGATCCAGCTCCCTGCAGATGGCCTTGGGAAGCAGCAGAAGATGGCCCAAGTACTTGGACCCCTGCACCCACGTGGAAGACTTAGAAGAAGTTCCCAGCTCCTGGCTTTAGACAGGCCCAGCTCCAGCCATTGAGCCATTTAGGGAGTGGACCAGTGGATGGAAGACTTCTCTGTCTCTCCCTCTCTTTGTAACTCTACTTCTCAAGTAAATAAAATCTTTAAAAAAATTTTTTTCACTTTCATCAAAATATATGACAGTAAATAATAATTTCAAAGTTACTCTACTCAAGAGTCCAGTGTCCCCCATTCCTTTTATGGCTGGAACAGTCTCTGTTTTTCTATTGTTAGGTTAGCACCAAAAGATTTCAGAGACAGAAGAGCTTTGAAGAAGCTCTAGTCTCACCACCTCTGCTTATACAGACCCATGCCAAAGAAGTAACTTTTATCATTCTATGAATTTCTACACATACTACTGGGTATATTTCAAACTTAAAGAAATTTTAAAAACAAATGAAATTACTGTTACGGGAAGAAATACCACAATTCCCCCATTTTCCTCAAACAAAGATTTCTTTTTTTCCTGTCAATAACAAGATACTTCCTAAAATCTTGAAAGTTACTTGTGTAACATGAAAAACTTGCTGACTATTTGTCCAGTCAATGCTATTAAATTTCTACACTTTTAAAAATTAGTTAGCCTGGGGCTGGCATTGTGGCATAGTGGGCAAAGCTGCTGCCTGCAATGCCAGCATCCCATATAGGCTCCAGCTTATGTCCCAGTTACTCCACTTATGATCCAGCTCCCTGCTGATGGCCTCGGAAAGCAGAAGATGGCCCAAATATTTGGGCCCCAGCCACCCATGTAAGATACCAGGATAAAGCACCTGGCTTTGGCCTGGCTTACTGCTGGCCGTGGTGGCCATCTGGGGTGTGTCCCACAGATGGAAGATCTTTTTCTCTGTAAATCTTTCAAATAAATAGATCTTTTTTTTTAAAAAATTAGTAGCTTGTAAGCATACACAGACATACAAACCCAAATGGTTTTCCAACAAAACCATATATATCTGTCAAAGCTTATTTGATCTGATATATTCTAATACTATTTCAAAATTATAAACTGTAAAAACCTGGCAAGATATCTACAACCAATGCTTTTTCTCCAAATAACTTTCATTAAATTTGTTTTAGAGCCATAAAGAGAATACCTAGTTAAACTACCAAACAAGAAGTAATATCAGTGAAATAAATTACTTGTTCATCAAGTATTTTGGTTAAAAAAGGATTGTGACATCACTATTTTTTCTTTACACCATAACAGATATGAGGTTAGATCAATACTAATTGTCACAAAATGACTGACAGAACTGAAAGTTTCCTCAAAGATTTCCAGTACCAGTATTTCTCCTACTATCCTTGGCATACATGAGTCTAAGGCCTAGTGAAATGTAGTTTTGGAACTAGAAGAGGCTATATATGGGTAAGAGGCAAAACAGAATAGCTAACCGAGTTTACTTACTTTTACAGCCCATGGGAGCTCAGCAGCAGAGGTTCCACTGATTAGCAAAGGACTACTGGTATCATGCTAAAAAGTAGAAAACAGCACAGTAAGAAGTGAAATCATCACTTCCCTAAAGCAATAAAATAAAAGTATTTTTGGATCTAAATATATTCACACAAAATGCTTTATTTATCTGAGTGCACACAGGACACTATTTTACATTGGGCAGACCTTTATTGAATTACTAATGAAACAAAATATTTTCACTGAGTTAGCCACATAAATGATGGTTGTGCTTCCTCCTGGTCTCCCATGGGGTGCAGGGCCCAAGCACTTGGGCCATCCTCCACTGCCTTCCCAGGCCACAGCAGAGAGCTGGACTGGAAGAGGAGCAACCGGGACTAGTACCCAGTGCCCCACTGGGACTAGAACCCGGAGTGCCGGCGATGCAGGCGGAGGATTAGCCTAGTGAGCCACGGCGCCAGCCATGTCACTCTATCTTTCAAATAAATAAATAAATACATCTAAAAAGTAGGATGGACAAATAGATTCAAGTAAAACGGGCAAAGGCTATAAATAGACATTCACAAAAAGCAATAATTGGCTAATAAGCATAAGAACCTCACTTCATAAAACCATAAGGACAAATTAAAATTATGCTTACCTTTGACACCTACCAAAATTAACAAAGATGTAAAAGTTATACAATGGTATGTTAGCAAAAGTGTAGGAAACATATCCTCAACTAAGTAATTGGTGGGAGTGTGAACTAGAACAACCACTACGGAAGACAGGTTGACAATATGCATGGAAATTACAAAGGTGGGACTGGCTTTGTGGCATAACAAGTAAAGCCGCTGCCTGCAATGTCGACGTTGGCATCTTATATGGGCACTGGTTCACATCCCAGCTGCTCCAGTTCGATCCAACTCCCTGCTAACAGCCTGGGAAAGCAGCAGATGGCAGCCCAGATCACTGGGCCCCTGCACCCATGTGAGAAACCGGGAATAAACTACAGGCTCCTGGCTTCGGTCTGACCCAACCCTGGATAATGCAGCCACCTAGGGAGTGAACAAGCGGATGGAAAAATCTCTCTGTCTCTCTTTGTGTGTCTCTCCCTTTCTATAACTCTGACTTTCAAATAAATAAATAAATCTTTTTTAAAAAATTACAAAGGCAAAAATTGAGGGGGACAGTAATTCCACTTTAGGAAATTTACACATATAAATACACTCCTGAACACACAAAATGACACGTATACAAGGTTATTAATCACTGTAGTATTTTTTGTGTTAAAATATTAGAAACAAGATAAGTAAAGAAATACCGTGCAGCTATAAAAAACAGAGGGCTTTTATGTAATGATAAAGGTGTTTAAAACATTTTTTAAATGGTATAGATAACATGTAGAGGATAATTAATGTAAATCAGGAAATAAGCATTTACATTTCTTTATATGTACGTATAACAATATTAGAAGGATACCCAAGAAATTAAAAGCAGTAGTAGGCACTGAGAAAGAAAACCAGATAGCTATGTGATAAAAGTTAAAGGAAGAATTTTTTTTAAATGGTAATTTTTCAAATTATGTGGTGTCATTTTTAAAATTCAAATACAATTTAAATATAAAGCCTTTCTTACAAATCTTGGAGGAGGAACAGCCAGGTTCAAGCTACTCAGTGAAACCTCCAATCCATTCTGGGCACAGGCCACAAGACGCAAAGCAACGAAGAATTCCTGAGAAATAAAAGCACAAATGTTATAAACATTTCTCTATCTATCATCTATCCATCCATTCATCTGCCTGCCTACTTACCTATATACACTTGTAATATGAAAATATAAAACATTTTAAAATTACTCCATGGTTTTTATTTAGCAACAAATATTAATAGTAGATTTGCTTCAAAACTGCTTGTTTTAAAATTGAGAAAAGACCTACATACAAAGATGCCCCTAGTATTATGAATAGCAAATAATAGTATAAGACAGGAAAATACTTAAATTGTAATACATATCAATAGTGGAAAGTATACAGAATTAACATATCTATTTTAAAGACTATTTAATGATGTTAAGAAATGTTTTTATCATTTAAATGAGAAAAAATTCTTTTAAAAAAAGCTCAGAAGGAAACAGTAGCTAAATGTTACTAAAGGTCATCTAAGGATTGTGAAATCGTAAATTTTAAAACTGGATCAATAATTCAAATAACTCAATCATTATTATTTCAGAATAGCTACAGAAAATAACTGAGTAGTATCTAACACAATTATCTAATTGTTTGAATTCAAAATATTTATAAGCCTCCCCCAAAGGTTTTTGGATTTTTGACACCTGAAATCTCCATCAAAAACTTTAATAAATAATTGCAAAGAAACTGAAGCAAGTGGTTTTCAGCTATTTTGAGTCATGTCTGGGAATAGACATGATGACAAAAGCCTGAAAAACATTGTAATGTTTCCCATTTTTCAATATCCTTCTACGGTTGCTAATGCAATCAACCCTCACTACTGAAAACTCCCTAATTATCACTTATACTCTTCTTACTCAAGCTATTTGCTTTATAATTCTTTGCCTTTACTCATACATTTCTTGAAGAAATGTTATTTCAAATTCTCCTTTCCTGCTGGATTTAAATGCATCTATGACCAGGCCAACAGAAATTATGTCATTGCAACTGATGTAGTTTGGTACATATACTTGATTATTTACTGTGTATGTTTGCCGTATTTTTTTTAATACTTTGTATAACCTTAAAACTTTTTAGAAAACACTCTTTATAAGCAAGCAAGATTGCAAGGTGAAAATAAAACCTATTTACCTAATTTAACAAAATCATATCCCTTCTTCTCATCCGCTCCACAAGCTTCTACACAATCTGACTTCAGCTCTCACGATCAGCTGAAGAAACCACTGCCTATGTCACAAATAACCTAACTACCTGCCTCCTGCTCATCCTCTTGGCAGCCTGGGAAAGTTGATCCTCCCTGAAGCTCTCCCAGATGAACATAGATTCATAAAGCTCCCTTACTTCTCGCCCAACCTTTCAAGTCTCTTTTATTAAAGAGTCCATACCACCAGTGCCGCAGCTCACTTGGCTAATCCTCCGCCTGTGGCGCTGGCACCCTGGGTTCTAGTCCTGGTTGGGGTACCAGAGTCTGTCTCAGTTGCTCCTCTTCCAATCCAGCTCTCTGCTGTGGCCCGGGAGTGCAGTGGAGGATGGCCCAAGTGCTTGGGCCCTGCACCCGCATGGGAGACCAGAAGGAGGCACCTGGCTCCTGGCTTCGGATCGGCGTAGCGCACCGGCCATAGTGGCCATTTGGGGAGTGAATCAACAGAGGGAAGACCTTTCTCTCTGTCTCTCTCTCACTAACTCTGCCTGTCCAAAAAAAAAAGAGTCCACACCTCCTCTAATCTCTAAATGCTAGTATTCTAAATATTCCAACATACAGACTTTCATTTCTCACAACGTGAAATTCAATTACTCCTAATCAGTATGAATGGGCTCTGAAGTGAAATAATTCTGCACCAAATTCTAATCCTACTAACTTAAAATTGTGAAGCCATGGCCAAGTTAAATAAAATTCTTCCATGAAAGAAGGACTGATCTCTATCTTACAATGATTTGTGAGCAACAAAATAAAAAGTATACCATGGGAGGAAAGGGCCTAAGATTATTTTGGCACTTAAAAACTCAATTAAGTAGTGGTTTCTTTTCTTTCTTTCAAATGTTAATTCAAAAATCTATGACTCCAATGCAAACTCAAAATTTAACTGTAGACTCACAAATCCAGCCACATGCATGTAACAAAGACAACTCAAATTCAACAAAGTCCAGGAATAACAGTGAAGAATGTATTATACTGTGAACACCAAAGTGAGAGACTGTATCTGTTATAGTTACCTGTTTCTAAAACCTGGTTCAGAATAGGTGTTCAACAGTATTTGTTGGGGCCAGCACTGTGGGACAGTAGGTGATGCTGCCATCTGTAGTGCCAGCATCCCATACGGGCACTGGTTTTTTGAGTCCCAGCTGATCCATTTCTGATCCAGCTCCCTGCTAATGCACCTGGGAAAGCAGCAGAGGATGGCCCAAATGCTTGGGCCCCTGGCACCCACGTGAGAGACCTGGAGGAAGATCCTGACTCCTGGCTTCGGCCTGGCCCAGTCGCAGCTATTGTGGCCAATTGCAGCCACTCAACTAGTGGCTTTAAGATTCTCTCTCTCTGATTCTGACTTAAAAATAAATAAAATCTTTAGGGGGATGGCACTGTGGCATAGCGGATAAAGCCGCCATCTGCAGTGTTGGCATCCCATATGGGCACCAGTTCAAGTCTCCACTGCTCCACTTCTAATCCAGCTTTCTGCTAATGTGCCTGGGAAAGCAGCAGAAGATGGCCCAAGTGCTTGTGTCCCTGCACCCGTGAGGGATACACAGAAGAAGCTTCTGGCTCCTGGCTTCAGATTAGCCCAGCTCTGGCCATTGTGGCCATTTGGGAGTGAACCAGTAGATAGAAGACCTGTCTTTCTGCCTTTCTGCAATTCTTTCAAATAAATAAATATTTTTTTAAAATCTTTAAAAAAATACTTGTTGACAGAGTACACCACATCTGAGCACCCATATGAATTTAGAGTTCCTGTGTCTCCAATGCACCTAATCACTTCCACCCAGTGACCCCAATGGGGACTACAATCCAGCCAGAAATCTTAATTCAGAGCCTAGACATTCTGACTCTCTCGTCTAATTTTTCCCATTCCTTTTATAACTTTGAAATCCATCCCCAACAAGCAAAATGTCAAAGTATACCGACAGTGTTAAACACCATTGGTCATAATCATTTCCACATATTTCTGGTTTAGCATTTACTTCTGGCGTGTACAACATCTTTTAGTTTGTATGTGAGAGGTGAGACCTAGACCAGAACACTCAAGTTTGATTAGACAGGAGTTTCCTTTCAAAGTACTGGGGAATATCACCTTCACATTAACTAATAAAATCCATTTTCACTTACAAGTCTGTGTACCTAAGGGCAAAAGTTCTCTAAAAGAAAAACCTTAGGAGAACAATGTCACCAAACTAACATTAAACCTTAGGAAGTTTTTCTTTAATGTCTAGTGATTGGAAAGATTTTCATTATTATGACCCTTATAAAATCTTATAAAAATCTTAATTTTGGTAAAAAAAAATAATTTTTAGCTTAAAAATATAAAAATATGCTATGTGTTTTTAATTTCAAATCACTCAAAAAATTTCATATGAATCTCTGAATCTTACTTGTTTGTTCAGGATACCTTTGCCATCTGTGTCAGCTAAATCCCAGATCTGAAATTTAGGAGAAAAAAGTATCAATTTACATTTAATCAAAATCCATCTCAAAGTGAAATAAAATCCCTACAATTCATAAATTCATGCTCTCTGATCCATGAATGACAGAATTGAGAGTGGAAAATTTAGTGCAACTCTTCACAAAGAGTAAAAGCCCAACAAGGTAGAATGACTTGGCTCAACACTATTCAAGGCATCAGGTAAAGAAATGAAATTCAGGTTTTAATTTTAGTCAAATGCTTTTCACTAATCCAGGTTCTAACTCTGAGTTCAATGCTCTTTTTTCTAGAATATATTACCTTGATTTTAGATGTTTATTAATATTCTTTTCTATGGGAAAACTGAAACAGTTAATGTTTGTGAAAAAAAAACAGATAGTACTGTTCTTCAGGATTTTGAATATCACTATCACATCTAAGGACTGGAGGGGACTTTCCAACTCTCCATGCTCTGTTCAAAGCCTCCCATTCCCCTCTCTGTTCACCACATATTAAACAGAGACAGTTACAATAAAGGAAGTAGGGACAGAGCTACACTGAGTGGGTGGCAAGGTTCCCAGACATCACCATGTATCTCCACAATATCCAAATGGCCTATTACTTCCTCATTTTATCCTCCTAAAAAGTAATTTCTTTTTAAAAACCTGAAAAATACCCGATTTTTTCAGAGAGTAAACCACCACATCACAAATTCTCTGTATTCCCTTACTAAACCTACTTGCATAATTCAATTTTAACTTTCAAGTTTCCTGATGGTCTCTTTCTGAATTTGCATCCAGTTCATCTATAGTACTACATTGAACAAATACCACCTTGCCAAGTATCAAGTCTGGAAGACCTGATTTTTTCAGGAAAACAGCAGCATCAGAAGCCAACACTCTTCCAGTATTGCTGGTATCAACCTGAAAAGACAAGAGATAAGTTGACCGAAACCAGAACAGAAAAATTACTGTGAATTCCTAGCCTTCCATCCCTGTCATCTGAGAATTGGCTTTTTCAAAACAAGAATCCTTTGACTAACAAGGACCAAGGAATATACAAACAGCAACATGAGCAGACTATCATCTAGACAGCACTGGCAATTTTTTTTTTTATCATGCCTACTACACAAGTGAGAAAACTGAAGCTCAGAGGAAGTGAAAGTAAATCAGTGGAATAGTATATTAGCACATATTTTCCGACTCCAAATATTCTATACTTGTCATTTAAGCTCCAACAAACTGAAATGCCAACAAGATGAAAAGGGCAGTATTTCCTGGATAGGTCTTTTGACAAACAGGAATAGTTGTATGTTATCTTCCTCTTTATATCATCAACTTCTGCTTTTATAGCTACTCGTAGGAAGTACAGCACTTAAAAAAAAAAAAATCAAAGCACTATCAGCTCTGAAACCATCAGTGATTCCACAGTAAACTTTTAAAAAAATTTAAAATATTTAAGTTCCTAAAACACAAATAAAGAAGACAACATTTTTAACTGATGGGGATTTTCCTTTTAAGATAAAACAAGGTCATCAAGAACAGAAAAAAAGCTAAAAAAAACAAACAAATTTTTATAAAGATTTCCTGAAATTCCATTTGTAAAAATTAAAAGTAAATTTCAAAAAGTCATGGGAAACTAGGTTATTTGTGAAATAGCAATTTTTCCAGTCTAAAGATTAAGCTTACTATAAACACACATAAAGCATTCCAGACAATTCAATCCCAGCAAGAATCAAGAGAAATATTTTCTTTCAAGTGATAGAATATGGGATAAATCAGGTACTCAGCAAAAAATAACTGCCTAATCCTTAAAATTTGGGGCAATGGCCGGTGCACCGGGTTCTAGTCCCAGTCGGGGCGCTGGATCTGTCCTGGTTGCTCCTCTTCCAGTCCAGCTTTCTGCTGTGGCCCGGGAGTGTGGTGGAGGATGGCCTGGGTCCTTGGGTCCTTGGGCCCTGCACCCGCACGGCGCGGGGCGGGGGGGGGGGGGGGGGGCTGCCTCCTGGCTTCGGAAGGCACAGCAAGCCGGCCTTGGTGGCCACTTGGGGGGTGAACCAACAGAAAAGGGAGGACCTTTCTCTCTGTCTCTCTAACTCTGCCTGTCAAAAAAAAAAAAAAAAAAAATTGGGGGCAAAAAGGAAGTGTACAAGGGATTAGGAAACCTACAGCTAGAATTCTCCAGAACTCCCTCTCTGTTTACTCCCTGACCAGGGCAGAAAAATATGGCTCCTCAGCATAACCTAAATAGACAGGCACTGAAGGGTAACAGTCATCATCAAACTACTAAAATATTATGTACTGTATCCCAATAAAGAATGTTACCATCTTCTACTCTTTTGGTTACCATAATAAATTAAGCACAATCATTTACTCTGTCATCTATCATTTCTGTTGTACTCTGATGCATGTCTACAAGGCTCTGCCCTAAGTTACAGGGTAGAATTCATGTCTCAGAGCCTCTTGAAAAGGACTATCCCACAGCCTCTGAATTATTATCACTTCAAAAAATACACTTTTGGGTAAAGACTCTGAGTTGACATCACTGAAACAATTTTCATACGGTACTGGCAGACTGAGTCAGGATTTCAAGGACTCTTTTTAAGACCAGAAGCAGAGGTACTTCATAGAAGCAGACTCCTGACTCAAGATCCAGCCAAACAGGAATTAATTATACAGGACTGAATGAGCCGTTGAGGAAAATTTAATTAAAATGTAATTATGGTTATTTACTTGGAATACAGTTGATCATTAATTTTAATGGTTAGAGGGGTTTTTTTTTTTTCCTATTTTTCCTCTTCTTCTTCTTCTTCTTCTTCTTCTTCTTTTTTTTTTTTTTTCTATTTACAACATACTCCCAACAAAACTGGTCTTCTATTTGGTTTATATGGTCCCAGACTCAGACTCACAGGTAGTGAAGCAACATCACTTACCACCAAGCTAAGAATCTTAGTAAATGTGAGAAACCTCAAGATGAGAAAAGTCATTCAAATTTACATGTAATACAAGTTTAGATATGGCTTGGGTATATAACCCAAGGGTTCAAAGGTTCACATGCTGGAAGTTTGGTTCTCAGTGTAGCAGTGTTGAAGTGGTAGAACTTTTAAGAGGTGCACCTATGGAAAGTCAATAGGTCATGGGGGCATGGCCATTGAAGTAATTAATGATAGCTTCTCAGAGTGAGGTTTTATGAGAGCAAGCTGTTCTAACAAGAACGGGCCCTCCTGCTCTCTAGTTTCCTATTTTGCCATGTGATCTCTTTTGTTCCAGCCATCAAGGTGCCATCCAATATAAGGCTCTACAAAAGGCCAAAGTTATGGAGCAACCCAATCTTGAACTTTATTTCTAAAAAAATGAAAGTACAATGAATTTCTCTGGCCTTACAAACTGGTAATTGCATGTGGCTCTAGAATTCTAAGTCAAAACCAAGGAGGTCCATAATGGTTAACTACACTTTGCTGCAACTACATAGACAGGCAAGTCAATGAGACCAGCAGCTTTTTCAGTGCTCATGATCACAAGCACAAAAGACTCAGGAAAAATGATCCAATATTTGGAAACAGACAAATGAGACTGTCTATACCTTCAGATGACCTGATCTATGGTATGCAAACTAGGTTGACTTTCTACTAACAAGACCATTTTAATACTCTGTAGGGCTAGAGGTTAAATTAGAGAAAAATGATAGTGATGTAAGTGATTCCTGTCCATATCAATGCAAATGAATTATCTGGTGCAGAATAAAAATCTTTATAAATCACAATAATTCTGCCAGTAATTAATGAATTGAATAAAGCCTTTGACATGTGTTCATTTTACTTTTGAACAAGAGTCATGGTTTTTGTGACTGGCGTTTACTAGCTTTACTAGGTAAAGCCACTGGCTAAGACACCAGCATCCCATATGGGTGCCAATTTGAATCTCAGCACTCCACTTTTTTTTCTTTTTTAAGACTTATTTATTTCTTTGAAATGCAAAGTTGGAGAGAGAGAGGAAGAGATATAAAGAGAGACCTTCTACCCATTGGTTCACTCCCCAAATGGCTGCAACAGCCGGAGCTAGGCCAATTGGAAGCAGGGAGCCAGGAGCCTCTTTCAGGTCTCCCATGTGGATGCAGGGGCCCAAGGACTTGGGCCAACCTCTACTGCTTTCCAAGATGCATTAGCAGGGAGCTGGAATGGAAGTGAAGGAGCCAGTTCTCAAACTGGTACCCATATGGGATGGCGGCAATGCAAACAGCAACTTAACCCCCTACGCCACAGCGCTGGCCCCTGCTTCACTTCTGATCCAGCTCCCTGCTAATGTGCCTGGGAAAGTAGCAGAGGATGGCCCAATTCCTTGGACCCCTGCACCTATGTGGGAGACCTGAAAGAAGCTCACAGCTCCGGGTTTCAGTCTGGCCCAACCCTGGCCATTGTGGCCATTTGGAGAGTGAACAAGTAGATAGAAGATCTCTGTCTCTCTCCCAATCCCCGACCCTGTAACTCTGCCTTTCAAGTGAATAAAACAAATCTTTAAAAAAAAGGTCATTGTTTTCACTTTGTGAAAATTTTACATTAGTAAGTATTAACAACAGCATAAAAGTAGTTGATACTTGGCTTATAAATTAAATATTGATACCTGAATGACTATATCTAACATTATATGGATTTTTTAATATAGTTATTTAAGGTAAATGAATGTTTGGAGTTAATTTACTTCATTTACCTAGAAGCTTTTCAAAAGCATTTTTAAGTACTCAAAGCAGGAACTGAGGCACAAGAAGTTGAAAACAAGACATGACAAATACATCCAGCTAGCAGATAATCTACATGCACACAATCAATAGTTGACAGTACATTTTATATTCAACCAAGGAAAACAAAAACTTACCTGTCTATAGTATTTTTCATATACAGGATTCCCACTTGATAACTAAAATAAATAAATGAACAGAAATCACATACTACTTAGTAACTTCTATTTACATATTTGACATACACAACAGATACTTGAGAAACTAATATGAACAGGATAAAATAGTCTGATAATAAGAAGTTTGGTTTTGTTTCTTCTTCGGTGTGAGGGTGAGAAGCAGAATGAATAAATACATCATGTGAGTTACTAAGAATCAGGTAGATAAAAAATAAGAATCTTAAAATTATTTTTAAGATCAAAACTCTTTTCCCCCTGTAAAATTTCATCTAGAAACACAACATACAACAAATTAGGAGTGAAATACTCTACCTAAAGTCAACTGAAAAGTTCTACAACTCAACTACTATTCAACTGCCCAAGGTACGGTACCTATGAATATAGTTCCCAAACCACCTCAATAAAATGACTATACAGATGTAAAAAAAGATGATTGCTGTCATCAGATATGAATTGTTTGTAGGTAGGCAGGAGCATTCAAGTCACACCATAATTCAACAGGTTTCTTGGTCAGCTGATGAACATAGTATGTCATCTGAAAAGCTTAGAGACATCATTGTCTGAAGATTCAAGTTTGCCTGTATATGAATGTATAAGAATATTCTAGCACCAGGAAGGTTCCAGGCAGGTAACATCAGAACAGAACAGTAATGGAGAAGATAGGGAGAGTGATTCTTCAGAGAGATAACCACACCCGAAAAGACAAGCAATTAACAGAAATCTCAGCTGTGTCTGAAAAGAGCCAGGAGTATTGAATGGGAGGTTAAGTTTATGAAGATTTATAAAAAAAAGCATATGAATGGCCTCATCTACCAAGGTAAAAGTAACAACAATGAGGATGGAAAGGGGATAGATTGATGAATTATTAATTTAGTATTAGTTCTCAGTACTGATTATTTGTAAGTGAAGAGAGGAAGGAGAAGTAGGATACAGGGAGCTGCTTAGGAAATAATTCTAATTGTCCAGTAGAAGATCTGAATATTGGCTATGGCAGAAAGGAAGGGCATGGTTTGAAGAAATGATTATAAGATAGATTTGGCAAGACTTACTAAATGGGAGATAGGGAAAAGGAGCAGTTACCATCACACATTTGGATTCATGACTGCAACATGCCTGCATGTGCATGTATCCTATTGTTCCTGTTTCTCTGGAGAAATTCACCCAGTCTTAGAGAAGCTACTTATCTCTGCTTTTAAATGGCAGTGTCAGAACTCAAACTCAGGTCTGTCCCACTCAAGCCCCATGCTCCCTCCCAAATGCCCTGGTTTCCCCAGGACAGTCTTGATTTACAATCTGTTCATCTCCATACAGTTTACTATGTGCCTTAGATTTCTCACTTTTAAAAATGAATTACTACTAATTCTTACATTTTAAATGTTATAACAGGGGCCAGTGTTGTGGCATGGTGGGTTAAGCTGACATGATGCAGCATCTCATATCAGAGCAACAGTTGGAGCTGTGAATGCTCCTCTGCTAATGCTCCTGGGAAAGCAGTAGATAATGGCCAAAATGCTTGGGTCCCTGTCACCCATGTGCGAGACCAGGATGGCTGTGGTGGCCATAGGAGAGTAAACTAGAAGATGAAAATCTCTTTCTGTCCCTCCTTGACATTCTGCCTTTCAATAAAATAAATAAATCTTTAAATATATACTAAAATATGTATTAAAATTTAGTCTAAATATTAAAAAAAAGTATTTAAATTTACATATATGTTAAGCCAGGATGGATTTAGTATACCTCTACTATATACACCTAGCTTCTAGACCAGGTACCAGTTTATTGTGCTTTAACCACTTGAATAAGTGATAAAACCTAAGAACTAGTAATAATTCTATAATTTTTCTTATCTTGATTCTTTTTTTTAAAATAAATCTTTTTTTTTTTTTAATTTGACAGGTAGAGTTACAGAAAGTGAGAGAGAGAGAAACAGAGAGAAAGGTCTTTCTTCCGTTGGTTCACCTCCTCAAATGGCCGCTACGGCCGGCGCTACGCCCATCTGAAGCTAAGAGCCAGGTGCTTCTTCCTGATCTCCCACGCAGGTGCAGGGGCCCAAGCACCTGGGCCATCCTCCAATGCCCTCCCGGGCCACAGCAGAGAGCTGGACTGGAAGAGGAGCAACCGGAACTAGAACCGGCGCCCATATGGGATGCCGGTGCCACAGGCAGAGGATTAACCAAGTGAGCCACGGCGCTGGCCCCTTGCTTCTTTACATATGAAACATAGTTAACATCTTCCTTTTTTTTTTTTTTAATTAATTTATTTATTTGAAAACAGAGTTATAGAGAGAGAGAGAGAAGGAGACACAGAAATCTTTCATCTGCTGGTTTACTCCCCAAATGGTCACAATGGCCAGGGCTGGGCCAGGCTGAAGCCAGGAGCCAGGAGCTTCATCCTGGTCTCCCATGTGGGTGCAGGGGCCCAAGGACTTGAGCCATCCTCCACTGCTTTCCCAGATGCACTAGCAGGGAGCTGGATCAGAGTGGAGCTGCAGGGACTCGAATCATTGCCCACATGGGATGTGGGCTCCAAAAGCCATGGCTTATCCGGCTATACCACAGTGCTGGCCCCAACATCTTCCTTTTTAGTTCAATCTGCAAAAGATTCATTGAAAAGTATCCTCAAACACAAAAAAGTATTGGCAGATAACTCTTTGTGGTCTTGTGAGATGTGAGAAGTATTTGACTCTAGTACTCCTAGCTGGTGATTTAGTGAGCCAGTTGGTAAACTGCTATGTACAGACCTGTAAGACACACCTGACCACTAATCAGCTATGTTAGTGGGAAAGCACTGGTTAGGTGCAAATGATGTATATGCAAGAAGTCAAAAATCTGAAAACTCTTGGGTAGTTTTGTCATTTATTACATTATAATGTACAACTGCTTACTTATTTTGTTGTTTGGCAATCATTTTTCATTATCCAATAAAACTTTTCAGGACAAAATGAACTAAAAAGAAGAAACTGTATACCTAATATAAAACTAAGCAGTAAATTTTCATTTCTCCAAAGGATAGGCAGGTAATTTGCATAAAGCCTTTAAGGCTATTTTCTATGTGTCACTGGTGCTCTAGTGATACCACTATTACTAAGTTAGCTACAACTGTCAACATTTTCAAATGTTTTCATATATTTGGAAAAGTATCAATGACACATTCCCAGAGGCAGATTTGGCAAAAAAAAAAAAAAAAAAAAAAAAAAAAAACTGATAAAAATATGGTCACTTTAAAAAATATTATTCTGTCTGTTTTTAACATTCAATTAGAGTTGCTGTAATTTTTTAATTTTGCTATAATATACAACAAAATGTTTTAGAAAATTTTATTTTTTCAAACAGAATCTGAATGGAAATATTTATCTACCAATGCAGTAGAAACCATTTTACTGATCAAAAAGAGAAACATCTCAAAATCATATAGAAATATTTATAGTACCCCTTTTATTCTCAAAAACATGTCTGAATGAAAATTATACAGACATCTACTTACAAAAGTGCAAGTACTCTGTTAGAAAAAGGAAATAATGTTCCCTCAATAATGAAGAGAATTTGTTGCATTTAGTACCTAGAAAAAAAGCTCATACATAGTAAGAAATCCCAACTATTACTTATTAATCACATTACAGATCCATTGGTTACGACATAAACACATGGTTTAAGAAGGCACTAGTTCACTACAGTGTTCTAAAGTACACTGTGTACCGACTACTAGACTTATGTGACACAGCTAAGTGAGAATGGAAAAAGCCATCCAAACTGCCAGGTCATCCATCAGGCATGACCCGAGTGTTTACTGAGGTGTGCTTCAGTAAAACTGGCTTTTGCTATTGTCAGAACATAAACATTGTCACATTTTAGATTTAAAAATCAGACACAATGAATATGTGGGGGTAAAAAGGTGCAGCTAAAGTAGCCACAGTGGGATGATAAACAGTTTTTATATTCTCATTCATATTACTCTGCATTCTCTGAAACTTTTACAGTAATATGTAATAATATAATTAGAATGAAGCAATCATACTATTTTATATTTGAAGGAAATATAAATCCAAAAATTTGATCAGTATGCAATATTATATATTAATTTTTAGCAACTAAGTTAATTTCTAAAGGAAAGCTTTTGTTTTTTAATTATGAAATTTATTTTTATTTATTTAAAAGGCAGACAGAGAGAGAGATAACTTTATTGCTCAAATGCCCATAACAGACAGGGGTGAGCCAGACTGAAGCCAGAATCCCAGAACTCCAGCCATTTCTCCCAGTACTTGAGCCATCACCTGCTGCCTCCCAGAGTTTGCATTAGCAAGAAGCTAGATTGCAGGAAACAGAGCCAGGACTCGAACTCAGCCACTCCAATATGATGCAGACTTCCCAAGCGTCATCTTAACTACTGTGCCAAACACCAACCTCCAAAGGTAATGTTTTAAACTACATTTCTCAAAATCAACATCAAAATCTGATCTTTGAAAAATCACTGTAATTTAAAGCAATTACGTATTTATTAGCTGTAAACATCTGCTCTTATTAGTTGTCACAAAAAAATGTTAGAAATCTAAGAATTCCTCTCAAAGAGTCAATTGCTATTTATTACTACACTGTCTAAAAAAATGTAAAGTGCTTGTTAACAGATGTTAGAAAGCCAATACAGCTTTGTAAAATCCAGTTAGGCTTTAGTATCAAATGTAGATTCAAAGCCCATTCTACAACTCCTTAGGTAAATGCTTCCTGACCAATTTATTTTATATCTTAGAAAAGGCTGTCTCTAGGCCAGCGCCATGGCTTAACAGGCTAATCCTCCACCTTGCGGCACCGGTACACCGGGTTCTAGTCCCAGTTGGGGCACCGGATTCTATCCCGGTGGCCCCTCTTCCAGGCCAGCTCTCTGCTATGGCCCGGGAAGGCAGTGGAGGATGGCCCAAGTGCTTGGGCCCTGCACCCGCATGGGAGACCAGGAGAAGCACCTGGCTCCTGGCTTCGGATCAGCACGATGCGCCGGCCGCAGCGGCCATTGGAGAGTGAACCAACGGCAAAAAGGAAGATCTTTCTCTCTCTCTCTCTCTCTCACCATCCACTCTGCCTGTCAAAAAAAAAAAAAAAAAAAAAAAAAAAAAAAAAAAAAGGCTGTCTCTTTATCTGTAAAATTGTTATTATTATTATTTAATAATTATTAAATTATTAAAATACCTATTTTCATGGGTTTTACATCAATTAAAGTAAATGCAACAAAGAGATTGCTAGTTGTCTTCCAATATCCTCTAAAGCTGTAACCAAACACGTGAACACCTGGCTAAAAGCCACATTTCTATTTCTCTTAGAATCTCTGATCAATGAAATATAAATAAAATGATATGCCTAACCCCCACACTGTGCATCTAAAGAGAACAGAAATGACTTCTACTTCCCAATCCTTCCAGTTGGCTAGAATGCACTGACAGAACCTAGATGTTGTTGTAGACTGAGAGACAGAAACATGGCTGAGAATAACAGAGCAACAAGGAAAAAAGGCCTGCATCCCGAATACCATCATAAAGCTGTTGTATCAGCCCTAGACTACTTGCCCCACATGGCCTACTACCTGAAAGAGATAATCAATACTGAAATTAAAGCAATAAAGACAAAAAAATTTAAAACTGCTACTTCCATTAGGAAAAATATCATAACAAATATAAATAGAATGAACTTTATTAAGAAAGTTATTACAAAAGCATAGCATAGTATACCATCTCACGGTATGGCAGGTGGTACTGTAATTCCCCATCATTTATCCCATCTCTAGGAGAGATTAACACTGCACCAGTTGCCATGTGCCTTACAGTTCTTTGTGGGTACTCCAGTGTGGAGGTTGGCCATATGGCTTACTTTGGTCAGTGAGATGTGAGAAAGTTCCAGTTCCAAGCAGACGTTTTAACTACATGTTTCTGTAAGCTCTTACTCTTTTTTCTGCGGCCAAGAGGATATGTCACAAATAGGGACTGCTTATCCTGCCTATATCCAGAATTGAAAAAGAACCACAGATCAGAACCACAGTTAAATGCTACAGAATTTACTGTCATAAACAAATATATAGGCAAACAAACTTTTCTTACTGTAAGCTACTGTTATTTTTTGTTGCTCAAGCAGCATAATCTAGCAAAAGTTAATACATACAAAAAACTCTTATACCAAAGTTCATCAGATAGTAAAAATAAATAAAGGAATCCCAGTTCTTGGGAGAAATTCATAGGCTAAATTAATGTCAAGAGTTATTTCATATGAAATTTTTGGTGACTTTTTTTTCAGAGGATTAAGTGGGAGGAGACTTTGGATTACATGACTTTGATAGTCTTATCATTCTGTAACACACAAAATGAAATGAAACTTTAAATGTTTTAGTCTTATTGTAAATGGTTATGGTATAATGAGTAATGAGGTGAAAATAGTGAGACAACCCCAAAACATAATACCAATCTTCTATCAGCTAGCCACAAAGTCATATGATTAAAAAGATTTATCAGCGAATAAATTAATAAAATGAAAAGAGGACTGTGATCCTGTGTTGGAACAGTTCCTCATTTTGATTGTGGTGGTACAAATATGAGTTGACATAAGATAAAACTGTATAGGTCAAGCATCCCTAATACAAAAACCCCAAATTCCTAAAAAATTTGAAACTTTAGTTTCATAAAGATTTTACTTATTTATTTGAGGCAGAGTCACAGAGAAAGAGAAAGCTCTTCCATCCCCTGGTTCACTCCCCAGATGGCCACAACAGCTGGAACTGAGCCGATATGAAGCCAGGAGCTTATTCTGGGTCCCCCACATGGGTCCAGGAACAGAAGCACTTGATCCATCTTCCACTGCTTTCCCAGGCCATTAGCAGAGAGCTGGATTGGAAGAGGAGCAGCCAGAACATGAACTGGCATCCCTATGGGATACCAGCGCCACAGGCAAAGGTTTAGCCTACTACGCCACAGCACCAACCCCAACTTGAAACATTTTAAGTGCCAACATGACACTACAAGTAGAAAATTACATATGTGACTTCATGTGGTGGGTAACAGTCAAATAGTGGGCATACTAAAAATACTGAATTATCCTTCAGGCTATATAAGGTATATATGAAACGTAAGTGAATTCAAGTTTAGACTTAGGTCCCTTCCCCAAGGAATCTTATTGTGTATATGCAAATATTCCAAAATCCTTCTGGTTCTAAGCACTACATGAGTATCCCTTATGCATATGTCTTAGTCTGTTTTCTGCTTCTATAACATACCATAATTTAGGTAATTTATAAAGAAAAGAAATTTATTTCTCACAGTTTTGGAGGGGAAATTCAAGGTGCTGGCACCTAGTGGGACCTTTCGTGCTGCATCATACTATGGCAGATGGTATCACATGAAGAAAGCAGGACTCACTTTATAACAAATCTCTTCAATGAGAACCTACCCACCCCAGTGATAGTGACATTAATCCATTCATAAAGGCAAAACCCTCATGATCTAATTACCTCTTAAGGAGATTACTTCCCAATACTACCAAGGTGGTGATCACATTGCAACACAGGGTGGGCATTTGGCATACTGGTTAAGATACCTGTTAAAGTACCTACATCCCACATCAGAGTACCTGGGTTTGATAACCAGCTGTGGCTCCCAACTTCAATTTCCTACTAATGCAGACCCAGTGAGGTGGCAGTGATGACTCAAGTAACTGGCTTCCTGCCACCTATGTGGGAAACTCGGATTCAGCTCCAAGCTCTTGGCTTTGGCCTCAGTCCAGCTCTGGTTATTGTAGGCACAATGGAGAGTGAACCAGCAGATAAGAACTCTCTGTCTCTCAAAACATACACATACACATACACACACACACATTTCAGAGAATTCAAACACAAAAATGAGTATATAAAACTGATAAAATGTAAATAAAGTCTGTTTTCTGCTTCTATAACATACCATAATTTAAGTAATTTATAAAGAAAAGAAATTTATTTCTCACAGTTTTAGAGGGGAAATTCAAGGTGCTGGCACCTAGTGGGTGTAGTCTGTAGACTGTACCAGTATCAATTTCCCTGGTTTTGTTATTGTATTGCATAATTATACAAGATATTGTAATTAGGGACAAACAGGTGAAGGACTGAACTACTTTTTTGCAATTACCCAGGGAAAGGCAATGTTGAAGTCCACTGTAAAGAAGAGAAGGTGACAATTTAGACAGCAAAAAAAATGTGTAAAATGGCAAACAGATGGACAATACAGGTAAAGAAAGGGAGACGATGAAACAGATTTTTTTCCTTCAAATAAACCACTCAAAATTGTTTTAACTTTGCCTTCAAAAGTTAAAAAATGAGTAATAATGCAGTAAAAGAAAACAATGTTATACTGCAAATAATTTTTAATTTCCCATAAAATAATTTTTGATATATTATCACATAAGCCAACTACTAAGAATGCTGCTTCTAGTACTCTATTTTCTTTCTTTCTTTCTTTTTTTCTTTTAAAGATTTATTTGAAAGTCTGAATTACAGAGAGACAGGAAGAGAGAAAGAGATCTTCCATCTGCTGGTTCACTCCCCAGATGGCCACAACGGCCAGAGCTGGGCCAGGCCAAAACCAGGAGCCAGGACCTTCATTCAGGTCTCCCACATTGGTGGCAGGGGCCCAAATACTGGGGCCATCTTCTGCTGCTTTTCTCAGGCCATTAGCAGGGAGCTAGATCTGAAGTGGAGCAGCTGGGACAAGAACTGGCACCCATTTGAGATGCTGGCATCATAGGCAGTGGCTTTACCCACTATGCCACAAAGCCAGCCCTAAGTACTTCATTTTCAAGAGGGCTCAGAAACCAGAAGGGGGACTAACCCCTACCATCCTTTCAACTCTTCTACTACCACTCCTTTAATGGTGAAACAGTAACTCCATTTAAACAAAGTACTAAGAGTAAACACAACCAGCAGCCTATGCTTTAAAAAAACGTATTTTACTTAAAAGGCAGTTACACACACACACTCACAGAGAAAGAGAGAGAGAGAGACCTTTCATCTGCTGGTTCACTCCCCAAATGGTTACAATAGCTGGAACTGGGCCAAGTCAGAGACAGGAGCCAGGAACTCCAGCTGGGTCTCCCACGTGGGTACAGGGGCCCAAGCACTCAGGCCATCTTCTGCTGCTTTCCCAGGCCATTAGCAGGGAGCTGGATCAGAAGTGGAGCAGTCAAGGCTCAAAACTGGCACCCATAAGGGATGCTGGCATCACAGGTGGTGGCTTAACCTGCTGTGCCATAACACTGGCCTCAGCCTATGCTTTTATACACATGCATTCATACAGTATGAATGGTCTTTAGGGCATAAGACTGATAGGCTTGAGATGTCTAGATTTACATATTTCATAATGCAAAGGCAGGCAGAATGAAAACTAACAGTAAACAGAATGTAAGAATGAAAAATAAAATGGAGCAACAGTAACCAAGTAAATGCAACTGACAGGAACACAGAAATCCGAAGCTGTTTGAAGAGTGAAAAGAAAGCTAGTACAATAGAAACTTTAGAAAGGAAAACAATTCTGAAGCTAGGGTGGAGGAGCACTGGGGTAGAGAAAAACAAGTCACCTAAGCAGTCCTTACCCTTAGAGCTGGTGGGGGTGGGGCCCAAGGAAACACAAAGCCATCTGAGCAGTTCCCACAAGAGCAATATGCAGTATTAACCCTCAGCACGGTTATTCACATCTCATTTAATAACTAGATAAACAGAAGCTGGCCATCGGCATCCCATTTGAGCGCTTGTGATGCCAGCATCCCATTCGAGTGCTGGTTCAAATCCCCGTTGCTCTACTTCCAATACAGCTCTCTGCTAATATGCCTGGGAAAGCAACAGATGGCCCAAGTGCTTGGGCCCCTGCCACCCATGTGGCAGATCTGGATGGATCTTGGCTTTGGCCTGGCCAAGCCTTGGCTGTTACAGCCATTTGGGGAGTAAACCAGCGATGGAAGATCTCTCTCTGTATCTCCTTTCTAACTCTGCCTTTCAAGTAAATAAAACTTAAAAAAAAATAATTTGAGAAACAAGTACTAGATGTGTTCTAGACAACAGGTTTAGGTATCTGTAGTTACAATAATCAGATAAGTCTCCTGCCTCTAAAAGCACTTAAATTCTAGTAAAAAATGCAACGTTCCATTCTGCAAACATGCTAAAATCTCACATCTACATTCCATAATAACACATTATAAACTGATAGCATACTTAGGTAAAGACCTAGACATATCATAAGTATAGTATTCTGATGTTTTCAAAATCTGGATCAAAAAATGTATTTGTTGGGGCTGGCGCTGTGGCGCAGTGGGTTAACGCCCTGGCCTGAAGCACTGGTATCCCATATGGGCACCGGTTCATGTCTCGGCTGCTCCACTTCCAATCCAGCTCTCTGCTGTGGCCTTGGAAAGCTGTGGAAGATGGCCCAAGTCTTCAGGCCCCTGCACCCGTGTGGGAGACCTGGAAGAGGCTCCTGGCTTCGGATGGGTGCAGCTCCATCGGATGGATGCAGTGAGGCCAACTGGGGAGTGAACCATTGGATGGAAGACCCCTCTCTCTCTCTCTCTGCCTCTCCTCTCTCTGTGTAGCTCTGACTTTCAAATAAATAAATAAGTATTTTAAAAAATGTATTTGTTTTGGAGAAAAGCAGGGAACTTCAAGTAGAATAGACAAAAAGTCTTAAAAGACAGTATGGGGTCAGTTTTGTAGCATAGCAGATTAAGCCACAGCCTGCAACAACAGCATCCCATATGAGTGCCAGTTAGCACACCAGCTGCTCCACTTCTGATTCAGCTCCCTGCTAATGCACTGGGGAAGGCAGCAAAGAAGGCTCAGGTGCTTGGGCCCAAGCAAACACATGAAAGACCCAGGTGAATCTCCTGGCTTTGGCCTAGCCCAGCCTTGGCCATTGTGGCCATTTGGGGAGTGAACCAGCACATGGAAGATTTATCTGAATCTGTCTCTCTGTAACTCTGCCTTTCAAATAAATAAATAAATCTTTAAAGAAAAAACAGTATAGGCCGGTGCCATGGCTTAACAGGCTAATCCTCCGCCTTGTGGCGCCAGCACACCGGGTTCTAGTCCCGGTTGGGGCACCGGATTCTATCCCAGTGGCCCCTCTTCCAGGCCAGCTCTCTGCTATGGCCCGGGAAGGCAGTGGAGGATGGCCCAAGTGCTTGGGCCCTGCACCCGCATGGGACACCAGGAGAAGCACCTGGCTCCTGGCTTCGGATCAGCATGATGCGCCGGCCGCAGCGGCCATTGAAGGGTGAACCAACGGCAAAAAAGGAAGACCGTTCTCTCTGTCTCTCTCTCTCACTATCCACTCTGCCTGTTAAAAAAAAAAAAAAAAAAAAAAAAAAAAAAGAAAAGAAAAAACAGTATAGTTGGATACTACTGAAAAACAATGGATGTAAATAGACCATACCAACAACTCAAATCAAAATAGACTCATTTTGTTGAATCCAGTTTAATCTGATCAAAAACCCAGAGAGAGAGTGACACAGAATGAATGTGAGGCCAGTGCCGTGGTGCAGCAGGTTAAAGCCCTGGCCTACTGTGCCAGCATCCCATACAGATACCAGTTCCAGCCCCGGCTACTCCACTTCCAATCCAGCTCCCTGCTAATGTGCCTGGGAAAGCAGCAGAGGATGGCTTAAGTCCTTGGGCCCCTGCACACACGAGAGACCAGGAAGAAGCTCCTGCCTCCTGGCTCTGGATTGGCTTAGCTCTGACCATTGTGGCCATCGGGGAGTGAACTAACTGATGGAAGACCTCTCTCTCTCTCTAACTCTTTCAAATAAATAAAATAAATCTTAAAAAAAATAATGAATGAACATCAAGAGTAGCTTTGGTTTCTCATAAGAAAACAGTGATATATGTGTGTGTGTGTGTGTGTATCATTCTAGCCAGTTCAAAAATAAGCAGATATCACTGGAAGAAGCATGATCTTTTAAGCATGATTAATATATGAATCTATAAAAATTTTCTCACCTCCTTTGTAATGTTCTCAAATGGCTTCTGATTTTAACAATCTGCCTATCTCAAGTTCTAGCAATGCTATTAAAATCATCTTTGCTTGCTTGTGCATTTTGTCCATTTACTGTGGACAAGCTTGTTCAACTTACTGTTTTAAAAAACAAAATAAAGGTCTATTCTTTGGGGGAGCTTACCTTTCAATTAAATTACTCTCTCTTCTTCCTTATTACTGTTATCTTTTTACCTCCTGGTCTCTTTACCTCATTTAGCTAAGGCTTTGGCACCTGTCTTCCTCTTCACTCCAACACTCCATCAAACTGTATAACCTCAATATAAACTTGGACAACCTATTTAACATTTTGGCTTCTTACTTCTTTGACCTCTTTAACTCTAGTAATCTCTTCAAGAACAGAGTTATTTAATGCATCACTGTTGTACACATGTTATGGCCTGTTAACCCCCTTTTTCCCATGCAAAACCTTCCTGGCCCCTCGATCTTCATCCAAAACTGCTCAACTCCTAAATTAAGATTATCATCCTCAGACCTCTATAAGACCTCCTTATCCATGGATGGGTCTTTTATTTTAACTCTGACCCATCAGGCCCTCTTTTCGTTTTACTTTCCTTATCTCCTCATTCCATTCAAAATCTATGATGATGCATCCTCTTGCCAATAACCTAAATTACCAAAATCCTCTTGTCTTTTGATGACAACAAAACAGCAAAATTCCAAGCCTGTATGAACCTAATGATCTACTTTTCTTTGATGGTGCAGTTGAGAAAGTCATTCAGTAAGGCAGACCAATATAACTAAAAATTCGTGATCACTGTACTAGTTTGCCATGCTGCCGTAACAAAGCACCACAAATTGGAAGGCTCAGAAAAACAGAAATTTATTCTCTCACAATCTGGAGACCAGAAGGCATTATGGAAGGATCTGTTCCAGGCCTCTTTCCTACTTCTGGTAATTCCTAGACTTGCACAGCATGAATCCAATCTCTACATGGTATACTTCCTGTATATGTCTGCATTCAATCTCTCCTTTTTATAAGGATACTCATCACTGCAGATCAGTGGCCTACCTGCTCCAGTATAACTTCATCTTAACTAGTTATATCTACAACAATCCTATTTACAGGTAAGCTCACATTCTGAGGTACTGAGGTT
Organism: Lepus europaeus; assembly: GCF_033115175.1. Lineage (NCBI taxonomy): Eukaryota > Metazoa > Chordata > Mammalia > Lagomorpha > Leporidae > Lepus > Lepus europaeus. The sequence goes on from NC_084831.1 coordinate 42,929,318, forward strand.
AGGACTTCAACATATGAATTTGGGGGGAAGACAATTCTAACCAGAACAATCAGTAACTTCAATTATTTCTGGCAAATCTACTTTTCAAACCATTCTCCATAACATTATATCAGTGTAGAAATGTAATGTTAGTCCAATATGAGAAAAATACCTGTTCTTCTGTGGAAGCTATCAGAAAGAGATTCTCTTTTCCATTGCACTATAAAGTATTCAAGTCTGTAGTTTTTTAATCATCTTAGTGACAGGAGGAGAATCTGCCTGACACTGGAACCAAGATAAAACAAAACTGAGTAGCGGTATCTCTGAGACCCTAACACACCGGAAGCCAACTCTACTCCTGGATCCATCATTTGCATAAGCTAGCATATTCCCTTTTCATTTAAGACCGTTAGAATTGGTGTTTCCTGGGACCGGTGCTGTGGCGCAGCAGATTAACGCCCTGGCCTGAAGCGCCAGCATCCCAAATGGGCTCCGGTTCTAGTCCCAGCTGCTCCTCTTCCACGCCAGCTCTCTGCTGTGGCCTGGGAAAGCAGTAGAAGATGGCCCAAGTCCTTGGGCCCCTGCACCCACATGGGAGACCAGGAAGAAGCTCCTGGCTCCTGGCTTTGGATCAGTACAGCTCCGGCCATCTGGGGAGTGAACCATCGGACAGAAGACCTCTCTCTCTCTGCCTCATCTCCTCTCTCTGTGTAACTCTTTCAAATAAATAAATTTTTTTTTTCTTAAGAATTGGTGTTTCCTATGGCTTGTAAACAAAAGGGTTCTGATCCGATGGATAAAACTGAAAAAATGAGTTTTATATTTAACTTAATCAAATATTATAAACAAAAATCTTTGCTACTTTCATCCTACAGACATAACATTTTAAAAACTATGGCACCAGGGGCTAGCCCTCTGGTATGGAAGGTTAAGTCTTCACCTGCAGTGTCAGCATCCTATAAGGGCACCAGTTCAAGTCCTGGCTGCTCCACTTCCGATCCAGCTCCCTGCTAGTGTACCTGGGAAAGCAGCAGAGGATGGCTCAAGTCATTGGGCCCCTGTACACACATGGGAGACCAGGATAAAGCTCCTTGCTCCTGGCTTTGGCCTGGTCCAGCCCTGGATGTTGCGGCCATTTGGGGAGTGAACCAGTGGATAGAAGATGGATCTCTTGATGTCTTGATCTCCCCCCTCCCCCATATTTCTGTGTTTCATATAAATAAATCTTTTTAAAACCTTTCCACAACTTTTTTAAAATTCCAAATATATCTTAAAATAAGTATTAATGAAGCCATTTGGTACAGTTGTTAAGACACTATTTGGGACACTGGCATCCTACACCACAGTACCTAGGTTTGAGTCCCAGCTCCACTCCTAAGTCTAACTTCCTGCTAATGTGTACCTAGGAGGCAGCAGTGATGGCTCAAGTAGTTTTCCTGCCACCCACATACAACAGCTGTCACAGGCATTTGGGGAGTGAGTCAGTGGATGAAAGATTTCTCAATTTCTCTTTTTCAAAAAAAATTGTTAAAAGATATATTTATTTGAAAGGCAGAGTATCAGAGAGGCAAAGAGAGAGAGAGGAAGGGAGGAAGGGAAGGAGAGAGAATGAATCTTCTATTTGCTGGTTCACTCCCCAGATGGCCACAATGGCCAGAGCTGGGCCAGGCTGAAGCCAGAAGCCAGAAACTTCAACCAGGTTTACTCTGCTCCTATGTGTTAGCAGGGGCCCAAGTACACAGGCCATCTCCTGCTGATTTCTCAGGAGCATTAGCAGGTTGCAGGGTCGAAAGTGGAGCAGCTGGGACTCAAACCAGCACTGATATGGAACACGAGCATCATACGCCATGGTCCAGCCTTCTATACCACAATACCAGCCTCAATAAAATTGTTTAAAATAAAATAAATGGGGCTGGTGCTGTGGCACAGTGGGTAAAACCATCACCTGCAGTGCCAGCATCCCATATGGGCGCCAGTTCAAGTCCCGGCTGTTCCACTTCCAGTCCCGCTTTCTGCTATGGCCTGGGAAAGCAGCAGAAAATGGCCCAAATTTTTGGGCCCCTGCACCCACAGGGAAGACCCAGAAGCTCCTGGCTTTGAATTGGCCCGGCTCTGTCCATTGCTGACATTTGGGGAATGAACCAGCAAATGGAAGACTTCTTCTCTCTCGCTCTCTCTCTGCCTCTTCTCCTCTCTCTGTGTAACTCTGACTTTCAAATAAATAAATCTTTAAAAAAATAAAATAAACAGGCCAGCGCCGCAGCTCACTAGGCTAATCCTCCGCCTTGCGGCGCCGGCACACCGGGTTCTAGTCCCGGTCAGGGCACCAGATTCTGTCCCGGTTGCCCCTCTTCCAGGCCAGCTCTCTGCTGTGGCCAGGGAGTGCAGTGGAGGATGGCCCAAGTGCTTGGGCCCTGCACCCCATGGGAGACCAGGAGAAACACCTGGCTCCTGCCATCGGATTGGCGCAGTGCGCCGGCCGCAGCACGCCAGCCACGGCGGCCATTGGAGGGTGAACCAACGGCAAAAAGGAAGACCTTTCTCTCTGTCTCTCTCTCTCACTGTCCACTCTGCCTGTCAAAAAAAATAAATAAATAAAAAATAAAAAAAATAAATAAACATCATTTCCTAAATAAATTTCTTGAAGTGAACTGAAAAAGCGTACTTTTTTTCATGTTTACTAACTGTTCTATTCCTTATTTCCAAAACAGTAAAGAATTTGTAAAAAGCATTTTTACTAGGGCAGCAATGTGACATCCCAAATGAGGTTGGAGTCCAAGCTGCTTCACTTCAGATCCAGCTCCCTGCAAATGAACTTGGGAAAGTGGCAGAAGACGGTCCAAGTGCTTGGGACCCTGCATCCACATGAAAGACCTAGATGGAGTTCTAGGTTCCTGGCTCCACCCTGGCCCAGCCTGGTCATTGCAGCCATTTGGGGAGTGAACCAGCAGATGGAAGATCTCTCTCCTTCTCTCTCTATAACTGTGTCTTGCAAATAAATAGATAAATCTTTCTTAAAAAAAAAAATAAAATTGGGGCTGGTTATAGCTCAGTGTTTCCTTCGACACAGCAGCTATTTGAAGCTAAGTCAGCACGTCGGTGTTGGTTCGAGTCCCGCGGGCGCTCTCCAGCCTTTAAAAAATAGAATAGAACAGAACAGAATAAAATAAAATAAAATAAATAAAATAGGGGGCTGGCACTGTGGCACAGTGGATTAAACCACTGCCTGCAGCACCAGCATCCCATATGGGTGCTAGTTCAAGCCCTGGCTACTCTACTCCTGATCCAGCTCCCTGCTAACATCCCTGGCAAAGCAGTGGAGGATGGCCCAAGTCCTTGCGCCCTTTCCACCCATGTGGAAGACACTGATGAAGCTCCTGGCTTCTGGCTTTGGCCTGGCCCAGCCCTAGCTGATTGTGCCATCTGGGGAATGAACCAGCAGAAGGATTATAACTCTCTATAACCCCAATTTTCAAATATATAAATAAATATTTTTTTTAAAAAAAAGCATTATCAAGGTAGGTATTTGGCCTGGTGGTTAAGATGCCAGTCAGTTACAACATCTGCATTGGGTTTGAGTTCCATCTGCAGCCTCCAAGTCCCGCTTCTGGCTATTACAGACTTTGAGAGGCAGCAAGTTATGTCTCAACTAGATGGATCCTTGACACCCACGTGGTAGACCTGATTTGTGTTCCCAGCCCCCACCTTCAGCCTGGCCCAGTCCTGGCTTTTATGGACACTTGGAGAATGAACCAGCAAATGGAAGCTCTGTCTCTCTGCCTCTCAAATACCTTATTTTTTAAAACTACCTTTAAACAAACAAACTATATCCAAAGTAAGCAGCACAAGGAACTAATAAATAAATGTAAATAAAAGAATTGTCATCAATGATTTAAACAGTAATGACTTACCAAATTGGGAGAAAGGGCAATCTCTCAGAGTTTACTGCTGACACCTAACTGGGTGGGGTGATTAATAGCCCAGAACAAATAGCTTTGATTAGTAAAAGGTGACCTGGACTAGCTGAAGGCAAATAACGTGCTGCTACATATCCAAATGAAGAATAGCTGATTCAGGGAGAAAAATATAAGCTTTGCACAAATAAAGCAAAAACATTTCTACAACTAACAGAATCCCAGAGACCCAAAAGAATCAGTAATGAAATGTTGCTTTTAAAAAGGCAGCCAAATTGTACATCTCCTCCCTCTCTTATTCCCACTCTTATATTTAACAGGGATCACTTTTCAGTTAAATGTAAACACCTAAGAATAACTGTGTGTCAATTACAGAGTTCAACCAATAGTATTAACTAGAAAAAAAAAATACTAGCCTTGGCAACTCATGACGACAGCCTAGGGTGGTTACTGGCACCATAAAGTAGAATGTCAATTTGTTGGGTCAACAACAAGAGCCACTGTGCACTTGCTCCTCATGTGGGATCTCTGTCCTTAATGTACTGTACATTTGATTTAATGCTATAACTAGTACTCAAACAGTATGTTTCACTTTGTGTTTCTATGTGGGTGCAAACTGTTGAAATCTTTATACTAAATTGATCTTCTGTATATAAAGAGAATTGAAAATGAATCTTGATGTGAATGGAAGGGGAGAGGGAGTGGGAGAGGGGAGGGTTGTGGGTGGGAGGGAAGTTATGGGAGGGGGAAGCCATTGTAATCCATAAGCTGTACACTGGAAATTTATATTCCTTAAATAAAAGTTAAAAAAAAAAAGAAAAAAAATACTAAAAGGGATAAAGTATTAAATTGTACATCAACAATCAGGACAAGGGCTGATCAAGTCACTGTTTCTCATAGTGTCCCTTTCACTTCAACAGGTTTCCTTTTTTGTGCTTGGTTAGTTGTCACCAATCAGGGAGAACATATGATATTTGTCCCTTTGGAACTGGCTTATTTCATTCGGCACGATGTTTTCCAGATTCCTCCATTTTGTTGCAAATGACCGGATTTCATTGCTTTTGACTGCTGTATAGTATTCTATAGAGTACATGTCCCATAATTTCTTTATCCAGTCTACTGTTGATGGGCATTTGGGTTGATTCCAGGTCTTAGCTATTGTGAATTGAGCTGCTATAAACATTAAGGTGCGGCCGGCGCCGTGGCTCAATAGGCTAATCCTCCGCCGTGGCACCGGCACCCTGGGTTCTAGACCCAGTCGGGGTGTTGGATTCTGTCCCGGTTGCCCCTCTTCCAGTCCAGCTCTCTACTGTGGCCCGGGAGTGCAGTGGAGGATGGCCCAAGCCCTTGGGCCTTGCACCCGCATGGGAGACCAGGAGAAGCACCTGGCTCCTGGCTTCAGATCAGTGCAGTGTGCCGGCCACAGCATGCCGGTGGCAACGGCCATTGGAGGGTGAACCAACAGTAAAGGAAGACCTTTCTCTCTGTCTCTCTCTCTCACTGTCCACTCTGTCAAAAAAAAAAAAAAATTAAGGTGCAGACAGCTTTTTTGTTTGCCAATTTAATTTCCTTTGGGTAAATTCCAAGGAGTGGGATGGCTGGGTTGTATGGTAGGGTTATATTCAGGTTTCTGAGGAATCTCCAGACTGACTTCCATAGTGGCCATGTGCCAGGGTTCCAATACAATCCCATTAAGATGGCATGTACCAATGCCATCTCACTAGTCTAAGTCATCAATTTCAGTTCACAATTGATCACACTGATGGGTCTAAGAGTCAAAGGGATCACACAAATAAGACTAGTGTCTGCTAATACTAACTGATAGAATAAAAAAGGGAGAGAACGATCCAACATGGGAAGTGGGATACACAGCAGACTCATAGAATGGCAGATGACCTAAACAGCACTCTGGCCTCAGAATCAGCCCTTAAGGCATTTGGATCTGGCTGAAGAGCCCATGAGAGTATTTTAGGCATGGAAAGCCAAGACTCTGGCAGGAAAAAAAAATAAAAAGAGGACCAAAATGAAAGATCTCTGTGAGTGAGATTCCAGCAGAAAGAATGGGCCATCAAAGAAGGAGGTACCTTTCTCTGAAGGGAGGAGAGAACTTCCACTTTGACTATGACCCTTTCGGAATAAGATTGAAGTCGGAGAACTCAAAAGGCTTCCATAGCCTTGGAAACTCATGACTAGAGCCTAGGGAGATTACTGATGCCATAAACAAGAGTGTCAAATTGTTAAGTCAACAACAGGAGTCACTGTGTACTTACTCCTCATGTAGGATCTCTGTCCTTAATGTGTTGTTCAATGTGAATTAATGCTATAACTAGTACTCAAACAGTATTTTACACTTCAGGTTCTGTATGAGTGCAAACCGATGAAATCTTTATTTAATATATACTAAATCGATCTTCTGTATATAAAGATAATTGAAAATGAATCTTGATGTGAATGGAATGGGAGAGGGAGCGGGAGATGGGAGGAGTGCGGGTGAGAGGCAAGTTATGGGGGTGGGGGGAAGCCATTGTAATCCATAAACTGTACTTTGGAAATTTATATTTACTAAATAAAAGTTAAAAAAATAAAAAGGCAGTCAAAACTGTAAAGCAGTATTTTAAAATAACATTATATTTTTAAACATCACGGAGTGTTTCCGTTTCATAATAAGTAATATGCACTGAATTCTTATTGAGCATTTCCTGTACACCAACTACTAGTCTAAGCATTTTACACATTAAGCCCATTTTACTCAATGAGGCATACCTACTATATACCCATTTTACAGATGGCAAAAATGAAACACTAATAAAATGAGTAACTGACTCAAATTCACACATCTAGTTAAGTGTTGGCAACAGGATTCAAATCCAAGAAGTCTGATTCCAGGACTTTTTCTCTTAATCCTTAGATTTGTTGTCTCTTTCATTATTACTATTATTTTCACTATTGTCTTTCTAAAAAAATCTTTCATATGAATTATATCATTTGAACCTCACAACACCCATTAAAAAGTGTTATCCTATTTCCTCAACTCTAAGAAATCTTTAGCTATAAGTGCCACCTTCCATTTAACACAACTTTCAAAAGACATTAATCAAAATCAACACTTTATTGACCTACAACTATATAGCAGTATACAATTGTATAGCATTTATGTGATCTTCCACTGCCTTCCCAGGCACATTAGCAAGAAGCTGGATTGGAAGCAGAGCAATGCCCCAAGACAGGATGCCAGCATCAGCTTAACCTACTGCACCACAACTTGGCCTTTCAGAAATGAAAACAACAAAAGAAATTTTTTGTTATTCGACAGGATTAGAGAGTGAGAGAGAGAGACAGAGAGAAAGGTGTTCCTTCCGTTGGTTCACTCCCCAAGTGGCCGCAATGGCCAGAGCTGAGCCAATTCAAAGCCAGGAGCCAGGTGCTTCCTCCTGGTCTCCCATACGGGTGCAGAGGCCCAAGCACTGCCTTCCCACTCCACTGCCTTCCCAGGCCACAGCAGAGAGCTGCACTGGAAGAGGAGCAACCGGGACTAGAATCCAGCGCCCAGAAACGATGCTGGTGCTGCAGGTGGAGGATTAGCCAAGTGAGCCACGGCACCGGCCCCCCAAAAAAGAAAATTTTTAAGCTAATGGAAAATGTGCATTTAAAAAATGCATGGGGTGTTGACATTGCAAATGGGCACTGGTTGGAGTCTAGCTGCTCCACTTCCTATCCAGGTCCAGGAAAAGCAGAAGATGGCCCAAGTTGTTAGGCCACTCAGATGAAGCTCCTAGCTTCAGCATGGCCCAGCTCTGCCCATTGTAGTCATCTGGGGAGTGAACCAGCAAATGGAAGATTTTCTCCCTATCTGTCTCTCTGCCTCTCTCTCTCTCTCTAAAACCCTGCCTTTCAGATATTTTTTTTTCCAAATGCATGGATTTTTAAAAATTTTGCAACAAAATAAACTTACCTTTTAATTCCATTTTTCCATGAACTTTCCAAGTACATTCGTATTAATGGTAGCAACATTAGGAGGCATTAAGTCTCAAAGCCTCTTCCCTCATAAATGGGTTTAACAATCTTACAAAAAAGGATTCACACAGTATGTAACCTTTCTATCCTTCCTCTTCGGACATGTGAGGAACCAGCAAGAGGTGCCACCTTGTAAGGACCAAGCAATTCTCACCAGACAAGGAACCTATTGACCCCCTAATCTTGAACTTCCCAACCTCCAGAATTGTTAGAAACAAACTTGTGTTCTTTATAAGTGTAGTCTGTAGCACTTTGTTATAGTAGTATAGATGGACTGAGACATCCTATAAGTAGTAGAAATACACAGCATTTGTTTTGTGTCTGTTTTTTTTTTCTTTTAGCATAATGTCTTCAAGGTTCCTCCAAGTTATAACATGTATGACAATCACTATTCTTTTTCACTTATGTATATACTGCACTTTTTAAATCCATTCATTTCCTCATGGACACTTATGTTGCTTCTACCTTTTGGCTATCATGAATAATGTTCTTAACACTGGTGTACAAGAAATCTGATTCAAGGCTGGCACTACGGCACAGTGGGTTAAGCCACTGCCTGCAATGCCGGCATCCCATATGAGCGCTGGTTCAAGTCCCAGCTGCTACACTTCAGATCCAGCTCCCTGTTTATGTTGCTAGGAAAGCAGCAGAAGATGAGCCAAGATATTTCTCATCTGCCATCCATGTGTGAGACCCAGATGAAGCTCTTGGCCTGGCCCAGGCCTGGCCGATACAGCCATTTGGGGAGTGAAACAGCAGATGGAAGATCTGTTTGTCCCTCCATCTCTAACTCAGTCTTTCAAATAAATAAATCTTTTAAAAACGGGTTAGAGGTGGGAAGTATGGCACTGTGGCATAGCAGGTAAAACTACCCCTTGCAGGGTAGCATCCCATTAGGCTACCGGTTTGAGTCCCAACTGTTCCACTTCCGATCCATCTCCCTACTGAGGTGCCTGGGAAAGCAGTGGAAGATGGCCCAAGTCCTTGGGCCCCTGCACCCACATGGGAGAGCCAGAAGAAGCTCCTGGTTTCGGCCTGGCCCAGCTCCAGCCATTGCAGCCATTTGGGGAGTGAACCAGCAGATGGAAGGTTGATCTCTCTCTCTCTCTCTCTATTCCTCCCTTTCCCACTCTATAATCCTGCCTTTCAAATAAATAAATCTTTAAAAAAAGAAAGAAAGGAAGGAAGGAAAGGAGGGAGGAAGGAAGAAAGGAAGGAAACAAGCAAGAAAGAAATCTGAGTCTCTGGCTCTCAATCTTTTGGTCATATAGCTAGGAGAGGAATTGCTAAATCATGTATTCTTCATTTTTTTAGGAATTGCCATACTGTTTTCGACAGCAGTTGTACCTTTTACATTCATCAGTAACACATTTCTCCACATTCTTGCCAAAACCTATTCCTGGTTTTTTTTTTTTTTATGTTTATTCATTTATTTGAAAAACACAGAAGGAGACAGAAATATCTTCCATCAATTGGACCACTTTCCAAATGTCTGCAATAGCTAGGACTGGTTGAGGTTGAAGCCAGGAACCTGGAAATCCATCCTGGAGGGACCCAAGTACCTGGGATATCATTTGCTGCCTCCCAGAATGCATTAACAGGAAACTGCATCAGAAGCAGAACAGCCAGGACTTGAACTGATACTCAAATATGGGTGAGTGTCCCAAGTAGGAGCTTAATCCACTGCACCAAAACACCCTTCCCATTCCCAGTTTTTGCAATAGACTAATAGATGTGAAATGGCACTTCATTGTGGTTTTGGTTATATTTCCATACTGATTAATTTGTTGAAAAAAACTGTCCTTATCCATTGTGTGCACCTTGCACCCCTGTCAAAAATCATTAGAACACATGTGCAAGGGCTTATTTCTGGGATCTCTAGTCCATTCCATTGTAGTATACATCTGTTCTTTCCCAGTATCACATTGTTTTTATTCCTCTAGCTGTGTGTTAAATCAGCTAAATTTGTTCATCAAGATCATTTTGGTTATTTGGGGTGCCCTAAGATTCCATATGAATTTCAGCATGAATTTTCCATTACTGCAGGGGGAAAAAAAAAAACACTGATGGGATTTTGACAGGGACTGCACTCAATCTGTAGATGGCTTTTGAGTATTTCTGTCACATTAACAATATTAAGTCTTCCAATCCATGAACATAAGATAATTTACACTTATTTGTCTTCTTAAATTTCTTTTAGTAATGGTTTATAGAATTTGGTGTACAAGCTGGTTGCCTCTTTAATTTATTCCCATGTATTTTACTTTTTGATGCTATTGTATATGAAACTTTTTATAATTCCCTTTTCAAACTGTTTATCACTGGAGTATAGATAGACAACTAATTTCTTTGTGATTTCATATCTTGCAACTTAGCTAAATTTGCTTATTAGCACTAACAGATTTTTCATCAAATCTTTAGGGTTTTCTACCTATGTCATAATGATATGGAGGTTTCTCAAAAATTTAAACAAACTGTCACATAATCCAGGAATCCCGCTTCTAGTTATTTATACAACAGATTATAATCAGGTTCTCAAAGGGATATCTGAACTTGCATGCTCAATGCAGCATTATTCACAATAGTCAAGAAACAACTTAAATGTCCATCCATGAATGAACAAATTTTAAAAATGTGCACATACAATGGAATATTATTTATCCATGAATAAAAGAGAATCTGTTATATGCTGCAACATGGAGACTTTAGTCTAAAAGAATGGGCTCTGGCATTGTACTGCTTGGATTTTGGATTTTTATTTTTTTACTGATTTATTTATTTGGTAGGCAGAGCAACAGAAAGTGAGAGAGAGCGATGGCAACAATGGCTGGGGCTGGGCCAGTTCGAAGCCGGGAGCTTAATTGGGTCTCTGGACCCAATGGCCCCAGCCATTGTTGCCATCTCTCTCTCTCTCTCTTTCTGTTGTTCTGCTTACCAAATAAATAAATCAGTAAAAAAATAAAAATCCAAAATCCAAGCAGTACAATGCCAGAGCCCATTCTTTTAAACCACCGTTCCAAAGCCTAGAAAACTAGCAAGCTCTCTGGGTTGTTTCCTCATAATTAAAAAGAAAAAAAATAAAATATCTACTATAATCAGTCTTTATAAATATTACATGTTCCATTAGCAGCATTATTAGTTTTGCTTTTAAAACAAGCTACATTTACCATGCAAAAGGCTAAGTAAATTCCCCTCTCCAGTTTCTGGCTCTTATTCAGAGTAAGTATAGGGTGACATTTGAGAATTTAGTTTTCTAACAAGTTCTCAGGTGACACTGCTGGTTCAAGGACTACCCTCAAGAACCTCTGAACAACACAATCAAAATACAAACTGAAAGTCTTTCAAATAATACTAAATTATCTTTATGGTTGGACAAGACACCTTCAAAGTACTGAATATATATATATATATATATATATATATATATATATGCTTTCCATCAAAGACCAGGATGTCCATTCTCGTCTTTCCATTCATAATTGTACCAAAGACCCCAGCCAGGGTATTTAGACAAAAATAAGAAATAAACTGGATTCAGATTGGAGAGAAGGAAGTAAAACTATCTCTATTTGCAGATGATATATATATATATATAAATTTCTAAGAACTTCACTAAAGAACTATTAAAACTAATGGACAAGCTCAGCAAGATTGCAGGATACAAGCTCAATATACAAAAATTAATTGTATTTTTATACACTTACAATGAACAATTTGAAAATAGAATTAAGAATCAATTTCACTCACAACAGCATCAAAAAGAATAAAATACTTGGGAATAAATTTAACAAAAGAAGTATAAAATTCACACTTTAAAAACTACAAGATATTGTTGAACAAAATTAAAGAAGCTATAAATAGGAAAACATTCCATGTTCATGGATCAGTAGACTTCACATTGTTAAGATGGCAATACTCCCAAACTCATCTATGATTCAGTGCATTCCTTGTGAGAATCCCAGTTGCCTTTTTTGTAGAAATATACAAACTGATTTTAAAATTTATTTGGAATTGCAAAGGAAGTCAGAATAGCCAAGACAATCCTAAAAAAGAGAAGCAAAGTTAGAAGATTAACATGTCACAATAAAAAACTTACTATAAAGCAATGGTACTCAAGACAGTGTAACACTGTTCTAGAACAGAATATACAGAACAACTGAACAGAATTAAAAGTCAAAAGTAAATCCATACATCTATGGTCAACTGATTTTTCACAAGGGTGCTAAGATCATTCAATTTAGGAAGAATAGTATTCTCAATGAATGATGCTAGAACACTACACCACAAGCAAAAGATATCCATAAAAAAAAGAATGAAGCTAGACCTTTTTCTCACACTCTAAAAACCAGCTAAAAACACATCAAAGACCTAGATAAAAAAGCTATCATAGGGCTAAATCTTCATGACCTTGAAATTACTGGTTTCTCAGATTTGACACCAAAAACACAACCAACAAAAGAAAAACTGATAAATTGGGCTTCATCAAAAAGAAAAACTTTAAAGTACTTCCAAGAATACCATCAAGAAATTGAAAAGATAACCCACAGAATCAGAGAAAACATTTGCAAATTATGTATCTAGATAAGGGAATATATGAAGAACTTTCACAACTCAATAATCAAAAGTAACCCAATATTAAAAAATGGACAGAAAACACAGATACTTTTCCAAGGAAGATATACAAATGGCTACTATGTGCAAAAGGATGGTCATCAAGTGAATGTAAATGAAAAACATTTAATGAGATACCACTTCACATTTATTAGAATAGCCAGAATTAAGAAGTCAGATAATAACATTATTGAAGAAGATGTACATTGCTGGTGGAAATATAAAATGTTGCTACTGCTTTGGAAAACTATCAATAGTTCCTTAGATGACTGAAAACATACAGTTTTCACATGACTTGATATATACCCAGGAGAAATGAAAACATATTCACACAAAGACTCCTACATGAATATTTACAGCAACACTATTGATAATAGCCAAAAGGTAAACAACTCAAACGCTCATCAAGACAGATAAACACAGATAAACATGGGGAGGGCTCTGTGGAGTAGCATGCACAGCAGGTAAAGCCATCACCTGCAACACTGGCATTCCATATGGACAAAAGTTCATGTATCGGCTGCTCTTCTTCCAATCTAGCTCTGTTTATGGCATGGGAAAACAGTGGAAGATGGCCCAAGTGTTCAGACCCCCTGTAGCCGTGTGGGAGACCCAGAAGAAGCTCCTGGCTTCTGATCAGCTCAGCTACAGTCATTGCAGCCATCTGTGGAGTGAACCAGCAGATGGAAGACCTTTCTCTGTCTCTCCCTCTGTCTGTAATTCTACCTCTCAAATAAATAAATAAGATCTTTAAAAAAATATCAAGACAGATAAACAAAATGGGATATTGCCACATAGTCATAAAAAAGACTGAAATACTTTCTACAACCAAGACAAATCTCAAAAACATTATGCCAAGTGCAAAAACATACTATGTAATTTCACAGGCACAAGAGTACATATAATTCCATTCACCTGGAAGCCTAGAACAGGACAATCTATAAAGACAGAAAGCAAAAAAAGTAGTTGCTCAAAGCTGAGGAAAATACAGAAAACAGAAGGGTAATGGATGAGGGGTACTAAGTTTCTTTGTAAGGTGACAAGATACTCTGGGGGCCAGCACTGGGCATAGTGGGTAAAGCCACTGCCTGCAGTGCCGGCATTCTATATGGGGCCGGTTCAAGTCCCAGCTGCTCCTCTTCTGATCCAGCTCTTTGCTATGGCCTGGGAAAGCAGAAGATGGTCCAAGTCCTTGGGCCCCTGCACCCTCATGGGACATGTAGAGGAAGATCCTAGCTCCTGGCTTCAGATGGGCTCAGCTCTGGCCGTTGTGGCCAACTGGGAGTGAGCCAGCAGATAGAAGACCTCTCTCTCCCATTCCTTTTTCTGTGTAACTCTGACTTTCAAATAAATAAATAAATCTTTCCAAGAAATGCTCTAAAATTGACTTAGGTGATATTTGCATGTATCTATGAATAGATTAAAAACCACTGAATTATATACTTTAAATGGGTAAACCATGTAAGTGATTTATATCTCAATAAAGCTGTTTAAAAATTCAAAAGTTTTAAAAAGAAACAGGACAGGAATCTCAATGAATATCTCAACAAATAAAGAATTCTTAAACATTTTATATATTTTAAAGGTTTATTTATTTATTTATTTGAAAAGCATAGTGACAGAGAGAGGGAAAGACCGAACGAGACCTTCCGGGAGCCGGCACTGTGATATAGCAGGTAAAGCAGCCACCTGCAGTGCCGGCATCCCATATGGGTGCCAGTTCAAGTCCCAGCTGCTCCTCTTCTGATATAGCTCTTTGCTATGTCCTGGGAAAGCAGTAGAAGATGGCCCAAGTCCTTGGGCCCCTGTACCCACGTGGGAGACCCAGAAGCTCCTGGCGGCCATCTGAGGAGTGAGCCAGCGGATAGATGATCTCTCTCTCTGCCTCTGCCTCTCTGTAACTCTTTCGAATAAAATAAACTCTTAAAAAAAAAAAAGAAAGAAAGAGGCCTTCTATCTGTTGGTTCATTTTCCAAATGGCCAGAGCTGGGCCAAGCCAAAGCCAAGAAGCCTAGAACTCCCATCTGGTCTCCCACGTAGGTGGCAGAGGTCCAAGCACTGGGCCATCTTTCACTGCTTTTCCCTGGCCATCAGCAGGGAGCTGGATTAGAAGTGGAGCAGCAAGGACACAAATCAATGCTTATATGGGATGCCAATGTCACAGGCAGTGGCTTTACCTGCTATGTCACAACACTTACCCCAACATTTTATAAATTCAGCTTTTTGGAAGGGCTCCATGGCTATAATTTTTAAATGCAGACATCGTTTTTTTAAAGTATTACTAATTTATAAGCATGAAATATTTTTTAACTAGGACTAGGAATCTCAATAAATTTAGTTTGCAGAATATACCTTCCTTTCCATCTAGCTTATGACAGAAAAAATTATAATTAGTACATTAGTAAAATAGTACCTAAAACATATCCTATTTTTTTTTAAAGGTTTACTTGTTAGAGAGAAAGAGAGAGGAACAAAGACAGACAGAGAGATCTTCCATCCACTGATTCACTCCCTAGATGGCTGCAATGGCCAGAACTGGGCCGATTCAAAGCCAGGAGCTTCTTCTAGATTTCCCACATGGGTACAAGGGCCCAAGTTCTTGGGCCATCTTCTGCTGCTTTCTCAAGCACATTAGGAGGGAGCTGGATAGGAAGTGGAACAGCCGGGACTCAAACTAGTGCCCAAATAGGATGCCGGTATCACAGGTGACAGTTTTACCCACTACACAACAGCTCCGGTCCCCAGCTTTAAAAACAAATGTTTTGTGAAGTTTCCCTTTATGAAGGTTGGTTATGTTTTATTTTGGGTAAGGTTATAGGAAAGCTGGTTTTGTCCACCTTCATGTATGAACACTAGTACTGCTAAAATTGCTGCACTACAAAAAAAAAAAAATTAGTCATAAAAAGCCGTGAGTATAAGGAGAAAACCTGCCAAACAGAGACAAACCAGGACATTTCAAGTAAGTATGGCTCAACGGAGGGTCAACAGAGTTAAGTTTTTGAACTGTTCTGAAGCGCCAGATGGTCCAGAATCCAACCCCAGATTTTACAAGGCTCTGTATAAAAGTGTGCCAGGAAAAAACAAAACATAGAACAAAATGTAGAGAACAGATTAAGAATGAAAGCAACATGGGCTGCATAGAAGGATGAAAATTGTATGCAAAATGACATATTTCAATCTTCAAGCTCAGACCTTTCAATGCCAATTTCCATTGCTAAGTGTACTTTGACAACTATAAATGACCTTTGTAATCAAATACATTCATTTAATTTCTCCAAAACAATATTTTTGAGACTATTGCTGAGTTAATAATTGTTGCTGTTTTGACATTCAAGAGATTTAAAAATATAAATAAAAAAATCACTAAAGGTTAATTTCAAAACTCAAAGGTACACATAACAAAATAATATAAACTTATATAGTAAGTACCACATATAAGTCTACAGGAAAGAATTCAGCAAATGATATATCAAATGTCATCTGCAACAGCATTAATTAATTACATATAAAATATCTGTACCCAAAAAGACTTAAACTATATAGCACCCAATAAGTGAATATATTCCAAAGACATTAAAAATATGCTTATGGGGGCCGGCGCCACGGCTCAATAGGCTAATCCTCCACCTTGCGGTGCTGGCACACCGGGTTCTAGTCCCAGTCGGGGCGCCGGATTCTGTCCCGGTTGCCCCTCTTCCAGGCCAGCTCTCTGCTGTGGCCAGGGAGTGCAGTGGAGGATGGCCCAAGTGCTTGAGCTCTGCACCCCATGGGAGACCAGGAGAAGCACCTGGCTCCTGGCTTCGGATCAGCGCGGTGCGCTGGTCGCAGCGCGCCGGCCGTGGCAGCCATTGGAGGGTGACCCAACGGCAAAAAGGAAGACCTTTCTCTCTGTCTCTCTCTCTCACAGTCCACTCTGCCTGTCAAAAAAAAAAAAAAAAAAAAAAAAAAAAGATGCTTATGGGGACTGGTGTTGTGGCACAGCTGATCAGGCCACCACCTGTGACATCAGCATCCCATATGGGCACTGGTTCAAGTCCTAGCTGCTCCATTTCCCATTCACCTCCCTGTAGGAAAAGCAGTGGAAGATGGCCCAAGTGTTTGTACCTCTGCCACCCACATGTGAGATTTGGATGGAGTTCTAGGCTCCCGTCTTTGGTATGGCTCAGCCCTGGCCATTTCGGCCATTTGAGGAGTGAACCAGTGGATGAAAGTTCTCTTCCTCTTTGTAACTTTATCTCAAATAAATAAATCTTTTTTTAAAAGACTCTTATGAAGACCACATAAGAAAATACCTGTATTGTTAAGTTAAAGAAAACAGCACAGAAGCAGGCATTTGCCTAGCAGTTAAGATCCTGAATCCAGTATCAAGGTATCCAGCCATATTTAACTCCTGGCTCGAACTCCTGACTCCAGACCTGTGAGGCAGAGGTGATGGCTCAAGTAACTGGGTTCCTGCCACTTACATGGGAGACCTGGATACTGTTCCTCGTTCTCAATTTTGCCCTAGTCCGGCCATTTCAGGCATTTTGGGGAGTTGGAAAATGAACCAGGATGGAAGCTCTGTTTCTCTCTGCCTTTCAAATAAGCAGAAAACAGAAACAAAACTATATAGATACATGTACATGTGTGTGTATGAAAGAAAAAGTGGTTACAACAAATTTGGAAAATACTTGTAAAGAAAAAAAGTAGTTTTCTATAAGTTCCAAGTTTTCTATAATGAAGGATCTTTGAAATGAAATAGCACTCAAAAGAATACTTATATGAATTCTGCACATTTATATCCATAGTAATGAAAGTAATTCTAGGCCGGCGCCGTGGCTTAACAGGCTAATCCTCCACCTTGCGGCGCCGGCACACCGGGTTCTAGTCCCAGTTGGGGCACCGGATTCTATCCCGGTGGCCCCTCTTCCAGGCCAGCTCTCTGCTATGGCCAGGGAGTGCAGTGGAGGATGGCCCAAGTGCTTGGGCCCTGCACCCGCATGGGAGACCAGGAGAAGCACCTGGCTCCTGGCTTCAGATCAGCACGATGCACCGGCCGCAGCGGCCATTGGAGGGTGAACCAACGGCAAAAAGGAAGACCTTTCTCTCTCTCTCACTCACTATCCACTCTGCCTGTCAAAAAGAAAAAAAAAAAGAAAGAAAGAAAGTAATTCTATTTACTGAATATCTCCTGTGTCCCAACAATGTACAGCCATGCCACAGTATCCGCTGAGGACTGGTTCCAGGCTCTACCTCCCCTGTGTACATCAAAATCTATGGAAACTCAATTTTAATGGATACTTATATAAAATGGTGTGGTATTTGCATATAACCAATGCACAACCTCCCAGACACTTTTATAAAGTTTTTTTATTAAGATTTTTATGTATTTACTTGAGAGGTAGAATCAGAGAGAGAGGGAGAGACAAAGATCTTCCATCTGCTGGTTCACTCCCCAGACGGCCAGAACTGGGCCAATCTGAAGCCAGGAGCTTCTTCCAGGTCCTCACATGGGTGCAGGGGACCAATCACTGGGCCATCTTCCACTGGTTTCACAGGCCATCGCAGAGAGCTGGGTTGGAAGAGGAGCAGCCAGGACTAGAACCGGCGCTCACAAGGGTTGCCAGAGCCACAGGCAGAGGCTTAGCCCACCATGCCACAGCACCAGCCCCATATGCCCTCCTATATACTTTATTTTTAAGATTTATTTATTTTTATTTTAATTGAAAGTCAGAGTTACACAGAGAGAGGAGAGGCAGAGAGAGGGAAAGGTCTTCCATGCGATGGTTCACTCCCTAGATGGCCGCAACGGCCAGAGCTGCACCGATTTGAAGCCAGGAGCCAGGAGCTTCTTCCAGGTCTCCCATGCGGGTTCAGGGGCCCAAGGACCTGGGCCATCTTCTACTGCTTTCCCAGGCCATAGCAGAGAGCTGGAGAGGAGCAGGCGGGACTAGAACCGGTGCCCATATGGAATGCCAGCGCTTCAGGCCAGGGCTTTAACCTGCTGCGCCACAGAACTGGCCCCTCCTATAAACTTTAAATCACCTCTAGATTACTTCTGACAACTTAAGTGCTATGTAAATAGTTGTTTCACTATAGTGTTTAGAGAATAATGACAAGAAAAAGTCTGTATGTGTTCAGTACAGACACAATTTTATTTCTGTCAAATATTTTCAAATTATAATCGGTTAGATACCCAAGAATAGAACCTTCAGACACAGAAGGCTGAATATCTATTATATAAAGAAATGAAAAGTTTAGAGAATTTAAGTAACTTATGGTCATTCAGAGATAATACAAATGGCAGACTGAATTCAAATCCAGGTCTTTTGTTTTTGTTTTTTTAAGATTTATTTATTTATTTGAAAGGCAGAGCTACAGAGAGGCAGAGAGACAGAGCGATCTTCCATCCACTGGTACACTCCCCAAATGGTTACAACAGCAGGAGCTGAGTCGATATGAAGCCAGGAACTTCTTCAGGGTCTCCCATGCGGGTGCAGGGGCCCAAGCACTTGGCCTTCTTGTACTGCTTTCCCAGGCCATAACAGAGAGCTGGATCAGAAGTGGAGCAGCCAGGATTCGAACCAGCACCCATATAGGATGCCAGAACTCCAGGCAGCAGGGTATCCACTACGCCACGGCGCCAGCCCCCAGGTCTGTCTTATACCAAGCCCAATGGAAATCTCTTATTATCCTTGGATAAGAATCTGGATACTCTGCTAAAACAATACACCAGATATTTTACATACTATTTTGAAGTAAGACTATTTTGAGCTATCTTTGAACCATTTCTTGATATTTTAAACTCAGTTTAAAATTGTTGTTTTATTACAAAGAGAAGAAAAAAACAGAGAACAAATTATGAAAAAATGGATTTCATAAACCTACGATGTGAACTCTACTCACTAAAACACATTTAGTTTCAGTCATATGTTCCTACAGACCGATCTTGTCCTCTTAAGTATAATTTACATCTACAATATCAACCCTGAATACTATAAAATAAAACTTAAAAAAAAAAAAGATTTCATCATAATCACAGGCTATTCCCATAGCACTCTGGTGCCTTACTTCTATCATCCCTCAACACAGTATCACCTCATCAGAAAGTCAGTGTTTCTCTCCCTAAAAGACTAAAAGCTGTGTAAGAGTTGGTGTCAAGGTCTTATTCTCTTTATATGTCCAAGGCCTATCACAACAGTGACACACAGCAAGCATTCAGTAAATATTTACTGAAATCAAGGAGGATCAATCAGCAATATTGGAAGCACCTTTAATTCACATAAGTTTCATATTTTACAAATATAAATAATGATAAATCTGGGGTCAGTATTGTGGCAAAACAAGTTAAGCCAAAGCCTGGAATGCCAGCATCCCATATGGACACCGGTTCAAGTCCCAGCTGCTCCACTTCTGGTCCAGCTCCCCGCTAATGTGCCTGGGGAAGTAGCAAGGGCTGCTCCAAGTCCTTGGGCCCCTCCAACCTTGTGAGAGACCCACATAAAGTTCCTGGCTCTTGGCTTCCACTTGGCCCAGCCCTGGCCATTGTGGCCATTTGGGGAGTGAACCAGTGGATGGAAGATCTATCTCTGTCTAACTCTGTCTTGAAAATAAATAAAATGAATCTTTTTTTTAAAAAAATGATAAATCTGCATTGTACCTATAGAATACAAGACGGAACCAAGGAGTCAGCACTGTCACACAGTAGGCTAAGCCTCTGCCTGCAGCACCAGCATCTCATATGGGTTCCGGTTCACATCCCAGCTGCTCCTCTTCTAATCCAGCTCTCTGCTACGGCTTGGGAAACCAGCAGAAGATGGCCCAAGTGCTTGGGCCCCTGTACTGGTATGAGACCCGGAAGCAGCTTCTGACTCCTGGCTTTGGATCAGCCCAGCTCCAGCTGTGGCGGCTATTTGGGGAGTGAACCAGCAGATGGAAGGCCTTTCTCTTTCTCTTTCTCTCCCCCCTACCCCCACCACCCACGTTAGTCTACCTCTCAAATAAATAAATAAATAAAATCTTTATAAAAAAAAGATGGAATCAAGTTAATACTCCTTAATATCAATGATCACTCAAAATTCTAATTAAGTGCAACATTTCATAAAAATTAACAGCTCTATAAAGAACTAATCTATTCAATAACCTGAGACACACTGACTTCAAAGCCCAATATTTACCACTATTTTATGCTAATTCTCAAAATGTTCATGTCTGGAACATCTAAAATCTTTAAAACTAATGGTTCAGGTTTTAGTTAATAAAATAATTTGTTTCTTAGGGAGTTTCTCTGTGATACATGCTATTATCTTAGTATTAAAATACTGATGAATTCCCAACACTAAGTAACTATGTCCAAAAGTCTATTAGCCTGAAAATAAATGTTGACATGGCATACGCTAACCTAGACAAGTTAGGTTTTCATGCACAATACATTTCTTTCTTTCTTTCTTTCTTTCTTTTTTTAAGATTTATTTATTTGAGAGGCAGAGTTACAGAGAGGCAGATAGAGAGAGAGAGGTCTTCCATCTGCTGGTTCACTCCCCAGATGGCCACAACAGCCAGAGCTGTACCAATCCGGAGCCATGAGTTTCTTCCAGATCTCCCACACAGGTGCAGGGGCCCAAGGACTTAGGCCATCTTCCACTGTTTTCCCAGGCCATAGCAGAGAGCTGGATCGGAAGTGGAGCAGCTGGGACTCAAACCCATGCCCATATGGGATGCCAGCACCGCAGGTGGCAGTTTTACCCACTACCCACAACTCCAGCTCCTTCAATACATTTCTGGAGACTGCAAAATACAAAACTACTTTCTACTATGTCTACAAAAACCCTCCACTCCCAGCGGGTTAAGCTGCCACTTGTGATGACACCAGCATCCCATTATCAGAGAACCATTTGAAGTTTCAGCTGCTCCGCTTCCAATCCAGCTCCCTGCTAATGTGCCTGGGAAGGCAGTAGAAGACAGCCCAAGTACATGGGCCCAGCCATTCATGTGAAGATCAAGATGGAGCTCAAGGTTCTGGCCACTGTAGTAGTCTGAGGAGTGAACCAAGAGATGGAAGACCTTGATCTATTTCTATTTGTGAAATAAAATAAATATTAAAAACAAAAAACCTCTCCACTTTAACTTAGGACAACAATTAATTTCTATAGATAACATCTAGGGGCTGCCATCTGTAATGCCGGTATCCCACATGGGTGCAGGTTCAGGTACCCACTGCTCCACTTCCGATCCAGCTCTCTGTTACAGCCTGGGAAAGCAGTAGAAGATGGCCCAATTCCTTGGCCCCTGCACCCATGTAGGAGACCCAGAAGAAACTCCTCGCTTCAGATCAGCGCAGCTCCAGCTGTTGCTGCCATCTGGGGAGTGAACCAGCGGATGGAAGACCTCTCTCTTGGATGGAAGACCTCTCTCTCTCTCTCTCTATCTCTGCCTCTGCCTCTCTGTAACTCTGCCTTTCAAATAAATAACTAAATATTTATAAAATAAATAAAATAAAAATGTAGTCTATCCAGTAAATTGATTTTCACATAAGATGCTGTAGCCTAGAAGACACATCCAGTTATGATTGAGGAATGGCATTACAATTAGTTCTGTCACAGCCATTGTGCCCTAAAATACAGGGACTCATTCAATTTTTATCTGGTTTTGTTATATTACCTAGGTTAGAATCCTGGCTTTACCACTTAGCAGTTTGACTTTGAACGAAGTATTTTACCTCTATGCCTTTTTTGTTTTTTTTTTGCGGGGGTGGGGGGGAAAGGGATAATAAAATTATCAGGTTATCAAACTATAAAGATTACTGAAATGTTCATCATGTTGTAAGGATTACTGAAAGCAGTGCCTAAGACATCATCAGTGCCCAATAAATATTAATTATTACTAATTTTATCCCTATCTGTCCCTTTTTTATTTTTGTATCTCACACACCTCTGAATAATTTGGTCCATTTAACAACAAAAAAGGAATGTAGTATCATGTAGATATTTATTTTCATCACTACATTGGACTGAAATACCCTCAAGACTTTTTACAAGAAGCAGCATATCAAATGTGCTTGGAGAACAAATATGTCAAGGTTCAAATCTAAACTCGACCACTTAGAACCCTCAGCAAGTAATACAGAAGATTAATTCCTACCTGAAGAAAGGCTATAAAGACTCAGTGAAATGATAAAGGTAAGTCACCTAAATGTACCCAATACTTACTAAGAAACAGCAGTCTTGACCCTCCCAACAGAGGTGTAAGAATGATTTCCCAGGGGAGCCATCGGCACAATGGTTGAAATGCTGCTCCTAATCATCGTGCATGGATTTGAGTACCAGCTCTGTTTCCTGTTGATGCAACCCTGGGAGATAACAGGTGACAGCATGGTACTTAGGTCCTTGCCACCCTCGTGAGAACTCCAGATTGAGTTCTGGTTCCTGGCTTTGGCCTGGTTCAGCCTTGGCTACTGTGGGCATCTGGGCAGTGAACCAACAGATGGACTATCTCTGTGTCTCTCTTCCTTTCGAATATGTAGATTTTTTAAAATGAATGTTTTCCTTCCAGAATCTCTGCATTGACACTTAGCCCACTAGACAGAATTATTCCACAACTAAAATAAGACCACACTAAAGAAAGACAGACAAATAATACAGAAAATTAAGTTCACAGTTTTGGGTTGTCTCATCATTTAACCTTTCTAGGCTTAACATCTATGCATAATAAATCATTCAAGGCTCATGGCAGGTGTAAGAATAAAACTATGAAGATAAACTATTTCCCTGTTCCTATCCCAGAAAAAAAAAATACCTCTGAATCTCCTCTATGCCATGTCTATAGATGTTTTTGATTCTCAGAAATGGAAGGGTAGGGCCAGCGCTGTGGTGTAGCCGGTAGAGTACCACATGCCAGTGCCGGCATCCCATATGGGTGCTGGCTCAAGACCCAGCTGCTCCACTCTGATCCCTGATCCAACCCAGCATGCCTCACTCAGATGCCTACTTCTCATGCCCAATGCTGCATGCTGCACCCATGTGGGAGACCCAGAAGAAGCTCCTGGCTCCAGATTGGCCCAGCTCTGGCCATTGAGGCCACTGGGGAGTGAACCAGCAGATGGAAGACCTCTCTCTCTCTGCCTCTCCCTTTCTGTAACTCTGCCTTTCAAATAAATCAATAACTCTTTAAAAAAAAAAAAAAAAGAACTGGAGGGGTGCTACTTATAACTTGTGAATAAGGATAAGGACACTACAAAATATGCCACAACACGCAGGACAACCCGCCACAGTAAAGAATTATCTGGCCCAAAAGTCAATTATGTCCAGCCTGAGAAACCATGATTGAAAAAATTATAAAGTACAGTAATATACAAATTTTCACCAAGAAAGTATGTGTTTACCCCAGTGTTTCTGGCAGAATTTGTATTTTGATTATAGGGATAACAAGGAATAAGCAGCCTCATTACATCATATGGGAAACTCCTCGTACCACTAACCTCCCATTACAAACCACCAGTTAAAAGGGGAAGGAAGACTTACTTTCCTTTGTGTATTTGTACCACATAAAAACAAAAATATTTTTTAAAGATTTATTTGAAAGGCAGAGTTGAGAGAGAGAGAGAGAGAGATCATCCATCTGCTGGTTCATTCCCAAATGGTCGCAATGGACAGTCGCAATGGACGGGGCTGGGCCATGCTGAAACCAGAAGTGTGGAACTCCCTCAGGGTCTCCCATGGGGGTGACAAAGGTCCAAGCACTGAAGCCATCATCTGCTGTTTCCCCAGGCACATCAGCAGGGAGCTGAATCTGAAGTGGAGCTGCTAGGACTTCAACAGACACCATAAGGGACGTCAGCATTGCAGGAGGCTTAACATGCTGTACCAAGACACAGCTCCCCCCCCCCCCCCCCGCCAAATAAAAAAAGAACCTTTTTTTTATTTTTATTTTTTTAAATTATTTTTGACAGGCAGAGTGGACAGTGAGAGAGAGAGACAGAGACAGAGAGAAAGGTCTTCCTTTGCCGTTGGTTCACCCTCCAATGGCCGCCGCGGCCGGCACGCTGTGGCTGGCGCACTGCGCTGATCCGATGGCAGGAGCCAGGTGCTTCTCCTGGTCTCCCATGCGGGTGCAAGGCCCAAGCACTTGGGCCATCCTCCACTGCACTCCCTGGCCACAGCAGAGAGCTGGCCTGGAAGAGGGGCAACCGGGACAGAATCCGGCGCCCCGACCGGGACTAGAACCCAGTGTGCCAGCGCCGCTAGGCGGAGGATTAGCCTGTTGAGCCATGGCGCCGGCCACGAACCTTTATTTTTAAGCTGCATCTCAAATTCATTTGAAAGCTCTACTTATATGACAAAGATAATTTTCTTCTACCTCACTTCTCTTCTACTTTTTCTCAAAAAATACTCAAAAGTTTACATTTATGTGTTAGTAAAGCACAGTGCATGAGGCAGGTCATTAGGCCAATTTTACCAAATTTAGGAAACTATAGGGATGGCTAAAGAAAGTAATCTTTACTGAAAGCCACACTTTATGTCTTTTTTCATTCATCAGTGCATTTCATAATCACAATACACCAAAGAAGTCTCAATGATTTATATCTACTACACAAACAAGCAACTGAGCCTAAGAAGTTAAAGTATGCAGCCAAGACCACAGTGACACTCAGGAACAGAATAAGGATGCTCTTGTAGGTATATTATTCTGTAAAATCCAGACATGGGGCTGGGATTTGGTTGAGCAGCTAAGATGCTCACGTCTCAGAATGAAGTGTCTATGTTCAGTATATAGGTCTGGCTCCCAATTTCAGCTTCCTCCCAGACACATCCTGGAAGATGATGGCTCAAGTAGTTATAGCTGGGTCCCTGTCACCCAGGTGGGAGACCTGGATTGAGTTCCTGCTCATGGCTCCAGCCAAGGCCTAGCTATGGCCTTTCCAGACATTTGGAGAGCAAACCAACAAAAGTGAGAGCTTTCCGTCTGTGTCGCTACCTCTCAAAAATAAATAAATAAAATACATTAAATAAAATAAAATAAAAAGACTTGGCAGAAACTCTAAAAGAAAAATTGATAAGCAAGTTAAAGTACTGTTTGTGATGTCAGCCATCAGAGTGCTGGTTCAAGTCCTGGCCACTTCATTTCCCAATCAGCTTCTGATATGCCTGTGAAGGAAGCAGATGATGGTACAAGTACTTGGGCCCTGACCACCCGAGTGGCAAGCCAGGATGGAATTTCTGGCTCCTAACTTCAGCCTGGCCCAGACCTGGCTGTTGTAGCCTTTTGGGGGGAAAAATGGATGTAAGATCTATCAAGGTTTCTCCTCTCTGTTGCTCTGCTTTTCAAATAAGTACTTAAAAAAAAAAAAAAAAGTTCAAGGAAGATGTGTGTTATTTAAAAATTATATATGGGGGCCAGTGCCGTGGCTCACTTGGTTAATCCTCCGCCTGCGGTGCCGGCATCCCATATGGGCGCCAGTTCTAGTTCCGGTTGCTCCGCTTCCAGTCCAGCTCTCTGCTGTGGCTCGGGAGGGCAGTGGAGGGTGGCCCAGGTACTTGGGCCCCTGCACCCACATGGGAGAGCAAGAGGAGGTGCCTGGCTCCTGGCTTCGGATCGGCACAGCGCCGGCTATGGTGACCATTTTGGGGGGTGAACCAATGGAAGGAAGACCTTTCTCTCTTTCTCTGTCTCTCTCTCTCTGTAACTCCACCTGTCAAATAAATAAAATAAAATAAAAAATAAAAATTATATATGAACTTAGGGGCTGGCGCTGTAGCAAAGCAGGTAAAGCCACCACCTGCAGTGCCGGCATCCCAAATGGGCGCCAGTTTGAGTCCCAGCTGCTCCATTTCCGATCCAGCTCTCTGCTACAGCCTGGGAAAGCAATGGAAGATGGCCCACGTGCTTGGGTCACTGCACCCGCATGGGAGACCCAGAAGAAGCTCCTGGCTCCTGGCTTTGGATCAGTGCAGCTCTGGCCATTGCAGCCAATTGGGGAGTCAATCAGTGGATGGAAGATCTCTCTCTCTCTCTCTCTCTCTCTCCTTCTCTCTCTAACTCTGACTTTCAAATAAATAAATAAAATCTTTAAAAAAATTAATATGAATTTCAAAAAAAATTTTTACAACAAAATAAATTTAACTTTTAATCCCATTTTCCATGAACTTTTTTAAGTACTCACACATACACAAAAATAATATAGGTATACATAAACATTTTTTCATATACAGACTATTGAAAATACAAAAACAGCTGCCTCTGCGAATGGGACTGAGGGCCTACGGCAGGAAGGAGACTTTTCATTAGTATTGTTTCAATTGTTTTTAAATTAGAAAATATTCTTTTTAAAAAAATATTTATTCACTTGAGAGGCAGAGAGGCATAAAGCGTTCCCACTCCCTGGCCCACCCCCCAAATGCCTACAACAGGCCCAAAGCACAGATTTGGGTACACAGTCCAGGTCTCATATGTGAATGATAGAAACTCACTAACTTAAGCCATGATCACTGCCTCCCCAAGGTCTGCACCAGCAAGAGGCTGGAGTAAGAAGCTACAATCAGGTATTGAACCCAGGAGCTCTGATGTGGGATGTGGGCATTTAACTGCTAGGCTAGACATCTGCCCTTGAATATGTTTTAAACATGGATTTATGTTCCCTCTCTTAGTTACTAATTATAAATCTTCAGTCCTGAATTCTGAGCATCATTATCCTCCAAATTGAAATGATAATAACAGCCTAGTTCATTGGTTATTATGAAGATCAAATGATAGAATATAAAATGCTTTGTAAATTATAAAGCAGCACACAAAATTATAAATTAGTCCTCTGATTTCTCCAAACCAATTATTATAATAATAATTATCATTCCTCTGACCAATTTTCTCTAAACCTAAAGATGGGAATGTTTAAAATGAAACATAAGGGCCCAGAGTTGTGGCTTAATGGGTTAGGCCAACATTCCATATGGGCAGCAGTTCAAGTCCCAGCTGCTCCAGTTCTAATCCATCTCCCTGCTAACATGCTGGGGAGAGCAGCAGAATATGGCCCAAGCCCTCAGGCCACTGTACCCAGATGAAGCTCCTGGCTCCTGGCTTCACCCTGGCCCAGCCCGGCCATTGTGGCTTCTTAGGGAGTGAAACAGCAAATGGATGATGTCTCTCCATTGTTCCCTTTGTAAGTCTGCCTTTCAAACAAATAAAATAAACCTTTCAAAAAAATAAAAACAAAATGAAATCTAAATGTAGACATAATCTTAAGAGTTTTATTTTACACAGTTACTGATTTCAACTTAAATGAGTAAAACTTCAAAAATGTTGATGGTAATGATAAATCACTGGTTACAGAAGGAATACATGCTGATTGTCAGAAATAAGGTAAATGAGTATAGGCACTTGGTACAGCAGTTGAGAAGCCTCTAGGAACACCCACAGCCCATTATCAGAGTGCCTGGTTCTGCTTCCAATTCTAGCTTCCTGCCAATGCACAAAAAGCAGCAGGTGACAGATAAAGTAACTGAGTCTCTGTGACCCACATGGGAGACTGAGTTCCAGCCTCCTGGGCTGACCCAGCACAGCTACTGTGGGCCTGTGGAGAATCAATCAGCAGATGAAGTGCTCCATCCATCTTTCTCCTTCAAATAAATAAAAACAAATAAAAATTTTTTGAAAAGGAAAAGCAGGTAAATAAAAACTATAACCATGCTATTATAAAAAATACTGTTTTTCTTCCAGTCTTTTTTCTATGCATGCTTAACTGCGTCAGATCATTTAGGTAAACAGAATTTCTCCACTTTACTACAGCACCCAGATCACAACATTCCTCATTATTATGTTTCTAATAAATGCACATACCTTTAAATGAAAGCATATATTTATAGATGAGGGTTCAACTAGTTTACAATAAAATCCCAGCAGCAAATGGATTTGCCTAATGAACTGCTTGGATTAACTTTTCATTTATTATTTCTACAATCCTCTAAGTAACCAGATCCTCCTTCCCCTCCACACTCTTGCCTCCCTCACAATCTGGCCATTTTCTTGCTTTTGGTTTCTAGCATCTCAATTTTATTAAGCCCAAACCTCAAAAAGTATACAAAGCATTTTTATTTCCCTTGAAAACCAAGTAAAATGCCTTAGATTCGGCTTAAAGTCAATCTATTAGAAACAGCACAGATTCAGAACTACAATTCATTGCAAAAGACATTCAGTCTTTTTCTACTACGTGTTAGTCTGATACTAGTGTTCCATCTGCAAATGCAGGGAAAACAAAGGAACACACTTTTAAATGAGTCCTAGGAGACACTCTACTACACAAACCCAACTGTTCCTAATTAATTTTCTATGACAACCCCTCCCAAGTGCTGAGCATTCCAAGCCATTTTTGAGAATGGTTAGATATTATTATTCAAGGAAGCAGATTTCCTGGGTATACTGGACTATACTGTGCCTTTTCCAGGGCAGGAACTCAAATTACATATCACATTAAGATATTCCTTTTCTGCTTCTGAAAACATACTGTAATTCTCAAATTCTGCCCTGTATTCACTGTCATAATTGTTAAGCTGGTCTACTAACACAACAAATTTATAAGCATATACTGTGTACATTTTTAAAAAATGAAATTGAAAATACTTAGAAACTGAAATTACAAGACTTTTTTTTCTAGTTTCCAAATTTCCTGTTGTACAGTTATATTACTCTTGCAATTTAAGAAAGCATTAAGAGGAAAAATATTCTATTTGTTTTTAGATTGCATACTACAAATTTATTAGTCCCAACTTATGGGCTTCTTTTTTTTTTTTTTTTTTTTTGACAGGCAGAGTGGACAGTGAGAGAGAGAGACAGAGAGAAAGGTCTTCCTTTGCCGTTGGTTCACCCTCCAATGGCCGCCGCGGTAGCGCGCTGCGGCCGGCGCACCGCGCTGTTCCGATGGCAGGAGCCAGGTGCTTCTCCTGGTCTCCCATGGCGTGCAGGGCCCAAGGACCTGGGCCATCCTCCACTGCACTCCCTGGCCACAGCAGAGAGCTGGCCTGGAAGAGGGGCAACCGGGACAGGATCGGTGCCCCGACCGGGACTAGAACCCGGTGTGCCGGCGCCGCAAGGCGGAGGATTAGCCTGTTGAGCCACGGCGCCGGCCTGGGCTTCATTTTTTAATATTTATTTGAAAGGCAGAGTTACAGTGAGAAATGGAGAGACAAAGAGCTTCCATTCTCTAGCTTACTCCTCAAATGGCCGCAATGGCCAGGGTTGGGCCAGGCCACAGCCAAGAACCAGCAGCTTCTTCTGGGTCTCCCACATGGATGAAGGCACCCAAGTACTTGAACTATTTTCTTCGGCTTTTCCCAGGTCATTGGCAAGAAGTTGGATCAGAAGTAGCCAGGACTCGAACCAGCACCCAAATGAGATGCCAGCATTGCCGGTGGTAGCTTTACCCACTATGCCATAATGCCAGCCCTGGGCTTTTTTATTATTACAAAGAAAAAAAAATCCTTGCTATACTGAAAGAGAAAACTTCCATATAAAGCTGAACTGCTGAAAGATCATTTAGAATTTTCATATCCTACTATATTTCAATAAAATAAAACCTTTTATCATTATCAAGAGCACTAATTAAAAATCTGTAATTCCATCTATGACACACCATCAAAAGCACTGAAATTCAGAGGCAAAACACATGCTTCCAACCTGAAGCCCATTACCTAACTAAAACAGAACATTTACTCAAAAAAAATAAAAAATACAAGAGGGCAATCAACATGCCAAGCATTAGTACACAGAATAATTTAGTAAAATGGACAGCTTTTTAAACCTACAGATCTTGGTTTAAATTTTAAATTCACCATTTACTAGTTTATGTAAATTATTTCCCTCATTTGTGTTAGATTAAGTAAAGTAAATTCCTGGCTTATAATAACATTCAAAGGAAATATTTATATAATAATAATAATAATATAATAATATATAATATAATATATAATATATATTATAATATTATTATATTATATATATATTATATATATTATATTATATATATTATATTATATTATAATATATAATATAATATAATAATAATAATATTGTTATTACCAGGGATATAGTCAATAGAAGAAATCATCTACTGAAGATGTCTAAAAAGAGAGAGCATGGGAGCCACCATTGTGGCACACAGGTTAAGCTACCACCTGCTATGCCGGCATCCTATAGGAATGCCAGTTCAAGTCCTGGCTGCTCCACTTGGGATCCAGGTCCTTGCTAATGCACCTGGGAAAGCAACAGAAGATGGTCCAAGTGCTTGGGCCCCTGCTACCCACATGGGAACCCAGAAGAAGCTCCTGGCTTCACCTGGCCCAGCCCTGACTGTTGTGGCCATTTGGGGTGTGAAGCAGCAGGTGGAAGGTCTCTCTTGCCCTCGATCTCTGTCTTTCCTTCTCTGTAACTCTTTCAAATAAATAAATAAGTCTTTGAAAAAAAGAGAGAGAGAAAGTACCACAAATCCTTTTCAAAATCTACCACCATAAGCAAAAATCAAGATCTTTTTTTACTCATGTTTTATCTTTTATCAACAAGAAAATAGAATATATAGTAGAGACAACTGGAAATTATTTTTTTATTTGTGAGATGGAGAGCACACGGCACACACAGAGAAAAACGAACAAAACTCACATCCACTGATTGACTCCCCAGATGCCTGCAATGGCCCAAGATGGGCCCAGCAGACAAGAACCCAATTACTTGAGCTATCATTGCTGCCTCCCAGGTTCTGCAATAGCAGAAAGATAGACAAAGTCGGGCACAGAATCCAGGCACTCCAATGTGGGATGCAGGCGCACCTGATCCATGTCTTAACCTCCAGAATAAACACCCACCCCAATAAGTGAAACCTGAAAACACTAATACAGTACAGTAATGATGTACACAGGTGTTTGTCACAGCAGTTAGTGACCGCTTGGGACACATCCCATATCATAGTGCCTGATTTGAGTTCAGACTACTCAGCTTCAGATCTAGCTTCTCACTGATGTATACCCTGGCTCAAGTACTTGGAGGATCAGCTGGCAGGACAAGAAAAGAGGAAAGAAGGCATAAACTGAAACAGGTTTCATATTTTCCCCATTTTGTTTATTTCATATATGCAAAATAATTACAAACCAGAAATCCCAGTAGTGCCCAGCAGATAATAGGTACTTGAAAAATATTTGTTGGGGCCAGCGCTGTGGTGTAGTGGGTAAAGCCACCGCCTGCAGTGCCAGCATCCCATATGGGTGCTCGTTCGAGTTCCAGCTTCTCCACTTCCGATCCAGCTCTCTGCTGTGGCCTGGGAAAGCAGTGGAAGATGGCCCAGGTCCTTGGGCCCCTGCACCCGCATGGGAGACCTGAAAGAAATTCCTGGCTCCTGGCTTTGGATCAGTCCAGCTCTAGTCGTTGTGGCCATTTGGGGAGTGAACCAGTGAATGGAAGATCTCTCTCTCTCTCTCTGCCTCTGCCTCTCTGTAACTCTTTCAAATAAATAAATATAATATTAAAAAAAAAAGAAAAATATTTGTTGAGACAAGTATTTAGCCTAGCAGTTAAGACACCTACATCCTGTATCAGTGTCCCTGGGTTCAATACCCAGCTCCAGCTCTTGACTCCAGCCTCTCACTAGTGTGGATCCTGGCCTCCCCACGGTGATGACTTCAGTGGCTGGGTCTCTGGGACCCAAAGTGGGAAACTCGGATTGGGTTCCTGGATCCCGCTTCAGTTCAGTCCAGTCCTGGCTGTTGTGGGCTCTTGGGGGAATGAACCAGCAGGTGAGAGCTCTGTGTCTCTCAAGAAATAGTAAAAAGAAGATAATTTAAATATAATTTGTGGAATGAATTAACCTGCTCCAAAGCCATCACTATCTCATGACCAGAGACAAAAACTAACTTCATTATCTGTTTAATCTTCCTAATTTTCAGTCACTCACACAATAGCTATATTAATGGCTTTCTTCCAGGTAGGCACTCAAATGAATTTTAAAATGTCCCTGCCCTGAAGGCTCTCTCACTTTAGTATGCCTATATCCAAGTATGTGAGTTGAAACAGAGGGTGATGTAAAACAAATCAATTATGAATGCAAAACCAGGTTGCACTGATATCTCTGTTACTGAGTTCAAGTGGTTTAAAAAAACCACTAAAATTAATTTAATTTTTTAAACTTAAAAACCATGTTTCTGCCAAGTTTTGAAATAATGAGGCACACTGAGCAAATAGTAACAAATAGAAAGGTTTTTCTTTCCTTTGCTTCTGTAATATACTGCCTTAGTATCTAAAAAATCAAAACATTCTAAATTAACATTTGAGTTATCAATGTCAGCCACCAATGTATGTTCTCTCATTTGTAAAACCTTGAAGGGTAATTACTGATTCAGTATTTAGTCAGTGCACAAGTTAATACCTAAATATATAGCCACAAGAACATATGTGATTTATTTAAGTGACTATAAAAATGACAGAACTTGAAGCAAACCCCTAGAGATGAACCATAGTAAACAGAAACTAAAAACATAGTATTACCCAGGGAGAGAATAAATGCACACAGCTGAGAAGCCACTTTACAGAAGTTGTCCAAAGAAGAAAATCTGCAAGAGGAGAAAAAGCCTTGCCAGAATTGCCCAACACGGTCAGAAAACAGCAGCTTGCCAACAGGGATCTTGTTTAATGCAAGTCACTAACTAGACTCACAGAAAGTCAACACCCCAAGTCAGTGTTTCCAGGCCTCGAATTTGAGTTTCAGGAGGACCCTCCCATAGACATTCAAGACTAAACCACCACACTCCACGCTGAAGAAGTCTGCCCTGTTATCACTTGCAGAAACAGAATAACCAACATCTGATGTAAGTCGGCAATGAGGGTCACTTATGAGACCTAGAATTCCTGCAAGCTGAAGTTAGTTACTTCACACATGCACGTTTGACTCCAGGTTCTGGGGAGTGCTAAGGAGAACACCCCAAGCCTCCTGATCCCAATACAGAAAACTTTACTGTCCAAATGTACCTTCACCCCAGTGTTAAAGCCTGAGATGCACAGACAAACCTAGGCCCACGAGACTGCAAGATGGCAGGAAGGCTGGGGTGGGCCCTGCTGGCAAGCACGCAGCTCCCAGCTCTGCAGAGAGCAGGCAGAGGTGAGATCCGGGCCAGTTTTGAACAGAGGAGCAGGAAGGGACTGGCAGGTGTCTGTCACCTCGTCATTCTGGCCACAACAGGAAGATAATAATTGGCTTCCTTTACAAAGAGGGAGGAACTAGGTTCCCACGGTGAATGATGGTTAGATTTTCTGTGAAGCACAAGGACTGGGCTCCGAAGGCAGCAAGAAGGCAAGAGGAACGACCAGAGTCCAGGTTTTGGTGAAAATTTCCGCCCAGGACAAGTGATCTCCCAGGCAGTTCTGCGCACCCCGCCAGGCGGAACCACCACACCTGTTACTGGGTGGCTCCCTGTTATCCGCTCGGACAGCCATCAGGAGGGCCCCCCCCCCCGGGTGTGAGTGGAAGTGGACTTGGGCAGGGCACGACCGAGTCGGGGGTCTGACCCAGGACACCTGATCAGGAGGGAAGAGGCTGAATCCAGGAAGGGGGCGAGCAAAGCTGAGAGGGAGGCTAAGAAGAGTTTGAAAGCGAAGCCGAGTGCAGGAAAGTGCCAGGCAAAGGAGGGCTTTCGCGGGACTCGGGTGGGGAGAGGCAGGTTAGCGAGGAGAGCCTGCCCCCTCAAGAGGCTGAGCGTCCGGCCGCGGAAGGCCCCCCAACTCGGGCAGGCGCGCCGCCCGGCCCAGAGGGCGAGCCTCGTGCGACCCGGGGCTGGCGCTGCCCCGCGCGAGCTCCACGGGAGCTCACCTGGCCTGGGAGGAGGAAACTCGCCGGGTGGGTGAAAGCCGAGCAGAGCGAGCGCGGCTGGGGGCACCGGCCACTCGGCGGCCGCCCCGGGTGGGGCCGGGGGCGCCGGCCGGCCCGGGGCGGCGCTCCGGCTCGGGATGGCGCCCTCCCTCAGTCACACGCACGCTCTCGCTCTGACACACCGGCCGTCCGGCCCGCGAGCCGGGAGCCGCTGTCCGGGTCGGCCCCGCGCAGGGCGGTGGGGGAGGGGGCCGCGGACACCGGCCGGCCGGGCCCGGCGGACGGGCGGGCGGCGTTACCTGTGTCAGGGAGAGCTGGGCTGCCGCAGCCATGGTGTTTCCATCATGCACGGGAGGGGAAGGAAGGACGGGCGGCCGGGGGCTCGGGGCGGGGAGGAGGCGGAGGGAGCGGCCGTAGGCGAGGCCCGGGCGGGCGTCTCCCCGAACTTCGACAACTTCCCTCCTCACGCCCGCCCCGCCCCGCCTGGCCCCGCCCCCGGCCCGCCGGCCCGAGCAGGCCGCGGCGGCGCGCAAAGCCCGGCGCTGGACTACGAGCCGCCGGACCAGAGCCTGCCTGCCCCGGGCCGGCCTGCGAAAACCCGGCGCGGATGGCAAATCAAAGCGGACGGGCTGCGAAGGGGAATCCAGGTTGTCCTGTGGCCCTCAGGCCGCTCTGAGCTCCTGCTTCTGAATCACTGCAGAAATTACCCGCGGTCCGGGCCGCCTGGGAGGGCGAAATGAGGTGAGGATACAAAATAGTAGCACCTTGTATGTGCCAGGCCCTGTACTAGATGCTTTATTTTTGAATTATATGAATGAGGGAACCAAAAACACACATCAGTGCCTGCCAGGAGGTCGTGCAGCTGATTAGATTTCTGCCTTCTTTGGTTTAAGTATCTGCCATTATATTGAAAAAAATCGTTCCCTCCGGAGCCGAAGTTTACTTGGGTGAAGAAAGGAGCGCTTTCCTAGCCTGCTGCCTGTCACGCTTGGATTGCTCAGGTGCCTGCAGCACTGCTCACTGCTCCAGTACGCAGTCCACCAGGCAAACTCCTCCTCCTTTCCCAGGACACAACTCAAGTATTGCCTCCTTTGCAAAGTTCCTTCTCCTTTTTTACTTAATTTTTTAAAATTTTTATTTACTTGAGAGGCAGAGAGAGAGAGAGCTCTGATCTGCTGGCTCACTCTCCAAATGCCTGCAAAGTAGGGATTGGAGATGCCAGGAACTCAATCCAGGACTTCCCTATGGGTGGCAGATAACCAACTACTTGAGCCATCACATCCCAGAGTTTGTATTAGCAGGAAGCTGGAATCAGAAGCCAGGAATTGAACCCAGGCACTTTCATGTGGCATAAGGTATCCTAATCAACAGCTTAACTAACAGGCCAAACATTCATCTATCTCTCTCTCTCCTTTTTAAACTTCCTTCTTTACCTGATGAAGCCATCATCACCCTAATGAGTATTTATACATGCCTACCCCTTTCAGTTAAGAACTTCTTAATGGCAAAGACTTTTCTTATATATTTCTGCATCCTTAGGTCATAGCATGGTAGTAAGTGGTCAGTGAAGGCCTTAGTTCTACCTAGTTTAAACATAACATATCCTATGTACACTTACTCATGCTGCTACCTTCAGTTGGAATAACCAACCAGTTACTTGAAATTCTCATCTTCAAAGGCTGGGCTTATATGTCACCTACTTCAAAAAGCCCTCCCAAAACTCCCCACCCACCCCCTAGTTACCCTGATTGGACATTTATTATATTCTAACTTTTTTTGTTAGTTGATAACTTGTCTGCACCTCACCAGGCTGTAAAATCCTTGAGGACAAGGCGCTGGTTGACTTCCATGTCTCCATCATGGGTTAGCCTAGCACAGGGTAGGCCTCAATAAATGCATGTGCCCAGAACTGGGCTTCCTTTCTCAGGTATGGTGGCTTCCCAGGACAATGCACTACAACTCTATCATGCCCACACCCCTTGCTGTTATAGCATTTCCCATTTGCTGCACTAGGAATAATCCAACAAGACCCTGGATGCAATAAGCCCCACCTGAGCTTGTTGACGGTGCCACTCCTGGCAAACCAACTTCAAAATGCCCCCAGGAACTCCTAACAAGATCCCAAAGGGAAGAGGAAGTCATAACAGATATGGTGAGCAACCACTTATTCAGGAGTCTCCCTTGGCCTCTTTTTGCTATTATTCTTTTTTTAATTCAAGGGAGAAGGGGAGATGCTGTTTCACATTACATACTCCACTGTGGTATATTTATCAGCTATAACCACACAGCTGGTGCTTCTACTGGAGTTTTCTACTTTACATGATCACATTTGAGTTTCACAGCAGTTCTGTTAGGAAGTAATCATCACACTCACTTTACAAATGAGGTAACTCAATGTCACAGGGGTTAAGTGATTTGCCCAAGGTATACAGTTAACAACCAGAGCAATATGGTATACTGAAATAAACAGGGCTCAGACATCAGGAATATCCAGCTTCCAATCCTGGCTCTACCATGTGTGACATTAGAGTTGCCGTGAAGGTGAATAAGGTAAGATATATGAAAGTGCCTAAAGTTACACAAATTAAGAAATCTGAAACACATTGAGCAAATTGCTTTTTGGCGTACAATTCCACTTGTTATTCAAAGAGACACCTACAAACCATGTGAGACCCAAGATTATTCTTGGATGAAGTGAGTGAACTCCCTGGTGTATAGAGTTTCCTGGAAAGGCAGTGTGGGCTAGTAAAGAGAATATTGGTGTCACTTAGTGCATAACCTCAGGCAAACCATTGAACCTATCTGAGCCTCAGTTTCTCATGAATGAAAATGGGTAAACTGATATGGAAAATGCTGAGATATGTAAGAGATTATTACTGTTATAATTTTATGTGATTTCTATTAAATCAGTCTTAACATTTTATATTTACATAGAACTGCTTCTTCATAATTTATAAGTGTTTTTTATTTATAGCATCTAGCACCACTCCTGATGTCTATTAAGTATATTATAAAAGTCTGTTGAACTGAGCTGATCACATAATTTCATGTGTAGTTCTTATTTAAATCTCTGCTTCATCCTGATTCACAGGTAAGGAAACCAAGGAACAAATACTGTATACTAGAAGTAGCTTATTTAAGTCAAGGCCACTGAAAGCAGGTCTGAATCTTGGTTACAAAAAAGTAGGGAGCAGGCATTTGGCCTGGTGGTTAAGATACTAGTTAAGACACCTATGTCTCACATCAGAATGCCTGGATTAAATTCCCAGTTCTGGCTCCCTAGTGCAGCTTCCTGCCGGTGCAGACCCTGGGAGGAAGCAGGTGATGGCTCAGGTACTTGGATCCCTGCCACTCACATATGGAACTGGATTGAGTTCCTGGCTTCCAGCCTCGGCTGCCCAGCCACTGTGGGCATTTGGGAATGAACCAACCTCTGTGTGTATGAGTGTGCATTTGCCTCTCACATTAACAATTTTAAATAAATAAAAATAATCAGATTCCCTAGGAAGGGAAAGCCAACCTAAAATCATGTGGACATTGACCCAGGCCCCCTTCCAGACCACCAGTAACTTGCTGTGGCTTCATTCTTCCTTTCATGGTTCTGGTTTAAATTAGTCACTTGACATGTAGTGGGGGATGGAAACAGGTCTGTAGGGATGGGAAAGATGAGCCAAATTAAAAAAAAAAAAAAAACTTAGAAATTTTGGGACTGAGTTTTTTTTGAAATGGCACACCAATGACAATTTGCAAATGTGTGTCCTAGATCTCATAAAAGCAGGGTCACATCCTAAATCTATTTTAAGACAGTGAAATGTAGCTAATGGAAGATATGTTATGATCTAATTCAATGTAACAAGAACAAGCTGCATGGAGCTGATAAAAAGGACTCACCTGTTTTTTCTAGGACAGCTTAATGTCCCTGTGTGTATCAGAGATAATAATACCTACTTTGTAGGGGTGGTATAAGGATTAGAGATCCTGTGTAAATGTCCTATCCCAGAACCTGCCCTGCACCTAATGTTCAGCAAACAGTAGCTGTAAGATACCATTCTTCAAGACCACCGTTTAACTCCACCCCTCAGGTAACCCAGAAATTACTAAGTCAGTTTTGCAGATAATACTAGCCTATATGTATCTGTCATTGGAAAAGAGAAGTCCCCCAAGTAAATATAGTGTCTGATGTCTTAAATCTGGATATTCATAACCAACCAATGCTGCTTTCATGTGTATTATTTCATTTAATCCTCACAAAAGCCCTTTAGAGATAATTTTTTAAAGAATTATTTTATTTATTTGAAAGACAGAGTTACAGAGAGAGGTAGAGACAGAGGTCTTCCATCTGCTAGTTCACTCCCCAGGAGGCCGCAATGGCCAGAGTTGTGCTGATTTGAAGCCAGGAGCCAGGAGCTTCTTCCGGGTCTCCCACATGGATGCAGGGGCCTAAGGACTTAGGCCATCTTCTACTGCTTTCCCAGGCCACAGCAGAGAACTGGATCAGAAGAGGAGCAGCTGGGACCAGAACTGGTGCCCATATGGGATGCTGGCGCTTCAGGCCAGAGCTTTAACCTGCTGTGCCACAGCACCGGCCCCTAGAGATCATTTTTAATCTTATTTTCCAGAAGACAAATTCATCCAAATTTGTAAGGTTAAGAGTGAGACTTATACAGTCTCCTAACTCAGATGTGTTTTTTGCTAGGGCATGTTACTGGTATCCTGTAGATATTAAGCACCCCCTTGAAATCGTGATAAAACGATGCTCCTGAGGGTCTGGCTTTGTGGCACAAGAGGTTAAGCTGCTGCCTGCAATGCCAGCATCTCATATCATCTCATCTCATATCTGCTTCTGATCCAGCTCCCTTCTAATGTGCCTGGGAAGGCTCCTGCCAGCCATGTGGGAGACCAGAATGGCTCAGCCCTAACTCTTGGAGCCATTTGGAGTAAACCATCTGATGGAAGATTCTCTCTCTCTCTGTGTGTGTGTGTGTGTGTCTGTGTGTCTGTCTGTCAGTCTCCCTCTCTGTCACGTAAATCTTAATTTAGAAAAATGCTCTTGAACATGGGAAGCTGAAGATGAGGTTCTGGATTTATTATAACCCTAAAGCTGGATGAGCCTGAAGGGGAAACCTTAGATCACAACCGGCTCTGTCATCAACGACCTGACCGTACCCTTCCAGCCCGACCCACCCCTAAAGGAAATCACAGCTTCTTTTATTAGTTTTCTAACTTTTAGAGGCAACTGTCCTATCAGCTCTTCATGAACACTGCATGTCTGTGATGTTAGCATTTACAAAGTTGAAAAATGCAGGATCATTGATTGAAAGAATGGGGTGAAAGCAGTGAGGAACTCTCTGAATATACAAAGAGCCACTTTATTTGCATAAGACTTTGAGAAAGGCCTTCCACATAAATGGTGCTCAGCTATAGAAAAAAAAATGATACTACAATTGTAATGGTAATCTTGAGCTCATGCTTTCAGGCTGCTGGTTTCATAAATATAGCCCATCATTGTTGGTGTTTGCCCAGGGCAGAAGGAATATGGGAGACTGCACAATAATAACAATTGTGCTTCCCAAATAACTGTCCCTGTGCCAGGGACTGAGCTGTGAAAAGAACAAGCAGTAAGAGATTTCTAAATGCCAAACACACACTGAGTGTGATAGGATGGCTCAAAGTTGTCATCATCACAGATTTTCCCAGAGAACGGGATGTCCTGGGAAGAGCTGAATTTAGAACTGGGAAGGCCCAGCCTGGTCCAGTCTTGGCACTGCAGTTTCTGAGTTTGGTGACTTTGGATAAGTCAGTGAACCATACACCAACCCAGTTTCCTCCCCTCTGTAAAGTGAAGCATATAATACCTATCTAATCCTGATATGATAACGATTAAATGCGGTTACAGGTGAAAGCCTGCTATCAGGCACACTGTAGCTACTAGATTCATGTTAATTCTTTTTTCTTCCTACTGGAAAATATTTAGGGTATAAATAGCCAGACCACAAAAATTGTCATTTTTAGAGGTTTCAATCATTTTCCAAAGTCTAGTTCGTGGTGTTTTTTGAATAACTTTCTACATCCATTTGTAATATTTACTGAATACTCTAGAGTAAGGGAGATTACTGCATTTATGTCTGCTAGTGAGAAAGCAATTTTATATTTGCCCTATTTCCTTCCTTTCCTCTCCCTCCCTCATGCAGGGTCCTGGAAGCTATAAAAACACCAAAAGAACATCATGGGAAAGAAAATATTTGTACTCATGGCTGCAGGCCCTTTCATCTGTAGATTTCAAAGCATTTTCTCCATCAGTAATCACTAGCCCTGCTTAGCACGTGTGAATGTGAGACACCATCAAATTAAGAAGCTTGCCCTAAATCACAAGGCAAGTCAGAAGATAGGCTACAAACAGACAAAGCTGTCCTGTTTGCCAGGCCTGGGCTGTAAAGTAGAACACATGAGAGTCAACAGAAGGCTTTAAGTATTGGGGGGAAATTTGGGGAACCCTAATTCTGCAGCTTTGAATCAGTGCTGTGACAAAGCATGGGCTCAGAGTCCAGTTTGACTTAAAATCTTAGCCCCTTACTGGCTGCATAACCTCAACCAAATCTTAAACTAAGTCTTGGCTTCCTTCTCTGTAAAATGGGAATATTAATTCTTACTTGTCAGGGTTTGAGGGAAAGAGAAATGATGCAACTTTTGTGAAAGAGCCTGGGCAGTGTCTGGCCCTTATCAGGTGCTGATTATGTTGGTTCCTGTAGTTAGAGAAAATGGAAACATCCCTCCACCCACACATAATGAAAAATAGACAACTCTTTCAGTCAAAGATTTTCTATGCCATGATCACAGTTGTGTCTCAGTTTAAAACCGTGACTGTGTGTCCAACATCTCACATTAAAATGCAAATAGAGGATGCCTTGTTTATGCCTTCATTGCGTTTGTTCCTTGATCCTGCGCTTTCTCTGTCAGCAAGTTCTGTTGAGTCAATCTCCCATATATATTCAAGATTCTAATTCTACTGTAAAAATATCAACATATCTGACCACTTCTCACTCTCCCCACTGTCACTTTCTTTTGAAACATTGCTAGAGTTCCTTAGCCCACTTCCATATTTGTGTCTGCATCCACTCTCCATGTCATAGATAGGGTGATCTTTTTAATACTAAATGGAGTTGCTGGCATATGGTGCAGCAAGTTAAGCCACTGCCTACAAAAATAGCTTTCTCATATCAGAGTGCTGGGTCAAGTCCTGGCTACTGCACTTCCACTCCAACTTCCTGCTATTAGTGTCTGAAAAGGTAGCAAAAAGATGAGCCTAAGTCCCTGGGACCTGGCCACCCATTTGAGAGGCCAGGATGGAGTTCCTGACTCCCGGCTTTGGTGTGGCTCAGACCTGACTGCAGCCATTTAGGGAGTGAGCCAGTAAATGGAAGATCTCTTTCTCTCCCTGTCATTCTGCCTTTCAAATAAATAAATATTAAAAAAAAAAAAGAAAGAAAATGGATGTTATAATTTCCCTGTGGGAAATTCTTTGCTGGAGATGGAGGTGGTAGGGGCGTGAGCAAGCAAGCATTGTGGTGGGCACCCTGGAGGCAGCAGATAATGGCTTAAATACTCAGGTCCCTGCTACCCACATGGGAGTCCCAGATAGACTTCTTGGCCCCTTCCTGGCCCCAGACAGTCAAACTGTGTAAACACAAGAGTAGCATCATATTTGCATTTAACTGTGTGAGAATCTATTTATATATCCTCAATGTTTACTGCTGTAAGAAAGTGTCTATAGGCAAGGCAAATATCTCAACTGGTATCCACTAAAAATACAAGGCTTTCACCTAATGCTGCTGGCAGAAATTGACTGTGTTGAGCTTATGCAGACGTAATATACCTGTATATTATACGGAATGAATAACTTTAAGGATGTTTTAAGGATAATTTTGACATTATACAATTTCTGGCTTTCTAACTGGAAAGCTTAACCTCAAGTGAGATACAACTGTTCTACTTGTAAGATTATATGAACTATATGTGAATTTTAAGTTGGTGAAATGGAGGATATAAAGGGCTTAATGCATAACTTAGTGTCAAAAAGGCCTAGATTCAGATCCTGGCTCTGCTTCTGAGAACCTCTGCTTCCTTAACCTCTGTCAACCTAATCTGTGAATGGAGAAAGATATTTTCTACCTCACTGATCAGCTATAAAGTTGAAATGACAATGTTATATGAAAAGTTTGTCATACAACAAATGTTCTGCAAACTACATGTTTGGTATTTTCTCTTAAATTAGAAATCTAGGGGCTGGCATTGTGGCACAGTGGGTTAAGCCACTGCTTTTTGTGATGCTGGCATCCCATTTGAGTGCCAGTTTGAGTTCCAGCTGCTCTGCTTTTGATTCAGCTCTCTGCTAATGTACCTGGGAAAGCAGCAGAAGATGGCCCAAGTACATGGGCCCCTGCCACCCATGTGGGAGACCCAGATGGAGTTCTGGGCTTCTGGCTTCGACCTGGTCTAGCCCTGGCTGTTGCAGCCATTTAGAGAGTGAACCAGTGGATAGAAGATTTTTTGCTCCCTCTGTCTCTCCTCTCTGTCACTCTACCTTTCAAATACATAAAATAAATCTTTAGAAAAATATTCAGTAAAATACAGAAAATCTTTAGAAAAATATTCAATAAAATACAGAAAACCGATTGCTTTTGAAAGACTATAAATCTAAAATTCTAAATAAAAAATTACCTCTATAATTAAATGTCTACACAAAGACTACTCTGAACATTTGTTTCTATTTAACAAGAAAAGATTCTGATCATAGGCTACAACAATTATTCATATATAT
Organism: Lepus europaeus; assembly: GCF_033115175.1. Taxonomy (NCBI): domain Eukaryota; kingdom Metazoa; phylum Chordata; class Mammalia; order Lagomorpha; family Leporidae; genus Lepus; species Lepus europaeus. The sequence continues at coordinate 42,972,465 of NC_084831.1, forward strand.
ATATATATATATATATATGGCCAAAAGAATCAAAAAGAGGAGCAGGAATTGTGGTGAGTGGTTAAGACATTTCTGCAGGAGCTGGCGCTGTGGCATAGCTGGTAAAGCCACCACCTGCAGTGCCGGCATCCCATAAAGGCGCTGTTTGAGTCCTGGCTGCTCCATTTCCAATCCAGCTCTTTGCTATGGCCTGGGAAAGCAGTAGAAAATGGCCCAAGTCCTTGAACCCCTGCACCTGCATAGAACACCTGGAAGAAGCTCTTGGCTCCTGGCTTCTGAGAGGTGCAGTTCCAACCATTGCAGACAATTGGGGAGTGAACAAGTGTATGGAAGACCTCTTTCTCGCTCTCTGCCTCTCCTTCTTTCTCTATAAAACTCTAACTTTCAAATAAATAAATAAATCTTTAAAAACAAAAACAGACATCTCTGCCTCATTCAAGTACCAGCTACTCAGAACTTCTGATCCAGCTTCCTATTAATGTGCCTGGGAGGCACCACTTGATGGCCCAAGTATTTGAGTTCCTGCTACCTAAGTGGGAAACCCTGATGTAGTTTTGGTTCCTGATATTGGCCTGGCCTACCCCTGTCTGTTGCAACCATTTGGGGAATAAACCAACAGAAGAAGATTTCTCTCTCTCTGTCATTCTGCCTCTCAAATAAGTAATTAAATCTTAAAAAAAAAAAAAAAAGAAAGAAAGAAAGCATATGCCTACATACAAATTTGTAAACAAATATTCATAGTAGAATATTCATAATGGCCAATAGTGGAAACAACCTAAATATCCATTAACTGATGAATGGATAAATATACTTCGATCTATCCATACAATGGAGTATTACTCAACAATGAAAAAGGGATGGGCGCTGTGACGCAGTAGGTTAATCTTCTGCCTGCGGTGCCAACATCCCATATGGGTGCTGGTTCTAGTCCCGGCTGCTCCTCTTCCAGTACAGCTCTCTGCCATGGCCTGGGAAAGCAGTAGAAGATGGCCCAAGTACTTGGGCCCCTGCACCCAGATGGGAGACCAGGAGGAAGCTCCTGGCTCCCGGCTTTGGATCTGGCCATTGCAGCCATCTGGAGAGTGAACCAGTGGACGGAAGACCTCTCTGTCTGTCTGTCTGTCTGTCTCTCTGTCTGTAACTCTACCTCTCAAATAAATAAAATCTTTTAAAAAACAAACAAAAAAACAATGAAAAAGAATGAGATACTGATACATAAAACATATGTATAAACCTTCAAAACATTGTGCTAAGTAAAGAAGCCAGACATTAAACGTCACATAGCTTATGAGTCCATTTAAATGAAATGTCCAGAATAGGCAAATCCATGAAGACAGAAAGGAAATTAGAGAGTGCCAGGATCAGGGAGAAAGGGGGTGGGGAGAGACTGCTAATAGGCACTCAGTTTCTTTTAAGGGTGATAAAAATTTTCTGCAATAAGTTAATGGAGGGTTGTGCAACTCTGTGAATATATTTAAAACCACATAATTGTACACTTAATAAACAAGAAAAGTCACTGTAGCTTTGTGTAGAGGAAGGAGCTGAGAGCTCAGGCAACCTTTCAAGACATCCAGGTAAGAGTTGTTGGAGCCAAAACTACAGCAGAGGCAATGGTGATAGACTTAAGAGTACTGATTTATAGGGATAGAAGAAAGCAGTATAACACAGTGACTGGAGGTGCAGGCTTTAAAGTGAAACACATTTTTTTTAAGATTAATTAATTTATTTGAAAGAGGTACACAGAGATAGGCCGGCACCGTGGCTCACTAGGCTAATCCTCCACCTTGCGGCGCCGGCACACCGGGTTCTAGTCCCGGTCGGGGCACCAATCCTGTCCCGGTTGCCCCTCTTCCAGGCCAGCTCTCTGCTGTGGCCAGGGAGTGCAGTGGAGGATGGCCCAAGTCTTTGGGCCCTGCACCCCATGGGAGACCAGGAGAAGCACCTGGCTCCTGCCATCGGATCAGCTCGGTGCGCCGGCCGCAGCGCGCTACCGCGGCGGCCATTGGAGGGTGAACCAACGGCAAAAGGAAGACCTTTCTCTCTGTCTCTCTCTCTCTCACTGTCCACTCTGCCTGTCCAAAAAAAAAAAAAGAGTTACACAGAGATAAAGAGAGGCAGAGAGGGAGGGAGAGAGGGAGGGGGGGAGAAAGGGAGAGGTCTTCCATCCAATGGTTCACTCCCCAATTGGCCACAATGGCCAGAGCTGCATTGATCTGAAACCAGGAGCTTCTTCCAGGTCTCTCAAGTTGGTGAGGGACCCAAGTGCTCAGGCCATCTTCTACTACTTTCTTTTCTTTTCTTTCTTTCTTTCTTTCTTTCTTTCTTTTTTTTTTTTTTGACAGACAGAGTGGATAGTGAGAGAGAGAGACAGAGAGAAAGGTCTTCCTTTTTGCCGTTGGTTCACCCTCCAATGGCCGCTGCGGCCGGCGCATCGCGCTGATCTGAAGCCAGGAGCCAGGTGCTTCTCCTGGTCTCCCATGCAGGTGCAGGGCCCAAGTACTTGGGCCATCCTCCACTGCACTCCCGGGCCACAGCAGAGAGCTGGCCTGGAAGAGGGGCAACCGGGATAGAATCTGGCGCCCCAACCGGGACTGGAACCCGGTGTGCCAGTGCCTCAAGGCGGAGGATTAGCCTGTTAAGCCATGGCACCGGCCTCTACTACTTTCTTAAACCATAGCAGAGAGCTGGATTGGAAGTGGAGCAGCCAGGATTCGAACCAGCGCCCATATGGGATGCCGGCACTGCAGGCACAGCTTTACCCGCTATGCCACAGCGCCGGCCCCATGAAACACATCTTGATTGCAACCTGAGCTCTGCCACTTACAGCGTGATTAGAGGGAAGTCCATCTTAGCCTATGTGAACCTCAGTTCCCTTACCTATAAAATGATGATGATTAAAAAAATAGAATCTACCACATAGGATCATCATAAGGATTTGTTCATTAATTGAACTAATACTATTAAGTACCTACAGTGTGCTAGACACTCTTCTAGCCACTGAGAACACGGTAAACAAACCAGACAAACCCTCTTTAATGTAGCTTATATCCCAATGAATGACAATTATATGTTACTTATAAATTACATATTAAATTATATCATCATAAGTTGATAAGAAGAAAGGTAGATGGGAGAGTGTATGAGAAAGGAAAGTGATAAAGTAAATGCAAGATTACTGCAACAGTCCAGATATGACTGGGAGGAAGAGTGTTAAGAAGTGGTCAGGTTCTGGCCAGCACCACGGCTCAATAGGCTAATCCTCCACCTGTGGCACCGGCACACCGGGTTCTAGTCTCGGTCAGGGCGCCGGATTCTGTCCCAGTTGCCCCTCTTCCAGGCCAGCTCTCTGCTGTGGCCCGGGAGTGCAGTGGAGGATAGCCCAAGTGCTTGGTCCCTGCACCCCATGGGAGACCAGGAGGAGCACCTGGCTCCTGGCTTCGGATCAGTGCGGTGCGCCAGCTGCAGTGCACCGGCCGTGGCGGCCATTGGAGGGTGAACCAACAGCAAAGGAAGACCTGCCTGTCAAAAAAAAAAAAAAAAAAGAAGTGGTCAGGTTCTGTAGCTATTGATCAGGCCCACAAAATCAGCTCAAGGATTACATGTGAGATATGAGAGGAAGAGAAAAGTAAAGGATGATGCTGGGCTTTTTCCTGAGCAACTGGAGTAAGAGAGTTGCGTTTTACTGAGTTGGGGAGGCTTGAAAAAAAATCTATTTGGAGAGAACATGAGAATATCAGGAATTTGTTCTTTGACTAAGTTTGAGGTATCTTTTAGACATCCAACTTGAAATATCAAGGATGCAGTTGAAATAAGAGTATGCAGAGAGGTCTGAGTTACAGATACAAATTTGGGTGTCCACGTAGGAGACCTGGAAGAAGCTCCTGACTCCTGGCTTCGGATCAGCCCAGCTCCAGCCATTGCAGCCATTTGGGTAGTGAACCAGCAGATGGAAGACCTCTCTCTTTCTTTCTTCTCTCTCTCTCTCTCTCTCTCTCTCTCTCTCTCTCTCTCTCTCTGTCTCTCTGCTTCTGCATCTTTGTAACTCTGCCTTTCAAATAAATAAATGTTTAAAAAATCTGGGGGGCCAGCGCCATGGCTCACTTGGTTAATTCTCTGCCTGCGGCACCTGTATCCCATGTGGGTGCTGGTTCTAGTCCCGGTTGCTCCTCTTCCAGTCCAGCTCTCTGCTGTGGCCCGGGAAGGCAGTGGAGGATGGCCCGGGTGCTTGGGCCCCTGCACCCTCATGGGAGACCGGGAGGAGGCACTTGGCTCCTGGCTTCGGATCGGCGCAGCGCCAGCCATAGCAGCCATTTGGAGAGTGAATCAGCTGAAGGAAGACCTTTCTCTCTGTCTCTCTTTTTCACTGTCTATAACTCTACCTGTCAAATAAATAAATAATTAATTAATTAATTAAAAAAAATTTTGGATGTCATGGAGGCATTTACAGCCATGAGGGTGAGTGAGATCATCTGTATAGCTGAGTGTCTTTAGCTACAAGAAGTCCAACTACTGGTCTCAGGGCCACTCTAATGTCAGAAGAATGAAGGTCAGGGAAATTAGAAAGGACTAGCAAAGGAGACTGAGGTTAGAGGAAAATCGGGAGAGTATACTGTCTGTCCATGAGCCACATGAAGAAAGTGTTTCAGGAAAAAACAAGGAAGGACTGAGTCAAAAGAGTAAAAAAAAAAAAAAGTAAAAATGGGTCAAAAGGGATCGTAGAGCTATTGGAATAAGAATCGACCTCCAGACTTAGCAATGCAGAGGTCTTCGGTGACCTTGGTCACAACAGTTTCCATGGAGGGAGGGGAGAAAATCTATTCAAAGAAAAAGAATGAAAAGAGAATGAAAGGAGATGACTCAGAGTCAAAGAATACAGATACTTTTTTAAATTTAATTTTATTTACTTGAAAGAGTAACAGATAGAGGTAGAGACAGAGAGAGGTCTTCCATCTGCTGACTCACTCCACAAATGGCTGCAACAGCCGGAGCTGAGCTGATCCAAAGCCAGGAACCAGGAGCTTCTTCCAGGTCACCCACACAGGTTCAGGGGTCCAAGGACTTGGGCCATCCTCTGCTGCTTTCCCAGGTGCATTAGCAGGGAGCTGGATCAGAAGTGGAGCAGCCAGCACTCAAACTGGCACCCATATGGGATGCTGGTGCTGCAGCCTTGAGCTTTAACCTGCTGCACCACAGCTCCAGCCTCACAGATAATTCTTTAGAGACAGTTAGCTGCAGTGGAGAGCAGAGAAACAGTGTAGTGGCTGGAGAGGGATGTGGAGCCAAAAGAGTTTCTTTTCATAAGGTGAGAGAGAACATAGCTTTTTTATTATTTTATTTTATTTTTTTAGAAAAAGTAAAACTGATGGGATGATCCTGTGGAAAGGAAACAATGATGTAGGCAAGAGAAGAAACTGTTGGAGCAAGAATTGGCTTTCAGAATATCTAAGAGAGTATCGCTGAGTACCTGGGCATGGATGCAGAGTGTGGATTAAGTGTTTAAAGTGGGGAGAAAGGAGAGGATATTAGAAGTATGAAGAGAGGAAAGCTTAAGAAACAGGCACTCAGGGAAAGTGGATAGACTTGAAAATGAAGCACGAGTCCCAGGCAGCACTAATGGCACACTCGAAGTTAGTGGTAGGGAATTTTAAGAGTCCAGCCGACCAGCTCTCTGCTGTGGCCTGGGAGTGCAATGGAGGATGGCCCAAGTCCTTGGGCCCTGCATCCGCATGGGAGACCAGGAGGAGGCGCCTGGCTCCTGGCTTCAGATCAGCATGGTGCGCCGGCCGCAGCACACCGGCCACAGCGGCCATTGCGGGGTGAACCAACGGAAAAAGGAAGACCTTTCTCTCTGTCCACTCTGTCAAAAAAAAAAAAAAGAGTCCAGCCGACAAAGCTGTGGATTTTTCTTCATTCACTTTCCCAAAGGTAGAGAGTAGGCAGAGAGATTGCCCAGGGTAGGGGTTTTGTGAGGCAAAAATGGCAAAGCAAAAGGAGGGGAGACAGAAGAGGACAATCAACAGGATTATTATAATGTTGGACCTTGGAATTCAAGTGAGTAAAAATGGAAGTGAGGACATAGGATAGGTGAGGAATGCCAGAGGTATTCAGATCACTAGACTACAGGGTCCTGAAGGATAAAAGACAGTTGGAGTTGGGGTGTTGGAAGGAGTGAGATGGAAAGATACAGAAAAGTAGAAATGTAAGAAAAATTATTGATAGATTATTAAGATCTAAGATAATCATAATAATTATTGCAATTGGAAACCATCTCAGAAGTAATAGTACTATTAGGACCCAGTCCATGCCCTCAAAGTACTTTCTGTGTAGTGGGAAAGGCGAGGCAGAATGATATGAGTGCTACAGAGAGGTGCAGGCAGTGGCTGTGGAGCTGAAAGGAAGCGGTGAGTCTACGTGAAGGTCAGATCAAGGAAAGCCTCCAAAGAAGGTGGCAGTTGAGGTGAGCCTCAACAAGGAGCAGGTGCCTGAACAAATAGCCAGTTATGCCCTTGCAGTGAGGACTCCGAAAACTGTTGGGAGCACAAGCTGGGGGCTATGGCAGGACACGAGACTAGAGAGCCAGATGAGGGATCTTTGAATGCCAAGCTAATACTTGGGCATTTAAAAAAATAATTAGTGAAGTTGGGGGCCCTTCTTGCAAGCAGTTGAGCCCAGTTATTAACATATTATGAAGCCATACTTGTTTATGAATTTTGATCAGTCCAAAGTTATCTTATTCTCCATCATGTGATAAGGTCATATGAAGGATACTTATGTTTCGTTAGAATTTTCTGATTGTACTTCTCAGATCACTTGCCTGCTACTGCAAGATAATGTTTCTTTCCAAGCCACATATTGCCACAAGGCCATTCAGTTTCCTCCCAACGGCTTTCAATTCCATCCCCCAGTGTGGGCAGGAGCGCCTAGAATGAGACTCCTTAGAAGTCTGAAGCTCCTGCCAGAAAGAATGGGAAATATATTGGATATGACCAGCACTTTGCCGTCTGGGACATTAAGACCAGTTGAAGCGGGTCAGAGTTAAAGATGAATAGCCCTAGCCTCCCTGGGAGAAGAAGGTACAAGGGCACAGCCTTAAAACCAAGGAGTCACAATTTTTTTCCAGAACCCAGTACCAATATCAATGATAGAATCAGTCTCTTTGCAAGCTGTATGTATGATGTCATCTGAAAATATCAGAACCTCTGTGGTCACTAACCAGACAAGGGTCGAAACCAGGACTTTCTCTACTGCGTCACTGTGGCTGCAATCAAGTCCCTCTCCTCCTCCGGACCCGGGGTCCTGCCTACAAAATGGAGGCTCTGTGCGCATCTCCGCTCAGCTCTGGCAGGCCCTGGCATTTCTGTTACCAGTGATTCTTCACTAACCTCATCACACAAGCCCGTGGTTTTCCAGGCCATGAGATCCTTTCACCCCATGCCCCTCTCCTCCAACCCATTATACATGATGTTGGGTTTTTCTTGTTTAAACAGAAAACATGATGTGCCAGCAGGAACTTTATTTCGCTTAACATGTTTGAGGAAAAAAAAAAAATCGCATACTGGGCTTTGTTGTTCCAGTAGCCGAAATAATGAAAGCATCAGAACATAGAGCATCATTTTGTACTGCCCTCAAGTGGTGGTGGCCTGCATGTCTTCCTGGTTGTGGTTTAGGGAATAAAAAACATGTTTTCAGAAAAACTCACAGTGTACGAAGGGAGGAGCATCACAGAGGGCCTGAACAGGACAGGCTGTTCAAGGACATTTTATCTAACTCCCTCTTCTTTCCTAAAAGGCGCTGAACCCAACAGCAAACAGCTCTTCTCTATCTTCTCCTACTTTTTTTTAAAGATTTATTTATTTATTTGAAAGTCAGAGTTACACAGAGAGAGGAGAGGCAGAGAGACAGAAACAGAGAGAGAGAGAGAGAGAGAGAGAGAGAGGTCTTCCATCAGATGGTTCACTCTCCAATTGGCTGCAATGGCTGGAACTGCGCCAATCGGAAGCCAGGAGCCAGGAGCTTCTTCCAGGTCTCCCAAGTGGGTGCAAGGACCTGGGCCATCTTCTACTGTTTTCCCAGACCACAACAGAGAGCTGGATTGGAAGAGGAGCAGCCGGGTCTTGAACTGGCGCCCTTATGGGATGCTAGTGCTTCAGGCCAGGGCATTAACCCGCTGCACCACAGTGCAGGCCCCTACCTTCTTCTATCTTTAAAGAGCTGCTCTGGCTCCATTCTGCTGCTTTTTCATCATCGCCGAAGTTTCAGGAGCTAACTATAGGCTGCTTCTATTTTTCACTTCCAATCTATTTTTTTAAGGATTTTATTTATTTGAAAGGCAGAGTTACAGATAGACAAAGGGAGAGGGTGAGGGAGATGGAAAAGGAGAGAAAGAGAGAGAGAGAGAGAGAGAGAGAGAGGTCTTCCATCTGCTGGTTCACTCCCCAAATGGCCGCAACAGCTGGAGCTGAGCCCATCCCAAGCAGGGAGCCAGGAGCTTCTTCCAGGTCTTCCACATGGGTACAAGGGCCCAAACACTTGTGCCATCTTCCACTGCTTTCCCAGGCCATAGCAGAGAGCTGGATCAGAAGAGTAGCTGGGACAAGAACCAGTGCCCATATGGGATGCTGGCGCTCACATTGGAGGCTTAGGCTACTACACCACAGCACCTGCTCCTCCATTCTATTTTTAACTTTGAAGTAATTTCAAACTTACAGAAGAGTTGCAAGAACATTATAGAAAACTGTTATGTTTCACTTCATTTTATTTATTTTATTTTATTACAAAGAATTCCCAGGGGTCTAGTGTTAGCAGGTTAAGCTTGCAACACCAGCATCCCATATCAACAGAGTACTAGTTTGAGTCCTGGCTGCTCCACGTCCAATCCAGCTTCCTGCTAATGCACCTGGGAAGGCAGAAAAAGATAGCCCCAGTGTGTGAGCCCCTACTGCCCATGTGGAAACCAGGATGGAGTTCCAGCTCTTGGATTCAGCCTCGTTCAACCCTGGATGTTAAGGCCATTTGGGGAATGAACCAGCAGACTGAAGATCTCTCTCTCGCTCTCTGTCTCTCTCACTCTTGCTCTCACTCTCGCTCTCTCTTTCTCTCTTTTTTTTTTTTCTGATACTCTACCTTTCACATACATAAATCCAGAAAATAAAAAGAGTTCCCAAATGCACTGCAAGTTAATATTTTGCCACATTCTGTGAGTCTGTGAGTGTATGAATACATACATGTATATGGATGTGTACATTCTTTAGAACCATTTGAATTACAGTATTTTCCCCCTAATTCCCTAAATATTCAAATGTATAAGTTTTAGGAACAAGGATATTCTTTTTTTAAGATATTTATTCACTTCTTTATTTGAAAGCCAAAGTAACAGAGAGAAAGGAAGAGACAGAGTAAGAGAGAGAGACAGTGAGAGAGAGAGAGAGAGATCTTCCATCCACTGATTCAGTCCTCAAATGGCAGCAACAGCCAGGGTGGGCCAGCTGATGCCAGGAACCAGGAACTCCATCCTGGTCTCCCATGCAGGTAGCAAGGGCCTAAGTACTTGAACTGTCTTCCACTGCCTTCCCAGGCCCATTAGCAGGAAGCTGGGTTGGAAGCAGGTGAGACAGGGCTCCAACCAGCACTCAAATATGGGATGCTCCTGTTGCAATGGGCAGCTTGCACTGTTTCACCACAAGGATGGCTCCTGGGAAATTCTTTTATGACCCTCCATACTCATCCCATTGATAATTAAATTCAGGAAATTAAAAATTGATATCCTGGAACTTGTGCTGTGGAGTAGTGGGTAAAGCCACCACCTGCAGTGCCAGCATCCCGTATGGGCACCAGTTTGAGTCCCAGCTGCTCCACTTCTAATCCAGCTCCCTGCTTGTGAGCCTGGGAAAGCAGAAGAAAATGGTCCAAGTACTTGGGCCCATGCACCCACGTGGGATACTCAGAAGAAGCTCTTGATTCCTGACTTCAAATTGGCCCAAATGATAGAGTTACAGAGAGAAGAGAGACGGATAGAGATCTTCCAACGGCTGGGCCCCATGGCCAGGGTTGGACCAGGCCAAACCAGGATCCTGGAGCTTCTTCCAGTTCCCTCATGTGGGTGCAGAGGCCCAGGGGCTTGAGCTATCTTCCACTGCTTTCTCGGGCACATTAGCAGGAAGTTGGATCAGAAGTGGAGAAGCCAGTACTCGAACCAGCGCCTGTATGGGATGCTGATGCTGTAGGGCACAGCTTAACTCTGTCCCACAGAGCCCATCCCTCATGATATTTATATGTATATATTATATTTTAAAGATTTGTGTGTTTATTTGAAAGGCAGAGTTACAGAGGGGCAGAGACACAGAGAGAGAGGTCTTCCATCTGCTGGTTCACTTCCCAAATAGCTGCAACAGCTGGAGCTGCACTGATCTGAAGACAGGAGCCAGGAGTCTTCTCCAGGTCTCCTATGTGGGTGCAGGGGCCCAAGGACTTGGACCATCCTTCACTGCCCTCCCAGGCCATAGCAGAGAGCTGGACTGGAAGTGGAGCTGCTGGGACTTGAACGGGTACCAATATGGGATGCTGGCACTGCAGGCGGTGGCTTTTACCTGCTATGCCATAGCGCCAGCCCCTCTCATGTTCTATTTTTAAAGAGTACTGGCCAGAAGCTCTGTAGAATTTCTCTATTTGGACTATATTTACATATTCTTGATTTTTTGGACAGAGGGCAAGAATATTACCTACATGATGTTGTGTTTTTCTCAGCACATCTTATACAGAGAACCGTGATATCACCTAGCCAACTATCAATTGTGCCCACTTGGATCCATTGGTTAGGGTGGTATCTGCCAGGTTTCTTCACTGTGAAGTTGCATTTTTTCCTATGTAAGTAATGAGTAATCTATGGATTACTTTGACACTGTGTAAACATCCTGTTCCTTTGCAAACTTTTGCTCAATTGCCCCAGCTTTCACTGATAATTCTTGTCTGATCAATTAGTGGCAATCTGATCAATAGTGGCAAAATGGTGACTTCTCAAACTGTATCATTCCATTTAGATTGTTTAGTTGACATTCTACGTAAGCAAGATCTTCCCCTTTCCTCTTTTTTATTTACAAATTATTTATTGTCAGCAGTGTAAATTAAGTGATCCTATCTTATTTTGTAAGAGACAATCCTTCACTGTCATTATATATATACATATGTATATATATATGTATTTTATAAATATATATATTTAACATTCAGTTTGTCACAACTTTGGCTAATGAAATCCTCTTCCAGCTGAGACCTTTGTCCTTTGACATACCCCCATTATTTATTTATATATTTTAGCTCTTCCTTGTTTTCTGGTGTAAAATGTCCCAGGCTCATGTTGTAGTTCTGGAAATAAGCCATTTATCCAAAGAGCTCTCCCTCCTTTTACAAAAAAAGTTAAATATTAATATATTTACTTGAAAGGCAGAGTTACAGAAAGAGAGAGGGTGAGACACACAGAGAGAATCTTCCATCTGCTGGCTCACTTGCCAGGCATAGGCCAGGCCAGAGCAACACCTAGAAACTCCATCCAGGTCTCTCACATGGGTGGCAGGAGCCCACATATTTGGGTCATCATCCACTGCCTCCTAGGTGCATCAGCCAGAAAGTGGGTCAGAAGTTCAGAGCAGCCAGAACTCAGACTAGGCATCTCAAGCTGTGGCCTAACTTGCTGTGCCGCATTCCCACCTGCCCTGAGCTCCCCTTCCTGTAGGGAATAGACTTAGAATCCAAGATCTGAGTACCAGCTCTGCTCAGAGCTGCTAGTGTGTACTTGTTTCTAGGCCTTTTTAGTAAACAAACCTGAAGCGTGGAGATGACAATTTAATTTCGCTCAACTATTTTAACCGTGAACTCGTTACTGGGATCTCATCTCCAGTTGAAGACCACAGGATGCTTCCTCCTATTCTTTATTCCCAGCTCCCTTTTCCCACAGGGAGAGCTCTGGCTCCCAGCAACATCAGTGTCTTCAATCACTCAGTGTTATGACACACACAAAATAGTTTCAGAAATTGTTATATTCATCCCATTACCAAAACCAGCCTCCTAAATAGGGTTCAAGATTTGCAGTGTTGGCCGGCGCCGTGGCTTAACAGGCTAATCCTCTGCCTTGCGGCGCCGGCACACTGGGTTCTAGTCCCGGTTGGGGCGCCGGATTCTATCCCGGTTGCCCCTCTTCCAGGCCAGCTCTCTGCTATGGCCCGGGAAGGCAGTGGAGGATGACCCAAGTGCTTGGGCCTTGCACCCGCATGGGAAACCAGGAGAAGCACCTGGCTCCTGCCTTCGGATCAGCGCGATGCGCCAGCCACAGCGGCCATTGGAAGGTGAACCAATGGCAAAAAGGAAGACCTTTCTCTCTGTCTCTCTCTCTCTCACTATCCACTCTGCCTGTCAAAAAAAAAAAAAAAAGATTTGCAGTGTTGTTGTGTGTTTAATCTAAAGGTACATATGCAAAGTACTGTGTTCAAAAGTACTTGGCTTAGCTTTTCCCCCTGGCTTAGCTTTTCCCCCCTCAGAGTGGTTATATTACTTACTTAAACATAGTTAGAGTCTTTTTTTTTTTTTTTTTTTGGACAGGCAGAGTGGACAGTGAGAGAGAGACAGACAGAGAGAAAGGTCTTCCTTTGCCGTTGGTTCACCCCGCAACGGCCGGCGCATCGCGTTGATCCGAAGGCAGGAGCCAGGTGCTTCTCCTGGTCTCCCATGGGGTGCAAGGCCCAAGCTCTTGGGCCATCCTCTACTGCACTCCCGGGCCATAGCAGAGAGCTGGCCTGGAAGAGGGGCAACCGGGACAGAATCTGGCGCCCCGACCGGAAATAGAACCCGGTGTGCCGGCGCCGCTAGGCAGAGGATTAGCCTGTTGAGCCACAGCGCCGGCCTAGAGTCATTTTTTTAAAGATTTATTTATTGAGGCCAGTGCTGTGGCATAGCGGGCAAAGCCACTGACTGCAGTGCCTACATCCCATATGGGCACTGGTTTGAAACCCAGCTGCTCCACTTCTGATCCAGCTCTCCACTATGGCCTGGGAAAGCAATGGAAGATGACCCAAGTCCTTGGTTCCCTGCACCCATGTGGGAGACCTAGAATAAGCTTCTGACTCCCAACTCCTGGCTCCTGGCTTCGGATCAGTGCAGCTCCGGTCATTGCAGCCATCTGGGGAGTGAACCAGCAGATGGAAGACCTTTCTCTCTCTCTCTCTCTCTCTCTCTCTCTGTCTCTGCCTCTCTGTAACTCTACCTTTCAAATAGAAAAGTAAATTTTTTAAAAAATTATTTATTTATTTTAAATATTTTTATTTTTAAAGACATTTATTTTAAAGATTTGTTTATTATTTTTAAAATATTTCTTTTTTAAAAGATGTACTTATCTACTTGAATGGCAGTGTTACAGAGAGGCAGAGGCAGAGAGAGAGAGAGGAAGAAAGGTCTTCCATCTCCATCCTCTGGTTCACTCCTCAGATGGCTGCAACAGCTGGAGCTATGCTGATCTGAAGCCATTTCCGGGTGTCTCATGTGGGTGCAGGAGCCCAAAGTCTTGGGCCATTTTCCACTGCCTTCCCAGGCCATAGCAGAGAGCTAGATCAGAAGTGGAGCAGCCAGAACTCAAACCAGCGCCCATGTGGGATGTCGGCACTGCAGGCAGCAGCTTTACCTGCTATACCATGGCGCCGACTCCAAGGCACAATAGCAAGGAACAGGATGGAAAGCAGAGCAGCCGGGACTGGATCCTGTGCTCATATCGGATGCTGGCATTGCAGGAGGCAGCTTAACCCACTGTGCCACAATGCCGGGCCCCAAATTTTCTTTTTCAATATGTAAAAATTAACATTATTGGGCCCGTGTTGTAGCATAGCAGGTTGGGCTGCCACCTGTAATGCCAGCACCCAATATGTGCACCAGTTCACATCCCAGCTATTACACTTCCTATCTAGCTCTCTGCTAATGATCTGAGAAAGCAGCAGAAGATGGTCCAAGTACTTGGGAGACCCAGATGAAGCTCCTGACTTCAACCTGGCCCAGTTCTGGTCATTGCAGCCATTTAGGGAATGAACCAGCAGATGGAAAATGTCTCTGTCTCTCCTTCTCTTTGTAACTCTGCCTTTTAAATAAAATAAATACATCTTCTAAAGAAAAAACTTATCGTTGTCCTAAAATACCAATCCATACAAAAATAATGTGGAATGCTTCGCAGATCTGTGTGTCATCTATGTTGTAGGAGTTATGCCAATTTTGTCTGTATTATTCCAATTTTAGTATATGTGCTGTCAAAGCAAGCACATCTCTGATTCATTCTTCAACCCATTTGATTCCTACTTAGGCCCCTCACTGCACTGAAACTATTGCTTAAAACTACTCATCAGGGGCCGGCGCCATGGCTCACTTGGTTAATCCTCTGCCTGCGGCGCCAGCATCCCACATGGGGGCTGGGTTCTAGTCCCGGTTGCTCCTCTTCCAGTCCAGCTCTCTGCTGAGGCCCAGGAGTGCAGTGGAGGATGGCCCAGGTGCTTGGGCCCTGCACCCGCATGGGAGACCAGGAGGAAGCACCTGGCTCCAGGCTTCGGATTGGCGCAGCACCGGCCATAGTGGCCATTTTGGGGTGAACCAATGGAAGGAAGACCTTTCTCTCTGTCTCTCCATCTCACTGTCTGTAACTCTACTTCTCAAATAAATAAATTAAAAAAAAAAAAAAACTACTCATCAATGACCAATATTTTTCTGTCCTTGTCTTATGTGACTTTCCCATACTCGGCTGACCTCTCTGATTTTCTGGAAACACTTTCCCGTCCTGGTTTTGGTGATACCTGCTCCTCTGGTTGTGTTGTCTCTTTGCAGCCTCTCTTCCTTCTCCGTGGCTATTCGACCCCCGCAAGTTTGCCATTCCTCCGTACCCTTCCTTTTTCTCCGTATGCTCCCTTCCTAGCTTTCAGCTATTTCTATGGCTTCCAAACTTGTGTCTTCATCCCAGACTTTTCTCTGGTCTCCAGCTGCCTAATTGACATCCTCTTGGATATCTCACAGACATCTCAGGTTCAACGTGTCTAAAATAGAACTTGTAATTTCCCTGCCAAACCTGCTCTCCCAGGCTCTTCCTCTCAGTTTACTGCTCTTGCCACAAGTCTAGAAGTCATTCTTGATTTCTTTCTCCATTTTTTCCAACTAAAATGTCCCCAATCCATCTGCAAAATAGGAACATTTTACCTCCAAATTTATGCCAAGTGAGTCCATTTCTCTCTGTCTCCAGCACCTCCCCTTCACTCATCATCTCCACCCAGACTGCTCACGAGCCTCTTAAGTGGCCTTCCCCTCAGCCATTCTCTCCGCTCCCCCTTTCATCCCCACACATGTATTCTCCACACAGTAGCCACCAATGACCTTCTTAAGAACAAAATAATAATACATTTATTGCATGTCTATTGTGTGCAGGAACTACTTTAAGCACTTAATTAAAATCTTCACAACTCTGTGAGGTAAAACCCAAATCTACCTCAATTTTATAGAGAGGGAAATTGGGCACAAAGAGATTGAGTCATCCAAAATTATATAACTAGTAAGTGGTGGAACTTAGGTTTAGGGGGGCCGGCATTGTGGCCTAGTAGGTAAAGCTGCCACCGCAATGCTAGAATCCCATATGGGCACCGGTTCAAGTCCTGGCTGTCTGCTTCTGATCCATCTAATGGCCTGAGAAAAGCAGTGAAAGATGGCCCAAGTGTTTGGGCCCCTCCACTCACATGGGAGACCCAGAAGAAACTTCTGGCTCCTGGCTTCAGCCTGGCCCAGCTCTAGTCATTGTGGCCATCTAGGGAGTGAACAACAGATGGAAGATTTCTCTCTCTGTCTCTCCCTCTCTTTCTGTAACTCTGACTTTCAAATAAATAAATCTTAAAAAAAAAAAAAAAGAAGAAGAAGAAGAATTTAGGTTTGGAACTGGACTGACTCCTTAGCCTTTATGCTTATCTACCACACTGTACAGGATTATGTCACCACCCAGCCTCAAATACTTTGATGACTTCTCACTGCCCTGGGACTAAACTCCCAACTCCTTACTGAAGGGGAGCTTACCATGTGCTCATCCTGCCTCCTTTTCCTCTGCCCCATCCTCTCCTGCCCCCTCGCCCACTTTTGTTGAAAATGATGAACTCTTTCCTGTTGACAGCCATTACCTCTTCTCTACCTCAAATATTCTTTTCCCTGAACTTCATGTGACTGATTCCTTCCTTCTTCAGGTCTCATTTTAATTTTGTTTACAAAGAAACTTTCCCTCCCATATTATTTCATATTTTACCCCAAGGAATACATTTTTAAAAATTCATTTATTTATTTATTTTCATTGCTTAATTTGAAATGCAGAAGACACATGGAAAAATATCTTCCATCCATTGATTCATTCGTCAAATGCTCACAACAGCCAGAGCTGGGCCAGTCTGAAGCCAGGGTCCCAGAACTCCATTCAAGTCTCCATGTGGATGGCAGGGACCCAAGTACTCCAGTCATCACCTGCTACCTCCTGGGAAGCACTTTGACATGAAACTGAAATAGGAATCAGAGGAGCCAGGACTCAAACCAGGTGCTCCTATGTGGACTGTGGGCATCCCAAGCAGCAACATGACCACTGCACCACCCACCCACCCCCATGCTACTGCTTAAGTGGATCCCTTCCTGGCATGTTCTATCTCAGTCCCATATTTATTTGCTTTCCTTAGGCCTTAAACCAATTTGCAGTTATTTATTTCTTTGTTCACTTGCCTGTTTCCCACTAAAATGAAGTGCTCTGAAGATGGAGGCTGTGTCCATACTTAGTGGCAGGAAGTTTCCAATTCATTGGAGGAACTCTAGAACTATCTGGTATAAACACATATTACCTTTTTCTACTTGGCACCTTCCATTTATTCCTTATTCCTGTCTCCTCATCACTTTGATGTGTCACAGCCCAAATGTGTCTCCTCTCAACCATACCCTTACATGACCTCATGGCTTATCTCTTTACAACCTGTTAGTCATAGTTTTTATTACTGCTAATTGCCTCAGTCACTTCATGTTTCACCATTCAGATTCCAGGGAGAGAAACACTGATTTATATACTTTTTTTTTTTTTTTTGAATCAGACTACGTGTGTCATTACCAGTGAGCTCACGGGCTGCTTGCCTTGGGGGTCTTGTTCACAGTCCTAGTCCATGTAGCTGTGTTAAGACAAGGCATGGATGGAGATGGTCTGCACAATGCTGGCTTCCACAGGATGAGGATTTAGAAGACACAGCAGAGCTGGCGCTGTGGCCTAGTGGGTAAAGCCACCTCCTGCAGTGCCAGCATCCCATATGGGCGCTGGTTTGTGTCCCGGTTGCTCCACTTCCAATCCAGTCTTCTGCTATGGCCTAGGAGAGCAGTAGAAGATGGCCCAAGTCCTTGGGCCTCTGCACTCATGTGGGAGACCTGGAAGAAGCTCCTGGCTTCGGGTCAGCGCAGCTCCAGCCATTGCAGCCAGCAACTGTCCCCAAGCCCTCACATTTACACAGCATTTCTAAACCTGCAGAAAGGGTGTTTGCACCAACCTGCATTTATACCTCCAGCAACATGTGAGTTAAAGAATAATAATGCAGGTACATTAATGGAAGCAGAGCTGGGACTTGATCCCAGGCGCTTCAGTATGGGATGTAGGTGTCCAAAGCAGCAGCTTAAACTGCTGCACCACGAAGCTTGTCCCTGCATGGGCTCCTTTCTACGTATCTTGCTGCCTCATTTCCTTCCTAGGACTGTCTTTTTAAATCACTGTAAGGGCAAGTGTTTGAATTTCCAGTGAAAAGTTCTTAAGGAGCGTGAGGATAATTGAAATTTCCTACCAGGCACTGCTGTAGATGAGTTGCCTAGGCTCTGAACTCTTCATATACTGTATCAAGAGCCTGAGTGTTTATGGAGCACTTCTCATATGCCAGGCACTCTGTTTTACACGTGCTCCCCCAACTCAACCTCCTGACATTTGTATGAAGTAGATATTATTATAGTTGCCACTTTATAGATCAGGTTAAGAGTGCCAGAATCTTAATTTAGGTCTTTCTGATTCTGAAGACCATTCTTTCACTACACTAGACCATCTCTCTTTTGTTGATTAACTTTATCAAATTACTTAAAAAAATTTTTTAGAGCAGAGCCAGGATTTGAACTCATGGCTTTCTGCTTTCTTTCTTTTTTTTTTTTAAAGATTTATTTTATTTATTTGAAGGACAGAGTTACAGAGAGAGGCAGAGACAGAGAGAGAGAGGTCTTCCATTCACTAGTTTACTCCCCAGATGGCCGCAACGGCCGGAGCTGTGCCAATCCAAAGCCAAGAGCTAGGAGCTTCTTCCATGTCTCCCACATGGGTGCTGGGGCCCAAGAACTTGGGCCATCTTCTACTGCTATCCCAGGCCATAGTAGAGAGATGGATCAGAAGAGGAGCAGCTGGGACTAGAACCGGTGCCCATATGGGATGCTGGAGCTTCATGCCAGGGTTTTAACCCACTGTGCCACAGTGCAGGCCCCTCTGCTTTCTTTTATTTATTTATTTATTTATTTGCGAGGTAGAGTTACAGACAGTGAGAGGAAGAGACAGAGAGAAAGGTCTTCCTTCTATTGGTTCACTCCCCAGTTGGCCGCAACAGCCAGAGCTGCGCCAATTCAAAGCCAGGAGCCAGGAGCTTCTTCCAAGTCTCCCAGGCGGGTATGAATTTTAAAACTAGTAGAAGGGGCTGGCACCATGGCTCACTTGGTTAATCCTCTGCCTGCAGTGCCGGCATCCCTTATGGGCACCAGTTCTAGTCCCGGTTGCTCCTCTTCCAGTCCAGCTCTCTGCTGTGGCCCAGGAAGCAGTGGAGGATGGTCTAAGTGCTTGGGCACCTGCACCCACATGGGAGACCAGGAGGAAGCACCTGGCTCCTGGCTTTGGATTGGCACAGCTCCAACCATAGCAGCCATTTGGGGGTAGATATGGTAGATATGGTGCATACTAGGCAGCAATCAGAAGCAAGGGGTTAGATGGATACACAGCAATGTGAATGTTTTAAAAAATACAGTGCTCAGTGAAAACTATGAAGAAACAATATGCCATTTACACAAATTAAAAATACACTCAGACAAAACAAAAATTCACATTTTGTAGGAACATATGCAAAGAAAAACATATATTAAATGGAACTCAGCTGTCCATGTGGGGGAGGAAAGGGAATAAAAAGGGGAAAATGTGTGAAATTTAAAAGTGACACTATCACTGATCAGACATGGTGAAGTGCCATGTACTAAGGCATGTGATTAACTATAAACCCTGTGCACCCAAGTCAAATCAAACTAATCAACAAACGACCATAAAACTGGAAGGAAATACAATGAATAGTACACAGCTGTCCCTGATTTTGGGATAATGAGAAATTTTTACTTTCTTTATAATACATATGAAGTGCTTCAAAAAGTTCATGAAATTAAAAAGATAAATTTATTTTGGTGCAAAAAGAACTTGAAATCCATTCTAGCTTGTCATAATATTAATTTTCTATGAACTTTTTGAAGATCCCACATATGCTGACTCCAAATGTTTTACACTGAACATCTGTTAATTCCAAAAATTTAATATAGAACCAGAATTTAAAAAAAAATCATCTGGAGGAACATGGTTTGGTGGTAGGACAATAGTAGTCAAAGTCTATCTCCTGCAAGAACACTGAAACATTTTCTAAGTCTGAATGCAGACTGAGTGGGACAATGCATTCATTTTTCCTTCGTAAAATTACCTTAACTTCTGAAATAATATTTGCACAACTGATCAAAATAAAATGCAAAAGGAAACAAAGACATGTGAGAGCAGCGGCTTTAAAAATACCCAAATGGATCCTTATTGTCCCAAAATTCTGCATGAAAATCAGTACCTTTACCTGATGATGCCAAACATTATTGGTAGAGCACACAGCTGACCCATCAGGGCAGACATGAGTAGTAAACAATGCCCATATCAGACTGGCATCCTCAAAATACAGTTGACCCCACACACTAGCCCTCTAGTTCCAAGACAAAAACGTGCTGTTTTTCACACAACAGACTTCCACCTTACAGATAGAAAGTCGAGTTTCCCAAACCAGAGGAAGGGTGGGAGCAGTTTTGCTGCCCTTTCCTGACCCCATCACCCCACTTCCTGTCATCTGGGTGCTCTGCTCTCTGATTCTGAAATTGACCCACAGATTACCTTCTCCATCAGACAGACTCTTAAGCATGTTTTAAAAGACTTTTTTTTTTTTTTATTGAAAGAGTTACACACACAGAGACAGAGACAGAGACAGACAGAGAGATCTTCCATCTGTTGGCTCAGTCCCCAAATAGCCTCAATGGTCAGGGCTGGGCTAGGCTAAAGCCAGAAGCCAGGAGCTTCTTCCAGGTCTCCCACATGGGTGCTGGGGGCCAAGCACTTGGGCCATCTTCCACTGTTTTTCCCAGGCTATTAGCAGGGAGCTGTATCGGAAGTGGAGCAGCTGAGTCCAAACCGGTGCCCATATGGGATGCTAGTGTCACAGGCAGCAGTTTTACCAACTATGCCACAACGCCAGCATTTTTAAAGATCTGGCTCAGAGGTTATTTTCTTCAAGAATTTTCTTGAAACCACCGGCACAGTTTTGCTTACTCTTTTTTTTTTTTTTTTTTTTTTTTTTAAGATTTATTTATTTCTTTGAAAGGCAGAGGGGTTGCTGTAATGGAAAAAAAGAGAAAGAAAGCAAAAAAGAGTTACAGAGAGGCAGAGGCAGAGAGAGGGGTCTTCCATCTGCTGGTTCACTCCCCAAATGGCTGCAACGGTTGGAGTTACGCCGATCGGAAGCCAGGAGCCTCTTCCAGGTCTCCCACGTGGGCTCAGGGACCCAAGAACTTGGGCCATCTTCCACTGCTTTCCCAGGCCATAGCAGAGAGCTGGATTGGAAGTGGAGCAGCTGGGACTCGAACCAGCAGCCATATGGGATGCCAGCACTGCAGGCGGCGGCCTTACCTACCCCACCACAGCACCAGCTCCTTTGCTTACTCTTTCAACTAATTTTTCCTGAGAACCTGCTATGTTCCAGCTTCACAGCTGTAGCCCCGTACTACTCTTTACTGAACTGTATGATGCTGTATCCAGGTCTGTCTCTCTTGCTGTTGAATGTAATTAAAACTGAAATACCGTTCAAAGGCTATTTCTTCAATGAGAAATATTGCCTACTCTGTGTACTCAGGAGTATTCAGTACTCCCTCATCGAACAGCCTGGTGCAGTGGAAGGACCAGTCTTGAAACCAGACTGACTTGAGTTCAGATACTGACCCCAGCCTTTACTCTTTGATGCTGAGCAAGTGACTTTTCTGCTCTGAACAGTTTGTACATCTGTAAAGTGACGATAACAATGATATCTTCCACACTGTTTGCTATAATGATTAAATGGGCACAGTGTAGGAGCTCCACAAATTTATGGGAAAGTACATTCTAATCTGTAAAGAACTACTGGAATGCACATGATAACGACATTGTGGGTGGGTGGTACAGAAAAGATAACTGTAACCCCGGCAAACAAGTAACGATTATTTAACCATGAGGGCACAAAGCAGCAGAGAAGCAGAACTTTCACAGAGCATTTTCCTGAAGTGGAAGGGGAAGGCTGATCTTGTTTTTAAGGGCTTGATAGATATGCAAGGAGAAAACATGATTGGCCATGAGTACAACCATCAGCACTGCTCAGGAGCAATAAGTGACACAGATAGCTCAAAATGAAAACCCCCGGTATATTGGGAGAAATTCAAAGTGAGGATCAAGTTTATGCAGATGATATTTTACCAGTAATTAATTTAATAAACACTAGGCTAAGGATAGTAGTTATAGCTACTATTTTTGACTGTTTATGTACACATACTACAGCACTTTTTATACACATTGGCTTGTATAATATCTACAGCAACCTCATGAAATAGAACTCATCAGTCCCTTTCCACTAAGGAAGTAGAAGCCCCAAGAGGTGTCAAGACTTTCCCAAGATCATACAGAGCAAAGGGGGGGGGGTAGAAATACAAACCCAAAGTTCATTCAAAAAGAGCAAAATTAATTTGCTTCCCAAAATTTGCCAACCTTGTAAACACCCCCCTCCCCCCCGAGTTACAGTTCATCCTTCTGGTCGACCAAAACTTTTTCATTTTTATGCAGAAATGCTCCTTCAGCTTCCCCTCCTGGCATCTGCCCATCATTTCCCAGTTCCTCTTCTGAATCCTCTTCATTTTCCTCTTCTTCAAGTCCCCAGATATCATCTTTCTCTTCCTCCTCCTTTTCCTTTTTAAGCTTGGCCTCTTCTTCCTGTTTTCTTTTTTCTATTTCTTCATGGAGTTCTCTCCATTGCTTCTCTATGTCCTGTTTAGAATGTGGAATTTCCAAAGAATTCAGTGATAGCATAAAGAAAGTTAACCCATTTTAGAAATGTATGGCCTTGGCCGGCGCCGCGGCTCACTAGGCTAATCCTCCACCTTGCGGCGCCGGCACACTGGGTTCTAGTCCCAGTCGGGGCACCGATCCTATCCCAGTTGCCCCCCTTCCAGGCCAGGTCCCTGCTGTGGCCAGGGAGTGCAGTGGAGGATGGCCCAAGTGCTTGGGCCCTGCACCCCATGGGAGACCAGGAGAAGCACCTGGCTCCTGCTATCGGATCAGCGCGGTGCGCCGGCCGCAGCGCGCTACCGCGGCGGCCATTGGAGGGTGAACCAACGGCAAAGGAAGACCTTTCTCTCTGTCTCTCTCTCTCACTGTCCACTCTGCCTGTCAAAAATTAAAAAAAAGATAAAGAAAAGAAATGTATGGCCTCTTCCATCATAGATTTCTGGGATGCTGCTTATTTACAAATATTTTCAGTATGCGAGAAATGACAGAAATGTGTGTCTAATTTGTTTACAGTAAACATTTATTGCATGCCTACTGTGTTCCTAAACACAGCGCCATACAATCTACACATATTATTGTATTCCTCACAGCCACGCATGGGTTAAGTGTTGCTCATTTTACTTTCCTAAAGGATGTGAGGTTTGGACTTCTTTATAGGCTTTTGAGGGTCTCTCCAAATTGCACATAAGCCCCCAGGTAGGCAGAAATTTCTGTTTCATCCATTGCTGTATTTCCAGTGACTACAACAGTGCTTTGAACAGACACTCAACAAATATTTGTCAAGCAAATATATTGTTTAGTAATAATAGCTCTCATGTTATGGAACACATATAGAAGATAGTTTCTATCAGTATTCCCAATTTATAGATGAAGAGAGATTAAATAACTTAGCCAAGTACACATAGCTCATGAAGAAGGGAAACTGGCACAGCAGGTTAAGCTGCTACCTGTGAGGCAGGTATCCCATATGAGTGCTAGTTGGAGTCCTGGCTGCTCCACTTTTAAAAAAAAAATATTTATTTATTTGAAAGGCAGAGTTACAAAGAAGCTGAGGCAGAGAGAGAGAGAGGTCTTCCATTCTGTTGGTTCACTCCCCAAATGGCCATAAGAACCAGAACTGCACTGATCCGAAACCAGGAGCCAGGAGCTTCTTCCAGGTCTCTCATGTGGGTGCAGGGGCCCAAGGAATTGGACCATCCTCTACTGCTTTCCCAGGCCATAGCAGAGAGCTGGATCAGAAATGAAACAGCGGGCACTAGAACCAGCACCCATATGAGATGCTGGCACACTGCAGGCCATGGCTCTACCTGCTATGCCACAGTGCTGGCTCCTGCTCCACTTCTGATTCAGCTCCCTGCTAATGTCCTGGGAAAGCAGCAGAAGATGGACTGTATTTCTGGGCCCCTGTCACCCACGTGGGAGACCCAGCTGGAGTTTCAGTCTCCTGAGTTCAGCCTAGCCCAGTCCCGGCCATTGCAGCCGTTTAGGGAATGAACCAGTGGATGGAAGATCTCTCTCTCTCGCTCTCTCTCTCTCTCTCTTTCCCCATAACTCACTCTCTTCAACTTTGCCATTCAAATAAACAAATCTGTTAAAAAAAAAAAAAGAATGGAGCCCAAATTGGAAACTTAACAGTCTAGCTCCCAAACTCAAATTCATAACCAATATATATATAATAGCGCCTCACCAAAACAATATTAGACAATAACTGCAGAGTAAAACAAAACAAAACCAGACTTATAAGTGCTTTCAAATCTGACAATTTTCTTCCAGGTGCACAATGTCAATGCTGTTTTAGAAACGTGTTAAAGTTCTCTCTAAAAGAACTTTTTTGATGCTTGTCCTTTGCTGATTCTCTTACCATAGCTTATTTGCCTACTGGATCATCGAGCAGTAATCACAAACCTGCTTGAATGAACCTTCCTGCAGAACCAGGAGGTCTGGATGGATGGTGTCACCATCATGAGGCCACGGCCCGGAGTATCACTCCGCCCACGGAATGGTTCTGGGAGGTCAGGGGAACTGGCAGAAAGCACCATGGCTTTCCTTCTTCCTCCAAGCTATCCCTCAGAAGGGGGCTCAGTGGCTCCCCTCTAGGTCACCACCCTGTGAGCAGGCAATGTGCGACAAGAGCAACGTGAGTTCTGGGTTCAAATTCTAGCTCAACACGTAAAGGTTGTGTGTGACCCTGGGCAGTGCATGCTTTGGATCTCAGTTCCTGCAACAGAAAAACGGGCGACATGACATCTGTCTTACTGAGCCGGCAAGTGCTCACAGTCACAAGAGCGGACTTGTAGATGTGAGTGAATGTGAATAATTTCTCCCTCCTCTCATGGCAATGAGACCAGAGGTGAGACAGAAAGGGCAAGGCTGATTTGTAAAATGAAATGACAGAGCACAGCTAGACGTCAGACATCTAGAATCCCAGGGAAGGGGAGCATCTTACTTTTCTCAGTCCCCAGGTATTGTTTCCAACCTCTTCTGCAAACTCTTCATCATTTGTTAGGAGGAAATTGTCAAAGATGCTGCCTGATTTCACCTGTGAAAATGAAAACAACGAATGATTAGGACCAGGCACTGAGACACAGAGGGGCTCAGAAATCACCAGGGAGCCCTTGCTAAACACACATTCCCAAGGCACAGGCCAGGGGCTTTAACCAGCAATGGAAGTTGAAAGAAGAACTGACAACACAGGGGGCCTAGGATGCCCTCGCTGACTCACTCGGGAGAGAAGTCAAGTGACTGTTCCCTAAGGGTCTGTGCCCCTCCAGCCACTGAACATTATTTAGAGTTTCATGATGAACTTTTATCATTCTGCCAGTCTCCAAATAGGTGTCCAGTGGGTGTTGCCCCAGCTCAGACTGGCAGCACCTACCTGCAATGATGCTTCTGTATAGATGCCCTTTTAAGGGTTATTGCCTTAGTATAATCAGAAAAACTAAAAGGACAAAGGAGAAAGAAAGGGTTTGGCCAGACATGTCAGGAAAAATGTATATTCTCTACCATTTAGAGTGCCCTGTTTCTCTGTTTTCTTAAAAACAACATTTTTAACATTTGCAATGAAAAGGAACAATTAATTAAATCCATGATAGTGTATTTTCAATACTTATTCCCCGCCCCCTAAAATTGTTGATTTTTATTTATTTGAAAGGGAAAGACATAGAGTCAGACACAGAGAGATCTCCCCTCTGTCAGTTCATTCCAGAAACGTCTGCAACAGCCAGGGTTGAGCCAGGCCTCAGCCAGGAGCCAGAAACTAAATCTGAATCTCCCACATGAGTGGCAAGGACCCAACAAACTACCTGCTACCACCCAAGGTGTGCACCAACAGGAACCCAAGGTGCACTAATAGGAGCCTGGGGCTGGTAGTGGAGCCAGGACTTGAACCCAGGCACTCTGATGTGGAATGTGGGCATCACGAGCAGCAACTTAACCACTGTGCCAAACTCCCACCCCTTCAGTCTTCATTGCTTTTCTTAATTTTTTTTTAAAGATTTATTTCATTTATTTGAAAGGCAGAGTTACAGAAGAAAGAGAAACAGACAGAGAGATCTTGCATTTGCTGGTTTACTCCCCAAATGGCCACAATGGCCGGGGCTGGGCCAGGCCAAAGCCAGGAGTGAGGAGCCCCTTTCAGGTCTCTCCCATGTGTGTAGGGCTCCAAACACTTGGGCCATCTTCTGCTTCTTTCCCAGGCATGTTAGCAGAGAGCTGGATGGAAGTGGAGCAGCCAGGTCTTGAACCGGCGCCCATATGGGATGCCAGCACTACAAACAGCAGCTTAACCCACTACACCACAGCGCCGGCCCCAGTGTTCCTTTCTTTAATGATAAAGGAACAAAATAGGAAGCACAAATCATAGAATCAGACCAGCTCAACCAGCTGTGTGACCATAGGCAAATTACTCAACCCCTCTGAGCTTGTTCCCTCATAATTAAATAAAGTAATAACTCTCTGGCAGTAGTGTCAATAGAATCAGAGAAACTCTACAAAACACTTTGTTCTGCAGATAGTAGTCACTCTAAGGCTATTAGGATAAATTTTTAATATCTGAATATGTTTGAGAAGCAGCAAAAAGGGTTACTCTGTAACTTTTTACTTTAGTAGTGAGTCAAAGAAATCATTACATTAACTTCATGGGCGCTGTTGTGTGACCAAGAAAAAGTCTGCAGCATGAGTTACCATGTCACTCCCCCACAGGCTTTGAAACCCACCCCTTCCTTTTTTATGGTCTCCCTCCCAAAAAATGTTTTAACAACAAAGGCTTTTATTTGGCTTTCACCAACCTCGCCTCCAGCAGAAAAACAAATGACAAAACAGGCACTCTGAATAGAGATTACTTTGCTCTGAGTCATTTTTAAAAATTGGTTTTAAAAATTCCTTGTGCAAGTTTAAGATATTTTCTTACCTCTGGGATTTTTCTTTTCTATTGAATGGTCAGCAATTTTGCCTATTTGTGGATTCTCTCATTTTCCAAACTCCCATGAGAAGTGTTCCTAATATGCACTGTTCTCAGTGACCCCTCACCCCTGGTCCCATCCATGCTCATGGGTCACCAGGATGCCAGTCCTGCTAGCTACAACACCCAAGAAAGAGCTCCATTAGACTGCAAAGCCTAAATGAAGTCCTAAGGAATTTCGCGAACGTCAGTTCACTGAAAATGATCAGATTTCTGGTGCTATCTTGCTTGCATCAGGTAACGGAAAGAGCACGGGCTTGGGTGCTTTTAGCTTCAGGACCTTATCAAGTCAAATCCCTCTCCGAGCCAGTTTTCTCATCAATAAAATGGAGATGGAGATCCTACCCTCCCACCCTCTGAGAGCTGTGGCCCAGACCATCTGATGGAGGGGATGTCACGTGCTTTGCACTGTGGCTAGTGCTGCTTGCCTTACAGGTTCCTTCACAGATCCTAAGGAGGCCCAGAGATTCGTTCTCTGCCAACTCCTTCCAGCCTCTATGCTGATCAAACGAAGCAATCAGTTCTACCTAAGCAAGAAAGCTAAAGGGGTTATGTTTACAAGTGTCAGAACAGGGAACAAGAGTGGTCATGGACTAGGCAGGAAAATTAGATGGCTTAAAAAGCCTGGATGGAGGAGTGACAGAGAGGCCAGCTGGGCTCTCAGAGCACTGATAGGTTGGAAACCAGGTATTGGGGCAGGGGGCGGGACAGGCAAAGGCAGTCCCATCTGTCTCCTGCTGAGGGTCACTTGGCTTTTCCAGTAATGTGTGGGGACTTTAGTAAACTGGATGTTCCTGTCTGAGTGGAAACGGGGGAGTAGGGCCTATGAGTGCCAAGCCCAGTTAGAAATTAGAGGGAAAGAATGCCTGCTAGGGTGATGTCAGCATGTGCAGAATTCTTTCTCTCTTTCTCTGTCTCTCTGTCTCTCTCTCCCCAACCCTTCTCTCTCTAAAAGAAAACAACACCAGCAGGATACAGAGATTAACACTGGAAATTTAGAAATGTGGACTCTTGGGCTGCATCCCAGACCTGCTGGATCAGATCTTCATTTTAATAAGATTCCCTAGGGCTTCACAGCATGTTCAAGTTTGAGGAGCGTGGTTTAAATTCTTCAAATAGAAAGGGTTGACAGCTTAGAGAGGCTGATAGAACCCAGAACAATCAGTGCCAAATATTTTTTAGCTTCGTAGATGAACAAAGATACAGTTTACAGAGGAAGCTCCTGGCTCCTGGCTTTGGATCAGCACAGCTCCGGCCATTGCAGCCAATTGGGGAGTGAACCATCAGATGGAAGACCTCTCACTCTCTCTGCCTCTCCTTCTCTCTCTGTGTAACTCTTTCAAGTAAATAAGTATATATATTTTAAAACGATGCCGTTTAAAAAGTGTACCTTAATGTCTTCAGTGGAGGTGGGGGAGAGCATTTTAATTAGACAGTTTGATTAGGCACATTAACGTGACCAAGTATTTAACAAGATGTTCCTGTTACATATTAAGAAGGAGCAACCAGGGGTGGATGTTCAGCCAGGCAGTTAAGACGCTGCTTACAGATGCCCACATCCCCTATGGGATAGAGTGCTTGGGTTCTACAGCTGGCTCCTGAATCCAGCCTCCAGCCAATGCAGATCCTGGGGTGCAGTGGTGATGGCTCAAGGAATTGGGCTCCTGTCACTCACAAGGGAAACCTGGATGGAATTTCTGGCTTCTGCTTTGGCCTGGTAGGGAGTCACTGTTGCAGATGAGCTCTCTCTAGCTCTCAGATAATCCAAAAAAAAAAGAAAGAAAGAAAAGAAAAAAGAAAGGGAAGGACAACTGAATCTGAATCAAGTAGAGATGACAATAGGAACTTGTGCAAATTGTATCTACATTCTTTAGACAAGAGAGGAAGGAAAGAAGAAGAGGATAAGATAAGATGTGTGCCCGCCCCTCCCTGCTCCCCGCCTCCCTCCCTTCTCTCCTGAGCCCCCAGCTGGTGATCTACACACCTGCCCTCCATGCATTCCTATGTTGGTCTCCTTGAGCCAGGAAACTGAAGGGAATGGAAATAATGCAAGCAGGAGATCCAAAAGTAAACAGGGGGTGTCTGTCCCAGGGCGTCCAGCAGCTGGGAACCGCGGGAATCACTGGTCAAGGACAGCAGCTCTCCGTGGTCATGGGACCTTCCAGGACACTCCCAAGGACAAGCGGCCATGGCCTCCAGAGGCCCTGTTATGCAGTGGGGGTAGTCATTACAGCCAGGGTTTTTGAGGCAGACCGACCCGGGTGTGAATCCTGCCTCTACTGTGTACCAGCTCTGCGCTCTTGGGTGTATCCTGTGACATTTTGAGTCTCAGTGCTCTCAACTGTGGAAAGAGATAACAATGTGGGATAATATGGGACAGCTTAGAGAGCTGTGAGAATTAAGGAGTTGATATATGTAGAGCACAGGGCCCAGTGTTTCACATAGTTGAGTTCCTTTCAGCTCCCGGGGAATTCCCTTCCAGGACAGTGTAGACAGGAGTTTCCGAGGCTTCCAGAGATGCCGGTGGGCCAGGCCATTCGCTCCGGGGCCAGTGCTCCAGGAACCCTCCCCCTCGTCAGGAACGGTAGGGGTGGGAGTAGTGGTGGAGGACAACTTTCCCAAGGCCTGAGTGTCCTAATCTTTCCCACCCAATCATAAGGGAAAGATGACCGGCGGAGAGGAAGAGGCTGGGTCAGGACCCAAGCTCAGGGCCGGGAGAATCACCTGCAACGTCTTTCCGGGAATGTTAGTGTTTCTGTGTATCCACAGAACCACCCCTGAGGATCACGCAGGACTGGCAGAGGCAGTGTAAAGTACTGGGACCCCAAATGTGACACCACAAAGATCTGCCTTCACATCCTGGCTCTTGGCTTGCCTCACCAGCTATGTGTCTTCAGGCAAATGACTGGACTTTCTGAGCCTCCTTTTTACGTCTGGAAAATCGGAGATTTCGCAGTGCACATTACACGGCACATGCACAGGCTCTGAAACAGTGCTTGGCGCATGGCAGGGACTCAGTAAACGGTAGCTGCTATAATTATTAGGGTGAATGTAATTACTTGTATTTTAAAGATGAGCAGTTGGAGGCTTAGAAAGATCAAGGGTTATTTAAGTCTTGTGATTTCCAGCCTGGGGCTCCTTCCACTTTTTGAAAACACCTCGGGAGTTGATGAGGGGCTCTGAGCCCAGAGAGCTTTACCTGCCAAAGGTCCAGGCCGAGGACGCTGATGTTGTAATAGTGACAAATGGTGGGATCAGGCTTGTACTTAGGGTTGTCTATTTCTGGATGAATCCACTCCCCTTGGTAATTGGGATTGTCAATGATCCGGGGTTTCCATTGTCCCTAAAACAAGGAACCAAAGAGTGAACGTGGCATTAGGGTTTTGCCATTTTTCTGATTGCATATAATCCTTAATTGGTTCCTTTGCTTAAGTGCATTAGACTTAACAATTCAGAATAAGATTCTGGGAGCTTCCTTCCATTTCTTTAATACAATACACTATCAAGTTCCCCTTTCTACCCAGAGGGAGCCAAATGAGGTGGCCAGGACCCATTCTGACCTTGGTCTTATCTGTCTGCACAAGCTCCTTCATGAAGTCAAGAAAAAGTAGTTTCTCAGAGAACATTATCTTAGTGTGCTTGTGCTCGGGACCATTGTCCTCCCGGTGTGCAGCACAGGAAGGTATGGCGAGATACAGTTCTGCTTGCTTTAGTCTGTTGTGCCACTGCACCATTGGCTGATTCCTCGTTCTTCCGGCCTCCGACACAGGCCAGGCATTAGCCCTTAAAGAGAGGTTCTCCTCCTCTACCACTCTTGGCTCCTTTTTTTTCCACTCTTGGCTCTTGCATGGGCTCTTGTTCTACCCTTTTCCCTTCAGGCCCACTTCTGAGACTCCCAGTTCCTGACCTCAGACCCATTTCCTGTTTTGATCCTGTTCCTTTGACTGGCTGCTGTCCACTGCTCTGGACAAACCCTGTGCCCAGGGCTGCCCAGACTGCTACTGTCAGCGCTGGCTTCTGCAGCCCACTGTCTCCCAAGCAGGCACCTCCCTGAAAGCAGGGCCGAGAGGAAGTGACCGTTGTATTTGGAGGGGAGGGCAGATGACCACAGGATCCCAAAGTTTCTGTTTTGTAGATCAGAATTTGCATCTCTCCAGTCTTCCTCCTCATATCCATTGGAAAGAGAGACCCCTCACCTTGTACTTTACGTTGGGTATCAGGGGCCCTGCCCACTCCCCATCCATGGCCTCATTCCAGTCGGCGGGCTTCTTGGCCTCTGGGTCTGGGATGTACTCAGAGTCTTCCCAGTCCTAAAATGAAACGTTCCTCCATGAGGACTCGGATAAAACTGGGGTCTAGAGTGCAGTCTAACTAGATCTTCCTCCCCACCCCCACCACTCTCCTGCTCTCACCTACATGAAGACCCGATCAAAACTCTATGAACAATCCCAGTGCAGGAGAGAAAAAGCCTTGAAGCACCTCTGGCCCTTCCTCGGGGCTCACTTTCGCTCTGACTTTCAGTCCTTTAAGCTCCAGTAAGATGGAATTTCCCTAATATCTGACCCGACCCTTCCCCCAGTCAGGTGCCCTGCAGTGGTTTGGATGTGGCTTGCTTCTGCCAACATTTAAGTGGAGAGGTACTGCACTTCCTGCAGCAGCACTGGAGCCCCAGGATAGGGTAGTGACTGTACCTCCAGAAGTGCAGAACAACTGAGACAAGCAGTAAGTGTCCTATCCTGGGGCCATGGTCTGGGCTAGTCAGCCTCCATCTTCCCTGGTCCTCTCAGTGGGAGACTTCGAGGCCTGCAGCCCTTCTGCTCTCCCAGCCTTGAGCCAATCTGGACAGTATCAGGTGAACAGTCCTCACCAGGAGCGGGGTTCTATGGTTAGTCTTGCTGCCCTGTCTGCTGGGTCTGGCAGAAACCTAGCCCTCAATTTTCCCATGGTGTTAAAGGTCCAAACACTTCATCTGCTTATCTGCCTTAAGTGCTGAGTACAACTCCCTCTCCTTAGGACTGGCGTCCCTGCTGAATTTCCCTATACATGGCTGGGCCACTGTACGTCACTCCATAGGCCTCTTCTTGGGGACTGGACTCAGCTGCTGGGGCCCATGCTGTTCCCTGCCTGACCTCAAACATCTCTGCACGAGGCTGACCTTGCTCTGACCTGTGTGGTAGCAATATGGCAGATGAGGCACTCTATGGCTTGACTCCAACAGACCTGTTCAGCCTCACTTCCCACGACAACCCACCTTGAACTTTATGTTCCCCAAATAATGAACGGCTGCTCTCAGTTCTTTACACGATCATGTTATTTTCCACTTAACCGTTGGGCCTTTGTTTCTGCTGCTCCCTGGGTCTGAAACATCTTCTTTAACCTATTTTTCTTGCTCTAATGAGTCAACTGTTTGGAATTCAGTAAATTATTAACCTATTAAGGTCATATATTAAGGACTTACTATATACCTAGCACCATAGTTTGTATTTTATGTTAGCATATTTAATCTTCACAACAACCTTCGCACATAGGTATTACAATAATCCCTGTTTATTAAATTGGCTTTCACAGAAGTAATATTCCTTGCTCAGGTCTAACTGTTGATAAGTTGGAGATTCACAGTGAGTAAATATTGGAGCTCAGAGACCAGTATTGTGATGCAGTAGGTTAAGTCACTGCTGGCAATGCCAGCATCCCATATCGGAATGCCCTTTCTAGTCTCGGCTGCTCCACTTCTGATCCAGCTCCTGCTAATGTGCCTGGGAAGGCTGAAGATAATGGCACAAGTACTTGGGTCCCTACCAACCGTGTGGGAGGCCAGGATGGAGTTTCTTGCTCCTGGCTTCAGCGTAGTCCAGAGTCTGCCTTTTGGGGAGTGAACCAGCAGGTGGAAGATCTCTATCTCCCCCTCTCTCTCTCTCTGTCATTCTGCCTTTCAAATAAATAAATAAATCTTTGTTTTAGAAAATAGTGGAGCTCAGATTCTAACCCATGTGTCTGTCTCTAGGGTCTATCTTCCCAACCCTTAGGGTATGCCCATCACTCCTCCTCCTTCCTAGACCCCTGCCAACTCCCCATCCCAGTCAGGGTGAGGAGCCTCTTTTGGGTTCTCTGAGCCATTGGATCCCCTGATTCTCAGCACTGATCTCACAATGGGATTTCTTGGTTTTATACATACATATATATATATATATATATACACACACATATATATGTATATATACACACACACACACACACCCCTCTGGACTGAGTCCCTGGAAGCAAAGATTCTCCTATTCATAGCTCTATCCAGTATAGGTTTCCAAAATGCAATAAATACACTGCACTCCACACATTCCCCATATTGGTCACCTTGGAGTCAAAGATATGTACATTCAAATCCTGGTTCTAACATGTGTGTACTTGGGCAAATGCTCCATTCTTTAAGCATCGATTTTCTTATGCATGATAGAAGAATCACAACACACTGCGCACACAGGCTGTCAGAAGAGTCAACTGATCGCAGTGAATCTGAGTTGCTGTGCTCTTTCTTGGTATCTTTGGATACCAATATAACTGCATGCCTCCTTGAGGGATTGATGCCCCTGTCTCTGTTCCATAGTTTCTAGCCTCCTCCTCCTCTCCCCACAGTGAGATCCTGCCGGCTTCCCAGCCAAACACCCTCTGACCTCAGGTTTCTTATCTTCAGGATCCTCTATTTGCAGGCGCTCATCCCATTTCCGTGGTTTCCGGGCATAGGGGTCTTTGATTTTTCTGGGAGGCAAGAAGTCCCAGTCATCCTCCAGTTCCCCAGCTGCTACTTGCTGGTTGTCAATTTTGACCTCATAGGTAGCATTGGGGCGAATGATCAGAGTGTACAGGTGAGTGTCTTTATTGATCTATAAAGGGAAGATGGAAAATCACAGTTCTATATTGGACATCTTTGGATTTCAAGCATCAAACGCACCCTGAAGGCCACCCCCACATATTTACAAATACATTTACCACACCCTTCTGTCCATTTCTCTGGTTACCTCTACAGGGATTCTGAGTGTTACTCTCATCCACACTCTGGTCTCTCCAAGCCTCAGTCCTTCCCTCCCCTGCAGCTCTGATCGGTCCATGATCTTGCCTGTTTCTCTGTCCAGACCCCTAGCCTGTGAGCATCTCAACAGCACGGCTCACATATGAGTCATCAGTTGGGTCTACAACTTCTACCATAAGCACGCCCATGAGTACTTCAGGGAACCGCTACGTGTTTAGTCCATGCACAGTCCTGCTAAGGAGGACCCCAGGCCTGAACACAAGTTCTCTGGTGACCAAAGCCCTGTGGGATTCTCCAGCCTCTGTTCCTGCCCCTCCTCTGTGTCCCAGTGGTACCAAACTTCTTATGGTGCTACTGTCTCTCGAGTTGCCTTGGCTTTTCTCATAGAATTGTCTCTTCCAGGAATTTGGTTCTTGAAATTTCACACCCCATCACAAGACCAAGTCATGTTTATTTTCCAAAGTTCAGCACAGGGGAAACCTCTAAGCTTCCAAGGTGGATGGGGATCTCCTGTGCCTCCACAGATGCCGTCACACTAGACTGTAACTTCCCTTCGCTAGATTCTTACCTTCAGTTGACTGTGAATTCTGCGAGGTCAGGGACCATGTCTGGCTCACTTTGTGCCTGGCTTTTGGTGAATACCCATCTGGTTGCAGATGAGGTCCAGCTACTGTCTTGTAGTTGACCAAGGTCTCAGTAACTTGATGTTACTAGGATGCACTGACCACCACATGCCACCACCACCCGTTGCTAAGCCCAGTACTCCCTACCTCCACTGTCCGCGCCAATATTTAGCAGTGGGGAACTGGCCAACACAGAACCTTATGTGGCTTGCTAGGCTTTTGGAGCAACTGTTCCTTTGCAAACTCCTCCAATTTACAGCACTTCTCTAAGTCTACTTTCTAACTTGTAAAATGCAGGTGATGGTATTTAATTTATAGGGCTTTTGTCAGGATTAAATAATATAACATAAATAAAATGCTTATCATAACTTCCCCCTGGACTAAGGACCAGCCCACACACTTACCCTGCACTTGATGGTCTTGTTGTTCTCATGGTATTTCCCTTGGTAATGAAGAATGACCTGTACTTTGTTGTTGCCAAAGCCACAGATGTCAGGGCCTGGAATCAAACCCCAAAGCACAGTTTCACATCTCTTTTAGGTAGTTTTTGCCCAATCCAAGGTCAGGAGCCATGACAGACACAGCCTGTGTATTAATTGAGTCTCAGCAGGAAATAGATGGCACATTCAACTTGAGAATTATTGGGGAAGGATTTAATGAAAGAATTATTTACAAAGGTGGAGCAGGACACAGAGACACAGCCCCCAGCAGCAGGGAGCTAGTCCCACCCTAGGCCTGAAGCTGACTTGCAGTTGAGGGATAAACTATCTTCTCTCCCTTTATCTCTTGCCAGGGCTCCCACCGTCCAAACCTAACCTGAAACCCCTGTGCCAAGCATTTTATATCATGTCATCTAATTCTCACAAGCAGGTGTACTTTTAGCTGGGAATATTGTCACTCAGAAAAGTTAACCAGCTTGCACAAGGTCAAACAACTAACAAGTACTCTTGCTGAGATTCAAACCTATGCATACCTAGCAAAGAACCCTGGGGTCCTTTCAGCTTTACCAGCATTCGGGGAGTGAACCAGCAAATGAAAAAAATCTCCCTCTTCCTCTTGTTCTGTAACTCTGCTTTTCAAATAAATAAATAAACAAACCTTTTAAAGATTTTTACTTATTTATTCATTTGAAAGGCAGAGATACAGGGAGAGAGTGAGAGAGAGAGAGAGCGAAAGCGAGCGCTTCCATCTGCTGGTTCACTCCCCAATGGCTGCAACAGCCAAGGCTGGGCAGGCTGAAGCCAGGAGCCAGAAACTCCTTCTGGGTCTCCTACATGGGTGCAGGGCCCAAGCACTTAGGCCATCTTCTGCTGCCTTTCCAGGCACATCAGCAGAGACCTAGACCAGAAGTGGAGCAGCCAGGACTCATGCCAGGCCCATATGGGATGCCGGCACTCCAGGCAGAGGCTTAACCTTTATACCATAGCACCGGCCCCAATAAAATATTTTTTATTAAAAGATTTATTTGTTTATTTGAAAGGCAGAGAGAGAGAGAGAGTTCTTCTATCTGCTGTTTCTCTCCCCAAATGCCTGCAATGGCCAGAACTGGGCTGGTCCAAAGCCAGGAGACATGGAGCTTCTTCTGGGTCTCCTAGGTGGGAGCAGAGGCCCATGGATTTGGACCATTTTCCTCTGCTTTCCCAGGAGCACTAGCAGGGAGTTAGATAGGAAGTGGAGCAGCTAGGACTTGAACTGCTGCCAATATGGGATGGCAGCACTAAAGGCAGCGGTTTTACCTGCTATGCCACAGTGCTGGCCCCTCAATGAAATATTTTGTAAAGTTATTTGAGAGGGGGCCAGCGCTGTGGCGTAGCAGTAAAGCTGTTGCCTGCAGTGCTGGCATCTCATATGGGCACCAGTTTGACACCGAGCTGTCCTACTTCCGATCCAGCTCTCTGCTATGGCCTGGGAAAACAGTAGATGGCCTAAATCCTTGGGTCCATGCACCTGCGTGGGAGACCCAGAAGAAGCTCCTGGCTCCTGGCTTTGGATCGGCGCAGCTCCGGCTGTTGCAGCTAATTAGGGAGTGAACCAGCAGATGGAAGACCTCTCTCTCTCTCTCTCTCTCTCTCTCTCTCTCTCTCTCTCTCTCTGTGTGTGTGTGTGTGTAACCCTGACTTTCAAATAAATAAATAAATCTTTTTTTTTTTTTTAAGTTATTTGAGAGGCACAGAGAAAGAGACAGACAGAGGTCCTATCCACTGGTTCATTCCCCAAATGTCTACAACTGCTGGAACCAGGCCAGAGTCAGGAGCCAGGTCTCCCACATGGGTAGCAAAGACTCAATCACTTGATCACTTGCTGCTTCCCAGGGTCTGCATGAGCAAAAAGCTGGAATCAGGAACTGGAGCTGTGCATTTAAACCCAGATACTCTCATGTGAAATGTAGGTATTTTATCCACGTTTTAACCGCTAAACACCTGCCCCTTAACATACACACCAACCTCACCTTCCATGTTATTGTGCTCTGACTATGCGAAAAACACACATACACATCTGCACAGCGTGCCCTAGCCACATGGGTCTCACCATTTCTCTACTTGCATTTGAATTCATGACTGAGCTTTTGCATTCGCTGTTTCCTGGGCCCTCCACCCCCTTGCCTATTAAAATTGAACTCACTCCTCAAAGAACAATTAATACGTCCTCCAAAAAGCCCCCATTGGGTTGAATCATGCCTTCTGTGATCTCACAGTGCATCATCAATTCCTGTTTAAAGGTATATCTTTCATTCTGCCTTTTAAAAAATTATTCACTTGCCTGCAGGTATGAGTGGAGTGGAAAAAACATAGGCTTTAGCGCCATAGTATTTTAGACTGGGTTCAAATACTGACTTCCCACTTACCTTAGGCAAAATTCTTGCCCTTATTTCCTCATCTATAAAGTGGAGATAATAGCCCAATTTTGTTGAGTTTTTGAATATAGAATAAATAATATTTGCATGAAGGAAAAATTACATTTTTACTATTTCCAATTTCCCTGTTGCCACCACCACATGCATACACACATGAACACAAAGTGGGCAAAGGCACACTTTATAAACACCTAGAGTACAATATTGCTCTGCATAAGAAAAAAAAAGAGTAGATGGCAGGAGGATGCAGACAGAAAGTGCAGGGAGGATTTTGGCAAGGGCTTGCAAAGGGAGCTCTGATGCTCCCTAGACAAGGAAGGGAAGGCGTAGAAGGGGAACTTGAGGGGAATTTTGCTGTGGGATGTGGGTGTAAACTTTCCTCTTGACTGTACGAAAAACATTCAGTACAGTCCATGTTCTTCAGCTGTGCTTGGAGAGTTGGATTGATTGTTATTGTTTGTTGGTTTTTTTAGTATCAAAAAGTTTAGAGTTACTTTCCTCTTGACTGTATGAAAAACATTCAGTACAGTCCATGTTCTTCAGCTGTGCTTGGAGAGTTGGATTGATTGTTATTGTTTGTTGGTTTTTTTAGTATCAACAATGTTGCAACTGGATTCAAGGTTAGATGGAGCTGAGTAAGAGCCTGACTGCCCCCAGGAGGCCTGGAACGCAACTAGGCTGCAGATGCAGCCCTCCCAGCACAGTACAGATGCTTGATGAAGGTCATTTCCTGCGCCTTTCTCCTCCCCGCTCCCCCCCCCACCCCCACCCCCACCCACCACCCACCCACCCCCCACCCACCCCCACCCCCAACCAAGGCAGAGCACGTGGTCACACAGAAGAATGTCTGCACAGTGTGTGACCTCCTTCCCCTTTTCAGAGAACTGGGGAGTGTGCCCCTGTCCTGTAGAGCTTGCTAATGCCAGGTTGCTCCCTACCCCATCTCTTTGGTCTACTTAAATTAGCATTTAAGTTTAGAGTTGCTTTTTTCAGACCTTTGAAAGAGTTGTACAGCAGAGGAGGTGTGGAGCTATCACATAAAAAGTATTCTTTTCCAGGTCAGTCTGAACCTTTCCAACAACCACAGTGGCTCTTACATGATCCCATGGGGCTGACATCTATCGGTGAGCTTACCAAACATGATGTAATACTCAGATTCCGAATGCATATCCTCTTGGTTCAGGGTAGCAGGAAAGAGTTTCACGTACCCACCACCACAATCGATGCCTTGCTCGTGTTTTACTGAAAACTGAACCACCAAGGTCTCATTCACATTGCTGAATGGCTTAAATCGGGTCGAAAGGGCATAAAACTTGGCATCTTCACTGGTCTGGAGACCTGGAGGCAGAGACCACAGTCTTCAGGCAAACATCCCCAGAAAGCAGCCAGAGAGACCCAGCACTTGACCTAATT
The DNA here is from genome assembly GCF_033115175.1 of Lepus europaeus. Taxonomy (NCBI): domain Eukaryota; kingdom Metazoa; phylum Chordata; class Mammalia; order Lagomorpha; family Leporidae; genus Lepus; species Lepus europaeus. The sequence continues at coordinate 43,011,246 of NC_084831.1, forward strand.
TGACCCAAGGCTGCTCTGGTATTTTCTTACAAATCTATTATGTACCAGCTGCTGTGCTGGAAGCTTTACCCACATCTCTTTCAAGCCACCCTGCAAAATGGATATTGCCACTTCACAAAGCAGGAGGCTGAGTCATGGAGTGATCTGTTTAGGGCCCACAGCTAGTCAGGGACCAAGCTGGGATTTTTTATTTTTAAGATTAATTTATTTATGTGAAAGGCAGAAAGAGACAAATACAGAGATCTTCCATCTGCTGGTTCACTCCCCAAATGTCCACAATGGTCAAGGCTGGGCCAGGTTGGAACTGGGGAGCTGAGAACTCACTCCAGGTCTCCTAGGTGGGAGGCAGGGAGCCAAGCACCTGAAGCATCATCACGTGCCTTCCAAGGCGCACGCTTGTATGAAACTGGAATCAGGAGCCGAGTGGGGACTCAAACCCAAGCCTTCAATCCGGGATGCCCAAGATTGGGTGTCCCAATTGGCATTTTGAACACAAGACCAAATGCCTACCCCTGCAAACTCAGATTTTAAGCCATGTTTGTTTGATTCTTTCTTTCCCCTATACCATGCTGTCTTTAATTTTCAAGAGATTACAGAATGTTGTTCCGCAGATTTTCAGAACAAGCCCTGATTTTCTGAGTCCTCTTAGGTGGCCAGAATGAGGCTGTGCCATGCACAAGTGCTGTTGTAGAAGGAAGTCCTACACCGCCTCTTAGATTGAGCAACGATGGTTGTTAACATGTATGGAACACATACATTTACCAGTGTGTTTCATAGAACTTAATCCTCGTGGTAACTCCATGAGGTGGGCTCTACTAACACCACCACTAATATGACAACATTGAGGGCCCTGTCACGTGTCTGTATCCCCCAACCAGTCTGGGGAATTCCCACCCTCAACCATGACATTTTCCTCTACTTCAGAAAATACCAGGGCTGTCGGGAGTCTGGGAGCCTCTCTATAGTCTAACTACATGACTGTAGATGAAGAAAGCACACACAGTCAGAGATGAGACATACAAGCCACGTCTCCCAGCTCCAGCCAGCAACCTTCCTATCATTCTGAGTCTCAGGCCCTCTTCGGCAACATATGGATAATTACTCCTACCTGGGAAGATTCCTAATGAAGATCACACAGGTAAGAGGCGTGAGAAATACTTTGTAAACTGTCAACACAAAATGTAAGTAAGAGCTACACCAATATTCAAGCTTCCTGAGGGTCCTTCCTTCAAAACACCACAGCTGTCTGAACTTCCACGGGCTTATGTCAGGCTCTGAATAATTTTTAAGCTCCTGAAGATCAAAGGCGTCTTTATATTCCCAGCATCTAGGACAGGGTCTGAGCTCACTGTGCTAACTTGCCTGGAAGGATCCCCGGGTCTGATTCCGATGATGATGCTTGGGCATTTATCGCACCCCAGGCCCTGCGGTATGCACTCTCACGCCTGACGATGCGTTATAGCTCCTACACTTTGAGGAGTATGCTTAGTTCCCTGAAGATCTTAAGGTGGGCTAGAGTGGCCCAAGAAAATTGCATGGGGGCTGGAGTGGGCACCAGGGAAAGAGCACACAGTTTGTAGGCATGAAGTCATGGTTTTGAGTCACTGCTCTGCCAAGCCCTGCTCTCTCAACCTCATTTGCACCCCAAGGCCCTTCTAGCTAGCCAGGCAGAATCAAATGAGCCCAACAGGGATGAGATGTGGGTGGCAGCAGACTGCCCTCACAGGGGTCATGGAGGCACAGGCCTCCCAGGGACCTCTCAGGCTCCAATTCTGTCTCCTCTGGAAACAATTTTCCAGAGTGGATTTAAATGAGATTTAAAGTGCTCAAGCCAGTTCATAATTCTCTCCCTTAATAAACATGAAAATCAGATTCATAACAGCAGCCAGGAGGGAGAAGATGGGAAACCACTCCAGGGAACAATCAATGGATTCTATTTATAGGACCAAAGCTTTCTCCGGAAAAAAAAAAAAAATGCCTGCAGACCTTGTCCTCAGAGCTCACCCTTCCTCCACAACATTATTTGACTCTCCCAATAGCCCAGGCTAATGGTAGGCAGTGATTATTACCTCTATATAATATCAGGGCTCAGAGATGTAATATTTGCCCAAAATGACACAGCCAGTGTCATTAAACGGTTGTAGGGGAGAGAGATATTTGGGTGTTCTATGGTGCTTGTCTCTATTTCAAGTAGAGTGATATTTGAAAAACCCCAGCGGCCTGGGAAAAGCAGCAGAATCTAGTGCTAATGAACACCGTCCCTGGAGGCAGATCCAGAATGAGATCTCAGCCCTACCTCTTGCCAGCTGTGTATATAGCCCTGGGCAAGTGGCTCTACCTCTCTGAGGCTTCTTTGCAAAACTGGCAAAATAATAGTAATCACCACCCAAAGTTGCTAGGGAGATTAATGGGGACAATGGATGTAAGAGCTTGGTTTGAGATGTCCTTATTCAGCGAATAGATGTTATCATTTTTCTAGAGGAGTTTATTCTTTTCTATTTTCAATGTTAAGAACAAGAAGTGACTTGATTGTAGATAAAAGACAATTGTATGAAAGTCATAATTTTTTTGTCAATTAGTGTATTCCTGAATCCCAGCATTTACCTTTATCTTTTTCTTTGTCTGCGTAAAATCTTCCTGCAGTGAGCTGAAATTTACCATAATCCGGCTGATGTTTAGATTCTACCCATCGTTTTTTCCATCCATCTAAAAAACAAAGGAAAAAACAGCAACACATAGAAAGTACTTACTTTCTTAAAGACATTAAAATGCTGCTAATGCTGACTGGGACTTAGAGGAGTGGCAAGGGTGTATCAGGGGATGGCGGCAATATTCCTGAAATCCCCCTCATGTCTGGTGCCCGAGTCTCACTGTCTGTGCATTCCTACATGGAGTGGCTCAACTACCAAGCCATTTGTAAGTTAACGCCCTACCGCACCCTCTGTATGACAGTTGAATCCTGAAAGTCACTAAGAGACTATGTGGTTGAAAGGCATGAAATATTTATTCTCATAAAAGTAGGTGGAGGGGCCAGCATTGTGGCACAGCGAGTTAAGTCACTGCTTGTAATGCCGGCTTCCCGTGTTCTTTTTTTTTTTTCCCAGTTTTTTTTTTTTTTTTTTTAAGATTTATTTATTTATTTGAAAGCCAGAGTTACACAGAGAGAGGAGAAGCAAAGAGAGAGAGAGAGAGAGAGAGGTCTTCTATCCAATGGTTCACTCCCACAATGGCCAGAGCTGCGCCAATCCAAAGCCAGGAGCCAGGAGCTTCTTCCTAGTCTCCCACGCGGGTGTAGGGGCCCAAGGACTTGGACCATCTTCTACTGCTTTCCCAGGCCATAGCAGAGAGCTGGTTTGGAAGTGAAGCAGCTGGGTCTCAAACTGGCGCCGGTATGGGATGCCAGCACTTCAGGCCAGGGCGTTAACCCACTGTGCCACAGTGCTGGCCCCAGAGCACCAGTTCTAGTCCCAGCTGCTCCACTTCCAAGTCAGCTCCTGCTAATGTGCCTTGGAAAGAAGCGGAAGATGGCCCAATTGCTTGGGCTCCTGCTACCCACATGGGAGACTCAAATGGAATTCCAGGCTCCTGGCTTCGGCCTGGCCCAGCTCTGGTCATTGGAGCAATTTGGAGAATGAGCCAACAGATGGAAGATCTCTTTCTCTCATTTCTCTCCTTCTCTCTGTCACTCTGCCTTTCAAATAAATGAATGTGTAGGGTTTTTTTAAAGTGTAGATGGAAAAATATGCTTAGGGAGACAAAGCCCTTATACATATTTATGTTTAGTACAGTAAAATAATAAAATCTTCCACAAGTAAAGACATTAGCAATAACATTTTATACTTTTTGAATTAGTAATATGATGACAATCAATTTCCATTTACCCCTTTTTGTTGTTTAAATTTTTTAGACCCTTCCTTGCAGTTCAAGAAGATGCTAATAAATCTGCTTTGCTTTGTCCTAGATGGCATGTAGACAAAGAAGTACTCTTTTTGGACCTGGCACTCCTTCCAAACATTCAGTGCCTTTCTGATTGTACGCTTGGAGTTGCTGACTTCCTGGACCCACCATGATCCCAGAGTCACAGGGCAATCTGGCCTTAAAGGGAGCCTGTATTTCAGCTCCCTGCAGCTAACTGGACATTCCTCAAATCCCACAACCTAATATCTAAGGTTATTGCTTTAAGCTCTACTCACAAAAACCCCTTATCACCACACATCCACTAAGACCACTGGGAGCTGCTCTAGCAGCTCCTATTGCTCAAGTCTGATGACTCAGCTACCATTTCTCATGAGACCCAGGGGATTTGGGCTTGCTTTTGAAGAAGTTAAGAATATGCCATCCCAAAATATGCTGCTCTGGCACATTGACCATCACTCTGACCTTCATTCTGGCTTTCAAAAGCAGAAGATAAGATTTTCATGTGAGAAATGTCTTTCCTATACCAAAAGAAAAAAATAAAAAATACATTCTTTTATTTCTTTTTTAAAGTAACATTCTTTTGAAAATTTTAGATTTTATATATTTGAAAAGCAGAGAAAGAGAGAACTCTCCCATTTGGGTGCACTTTCCAAATGCCTACAACAGCTGGGACTGGGCCAGGCTGAAGCCAATTGCCTGTGACTCAATCTGGATCTCCAGTGTGGGTGGCAGGGACTGAAGTACTTGAGCCATCACTTGTTGCCTCCCAGCGGGTACATTAGCAGGAAGCTGGAGTCAGGAGCCCCAGCTGAGAATTGATTTCAGGCACCCCAGTATGCAATGTGGGCATCCCAAGTGCCATCTTAACTGCTGTGCCAGGAGCCTACCCCTGTAAATAACATTCTTTTTATCAAGGATAGGAAGTTGAAATTGAGGGAAATCTTTATAAACAAATCTTATTGAACTGACCCTCATCTTCCTAGTCACTTCTCTCCCCAGTGAATTAACCTGCCCTGTCACACTTCACAGTTCACTCTTCTCTGTCCAACTAGATATATAAAAAGCCGACTCTGATGCTTCTTTGGATCTTCATTCCCTTATGAGGGCCATCACGTGTTGTGAGTACAGCAGGATTTGTCTCCCTAAAACTCACACAGCTGATAAAATTCTGATTCTTAATGTCAATGTTTGATGGGTTAATGATGGAAACTTGATCCAATGATGGTACCTGAGAGGTGGGGCCCATGGGAGGTCTTGGGTTGCTGGAAGCGTGCCCCTGGAGAGCAGTTCTCTAGAGAGGATTGCTTATTTGAGTCTAGGTTCTCTCTCTTCCCTGATCGTGCTTCTGCACCCACCATGAGCAGCCCTCATCAGACGTTAGACCACGGGGCTACGCCATCCTGGAACCTCCAACTGTGAGCTGAAATAAACCTTTTCTTCTCCAGAGAAGCTCCTCTCAGTTATTTTAGTTAAAGTAACAGAAAATTGGCTAATACACCATTCACACACAACTTATATTAAGTAGACTTGTATGCTTTTCTCCTGTTAATCTGACTTATGTCACTTTAATTTTTAGTCCCTAGCTGTAAAAGAGAAGAGGTAAATTTTGCCTCCCTAACATTTTCTGTGATCTTCCCCTGTCTCTCTCAAGGTCTCAGTATTGAACACTCAAGGTGTCTGTGTGCCCACCTTTCTTCTTAGCTCCTTTGGGAGGGGTCCCAGGAGTTCCTTCCTGCCTAAAGTTGCTGTGACTTGAATGGATTGGACCCTGCTTCCCTGGCCACAGCAGGCCAATGAAGGACAATCACAGATGCCAAAGCCAATACATATATTATTGTGAATGAGACCCTCCTGTGGCTCCCTGAAAACCTGACCTCATTTACTGTCATTGGCAATGCTATGAGACAGGTATTCTTAAGTCCCACTTCGTGTCTAGTAAGTGGTGGACCTGAGATGTGAACTCAAACCTGTTTGATTTCCAAACTTCTCTGGAAGAAGTGAAATAAACAGAGTAAAGCGCTGTATGGGGGAAAAATGCATAGTAATAAGATAGCTACTGTTTCAGGCATTGCGCCTGGTACTTTTCACTGACCATCTCATTGCATTCTTATATTATTATTGGTTGGCAATGAACATCCTAGTTATTCTTCCATTCAAAAGATGAGGAAACTGAAGTTCAGGATCTTACCCAAGATCTCAGTTTATAAATAAGTGGGCAAACCAGGCCCAGACCCAGGTCTGTGTTACACCAAAATCTGTGCTTTCAATCCCTGTACTATATGACATCTCATGAAGTCACTTGTGTGAAAAGCCCTTTATAACCTAAAGAGATTGCAGCTCTTTTACAGTTTGTAACTTCTACTCTGTGTATAAGGTGAATAATGTCTGTCTTCCCAACCAAAGTGGTAAGTTTCATATCTATTTTGCTGACCAACGTGTCCCAGTATCAATTTCAGAGTAAATCACCAAAAATCTTGTTAAATGATTAAATCAATGAAGAATCATGCCTTTTGTCTAAGCCATAAGATTATAAAGGAATTGATACATCAATTTATCTATTTGACAAATATTAATTGGGCCTAACAAACATGTAGAAACAGTTGTGCAACTTCAGCCTTGAACTCTATGGGACAAGAAGTCAGAACTTCTCACTAATGATGGTGTTTCTGGATAAACAGTTTTGATGCAAACCAAATTTGGTATAATTTAGAGTGTCTCAAAATAAGGAACCCCTCTTGTAAGGAAAATAATGCCATGTGATTAATAAAGTCCCACTTCAATGTCTCATATGTTGGCCTCTTACCATCATAACATCTTTTTTTTTTTTTTTTTTTACAGGCAGAGTGGACAGTGAGAGAGAGAGAGACAGAGAGAAAGGTCTTCCTTTGCCATTGGTTCACCCTCCAATGGCCGCCGCGGCTGGTGCGCTGTGGCCGGCGCACCGTGCTGATCGGATGGCAGGAACCAGGTGCCTATCCTGGTCTCCCATGGGGTGCAGGGCCCAAGGACCTGGGCCATCCTCCACTGCACTCCCTGGCCACAGCAGAGAGCTGGCCTGGAAGAGGGGCAACCGGGACAGAATCCGGCACCCCGACCGGGACTAGAACCTGGTGTGCCGGCGCCACAAGGCGGAGGATTAGCCTGTTAAGCCACAGCGCTGGCCAGAGAGGTGTTTTTTTTTGTTTTTTGTTTTTTGTTTTTTGTTTTTTTTTTTGGACAGGCAGAGTGGACAGTGAGAGAGAGAGAGAGACAGAGAGAAAGGTCTTCCTTTTTGCCGTTGGTTCACCCTCCAATGGCCGCTGCGGCTGGCGCATTGTGCCGATCCGAAGCCAAGAGCAAAGTGCTTCTCCTGGTCTCCCATGTGGGTGCAGGGCCCAAGGACTTGGGCCATCCTCCACTGCCTTCCCGGGCCATAGCAGAGAGCTGGCCTGGAAGAGGGGCAACCGGGATGGAATCCGGCTCCCCAACTGGGACTAGAACCCGGTGTGCCGGCGCCGCAAGGTGGAGGATTAGCCTGTTAAGCCACGGCGCCGGCCACGTCTTAATATCATAAAAGACTGAGGCCCGAATGACCCTTGGTGATCACCGCATCTGACTTCCTGCCGTTACAGATAGGGAGATTAAAGCCCAGAGAAGGAAGCGATTTGCTCAAGGACACGATTCTCAACAGCAGATACAACTCCAGAACTAAGTTCTTCTGCACTGTGTCTCTAGACTCATTTATTTCTCCATTCAATAAACATTTGAGCATTCACTTTGTGCCAGGCATCAGACACACAGACATGAATCTGATGAGGTTCCTTTAGGGACTTAAGAGCCTCAGGGAGTCCATAATTTGGTAGAAGAGACAGAGAGGTAAACAGCTGAAAACAAGTAAAACAGCAGCATGGAGAGGATAGTAGTGATACAAAGAGGGACAAGGCAATGAAATTCAAAACAGCACTGACAGCATGCAGCATCAGGCAGTGTTCCGAGAAGGCAAGAAGGCGTACCGGAAGGAATAAGATTTGAAAATGCACAAAGGTGAGGAGCAGGTGTTCCAAACAGAGTGATTTGCATGTGCAAAGGCCCAGAGGCCTGGAACAGCATGGTGGTTCAGGGAAACTCTAAGTAGTACTGCACAGTTTTGCAGGAGAGAGAGGAGACTACTACAAGGGCCTGATCACCAAGAGCTCATTAGCTGAGAGAGAGACTGCTTTAACCAAGGTTGGATGCTAACATCTCAGTGCCCCTGCTAAATCTTTCCTTCAAATTATTAATCAAACACCTGTAGGTCCCCAGAGACCCACACCAACCAGTGATGAACTTTTAGAAGTTAGCGTATCTCGCTGATAATTGTACACAGCACATTCCAATTGCAGAGGTATGGAACCAAGGAGGCCACATAACCACAGTTCCCCGGTCAAATGAACTTATTTCCATATTTGCACCTCCCTCCATGACTGGCTCCTTATGGAGCTCAAATCAAAACACTGGGCTAGGGCGCTGCTACCAGTTTCAGCAACTTCTTTAACTTCTCTGACACTCAGTTTCCCCAACTGTAGAAAGGGGTCCTCTAATTCATAGCTGCTGCTGCTGCTTTTTTTTTTTTTTTAAGATTTGTGTTTGTTTGTTTATTTATTTATTTGAAAGGCAAAGCAACAGAGAAAGGGGGAGAGCCAGAAAGAGAGAGAGAGAGAGAGAGAGAGAGAGAGAGTTCTTCCATCCTCTGATTCGCTCCCCAATTGGCTGCAACAGCCAAGGCTGGACAAGGCTGAAGTCAGGGGCCAGGAACTCTCCCACCTGGATGTCAAGGGCCCAAGCACTTGAGCCATCTTCCAGTGCCTTCCCAGGTGCGTCAGCAGGAAGCTAGATCAGAAGCAGAGCAGCAGAGACTGGAATACAGGGTGCCAGCACCATAAGCAGCAGCTATAACCACTGTGGCACAACGCCAACCTCCTCACTCACACTTTCTCAAAGAGTTACATGAAATATTGTGCAATGCAGTACCAGGCATGCAATAAATGCTCAATAAACACTACTTGAGGCTGAACCTATCTATATTTATATGTGAATAAGCATACTATAGATAGATGGATAGGTAGATAGATAGATAGATATAGATATAACATCAAAGGTAAAGAGATATAAATATTTATAGACTGAAAAATAAAAGTTGTGCCTTCCCCAGCACCTAGTTCTGAACCTGGGATGGAATAGATCTGATAGAAAATGCCTGCATAGTTAGATAAGAGTACCTGTTTTCTAGGACTGGCGCCATGGCTCACTTGGTTAATCCTCTGCCTGCGGCGCCGGCATCCCTTATGGGCACCGGGTTCTAGTCCTGGTTTCTCCTCTTCCAGTCCAGCTCTCTGCTGTGGCCCAGGAAGGCAGTGGAGGATGGCCCAGGTGCTTGGGCCCTGCACCCACATGGGAGACCAGGAGGAAGCACCTGGCTCCTGGTTTCAGATTGGCGCAGCACGCCGGCTGTGGCGGCCATTTGGGGAGTGAACCAACAGAAGGAAAACCTTTCTCTCTGTGTCTCTCTCACTGTCTAACTCTGCCTGTCAAATAATAAAAAAAAAAAGTACCTGTTTGCTGAATTTAGTCAACATCATCAGATGATGTTCGGCAGAAGAGTTTGACAGATAACCTAACGTTTTTCCCTTCAGGTTCCAACATTTTGTCTATCATTTTCAACAGAAAAAAAAATATTTCTGTATATCATGAAAGATCCTGGCCTTTTGTACAGAGAACTCTTAAAAAAAAAAAGACTAGGGAGCTGGTGTTGTGGTATAGTAGGTTAAGCTTCTGCCTGCAGCACCAGCATCCCCTAAGGGTGCCAGTTTGAGTCCCGGCTGCTCCATTTCCAATCCAGCTCTCTGCTAATGGCCTGGGAAAGCAGTGGAAGATGGCCCAAGTGTTTGGGCCCCTGTACCCATGTGAGAGACCCAGAAGAAGCTCCTGGCTGCTGGCTTTAGATCGGCCCTGCTCTGGCCCTGGTGGCCATTTGGGGTGTGAACCAGCGGATGGAAGGCCTTTCTCTCTGTCTCTCCCTCTCTCTGTAACTCTGCCTCTCAAACAAATAAATGTCTTTAAAAATATCTAAACTTTCCTGAGGACTTTAAGTCCGTATTGGGCTGTCATGTAAAGTGGAAGCACAGGTCTGGTTTTCAGGGTTTCCTGTCTCCACTGTTTCCATTCTGTTGAGCAGCCCTCCCCAAGGTCAGTGTGTGGTCCTAGCAAAGCACCCAGTTCTCGTGAGGCCAGTGGACCCACAACCCTGCTTTATCTGCCTACCGACTTCCTGCCTACTTCCCTTCTTTTCTGTCTGTCTGCCGGTCTACCTGCATAGCTGTCATACAGATCCTACTCGTTCAAATATTAACCGACTGGGGGAAAGGTTTGCAGGGTGGTGAACAGCAGCACAGGATGAACATCTGAGCCTTCCCAGCTGTTGACGTGGTGAGCTGATCACTTCTCTGAATCTGTCTCCTTATAGATGAGGATTACACGAAACTCTAGAGGCCAGCACTGAGGTGCAGTAAGTGAAGCCGCCATCTGCAACACCAGCATTTCAGATAGGTGCCAGTTTGAGTTCCAGCTGCTCCACTTCTGATCCAGCACCCTGCTAAATGTGCCTGGGAAAGCAGCAGAAAACAGCAAACATCCTTGGGGCCCTGCCACCCATGTGGGAGACCTGGATGGGGTGTGAGGCTCCTGGCTTCAATCTGGCACAGCCCTGGTTGTTGCTGCCATTTGGGGGGTAAACCAGTGGATGGAAGGTCTCTCCATCTCTCTCACTCTGCTTTTCAAAATATGAATAAGTCTTTGAAGGAAAAAAAACTCTAAAAAAGGGAGCTATGTAAACATAGCACATGCTGAATACATGTTTGTAAAGCAATGGATCGGCATGAGGACAAAATCAATGAAGTTAATACAAATAACCATCATTGCTGTCATTGGATGAGAGCCTCGTGGAGGTCCTCCACTTATCCGGGAGGCTGTCCCATCCTGTACAGATAACCAAGTTTGTTAACGAAGTGTATATTACAACAGAGCCTCTGTGCTAGAAGTAGAAAAGGCTAGAAGCTTTTCACTTGAATATTTACAGAACAGCTTTGCTGTGCCATCTGAGGGCTAGACACCAGGGCAGTAGTGTGAGGTATAACTCCTTGGGCCCCCAAGCCCTCAAGGAGCTCTCTGTCTAATGGGAGGGACAGGCAAATAAAGCATCTGTTTTTTTATTTTATAATTCTTTTTTTTTCTTTAAAGATTCATTTATTTTATTTGAAAGTCAGAGTTACACAGAGAGAGAAGAGGCAGAGAGAGAGGTCTTCCATCCACTGGTTCACTCCCTAATTGGCCGTAATGACTGGAGCTGAGCAGATTGGAAGCCAGGAGCCAAGAGCTTCTTCCAGGTCTCCCACACAGATGCAGGGGCCCAAGAGCTTGGGCCATCTTCTACTGCTTTTCCAGGCCACAGCAGAGAGCTGGATTGGAAGTGGGGCAGCCGGGACTCAAACCAGCGCCCATATGGATGCCGGCACTGCACCCTTATTTTATATTTCTTAATTTTTCAAAGTAATTTATTGTATAAAATGTAGAAAGTCCAGAAAATGCAAATAAGCAGTAAAAATATCTATAGTCTCCTTCCCAGAAATTATCGTTGTTAACATTTTGATATGTATTTTCTAGCCTTTTGAAATATATTTTTCCTGTATATGGTTGAATTTTCTCTCTCTCTCTATCTCTCTCTCTCACACACACACACATACAACACAAACACACACATAATTTGTATCCTACTTTATTTCACTTATAAGTAAATTAATTTTCCTGTCAGAAAAATTCTTAATACAGATTATTTTTCATGGTTGCATAGCATTCTATCACTTGACTATGCTATGATTTATCTACCTAATCCTATATATTTTTTTTGACAGGCAAAGTGGACAGTGAGAGAGAGAGAGACAGAGAGAAAGGTCTTCTTTTTTTTCCGTTTGTTCACCCTCCAATAGCTGCTGCAGCCGGCGCGCTGCGGCTGGCGCACCGCACTGATCCGATGGCAGGAGCCAGTTGCTTCTCCTGGTCTCCCAGGGGGTGCAGGGCCCAAGCACTTGAGCCATCCTCCACTGCACTCCCGGGCCATAGCAGAGAGCTGGCCTGGAAGAGGGGCAACCGGGACAGAATCCGGCACCCCAACCGGGACTAGAACCCAGTGTGCAGGCGCCGCAAGGTGGAGGATTAGCCTATTGAGCCACAGAGCCGGCCCTAATCCTATAATTTTAACATTATGATTGTTGTAAAACTTTCACATTTACAAATTCTGCCAAGATTAACAGAAGTCTTTGTTTATATTTAGGTACTTTTTTAGGGGACTGACTGGATGAAAGAATAAGATTTTTTCTTTATTGATTCTTTTTCAATACAAAATCATGGAGGGAAAAATTTTAGGTGAAGCAATACATTCTCTTTTTTCATTTAAGAGTCTTAAACACTTCATTTAAAAAATAGACTTTAGTTTAAGATAGCTTTATTTTTATGAAAATATTTCAAGAATGTTACATAGATCCTGTATATTCTGCACCCAGTTTCCTCTTTTATTAACATTACTGTGGTGTTTTTGCCATACTTAATGAGGCAATATTGATTTTTTTTAAGATTTATTTATTTGAAAGGCAGTGAGAGAGAGAGAGAGAGAGATCTTCCATCTGCTGGTTGACTTCCCAAATGGCCACAACAGCCAGGTCAGGGCTGGGCCAGGCTGAGACCAGGAGCCAGGAACTCCTTCCGGGTCTCTCAAGTGAGCACAGGGACCCAAGCACTTGGGCCATCCAGGGAGAAGGATTGGAAGTGGAGCAGCTGGGGACTCGAGCCAGCACTCTGATATGGGATGCTGTGTCGCAAGTGGTGGCTTAACCTGCTGTTTTAACACTGGTCTCTAAATTTCTCTTTTAGTTCCATCTTTCCACAAACTTTTTTGAAATCCCCTTGTAGCTTTGAAAAGAAAATGATCAAGTCAGAGTGGTTACATCTGCCAAGAGAGGTGGGAGGAGCTTTTACTGTCTTTTCAACAGTTTCTCTTCCATCTTCCCTCTTTGCTTCCTTCAGTTATTTATTAAGGGCCTATTACTCCAAGAAAACAAAGTTCCTCCCTTCCTGGCATTTAAATTCTAATTGAAGGGTAAGATGACAAAATTTAAACAAAGTACCAGATAAATATTCAATATGCAATATAATAGCAGACAATACTAATTCTTTGGAGAAAATTCAGGTGTTAAGGTGTTATTTAAAACAGGGTGGCCAGCCTCTGTGCTGAGTGGAGAGAGTGAGTCACATTCCAGGTGAGCCATGAGAGGTGGGGATGGGGGATACCACAGGGAAGGGAGGGAGGGAGCTGGCGCTGCCTACGGCCTCAGCAGTCTGGTTTCCATCCCTCACTTCACTCAGCCCTCCCTTCTCTGGAGCATAATCACCTCCATCTGTGGAGACAGAGAGGCTGTGAATTACCCAGAGTCACCCGGTGAGCAAGTGGCAGAATCAGACCTGTTCCAAGGCCGCCGCTCTCAGCTCCACCTCCTGCAGCCTCCAGAGAGATCCCAGCCATCAGTGTGTGCTTGAGACCTGGGAAGGCCAGCTGGATGAGGCCTCTTTGGTTCAGGCATCTGTCCAGGGGGATTCTTCTCCGGGCTCAGCGTGTCCAGATCTTCACGATTCACAGATGGTCTCAGTTGCTTATCAGTCAGAGGCTCGAGCAGCAGTGTGTTCCACAGCCCCGCTGGGCTGGCCTCGGTGTGTCTGTGCCAGCTGGGCACAGAGGCCCTTTGTCCTAGAGTGTCTCTCTGGCCAAGTTTTCATGGTCAAGTCTGAGAGCCGAGAGAATTAACATTCTCTCTCTCTCTCTCTGTGTCACACACACACACACACACACACACACACACACCCTGGTAACTCCTGCATCCGACAGTCCTTCATTTGAATTCCAGTTGCTTTCTGCTGAGTTTGTGCGTTTATAACGGTCACTTGATCACTGCTGTTACCATTAATTCTTCTCCCTCATATCCATTTGTATCACTAATTTGATGATTCTCCTGTTCAACCTCCCAACATCCCTGCATGTGTTAATGTACCAATCCCTAAGCACATTCTGGGATTCCAAAAGCTCAGAGTGTCCCCAAAGCCGCTGGTCTTACCTGCTGGCCACCTGACACATGGCTGCTAACCGCAGTGGCCAGTGAATCCTTTCTGAGGGTCAGAGACCTCAGCTGTGCAAACACCTGTGTCACTGACTCACCGTGTGGCTTTGGGAAACCACGAGGTCTCAGTTTCCTCATTAGTACAGAGAGAGTTGGCGTCCAGGAGCCTGGCACAGGCTCTGGTTGCTGTGCTGCACGGTGGCTGGAATAGGCTGGGCAAACAGCAGAGAGAAAGGAGCCTGAATCCCAGGCTCTGCCACAAAGCCCTTAGATCACTCTGCAAGCCACAGCCCCTCCCTGGAGCAGTTTTCTCCTCTGAAAATGGAGAACAGGTGAGCACGTTGGATGAGATGAACTCCCAGGGCTCTTTTCAGTCCTCACATTCAAGGAATCCCAGGTTCATCTTCCTTAAGTTGCTAAGTACTACTTAAAATGTGAGATAACAGGCCCTCAGCTTCTTGGACTGGTGGGAGACGGTGTGGGGGGTGGGAGTAGGAGGAATACAGGAAAAATCAGTTTTGGGAAGCGAGTCGTGGTGGCAGTGGCGATGGTGTGGCTGCTCCTGTGAGCTGTGGCCTGTGTGCAGCAGGAGCAGGACTTCTATGATTTCAAGGTGGTCAACATCCAGAGCAGGCTGGTGTCGCTGGAGAAGCACCAGGCCTTAGTGTCTCTGGTGGTGAACGTGGCCAGCGAGTGTGGCTTCACAGAGCAGAACTACCGAGATCTGCAGCAGCTGCAGAGGGACCTGGGTCCCCGCCACTTCAACATGCTCGCCTTCCCCTGCAACCAGTTTGGCCAACAGGAGCCGGACAGCAACAAGGAGATCGAGAGCTTCGCCTGCCGCACCTACGGGGTCTCTTTCCCCATGTTGTTGTTGTTTGTCCTCAGAATGCCAGTGAGATTTTTTTTTTTAATTTAATTATTGAGAAGCAGAGTTACAGATAGAGTGAGAGACAGACAGAAAGGTCTTCCATCTGCTGGTTCATTCCCCAAATAGCTACAACAGCTGGGAGCCTACTCTGGGTCTCCCACATGGGTGCAGGGACCCAAGGACTTGGGCCTTTTTCCACTTCCCCCTCCCACCCCATGCAGGCCACCAGCAGGCAGCTGGATTGGAAGAGGAGCAGCCAGGACTCCAACTGGTGCCATGTGGGATGCTGCTGCCACAGGTGGAGCCCCAACCCACTATGCCACAGCACCAGCCCCTTTTCCCATGTTTAGTAAGGTCGCAGTCACTGGCACTGGTGCCCACCCCACCTTCAAGGATCTGATACAGACTTCTGGGAAGGAGCCCACCTGGAACTTCTGGAAGTACCTGGTGGCCCCGGATGGGAAGGTGATCGGGGCATGGGACCCGACGGTTCCGGTGGAGGAGATCAGGCCCCAGATCACCGCGCTTGTGAGGAAGCTCATCCTGCGGAATCGAGAAGACTTGTAGCCCCGCGCCCTCGGCTGCCACCGCCTGTGCAGCTGTGACCAGAGAAAACTCGAAGGTGCTTCAGAGGGAGAGACCACGGCCTCGCCTTCATTCCCTCGTAGCCCGCCCACCCCATCAATCTTACAGGGGAGGAGTGCTGGTGTTCTGATGATTTGAATCTTAGAGCAACCAATAGGAACCCTGGCCAGTGAGAGCTCTTGACCAGTGAATCACCAGCCACTATTCTGGCCAGGGACCAGCGCTATGGCATAGGGGATAAAGCCACTGCCTGCAGTGCCGGAATCCCATATGAGCGCCGGTTCAAGACCTGGCTGCTCCTCTTCTGATTCAGCTCTCTGCTATGGCCTGGGAAAGCAGTAGATGATGTCCCAAGTCCTTGGGCCCCTGCACCTGTGTGGGAGACCAGGCAGAAGCTCCTGGCTTCAGATTGGCATAGCTCTGGCCATTGCGGCCATCTGGGGAGTGAACCAGCAGATGGAAGACCTCTCTGTCTCTACCTCTCTCTGTAACTCTGTCTTTCAAATAAATAAAATAAATCTTTAAAAAAAAAAAAGAAAAAAGAAAGGTTGCATTCACCATCCCACCATCAGGACAGAAGCAGCAGAGACTGGAAAGGCTTTGCCCCAGTCTACTGGCTGCAGCCCCTTGGGGTACCTTTTTCCAGAGCTGGAGTGGAAAGCTTTATGGTGTGCAGTTAAGGTACTAGCTGTGGGGTCTCCCCTCTCACTTTTTACCTTCCTGCTCTGTTCATCTACCATTCCCAGTCACTCCCACCATGTGCTAAAAAACTGGCATCTAGCTTCCAGTCTTCCTGTCCACGCAAGCCCACCGCTATCCAGGTGACCTCCCTGTCTACAGGACAACCTCTCCCCATTTCTGCTCACTTTCACTTCTGTTGCAGTTTGGCCATCTGCCTCCACATTCACACCTTGGGGCTTCTCACCAGACACTGCCCTGAAACCTCAGACTCAAACACGTCCCCCCACGACCATGGCCTCCTGTCCTGCAATTCTTACACTCTGATACCTGAAATGTATGTGTTCTCCCCCATTTCTTTACAGTCAACTGGCTTCCTTCTGCCTAACTCGTGTACCCTTCCTTCCTTCTTTCCACAAACCTTTAATTGAGCACTATCCATGTGCCAGGTGCATGGGTTTCTAAAGTTAAAAGAGATGTAGAACCAGCTCCTTCCCACTCCCTGCAACTCTTGCACATTCACCTTTCTGCGAAATTCCTACCTTCGTTCAACCAAACCTTCTGCCAGCCCTTTGCAGCTCACAGTGTCTACTTAAGCACCTAAGCTCTACTCTACTTCTTCAGTCTGAATCCTCCAAAACATAACCCGCACCTGCTGTATGCACTGCCTAAACTCTCACCCACCCTTCAACCTCCTGTAGTCAGGCTTGCGTCCCCACTGCCCCAGTGAGCCATGAAAATGCATGGGATGCTTTCCAGGCTTTGGCCTACGTGGCCTCCCAACTGCTTTTGACACAGCTGTGCAAACCTTGGGAAAAAAATCATTCAATTTCTCTCAACCTCAGTTTTCTTATCACTGAGAGATAGTAGCATCTTCCTTAGAAAACTATTGAGTCATTCAGTAAAACAATATATAAAGAAAAATGATCATCCACTGGTACACAACAGGCAGTCAACAAAATTAAGTCCTGGCTCAATGAGCTTTGTTTCCTGGGTCCTTGACAACCGAAAAAGCCTTGGCTGATAAGAGCATTCTGATTTTTGAAATGGTCATTTTCTAGAGCAATTTATGTATTCACTCATTCAACAAAAATTGAGTAACTACTACATGCTTGTTTTGTTTTGTTTTGTTTGACAGGCAGAGTGGATAGTGAGAGAGACAGACAGAGAGAAAGGTCTTCCTTTTTGCCGTTGGTTCACCCTCCAATGGCCGCTGCGGCTGGCGCATCTCGCTGATCCTAAGCCAGGAGCCAGGTACTTATCCTGGTCTCCCAGGGTGCAGGGCCCAAGGACTTAGGCCATCTTCCACTGGCTTCCCGGGCCATAGCAAAGAGCTGGCCTGGAAGAGGGGCAACCGGGATAGAATCCGGCACCCCAACCGGGACTAGAACCCGGTGTGCCAGCGCCGCAAGGCAGAGGATTAGCCTGTTAAGCCACGGTGCCGGCCTACATGCTTGTTTTACACAATTTTTAGGTGTTACAAGTATAGCAATGAACACAACAGAGAAATATTTTTCTCAGGAGGCTAATATAATGATGATGATGATCAGAGAAACGGAGAAAGAGAGAGAGAAACACAAAACTAGAAATTTATCGGCCGGCATCGCAGCTCAATAGGCTCATCCTCCACCTGCGGCGCCGGAACACCGGGTTCTAGTCCCGGTCGGGGCGCCGGATTCTGTCCCGGTTGCCCCTCTTCCAGGCCAGCTCTCTGCTATGGCCTGGGAGTGCAGTGGAGGATGGCCCAAGTGCTTGGGCCCTGCACCTGCATGGGAGACCAGGAGAAGCACCTGGCTCCTGGCTTCGGATCAGCGCGGTGCGCCAGCCGCAGCGCGCCGGCCGCAGCAGCCATTGGAGGGTGAACCAACGGAAAAAAAAGGAAGACCTTTCTCTCTGTCTCTCTCTCTCACTGTCCACTCTGCCTGTCAAAAAAAAAAAATTTATCATACAGTTAAAAGTATCCTTTAAAATGTAGCATGCTAAAGTTCCCAAGAAAACTTAACAGGATATGGAAATGTTCTATATATTGATTGTGGTAGTCACATAGATGTGCTTATTTTTCATTTCTCAGACTTGGGTGGGTGGTGATATGAGAGGTAAAACATATTGTAGAGGAATTACAGCCACAACCAGAGACAAAGAAAGAAGAGCGGACCCCACCCCTGCAACACAAACCTGGAAAAGTGGCTGCTCGAAGTAAACTAGTGAAACAGCTGCCCACTGTTATCCTGCCTAGGGAGGGAAGATGCCCTAAGTTCTGCCTCTGTAAACTCCAGTCATACATCTGCCCTAATAAATCTGCCCCGGCATCATTTTTACAAACATCCTGGACCCACCAACCATTGGATTGTGGTCCTAAGTCACGTAGGCTGCAATTTAAACCCACCAGTGCTGTAACAGCTAAGGTATGATCCTGATGAACCTATAAATACTGTAAGACACTTGGGATTGATGCTCAGTTTTCAGGAAATGATTCCAGCTGAGCCCATTGGCGTTAATAAACTGCTTGGATCTTCCACTGTCTCTGGTGCTTGTTTGAATGAAGGGAGTTTTCCCAGCCCAGGTTTCTGTAACAATACCACATTTATGCTGCCGGTGCAGTGGCATAGTGGCCTACAGTGCCAGCATCACGCATAGGTACCGGTTGGAGACCTGGCTCCTCCACTTCTGATCAGCTCTCTGCTATGGCCTGGGAAAGCAGTAGAAGATGGTCCAAGTGCTTGGGATCCTGCACCCACATGGGAGACCTGGAAGAAGCTCCTGGCTGATTTTGGTTTCAGATCAGCCCAGCTCCCACCATTGTGGTCATTTGGGGAATGAACCAGCAGATGGAAGACCTCTCATCTCTCTCTCTCTCTCTCTCCTTTCCTCTGTCTCTCTGTAACTCTGCCTTTTAAATAATAAATCTTTTTTTTAAAAAAGCATAACACATACCATGTTTAGGACATATTTAGTAGGTAGCTAAATTTGTTAATGGATTAGATGAAGGAGAAGAAAAAATAAGAGTCAAAGATGACTCCTAGATCTTTATTTCAACAACCAGGTGAATGATTGGACCACTTTCTAAGATAGAGAAGACCAAGGGGAGAGAGTGAAAGCTCAGGGAGAGCACAAAAGTATTCCTTGAGACATGTTAAGTCTGGGGTGCTCATGAATTTATCAGCCTCTTGTTTATATATCAGCCTATATGAGTTTGGATAGAATGAACCAGTCCTATCTCTTTCTGACTTGAAGTTCATAAGCTGTATTGGATTTCTGGCTCTTTTAAGCTGAGGATAAGCCTCAGAGCCCTAGGGACCCCACTTCATAACCCTCCTCAGCCACTGAGCAGAATCAGACCCTCAGCATGTGTCACTAACCTATCTCCTTTTAGACTAATAATTACATTTTGTTTTTCTTCCTTTAGGATAAGCTCTTGCCCTCAACAATTATGAAGGAATTGCAAAAGTTCAGGGGAAAATAGAATGAAAAAATATATTTTTGATGCAAAATTTTTTCTGGGATCCATATATAGTTTTTTATAATATGCATTTTTCATGAACTTTTTGAAAGTCCTTTGTCTAACTGCAGATTCTTTTTAAAAAATTATTTATTTGAAAGTCAGAGAGTTTATTCTCATATGGCTGCAATGGCCAGGGCTGCTCCAGGCTAAAGCAAGGAAACTGGAACTCTGCCGAGGTTTCGCACATGGGTGCAGGGGCCCAAGCACCTGAGCCATCCCCTGCTGCATTCCCAGGCACAATAGCAGGGAGCTGGATTGGAAGCCAATCAGCCAGGACTCGAATTAGCACTCAGATATGGGAGGCTGATGTTGTAGGCAGTGCCTTAGCTCACTGCATCGTGATGCCAGCCCTTGCGAAAAGATTCTTGAACAATTCTCTTCTTGGGATGTTATTGTTTTGGTGTGTTTGTCTAGGTTCCGTCCAATCATTCAGTTACTCAATGGTCCTCTGCTGGGCACAGTCACTGACTTTGACATGGGAAACACAGAGGAGAATCAGGTAAGTGGACAGCCATGTGTGAGCAGGGCTGACAAGAACCTCAGGGAGCTGGGGAGCCCTACACAAGGCTTCCTGGAGGAGGTGATGGCAGGCAGGCAGCCTCCCCTGCACATAACGTGCTATTGGATTTTATCATGATTTTGACCTCGTCAACTGCCTTAGGGCTTGAGGCTTGAAATGACTCTTTCCCTGGTTCCAAAGAGCACTTCAGAAATACCTGTTACGGAAACCCTTGGGCATTTCACTCTGCTGCATTGGGCACGCGGAGTCTGGTCCTTGGGGAAGTGAGTACAGGCCTGTGCGTGTTCTCTGCCTCCTGCCAGAGGAATTGCAGGGTGGGTAAAAGCAGGCCAGGCACAGAGCGGGGCCAAGGAGGCAGCAGTGAGAAGCTTTCGCCTCACAGGGCTCACTGCAAAGGACGGCTGAAGTCCAGCAGGAGATGGGGACGCCCCACCCGTCCTTGGGAAAAGGCCCCCTGGTGGCGTCGGGGAAGCTGAGGGGCTTCTTCCGTCCCATTCTCCAGCCCACTCCTATACATTCTCCCTGTCTGCCGACCCCGCTGTATTCGCATTGTGCTGATGCAGCCTCTTCGCGTCGCACCTGTCTCCAATCTCCACCTCTCTCAGCTCCACCATCCACGGCCACATGTTCCCAGAGTGCTCTTCCTAATACCCGGGTCGGAGCTTGTTTCTCCCAGCTTGCCAGCTCCATTAGGCCCCCTCCCTGCACTGCTCTCAGCAACAGGCCAGCTCCTGAGCCCCCTGGATCAGGCCCCCGCCTGCCTTCCAGGCTTTGACCACCCTGCACACCTTGCTGTGTCATCACAGTTTGCAGGCTTCCCACGAGCTGTACTTCCTGCCTGGAATGCCCTCCTCCTATCCCCGCAAGCTGTTACCCATCTTTCTGGGTAGCACTGCCTGGGGGTCGCTGTTCTCCTGAAGCCTTCCTGTCCCACTGCCTTGCCTGAGTTCCCTAACTCCTTACTCTGCACCTTGCCGCCCTCAAACACACAGTTACCTGTATCACAAATTGGGAAACTGAGTCCCAGAAAGGGAAAGGGGCTTATCTAGTCTTTCAGGGTGAGACATGGACTCAAACCCCAAAACTCCTAATTCCTCTGCAGGCACCCTAATCAGTGCACCCTCAAAGAATTAATCAGACCTTACACAGACATGCATAAACAGGATGAGCATTTGGGGGGGGGGGGCGGAGACTGAAGCAGCCCCGTGAACACCTGCCCTCAGGTAAGTAAGCCCTGTCATAATTCCTGCTGTTCCTGAGGCATTCAGGAAGGAAACTGGACAAAGTGTCCTCCAAGACCCTAAACTCTGACATTTTATGAAACGTAGAAAATTTACTGTCACAATTAGAGCTCACATGTTGCCTACAGGGTTGACTTAGTTGTGCTTTCAGGATTAAAAGAAGGGACCATTTATTGCACACCTACTGAATACTAAGGGCGATGCTTTGTATACCTTATCTTATCTAACTCTGGGAACTCATTTTCCAAGATCCACATTTTCCTCATTTGGTAGAAGGAAAGGGACATGCAGACAGGTAAGCTACTCTCCCAGGGTCACACAGCTAGGAAGTAAAGAACGAGCATTTGCACTGTGGTCCTACTGGCTCAAAACCGGCTCCAAACAGGGAAAGTTCGCCTGACCCCCCAGGGCAGGGGATGGAGGAGGCGCGGGGGAGTGACGTCTAGTGTCCCTACACCCACTGAACCGCTTACCCCCGTCTTGGAACTCCTCGCGCAGGTAGACCCGGCGTTGCACCTGAGCCTCCAGAGTGCAGGTCGCTAGCAGCAGCGTCAGTAGCTGCAGCGCCTTCATTTCGCCAAGCCCTTAGTCCCCACGTCCAGCCTCAAAACGCTGCGACCCTGGCCAGGTCTTCTGCGCCGTTGCCGCTGCCTCTTCTTTGACCCTGGGGCAGGGGGCCGAGAACACCTGCACCCCGCACCTGGCTTCTTCCCATTTGCGGCCTCGTAGGAGGCGGGGTGGGGTCGGTAATGAGGCCCACAACCAATGGTTAGGGACCACGCACTGAGGATGCTGGAGGACTGAGGTGCTTGGAGGGGGTGAGGGGGCGGGCAGCCAAGTGTTCAGGGAGGTACAGGGCCGGGTCCCTAGGGAGTAGGGGAGTGGCAGGGCCAGCTGAGGCTGGCCTCTGGGGTCCTGTGAGCCTGCTCAACCTTGGTGTAGCTGGCTTCAAAGCTTCCATCATCTGTCCACCCGCCTATCCATGTGCTCTCTCCCTGGGCCGGTGAAGAAACAGTAGCAGTGTGATGCCTGTTTATTTCAACAGAAACACCTAGGGCCTGGGGTGGGGGTGGGGGAGCAGAAAAGGCCCTAATGCAGTGGGGGAATTTCAGAGAAGGCTTCCAGAATGAGGTGCCACTGAGGTCAGCCAGGCAAGAAGCAATGGGAATGCTATGTGCAAAGGCCAGAGGGGGAAAGACTTGTAAGTTACTGTCACTTCTCCGACAACTGGGTACTGAACGATCAATGTTATCCCCCCTACTGTGTGGAAAATGAGGTTCAAAGAGGGTAAAAGAAAAAAAGCACCAGCATTTAAAAAAATAAAATAGGGGCCAGCACTGTGGCATAGGGGATGAAGCCTCCCCCTTCAGTGCCAGCATCCCATATGGGCGCCAGTTCAAGTCCTGGCTGCTCCACTTCTGATCCAGCTCTCTACTGTGGCCTGGGAAAGCAGTAGAAGATGGTCCAAGTCCTTGGGCCCCTGCATCCACTTGGGAGACCCAGAAGATGCTCCTGGTTCCTGGCTCTTCGGATCAGCACAGCTCTGGTAGTTGCGTCCAACTGGGGAGTGAACCAGAGGATGGAAGACTTTCTCTCTCTCTCTCTCTCTCTCTCTCTCTCTGCCTCTCCTCTGTCTGTGTAACTCTGACTTTCAAATAAATAAATCTTTAAAATAAATAACAAAATAAAGTAAAAGAGTTGGGCCTGGCTCTGTGGCGGAGTAGATTAAGCCTCAAATCTTAGCTGTTCCATTTCTGATCCAGCTCTCTGCTATGGCCTTGGAAAGCAGTAGAAGATGACCCAAGTGCTTCGGCCCCTGCATCCATGTGGGAGACCCAGAAGAAGCTCCTGGCTCCTGGTTTCAGATCGACCCAGCTGTTGTGGCAATTTTTGGAATGAACCAGCAGATGGAAGACCTCTCCCTGTCTCTGCCTCTACCTCTGCCTCTCTGTAATTCTGCCTTTCAAATAAATAAGTAAATAGATCTCAAAAAAACAAAAACAAAAACAAACAAAAAACAACAGTGGCTCAGTCAAGACTCAAACCTGCACTCCAATATGGGATGCAGATGTGGCAAATGTGGCTTAACCCACTGTACCCCAACATACCTGCCCCGGCACCAGCATCTGTTGAACACTGGACTGAGTGCAAAGCACTGTGCCAGGCACTTAACACTGTATTGTCATTCAATCCTCACACCGGTATGTGAGGAGAATGTCATTATGCTCTCTTTACAGAGGAACAAACTGAGGATCTGAGAGACAAAGTGCCATGCCACGGTCACTCAGAGAGGCTAGAATTCCAATAAGTTCACCACACTTTCATGCCACTCCATTCATCTATTCTATATCCTATTATGTGCCAGGCACGGGGCTGGGTACCGAAGATTCAATGGCAAAGCTGATGGACACATCTTCTGCTCTCACAGAGTCCACTTTCCAGTGGGGGAGACAACATCGCAAAGGAAGCAAATAAGCATCATATGGTGCATAGCAAGATGCACTCTGGAAAAGTAGAATGAGGTAATGACTTACTTAGAGGGAGATGAGCAAGTCTGATGGGCTGGGAATGGGAAGGGGGTTAGGGAAGTCCTCCCTGAGCTAACACTTCTATTGAGATCTGAATGAGAAGCCATGCGCTGCTCAGGGACAAGTGGACCAGGCAGAAGCGACCCTAAGTGCAAAGGCTCTGAGAAGAGGAATGAGTTTGCCTCATCTGAGCACCATAAAGGCAGCTAATATAGTTTGAGTGCTGTGGGCAAGGAGGACAACTGTCAGGAGGTGAAAGTGGAGAAGGGGGCACTGGTGTTGTGGCATAGCAGGTAAAGCCACCGCCTGTGACACAGGCATCCGATATGGCTGCTGGTTCAAGACCAGGCTGCTCCACATCTGATCCAGCTCCCTGCTAATGTGTCTAGGAAAGCAGCCAAAGATGGCCCATGTGCTTGGGCCCCCGTCACCCATGTGAGAGACCCAGAAGAAGCTCCTGACTCCTGGCTTCGGTCTGGCCCAGCTCTAGCTGTTGTGACCACCTGGGGAGTGAATCAGCAGTGGAAGATTTCTTTCTGTCTGTCTCTCTCTGTCTCTTCCTCTCTATGTAACTCTTTCAGATAAATACATAAATATTAAAAAAAAAAAAAAAAGGAAAGTGGTTGAGTCATGACCTCAAATGGGCTTGTAAATCACAGGAAGGATTTATAACTGGTGCAATGAGAAGTCCTTGAAGGGAGTGACATCATTAGATTGGTTGTTGTTGTTGTTTTGTTTTGTTTTGTTTTTTTTTGACAGGCAGAGTGGACAGTGAGAGAGAGAGAGACAGAGAGAAAGGTCTTCCTTTTTGCCGTTGGTTCACCCTCCAATGGCCGCCGCGTTAGGCGCGCTGCGGCCGGCGCACCGCGCTGATCCGATGGCAGGAGCCAGGTGCTTCTCCTGGTCTCCCATGGGGTGCAGGGCCCAAGGACTTGGGCCAACCTCCACTGCACTCCCTGGCCACAGCAGAGAGCTGGCCTGGAAGAGGGGCAACTGGGACAGGATCGGTGCCCCGACCGGGACTAGAACCCAGTGTGCCGGCGCTGCAAGGTGGAGGATTAGCCTAGTGAGCCGTGGCGCCGGCATAGATTGGTATTTTTAAAAGATCACTTTGGGCTGGCGCCGCAATGTTGGGTACCAACATTGGTCAACCATCCGAAGTATCTGCACTGCTTGGGGAGGAGGATGAAGAGACAGACGCTGCGTTACCTGACCAGAGTTGAAGTGACAGAATTTGAAGACATTAAATCAGGTTACAGAGTAACCTGATTTTTGATGAAAATCCTTACTTAGAAAATAAAGTTCTCTCCAAAGAATTTCAGCTGAATGAGAGTGGTGATCCATCTTCAAAGTCCACTGAAATCAAATGGAAATCTGGAAAGGATCTGACGAAACGTCCAAGTCAAAGACGAAATGTTCAGGTCAAACGCAGAACAAAGCCAGCAGGAAGAGGCAGCAGGAGGAGCCAGAGCTTCTTCACCTGGTTTACTGACCATTCTGATGCAGGTGCACACGAGTTACGAGAGGTCATCAAGAATGATATGGCCGAATCCATTACAGTACTACTTAGTTCCTGGTATGTATGATGATGAAGGGGGAGGAGGAGAAGAAAATGATGATGCTGAAGAAGAAGGATTGGAAGACATTGATGAAGGGGATGAGGAGGAAAGGGAAGAAGGTGAAGATGATGATGGAGGGAAGAAGGAGAGGAGGATGAAGGAGAAGATGACTAATAGAAAACACTGATGGAGTCCAACATTTTTTTTTTTTAATTTTCTCCAGTCCTTGGGAACAAGTTGCCATCTTCTTTTTATTTTTTATTTTTCCTCTTGTGCTCAGACTCTCTGTTTTTGAGGTCTCTTTTCTCTACACCATGGTTCTCACCTTATTGTGGGGAAAATACCTGAAGCAGAATACAATGGGAAAAGAATCTCTGCCCCTTTTCGTTCCAAATTCATTTTTATCCCTTCTTGTCTCAACAAAAACTGTATGGAATCAACACCACCGTGCTCTGTGAGAAAAATAAACCCTCCTGCTCCCTTGGCTCTGCTGGAAGCTGGAGGGTGCCAGGCCCCTGTGTGGTCGTGCATACAATTCTAGCGTTTCTCCTCCTTTCTCTGTGTATTGGGCTCAGAGATTACACTGTGTCTCTATGTGGATACAGACAGTTAGTGTTTACCAACATGTATTTGTCTACTTTCTCTTTTTTCTTTTTTTTGTTTGTTTGTTTTTTGTTTTTAAACCTTTAAAACATGGGTTTATAGAAGGTCAGAAAATGGTGGGTTTGAGATGTTTGGGTGGGTTAAGTGGGCATTTTGACAACATGGCTTTTCCTTTGCCATGTTTAATTGTGATGTTTAATGATATCCTTGCAGTTTAAGATGACACTTTTTTTTTGACAGGCAGAGTAGACAGTGAGAGAGAGAGACAGAGAGAAAGGTCTTCCTTTTCCGTTGGTTCACCCCCCAAATGACTGTTGCGGCCAGCGCACCGCGCTGATCCAAAGCCAGGAGCCAGGTGCTTCTCCTGGTCTCCCATGCAGGTGCAGGGGCCAAGGGCTTGGGCCATTCTCCACTGCACTCCCTGGCCACAGCAGAGAGCCGGACAGGAAAAGGAGCAGCCAGGACAGAATCCGGCGTCCCGACCGGGACTAGAACTTGGGGTACCAGCGCCGCAGGCGGAAGATTAGCTTATTGAGCCACGGCGCCAGCCAAGATGACACTTTAAAAAATAAAATTCTCTCCTAATGATGACTTGAGCCCTGCCACTTGATGGGAGAATCAGCAGAACCTGTAGGATCTTATTTAGAATTGACATTCTCTATTGTAATTTTGTTCCTGTTTATTTTTAAATTTTCTTTTTGTCTCACTGAAAAAGAAAGATACTCAGTTTTAAGCATTAAAAGTGTACAAGTTGCTTTGTTACAATAAAGTTAAATGTGTACACACACCAAAAAAAAAAGAGGAAGGAGCCGTTGACGAACTATGCCTGTACTCAACCGTGGAGGACTCCAGCACTGAGAACGGGGGTGGGGCGGCGGCAGAGGAAATGGAAGCAGCAGAGGAAATCATGACTGGCTTCAAAAGAAAGAACCTCCTTTGAATTCTGGATTTTTTTTACCTGTTGGCATGGTGCTGTTCTCTTAAAGAGAGTGCCAAAATTGTGATTCAACTAATATTTACTAATCAACTACTATGTGTAGGATGCTGTGCCAAGTGCTGTGAAGGCAAAGGCAAGATCCAGTTCTTACTCTTCAGGAATTCTCAGGCCAGGTGAAGAGCTGGACCATTGGGCAATTAACTTAGAACCAAGGAAGCCTGGGTTCAGTGCCCTAAAAAGGGAAGTCAAGAATAGCAAGAGCACAGGGCAGAGAGATGTACCAGACAGTGTGCGATGACTACTTGCATCATCTCATACAGTCCTCATGATAGCAACGACCGTTTAATTCCCATTTTAGAAAGGAAGGGACTAAATCTTAGAGATGGTGGGTAACTTGCCCAAGGACACATACACAATGGACAAATAGTAAAGGCTGGATCCACACAGCCAGATCTGCCCGACTTTGGAATCCAAGTGTTTAATCACTCTTTTAACTTTCTTACGGTCTGATAGGTTTGTAACTTAAGTTTCCTGGGAAGACAGAGGATCCACAGAACAAGGCAGAGGAAGATAAAGTAGAAAGGTGGAACAGGGCCAAATTGGTCCAGGCCTTGCATTCCAGCTGGAGGGCATTGGATCTGACTCGTCAATACCAGAACTTTTCGATCTCAGCTCTACTGACATTTTGGGCTAGATAATTTGCTATGAGGCCTGTCCTCTGCAATGTAGGATGTTAACAGCGTCCCTGGCTTTTATGCTTTTATTCATTAGATGCAAACAGCACTTCTATCAACAATTGTGACAATTAAAAATGTCTCCAGGAATTGTCTAATGTCCTCTGGGGTGTGTGTGTGTGTGTGCACACGCACACATAGATGCAAAGTTGGCCTCCACTTGAGAACTGCTGCTCTAGGCACTAGTGGGGCTCAGGGTTTTTTGTTTTTTGTTTTTGTTGTTGTTGTTAAAGATTTATTTATTTGAAAATCAGAGTTACACAGAGAGAGAAGAAGCAGAGAGAGAGGTCTTCCATCGCTGGTTCACTCACCAAGTAGCCACATGGTTGCAGCTGCACCCATCCAACACCAGAAGCCAGAAGCTTCTTCCAGATCTCGCATGCTGGTGCAGGGGCCCAAGAACTTGGGCCATCTTCTACTGCTTTCCCAGGACATAGCAGAGAGTTGGATTGGAAGTGGAGCAGCCAGGTCTCGAACCAGTGCCCTTATGGGATGCCAGCACTGCAGAGGGCGGCTTTACCCGCTATGCCACAGCACTGGCTCCTATTGGGGCTCAGGGTTTTGAAAGGAATGTGACATGATGAACATAAGGAATGCTGTCTTGACACTGATAACCTCTGTAATGATAGCCATTGTTGCCTTCATTGTGAGAAATCATTTTGTTTCCATTCTGATAAGATGGAACCTCCTGTGCTACTTCAGTAACATTCCCATGGAGGATGTTCACTTTCTGTGGAAGGATAGAGCAAGCTGACAACGTGCTTCTCAAGGGCAGTGACCACTGTGGCTTCTTTGTTTTAATATTCTCAGTTCTTAGCACAGTGACAGGGGAAATGAATGGGTGGATTTTAAAATTTTATTATATACATAATTGTATTTACTTTTAGGATATCATGCTGAAATCACAAATCATGAGATTTGTTAGAGATCTGAAGTATAGTAAAAGGCATGTGTCTTTTTTTTTTTTTTTTTTTGACAGGCAGAGTTAGACAGTGAGAGAGAGAGGGAGACAGAGAGAAAGGTCTTCCTTCCGTTGGTTCACCCCCCAAATGGCCGCTACGGCTGGAGCTACACCGATCAAAAGCCAGGAGCCAGGTGCTTCCTCCTGGTCTCCCATGTGGGTGCAGGGGCCCAAGCACTTGGGCCATCCTCCACTGCCCTCCCAGGCCATAGCAGAGAGCTGGACTTGAAGAGGAGCAACCGGGACAGAACCAGCGTTCCAACCAGGATTAGAACCCAGAATGCCGGCGCTGCAGGCAGAGGATTAGCCTAGTGAGCTGCAGCACCGTCCAGGCATGTGTCTTTATTCATAAGCAAAGATGTCCATTTAATATTTTGATCTGAAAATTTTACAAATTGATAAAATGCATAGATTTAATTTTCAGGTCTATTGTCCAGATGGGAAAAAATCCACAGGGTTTTCTTCAGTCTGTAAGAATACACTGTTGGGGGCTAGCACCATGGCTCACTTGGCTAATCCTCTGCCTGCGGTGCCGGCATCTCATATGGGCGCCGGGTTCTAGTTCCGGCTGATCCTCTTTCAGTCCAGCTCTCTGCTGTGGCCCGGGAAGGCAATGGAGGATGGCCTGGGTGCTTGGGCCCTGCACCCGCATGGGAGACCAGGAGAAAGCACCTGGCTCTTGGCTTTAGGATCGGTGCAGCACGCTGGCCGTAGTTGCCATTTGGGGGGTGCCAACGGAAAAGGAAGAACTTTCTCTCTGTCTCTCTCTCACACTAACTCTACCTGTTAAATAAGTGTAAAAAAAAAAAAAAAAGAATACACTGTTGGTTGGGGCCGACGCTGTGGTGCAGTGGGTTAACGCCCTGGCCTGAAGTGCCAGCATGCCATATGGGTGCCGGTTCTAGTCCCGGCTGCTCCTCTTCCAATCCGTTGCAGCCAATTGGGGAGTAAACCAGCGAATGGAAGACTTCTCTTTCTCTCTCTCTGCCTCTCCTCTCTGTGTAACTCTGACTTTAAAATAAATAAATAAATCTTTTTTTTTTTTTTTTTAAAGAATACACTATTGGGGCCAGTGCTGTGGCATAGCGGATAAAGCCGCCACCTGCAGTGCCGGCATCCCATATGAGCACCAGTTCGAGTACCGGCTGCTCCACTTCTGATCCAGCTCTCTGCTATGGCCTAGGAAGCAGTAGAAGATGGCCCAAGTCCTTGGGCCTCTGCACCCTCATGGGAAATCCAGAAGGAGCTTCTGGCTCCTGGCTTCGGATAGGTGCAGCTCCAGCTGTTATGGACAATTGGAGAGTGAACCAGTGGATGGAGAATCTCTCCCTCTCTCTCTCTCTCTCTCTCTCTGTAACTCTGACTTTCAAATAAATAAATAAAACTTTAAAAAAAATACACTGTTCACTCGTCTTAGTCCATTTGTGCTGTTAGAGCAAACTACCTATGACTGGGTGAATTATGAAGAAAGGACATTCACAGCTCGCAGTTTTGGAGATTGTGAAGTCCAAGATCAGGAAGCCTGCAAATTCAGTGTCTGCTTCACCCTCACATGGTAGGAGGAGGCAAAATGGGACGAGGGCTGTGTCCTTCCACAGCAGAGAGGGAAGGACTAGGCAGCTCTCTGCAATGCTCTTTTTTTATTTAATTTTTTTTTATTTGACAGGTAGAGTTATAGACAATGAGAGAGAGAGACAGAGAGAAAGGTCTTCCTTCCGTTGGTTCACCCCTCAAATGGCCGCTACAGCCGGTGCTGTGCCAATCAGAAGCCAGGAGCTAGGTGCTTCTTCCTGGTCTCCCATGCGGGTGCAGGGGCCCAAGGACTTGGGCCATCCTCAACTGCCCTCCCATGCCACAGCAGAGAGCTGGACTGAAAGAGGAGCAATGGGACTAGAACCCGGTGCCCATATGGGAAGCCGACGTCTCAGGCGGAGGATTAGCCAAGTGAGCCCCGGCGCAGGCCCCTGCAATGCTCTTTGATAAGGGCATTAATCATCTCTCAAAGGCCCATCTCTTCATTCCATCACTTGGAGTTTCAGGGATTGTCATTGTATGCATTTTGCAGGGCCACATACATTCAAACCTTAGCATCACTGTATAAGACACTCTGGGGTGACTTTCAATGTAATGCAGTATTTATCGAGCTATCCCTATAAACTAGGTGCTAGGAAAGAAATTAAAGCATAGTTTTCAACCTCTACCTGCATCTATCAAAGTGTAAGTCATGCTTACAGGCCCTAACTGACCTTGTCTGTCCCTCACCAATGGTGTCATCTTGAGCTAATTAGGGCCATACTATGACTTTAAAAAAATTATTTACTTGAAAAACAGAGTGATGAGAAAGAGAGAAAAAAAATATAGATTAGATAGATAGGTAGGTAAATGATAGATTAATTGCTCTTTTATCTGCTACTTCATTCCCCAAAAGGCTCTAACAGCCAGGGCTGGGCCATGCTTAAGGCAGGAACCAGGAGCTCCATCCCAGGTGCTTGAATTATCATCTGCTGTCTCCCAGGGTGCTCATTAGCAGGAAGCTGGATCAGAAGCATGGAGTTGCCAAAACCCAAACCAAGCACATTGAAGTGGAATGCAGCATCCCAACCTGCTGCACCAAAACGCTCACCCTCAGGCTATGATTTTTATGGACCCTAAGCATTTTCACCTGCATGGATCCCTTCTTCTATAAAAAAAAATCTAAACATGTGACTTTGTTGGCATAAAGACAAAAATAATGTAGGCTGGATTCATTGTTATGTATTCATTATTATGATTTTCATTTTCTTCAGGTTTTAAAATAATTTAAAATTAAAATACTGCCTTGGGCCCCTTAAGTATCATGAGCCCTAAGAACTCTGCCTTCTTTGCCTAATGGATAAGTTGGATTTGGGGCTTGATTACTGACCTCATCAAGTTCTCATGTCCCCCTCTTTAAAATGTCCAGTTTGAAGGGTTGTTGTAAGGATCACTGGAGATACTTAGAGATGTATCAGGGCACAAACCAACTCTTGGCATAGAACAAACACTCAATTAGATGAATGTGTGGGGTGTCAGTGCTGTAGTAGGTTAAGTAGGTTATATTAGGCTAAGCCTCCGCCTGTGGTTCTGGCATCCCATATGCTGGTTCGAGTCCTTGCTGCTTCACTTCTGATCCAGCTCTCTGCTAATGGCCTGGGAAAGCAGTAGAAGATGGCCAGGTGCTTAGGCCCCTCCATCCACATGGGAGACCCGGAAGAAGCTCCTGGCTCCTGGCTTCGGATCGGCCCAGCTCCAGCTGTTGTGGCCATTTGGGGAGTGAACCAATGATGGAAGACCTCTCTCTGTCTCTCCTTCTCTCTCTCTCTGTAACTCTGCCTCTCAAATAAATAAAATAAGTCTTAAAGAAAAAAGAGATGAAAGTGGGGCTGGCATTGTTGTATAGCGATTCAGCTGCCACCTGTGACACCAGCATCCACTTAAAAAAAAAAAAAAAACATGAATGTGAAATCACTCACACAGGGCCGGGATACCATAAACACTTGATAAATGTTAGATTTATTTTTACCAGTGCTCCTGTTTAGGGACAGTTTAGCACACAAAATAGATATCAGAAATTTGGAGTGTGTGGTACAAACCCAAATGTAACAGGAATTCAGATCAGGAAGGATGTGTGGGTCCATCAGTTCACAGGCTTTCTAATTTTGCTTGTTTGTTCAGTGCCTCTTTCCTACTGAATTGTAGCCATAACACAGTCTGTCATTGGCTATATAGGCAGGGAAGGGTGGTGTTCAAAATCATCCCTTTGCACTCCAGTATGGTGGATTTACATATGCAGGGAATTGTGCCAGTGTAGCCAGGTCTCTCCAAATCCTCTGCAGATTTAATTACAAAGCTACAAAGTGAGTGCATAAATTATGCACTAAGGCCCATGTTTTGGAAATCACCAAGTAGTCCTGGGAATTAGATAGGCAGTTCAAGCTTTGTAATTGATATGCTTCCACTTAGGAGCTGAAACCTTGCGGGGCAGTGAGCGCTTCTTGCTGTCCAAAGACAGTGTCTGGTTCTGCAGGGCCAACTGACATTTAAACTTCAAACACTCATAGCTGGAGGAGAACTTTGCAAACAGCCACTCCTGCCCAGACCTCTATCTTAAGCTGGTAGGATTGGAATCTGAATTGTTCCCCAGAACTGATGTAGGAATTTAACTTAAATTGTCAGTCTCCCTTGGCAAGGCAGTTCTATTTTGGGGGCTCTCAAAACCTTTCCATCATGCCCTATCTTAATATGTGTCTCACTATATAGTAATTTCTTTCTTTTTCATTTTTTTTTTTTTTGACAGGCAGAGTGGACAGTGAGAGAGAGAGAGACAGAGAGAAAGGTCTTCCTTTTGCCGTTGGTTCACCCTCCAATGGTCGCCACGGCCGGCACGCTGCTGCTGGTGCACCATGCTGATCCGAAGGCAGGAGCCAGGTGCTTATCCTGGTCTCCCATGGGGTGTAGGACCCAAGCACTTGGGCCATCCTCCACTGCACTCCTGGGCCACAGCAGAGAGCTGGCCTGGAAGAGGGGCAACCGGGACAGAATCCGGCGCCCCGACCGGGACTAGAACCCTGTGTGCCAGCGCCGCAAGGCAGAGGATTAGCCTATTGAGCCACGGCGCCGGCTTCTTTTTCATTTTTTAAGGCATTTATTTACTTGTTTGAATGGCAGAGTTACACAGAGACAGACAGACAGACAGGGAGAAGGAGAGACATAAAGAGATCTCCCATCCACTGGTTTGCTCCCTCAATGGTCACAACAGTAAGGGCTGGGCCAGGCTGAAGGCAGGAGCCTAGAACTCCGTCCAGGTCCCCCATATGGGTGCAGGAGCCCAAGAACATGAGCCAGCTTCCATTACTTTCCCAGGCACATAAGCAGGGAGTTGGATCTAAAGTGGAACAGCCAGGATTCAAACTGGTGCCCATATGGCATACTGGCATCTCAGGCAGTGGCTTAACCTGCTGCACCACAACACTGACCCCACTGGCAACTTATTTGTACATTTTCATAATCTATCTCCTTTACTAAATTATTGTTTTTTAATGTTTATTTTCATCTACTTTTTAAAAAAATTTCAACAACAGTTTTTTTGGAAGAATTCTTATTTTTTTAAGATTTATTTATTTAGTTGAAAGTCAGAGTTACACAGAGAGAGGAGAGGCAGAGAGAGGGAGGTCTTCCATCCCATGGTTCACTCCCCAATTGGCCGCAACAGCTGGATCTGCACCTATCCGAAGCCAGGAGCCAGGAGCTTCTTCCAGGTCTCCCATGTGGGTACAGGCACCCAAGCACTTGGGCCACCTTCTACTGCTTTCCCAGGCCATAGCAGAGAACTGGACTGGAAGACAAGCAGCCAGGACTAGAACCAGTGCCCACATGGAATGCCAGCGCTTCAAGCCAGGGCGTTAACCTGCTGCGCCACAGCGCCGGCCCCTATTTTCATCTACTTGAAAGGCAGAGCAACAGAGGGAGGAAGGGAGAAAGGAAAGAGAGTAACGGCTGGTTTACTCCTCAGATGCCTACAGCCAGGGCTGGACCAAGCTGAAGCCCTGAGCCCAGAATTCCATCTGAGTCGCCCACATGGGTGGCAGGGACCCACGCACTTGAGCTATCATCTGCTGCCTCCTAGGATGCATTAGCAGGAAACGAGATCAGAAGTGGAGAAGCCAGGAATCAAACTGATGGACATCTCAAATACAGGCTTAACCCACTGCGCCATAAGGCCTACCCCGCCTTCAGCACACTCTTTATCAGAATGTGAATCATTTCTTTCTGTATCTTTAGTCCCTTGAACAATGACTGGCATAGAGTGGGTGTGCAAAACATGTTGAAGAAAAGAGGGGAATAAGAACAACATACATTGCATTTTAAATTTTTTAAATAGACCATTTTTTTTTGTTTTTGTTTTTTAAATTTTTGACAGGCAGAGTGGACAGTGAGAGAGAGACAGAGAGAAAGGTCTTCCTTTTGCCGTTGTAAATAGACCATTTTTAAATACATGATTTCACTTCATTATAAATAAGCATAAGGTAAAATGCCCGCTCTTGGAAGCTAGCACTGTGAATAATAAAACAAGCTCCTACATGCAGGTCACAAAACAAACAAAACAGTATCAGGAATAATAACAGTGATGTAATAAAATAAACTACCAGGCCAAATGAATGAAGACTGAGGAAAAGATTTTCAGGTTTGGAGAGAAAACCATTTTATTTACTTTTTGAAGAACTTTAAAAAAAAAGATTATTTATTTGAAAGGCAGAGTTAGAGAAAGGCAGAGGCAGAGATAGAGAGGTCTTCCATCAACTGGCTCACTCCCCCAATGGGTGTCATGGTCAGAGCTGGGCCGATCCAAAGCCAGGAGCCAGGAGCTTCTTCCAGGTCTCCCACACAGGTGCAGGGGCCCGAGGACTTGGGCCATCTTCTACTGCTTTCCCAGGCCATAGCAGAGAGCTGGATGGGAAGTGGAGAAGCCAAGTCTTGAACTGGCACCCATACGGGATGTCAGCACTGCCGATGGCAGCTTTATCTGCTAAGCCACAGATTTGGCCCCTGAGAAAACCGTTTTAGCGTTCCATTTAGGAAACTTAGTAGGACTTTTTTTTTTTTTTTAATTTTGAGAGACAGAGAGTGAGAGGAACAGAGAGTTAGAGAGCACACACTCTCTTCTACTGGTTTATCCTCCAAATACCCTCGACAGCAAGGACTGGGCTGCCCTGATGTCAGGAGTCAGGAACTCAGTCCAGGTCTCCCATATAGGTGGCAGAAACCTGATCACTTGGGCCATCATCTGTTGTCTCCTAGGCTCTGCATTAGTCAGAAGCTAAAGTCAAGAGCTGGAACTGGGGGCAGGCATTTGGAATAGTGGTTAAATTGCCACTGGGAATTCACATCCCATATAGGAGTGCCTGGGTTTGAGTCCTGGCTCTGCTTCTGACCCAGCTTCCTGCTCATGTTCACACTGGAAAGAAGCAGTAGTGGCTCAAGAACTCGGGTCCCAACCACCAAGGCAGGAGACCAAGATAGAGTTTCTGAGTCCTGTTCTCAACCCGTCCCAACTCCAGCTGTTGTGGAGACTCGGGGTGTGAACCAGTGCATGAGAGGTATTTCTCTGTCTCCTCCTCTTTCATATAAAATGAAAAACAGATTTTAAAATATTTATTTTATTGATTTGAAAGGAAGAGTAACTGACAGAGAATTTTCCATCTGCTAGCTCATTCCCCAAATGGCTGCAATGGCTGGGGCTGAGCCAAGCTGAAGCCAAGAGCCTGGAACTCCGTCTGTGTCTTCTGCATTGGTGCAGGAACCCAAGCACTTGGGCCATCTGCTGCTGCTTTTCCAGGTGCATTAGCAGGGAGCTGGATCAAAAGTGGAGCAGCCCATATGGGATACTGGTGTCACAGGTGGTGGCTTTACCTGCTATGCCACAACACTGGCCCCTGCAAAAACATTTTAACAGGGGGCTTCAGGCAAAGCTAGGTGAAATAATAATTTAAAAAGTCTGTGTCTGGGTTTGGGTTAGAGTGCGAGCCATTCATTCACGTGATGTCTGTAAGCCTGGATGGGAGTAGGGTAGTGAGACTGAAGAGAGAAGGAAGCCAGTAACACATACCTTATCAAACCATTTACCTTAGTGGGTAACTGGACCTGTTACAGTGGGGAGCTCTGGGAGACATGTTGGACACAGTCAGGGTACTCCAACGGAGGGCTGAGGAAGCTGAGGTAGTATCCACTAAATCCCCATACATCGTTGGTTCTGTTGACATCAAGTCTCTGAAATAGGTCAAGCATGTTCTATGACCAGAAAGAGAAAAAGGAAAAGATAAAAGAAAGAGAAAAAGAAACAAAACAAAACAAAAAAACGCTAGGAGCTGCAGGTGTTCCCTCTAAGCAGCTTCCCATGGGCAGAAGTGAATGCCAAGAAAATACAGAGAGGAAACCAATAGCATCTGCTACAGAGTATAATGGCAGAACCTGCCTGTACCACTTCATTTTACTTCATTTAAAATATTTATATTAATAAAATCCATGTGTATGGGTGTTTGGTACCATCATTAAGACATTGTTTGGGGGGCCCTTGCCATTATTCACTTGGCTAGTCCTCTGCCTGTGGTGCCAACATCCCATATGGGCGCCGGGTTCTAGTCCCGGCTGCTCCTCTTCCAGTCCAGCTCTCTGCTGTGGCCTGGGATAGCAGTGAAGGATGGCCCAAGTGCTTGGGCCCTGCACCCGCATGGGAGACCAGGAGAAGCACCTGGCTCCTGGCTTCGGATCAGCGCAGCGCTGACTGTAGCGGCCATTTGGGGAGTGAACCAACGGAAGGAAGACATTTCTCTGTCTCTCTCTCTCACTGTCTAACTCTATCTGTCAAATAAATTAAAAAAAAAAAAGACATTGTTTGGGACACCTGCATCCTATATCAGAGTGCCTAGGTTTGAGCCATGGCTCTGCTCTGCTCCCCATTCCAACTTTCTGCTAATGTGCACCCTAAAAGGCAGCAATTGTGGGCCAGCGCTGTGGTGCAGTGGGTTAACACCCTGGCCTGAAGCGCCAGCATCCCATATGGGTGCCGGTTGGAGACCCGGATGCTCCACTTCCAATCCAGCTCTCTGCTATGGCCTAGGAAAGCAGTAGAAGATGGCCAAGTGCTTGGGCCCCTGCACCTGCATGGGAGACCGGAAGAAGCTCCTGGTTCCTGGCTTCGGATTGGCATAGCTCCGGCCATTGTGGCCAATTGGGGAGTGAACCAGCGGATGAAGACCTCGCTCTCTCTCTCACTCTGCCTCTCCTCTCTCTGTGTAACTCTGACTTTCAAATAAATAAATAAATCAAAAAGGCAGCAGGTGGTGACTCCAATATTTGGATCCCTGCCATCCACATGGGAAACCCAGATTGATTTCTAGGCTCCTGATTTTAATCTGGCCAAGCCCCAGCAGTTGTGGGGATTCAGGGAGTGAACCAGTGGACAGACTATCTCTGTCTCTGTCTCTCAAAATAAATAAATAAATAAATAAATAAATTTCAAAAACAATTTTACTTATTAAAGATTCATTAAGTATTTATTGTAATTCCACCATGTATAACTAGGTCAGAGAGATCAATAATGAGCAAACTATGGTTGTGCAGCCCGCATTGTGGTGCAGCAGGTTAAGCTGCTGCTTGTAACATTGGGATCCTATATCTCAGTGCAGTTTGATTCCTGTCTACTCTGTTTCCTGCTAATGCCCCTGGGGAGGCAACAGATGATGGCCCAAGTACTTGAGCTCCTGCTACAAATGTGAAAGACCTAGATGGAGTCCTGGCTCCTGAGTTCAGCCTGCCTCAGCCCTGGCCATTGTAGCCATTTGAGTAAACCAGGTGATGGAAAATCAATCTCTCTCTCTCTTTCTCCCTCTCTCTTGCTCTGCCTTTCAAATAAATAAATAAATAAATATTTTAAAAACTATGGTTTTGGGGGCTGGCGCTGTGGCGTAACGGGTTAATGCCCTGGCCTGAAGCGCCGGCATCCCATTTAGGCGCCAGTTCTAGTCCTAGCTGCTCCTCTTCCAATCCAGCTCTCTGCTATGGCCTGGGAAAGCAGTGGAAGATGGCCCAAGTCCTTGGGCCCCTGCACCCTTGTGGGAGACCCTGAAGAAGCTTCTGGTTCCTGACTTCAGATCGGCACAGCTCCTGCCATTGCGGCCATCTGGGGAGTGAACCATCGGACGGAAGACCTCTCTCTCTGCCTCTCCTGTCTCTGTGTAACTCTTACTTTCAAATAAACAAATAAATCTTTGAAAAAAAAACTATGGTTTTGGAGGTCAAGGAGGACCTGCTTCTTGTTTTGTAAATACAGTTTCGTTGGAACACAGTCATGCTCATTCATTTATGCTTTTGCTCTGTCATTCAGAGTTGAGTAATTGAAATGGGGAACCTCTGGTCTTCAAATCCTAAGGTATTTGCTATCTAGCACTTTAATAGAAAATGTTTGCCAATTCTTATGTTGATTATCTGGGATACTGAGATAAATAAAATTGTTCCCCTGACCTTAAAGAGTTTGTAATCTGGGGCCAGCATTGTGGCACAGTGGGTAAAGCCATCCCCCGCAATGCTGGCATCCCATGTGGGTGCCGGTTCAGGTCCCAGGTCCTTTACTTCTGATCTAGTTCCTTGCTAAGGCACCTGGGAAAAGCAGAAGATTTCTCAAGTACTTGGGCCTCTGCCACCTATGTGGGTGTCCTGGATGGAGTTTCACCCTTCTGGTTTTTGTCTGGTCCAACCCTGGCTATTGTGGGCATCTGGGGAGTGAACCAGTGGATGGAAGCTCGCTCACTCGCTTTCTCTCTCTCTCTCTCTGCCTTTCTCTCTCTTTCGCTGTCTCTTACTCTCTCTATATAACTCTGACTTTCAAATAAATAAATGTTAAAAGACAGTTTATAATCTAATGAAAAAGACAGACATGTAAAACCAATAAAAGCAGGAAAGTATTGTAAGGACTACAGTCATTCAAATGAAGGAAAGACGATTTCTATCTAGTTGGAGGAAGAAGTCTTCACAGAAGAGGTGACAAACACTTCAAGTTCTGAAAGATGAGTAGAAAACATTCTCTATATAAATGGCAGAAAAGAAGTTCCGTAGGTCAACAAGGATGTGAATTTAGGGAACTAACAACATATTTGGAGGTGGGGAGAGGAGTGACACAAAAAGTAAGACTGAAAATTAAGAAATTAAATTTTATCTTCTCTTGGAAGCTATGTTTAAGGCGCAATAGTGGAGCTACCGTAGCAGTGCAAGCAGGAACCACGTGCTTTGAGAGAGGGTAGTAAGCAGTGGGTCTGGAACGGAAAGGCTGTGTGTTTCAGGTACAGACTCTCTGACCCTCCTCCCTGCAAAAAAGACTAGAACAAATGCGCTGAAAATCCTTGGCAGCGGTGATCTGTCTTTCAATTTGCAATGTTATGAAGAGCGGATGGCTATTGAGAAAGAGGGCATGAGCATTTTCCTGGTTAAGACAGAAGGCTGTTACCGTATGACAGATTACTTAACTATGATCGTTTATTTCAGCTCCCTGAAGAGACAGGCATATGTTTATAAATGGCAAATGCCTGGCAGATTCAGAGTCGGCATAATTACTTGGTGGTATTTTTTATTATATTCTTATTCTTTCACAAGGTGACATTTTTTCATCTTTATAAATAGAACATTGTATAAAACTTGCAAAACACAGAAGCACAAAAGGAAAAAAATCCATCACAATCCCACAAAATGACTTTTCTGACTATAGCCTTCTAGATAGATATGTAAATTTTTAGTAAAGTCAGAGTGATACTATATATACAACTGTTATCCATTTTATACCAATTAATCCATTTATATATTTATTTTTGTATCATAGTTTTTCACATATCACTGCATCTCAAAGATTTTTAGTGCAGTACATCAGCCCACTGTTTGCATTTATTATGTTACTTAACCTTTCTCTGTTGTTGGACATTTAGGTCATTTCCAAGGTTTCACTGTTACAATGATATATCATAGTTGAAATCTGACAACTTAATTCCTTAAGGTTGTGGTACCTGTCACAAGGCTTTCTTCTCATTTCCAATCCCTGCTGTCATACAGGTAATTCCAACTTCCATGGAAAAGAAGAATCTGGTAGCCTCACAGTTCTTTGACTTTCAGGTCCCCGGGAAGCTATCCCTCTCCCTGCACTCCAGCTTTCCACCCTGGGGCTACACCCTCAACCTTCCATCACCTGTCACTGTTCCACCTTTGACATCTAAAGCTTTCTCTTCTCTCTGATTGCTACCTTTAGCTTCTCACCTCTCTTATTCTCTCAAGGCAGTCTCTTGAGTCCTCTCTCCTAATCCATCCTCGGTTCTGCAATAATCAGCCTAGATCTCATGAGCTAACTATGACCTCAATCAATCTTCTCAATTCCTTTATTCCCAGTATTTTCTCTTGTGTGTGTGTGTATGTACATCTACACTATAAATCCCCCTAACCTTGGGTAATTCCAAATATGTGCCCCATCTGTTCCCATAGTCAGGTTGCTAAGAGTTCCTGGGGAAAAGTGCCACAACCACATAAACCAGAGCTACCAATATAGCTTGGATAGTATCTTTAAATTCAGCTGGGCCCTCTGCTACTTTGTATTCCTTTTTCGTTTGACAGAATCCCTCCCTCTGGCCTTACATACTTCATCGCCTTGACATTCACTACATGTATCTACCCTCTGCCCCTCCCTCCTGCTATGTGCCCTGTACCTTTCTGTTGAAGATCTTCTGATTCTCATAGAAAGGTGCGAGGAGGCCTCTTGATTTCCTGCACTTGACTTTGAAGTATTTTGTGGGCTTCCTCAGTTCCTCTCAGTCTTTGTTCATTTGGACAGTTCATTCTTAGGCTTTATTGCCTGCCATTCTTTAAATGTTGTTGTCTACTAGAGTTTCATCCTGCACCATATACTCTATCTACACCCCCTGGGTAATCTTGATGCTTCCTA
Organism: Lepus europaeus; assembly: GCF_033115175.1. Taxonomy (NCBI): domain Eukaryota; kingdom Metazoa; phylum Chordata; class Mammalia; order Lagomorpha; family Leporidae; genus Lepus; species Lepus europaeus. The sequence continues at coordinate 43,052,554 of NC_084831.1, forward strand.
TGCCTTCAGCTACCATCAACAAGACTGAACTCTTCAAATCTGTAATTCTAGTTTTACTATCTTTCCTGACCTTCAAATTAGTGTATCCCCTTGTAGGGCTACTGTTGTGGCATAGTAGGTTAAGCCTCTGCCTGCAATGCAGGCATACCATATGGATGCCAATTCAAGACCTGGCAGCTCCACTTTCAATCCAGCTCCCTGCTAATGCTTCTGAGAAAGCAGCAGAAGAAAGCTCAAGTGTTTGGGCCCCTGCACCCATGTAGGAGACCAGGAAGAATCTCCTGGCTCCTGGCTTTGGCTTAACTCAGCCCTGGCTGTTGAGGCCATTTGAGGAGCAAATCAATGATTTTCTGTCTCTCTCTGTCTCTCCCTCTCTAACTCTGCCTTTCAAATAAATAACTAAATCTTTTTTTTTTTAAAGTATATCCAGTTGCTTGCTGACCATTTATTTTCATTTGGATGTGTCACCTAGCTTAAACTCAACACATTCTGGAGGCTGACTTTGGTGCAGTGGATCATGGCTTACTCTACTTGAGGAGTGAACCAGTGAATGGAAGATTTCTATCTCTTCCTCTCTCTCTGTAACCCTGACTTTCAAATGTAATAAACCTTTTAAAAAATCAACACATTCAGCATAAACCAGTGTTCCTTTAAATCCACTCCCTTTCATGTGTTTCCAAACTGGAGCTCACCTGACTCTTCCCTTTTCCTAGTGTCTTAACTTTTCTCCTCACTATCCTCTTCCTTTCCATCCACTCTGTTCCTGCTTTTGTCTAGGCTGCATTCTCTCTCTCTCTCTCTCTCTCTCTCTCTTTAAGATTTGTTTATTTATTATTTGAAAGGCAGTTACAGAGAGGCAGAGGCAGAGAGAGAGAGAAAGAGAGAGACAGAGAGAGAGAGAGGTCTTCCATCAGAAGGTTCACTCCCCAGATGGCTGCAACAGCCAGAGCTGCACTGATCTGAAGCCAGGAACCGGGAGCTTCCTCTGGGGTTTCCCATGCAGGTGCAGGGTCCCAAGGACTTGGCCCATCCCCTACTGCTTTCCTAGGCCACAGCAGAGAGCTGGATCAGAAATGGAGCAGCTAGGTCTTGAACTGGCGCCCATATGTGGTACCGGCACTGCGGGTAGCAGCTTTACCCGCAATGCCCAGTGCCAGCCCCCGCATTGTCTCTTATAGACTGATTTTCCTGACTCCAGCAAGGCATCGATCCTCCTTATAGTAGATAGAATTGCCCTTCTAAAACATACACGTCTGACAATGTCACATTCTCTTGTCACAATATGAGATTGTGGACGAACTTATTAAAGAAGTGTGAGTTAATTGCTATCTGAGGAAGAGGAAAGGAGGCAGTAATTAAAAATATGTTATGTCAAATAAATAAATAAAATATTAAGTTGAAAAAAATAAAGTCCCAAATTGGAGAAAGAGAGAGAGAGGGAGAGAGAGAGAACGACAAGGAGCTGAGTTCAAATCAGTTTTACAAACATTCAGTGTGGACTGCTATGTCATAAGTAGTGTTTTTACATTGGGGCTTAGAAGTGAATAAGTCAATGACCTCAAGGAGATTCTATCTAGAGAAAGTAATTTTTCCTTGACTTTCATTTATTGAGAAGAGTGGTTTGAGAGATTTAGCCCCCTAATTTCTATTAGTTCAGCAAAGCCAATTCAAACAAATATAAACTATGAGTTTAAAAGTGTTCCTAGCAAACCAGCTTCCCTTGCTTCCCCTTGTCCTTCTGTTAAGACTGTCGGCAGCTGTGAAGCAGGTTGGTGCTGTGCCACTGCTTCAGTGTCTACTGAGGCTCTGTGCTACGCTTGAGGATGCACAAATGCCCAAGTCCTCTAAGATCCCAGGTCAAGGAAGGGGGGATACAGACACCAAACAAATGTTGCAATAACATGTTCCACATTATTATATGGGAGGCACTGGTGATGGCTCAAGTACTTGGGTCCCTGCCACCCGAGGTGGGAGACCTGGATTGATCTCTGAGGTCCTGGTTTCAGTTAGCCTAGTTCTGGCTACTGTAGACATTTGGAGAGTAAATCAGCAGATGATTTCTCTCTCTCTCTCTCTCTCTCTCTCTCTCTGTGTGTGTGTGTGTGTGTTTGTCTCTCCTTTTCAGATAAATAAAATAAAAAAGGTGTTCCAGACTCTGTTGGAAGGCTTTTCAGGGGTACAAAGGAATGAAGATTCAATTCCACCTGAGGGAGAAGAATGACAGTAAAACCTTGAAAACTCAGGGTATTTGGGATGTGGGTCTGCAGTGGATATTAGAGGGAAGGGGCAAAAGATCAGTTCATTCCTCATTTTTTCCCTAGAACACTTACAAGAACCTAGGTCTCCTAAAATATTTTTTCTGACTTCCCCAAATCCTTTTAGCCACCAAAGCTCTCTAACCAGAGGGGAGGATGGGAAAGAACTAGGACTTGCTGTTCATGGACAAAATAAGCTATATCTTATTTTGCTTTTCCCAAATTTAAGCATGATCTTATGTTTTATCTACATCCAGCAGACAATTTCTTGCAGACTTCTGTTTCCTTAAGAAGGAAATATTCTGGAAAAGCTGTTTTATTTGGTGGCCAACAAATGCCAATAAAACATGACAACAATAATAGCAATAACAAAAAGCAGTTGGTGAGAAGTTTAGGAAAAGAAGGCTGCAAACCATCAACAACAGAATGCAATATGAAGTAATTTGCACCTACACTCCAGGCTGTGGAAAAGTCAGAAATCACTTTCTCTAGAAACAAACAAACAAGCAAAAAAGAAAAAAAAATCGCGTTTCTAAACAGCTGTGTAAGGGAAGGAAGCTTCATATTGAGAAACATAATCCATTTTTGTTCTTCCCTTTTCAATAAAGCCCAAACTTGGCTACTTAAATGATTAGTCAGTTACACAAGTTAGAAACCTTGGTATTATCTCTGACTCCCTTATTCCCTCCCTATTCAGTTGCATTGTTTTAAAATCTTATCTCCAAAATGTTTCTCAGCAAATATCCAGTGCAGTGTCTTTCTCATTCTCCATCCTTGCCATCATTGTCCAAGCTCAGATTCTTTCTTTCCATTGCTTGCTTGGCTTTTAAAAAGTCTCTCTGTCTTCCTGTCTCCAAGAATGATCTTTTTAAAATTACGTCTTTAGTTTCGGATTTATTGCTATTCCATGTGGCAGGATGAATTAGTCCCGATGCCTGTCCTCAATGAGTTTATGATGTTTAGTCGTTAGCATTATCTCTACCTTTTGGCTCTGAGTTCAGTCCTCTCTTTCTGCCATGCTTCAGCTGCCACCTCATTCCAACCAAGGCCAGTCACTGAGGAATGTAGAAGCGACAGCCCATGTGTCTCCGCCATGCTTAATTTTAGCTGATGACCTAAAGCATGCGGTTTGACAGTCTGAGTAGAATGTAGACACAGGGTTATGGAGTTCGACACGGTCTTAGGAGTTAAAAAGTGTTCTTGCTCCTATCTTTCCTGTGTTTTGACATCTGAAGCTACGAAGACTCTGCTGATGCCTGGTGACCCTGATGAAAGCTAAAACTGAGTTAGAAGTTGGTACTGCTGCCTAGGTCATGTAGAAGACACTTATTTACACACGGACAATGCTTGTAGCAGGGGTGAAATGGATCCAGGGTAAAAAGAGCCTGATTCCAATTCTAGTCTTCGGTTTACCAGTTGTGTAACCTCAGGCAAGCCACTCAATAACTGGATTCCAGTGTATCTGTAAAATGGGCTTAATAATAATTCACATCTAGAAGGATTATTGTGGGGATTAAAGGAGTAAATATAGGCGATGTTGCTTAACCTTATCCTTGAAATTTAGTTGGACAGTTTCAACAGAACACATAGTTCTGATCTAACAATAATTAAATACTTTTGTGGGCCAAGCCCTGGGCTAGGTTCTAGCATTATAGAGATGAGTAAGGCCTGGTTCCTGCTTTTTTTTTTTTTTTCTTTAGATTTATCTATTTGCTTGAAAGGCAGAGTTGCAGAGAGAGGGAGAAACAGAGAGAGATCTACCATCTGCTGGTTCACTGCCCAGATGGTCTCAAATAGCTGGGGCTGGGACAGGCTGAAGCCAGGAACCTGGAACTCCATCCAGCCATGTGGCTGCTGGGCACAAGCATTTGGATCTTTTTCTGCTGGTTTCCCAGGTGCATTAACAGAGAGTTGGATTGGAAGTAGAACAGCTGAGACTCGAACCAGCACTCCAATATGGGGTGCCTGCAGTGCAACTGGTTGCTTAATCTGCTGCACCGTAACATCAGTTCCCTCAGTTTCCTTATTTATAAAATGTGGACTCTAATTCAGAGTTATTGTGATGATTAAATGTGATAAGGCATATACTATTTCCGGCACAATCCCTAGTACAGGGAAAATAGCAAATGGTGAAATTTTTCAGAAGAAATATATCCAAAAGGAAAGAGTACCTTTATATCATACTCAGTTGCATACTTTTGTGCCCCTGGTTATCTAGCCATTACTAATCCATCAGGCACTGTTCTAAACCCTTTGTATGAGCTCATTTACTCCTCAAAACAACCTCTGCAGGCAGTTAGTATTATGATCCACATTTCAAAGAGTGAATTTGAGCAGAAGCTGAGGCACAGAGAAGTTAGAAATCTTACTTTTTTTTTTTTTTTTTTGACAGGCAGAGTGGATAGTGAGAGAGAGAGACAGAGAGAAAGGTCTTCCTTTTTGCCGTTGGTTCACCCTCCAATGGCCGCTGCGGCCAGTGCATTGTGCTGATCCGAAGGCAGGAGCCAGGTGCTTCTCCTGGTCTCCCATGTGGGTGCAGGGCCCAAGCACCTGGGCCATCCTCCACTGCCTTCCCGGGCCATAGCAGAGAGCTGGTCTGGAAGAGGGGCAACCGGGATAGAATCCGGCGCCCCAACCAGGACTAGAACCCGCAAGGCGGAGGAATAGCCTGTTAAGCCACGGCGCTGGCCAGAAATCTTACTTAAGGCTACAAAGCTACTACGTGATGGCCCTGGGGATTCAAACCCAGGTACAATCACAACTGGGACGTGTTCTGAGAAATGCACTATTAGGCAGTTTCACTGTTTTGTGAACCTCAGAGAGTATACTTACACAAACTAGAAGGTCTAGCTACTTAGCTACTATATAACTAAGCTAGATGTGAGCCTAACTTAAAATTCTGTGTTTTTTTTGTTTTTTTTGTTTTTTTGTTTTTTTTTTACTTTTCAAACTTATTAAAAACTAAGACACAAACACACACGTTAGCCTAGGACTACACAGAGTCATGATCATTAATGTCACTGTACTCTGCCTCCACATCTTGTCCCATTGGAAAGTCTTCAGGGGCAATCAGACACTTGGGCAGAATATATCCTGAAGAATCTGACCGAGGCTGTTTTATGGTTAACTTTTTTTTTTTTTTAAATAAGATGTAGTACTCTCTAAAATAATAAAAAGATTATAATAGTAAATACATAAACCAGTAATATAGTAATTTATTATTACAATCAAGTATCAAGTACTATACATAATTGTATGTGCTATACTTTCATATGACTGACAGTGTACTAGGTTTACCCTAGCATCACCCCAAAGACCTGATTATGCATTACAATAAAATTACAATGCCTACAATGTCACTAGGCAATAGCAAGTTTTCAGCTCTGTCATAATCTTACAGGACCATCATATGCATATTGCATGACTCTGCTATGGCACCAGAGTCCACATTCTTTTTTTTTTTTTTTTCAAGATTTATTTAGTTATTTGAAAGGCAGGGTTACAGAGAAACAGAGAGAGAGAGAGAGAGAGAGAGAACTTCCATGCACTGGTTCACTCCCCAAATGACCACAATGACCAGAGCTGGGCCAATCCAAAAACCAGGAGCCAGGGTCTTCTTCCATGTCTCCCTCATGGGTGTAGGAGCCCAAGTACTTGGGCCATCTTCCACTGCTTTCCCGGGCCATAGTAGAGAGCTGGATCAGAAGTGGAGCAGCCAGGACTCAACCAGAGCCCAGGCACTCATATGGAATTCTGGCACTGCAGGCAGTGGCTTTACCCACTATGCCATAGCACCAGCCCCAGAATCCACATTCTTAACTACTAAGCTTTGAGCCTCCACTTAACTAGAATCAGGCAAAAACTCATTCATTTCTCCTCCACTTAACTACCCACGAACTGGTATCTGAACTCATACTCTCAGCTCCCTTTCTTGTTACTATGGGTGAAGTATCTCTGCTTTTATCAAAGGTTAGCTCTTTTACCTGGGCTTAGGGAGTCTCAGCCCAATGGAGGGCTTCACTGTTGCTAGTCTCTCCTGTTTCCAGTATGTCACCAGTTTTTCCCTCTCCTGAAAATCAGCAAAATAACATTCGCTACTTCCTTCAGTCAAAGGGAAAAAAAAAAAAAAAAAAAAAAAAGACCTCCTGGACCTCACTTCCACTTTTAGTTAATGCCTCCATTCACCAGCTTGCGTTTTAGCTCTTTCCCCTTGATATTTGCATGATTGGCACTTTCTCATCCTCCACATCTCAGTTTCAGCTTAAACACCACTTTCTGAGAAGCCTGCACTGACCATTCGCCCTGGCTTTCTATTCTATTGGGTTGGTCACCTTAGTAAACCCTCTGCAAAGGGTTTATCAGTATTGCATACTTTTCTTGCTTACTTGTTTAATGTTTTTTGCTTTCATCATAGAATGTAAGCTCTTAAATTGCAATGTACCTATCTGGCTTGTTCACTGCTGTATTCCCAGGGTCTTGTACTATGAACGTCTGGCTACTGTAGGTGGCTAATAAATACTGAAACTGCCCTTTAGGAGGTAAGTGACTTTGTCACCTACATTCTCCCCAGCTCACTGTGCCACTCGCACGACCTCCTTGCTGCTCCTCCTTACTGCCGACTCACTCACTCCTCATCCTTGCTATTCCTTCCCCTGGGAAGGCTTTTTCCAGTCTCCTTCTTTCACTTTTTCCTGGTCTTTGCTCAAAAATTACTTTCTCTTGGAGAAACTTTTTCTTTTCTTTCTCTCTTTCTTTTTCTTCTTCATACAAAGTGTTGAACTCTTTACCTAGAATAAAGTGAATCTTCTGTGTATTAAAAAGTTAAATGAAAATAGATCTTAGTAAAAAAAGAGACTGGGAAGAGGAGAGGGAAGAAGAAGAGGGGTGGGAGTGTGGGTGGGAGGGCTGGTACGGTGGGAAGAATTACTATGTTCCTAAAGCTGTATTTATGAAATGCATGAAAAAAAAAAAAAAAACAACCACCACCACCAACACAAAAGTTAATTTATTCAGGTTTTCCTAGTTTAGGCATTTAAAATAGCAGCCTTAACTCTTTCTCTCTCTCCTTGCTTAATTTTTCTCCATAGCACATACCATTTTTCAGCATATAACTTACTATGCCCTTGCCTGTTACCCATCAAGAAGGCTCCGCTGTACCCCAAAGCCTAGAAGAGTGCTTAGCATACAGCAAATATTTGTTAAACGACTGAATTCGTGGGATTAATGCACAAATGAATATCAGATGTGAAGTCTTTTCAGCATTGCTTATAAAATTATTTATGTGCCTGCATTTTCGTATCCCTGACATGTTGTCCTACACACAATAGGCACCAAAAGGCTGGGGGTTCGAAGGCGATCGCAGGGGGCGTGGCTCGACGAATCCACACGGAGAGGCCGCTGCAGACTCCGCCCCTGTCCCGCCCCAGCCCTGGAGGCCCCGCCCCCCGCATGCTGAAAGCCATATAGGCGAGTGACGTCAGGCCGTTTGTTGTCATTGGCGGCTCCCAAGATGGCGTCCATCGTGGAAGGGCCGCTGAGCAAATGGACTAACGTGATGAAGGGCTGGCAGTACCGTTGGTTCGTGCTGGACTACAACGCTGGACTGCTTTCCTACTACACGGTGAGTCCTCGGGTAAAGCTCCGAGCGCCTCCGGCCCGCGCTGCCGGGGTGGAGGCGGGGCCCGGGGTCTCGGATGGCCGGGCTGAGGTGGCTAGGCTGGGGGTGCCGCCGTACCGGAGGGTCCCTCGCCGGGGAGGGCTTTGCGTCCCAGACAGCCAATGAGGGTGAAGGAGATGCGGGCACTGACTGGCTGTCTGATTTATGGGGTGGGGGTGAGCCGTTATTTTGGGGGGTCAGGTGTTAGGCTGTGGTGGGGTCCGGCGCAGTTGTGAGTAGAAAGGGCGGTCGTGGTCCTGGCTGAAAGGTTCCGGTCGTGCGGGCTGTTCTGTGTCCTCGCGTTGTCATGGACTTTACACTGTCCCCTCAGGCTCCGTGAACGGCCGCACCCCTTAGCTTCTCTCCAGGGAGTGAAGAGCTCCTGTTTCCTCAGAGCAGTGGCCAGACGGGACTGGCCAGGTCTAAAGGTCATGCTCGACCCACACCAGGGGATCCGAAATCCTTCCTCTCTGTCCAGGTTGAGTGTCTGCTGCAAGGGACACACCCCTGTACCGAGGGGGAGGCGAGCGTAACCGACTGCCTAACTTTTGAGAGCAGAGCATGTCCTACACCCGAGTCTCTTGTTAGCCCAGGGAGAGAAAAGGGGCAGTGCGGTGGCCCCTGGGAGTTACATTCTGGGGTGGTCTGGGTTCAGGCTTCATGTCGTTAACACGAGTCAGTGGCCATGGGCAAGTGGCTGAATGACTGCGAATCTTGTCTGACTGTCCCCTCTGGCTCCGCTGCATTAGAAATGGAATGTGGGTGGAATTAGACAGCAATTACTTCCAAAGGTACTTCTTTGAATGGTGTGTAGTTAAGAATAGTCAATAAGAGGGAAAAAGCCACTTAAAAGAACAAAATAGAATGTTTTGAGAGCTTTAGGAGATAATAGAAGGCAAAAGAAAAACGTGATTATGGAAGAAGGGTTAATGTTGATGAAATGAGGACACATACTTATTCGCTCATTTAAAAAATGTTGAGCTCCTGCTATGTGCGTTTCCATGCCAGCAGGAATCAACAGGAATGAAGACATTCACTGTTCTCTGCTCTTGAGTTTTTATTCCATTCTAGTGGTCTCTTCCTTTTACTCTCAGTAACTCTGCAAGGTGTTCATTATCCCTATTTAATATTCCCATTTCACAGTTTTGGAATCTGAGGCTGCAGGTTTTTAAATAATTTACCCAAAATCACATAGCAGGAGTAAATAGTGGAATCAGGATGCTGAATTCTTGGCTTTCTTTTTCCACTACACTTCACTTCCACTAGGCAGAGGAGAAAAGTGCAAGCTCTGAATTACAAAAGGCAAGCTTGCAAAAGGAAAAGTATTACTTTTGCTGTGCTTCAACCATCCACTTCCTTTCTCTACATAATTTTTAAAGGGAAAAAGTCCAAACATTAATGAATCTTAAACACATTGTTCAAGATTATCTTTAGGTAGGCACGAAAGAGGCAACTGAACATTATGTTCCAAAAAGCCTGGCATTATGAAATCCCATGATTCAGAGAAATGAAGAGTAATAATGGGTTTCAGATGATGTGATAATCAGAAAATCCTATGGAATCTATTCAAGGTAGAGTAATCTCAGTGAGTGGCACCATAGAATTAAGTGACTCTGCAAATGCAAAATTTGTTTGGGTCTCAATCAAGGGCCACTAGAGGCCCTAATCTGGGGTTCTTGGGAGCTCCTGGCCCAGACAGAATTTTCTTTTTTCCTGTTCTTCCTTAAGTGTATCCTTTTTCTGCCTCCTTACGCTTTTAGTTTTTGAATACTTGGACAAATATCTCCTGCCTTATTGGCTACGTACAGGTTTTTATTACCCTTCTTTTTTTTCTTCTTTAATACTTAAACCTCTTTCTGATCTTCAACATTATGATTCGGAAATCACTAATGGCTGTTTAGAAGTCCCCCCCACCCCACCCACCCCAATACTTTGGTGTTAAACTATTTTCTTGCAGAGAAGCAACAGAGAAATTCTGTACTGTTTTGTGAAAATAAAGTGATACCCAATCCCAAATTATAGGAAGTTTAGTAAATGGTGGGGGGGGGGGGGGGAGCTAGGTATTCACTTCAAGGGAAGATAGAAGACACATTGAATGTTGGTAATGAACTCTGTATACTTGAACATCTTTAGTACATCAGGGTTCTGAAGGATTTGAGGATACATATTGGTGATTTGAATGTGGCTGATAGCTTGGAACTACATATATGAAGACTTAGTTGTACAGTCACTTAAGCAGGGCAGTAAATAGCAAGTCATTTTATTCTTTGTGTCTAAAATGATGTGGGCTAAAGGCTGGCCCTGTGGTTATAGGTCTTTTTGAGGGTAGCCATGAAAACCCAGATTGGCCTTGCTTTAGAGTTGGCCTATACTGAGAATGGATGTTGAGATAATCTCAAAATTAGATTAGGCTTGGTGGGATTACTGTAAACTGAATAGATTCACCCAAGCTTCACCTCAGCTTGGATCTTCACCAAACTTGACCTCTGGGAATAGAATGATTGTTGTACTGTATTCTTTTGTTTCATAATTTTCATAATCTGTGAATCTTTAGTTTTTGAAAAAGAGTTTCTGATGACCACTTTGAGGAAAGTAGATTAGGCTCAATCGCTTAATTATTAGAAATGTAATATACTGTAATTCACTTAGCAAGCATTTGTTAGGGCCCACTTTGTAATAGGCATTACATTGTTTATGCTAGGAGTACAACCCTGAACAAGAGCAAATTCCTCCATGTAGAAACTTGTAATGTAGCAGGGAAGACACTGAAACTTAATATTTTAAAAATATCACAAATCCCACAATAGAAATAAGAATAGAGTGCTGTGGAAACACTACCTGAGGCTTACAGGATAAAGGTAGAAGAGAAGAAGGGCATTTCAGGCCGTGTGAAAGGACATGCACTAACTACCTGTGTGTCAGGGGTACTGAGAGTTTCTGAGCAGCTCTGGTATAAAGGTGTATGTGGGAGATAATAGGAGATTGAGTCCAGAAGACAGTTGGAGTCATAAATCAGGCCTGGGGATATATTTTTTTTTTAAAGATTCATTTATTTATTTGAAAAACAGAGAGGGGGAGAGGCAGAGAGACAGAAAGCTCCATTGATCTTCCATCTGCTGGTTCACTTCCCAAATGGCCATAATGGCCAGGGCTGGGCCAGGCCAAAGCCAGGAACTTTACCTGGTCTCCCATTTGAGTGCAGGGACCCAAGCTCTTGGGCCATCTTTTGCTGCTCTCTTAGGTACATTAGCAGGTAGCAGGATTAGAAGTGGAGCAGTTGGGACTTGAACTGGCACCCATATGGGATGCCGGCACTGCAGACTTTGGCTTAACCCACTGTGCCACAGCGCCAGCCCCCTGGGGATAAAGATCTATTGGATTACAGCACAGAATTTCTTAGTTGACTTTTTAAAAATTAGTTGAGATGCCTAGGAAGGGCTAAGGCTATAAATTTGGGGACATTATGTGAGCAACCAACTGTGCATGTGAAACATGATCATCAAGGAAGATGAGGAAGGATGGAAAAATAAGGATGTATAGATACAGAAGAGGTTAGAAGATTAGAAGAGGTTAGTGGAGTTTGTGCCCTTTCTTAATTTATCCACTTTTTAAAAGATTTATTTATTTATTTGGATGAGTTACAGAGAAAGAAGGAGAGAATGAGAGAGAAAGAGAGAGAGATCTTCCATCTGCTGGTTAACTCGCTAAGTGGCCAGGGCTGAAGCCAGGAGTTTCATCTGGGTTTCCCACATGGGTGCAGGGGTCCAAACACTTGGGCCATCTTTTACTGCTTTTCCCGGGCCATTAGCAGGGAGCTGATTTGGAAGAGGAGCACCTGGTATACAAACCAGTGCCCATATGGGATGCCGGCATTGCAGGCACCGGCTTTACTGCTTCTCCCCAATGCCAGCCCCTAGCCAGTATTTATTGAGTGCCTACTGTGTGCAAGGCATTTAGCTAGGAATTGGAGTTAAAATGGCAAATAAGATGAAAGTCATCCATGCTGTCATGATACCTAGCATCTGCTGAGGGGGTGGGGTATAGCAAGTAGGAGCTGTGATGGGGAAAGCACTGGGTGTTTAGGAGGGTAGGGGCTCATGGGTGATTTACATGACACAGTCTTGGAGGATTAGGAAAGGTTTTCTACAAGAACCAGATTTGCTGTGTGACCTGAGTGGGTACAGAGTAGCATGGGAGCAGAGGGGCAAGTGCTTGAGACAAAGGGAAAAGGCATTTTTTGTTTATTTGTTTTGTTTTCAGGAAACAGGAGTAAGAAGCTTGTCAATCCTGCAGCTGTAGACTGTGAAAGAGGTGGTAGTGAAAGATGAGCTGGAGAACTGAGCAGGGAGCAGAAAATAAAAGGCTTTTTGGCAAACCTTGATAAGAAGGAATTTGAACTTTATATCCCTAAGGGCAGTGACGAGCTGTTTCAGGATTGTTGGCATTTTTTATCATGGAGATGTTTATAAAAGTAAAGAGGGTAGAAAAATGAATTCCTATAATCCAGCTTGTGTAACTATCAATATATGGCCAGTCTTGTTTTATTATACTCTCATTTTCATTTTTTTCTCCTCCACTGGATTATCTTTTTTTTTTTTTTTTTTTTTTAAGTTTTTGACAGGCAGAGTGGACAGTGAGAGAGAGAGAGACAGAGAGAAAGGTCTTCCTTTTTGCCGTTGGTTCACCCTCCAATGGCCGCCGCGGCTGGCGCTGCGACCTGCGCATCGCGCTGATCCGATGGCAGGAGTCAGGTGCTTCTCCTGGTCTCCCATGGGGTGCAGGGCCCAAGGACTTGGGCCATCCTCCACTGCACTCCCTGGCCACGCAGAGAGCTGGCCTGGAAGAGGAGCAACCGGGACAGAATCCGGTGCGCCGGCGCCGCAAGGCGGAGGATTAGCCTAGTGAGCCGCGGCGCCGGCCTCCACTGGATTATCTTAAAGTAGGTACTGTATTACTATAGTTCATTTGTGAATATTTCATATGTATCACTAAAAGCTAAGAGCTCTTTAAAAGATGTTATCAAAATACCATTATTACAGCTAGATATTAATAATAATTTAATAATACCAAATACCCAGGCTATTCCATTTCTTTGATTATCTCAAACATTTCTTGCCATTTGGTTTGTCAGTATTCCAAACGAGATCTACAGATAAAATTTTTGAGTCCCTATTAATCTATAGATCTCCCATCTTTGTCTCCCTCTTTGTCTTTTTGTTTGAAAACCAGGTCAAAATTACTCTGTAGATTTTCTACATTCTGAATTTTGTTAGAGACATTCTTTTGGTATGTCTTTTTGGCATGTTTAAACATGGGAATTGAAAGCAAGGTTTATGTTAAAAATGAGTGTATAGTCGGGATTTAAGGAGTGCACTAAAGATTTAGAACAATGGTTTGGGAGCTACCTAAAAGTAAACAGGGCCGGTGCCGTGGCACACTAGGCTAATCCTCCACCTGTGGCGCCGGCACACTGGGTTCTAGTCCCGGTCAGGGCACCGGATTCTGTCCCGGTTGCCCCTCTTCCAGGCCAGCTCTCTGCTGTGGCCAGGGAGTGCAGTGGAGGATGGCCCAAGTGCTTGGGCCCTGCACCCCATGGGAGACCAGGAGAAGCACCTGGCTCCTGCCATCGGATCAGCCAGCCGCGGCGGCCGTTGGAGGGTGAACCAACGGCAAAAGGAAGACCTTTCTCTCTGTCTCTCTCTTACTGTCCACTCTGCCTGTCAAAAAATTAAAAAAAAAAAAAAGGTAAACAGATTGTATGAGGAACTAGTTGAAATTACAAAATATGATTTGTTTAGTCATCACCCATAAGTTTGTAACCTTCCTTCTTGATTTGAATTGTTGTTTGCTTTTTTTTTTTTTTTTTTTTATGACATTTTCAAGAGAAGATTAGTGAATTAGTTACCTGGGCCATTCAAGAGGGAGATACCATATATTCTTTGCTGTTACACAGTGACTGGAAGAGACTCATAATGACTTTGCATTTTAAAACCACTGCTAGTCAAAACACATTTAGATGTTATTTGGCAGTGCTTAGCAGTATCTAGAAGAAAAAAAAAACTTACTCTCTAATTTTTATATTTTAGGTTTTTAAAGAGCTTGTGTATTTTTTCTCTTGTACCTATGTAAAAGAGATATCTCAGATTCTCCCATAAAGATATCAGCACCATTCTTATCAAATATTTAAATGTTAGCTTATACTTTCCTAAGTAAACTATTCTTAATTGTATCAGATGTGATTTTCATTAAGCTTGTGTTTGGGTATCTCTTATTTGAAGTGCTTGGACTAGAAGTGTTTCAGATTTTGAATTTTTTCAGATTTTGTAATATGTACATTATGTAATGAAGCATTTTGGAGATGGGACTCAAGTCTAAGCACAAAATTTATTTTTATTCATATATACTGTATATACATAGCCCGAGCATAGTTTATACGATATTTCTTTTTTTTTTTTTTTAAAGATTTATTTATTTGAGAAAGAGAGAAAGATAGAGAGAGAATCTTCCATCAGCTGGTTTACTCCCCAAATGGCTGCAACAGCCAGGGCTGGGCCAGGCCGAAGCCAGGAGCCAGGAGCCAGGAGCTTCTTCCAGGCCTCCCTCAAGGATGCAGGAGCCCAAGAACTTGGACTATACTGCTTTCCCAGGCCATTAACAGAGAGCTGGATCAGAAGTGGAGCAGCAGGGACTAGAACTAGCACCCATATGGGATGCTGGCACTGTAGACAGAGGCTTAACCTTCTATGCCACGGTGCTGGTCCTTACAGTATTTGTAATGCACCTGTATTTTTACCACAACCCATTGCATGAGGTCAGGTGTAGAATTTTCTTCTGGTGTCATATTGGCACTGAAAAATTTTCAGTTTGGGAATATTTCAGATTTCAGAATTTTGGATTAAGAATGCTAAACCTGTAGTTCAAGTCTAATAAAGTAGACTTTAAGTTGTAAAAGGAACAAAGAAAATGTGTATTTAACTTTAAAGGCCTTGAAAAGAAAACAAAGAAGATCTCCTAAGATGGTAAGTGGTATTGTGGGAGGAAGTGTGTAGAAATTTTCTATCTTTTGCTTTACTTGAATACTCTAGTCAGTGTTAATTTTTCCCTTTTCAAAACTCTTGAGCCTTTCTCATAATATTCTTTTGGGCATTTAATCATTTTATATCTGTTATAATTATAACTAACCATATCTGTAGTACATTCTTTATCTGTACTGCAAGTTTGTAAACCCCTTGATGGCAGTGTGTTCTGAACATTGGAATCTTCAAGCCCTACAGTGTAACACTTTATTCTGTAGCAAGTGGTATGTCTAGGGTCCTTCAAAGTAGGGTTAGAGGTGAGATGCAGAAGTGTGATTGGAATTTTTGTTCACACAATCTTGTAAGTTTTGCAGAATATACTAATAGCAAAATTTGTTTTTTGTGGTTTCTGTAAAACCTGATTAAGTCTATATTATCAGTAGTAGCTTTTGTTTAACCATCCAGAGTCAGATAGAACTGTGTGGGCTGGACCAGCTTTGTGGGGTAGTAGGTTAAGCCACTGCCTGCTATGCCGATGCTGGCAGCCTATATGGGTGCTGGTTCCTGTCTCAGCTGCTCCATTTCCAAACCAGCTCTCTGCAAATGTACCTAGGAAAACAGCAGGAGATGGCCAAGTACTTGGGCCCCTGCTACCAATATGGGAGACCTGGAAGAAGCTCCTGGCTCCTGGCTTCAGCCTGGCCCAACCCTAGCTTTTGCAGCCGTTTGGGAAGTGAGCCAGTGGATGGAAGATCTCTCACTCTTGCACTCACTTTTTGTAACTCTGCCTTCCAAATAAATAAAAAAATCTTAAAACAAAGCTGTATAGGGTCTTATCTTCTATGTTATTCCAGATAGGCAGGCAGTTGTTGCTTCTCTTGCAAGCAGTTTTGTTGATGGTAATAATCTAGAAAGATAGAAAGTAGAAGTGTCCTTATATAAGCCACTCCCTGTGAAGCAGTTGTGATGGGGTTAGATTTTCAAATAGTTAGATAATTCCAACCAAAGCACAAGGGATTTCAATTAAGGATTGAATTCATTTTACTATTTATATAGAAAAACAAATATCTGGCCTAATTGTTTTTCTTCTCTCATTTTATTGTAAAGGATTATCTTCTTAGACTACTTTGGACTTTCTTTAAGAAAGGAAATTTTGCAGACATTAAGTTTACATGGTAGGTGGAATCATACAAATGGAATCATGCAAGGAAAGTGTTTTGAGGTATTCATATTTTTCCCACTTACATGAAAATGTTAAGATTGTTATTATTTCTGTTTCCTGGAATTTTGTTCATGTTAAGTCACTGTGCCAAGATTGTCCACTTCTCTGATTTCTTGCAGCCTTATTGTGGTGCCCCTGGGTGAATGTTTATTTTGTTGCTCTGGTAGTTATCTCTAAACTCTCTCAACTCTCCTCTTTTCCATCTCACTAGTAAGAGCTTTTCATTAGTAAGAGCTTTCTCACTAATAAGGGCTTTCCAACAGTGACAGAGGCAGTCTGTTTGGTGAGAATGCTTTCAATTCTTATATCCCCAGATATTTTATTATACTTACTCTCCTCTTTATTTTGCCTGTAACCTTCCTCATCACAGTGGAAGAGGTCATCCTTCTGTGCTTTGGATTCTGTTTGCTCATATATTTTTCAAGGAACTCAGTCTATAGATTTTTTTTTTTTTTTTGCTTTATCTCCTCTCTCATGTACTTTCAACTTCTTCTCTATGGACTTTTCTTTAACAATATTACAGTTATGCACTGGGTGTTACAGGGCAATAGTTAAGATGCTGCTCACTCAGATCATGTGCCTCCTCTGTTGGACCATCTGGAGTGCTCGGGTTCAAGTCTTGGTTTTAGATCCAGTTTCTTGCTAATGCACATCCTGGGAGACTGCAGGTGATGGCTCAGGGGGTGGGTCTCTGCCACCCACGTGGGAGACTCGAATGGAGTTCCTGGCTCCTGGCTTTGGCTATGCCCTGTTGTCGCAGGAATTTGGGGAGTGAACCAACAATGGAAGATCTTTCTTTCTCTGTTGCTTTACCTTTCAAATAAAATAAGTAAATAAGAAAACTTTGTGAACAAAGCTCTATCTTTTAAAAATTTATTATTATTAAGTAATGCAATAAACATCTTAGTTGCAATAATTTATTCAGAATTTTTTAGGTTGCCTGTTGCTTTCCATTCATACATATAATCTTTACGTGTCGTATGAACATCTTTTAATTCCACTTTCTGTGAACTTTTGGTAGTATTCTTGTATCTAGGAATGGAATTGCTAAGTCATATGCTACCTTTTTGTTTAACAATTTTTAAATCTTTTTAAAAAGATCTTGTCTTTTTTTTTTTTTTTTTTCATTTTATTTCAAAGGCAGAGAGAGGGAGAGAGACAGAGAGACAGATGGTGATCCTGTGATTTACTCCCTGAAGGCCTACATCAGCTGGGGTTGCACCAGGCCAAAGCCAGAAGCCCAAAACTCACTCTGGGTTTCTCATGTGGGTGGCAGGGACCCCAAATACTTTAACCATAATCTGCTGCCTACCAGTGTGCATTGGCTGGATTGAAAGCAGAGTAGCTGGGACTTTCCCAGGCACTACCATATGGGATGCTGGCATTCCAAGCAATGACTTAACTGTGGTGACAAACACCTGCCCCGATTTAACATTTTGAGGAAAAACTACACTGTCTCCCAAATGCCTGTACTATTTTACATTTCTACCAGCAGTATAAGGTTTCTAGTTTCTTTGTATCCATGCCAACACTTGTTATTATCTGTCATTTGATTATAGCCATCCTGGTGGGAAGTAGTATCTTTTTGTGATTTTAACCACATGGTTATTGATGTTAAATATTATTTTGTGTGCTTACTGGCCATTTGCATATTGGCGTATCTTTCTTTGGAGAAACATCCATTTGTAGCCATTGACCAATTTTTAATTGTTTATTTACAAAAGGTATCTTCTAGATACAAGTCCTATATTAGATGCATGATTTGCAAGCATTTTCTCCCCTTCTGTGGGTTGTCTTTTCTTGGTGGTTTTCTTTGAACCACAAAACTGTTTAATTTTAGAGTGGGCATTGATAAAGACGGACACTACTAGGTGTGGCTGCATCCCAAATAAGAGTGCCTGGGTTTGAGTCTTGGCTTTGCTTCCAGTTCTGGCATCCTGCTAATGCACACTCTGGGAGGCAGCAAGTGATGGCTTAAGTAGTTGAGTTTTTGCTATGCAGATTAAATTCCCTGCTCCTGGCTTTGGGCTGGCCCCAAAGTCATTAAGCTATGGTGTACATTTGGGAAGTTAACTAGCAGATGGGATATCTCTGTCTTTGTCTCTCTGTTTTTCAATTATATAAAATCAATAAATAAAAAGTTAAAAGTAGATTTAATTTTGATACTGTCCAATTTATTATTTTGTTGCTTGTGCTTTTGGTGTCATGTCTAAGAAATCATTGCTTAGTCAAAAGTCACAAAATTTTATACCCATGCTTTATTCTGTAGTTATAGTTTTAGTGCTAATGTTCAGGTCTTTGATTCTTTTTTTTTAATATGTGATGTTAGGATCCAGCTTTATTATTTTGTATGTGGATTATCCAGTTTCCCATACCATTTGTTGAGAAGACATTCTTTCTCCATTGAATTGTCTTGGCATCCTAGTCCATTTTGTTGTTGTTGTTGTTGTTGCTATAACAAAATACCTGAGGCTGGGTAAATTATAAAGAAACAAAGTTTATTTAGCTCACAGTTCCAGAACTCAAAGTGCATGATACTGGCATCTTGAGGCTTCTGCTGAGGGCCTCATGGTGGTTGGTATCATATGGCATGAGCATGGGTAACAGTGGCAAATGGCACTTATGGAAGAGACTGAACATGTGGGGTGGCTTCACTTTATAACAACCCCTATTTCATTGTAACTAACCTACACCCTCAACACAGGCATTAATTCCTTCCCAGGTTGGTGCTCCCAAAACCTAATTACCTCCCACTTAAAGGTCTTTCACCTCTCATGTCCTTACATTGGGGATCAAGCTTCCAGCACTGAACCTTTGGGGGACAAGCCATATCCCAAACTACAGCAGTATCCTTGTTGAAAATCAATTGACCATAATGTGATGGTTTATTTTTGGACTCTTAAATCAATTTTATTTGTATGTCTGTTCTTATGCCAGTACTATACTGTCTCAATTAGTGAAATTATTATTACTTTGTAGTACATTTTGAAATCAGGAAATATGAATGCTTCAACTTGTTCTCTTTAAAGATTGTTTTAGTTATTCTGGGTTCTTTGAATTTCTATGAGTTTTTAAAAACTTTAATTTATTTGAAAGACAGGGAAGAAAGGAAGGAAAGAGAGAAAGAGAGACAGAAAGAGAGAGAGAGTGGGGAAAGGGAGAGAGAGAGCAAGTTTCCTTACACGGATTTACTCCCCAAATGCCTATAACAGCCAGGGCTAGGCCATGTCAAAGCCAGAAATCCAGAACTCAATCTACTTCTTCCATATGGGTGGCAGAGACCCAGATACATGAGCCATCACCTGCTGTATCCTACTGTGTGCATCAGCAGAGCCAGGACTTGAACCCAGACACTCTACTATATATTTGCATGTCCAAAGCAACATCTTAACCGCTGTGCCAAATGCCTGCCATCTCATGTAAATTTTACCTGCTGACTTTTTTTTCTTTTAAAGATTTATTTATTTATTTGAAAGGCAGAGTTACAGAGAAGGGGAGGCAGATTGAGAGAGATAGAGAGGTCTTCCATTAAATCAACACATCCCTCCTAACTGAAAAATATCTCTCTAATTCTGTCTCTGAAAACACCATCCTAACCCCTCGTCCTAGCAAAGGTCTCCAGTGGTAGCTTTGTTGCTAAACCTACTGAATGTCTTTCCATTCTTCGAGCTATTTCTATAGCATTAGGTGACATGGATTCTTTCTTTATTTTATTTTTAACAGGCAGAGTGGACAGTGAGAGAGAGAGACAGAGAGAAAGGTCTTCCTTTTTGCCGTTGGTTCACCCTCCAATGGCCGCCGCGGCCAGCGCACCGCGCTGATCCGATGGCAGGAGCCAGGTGTTTATCCTGGTCTCCCATGCGGGTGCAGGGCCCAAGCACTTGGGCCATCCTCCACTGCACTCCCTTGGCCACAGCAGAGAGCTGGCCTGGAAGAGGGGCAACTGGGACAGAATCCGGTGCCCCGACCGGGACTAGAACCCGGTGTGCTGGCGCCGCAAGGCAGAGGATTAGCCTGTTGAGCCACGGCGCCGGCCGATTCTTTCTTCTAAAGCTTTAAAATAGTAGTTTTACTGTTCTTAAAGGGATGAGGACCAATTCTTTTTTTTTTTTTTTTTTTGAGATTTTATTTATTTATGAGGTAGAGTTACAGACAGAGAGAGGGAGAGACAGAGAGAAAGGTCTTCCGTTCATGGTTCACTCCCCAAATGGCCACAATAGCCAGAGCTGCGCTGATCCGAAGCCAGGAGCCAGGAGCTTCTTCCAGGTCTCCCATGCAGATGCAGGGGCCCAAGGACTTGGGCCATCTTCCACTGCTTTCCCAGACCGTAGCAGAGAGCTGGATCAGAAGTGGAGTAGCCGGGACTTGAACTGGTTTCCAAATGGGATGCTGGCACTGCAGGCAGTGGCTTTACCTGTTATGCCCCAGCACCGGCCCCCTAACCTACTCTGAATTAAAAACAAAAAGCATAGTGGTGTGCTGCTTGGGACACCTGCATCCCGTGTTAGAGTGTCAGTTTGGGTCCCAGCACTACTACTACTACTACTTTTTGTTTTAAGATTTATTTATTTATTTGAAAGGCAGAGTTACAGAGAGGCAGAGGCAGAGAGAGAGGTCTTCCATCCGTTGGTTCTCTCCCTAAATGGTTGCAATGACTGGAGCAGGGTATCTGAAGTCAGAAGCCAGGAGCTTCTTCCAGGTCTCCCATGTGGGTACAGGGGCCCAAGGACTTGGGCCATCTTCCACTGCTTTCCCAGGCCATAGCAGAGAGCTGGATTGGAAGTGGAGCAGCTGGGATTCCAACGGTCTCCCATATGGGATGCTGGCACTGCAGGCGGCGGCCTCACCTGCTATGTCACAACACTGGCCCCTACTACTACTACTACTACTTTTAAAAAAAAATTTTTTTTAATTTCTTTAAAGGGCAGAGTTACAGAGAGGAAGAGGGAGATATTCCATCCACTGGTTCACTCCCCAAATGGCTGCAATGGCCAGGGCTGGGCCAGGCTGAAGCTAGGAGCCTGGAGTTTTAACCAGATCTTGGGTCATCCTCCCCTGCTTTCCCAGGTGCATCAGCAGGGAGCTGGATCAGAAGTAGAACAGCTGAGATTTGAACTGGCGCCCATATGGGATGTGGTCATTGCAGGCAGCGGTTTGACTCCTTACGCCACAATGCCAGCCCCCTCTTCTTCCTCTTCCTCTTCTGGCTCCTCTCCCTCCTCCTCTCTTTCCCTCCTGTTCCCCCCTCTCTCCTTTTTCTTCCTCCTTAGATTTATTTATTTATTTGAACTGCAGAGTTACAGAGAGAAATAGACAGACAGAGATCTTTCTTCCTGTGGTTCACTTCCCAGATGGCTGCATCTGGCTGTGCTGGGCCAGGCTGAAGCCAGGAGTCAGGAGCTTCATCCAGGCCTCCCACATGGGTGGAGTGGCCCAAGGACTTGGGCCATCTTCTACTGCTTTCCCAAGAGTATTAGCAGAGAGCTGAATCAGAGGTGGAACTGCCAGGACTTGAACTGTCACCCAATGGAATGCCAGCATGCATTGTTTTTACCCACTGGGCCACAGCACTATTCCAAGTCCTAGCACTTCTTTTTCTGATCCAACTAGCTGCCAATGTACTTTGGAAGGCAGCAGATGATAACCAAAGTACCTGGGCCCCTGCCACTACTTGGAGACTTCTGTCTCTTCTTGTCTCTCTGTCCCTCTGACTTTTAAAGAAACAACTCTTTTTTTTTTAACATTATAAATTTTTTAAACTTTTATTTAATAAATATAAATTTCCAAAGTACAGCTTTTGGATTACAGTGACTTTTTTCCCCCCCCATAACTTCCCTCCTACCTGCAACCCTCCCGTTTCCTGCTCCCTCTCCCATTCCATTCACATCAAGATTAATTTTCAATTATCTTTATATACAGAAGATCAATTTAGTATATATTAAGTAAAGATTTCAACAGTTTTCACCCACATAGAAATACAAAGTGTAAAGTACTGTTTGAGTACTAGTTATAGCATTAATTCACATTGGACAACACATTAAGGACAGAGATCCTACATGGGGAGTAAGTGCACAGTGACTCCTGTTGTTGACTTAACAAATTGACACTCTTGTTTATGGTGTCAGTAATTATCCTAGGCTCTTGTCAAAGAGTTGCCAAAGCTATCAAGCCTTTTGAGTTCGCCAACTCCGATATTATTTAGACAAGGTCATAGTCAAAGTTCTCTCCTCCCTTCAGAGAAAGGTACCTCCTTCTTTGATGGCCCATTCTTTCCACTGGGATCTCACTCGCAGAGATCTTTCATATAGGGTTTTTTTTTTTTTTTTTTTTTTTGTCAGAGTGTCTTGGCTTTCCATGCCTAAAATACTCTCATGGGCTCTTCAGCCAGATCCGAATCCTTAAAGGCTGATTCTGAGGCCAGAGTGCTGTTTAGGACATCTGCCATTCTATGGGTCTGCTGTGTAACCCACTTCCCCTGTTAGATTGTTCTCTCCTTTTTAATTCTATCAGTTAGTATTAGCAGACACTAGTCTGAAACAACTCTTAAAAATGTTTGTGGAGGCCGGCGCCATGGCTTAACAGGCTAATCCTCCGCCTCGCGGCACCGGCACACCGGGTTCTAGTCCCGGTTTGGGCGCCGGATTCTATCCTGGTTACCCCTCTTCCAGGCCAGCTCTCTGCTATGGCCCGGGAAGGCAGTGGAGGATGGCCCAAGTGCTTGGGCCCTGCACCCCATGGGAGACCAGGAGAAGCACCTGGCTCCTGGCTTCGGATCAGCGCGATGCACCGGCCGCAGCGGCCATTGGAGGGTGAACCAACGGCAAAAAGGAAGACCTTTCTCTCTGTCTCTCTCTCACTATCCACTCTGCCTGTTTAAAAAAAAAAAAAAAAAATAAATAAATAAAAATGTTTGTGGAAAGTGGAATTAAAATATAAGTTTATTTTGGTGTAAAAAATTTTGAAATTTGTGCGTAACTTTTTCCTAATATGGTATTTTCATTAATTTTTTTGGAAAGATTTATTTATTTTTTGGAAAGATTTATTTATTTATTGAAAGAGTTACGGAGAAAGAGGAAGAAACACAGAGAGTCAGGTCGTCCATCCACTGGTTCACTCCCCAAGTGGCCCCAGCGGTTTGGGCTGAGTAAGGCTGAAGCCAGGAGCTTCATCTGAGTCTCCCATGTGGGTGGCAGGAGCCCAAGTACTTAGACCATTTTGTGATGCTTTTTGCAGGCCTTTAACAGGGAGCTGTATGGGAAGTTGAGCAGCTGGAACACAAACCAGCAGCCATATGAGATGTTGGCATCACAGGCAGAGGCTTTACCCATTACAGTGCCACAACACTGGCCGCTTCCATTAACTTTTTATTTTTTTAAAAGATTTATTTATTTATTTGAGAGACAGAGTTACAGACAGAGGGAGAGACAGAGAGGTCCTTCATCTACTGTTTACTCGCCTAATGGCCACAACAGTGAGAGCTGAGTCAGGCAGAAGCCAGGAGCCAGGATCCTCTTCTGAGTCTCCCTCATGGGTGCAGGGGCCCAAGCACTTGTGCCATCTTCTGCTGCTCTCTCAGGCACATTAGCAGGAAGCTGGATCAGAAGTGGAGCAGCCAGGACTTGAACTGGTGCCTATATGGAATGCTGGTACCACAGGCAGAGGCTTAACAAACTGTACCACATTTTTTTTTTTTTAGATTTGTTTATTTATTTGAAAGGCAGAGTTACAGAGAGGCAGAGGCAGAGAGAGAGAGAGAGAGAGAGAGAGAGAGAGAGAGGTCTTCCATCTGCTGGTTCACTCCCCGGAGTGTCACAATGTTCGGAGCTGTGCCAAAGTCAGAAGCCTCCTCTGGGTCTCCCATGTGGGTACAGGGGCCCAAGGACTTGAGCCATCTTCTGCTGCTTTTCCAGGCTATAGCAGAGAGCTGGATCGGGTGTGGAGCAGCCAGGAGTTGAAGTGGCTCCATATGGGATGCCAGCACTGCAGACGGTGGCCTTACCCACTATGCCACGGCGCCGGCACACATTAACTTTTTAAAGACCCTTTCTGTCTATGAATTTAAAGAAGAAAATAAAAATCCCACCTGAAATCTCACTGGACAGTAGCTTTGCTAACAACTCTTAATGCCTAAATACACAGTATATGTCTATTTTATATTCATGGAGTAATTTTATGCATGATATTTTATAATCGAAAAGCATGTTATTAAAATTTTTCTATATAATTTGTTGTAACATTTTGTATTATCTTTCTTTGAGTGGCAAAATGAGCAAAGGATAACAGTTTTTCTTCATCTGTACTCATTAGATCTCAGTCATCTGTCTTTGGGAGATCCAGATTCCTATGCTGTTCGTGGTGTTGGAAGAGAAGGCACATGAATCCATACAGTAGTCCCCCTTCACCAATGGGATACAGTAGCCCATGGCCCCCAGTGGATTTCTGAACTGAGCTATTATTAAACCCTGTATATACTATGTTTTCAATCTGTGTACATACCTATGATAAACTTTAATCTAGAAATTAGGAATAGTTAAAATTTAGTAGTAACTGATAATAGTTTTAACTATTTATTTATTTATTTATTTATTTTAAGATTTATTTATTTGAAAGTTAGAGTTACACAGAGACAGGAGAGGCAGAGAGAGAGAGAGAGAGTGGTCTTCCATCCGATGGTTCACTCCCCAGTTGGCTGCAATGGCCGGAGCTGCGCGGATCTGAAGCCAGGAGCCAGGAGCTTCTTCCAGGTCTCCCACATGGGTGCAGGGGCCCAAGGACGTGGGCCATCTTCTACTGCTATCCCAGGCCACAGCAGAGAGCTGGATTGGAAAAGGAGCAGCTGGGACTAGAACCGGCATCTATATGGGATGCTGGCGCTTCAGGCCAGGGCATTAACCCATTGCGCCACAGCATTGGCCCCCAACAATATATTTATAGGGGATGGCAATGTGGTATAGCGGGTAAAGCCTCAGCCTGCAGTGCTGGCATCCCAAATGGGCTGCTGCACTAATCCAGCTCCCTGCTAATGGCCTGGGAAAAGCAGCAGAAGATGGCCCGAGTACTTGTGTCCCTGCACCCACATTGGAGACCTGGAAGAGCTTCTGCCTCCTGGCTTTGGCCTGGCTCAGCCATAGCTGCCATTTGGAGAGTGAACCAGTAGATGGAAGATTTTCTCTTTCCCTCTCTTGTCTTTGTCTCTGTCAATGTCTCTCTGTCTCTGCCTCCCTCTCTGTAACTCCTTTTTTTTTTTTTTAAATATTTTATTTATTTATTTGAAAGGTAGAGTTACAGACAGTGAGAGGTAGAGAAAGAGAGAAAGGTCTTCTGTCTGCTGGTTCACTCCCTAAATGACTGGAGCTGTGCTGATCCGAAGCCAGGAGCCAGGAGCTTCTTCTGGGTCTCCCAAGTGGGTGTAGGGGCCTAAGGACTTGGGCCATTTTCTACTGCTTTCCCAGGCCATAGCAGAGAGCTGGATCGGAAGAGGAGCAGCCGGGACTAGAACCGGTGCTAATGAGCCACAGCGCTGGCCCCCTGTAACTCTGACCTTCAAATTCAGTTCCATCTATTGCAACCATTTGGGTAGTGAACCAACGTATGGAAGATCTTGCTCTCTGTCTCCCTCTCTACCTCCCTCTCTCTGTAACTCTGCTGTTCAAATAAATCTTAAAAAAAAAACCCATTATATTGGGACCAGCACTGTGGTGCAGTAGGTTAATCCTCCGCCTGTGGCGCCAGCATCCCATATGGGCTCCGGTTCTAGTCCCAGCTGCTCCACTTTCTTTCTTTTTCTCCTTCCTTCCTTCCTTCCTTCCTTCCTTCCTTCCTTCCTTCCTTCCTTCCTTCCTTCCTTCCTTCCTTTCTTTCCGGTTCTAGTCCCAGCTGCTCCACTTTCTTTCTTTTTCTTCTTTCTTTGTTTCTTTGTTTCTTTGTTTCTTTCTTTCTTTCTTTCTTTCTTTCTTTCTTTCTTTCTTTCTTTCTTTCTTTCATTTATTTGACAGGCAGAGTTAGACAATGAGAGAGAGAGAGACAGAGAGAAAGGTCTCGTCTTCCTTCCATTGCTTCACCCCCCAAATGGCCGCCATGGCTGACGCGCTGCATTGATCCAAAGCCAGCCAGGTGCTTTCTGGCGTTAACCCGTTGCGCCACAGCATTGGCCCCCAACAATATATTTATAGGGGATGGCGATGTGGTGTAGCGGGTAAAGCCTCAGCCTGCAGTGCTGGCATCCCAAATGGGCGCTGGTTTGTGTCTGGGCTGCTGCACTAATCCAGCTCCCTGCTAATGGCCTGGGAAAAGCAGCAGAAGATGGCCCAGGTCCTTGGGCCCCTGCACCTGCCTGGGAGACCCGGAAGAAGCTCCTGGCTCCTGGCTTCGGATCGGCATAGCTCCAGCTGTTGGGGCCACCTGGGGAGTGAACCAGTGGAAGGAAGACCTTTCTCTCTGTGTCTCCCTCTCACTGTCTGTAACTCTACCTCTCAAATAAAATAAATAAAATCTTTAAAAAAACCCAATATATTATAATAACAACTTTGTGAAAGTGGTCTCTCTTCAAAATGTCTTATTGTCCTATGCTCACCTTTCTTGTGATGATGTGAGATAACAATGCTGTGGTAAGAAGGGAAGCAAGTGATGTAGGCATTGTGTGTAGTGTTAGGTTACTAAGTGAGTGTTACTTGAACAGCAGCACTGCAGTACTAACACATTTGATCTGATAACTGAGATGGCTATTAAGTGACTAGTAGGTGGGTAGGTATACAGTGTGGGTATGCTGGACAAAGGGATGAGACGTGTCCTGGGTAGGATGAGATGAGATAGTATAAGATTTCATCATGTTACTCAGAGTGCATGCAATTAAAATTTATATAAATATAAATATGCATTTTTTTCATTTGAGAGAAAGAGAGCTCTCATCTACTGGTTCACTCCCCAAATGTCTGCAACAGCTTGCAACAGGAGCCAGGAGCAGGGAACCCAATTCTGGTCTCCCACACAGGTGACAAGAACCTAATTACCTGAACTGTCACCACTGCCTCCCAGTATCTGCTTTGGTAGGAAGTTGGAGCCAGGACCCAGAGCCAAGAATCTAACTTAAACATGCCGATGTTGGATGTGGGCATTAGGCTAAATACCTGCTTCATCATTCAATTTAAAACTTGGTGAATTATTCATTTCTGAAGTTTTCCATTTAATTTTTTTGGATCATGGTTGACCACAAGTAACTGAAACCATGTAAGGCAAACTGAGAGCAAGTGAGAACTATAGTATTTTCTCTGATGGTTCTGTTCATCTGGGTGGTGCTCCCTTTAGGCTGTTAGAAAAACCCACCCACAGGCAAGGAGAGGAGATATAGAATCTACTTCTTGGTGAGGGAGTGGCAATGTTATAGAAAAGTATGTGGAATAGGAAGTGCTGTTGTGACCATTTGGGAAACTACAGTCTACCGCAAACCTCTGATATGTTTTAATAATCTTTGTTGCAGGTATTCTCTGTTATTATTCAGTGTAGCATTTCATTAAGGTTCACAATCTTTCCCAGTTTTCCTCATTACCACTGCAGAGTATAAGCAACTATGATGTCTCATGTGGTCTTTCATAAAATCTTCATAACTCTTATTGATCAATTCAAGCTTAGAGAGTGTAAAAGTAAGCCAGCTTTATTTGGAGTCTTAGAAATTCTGATCTGGGGCCGGCGCCGTGGCTCAACAGGCTAATCCTCCACCTTGCAGCGCTGGCACACAGGGTTCTAGTTCCAGTTGGGGCGCCGGATTCTGTTCCGGTTGCCCCTCTTCCAGGCCAGCTCTCTGCTGTGGCCCGGGAGGGCAGTGGAGGATGGCCCAGGTCCTTGTGTCCTGCACCCTCATGGGAGACCGGGAGAGGCACCTGGCTCCTGGCTTCAGATCGGCGCGATGCGCTGGCCGCGGCGGCCATTGGAGGGTGAACCAACGGCAAAAAGGAAGACCTTTCTCTCTGTCTCTCTCTCTCTCACTGTCCACTCTGCCTGTCAAAAAAAAAAAAAAAAATTCTGATCATGTTAATGCTCTCCTTCAAATTCTCTAGGGACTTTAGGGAAAAAATCCATTCTAGGGGCCGGCAGTGTGGTGTATGGGCACTGTTTCGAGTCCTGGCTGCTTCACTTATGATCCAGCTCCCTGCTAATGGCCTGGTAAAACCAGCAGAAGATAGTCCTTGCCACCCATGTAGGAGATCTGGAAGAAGCTCCCGGCTTTGGCCTGGCCCAGCCATTGCTGCCATCTGGAGAGTGAACCAATGGATGCAAGATTTTCTCTCTCCCTCTCTTGTCTTTGTCTCTGTCAATGTCTCTCTGTCTCTGCCTCCCTCTCTGTAACTCTTACTTTCAAAGTAAATAAATAAATCTTAAAAAAATCCACTCTTGACTTTGACATGTGCCATATTTATTTATTTATTTATTTTGAGAAAAAAGATTTATTTATTTGAAATGCAGAGTTACAGAGAGAGAGAGAAAGATATCTTCCAGCTGCTATTTCACTCTCCAGATGGCTGCAGTAGCCGGAGCTGGGCCGATCTGAAGCCAAGAAAGAGTCACTTCTTCTGGGTCTTTTGTGTGGGTACAGGAGCCCACGGACTTGGGCCATCTTTTGCTGCTTTCCCAGGCGTGTTCTCAGGGAGCTGGATTGGAAGTGGAGTAGCTAAGACTTGAACTGGTGCCCACATGGGATGCCAGCGCTGTAGGCGGCAGCTGAACTCGCTACACCACAGCGCCTGTCCCCTGACATATGCCTTTTGTGATCTGCCTCCAATCGCCTTTCTACAGCATTCCCTTATTCACCACTTTCTATCTATCCTAGTGTCTTTTCTGTTCCCAGAATACCTGAAACTTTTTCCTGCCTCAAGGCTTTTGAATATGGTTTCTGCCTCCTTTGACGGATAGTACCCCAGGTCTGGCATGACTGATTACTTCTTGTAGAGGTCTTCATTTACACATTACTGCTTAGAGACACCTTTCTGTAACAAACCATCTAAAGTAGGCCTTTAGCAAGATACCTTCTGGGCCAGGGAGAAGCCAGGATCCAGGATCTGAATTTGAGTCCCATGTAGGTGACAGAGACCCAAGTATCTGAACCATCATTTGTTGTCTCTCGGGATATGCATTAGCAGGAAGTTGATTTGGAAGCCGAAGGAGTATTCAAAGCCAGGCACTCCGATATGGAATGTGGGCACCCCAAGCAGTATCTTAGCTGCTGTGCCACAATGCCTGCCTCAGCTGCTGAATTATTTATCTTGTGTATTATTTGATTCTGTGTTTTGGAATGTAAGATCCATTAGAGCAGAGTCTTTATTTATCTTCATTTTATTTCCAGCATCTAAATCATCGCCTGACATTTAGTAGCTTTTCTGTAAATATTTATGAAACAAATGGTACTTTTAAGTAGTTTATAGTATTTTCTTTATATAATGAATAAATTAAAACTTAACAGTAGTTTCTACATGTGAAGTCAAGTTTTCCAACTTTTTTCTTATATATCATGAACCTCTCAAGCCCTTGAAATATACTTTGGTATAGCTCTTAAATTACCTGTTTCCTTATTCTCTCATAATTCTGGTTTCCCTTAAGCACCAACATTTGAGAGAATTTTTTGAGAGAACCGTCTCTTAGGTAATGTTTGAATTGATAGCAATTTCTAAATCCTATGTCTTGGTATTTACATACTATATTTTAAGTGTTTCCTAGTTAACATGGAAATCATTTTTAACAGTTTCTTTGTAAAAATTTTTTGGATCCCAAACTTTAAATTTTAACAAGAAACAAGAAGTTGGAGCCATAACCCCATTCTAGGGTCTGTAGTATGAATTTTAGCATTAGGACCATGCAAATGAAATGTCATGGTTCTGGCTGTTGTTCTTGCTGATTGGGTTTTTATGGGATGTTGCACAGATTTTCTTGTCTTTAAATGTTTGTAGTACTCTTCTTGTTCTCTTTCCATAGTCCTGTTACTTTGGGTCCTGAATTAGTCTTTTCCAAATAGGGGAAAAGGTCCTTGGGCTATTTTCGATAGAGTGATGTTAAATGATAATAGTGGGTTATTATTTCACAGTTTGGAGGCAGAAATACTAATATTCATAAAATACTTAGAGCTTAACAGTCCCCCATGATTTCCTTAAATCAACTCTTTAGAAAAAATATGAATCAATATTTATGATTTTGGCAATATTTAAAAAAATAGAAAGTTTGCAATGAGATCCCCTATAATTATTTTTTAAGGATTTATTTATTTGAAAGGCAGAGTTACAGAGAGGCAGAGAGAGTTACAGAGAGAGAGAGAGAGAGAAGAGGAGAGGAGAGTAAGAGAGATGTCTTCTATCTGCTGGTTCACTTATCAGATGACCACAATGGCCAGAGCTGTGCTGATCCGAAGCCAGGAGCCAGGAGCTTCTTCTGGGGCCCCAAGAACTTGGGCCATCTTCCAGTGCTTTCTTAGGTCATAGCGGAGAGCTGGATCGGAAGTGGAGCAGCTAGGACTTGAACCAGAGCCCATATGTGATGGGGCAGTACAGGCTGGGGCATTACCTGCTACGCCACAACGCTGGCCCCTCCTATATATTATTAACATGGTATAAATAATTTGCAAAACTTGAACTACTGTTTAGTATTTAATATTTAGCTTTATAATGCAAAAACCCCAAGTTATAATGGCTTGTTTAATTGAAGTCTGTGAAAGTGGCTCTTTCCACTGATCACTGAGATTCTGACTTGAAGTTAAAATTGTCTTTTTCAAAAAATCTGGCAGTTTACAGTGCAATGGACAACTAGATCAAAATATAAGTCCCTAATCATTTACCCCAAATTTTGGAATTCCTAAAACTGAATCCTAACATTTTTTCCCTAAATTTATGATGTATTCATTTGGAATCAAACCTGTCTTGAGCTGATGTGTGGCTATTTGTAATCTTTATCACACTGTGTAAATATTTATATGTTGCACTGCAGAAATATGATTGTTCTCAATCATGAAATTATTATGCTTGGTTACCCTAGGCCTCACTGCAAGCATGATACAGTTATGTACTATATGTATATTACCTTTCTAAAATTGCAAATTCCAAAATACATTTGATTCAGAGGCTTTAGGAAAAGGAATATAGATCCATAGTTCTTATTTAAATTTTTTTAAGAGGATAACTTAATTTTTTTTAAAGATTTCATTTATTATTCGAGAGGTAGAGTTACAGAGAGAGGGAGAGACAGAGAAAAAGGTCTTCCACCCACTGATTCACTCCCCAAATGGCCACAATGGCCAGGACAACCAGAATGGCCAGAACTGGGCTGATCTGAAGCCAGGAGCTTCTTCATGGTCTCCCACGTGAGTGCAGGGGCCCAAGCACTTGGGTCATCCTCTTCTGCTTTCTCAGGCCATAGCAGAGAGCTGGATCTGAATAGAAGTAGACTGGACAGGAGCCAGCAACCATATGGGATACTGGTGCCACAGACAGAGGCTTAGACTACTGAGCCACAGTGCCGGCCCCCCTACCTTCCTGCCTGGCGACCTCAGGGTTTACATGCCCTGAAAGTTCGGAAGCTAAAGGTACCACCCTGATGCGTTGCTGAGCGGCTCCACAGGGTGATGTTTACTTGACTGAATTGAAAAGGATCATTGATTTTACACTTAGCCATTGTGACTCAGAAAAACTTGGAAGACTTAAATGAACCAGGTTACGGTGACTGTTGTATGACTGTGACTTTGGAGTCATACCTGGGTTTAAATCCTTTTTCTGTCACTTACTACCTGTGAGTCCATGGGTAAATTATTTAATCTTTTATGAGCCTTTGATTCTTCAATTATAAAATGGATAAAGTAAACCTGTATCACAAGGTTGTTTTGGGAATTAAATAAAAATAGTATTTAAAGCACTAACACAGTGTCTGGTATATATTAGCTGCTCAGTAAATAACAAAAGCTAAAGTTTATGAAAGTGTTTGATGCAACATTTATTAACTGTATATTGTGTTATTATATAAACCAGTAGTCCAATTTATTAATTTGTAGTAAATGTAACTGCTAAGAAGATTGTACCTTTACATTATGTGATTAGTGTATTAGTGCATGTCCTCTCTGAAAATAAGTCATATGGGCTGCCAAATTTATAAGCAGCAGTCGGCGAAAGGGATTTTATTTATAGATATTTAATGGCTTCAGACATTGACATCAAAATGCATTATTTCCATATTACGAACTGAATCTTTGAGTCAACAAAACTTCTATCCTGGCCTGCTGGTTCTGCTAGTTCTATTAATGCTTTATGATATTTATTATAATAACCTTCAGGCCATTCCATTTCTTAAAGATGACCTCATATTTATATCTGTTCTGATACAGGTCTATTTTCTTTTAGAGAGAACAGCATTATTCCCAGGATCTTGGTGAAATCCCCAACATCATTGCCACCCTATTTCTGGATTTAGTATATTTTCCTAAGACTGTATCTGTGGTATACATAGATGCTAAGTCTGCTGCTCAAAAGGAGGTCATCTATAACTGGATTGTGGGGGTATGGGAGTGCTCTCCATGATAACTTGAGGGGTGAGTGATGGAGAAAATGTTTCCATGATTATGGGTCTTCAGGGTTTTGGTTGGTATGGCTTTCCAGCAGCATGACCATTGGGGCAGTAACTTGTGAAGGTTCTCTTGTACATTAAGTGCTGTGGCTTAAAGGGTGGCTAAAAGAGTCGATGCCCTCTCAGGTAGAAAGGAAACTATAGAAGTAGATGTTATTGCTATCATTTCCTAACTTGTAATTGTTGTTATAAATAGTGTATCTGGGGGCTGGCGCTGTGGCGCAGTGGGTTAATGCCCTGGCCTGAAGCGCCAGCATCCCATATGGGTGCTGGATCGAGACCCGGCTGCTCCACTTCTGATCCAGCTCTCTGCTATGGCCTGGGAAAGCAGTAGAAGATGGCCCAAGTCCTTAGGCCCCTGCACCCATGTGGGAGACCCTGAAGAGACTTCTGGCTCCTGGCTTCTGATCAGTGCAGCTCCAGCCGTTGTGACCAACTGGGGAGTGAACCATCAGATGGAAGACCTCTCTCTCTCTCTCTGCCTTTCCTCTCTCTGTGTAACTCTGACTTTCAAATAAATCTTAAAAAAAAAAAAAAAAAGGTAGTGTATCTGTGGAATTTTGGCAAGTACCATTTACTTATTTACTTTCAGTTGTGGTATGGTTATATCCAGTAGAAAATACGGATTTCAAGTGTAGTTGGATATGTCTTGACATTTATGTTATCACCCTCCCATTCAAAACACAAAGCATTGCTACCATCTGGCACATTTCCCTCTTCTTCCTTTCCTGTCTATCCCATACCCTAATGCCAGCCTCTTGTGACTTCTGTCTTTACAGGTGTTCTGGAATAAATGGCCCAAGGTGCAACACTGGCTAGGATTACAACCTCACATGTTTTTGGGAGTGAACTCACATGTCATTAATGCTGGAGCAGTATTTATGTTTATATGAAAAGGAGGGGGACTATTTTGACATTTGTCCACATTCATTGTCTGCATGTCTTTTAACATCAATTTCTTAAATGTTTATTCTTTGCATGATGTAAAAGGGGTGACAGATGGGAAGGGGGGTACGAGGATGAATCAGAAATCCTGCCCTTCAGATGAAGTGATGAGAAGTGCACATATGTTACTATCACAAAATATAGAAATAATGTGTCTTTAGAAAGATAAGATGGAATGTTATTTTGAATAAGTTCAGAAGGAGGCCTTACTTTTAGCTGTGAGAGATTCAGAACATGTCAGGTAAGAGTCTTGCTTAATCATTATTGCAGAATTACTTTATTTTAAGCAAAGCAAAGTTAACATTCAAATAAAAATGTGTCTTTATACACAGGTTTAGTATATACACAGTATTCCTTGCTATATGAAAGGATTGGAGAATTAGTTTAAATGGCAAGCTAATCTTCCTTAGTGAGTTTTAAAGTTTGTACAAAACTTAGCCAGACATATCTGCTTTGTGAAACAGAGTAATTCTATATTTATATTTCAATTTAACAGGTTTTGATAGCCCTGTATACTAACAAGTTAGGTACTGTGAGTTGTTTTGTTAGCTTATAAGATATTTTTGAGCACACACAGTATGTGCTAAGTATACAGAGCTAATCTAAAAGTTGTAATCCTATTGGAGAGACATTTAAGGAATTAAAATTAAGGTACAGATAAGTAGTTATTTTGGTACTAAATTTTATTTTATTTAGTGCTTATATACCATTACTAGGAATTATTACTAACTCTAGTTATTTTATTGTAATATTTTAAAATGCAGTTGTGGCCGGCGCCGCGGCTCACTAGCCTAATCCTCCACCTTGCGGCGCCAGCACACCAGGTTCTAGTCCCGGTCGGGGCACCGATCCTCTCCTGGTTGCCCCCCTTCCAGGCCAGCTCTCTGCTGTGGCCAGGGAGTGCAGTGGAGGATGGCCCAAAGTCCTTGGGCCCTGCACCCCATGGGAGACCAGGATAAGCACCTGGCTCCTGCCATCGGATCAGCGCGGTGCGCCGGATGCAGCGCACCTACCGCGGCGGCCATTGGAGGGTGAACCAACGGCAAAAGGAAGACCTTTCTCTCTGTCTCTCTCTCACTGTCCACTCTGCCTGTCAAAAAAAAAAAAAATGCAGTTGTAAAAATTTGATTAAAAATGACTGAAAGTGGGATGGGCATTTAAGCTTAGAGGGTTAAACTGTTGCTTTGGATGCCTGCATCCTATATTGGAGGGTCTGGATTTGAGTCCTCCTTCTGCTTTAGATACAACTTCCACATAATGTGCACCCTGGGAAGCAGCAGATGATGTTCCAAATACTTGGATCCCTGCATCTATATGGGAGACCCCAATGGAGTTCAGGCTTCTGGCTTTGTCCTGGCTCAACTCCCACTGTTGCAGGCATTTGGGGAGTGAATCAGCGGTTAGAGGATCTCT
Source organism: Lepus europaeus (assembly GCF_033115175.1). NCBI lineage: Eukaryota > Metazoa > Chordata > Mammalia > Lagomorpha > Leporidae > Lepus > Lepus europaeus. The sequence goes on from NC_084831.1 coordinate 43,087,651, forward strand.
CTTTTTCTCTATGTCACTCTGCCTTTCAAAAAACATAAACGAAAGAAGACAAAGTTTTTAGAAAAGTTTCTTCTGTTTTATTGAGTGTGTTGAATAGCTTGAATTGGGACTGAATGGGCATGTTTTGAGTGAATTATGTTTGTTGAGTGAGTGGAACACCAGGGAACTTTCAGTCGGCAAACATTTATCTAATATTTTCCAGGTTCCAGGCATTAATTAAGTTTTGGGAGATAGGGTAGGACTAATAATAATTCAAAGATAATTAGCTTTACTGTTATTTATTTATTTATTTATTTGAAAGGCAGTTACAGAGAGGCAGAGGCAGAAGCAGAGAGAGAGAGAAATTTTCAGTCAGCTGGTTCACTCTCCAAATGGCCACAACAGCTGAAGCTGGGCTGATCCTGGGCCAATCTGAAGCTTCTTCCTGGTCTCCCATGCGATTGAAGGGGCCCAAGCACTTGGACCATCTTCTGCTGCTTTCCCAGGCTATAGCAGAGAGCTGGAGCAGAAGTGGAACAGCTGGAACTCAAACCAGCGCCCTTATGGGGTGCCAGCACCGCAGGTGGATGCCCAATCCACTACACCACAGGGCCAGCCTCCAACAGAAACATTCTTAAATTGAGTAGAAAGCAGTCAATTGAACCTGAGTAAAAAAACTGAGTTGGGAAAGGACCCATAGAAGAACTGTGTAAGCATGGAGGGGGGAAATGATACATTTTTGTGCTTTTTTATTTTCTGCTGGGGTAGTTGTTTATTACTAAAGTAGACTGGAGTGGAGTGGAGTGGAGTGGAGTGATGTGTGTGTGTGTGTGTATAGTATGTGTAGAGGGGGCCGAATTGATGTTGTATGTCAAGCCTGAATGGAAGTATAGAGGCAAAGGGAGGAATTTTCCTTCCCCTGCTGAAAGTTTGAGTCTGCTGAAATAAACTAACAGCAGACATATTAACTTATAAATTTATAACATGCACACGTGCATGGAAGCCATATAAGATATGAAACTTTAAGTGTTGTGGGACTGGGATGGGTTTCTCGCAAAGGTGGAAGCATAGAGATGTACAGGAGAGCAGGATTTATTTGGAGCAAAACAAAAGTACAAGCTCAAGAGTCAAGTTATGCATGAGCAGAATAGCCCAAAATGCAAAAAGGCCCCAAGCAAAGAAAACCCCTTCTGCAAGGAAAAACTTAGAACATTGAAAAGCCATCCACAAAGGAAAAAACCCCCAACCGAGAAAAAGTGTTAAGAAAAAGCCTTATTCACTCCGGGTTCTAGACCCGGTTGGGGCGCCAGTTCTGTTCCGGTTGCTCCTCTTCCAGTCCACCCTTCTGCTGTGGCCCTGGAAGGCAGTGGAGGATGGCTCAAGTGCCTGGGCCCTGCACCTGCATGGGAGACCAGGAGGAAGCACCTGGCTCCTGGCTTCGGATCAGCGCAGTGCTGGCCGTAGCAGCCATTTGGGGGGTGAAACCAATGGAAGGAAGACCTTTCTCTCTGTTTCTCTCTCTCACTGTCTAACTGCCTGTCAAAAAAAAAAAAAAAGAAAAGAAAAAAGAAAAAGAAAAAGAAAAGAAAAGAAAAAGCCTTATTCAAAAATGTTAGGCCCACCTACCTTCCAGAAATATGAGGGGTGTGTGTGTGATGTCAGAGGCGGAGCCCTATTAAATATTCAAAAGGGGGTGGAGCTATGGTTGGGATTGAGCACCGCCCATTTTAGAAAATAGTAGAAATGTCATAGTCTCAGATGCATGATGGGAGTGAACCTGCTCCCCTGGCAATTTTGTTATAATGATATGATAATGACCTAAAGGTCTTGAGGAAGGAGCTGACATTGTGGCATAGCCAGTAAACCTCCCGGCATCTAATATGGGCAAAGGTTCATGTCTCAGCTGCTCTACTTCTGATCCAGCTCCCTGTGAATGTGCCTGGAAAAGCAGTGGAAGATGGCCCAAGTCCTGAAGAAGATGCTGGCTTCTGGCTTTGATCTGGCCCAATCCTACCATTGTAGCCATTTGGAGAGTGAAGCAGTAGATGAAAGATCTCTCTTTCTCTTGAACTCTAAAATAAATAAATAAATTTTAAATATAAAAATAAAAGTCGTGGGGAGACACACCCTACAGCCATATTGGGTATTTGCAGCTAGAGCTAGTTGCTGTGCTGTGTGATTTACATATAGTCACTCAGTGCTTGCATTGATTCTGAGAAAGTAATATCCCCATTTTACAAATGAGGAAGCTAAAGTCAGAGAATTCAAGTGATTTGGCCAAGGTCACACTGCAGGCAAGTTAACAGGTTTGGATTTCAAAACCTTATTTCTCTCCCTCCACAGCCATGTTATCTCATTAATTTGTGCTGTCTATGGGATAGTATAAGGTATGTATCTCTGGTTATACTTTTTTATATTTTTAAGCAATTGTACCTCCTTTTTTTTAGCACATTCACTTGAAGAATTGCAATGATTTTGTACATTTAAGAGAGATTTCACAGGAATATGTACCTTTAGAGATCTGAATAGAGAATATTTTAGGTTTTCTTAAATTGCTTTGAAACTTTTATAGCCATCACTTCTGAAGATTTTTTTTTAAATGGTACACTTGAAGTTCAGCTAAAATAATAAAAGAGATCCCAGGGTATGACAATTTAAGAGACCCTGCTGGATTGTGTTAACCATTTGTGAGAAGCAGTTACATATCAAGCAGACTTAAGGCTGACCTTCTACCTGAGTAGTTCTCAGTATGCCTTTAAACTGACTTTTTCTTGGCATTTTAAGAAATGGACAGAATGGTCAGCCCACTTACTGTATGAATTGAGATTGTTATGAGTTGATCTCTTGAGAACATGTTGTGGCTCATTTTCATTGCCATGCTGCTCTGGCTTGGGATCTTACTAGACAATCTTCCTAATACTTATTTAAAAACCAATTTCAATTGCCATGTTCTATATTGATTTTTGCCTAATTTAGTACTTCTCAGTTGAAAAAAAAAATCCTTCCCCCCCACTATAGACTGAAAGAAGACCAGATTAAAGCCATGGCCTGCAGCACTGGCTTTTTTTTTTTTTTTTTTAAGATTTTACTTATTTATTTGAGAGATAGAGTTACAGACAGTGAGAGTAAGAGACAGAAAGAAAGGTCTTCCTTCCGTTGGTTCACTCCCCAAATGGCCGCAATGGCTAGAGCTGCGCCAATCTGAAGCCAGGAGCCAGGAGCTTCCTCCTGGTCTCCCATGTGGGTGCAGGGGCCCAAGGACTTGGGCCATCTTCCACTGCTTTCCTGGGCCGTAGCAGAGAGCTGGATTAGAAGAGAAGCAGCCGGACTAGAACCGGCGCCCATATGGGATGATGGTGCCGCAGGCGGAGGATTAACCTACTGCGCCATGGCACCAGCCCCGGCACTGGCTTTAAAGCGGCCGTTTGGGTAGCAGATTCTGGTCCCAGTTGGTTCACTTGTAATCCAGCTCCCTGCTAATGTACCAGGGAGGGCACTGGAAGATGGCCCAAGATTTTGGGGCCCTGAACCTAAGTGGGGGGCCTCAAAAGAAGCTCCTCCTGGCTTTGGCCTGGCTTACCCCTGCTATTGCAGCCATTTGGAGAGTGGACCAGCAGATGGAAGATCTCTCTCTCTCTGTAACTCTTTCAAATAAATAAATAAATCTTTTTTTTAAAAAAAAGAAACAAAAATAAAATTCAGTAGCATCTTTCAGTGATTATTGGCCTGTATCCAAAGCATTTTAAAAAATTATTTGTTTGCTTTTTTTGATTGACTTATTTTAAGTTTTATTTATTTGAGAGGTAGAGTTACTGACAGAGAGAGGGAGAGACGTAGAGAAAGATCTTCCATCTTCTGGTCCACAATGGCTGGAGCTGCGCTGATTCTGGGTTTCCCATGCGGAAGCACTTGGGCCATCTTCAGCTGCTTTCCCAGGCCATAGCAGAGAGCTGGATGGGAAGAGGAGCAGCCGGACTAGAACCGGTGCCCATGTGGGATCCCAGCACTGCAGGCAGAGACTTCACCTACCATGCCACAGCACTGTCCCCTGGTTGATTTATTTTATTTGAAAGGCAGTGTGACAGAGAGAGAGAGAGAGAGAGAGAGAGAAAGAGAAAGAAAGGGAGAGAGAGAGAAAGGGAAAGGGAAACAGAAACAGAGATCTTCCATTCATTGTTTCACTTCCTAAATGGCCACAACAGCCAGGGCTGGGCCAAACTGAATATGGGAACCAGAAACTTCATCTGGGTCTCCCACGTGGGCACAGGGTCCCAGGGACTTGGGGCATCTTCTGCTGCTCTCCCAAGCTCATTAGCAGGGAATTAGATCAGAACTAGTGCCCATTTGGGATGCCAGTGTCGCAAATAAATTAAATAATGTAAAAATATTTTTAAAGTGGGGGAGGGGAAAGGAGAGGCCTTTGCCAGGAGCCCTCAGTGTTGCAGGTGGTGGCTTAACCTGCTACGCCACAATGCCAGCCCCGTTTATTTATTTTTTATTTGAAAGGAAAAGAGAGACAGAAAAAGATCTTCCGTTGCTAGTTCACTTCCTACATGCCTGAGGCAGCCAGGGCCAGGCCAGGCTGAAGCTAGGAGCCTAGAACTCACTCTGGGTTTCCTGTGTAGGTGGCAGGAACCCAAGAACTTAGACATCACTTCTGCCTCCCAGGATACACATAAACAGGAAGCTTCTGGGTTTTGAAGTGGAGCCGGGACTCAAAACCAGGAACTCTGATATGGGATATGGACATCCCAGGTAGCCTTTTGACTGCTGCATGAATTGCTTCCTCTCCCACCTTTTAAACACACATTTGTTAATTGACAGTGACACTTGGGGCTCCTGGCAAAGGCCTCTCTCTTTCCCTTTCCCCTAAAAATTTTTTTACATTATTTAATTTATTTGAAACACAAAGACAGATGGAGCTCCCATCTGCTGGTTCGTTCCTCAAATACTGCAACAGCCAGGGATGGGCCAGGCAGAAACTGGGAGTCAGTCACTTAATCTGAGTCTCCTATGTGGGTGGCAGGGACCCAGCTACTTGAGCTATCTCCTGCTGCCTCCCAGAGTCTACATTATCAGGAAGCTGGCGTTGGGAGCTAAGCTGGTTCTTTAAGTACCAGGCACTCACATATGGAATACAGGCATATCAAGCAGTGTCTTAACCTCTAGACCATATGCTTGCTCTTAGAAGAGACAGAAGGAGCTACACACACACACACACACACACAGATCTTCTATCCATTAGTTCACTCCCCAAGTGACCACAATAGCCAGATCTGGGCAAGTCCAAAGGCAGGAGCCAGGAGCTTCATCCAGGTCTCCAATATGGGTGGCAGAGGCCCAATCATTTGGGCCATCTTCTGCTGCTTTCCTGTGTGCATTAGCAAGGAGTTGGAATGGATGTGAGACAGCCAGGACTCAAACCAGCACCCATATGGAATGTGAGCATTACAGAAAGCTTAACCCACTGTGCCACAGTGCTGGCCCCTAGAAGGCATTTTGAAGTAACTTGCAGAGTCCAGTGTTGTGGTGCAGTGGATTAAACCACAGTGCCTGGATCAGCCCTGGCTGTTGGGCAATTTGGGAGAGTGAACCTGGGAATGAGAGATCTCTCTATCTCTTTCTGTAACTCCGCCTTTCAAATAAATAAGTCTTTTTTTTAAAAATCAATTTGCCACTGAAATTACATTATTTTCTATTTAAGTGTTAATAATAATTTCTCTTTCATTTAAGTGTTAATAATTTCTCCTTCTATTTAAGTGTTTATCCTTCATTAATAGTCTCAAGCAATGTGATTTCTTTTTTTCTTTTTTTTTTTGTAAGATTTATTTGTTTATTTGGAAGAGTTACACAGAGAGAGGAGAGGCAGAGAGAGGTCTTCCATCCATTGGTTCAACTCCTCAGTTGGCCGCAACGGCCAGAATTGTGCTGATCCGAAGTCAGGAGCCAGGAACTTCTTCCGGGTCTCTCATGGGGGTACAGGGACCCAAGGACTTGGGCCATCTTCTGCTGCTTTCCCAGGCCATAGCAGAGAGCTGGAGTAGAAATGGAGCAGCCAGGACTCGAACCAGCACCCATATGGGATGCCGGCACTGCAGGCGGCTGCTTTACCTGCTATGCCACAGTGCCGGCCCCAGCAATAAGGTGAAACCTATTTACCTTTACCATATAGATAATATGATTTGTACTTTTTTTTAGTTCACTATGCTTCTTGCCTGTTTCGCTAACGTGGCTTTTTGGGGGGTGGTGCAGAGAAAAAGAATATGAGACTGATGTGAGAGAAATAAGTATATATGTGTTTTAGTCTATTTGGGCTGCTTTAATGGAATACCAGGCACTAAGTAGCTTATAAACAATAGAAATTCATTTCTCACAGTTCTTGAGGCTTAGAGGTCCAATATAAAGGTATTGGTAGATTGAGTGACTGTTGTAGGTGTGCTTTCTGGTTCACAGATGGTGCCTTCTTGTTGTGTCTTGTATGCCAGGAAGGGGAGATTATGCTCTTTGGGCCTGTTTTTATAAAGGCACTATCCATTCCTGAGGACTCTGCCCTCACAACATAATCACCTCCCAAATGCCCTAACTCAGCGAAAAGCCACGTTGGGTTGCTTAACCCTATCCTAGAATGCTTCTCAGCAGGAGCTTATGAATGCATTGGTTGTTCAGACAACTGTTATGTTATCAAATAGTTGGGGGTTAGGCCGTGTTCCTTGGCTTCCAGGAAACAACACTTACTGCCAAAGTAAATCTCTATTTAGATCGACAGAATGAATTGGTTTTCTGCATCGGGAATGTATTGAAGAGAATCTGAATACCCTAAAATGTTTGTTGCCTATGGCTACTTACACAGTACTGGTTACAATGTTTGGAATCAGTGTTCCTTAGAGGTTTCCTTGCTATAGGTGTGTATAAAGATTATTGACTTATTAAAAAGAAATTTCAAACAGGTGTTTGAAATGGAACATAAAGGACAAAGGTGCTTTTCCTTGGAGCTAGGCTTAATAGAACATTCTAGGGGACATAATCCCACCAGCTTTCCTTTAGTCTTACATAAGAGCTGGGTCTGAAGAGAATGTGGGAAAGGAGAATATGAAGCTAGTGTAGTGCAGATGCCGTTGGGGAATTATTTGCAGGGTTTACTGTGTATAAAGTGCCTGTCACATGGAGTTAATGAGTGAGAATCTGTTTCAACTGCTGCTGTTACTCATGTTGCCATTCTTTTTCCCAAGTCCTCATATTTAAGTGTTACTTTCCTAAAATGTGCCTTATGAGAATGTTTTCCCCCTCCTGGTAAACCTTCAGTAGAGCTTTATTCATTGTTGAATAAAGTTGAATCTCCTTAACTATGTAGTATTTCTCAGACGCTTCAGGATCTGATTCCAGTAATATTTTCAGCTTTATATCTGAGTTCCTCTCTGTACTCTGCTCTGGTCCATAAGTCTACTCTCCTATGAATAGGAAAGTAAAATTTTCTGCATCTGTGCCTGTGTTGATGTTCCCTTGCCTTGGGGTGACCTTTTGTCTCCTACTTTTGCATCTGTTACCAGTCTTTCTTCCTTTTTTTCAAAGCCCCAGATTGAAGCTTGAAACCTGGTCACTTCACTGTTGCCTTTCCTGATTTTTTTCCAAGGCAGGGACCCCTATGGGGTTCATAGCACTTTATGCCTGTGAATGCCTGTAGTCACGTGGCACTTAACTTTTGCTGTGTTGCAACTGTTTATATGCCAGTTCTCTTTCACCTCCTCCTCCTCCTTTTTCAAAAAATATTTATTTATTTTTAAAAATTTATTTATTTATTTATCTGAGAGGTAGAGTTATAGACAGAGAGAGGGAGAGACAGAGAGAAAGGTCTTCCATCCGCTGGTCCACTCTTCAAATGGCCACAGCAGCTGGAGTGGGCCTATCCAAAGCCAGGAGTCAGAAGCTTCTTCTGGGTCTCCCACGTGGGTGCAAGGGCCCAAGGTCTTGGGCCATCTTCCACTGCTTTCCCAGGCCATCAGCAGGGATCCTGGATTGGAAGTGGCACAACCAGAACTCAACTAATGTCCACATGGGATGCTGGTGCCACAGGCAGGTGCTTAACCTACTAAGCCACAGTGCTGGCCCCTATTTATTTACTTGAAAGGCAGAGTAACAGAGAGGGAGAGATAGAGACAGGGAGAGAGAGCTTTTATCAGCTGAGTCACTCTCCAAATGCCCGCAAGAGCTGAGGCTAGGGCAGAAACCCAAGTATTTGGCTGTCATCCACTGCCTTCCCAGGCACATTAGGAAGTTGGATTGGAAGCAGAGTAGCCAAGACTTGAACTAGCACTCTAATATGGGTTGCTGGTGTCCCAAGTGATGGCTTAATTTGCTGTACCACAATCCTGGGCTCACACATGATGGTCTTCTAAATTTTTATTTTATTTCTTTGACATTTTATAAGAGTCTGAGCCAATTATTTTGTAGGATGCTCCACATTTTGAAATTCCCTGATTATTTCTGAGTAATATTTGTTTGAATTATTTTTAGTGATCTTTTTCAGTGTTTTCTCATCCAAAACGCTAATAGTGGTACCGTCATTGGAGACTCTCATGACTTTATTTCTGTTTAATATTATTTTTTGAATTGTGTTACGGTGTAAGAGGATCAAGGATGATCCTCTTAAAATTAATTTTGCCTTCTCAGCTCATTAGGTATTTTCAAACCTAATATTTTTGTATGTTGCCTTTACACTTTTGGACAGATGATAAATATATTGCATGGTAAATGAGCTATTAAATGCTTCAGGAATGTTTTTATTAGCTATGTCTTCACTAACTGTGTTATTAGTAAAGAACTCTTTTTTTTTTTTTTTTTTGGACAGGCAGAGTGATGGACAGTGAGAGAGAGAGACAGAGAGAAAGGTCTTCCTTTCGCCGTTGGTTCACCCTCCAATGGCCGCCGCGGCTGGCGCACTGCAGCTGGCATACCGCGGCTGGCGTACCGCGCTGATCCGAAGGCAGGAGCCAGGCGCTTCTCCTGGTCTCCCATGAGGTGCAGGGCCCAAGCACTTGAGCCATCCTCCACTGCACTCCCTGGCCACAGCAGAGAGCTGGCCTGGAAGAAGGGCAACTGGGACAGAATCCGGCGCCCCGACAGGGACTAGAACCCGGGGTACTGGTGCTGCAGGCGGAGGATTAGCCTATTGAGCCGTGATGTCAGCCAAGAACTCTTTTCAATCTTGCTTGATATTTGGAAATTTTTCCCTCTAGAAGTGCATTAGTCCTTATTGTGAGTAAAATGAAAAGAATACTCTCTTCAGTAACCCAATAATCACTTTAGAACCTGAATTCCATGACTTAGGACTGAATGGACAGGGTATCTGTGGTTTTCATGGGGGACAGTTGTCTCTAAAACACAGTTATATGGTGTTGGCTTACTTTGTGTCTTCTCACTTAGGTAGAATACAGAAAAATACCAGCTATTCTAGTATTGAATATTTGTTAAACACTGATGATCTGAGGTCTAATGTAGGAAAATTCAGTGAATGTCATCACTGTGCCTTTTGTGCCTAACATTGCCCTTGTTTGGCTCAATCTAGTGATGGGTGCATAAAGGGCAAGCCATTTATCAAGAAAAAATTTTAAGATATTTATTTATTTATTTATTTGAAAGGCAGAGTTACAGAGAGGCAGAGAGAGACAGAGACAAAGACAAATATCTCCCATTCACTGGTTCACTCCGCAAATGGCTGCAACAGCTGATCTGAAGTAGAAGCAAGGCACTCTTCCAGGTCTCTGACATGGGCACAGAGGCCATCTTCTACTACTTTCACAGGCCATAGCAGAGAGCTAGATCAGAAATGGAACAGTCGGGTCTTGAACAGGCACCCCTATGGTATGCCGGAACTGCAGGTATGGCTTTACCTGCTACGCCACAGCACCAGGCCCAGGAAATGTTTTTTGAGCACCTAATATGTAATAAATGCTCTTCTAAAGCATTAAGCCATATAATTCCTACTCCCTATGGAATGTGCAGTTTCATGGATTAGTCAGTCAACTAAAGCTGCCATTATAACACAGGGGGGTATATGTCACAGCAGGGAAAAACCCAGGGAGTTATGGGAGCCCAGAGATGGGAGAGATAGGATTCCAAGTCATAAAGCTAAGGCACTTGATAAATGAGTGTTAGCAAGGCAGAAAATCTGGGTCAAAAATAGTCTAAGCTGAAGACCATTGGATGAGGAGACATAGAGGCAAAAGAAGAAACAAAAAACAAAACTGACTCAATTGGGGAACTGCAAAGAGGTAAAAAGTGAGAGCAAAATTTCTTGAAGTATGGTCCTCTGTTTGCCTTTGTCAGAATCATCTGGGAGTGATTCTTAAACCCCCAGGTGATTATTAGCTTTCTAGGGGATTCCCTGGCTCACTACAATATGAGACAGTGGTGCAACAGGTTAAGTTGTCGCTTGGGATGCTAAAACTGTGTATTTGAGCGCTGGTTCTAGTCTTGGCTACTCTGCTCTTGATGAGGCTTCCTGCTGCATTTTGGGAGGCAGCAGATGATGGCTCAAGTGCTTGGGGCTCTGCTACACATGTATGATAGATACCCAGATGGAGTTCTAGGTGCCTGGCTTTAGCTTGACCCAGCCTTAACTTTGCGGGAGTTTGGAGAGTGAACCAGTAGATGGAAGATATCTCTAACTTTTTTTCTCTCTCTTTCTCACTCTGAAATAAAATAAAACTAACAAATAAAATTAACACCAATAAATATGGAACACAATGGGCTAGAACTAAGGGGCGTGAGAAAATAAAATTTTAGTGTAATATATGTTATATTAAAGATATGCATGAAGTTCTGTAATATGGTTAATTTGTATACACCATTCATCTAATTTGTATAAGCCATTTACTTTAAAACCTCGTAATTCCTTTATCAAAAGTGATTTCTTTTGGGAAGAGGAGTATACAGAAAGGATGGATATTACTATAAACCTTAGATTTTTATCTCCAGATGATTCTAATAACAATTTCTTAAAGTAACCTTTTATTCACTGAATGTTTTGTTTTTGTTTTAGTCCAAGGACAAGATGATGAGAGGCTCTCGCAGAGGATGTGTTAGACTCAGAGTGAGTATTCATTTTTATGAAAACCAGTTTTGATAGAGAAAATTTGAGTTTTGATAGAATCATGGAAATCTAAATATACCTTAGCTTCCTTACTTAGTTATTGGGATAGGCGACTAAAGTCTCAGAGAGGAAAAGTGATTTACAGAAGTAACTGTTAGTGTCACAACAAGAATTAGAACTCAGCTATTTTGACTCATGATTTTTTTAAACTTCTTTTTCACATTTAAGGGACAAAGGCTGGAAATTAAATGAGTTGTACTGTTGATGGTACAGCAACAGTAGAAAAAAACTGAAAAGTTTCTACAATTAGCTGCCTGGTTTTTCCTGGTCCACACTATTTAATAACGGTATATGTAGCAATGGTGTCCAGTAGAAATATACAATTTGAGCTACATATATAATTTAAAAATTTCTAGTAGCCACATTTAAAAAGTTAGAAACAGGAACAGTTACTATTTTGTCTAGGCTATTATATCCAAAATATCATCATGTAATCAACAAGAATTATTAATAAGATATTATTTATACAGTCTTTGAAAGCTAGCCTGTCTTTTACACTAAACACACTATGTGGTTCCATAGTGTAGTGGTTATCATGTCTGCTTTACACTACGAGCATTTCTCAGTTCACACTAGCTATACTTCTGGGGAGGTATAGTGTGGCCTATCTGGTGTGTCTAGGAGCCACCTTTTTGGATAAAACAGACCACAGCTTCATGCTGCTTTTAATTGTTCATTCACTATCATCCAAATAGGTAAAAACAAGAAAGAATGCATGACTGGAGTTACAGTTTCTGGTACTCCATTGTCCCTAGAGAAGGTACCTGACTTGTTCATAACTAGATACTAGATACATTAGTTTCTACTAGCCTTTTGTTTTTAGGAATCTTGTGCTTTTTTCCCTGCCATCTTTTATCTGTATCCCTACTTTCAAAGATGTGAACATTTATGCCGTATTGTTGCCTTTGTTAACTGTCTTTGGTAGAATTGAAAAATAACTCTTAAGAAACCAAATTATAATGGAAAAATGGTGCTCACATAGGAGTAAGTATGGTAGATTTGCAAGATGGAAATAAGGCTGTTTTGCACAGGTGGTGTATATTTAATAATATAAAGATTTATAATAATTCAACTTACACTGTTCAAGATTTTTTTCCTTTGTTATCCCTTTTGTTTGCGTGTGCTGATTCCCTTTCTAAGCACTTGATATTGACCTCAGTCACCATTCAGTCTGGTATTAACTGCTTTTTTGGTTTGAGATAGGCTCAATAGTGAGACTTTGGCAGTGCTGTGTTGACACAGCACTTCAGTTGAATTTTTTCTGGATTTCAGCCACTGTCTGATTGTTACAGTGAATGCACTGGTTTTGTCTGTTTTGTTCTTGCTTTTAGGTATGGTTAAGATAGTTATTAACCCTTGTAACTGCCACCTTGGTTAAGAAATATATAGAATTTTGCTAGCTGTCTCTGAGGCCTCTCCAGTGTGCCCCAATTAAATTATGCCCCCTCCTATCTCCTAAAGTAACCATTTCTATTATAGTAATCACTTCTAGAATTTTTATAATTCTATCACTCGTGTAGTAAACCCTAGTTTTATCTTGCTTATTTTTTTTTTAACTTGATGCCTTTCATTTACAGTTTATCAACTTAATTTCCAGACCCTTTGGCCTATAGGAGTTGGCCATAGTGTTGCCTTTACTGATTGTATACTGATGCATTTTGTTATGCTCTTCTGTCCTCGTTTTTTTCTGCAAATTGTCAGATACCTCCAGAGACTAGATCAGACTCAGATTTGATCCCTTTTGCAAGACAATATATCTGCTGTTCTTTTAGCAGGAAGCACACAGTGTCTAGTTTTTGCTTTTTATTGATATTACCAGCCATTGATATTTAGTACCTACCCTGTTAACTCATTTGGTGTTGCAAAATGATAGTCTATTATTGTATTTTATTTATCAAAAATTATTTTATAGGGAGATACTTCTCTACATGTATTATTTGGTTATGGTTCAAATAGACAGGATAACTGCTTAGTTATTTCCATTTACATATCCAGGTGGGGTTTTTTTTGTTTGTTTTTTAAAGATTTATTTATTTGAAAGACAGAGTTACTGAGAGATGTAGAGCTAGAGATAGAGGTCTTTCATCCACTGGTTCACTCCCCAATTGGCCACAACAGCCAGAGCTGAGCTGATCTGAACCCAGGAGCCAGGAGCTTCTTCTGGATCTCTTGTGTGGGAGCAGGGGCCCAAGGACTTGGACCATCTTCTACTGCCTTCCCAGGCCATAGCTGAGAGCTGGATGGGAACTAGAACAGCTGGGACTTGAAACAGCACTCATATTGGATGTTGGTACTGCAGGCCAGGGCTTTAACCTGCTGTGTTACAGTGCCGGCCTCATATCCAGTTTTTGAGATAATGAATTGGCTTCAAACAACACCCACTTATATTTATAAAAAAGTATATATATATATATATTTTTTTTTTGACAGGCAGAGTTAGTGAGAGAGAGAGAGAGAGAGAGAGAGAAAGGTTTTCCTTTTTCCGTTGGTTCACCCCCCAAGTGGCCATTATGGCCAGTGCGTTGCGGCAGGCGCGCTGCGCTGATCTGAAGCCAGGAGCCAGGCGCCTCCTCCTGGTCTCCCATGCGGATGCAGGGCCCAAGGACTTGGGCCATCCTCCATTGCACTCCCAGGCCACAGCAGAGAGCTGGACTGAAAGAGGAGCAACCGGGACAGAACCGGCGCCCCAACCGGGACTAGAACCCGGGATGCTGGTACCGCAGGCAGAGGATTAGCCTATTGAGCCATGGCACCAGCCTATATATATCTTTTGAAAGGGTTGGACGCAGTGACTCCAACAAAACCTATATAGTCCATAGCATCAGGATTCGTAATAGTCAAGCGGTGGAAATGAGCAATTCAAGTGTTCACTCGCAGATGAATAGATAAATAAAATGTGGTATACCTATTCAATGGGATTTTTATAAAGTCTTAAAAAGGAAGGAAATTCTTACGCATGCTACGGCAAGGGTGAATCCATTATGCTAAATGAAATAAACCAGTCATGAAAAAACAAATATTGTATGATTTTACTTACGTAACATACCTGGAGTAGTCACAGTCATAGAGCAGTCAGAGTTATAGAGACAAAAAGTAGAAAGGTGGCTTCCAGGGTCTGGGGCAGGGGGGAAATGAGGAGTTATTGCTTATCAGATTGGGAAGATGAAAAAGTTCTGGTGATGGATGATGGTCATGGTTGCACAACAATGTAAATAATGCCACTGAACGGTAGACTTTAAAAATGGTTCTGAGTGGTAAGATCTATCTGTCTATTTTTCTTCCATCCTCCCCTCCTCTCCCCTCCTCTCCCCTCCTCTCCCCTCCCCTCCCCTCCCCTTCCCTCCCTTCCTCTCCTCTCCTCTCCTCTCCTCTCCTCCTCTTTTCACCAAAGAAACCTTTTATTTAAGAAATACAAACTTCATGCATTTCATAAATACAACTTTAGGAACATAGTGATTCTTCCCACTGTGCCCACACTCTCACCCACACTCCCACCCATCTTCCTCCTCCTTCTTTTATTCCCAGTCTTATTTTTTACTAAGATTATTTTCAAGTAACTTTATACACAGAAGATTAACTCTACACTAAGTAAAGAGCTCAACAAATTGTATGAAAAAAAAAAAAAACAACTGTTCCTCAACAGTTGAGACAAGGGCTGTTCAAAGTCATTATACCTCAAAGTTAATTTCACTTTTTTTTAAAAGATTTATGTATTTGAATGTCAGAATTACACAGAGAGAGGAGAGGCAGAGAGAGAGAGAGAGTGAGAGAGAGGTCTTCCATCTGATGGAAGTTGGCCACAATGGCCGGAGCTGTGCTGATCCAAAGCCAGGAGCCAGGAGTTTCTTCTGGGTCTCCCATGTGGGTGTAGGGGCCCAAGAACTTGGGCCATCTTCTACTGCTTTCCCAGGCCATAGCAAAGAGCTGGATTGGAAGTGGAGCAGCCAGGTATCGAACTCGCACCCATATGGGATGCCAGCACTTCAGACGAGGGCATTAACCCACTGTGTCACAGTGCTGGCCCCTAATTTCACTTTTTTTTAAGCATTATTATTATTATTTTTTTTTTTGAGAAACTTGACTAACTTTAAAGAAGAACCTAAGAATGATACATCTTTTGTGAGCACTTAGACATAATTTATGAGACATAAGAATATTTTCCACTTAATACACTAAAACAAAGTAAATCTTTGAGAACAAATTTTACTATTAATTCTCATAATACAACTCTTTGAGGACAGAGGTCCTGCATGAGAAGTTAGTGCACAGTAAATCCTATTGTTAATTTAACAATTAACACTCTTACATATGATGTCAGTGATCACCCAAGGCTCTTGACGTGAGCTGCCTCTGCTATAGAAGCCTTTTGAATCCACAAACTCTTTCAGTAATTAGACAAGGCCATAAGCAAAGTGGAAATTCTCTCCTCCCTTCAGAGAAAAGTACATCCTCCTTTGATAACCACTTCCTTCCACTGGAGTCTCACCCACAAAGGTCCTTCATATAGGATACTATTTGCCACAGTGTTTTGGCTTTCCATGCCTGAAATGCTCTCATGGGCTTTTTAGCTAGACCAGAATGCCTTAAAGACTGATTCTGAGGTTAGGGTGCTACTTAAAGCGATTGTCATTCTGTATGGACTGTATGGACTGCTTCCCATGTTGGAGCATTCACTCCTTTTTAATTCTATCTGTACTTATTGTTACCAAACACTTAATCCTATCTATATGATTACTTTAACACTTAAAATGTTATTTTTTAGCACCCAGCTTAAGGAGATTTGGAGTCTCATGTCAAGTTTTTAGACTGTATCCTTAGAAGTAAGTCCGTAGGAATGTATGAAGAACTATATAGCTTTACTGTTACAAACTTCATACATTTTATATTTACAACTTTAAGAACATGGTGATTCTTCCCACCGTGCCTGCCCTTTTACCCTCCTTCCTCCTCCCTCTTTTATTCTCACTCTTATTTTTTTTACTAAGATCTATTTTCAATTGACTTTATACACATATGATTAACTCTTTGTTAAGTAAAGAGTTTAACAAATAATATGAAATAAAACTGTTCTTTAACAGTCAAAACAAGGGCTGTTCAAATCATTGCTTCTGAAAGTGTCAGCTTCACTTCTACAGATTGCCCTTTAGGTGTTCTATCAGTTATCACAGGTCAGGGAGAACATATGATATTTGTCCCTTTGGGACTGGTTTATTTCACTAAGTATTTTATTTTCCAGATTCATCCATTCCATTGCAAAAGACTGGATTTCATTTTCTAACTGCTGTGGAGTATTCCATGGTGTACATATCCCATAATTTCTTTTTTTTTTTTTTAAATTTACTTGAGAGGTAGAGTTACAGACAGAGGGAGAGACAGAGAGAAAGGTCTTCTTTCTATTAGTTCACTCCCTAGACGGCCGCAACGGCACGATCTGAAGCCAGGAACCAGGAGCCTCTTCTGGGTCTCCCACGTGGGTGTGGGGGCCCAATGACTTGGACCATCTTCTACTGCTTTCCCAGGCCATAGCAGAGAGCTGGATCGGAAGAGGAGCAGCCGGGACTAGAACCAGTGCCAATGTGGGATGTTGGAGCTTCAGGCCAGCGCTTTAACCCGCTGTGCCACAGTGCCAGCCCCAAGGGTCAATTTCTTAATCTCTATGGAGATAAGATTGTTTACTTTGCAAAGTTCTGAGTCTTAGCAATTATTTATGTATAAATTTTTGCACATAGTTCACATCCAATATATAATAACTGTTAATGGATAATGGTGATGACAATAGTACTACCAGATAGATAAGGCATCTCTCATCCTGATGCCAAATGAGCCTGATGAGCTGTCATTGACTGCACCTCTGATCCTGCCCCTTCCCCATCTATCCTATCCTATGTTTTAATCACACATACTAATTTGTTCTTCAGTATATTTCTTCATTCCTTGTTACTGCTGACATTTTTTGTGTCATGAATATTCTGTACTCTCTGATGAGCTCATTTTATTGTATTTTTAAAGATTTATTTATCTACTTGAAAGGCAGAGTTAGAGAGAGAGAGAGAGAGAGAGAGAGAGATCTTCCATCCACTGGTTCACTCCCCAAATGGCCACAACAGCCAGATTTGGGCCAGGTAGAAGCCAGGAGCTTCTTCTGGGTCTCACACATGGGTGTAAGGGCCCAAGCACTTGGGCCATCTTCCGTTGCTCTCCTAGACCATTAGCAGGGAGCTGGATGGGAAGTGGAACAACTGGGACTTGAACTAGTACTCACATAGGATGTCAGTACTACATTGTGTCTTAACCCACTGCACCACAGCACTGGCCCCTGGTGAGTTCACTTTTTAGTAGTCTTTTGAAATGTTACCTTTACTGTGAAATCTTCTTAGTTTACATCTTTCAAACAGGTTTATTTTTCCTCTTTCCTTTTCCTTTTTCCTTTTTACATTTGTCACTAACAGCCATGTAAGTAGTTGTACAGTATTATGTGTTAACTTGTCTGTTTTCCCCACTAAGTAGTAAGTTCCCAACTTGTCATGATTGCCTCGCACATAGTAAATATATACTCAAAAATATGCTTATTGTTAATTTTATGTATTTATTAAAATGATGAATAAATCTTGGGGAATTTGCCTTTACTATGATTTACATACAAAAGCATTATGGGCATTATTTATCTTCAAGACAACATGTGACATTAGTATGATATGTTTTCTATAAAACAAAGCAAAACATGCATGTGGTTTTAGGCCACATGAAAAAAGAACAGGGAATAGAAACATGAAGGAAGCTCAGATCAGGCACTATGCCAGATGATTTTCCCATATGTTCCTGTGCTAATCCTGTCCGGACCATGGTCTTCTTTCATTTTACTGATGAAGAGACTGAGACTCAAACTACTTCACACAGGTCATAGTGGTGGTGAATTGGGCTCCAACCTGAGTCTATCTCATTCCAAAACTGTGCTCATTTCTTAATGTTATAGGTTCCCATTCCTCTTGATGAGAATTAGTGGAGATAACTTCAAGTTGTTGCAAAACAGTATAAAAATAGAGGAGCAGGTGTCAGCATTGTGGCATAGCAGGTTAAGCCATATCTGCAATGCCAGCATCTTATATGAGTGCCAGTTCCTGTCCTGACTGCCCCACTTCCGATATAGCTCCCTGCTGATGGCCTGGGAAAAGCAGCAAGGATGGCTCAGGTGCCCACCAGGCTAGAAGAAGCTCCTGGATCCTGGATTCAGCCTGGCCCAGACCTGGCTGTTGTGACCATTTGGGAACCAGTAGATGGAAGATATCTCTCTCTCTCTCTCTCTCTCTCTGTCTCTGTCTCTGTCTCTGTCTCTGTCTCTGTCTCTACCTCTTTGTAACTCTGCCTTTCAAATAAACAAATAATTAGCAACAACAACAACAATTAATAATAAAGGAGGAAAGCAGAAAAATAAAACGCTTTTTGTGCTGGTTACAAAGTTTGTGCCACTAGATGGTGCCCTTGCCCTGATGAAACAGGAAAATATTGCTTGAGTCCTGGGGCCCTCCACTGTATTAGCCAAAAGCATTTTCTGGTAACATCTGCAAAATGGAGAAAATAGCAACGTTAAAGGGGCAGTGCAAGCTAGAAGTGAGAATCGGGCATATATGAAATTCGAATCTAGATTATGCCGTGTATTAGCTTTGTAACTTAAGGCAACTCATCCATTCATCTGTAAGCACGATTTTGATTATCTCTGGAATGAATGTCATGCCATTTACTAATAGAGTTGTGGATGTCAGATTAATATATTAAAGTACCCAAACACAGTGTTTCGAACTTAATAATATCTTTATTTATTTATTTATTTATTTTGACAGGCAGAGTGGCTAGTGAGAGAGAGAGAGACAGAGAGAAAGGTCTTCCTTTTTGCCGTTGGTTCACCCTCCAATGGCCGCTGCGGCCGGCGCATCCTGCTGATCCGAAGCCAGGAGCCAGGTGCTTCTCCTGGTCTCCCATGCGGGTGTAGGGCCCAAGGACTTGGGCCATCCTCCACTGCCTTCCCGGGCCATAGCAGAGAGCTGGCCTGGAAGAGGGGCCACCGGGATAGAATCCGGCGCCCCAATTGGGACTAGAACCTGGTGTGCCGGCGCCGCAAGGCAGAGGATTAGCCTGTTAAGCCACGGCGCCGGCCGGGACTTAATAATATCTTAATGAATGGTAGTAATTTTTGTAATTAATAATTACTGTTAATATAGGTGTATCTCCAAATCTGAATAATTCTAAAGGGCCTTAGGAATCAACAAAGTAAGATTAATTCTTTTCTTTTTCTTTAGATTAATTATTTTCTACAAAGTTTTTAAATGCTGTATGCATTATTAGATTTTGAAAACTATTAATCTTTAGGTGACTTAAAGGAACTCTGTTTTACCTAGATCAGTGAAATTGAGTACAGATTGAGTATCTAAAATATTTGGGACCAGAAGTGTTTCATACTGTGGAATAGTTGCATATATGAGGGGTCCTCAGAAAGTTCATGGAAAGTACACATTATGGCAAAATATGCTTGAATTTTTAAAAGGTTTTTAAAATAAACTAAAATAAACTTTTAATTTCATATTCCATAAATGCTTTGAAATCCTCTTGTACATTATGAGATTCTTGGGGATAAAACCTAAATTATAACACAAAATTTGTTTATGTTTCATATGTACCTTATATACACAGCCTAAAGATAATTTTTCTTTAAAGTATATATTTTCTAATATTTATGTACTTTAATATTTTATTTTAAAGGCAGAGAGACTGAGACAGATTGAGAGAGAGAGAGAGAGAGAGAGAGAGATCTTCATTCTGCTGGTTCACTCCCAAATGCCCTCAAGTGCCAAGGCTGGGCCTGGTCAAAGCCAGGAGCCTGGAACTCCTTCTAGGTCTTCCACACCGGTGGCAAGGACTGAGCACTTGAGCCATCTTCTGATGCTTTCCCAGGTGCATTAACAGAGAGATAGATTGAAAACAGAGCAGCTGGGACTTGAACTCAGCACTTTGATATGGGATGCTAGTGTAGCTAGTGGCTTAACTTGCTGTGCCACAACATCAGCCCCCAAGGTATTATTTTTATTTTAACATATAACCTTAAAAACATTCTTCTCTCTCTCTCTTAGATCTCAGTTTTATAAGAATTCTGTTTTATCAATTGTCCTTTTGTTATGAAAAATTACTCTTTTTCTTCAGTCTTTATTATTCATTCAGTAGCCTTTGGCAAGCTCCATCTGTTCTATGAATTTGACATTGAAAATGTTCTCCCTTTAGCAAGGTGTGAACATTTATTTAAGCTCTGTGGTTATTACAGGGATTTCCATTACTGCCATATTTTCCGAATGTTTTAAATATTTCATAATTAAAGATTAAATTAAGAAATGATAGAAAAGTAGATTCCAGGTAAATGCTAACCACAAGAAAGCTGAGGAAAAATAATCCCAGACACAAAATATTTTAAGGAAAAAAATTAAAATTGTTATGGAAAAAGAGAATATCAAAGACTCAGTATCATATAGATAACATTGTTTGACAATGTTATTGTCAGTTAGAAACCCTAAAACCTACCTAAATTAGAAATCCCTTAACAAAACCTACCTCTTCATGTATAAACTTCTAAATAATTCATCAGTGAAAATAGAAATCATAATGGAAATTTTGAAATATTTAAACCTGAATGATAGTGAAGGAACCACATGTTAAAATTGCATCTAAAGATGTCTATGATTTATAATCTTTTTTTTTTTTTTTTTTTTTGCCGGGACTGGAACTGGCACCCACAGGAGATGCCCGCACTGCAGGTGGCAGCTTTACCTGCTATGCCACAGCCCAGCCCCAGGGAAGGGTTTTTTTTTTTTTTTTTAAACTTTTATTTAATGAATATAAATTTCCAGTGTACAGCTTATGGATTACAGTGGCTTTCCCCTCCCATAACTTCCCTCCCACCCGCAACCCTCCCCTCTCCCGCTCCCTCTCCCCTTCCATTTGCATCAAGATTCATTTTCAATTCCCTTTATATACAGAAGATCAATTTAGTATAAAGGTTTCAACAGTTTGCACCCACATAGACACACAAAGTGAAATATACTGTTTAAGTACTAGTTATAGCATCAAATCAAAATGTACAGCACATTAAGGATAGAGATCCCACATGAGGAGCAAGTGCACAGTGGCTCCTGTTGTTGACCCAACACATTGACACTCTAGTTTATGGCACCAGTAACCACCCTAGGCTGTCGTCATGAGTTGCCAAGGCTATGGAAGCCTTCCAAGTTTGCCGACTCTGATCATATTTCGACAAGGTCATAAAAGACAGAGTGAGAATAGTAACCAATGATCCTAAGAGTGGCATTTACCAGGTCTGAACAATTATACAGCATTAAGTGGGGAAGAGGACCATCAGTACACACAGGTTGGGAGTAGAGCCATTGGTGGTAGAGTAGAGGTTATGATTACAAAGGAATGAGGCCCAAGTACGCTAGACAGGGTCTAGAACAAAGGACAGAGTCATTATTAGATGTGCTAAGAAAGGTGCTGTCTAAGCTACAATTAAGTTTTCTGATTGAGAGGCAAGTAGAACCTGATAGAAGGGGCTTGATAATAATCTGGTAGGCTTTAGGCCTTGTAAATTCAGAGGCCCAGACCTATCTATCTCTTCATATGGGGTATATCCTAAGGGAGGTGTGAACCTCCTAGGGGAAGGCACTCTGTTGACTTTCATTACTTGGCTGGCCTGGGAGGAGAGCTGGCCAGGTAAAGGCAGGGGGCAACTCTAACAAGAAATTTACAGTTCTGCCTGCAATGTTGCTGACCCTACTTGACCACACCCTCAGCTGCAGTGGTCACTTTGGAAGTTGGGCTGAGTGAAGGGCTTTTCAGCTTAGAGCCAATAAGATCTGTGGCTCTGACCTGGGCATCCTTCGACTCCAGGGCAGGTCCATTTCCAGTGATCCAACTCTTGGCAGAGCTGCCAGGGCTCTTCACAAGCTGACTTCTGCTGAAGCCCAGGCTTACCTCATTGAAAGCCACTGCAGTGGACTGACCTGTTGGGTCTCCTTGAGGGCAGATCACTGTATAGATCAGCCATTAATAGGCCTGCCACCCATTGCTTCTGATGCCTAGCTTTCTTTTCCTCCTGGTTTGTGTTAAAGCAGACCAGAGGATGCAAGTCAAGGGAGTGCCAGTGTCCCATCTCTAATCTTCGGTGGCCTGAACTACAAGTCTATAGTCACAGGCATGTTCTGTAGTAGTTTTTCTAAGGTAGACAATGCCCATGAGGAAAATTATATTCTCACTTTAAAACTTTCTTTCCCTTTGGTCTGAAAGGGAGGTTTTTTCTACTTACTGTATACTTTGCTGATGGCGAAGTGAATCTAGCTATGAGATTATTATTTAAGTTCTTATTTTGGCTATGCTATTACAGAAAAATGTTAGCCATCTCTTTTATAAGGTCTAAAGATTAAATTGTGCGTCCTACAGATTCCTTCATAATAGATTTAGTTTCCTATCTTGAAGAGAATAGAGAAATGAAAGAACAAGTTGGGCTTAGAATAGAGAAATGAGGGAGCAAGTCCTAGATCGCTTGCTGACAATAGCAATATCACATGAATACTTAGCAAACAGTTTCAACCATTAGATAACAACTTAAGAAAACATTTACCAGAAGGTCCAATGCCTTCTATAAATTTTAAGAATCATGTATTTGAAAACACCTCTTAAATATCTAACATGGTGTAGTTTGTTTAACCAGCAAACTTAAGCACAACCATATAAAATGTTTTTAGTTTCTTTCTACCTACAAGTTTAAAACATATGATACATTGATTCAGGTCACTCAAATTAAAATGTATCTTTGATTGATTTTAGCAGCTTAAATTTATGGACAATCTTATCTATAAGCCATTTAAAATAAGACTCTTAATAAAATTTCCCCATGTGGACATACAATATGTACACACATTTAACATAGCATAATAGACCAATATAGCGTTTTTAATAATAGCTTTTAAAATCTTTAACTCTTTTTGTAGATTGCCAATTGATTTGAATTGCTTTTTTAGTAACCTCAGTTAACCATACTTTCTCTCAGTTGGTACTGTTAATACTTTATTGGCTTCATCTGTTTACAGAGCCATCCCAAAGTACTGAATACAATGGAAGTGGCTGGAAAAAGTCCATAGGAACCCATAGGAGGACAGCTACACACAGAACCAACAACGCTTTAGTTTTATGAGCAGCAAATCATATATAACTGTGGATGACAAAAGACTTTAAGTCGCCATGTTTAAAATTATAAACTCATAGACCAAATTTGATCTTGTTACAAGGTGATTATTCAAATCTTTGAAAATAAGCACATATTTACATAACCCATAGCTCTTAATAAAAATTCAGCTGTTTTTGAACAATTAGAATTTCACAGACATCAAGAGAACATAATAGATTACTTTAACACATTGCTTTAACAGAGCATCAGAGTTTAATTCTATGTCAAAGAGAAATTGAGCTTCCTGTGATCTTTTGCTGTGAGGTTTCCTTCCTTTACCTTCTTTCATATTGGTGACCATGTTTCTGTGTTTCTGTGTGTAACACATCTTTAAGCATCTTTTGCAGGGCAGGATGAGTGGCAACAAATTCTTTCAGTTTCTGTTTGCTATGAAAAGTCTTAATTTCACCTTCATTCACAAATGAGAGCTTTGCAGGATATAGTATTCTGGGCTGGCAGTTGTTCTCTCTTAGTACCTGGGCTATGTCTCGCCATTCCCTTCTAGCTTGTAGGGTTTCTGATGAGAAGTCTGCTGTGAGTCTAATTGGAGAGCCTCTAAGAGTAATCTGACGTTTCTCTCTTGCATCTTTTAGGATCTTTTCTTTGTGTTTCACTGTGGTGAGTTTGATTACAACATGTCGTGGTGAGGATCTCTTTTGGTCATGTTTATTAGGGGTTCTATAAGCTTCCTGTACTAAGATGCCTCTGTCCTTCTCCAAACCTGGGAAATTTTCTGCTAGTATCTCACTGAAAATGCCTTCTAATCCTTTCTCCCTCTCCATGCCTTCAGGAACTCCTAGAACCCGAATGTTGGGTTTTTTAATAGTATCCTGTAGATTCCCGACAATATTTTTTAGATTTCTGATTTCTTCTTCTTTTCTTTGGTTTGCCTGTTTCCTTTCCTGTTCTCTGTCTTCTAAGTCTGATATTCTCTCTTCTGCTTCGCCCATTCTGTTTTTAAGGCTCTCTAATGTGTTTGTCATTTGATCTATTGAATTCTTCATTTCATTATGATTTCTCGTCACTATCAGAGTTTCTTGTTCCACTAGTTGTTTCATTTCATTTTGATTCCTCCTTAATATTTCATTTTCACGAGAGAGATTTTCTATCTTGTCCATGAAGGATTTCTGTAGTTCAAGAATTTGTTTTTGAGAAGTTCTTAATGTTCTTAGCAATTTTTTGAGATCCGCTTCTTGCATTTCTTCGATCTCATCATCTTCATAATCTTGAATTGGGGTGTCTTTTTCATTTGGGGGCGTCATAGTGTCTTCCTTGTTCTTGTTAGCTTGGTTTTTGCGTTTGTTGTTTGGCATGTTGGAGATATTTGGTTTCTTCACTGTGGTGTTTTTTCTTGTTACACTATGGCTCTATATTAAGTGGACTGTCTGCTTTCGGTGGAGCCTTAGAGGCTTGAGATGAGTGTGGACTGAGAGCTGTGTTTGGTTCCTCAGGGCTGAGGGTGTGTCAAAGATGACACTCCCAGGTTAGGCGTGGTAAATCTCTCTTTCTTTTTTTGATTCAAAAGGGAAGTAATTCCGCACAGCTGAACGTAATTGGAGGTAGTAATTAGCAGGCAAATGATATACCCACAGTAGCCAGAGATTGGAAGCTCTTTCCCAAGGACCACACAGGGAATCTCTGCTGCCCTCAGTGTGGGCTCCAATTCTCCTGCAGTCTCCCACTGGGTTGCCAAGTTAGATGCTAATCTCCAGTTATTTCACCCCTCCCCCCAGAGTCAGGTTTTTCTGCTAGGCTCAGGGCCGGTGCAGACCTGAGGTCGCCCTGCTTATGACGTATGTCCAAAATGGCGCCTGCTCTTTGTCTTGCTCGCCTTTGAGAGGTGAGTGGAGAGAGAGAGACTCGTGTCCGTATCGGTCACTTTTTTTTTTTCCTCTCTCTCTTCTAGTTAGCCTGGTGAACTTTTCCCCACGGAGTTTCAAGCCTCGTTCCCTCTAGCCTCCTCTTTCCGCTTGCCCGCTGGTGTCTCGGGCTATGGAGGTTCGGCTCACCTCGCGTTCCAGCGCTGGTGCGTTGAGTCTGCCGCTGCTGTCCCGAACTTGGGCTCCCACGCTCTCCACGCAGGTCCACTGTGAATCACTAGTTCCGGAAGAGTTTCCTCTGCTGTTTCTTCCCCTACTCTTCCTTGACCCTGCAGTATCTCCACTTATATTAACGTGTTTCTTGACGAACTATCAATGTGCTTCCTTCCTATTCCGCCATCTTGCCGCTCTCCGATTTATAATCTTAAATGAATATAATATAGAGAAGGAAGATTAATGAACTAGTCATTAAATTTAAAAAGTCCATAAAAGAAGGATAACACTAGAAAAGTAGAAAGAAGAAAATAACAAAGAATATATTAATGAAATGGGAAATAAATAGCAAACTGAAAGCTGGTTTTAAGAGACAAGTAATGAAATAAGCCCATAGACCGGGGGAAAAGCAAAGGCACAAATAAACAATAATGAAAAAGGAGAGAAAAGTACATATACTGTCAAGGTACGAAATGTTCAGTGAGCCACCTCAAAAAACTTTTGCCAGTGAATTTAAAAACTTATGTGAAACGGAATCGTTTCCTAGAACAGTATAAATCAGAATTCAAGAAGAAATATGAAATGAATAGTACCACAGGGTGGGTGATATGGTGCACTGGGTCTTAAGGTGCTGCTTGGGAAATCCACATCTATATTGGAGTGCTGATTCCAGTCCCAGCTGCTCTGTTTCCAATCCAATTTCCTGTTACTGTGCCTAGGAAGATAGCAGGTTATACCCCCAATACTTGGGTCCTTTCCATCCCTGTGGGAAACCCAGAAGGAGTTCCTGACTACTGTCTTTGGCCTGGCCTCATCCTGGTTGTTGAGGGATAGATTCTCCAGCAGGTGGAGAATCTCTCTCTGTCTCTTCTTTTCTGTCACTGTTTTAAATAAATAAATCTATTTGATGTTGTTGAAGATTTTATTTATTTGAAATGCATAGTGACAGAGAGAGAGAGAGAGAGAGAGAGAGAGGTGGCAGCTTAATCCACTGTGCCACATTACTGGCCCCTCAACTGATTTTTTGAAGCTGGTATAATCTTAATACAAAATCATGCAAAGACATTTTTATTTTTTATTTTTATTTTATTTTGTTTAAAGAATGCAACTGCATGCATTTAATACATACAGATTTGAGAACATGATGCTTCTTCCCCTCCACCACCCTCTCACCCATACTCCTGCCTTTCTTCCTCCTCCCTCTTCCTTTCCCATTCTAAGTTTTTACAGAGATCAATTTTCAGTTAATTTTTATACTCTTAAGATTAGCCCTACACCAAATAGAGAGTTCACCAATTAGTATGAAGAAAAAAAAGAAGAATAGAGCAAAAACAAACAAACAATAAAAACATTGTTCTCCAACATTCAAGGCAAGGGCTGTTCAAAGTCATTGCATCTCAAAGTTTCAGCTTTGCTCCTATAGATTATATTTTAAGTAGTCTGTTAGTCACCACAGATCAGAGAGACCATATGGTATTTGTCCTTTTGTGGCTGGCTTATTTCACTAAGTAAAATGGTTTCCAGTTGCATCCATTTTGTTGCCAGTGACAAGAGTGTAGTATTCCATAGTGTATATATATATATATATATATATATATATATATATACCATACTTTCTTTGTCTAGTCTTCATTTGATGGATATCTGGGTTGATTCCATATCTTAACTATTGTAAATTGAGCTGAAATGAACACAAGGGTACAAATAACTCTTTAGTATGCTGATTTCATTTCCTTTGGATAAATTCCCAGGAGTGGAATGGCTGGATCATATGGTGGGTCTATATTCAGCCTTCTGAGATGTCTCCAAACTATCTTCCATAGTGGCTGTATCAGTTTACATTCCCACCAACAGTGGATAAAGGTATCCTTCTCCCACATCCTCACCAGCATTTGTTGTTGGTTGATTTCTGATGTAAGCCATTCTGACAGGGGTGAGGTGAAACTTCATTATGGTTTTGATTTGCATTTCCCTGATGGCTAATGGTCCTGAGCATTTTTTCATGTGTCTATTGGACATTTGAATTTTCCCTATTGAAAAATGTCTGTTCAGTTCCTTTGTCCATTTCCTAATTGGATTGTTTGTTGTTGTTGAGTTTCTTAAGTTCTTTATAAGTTTTGGAAGGTAGTCCTCTATCATTTGCATTGTTTGCAAATATTTTCTCCCATTCTGTCAGTTGCCTCTTCACTTTGTTGAGTGTCTCTTTTGCAGTGCAGAAGCTTCTCAGTTTTATTTAATCCCACTTGTTAATTTTGGCTTTGATTGTGCTTCTGGGATCTTTTTCAAGAAGTCTATCCCTATGCCAATGTCTTGTAGGATTTTCCCAATGTTCTCTAGTAATTTGATAATATCATGCCTTAGATTTAGGTCCATTTTAAGTAGTTTTTTTAAAATTATTTTATTTATTTGAAAGACAGAGAGAGAGGTAGAGTCAGAGAGAGCGATAGAGAGAGATCCTGTATTCCTCTGGTTCATTCCCCAAATGACTGCAACGGCAACAGCTGAGCTCATCCGAAGCCAGGTGCCAGGAGCTTCTTCTGGGTCTCCCACGTGGGTTCAGGGGCCCAAGGACTTGGGCCATTTTCCACTGCTTTCCCTGGCCATAGCAGAGAGCTGGATCAGAAGAGGAGCAGCTGGGCCTAGAACCAGTGTCCATATGGGATGCTGGTGCTGCATGCTGGGGCTTTAACCTGCTGTGCCACAGCACCAGCCCTGAGTGTATCTTTGTGTAAGATGTGAGGTAGGAGTCTTCATACTTCTGCATGTGGAGATCCAGTTTTCCCAGTACCATTTGTTGAAGAGACTATCTTGGCTCCAGGAGTTGATTTTTGCTCCTTTGTCACAGGTAAGTTGGTTGTAATGTGTGGATTTATTTCTGGGGTTTCTGTTCTCCATTGGTCTACGCATCTGTTTTTGTGGCAAGGGCATTTTAAGGAAGGATGTTTTTAGGGCAGAGTCTTTATTAATGTAGATTTCAAAATCCTAAACAAAATGCAGTTAACTCTGCCTGGCAATGTCTTATCAAAAAGTGTTACAACCAAATAGGATTTATTCTGAGGATAGTAGGATGCTAATTTTAAAATCAATTAATTTACCATATTAACAAATTCATGGAGGAAAACTACATGACCATCTGTTAAATGCGGAAGCAGCAGGGAATAAAATAAAACATGCATTCAAGATTAAGCAGAATTAGGGGTAGAAAAGAACATTCTTAACTGGATAAAGGATATTTACTAAAAGGCTACTATGCACTTACCGATTAAGTGGTCTGAATGTTGTCTTTAAAATCATGAGATGGAGGCATGTGCTTTTGGTGTGGCTTTACAGTGTTACACATTGGAGGTCCTAGTGAATGCTATAAAATAAGAGAGAAAAAAAACAAAAGCTAGAAGACTTGTTAAGGAACCATCATGATTAGTATCTGTAGATAATGTCTCCATACAGACTATAGTAGAGATCCTGGAAAATATGGCGATGAAAGAATAGGAACAAAAGATAAGGAATCTGATCTGGAGTGAAGAATAAAAATTACGGGTATTTGCAAATGATGTGATTGTCTATGTAAGAAAAGCCCACAAGAGTCTACAAAAAAATCTTGTGAATGACCAACCTTCAGCAAAGTTTTTGGATATGAGATCAATACACAGAAATCAGTAATGTTCTATTATATCATATACAACCATTTAGAAAAGTTATCTAAAAATTCTATTTGCAATCGTAACAAGAACTCTTAAGTTGCCTAGGAATATATTTTCTAAGGTAAATGCATTCTTTCAAAGGAGAAAAATCATGAAACATTCTTGATAGCCTAAAGGAAGATTTGAATAAAGGAAAAGCTATACATGGTTAGAATTAATATCATGTATATGTTCATTCTTCCTCAGTTAATATATAAACACAATGCAGTTCAAGTCAGAACTACATTTAGGCTTATCAGGGAGCTTGATAAGGTGTTTCTAAAATCATTTAAGATAGTAAAGGGGCAAAAGACAATTTTAAAGCAAAAGAAGTTGGGATTTTGCCACTCCAGATGTTAAGATTTTTTATGAAACTGTGGTAATTTAAATAGTACAGTATTGATATAAGAGTAAGGAAGTAGATCAATAGAACAGAAAAGAATTAAGAAACAGAGCTATTCCATAAATGGGAATTTGGTATATGCAGAGCATTACAAATCAGACAAGTGTCAGGAAGTGAAACTTGGTCAGTCAACTGCCCATACAGAAAAAATAAAATCATTTGCAACCTCATGCTAAATACAAAATAAACTCCAGAATTTTTAAAGTTTTAAAATGAAAATGTAAACTTAGATGAAATATTGAAGAGTGTCTTTATGACATCAAGATAGAGTAGGATATTTGTTGAACTTTTTTAACATAGTTAATCATTAATCATATGTGTATAAATTTAATTGAAAATAGATCTTAGTAAAAAATAGGAAAGGGAATAGGAGAGGGAGGAGGAAGAGAGATGTTAGAGTAGATGGGAGGGTGGGTACGGTGGGAAGATTCACCATTTTCGTAAAGTTGTAATTATGAAATATATGAAGTTTATATTCTTTAAATAAGATTTCTGGGGAAAAAATGAAGTGCCACAGAAGCATGTAAAAAAAAAGTTAGAATAGGATGTCTTGAAGCACAGATTATGATGGCAATGATTGGTGGATTTGACAACGTTCAAATTTTAAAATCTTTGGACAGAAAGGAAAAGACAACCCATTAACAAGGAAAGAAATAATAATATATGCAACTTATAAGAATTAATAGCCAGAATATATAAATAACTCATACAAATCAACAAAAAAGACAAGAAAGCCCCAAAGAATGTATACAAATTAGTAAGAGAGACAAAAGAATATTCCAACAGGAAATGTACAAAGCATATTTGCATGCAATTCATATAAGAGAAAATAGGAAGGTAACAAATATAGGGTGGGAGCTGTGGTACAGTGGGTTAAGCCACTGCTTCTAAAACCTGCATCTCATCCCAGAGTGCTTATTTGAGTCCTGGCTACTCTACTTCCATTCAGCCTCCTACTAGTGTGCCTGGGAAGTAGTGGATGGTGGCTCAAGTACTTGAGTTCCCTACCAGCCACATGGGAAGCCCCAAGTATGGTACCTGCCTCCTAGCTTCTGCCAGACCCAACCACAGCTATTGTGAGAATCTGGGGAGTGAACCAGTGGTTCACTGTCTCTGTCTCTCTTTTTCTGTCACTCTGCTTTTCAAATAGATAAATAATGCTTTTAAAATATATATATGTTCTAAATATGAATAGTGCCTATGCACTTTTTTCAAAATGGAAAGTATATTTTATGTATTTATACACAAATATACACACACATATGAGGGCACTTCAGAAAATTTGTGGGAGAATGGAATTATTTATTCATTTATTTATTTTTATTTTATGACAGACAGAGAGTTAGACAATGAGAGAGAGACAGAGAGAAAGGTCTTCCTTCCATTGGTTCACCCCCAAAATGGCCACTACGGCTGGCGCACTGCGCCGATCCGAAGCCCGGAGCCAGATACTTCCTCCTGGTCTTCCATGTAGGTGCAGGACCCAAGCACTTGGGCCATCCTCCACTGCCTTCCCGGGCCACAGCAGAGAGCTGGACTGGAAGAGGAGCAATCGGGACAGAATCCGGCACCCCAACTGGGACTAGAACCCAGGGTGCCGGCACTGCAGGCGGAGGATTAGCCTAGTGAGCTGCGGCACTGGCCGGGAAAATGGAATTAAAAGAAGCTTATTTTAGTGTGAAAAAATTTGAGATCCATGCATGGTTTTTACATAATACATCTTCCATGAATGTTTTGAAGATCCCTAGTATGTATATAAATAAAATCTATACCTATATATGTTTATATTCTCAACATGAATAAACCTCGAAAGCATGTTTAGTGGAAAACAAAACATGCAAAATTTGCAAAACAAAGCAAATTATTTAAAACCATTATTGGCCCCTAGAATAGTGCCTAGAACATTTAAATAGCTGCTAAATCAATTAATGAATGATACTGAAGCAGGTCTTCCATGCAACTTCTTTTTTAGTGAACAATTTGGACCTTGAGCCTCTCTGCTTTCTTCCATTTTATTGACTTCTCTTTCTGCACCTAGATCATGTGCTCATCTGGGGCAAAGGCATGTCTTTTTTGTTAAGATTTATTTATTTATTTGAAAGAGTTACACAGAGAGAGAAGGGTGCTTGCATGTGCACGCGCGCACGAGAGAGAGAGAGAGAGAGAAGGAGAGAGAGAGGGAGGGATCGATCTTCCATCCGCTAGTTCACTCCTCAAATGGCTATAATAGCCAGACCATAGCAGAGAGTTGGATTAGAAGTGGAGCAGCAGGGAATCAAACCAGCGCCCATATGGATGCCAGCATTGCAGGCAGCGACTTTACCCACTACACTACATCTCCTGCCCCCAAAGGCATATCTTATTCCTGTTTATATTCCCTGTCTATTTTGTTCTTGGCCTAGAATAGCCTTTTAATAATAAGTATACTGAAATAATTGGTGAATATTGCCCATTATAATAATATACCATTAGAAAGGGTTTGGATTAGGAGTTGCAAGACTTCGATTCTTCTGCCATTTAGTTGGATCTTGGGCAAATTTTTTGATGTCTCTGAACTTTCTAAACTCTGAAGAGGGGCATTAACCTGTCTGCCTGTATCACAGAGAACATATTTAAAGGCACAATAAGAATGTAAGATAGACTTCCAATGTTATTTCAGCAGTGAGGGAAAGTACTTAGTTGTAGAGGTATAGTGGGAGTAGCTATCCTGTGTATTCTTAGTATAACCTACATTCATTTTAAGAGCTGTGTGAGCAATCTGTATCCTGTTGAAGTCGTGTTTTGTTTTGTTTTTAAATGATCTTTGGAACCAGTTTACCAGCATATTTTTCTCCTCTTGCAAAGGGAGATTGGTCTCCAACTAGCAAGACTTCTATTTGTTTGTTTCCCAATACATGAATACAAAACTGTCCTTCTGTCTTTGGAACCTGAACTATGATTCAGGTCTGAAATTTCTTAAGTTTGTGTGTAGCAAAAACATAAGATAAAGTCAGGAAGTCTATCCTATTGGACAAAGCTGTGTAGCCCCAGTTACTTTTTACCTGAAATCTGGCTAGTGTGACTGTGGAGCAATAGGTACCTTGGTGAGTACAAGCACTGACAGAACTTGAAAAATTAGCTGACTGAAACCTTCAGAAAAAGTCATGAGAGATCACTGAAAGATAAATGTTTATTATATTGGCACAATGGGTCATGAGAGCAGATTTGAAATTAAAATGTTGGTATTTTGGTGGGTTAGTATAATAGTTTTACTTAGCAGTGAAACACCATTTTATATTTGGATTATCAAATGGAGTTTGCCAGATACAAAAAACTTTTAAAAATACTGTAAACTCAGGTTCGGGACAGGAATGATGCTGTAGGTTGAGAGAACATGTACAGAGATATGGTGGTAGGAGAGAACTTGGGATATTTGCTAATTCTCAAGCTGTTTGTATGTAGAATTTGATATGAAAGATGAGACTGGAGAAATAGGCATGGAGAAAATCACTGGAGACCTTATAAACCGGGTTGGGATATAGTGATGACCATCTCCCCTAAACTAGGACACTCTTGGGAGTGAAAGGGGGAGTCTCTTCATTGTGCCAAGGCAACAAGAATAATCCAAGATTGTTCCAAGCAAACCTTATATAAAGGTGAAGAAGAGCCATTGATGTTACACATCCTACCAGGATTGAAAGTTTAATAATATAATCAAGAGGCTTGGGCATCTCTGAATAATGTTGCCTGGAAGGGAATGACAGAGGCAGGCCAATTGCTAGTTGAGAATGTGGAGTTGAAAATTGTTGTTACTATTGTTAAAGAGGGTAAAAGAGTTGAGATTTTGTAAATGCAGTTGAGAAAGAGCCAATGGAGTGAGAGAGAACTTGGAAATTGGCAGTAAGAGACCTGAGCAAAGGTGATAGGGATGGAACATCAGTGGAGGGACTGAGGTTTAGATAGAAGATGAATTCCTTTTCCATTATAAGTGGAAAAGGAACAAGAAGAGTTTAGATGCAGGTAGGAGTGCATAGCAGGAAGGCTGAGTTCCCACCTGAACACCACCTTTGTTTTTGTTGGCAGTCCTGGCCAATGAATAAAGCAAGGAAAAAAGTATTAAGTATAAGGATTAGAATACAAGAAATAAAACTATTATTCACAGCAACTTAATTGAGCATGGAAAATCAGAGAGAATCTATAGATATGCTATGAGAATTGATATGTGTATTTAGCAACATTACTGGGTATATTACTATATAAAATTCAAGTGTATTTTAGTATTCTGCCAGCTAGTAATTAGAAAATTAAAAAAGTAAGATTTTCATAATATCATTAAAAATATCAACTAAGAATATTAACAAAATGTGAGACCTCTATTCAGAAAACTGTAAACTTTATTGAAATTGAAGATCTAAATCAATGGCAATCCTAGTTGTTTTCGTCAGTTCAATCAGTATGGTGGTGGTGGTGTGTGTGTGTGTGTGTGTAACTTGTTCAGCTGACTCTAAAATTTTTAAGGGGCCAAGAATACCCAGTTCTGAGTCCTGCCATTTCAGCCATTAACAGAACCCAGTAGAAAGGTGACTCTCTCACCTGCCCCTCTGGAAAAGGCTGAGTGACTATGGAGGTAATGTTGATCTATAATTTATAAAGGCTGAGAAAAAAAAGTTGGAGGGCTTACTTCGCCTGATATCCAAGGCTTCCAGAAGATAATGAAAGAGAATATTTCCATGCCTCTGGGACTGTGGAAGTCATCTTATAGGAGAAAGCACATGACTATAAAGTGTAAAATCGATAACATTGTGCTTCATTAAAGTTAGAAACCCTTCATTAGAAGACATCATTATGAGAGAGCAAAGGTAGGTAACAGAGAGGAAGAAAATACTTGCCTAATTTATACCCAATTATGGGTACATTTGCAGAGTAGATAAAGAGTTCCTACAAATAATTAGAAGAAAACAGTCCAGTCCTATCAGTGGACAAGGAATTTGAACTATTTCATGGAAGAGGATATTTACATGGCTAACTTCAAATATGAAGTTAATTGTCTTATCAGTTATTAGGGAAATAGAAAGCAAAACCACTATGAAATACTGATATTCAATTTTTAATAAAGACTAAAGTAAGAGTGTGGGACCGGCACTGTGGTGTAGTGAGTAAAGATAGCTCTTGCAGTACTGGCATCCCAAATGGGCACCGGTTCAAGTCTCAGCTGCTCCACTTCCGATCCAGCTCTCTGCTGTGGCCTGAGAAAGCAGTAGAAGATGGCCCAAGTTCTCAGACCCCAGCACCTGCGTGGGAAGACCTGGAGGAAGCCCTGGCTACTGGCTTTTGATCAGCACAGCTCCGGCCGTTGTGGCCAATTGAGGAGTGAACCAGTGGATGGAAAACCTCTCTCTCTGCTTCTTGTCCTCTCTTTGTGGAGCTCTTTCAAATAAATAAATAAAAGTCTTTAAAAAGAAAGTAAAAGTATTAGTGAAGATGTAGAACAATGGAAACTTGTGTATTCTATTGGTGAGATGTAATTGGCACAGCTACTTTTTTCTTTTTAAAGATTTATTTATTTATTTGAAAGTTAGAGTAACACACAGAGAGAAGGAGAGGCAGAGAGAGAGAGAGAGAGATCTTTCATCCACTGGTTCACTCCCCAGTTTGCGGCCGGAGCTGCGCTGATCTGAAGCCAGGAGCCAGGAGCTCCTTCCAGTTCTTTCATGCGGGTGCAGGGGTCCAAGGACTTGGGCCATCTTCTACTGCTTTCCCAGGCCATAGCAGGGAGCTGGTTCAGAAGTGGAGCAGCCAGGACTCGAACCGGCACCCATATGGGATGCTGGGACTGCAGGCTGCAGCTTTACCTGCCATGCCCAAGTGCTGGCCCTGGCACAACTACTTTTTTAAAAAAAATTGTTTAAAAGATTTTTTTAAAGATTTATTTTATTTATTTGAAAGACAGCATCATAGATAGGGAGAGAAGGAGAGAGAGAGAGGTATCTTCCTTCCACTGGTTCACTCTCCATAGCTGCAACAGCTGGGACTGGGCCAGGTCGAAGCCAGGACACTAGAACTCCATCCAGGTCTTTCACGTGACTAACAGGGACCTAAGCACTTGAGCTATCTTCTTTCCCAGGCATATTCGCAGGGAGCTGGATCAGAAGTAGAGCAGCCAGGACTTGAACCAGTGGCACTCAGATGGGATGCCGGTGTTGGAACCAGTAGCTTAACCTGCTGCACCACAGCACCTGCCCCACACAGCCACTTTTGGGAACCATTTGACAGTATTGACTGAAATTGAGCCATGTATGCCCTAATGATCTGGCAGATTCACTTATATTTGTATCTGATAGAAATGTAAGCATATATATAATCAAAGATATAAATAAGAATGTCCATAGTAGCATCATTATAATAATACAAAACTGGAAACAATATAAATGTCAGTGAAATGGAGAAATTGTGGATCTTCATATAGAATACTAGCAGTAAAAATTAGCAAACTGCTGCTACATGGAACAATATCAACCTCACAAACATTTGAAAGAAGCCAAGTATAAAGGAAAATATACAATATCACCCCATTTTATAGATATACAATTCAAGGATAGACAAAACCAATTTTAATGTTAGAACTTACCTTAGGTATAAAGGGTAGGATTGATTAGGAAAGGTTGCAAGAGGAGTCTCTGTTCATTGAGCTTGTACACTTACAAGATTTGTGTGTTTCAATATAGATTTCTTTCCAAATGAGATAGTTTGTGTAAAATGTCTAGCATAATTGAAATTAGCACTCATTGAAAATGTTCAGTGATTGGCAACATTAGCTATTTACTATGATTTAGTTCTCTGCAATGACAAGGGACAGAGTGGTGCTGTCCAATAGAACTTTCTGCAGTGACTGAAATGTTCTGTATTTGTGCTGTACAGTTCCACACCCACCAACCACATGTGGCCATAGGCTATTATATTGGACAATGTAAATATAGAATATTGCCATGGGAATTGAGTGAGTGAATAAGAATGGCAATGAAGTTTTTTAAATTGAACAAATCAAGAAACTGAAAGGCTAGAATGTTGGATACATTGTGCATGTATACATTAGAGGACATGCAGGAGAATGGCAAGGTCCATTTGGAGAAGGAGACTGTTAGCTAGATGCCAGAGACTTAAAGAAGCCTTCCTGGGGAGGAGAGAATAGTGTAATGGATCAGAAAGAAACACTTTGTCCCTGTGTAGATTGCCAAAGGTATTTAGGGAGACTTGTTTGTGAAGCACAGTGTAGGTAGTGAAGAGCCATTGAAGGAGAGGGTCTCGAGGAGATGGTCAGCAGCAGCAACAGACGCTGCAGCACACTCAGAAGTAGTACAGTGGTCCTCGGAGACCTGTGCAAGAAATTTGATGCTGTGAGAGGAAGGAGGCTAGACTGCAAGAGTGGAAGAAAGGTTAAGGCATGGCCAATTTGCAAAAAATCTCTCTCTCAAAGTGGTGAGAGAGGAGGTGGGGGTTAGAGGGAGATGTGAAGTTTTCTGTTGTTTTACAAATAGTAGAGAATTAAATTTGAGAAATGATTTTTTAAAGAAAAGATTTGCTTATTTATTTGAAAGGCCAAGTTATAGAGAGGCAGAGAGAGGAAGAGAGATTTTTTTTTTTTAAAGATTTATTTGAAAGAGTTACAGAGAGAGGTAGAGACAGAGAGAGAGGTCTTCAATCCATTGATTTACTCCCCAGATGGCCACAACGGCTGGAGCTGCACTGATTCCGGAGCTGCGCCGATCTGAAGCCAGAAGCCATAAGCCTCTTCCGGGTCTCCCACATGGGTGCAGGGGTCCAAGGACTTGGGCCATCTTCTACTGCTTTCCCAGGCCATAGCAGAGAACTGGATCAGAAGAGGAGCAGCTGAGACTAGAACCTGCGCCCATATGGAATGCCGGTGCTTCAGGCCAGGGCTTTAACCCGCTGCGCCACAGCACCGGCCACATGAGAGAGATATCTTCCATCTGCTGGTTCATTCCTCAAATGGCTGAAACAGCCAGAGCTATGTTGATCCAAAGTCAGAGCTAGAAGCTTCTTCCAGGTCTCCCACATGGGTGCAGGGGCCCAAGGACTTGGGCCATCTTCTACTGCTTTCCCAGGCCACAGCAGAGAGCTGGATCAGAAGTGGTGCAGCTGGGTCTTGAACCAGTGCCCTTATGAGATGCTGGCACTGCAAACGGCGGCTTTACCTTCTATGCCACAGTGCCGGTCCCATGGAATGATTTTTCAAAAACTACGCTTTCAGTGTGTGGAAGAAATGTTGAGATGGTGCATATGTAGGATCTCTGGGAGGTGGGGAGGAAAGAAGCTGGGTGATAACAGTGGAAGGCTGGTTTGGGCCAAGTTTTGAAAAGTCTTGAAAGGCAATATGAAGTAATGTTTGCTTTATGTAGTAGTTCAGGCAGAGTCATGGAAGATTTCAAATCTTTGGATCTCCTGTAAGAGTCTGTGCTTTAGGAATGTTACTCTGTGTGTGTGTGTGCGCGCGCATGTGTGCACTTTAGGAATGATATAGGGAGAACTATGAATAGATAATGGCCAAACTGAAGACAGATTGCATTACCAAGCAAGAAATAAAGAAAACCTGTATCAAAACAACAGCTGTGAGGATGCAGAAGAGTTAGTGAACCTAAGATAATAGTTCAGAGATAGAATGAGCACATCTTGTGATAATGGAATGAATAAGAATTTGTATAGAACTTGTATAGTTATTTCAATATGGGATCCTGGCATCCTAACTACTGCGCCCCATACCTGCCTCTGATTTTGTAAAAAAGGACTGTGCATGAATGAATGAGTCACGTCTGTTGGGAGAAAAGGAAGTAAACATGAGAGTTAGGAAATAGGCTATACAATATATTCATGGCTAATTTAATGTGTAAAAGATGGTTCTGAAGGTTTCTCTCTGACTTAACTGGGAACCCAAGAGAAAGAAAAGCCATTTGGGAGTGGGTTGAATTACAATAGCATTATTGAGATAAGATTCATTTACCATGTAACTCACCCATATGCAATTTATATATATATATATGTATATATATATATATACATATATATATATATTAAAGATTTATTTATTTTAAAGGCAGGGAGACACAAAAAGAGAGAAATCTTCCATCTACTGGTTCAATTCCCAAACAACTGCAACTGGCTAGATTGGGCCAGGCTGAAGCCAGGAGCCAGGAACTCCATTAAGATCTCTGACGAGGTGGGAGGAGTCCAAGTACCATCATCCATTGACTTCCCAGACACATTAGCAGGAAGCTGGATTGAAGCAGAGCAGCTAGGATTTGAACAAGTGCCCTGATGTGGGATGTTTAACTCACTGTGCCACAACACTAACCCCTAAGATTGACATTCACCATGTAAAGTTAAAAATGTTTTCTTCCTTCCCTAAAGAAATGTGGTACTCCTTATTTATCTCTAGCCCACTGAATTACACTCACCTTTTTGCATGCTTTATCTCTTTTGGAAAAGTACCTTGAAAGCAAGGAATATTGTCAGATATTCCAGAGCTGTATATAGTATACATGTTTGTAATAAGTTATAACTCAGCAAGTACTTGAAAGATCATAAGTTAGAAGGTTAATTTAGTTAACCACAAAATTCAGAAAATAACCAGAATGAACTGCTCCCATGTGTTCTTATACACTGAGGTTTGTGTGTATTTGGAATAGATGGATATCATGCCAATGATGACCTGGTGCTGGTTCTGCCAGTAACTCTTTGTGTGACCTTGGATAAGTCATTATACTCTCTGGAGGCACTTTGCTTGTCTAAAAATAGGAATTAAGTTTATTGCTCAATCTGAGTCTGAGGAGTAAATAAGATAACTCTGGTAGTGGGGTTTTGAGAGAGTTGGGGTTCATCCAGATATTCTCAGGGAAGAAATTAATAAATGTTTGACTCCAAATGTCTTAGTCCCATAATAGGTGTAGTCCCCCATGTAACCTTTCTTCATGGGATTGATATTTTGTCCCCTTGAAGTATTTTCATCCTCTTTTTTTTCAAGGACTGTGGTTTTATTTGTTGCATACTGTTTCTCATGTAACCAACCTGGAGCATATCACCTATCCCCTGTTCTCTAGTCTTTCTGGAATAATTAAAATATTTATTTCTCAAGGACAGTGAACAA
Source organism: Lepus europaeus (assembly GCF_033115175.1). Taxonomy (NCBI): domain Eukaryota; kingdom Metazoa; phylum Chordata; class Mammalia; order Lagomorpha; family Leporidae; genus Lepus; species Lepus europaeus. The sequence goes on from NC_084831.1 coordinate 43,127,295, forward strand.
TAGATTCCCTATTTGCATAGTTTTCTTTCTTTTAATTCTTGTTGTTTTAACAGGATGTATTAGTTGAAAATCTTGAAAAAATTCAAGGTTTAAAACCCACCCTATCAACCTTCCCAAACCAAGCAACTTATACACATGATTCTTTACTCCCTGTCCCATTTACAGAGCTGTTTATCGTTTCTTTAGAAAACATATATTTCATGTGTACTTGAGTGCCATGTGTCAAAATAATCCTTGATTTCCAAGACCTCATAGCAGTTCAGTGGGAGAAGGCAGACAGATAAATAGATAATCATAGTAGAGTGTGAAAGCGTAATAGCAGAGCAATGTAAAAGTGGTTATGTGAGCACCTGGAAGAAGGGGTTGGGACAGTGTTTTTTGTTTTTTTGTTTTTGTTTTTGTTTTTGTTTTTTGACAGGCAGAGTGGACAGTGAGAGAGAGAGACAGAGAGAAAGGTCTTCCTTTGCCATTGGTTCACCCTCCAATGGCCGCCGCGGTAGGTGCGCTGCGGCCGGCGCACCGCGCTGATCCGATAGCAGGAGCCAGGTGCTTCTCCTGGTCTCCCATGGGGTGCAGGGCCCAAGCACTTGAGCCATCCTCCACTGCACTCCCAGGCCACAGCAGAGAGCTGGCCTGGAAGAGGAACAACCGGGACAGAATCTGGTGCCCCGACCAGGACTAGAACCTGGTGTGCCGGCGCCGCAAGGCGGAGGATTAGCCTAGTGAGCCGCGGCGCCGGCCGGGACAGTGTTTTGAAACAAATGTCACTTGGTATTTCTGTGCTGACAAGTATAACACAGAAGGAGCCTGATGAAGAATACCTGCTTGCTTTGAGCTTTACAGTAACCTGGTGAGGCATAGGTTTCTGACTCCCATTTTAGAGAGCAATATAAAGATCAGAAAGGTTCAGTGGCTGGTGCTTAAACACAGATTCTAGATTCAGCTTCCATGTTTGTCCTCTCCCCCTCCCACCACAGCCGTGCCCCTTACGCATGGCATAGAAAAAGACCCATGAAAGGTATATAAGTGTCCTACCAGCCTCTCTCCCTAGTATTTCCTCCTTCAGCAAAGCTAGAGTCTCAGATGGCTGTTTTCTATGTCTAGTCTGCTTACAATGTCCTCGGTGCATTGAGTATTCAAGGACTGTAGCAGTAGTGAATATTGCTGATGTCATTGTTTGCCTTATTGGGATTTTGCTCTTTGTTTCACAGGGAGCTGTGATTGGTATAGACGATGAGGACGACAGCACCTTCACAATAACTGTTGATCAGAAAACCTTCCATTTCCAGGGTGAGCTGAAAGAAGAGATTCTTTCTCTTCATAGTCCCGACTGCTTCTCTCCTCTTTTGGGTTGTTTGTTGGATGACTTGAATGGTTTTGCAACTGATCTTGCATGAACGAGAGCACAGGAACGTTCTGGATGAAGTGGTACTGCAGGTTAGGCAGGGATTTGTATCTGCAGTGGATACAGATCTATTTGAAATGACTGTGGATCTGGCTGCAGTTGGAGATTAAAAATTTAAAGGATAAAAATCAGTGAAGGGAGAGAGTAATGGGCTGCTGCTGCTGCTGCTGGCTTGTGTTTACAGAAGGTTGCTGATCTTCTTTATCGAGGAGTATGATTCTGCTTCTGCATGAAGAGTTTAAAGACTGATTGGGAAGGTTGCAGTGTTTGTCCATGTAAACTCAAAATGTAAATGACATTGAAGCTAGTGGCATCCTTTGGCTTAAAGGTTTTGCTCTGCTTCATGAACTACAAGTTTGCATTCATTTCATCTGCATTTCATGTCTTGTCTACCAGCCATCATTTCTCTGCTATTATCCTTTTTATAGTTAATAACACCAATGCCATCTGCCACTGCTATGTTTCGGCATTGCATGCTATGGTTCACCGGTAGAAAGGGTAAGGTACTGTGTGATCATTCTTATTTCATCTTGCTTTGACAACTCTAAGCCAATCATAAAAGTCAATTTTAATGATTCTATACTAATGTATCTCTTGTCTATTGGGAATGTCTAATAGCTTTGGTACTAATTTTTAGTTATCTTGCCTATCTAGAGTAACCTCTGTTTTACATTTAAAGCAGTCCAGGAAGCTTAGAAATAAGGATATTTGTAAATGTTAGTACTGTCTCTGAACTACAATTGGCAATGCGCTATTACTGATGCTAGGTATATTGAAATCAATAAATACTAAGTAATTTTATAGCTAAAAATTGTTTGGATTATGAAGTCTGCCAGTCTCTAGGTATGCTAAAGCAGGTGTTCAAGCAGCTATTGTTCTGTGATAGGATAGTATATAGCTGTTATTTTTCTTCATTGTCTTGTTTAAGAAATTGACACATGGAAATGATATGCAGCTTATGTATGATAGAGACAAATTGCTGTACTTAGTAGTGAGGTTTCTAATGCTTTCTCCTGTTTATCCATAAATATTTACTGTGTTTGCTAATATTATTTATTCAGAACTGCTTAAAGAATATTGTCCTGAAAATTTTCATTATATTTAACTTAATGAAATATTTTAAATCCTGTTATGAAAGCCCAGAGTCTTTATTTTCAGGTTAAATATATAATGCTGATTACATGCCAAAGCAAATCATTCCCACACACTGGAACTCTTTATTTGAGTGAAGTTGCATACTTTAATGCCGGTGAAGGCTGCAGTATGGAATTCTCTCCATCTGCAATTATGAAGGAGAAATGTCTTTTGGATTTTCAGAAACTGTGTTGTTTGCTTATTTAAAGGAGGGGAGACTCATGTCTCTAGAACAAAAGCACTTTAATCTTCTGATTTACTTTAAAATCATGTATGTTAATTATATCTCCCCTTTAACATTCTCATAGTTATGTGGCATGTTCATAAAACAAGAGATTCCTCTAATGAATTATTTAAATGACAGTGATAAATAAGAGTTATACATATTTTTAAAATGGATTATCAGTTTTGTGACTGTCTGATTAGTTTATTTTCTACTGTAATGGTTGTGGGAGTCTTAGGCAGCATGAGATCTGACTTTTGCAAATAACTCAGTAAGACTATATTTTTTTTGGCAGTAATAAGTTATTTCATAGTCATACCTCCTTGCTCATCAGAAGATTTCTGCAAATTTGATTTTAAAAACCTTCTGAATGTCTGATAGATATTAAATTCTGTATTAGAACTCAAAGCAAATTTTGGCTGATATACATTAACATATGTTTAAATATGCTGATTTTTAAATTTAATATGTTAGAATTTTTGAAAGCAAATGAGGTATCATATATTGTCACCTATTAAAGAGACTTCTAGAGTTTGTTCAGAAACATTCATTTATTCATTCAACAACTACATTTGACATTATTCTGGGGCTACAATATTATACAAAAGTCCTTGCCTGCTTGGGTCATCAATTCTGGCAGAGGAAGAAGCCAATAAACAAGTTAAACTAGTAAAATATAAGTAAATAAAATAATAGTAATACCCGAGAACAAAAAAATAAAACAAAGGAGAAAATGAAATAGAAGTGAGGTTGTGTATGTGTTGGGGGGAGGGCATTGAAATTTTAGTTAGTAGACAAGAGAAGACTTTCACTGAGAATGATACCCCTTAATGAAAGTTGAAGAAAATGAGGGAACAAGCTACCCAAGGGTATGTTGGGGAGGGAGGGCGGTGGGCACATCATTTCAGGCAGAGAGAACAGTAAGTGCCAAGGAATGTGCCTGCTATATCTGGAGAAGAGTAAGAGGCCAGTGCTGCATGCAACTAACCATGGGGAAGAGTAGTGGGAATTAAGGTTCCAGAGATAGCAGGGAGCCCAGTTATATGAGGCCTTTATTTTATTTTATTGTTTGTTTATTTATTTGAAAGTCAGAGACACAGGGGGGAGAGAGAGAGAGAGAGAGAGAGAGAGAGAGATTTTCCATTTGCTACTTCACTCCCCAAATGGTTGCAATGCAGGGGCTGGGTCAGCCCTAAGCCAGGAGCCAGGAGCTTCTTCTGAGACTCTTACATAGGTGGTAGGGGTCCAAGGACTTGAGTAATCCTACACTGCTTTCCCAGTCAAATTAGCAGAGAGCTGGATCAGAAGTGGAGCAGCTGGAACTCAAACACATCTATATGGGATGCCAGCACTGTAGGCAGGTGGTTTAACCTTCTGCACCACAGCACCAGCCCCTATGTGAGGCCTTTATAAAGGAATTAATCTTACTAAGAAACCAATTGAAAATTTTGAAAATTTTGAACATAGGAGTGACATAATGTGTTTTATGTTTTAGCAGAATCATTCTGGCCACTGTGTCAGGAATAAAATGCAAAGAGGCAAAGACAGAACAGAAAAACTATTTAGGAGGCTGTTATAAACCAAGAGAGGGATAGTGATAGCTCCTACATGGTAGAAGCATGGTAGGAAGGCAGTGAGAAGCAGTTGAATTGTATGTTTAATCAATTTTATTGAAGTATAATTAACATAAAATGTACACATATAGTTCAATGAGTTTTAACAAATACATTTATACATAATTACCATCTCAATCAAGATATAGATCATTTCCCTCACTCCCCAAAATTCCTTTCTGCCTCTTTGGCTCAATCCTAACCCCCATCTGCTGGCCCTGGGCAACCATTGATCTGCTTTCTTTTTTTTTTTTTAAAGATTTATTTTATTTATTTGAAAGAGTTTCAGAGAGAGGTAGAGACAGAGAGAAAGGTCTTCCATCTGATGGTTCACTCTCTAGTTGGCTGCAATGGCTGGAGCTGTGCCGATCTAAAGCCAGGAGCCAGGAGATTCTTCCGGGTCTCCCATGTAGGTGCAGGGGCCCCAGGACTTGGGCCATCTTCTACTGCTTTTCCAGGCCACAGCAGAGAGCTGGATTGGAAGAGGAGTGGCTGGGACTAGAACTGGCACCCATATGGGATGCCGGCACTTCAGGCCAGGGCTTTAACCCACTGTGCCACAGTGCCAGCCTCTATCTACTTTCTATCATTTTAGATTAGATTTTTCCTTTGGGGAATGTCACGTAAATGGAATCAGTTATATGTATGTACTTCTTTTGTCTGGCTTTGTTTTAGCTCAGTATAATGTTTTTCAGATTCATCCATGTTGTTGCATATAAAGTAGTTTTGCTAAGTAGCATTATATCATGTGACCATATATTTGTTTTGGAAGTTGGACTATAGCAACATAATATAAGTTGACCTTAAGATTTCTGGCTTGAGTAACAAGAATAGAGTTGCCATTCATTGAGGTAGAAAGGAGAAACTAGTTTGTGGGTGTGGTGATGGTGGGAATGTGCTTATTAAACAATTTCTAAATGTCCACCAAATGTCCAACTGCAGATGTGAAGTTGGCAGTTGGAGTGCAGAGTTCAGGCGAAAAGTTCAGGTTGGAGAAATAAACTTGGGAATCCTTGACATTTAGTTGGTTTTTAGAGCCACAAGAATTTGGGAGTAGTGTAGAGAGAAAAGAAATCCAAATACTGAGTCCTGGAGCACAAAATGAAACAGAACCAGTAAATAATATTTAGAAGAAGCAATCAAAAATGAGAAGAAAAACCAGGTGCATGTGGTACACTGCAAGCCGAGAGAGAGGTGTTTCTAGGAGGATCAGCAACTGTGTTAAATGCTGCTGGCAGATCAAGAAGGGTAGGATGGAGAAATGGTCACAGGGTTTAATAATGAAGAATTCATTAGTGACCTTGAGGAGAAAATTTTTAAGATAGGAATATCGGCTAGTGCTTTCAAGTTCTTCAGTTAAGATAGTGTGAGAAATATAGTAGCAGCTGGAGAGGGAAGTGCAAGAAGGGAGTTTTGTTTGTGAGTGTGTGTGTGTGCATGTCTGAGTTTAGGATAAGTGAAATAAAAGCATGTTCCTGTATTGTTGAGGTGATTCAGTAGACATAAGAGAGAAAGGAGGATTTGTTAGATCAGAAGGCAAGAGAGGATGGGGCACAATGGCAGGGGATGTTATTGCCTTTGGCCAGGAGCAGGGACAACTCATCCAGAGTAATATACCTGTGGTTGTTGATGAGGCCCTGAATGGATTAAAGCAGTGGTTAATGGGGAAGGAAAAGGAAATAGAGATTTCTTAGGAGGTAAATCTGTAGAACTGGTGATTGATTGGAAAAGGGAGGTGAGAGATTTAGAGTAGCAAGGGTGATGTTCTTGATTTTGCTTACTGCTGTTGCATGTTGTCAGTATCTTAAATAGAATCCAGGAGAACAGAGGTGGTAAGAGACTTTTTTTTTTTTTTTTTTTTTTTTTTTTTTTTTTTTGACAGGCAGAGTGGACAGTGAGAGAGAGAAACAGAGAGAAAGGTCTTCCTTTGCCGTTGGTTCACCCTCCAATGGCCGCTGCGGCCGGCGCACTGCAGCCACCCCGACTGGGACTAGAACCCAGTGTGCCGGCGCCACAAGGCGGAGGATTAGCCTATTGAGCCGCGGCGCCGGCCCAAGAGACTTCTTGTGTTTGAGGTGTCTGTGGGACACAAAGGTGTTGGTAACTGGATCTGAGTCTGGGCTGGAAAGGGAGATTTGTGGTCACCAACATTTTGTTGTTAGGTGGAACTTCATGTGAAAATTTGAATGATGTAGGGCTAGACAGATAAATAAATCAGTGATTAAAGCTGTATATAGACTATAACAATTTGGAGAGCTTGTATTCTGTTTAAAGGATTATCTGCCACTTATTTAGTTTTAGACAGTTATAGGCTTTTGGTAATGCTTGCTCAGTTGTTGCAAGATCATCCAGTTTTTCTAAAAGAAGCCAGAAGCCAAGTTTTGTAGATGGGTTGAGTGTGTGTGTATGAAATCTCCACATTTCAAACCAATTTCTTGTGGCTAAATAAAGTGCATCTATGATTAGATAAAACCTTTGTATTTTCAGTCTTGGATTACAACATGGTGGTAGTGGGTGTGATCCTTTTTGGAGATCCAGGGTAACAAGAGAGCTGAGGATTAAACCTTGGATCACACTAGTAGAACCGCCAACTGGCTCAAAGGAATGATCAGAGATTATGATGAAAGCTATTAGGTTCAAATATATGAAGTTACTGTTTTTATAGGTCAAAATTAGTTCTATATCAGCAGTTCCTATAACTCAATCTACTAGAAATGAGATAGTCTATTAGTGCACACTATTAGAAAAAATATCCTGTTATTTGAATTTTATCTTCAAATAAAATTACATCTATTTAATGATTTAATACATATGATTCATACTGTTATTATATATATAATGTATAATGTTATAACAACATATACAATATAATAACAGGAACTTGAGGACCATGGACATAACAGCTAATATGAGGGTACTTCAGAAAGATCATGGAAAATGGAATTAAGAGAGAAGTTTTATTTTGGTGCAGTTTTTTTTGAAATTCATGCATAATTTTTGTCATAATAATTTTCCACAAACTTGGTGAATACATTGCTATAAGGAAGACCTGAAATTTAAACACAAACAATTGTGCTGTAGAGCCATTCTTCTCTTAACTGTTGTAAAAATTATTATAAGGCTTTGTCAGCTAGTGTGAAACTAACTTTTTAAAAAACATTTATTTATTTAGTTGATAGACAAATTCATGGGAGAGAGGGAAGGGGCATATCTTCCATCAGCTGGTCCATGCCAAATACTTGCAATAGCCAGAGCTGAGCCAGGCCAAAGACAAGAGCCAAGAATTCCATCTGGCTTTCCTACATGGGTGGAAGAAACCTAAATACTTGGATCATCATCTGCTGCCTCCCAGGAGCATTAACTGAAAGCTGGATCAGAAATGAGGAATAGCCGGTACTTAAACCAGGCACTCCGAAAGAGGATGTGGGGGTCCACGGCAGAGGCTTAACTGTAAATAACTTTTATTAGTTTATCAAACAAGAATTAATGTAAAACATAAGGAATTTTAAAATACAATACAATTTAACACAATGTAAATATCTGGTGACCACAGGGACGGCATTGTGGTGCAGCAGGTTAGGCTGCCACTTGCAGTGCTGGCTTCTACTATGAGTGCCAATTTGAGTCCCGGCTGCTCCACTTCCAATCCAGTTCCCTGCTGATGCCTGGGAGCAATGGAAGATGGCCCAAGTCTCTGGGCCTCTGCCCTCCACTTGGGAGACCCACATGGAGTTCCTGGTTCCTGGGTTTGATCTGCCATTGTAGCCATTTGGGGAGTGAACCGGTAGATAGAAGATTTGTCTGTATGTCTGTCTGTCTCTCATTCTTTTTCTAACACTGCCTTTCAAGTAAATAAATAAATCTTTTTTAAAAAATCTGGCGATCTAAATGTTGTATGTGTTCCCTTATTTGGTAGAAATAGTAGCAATGATAGTAGCGGTAACAGGGTCCTGCGTCATGTCACAGTGTCACAGGCTGCCGCCTGTGGTGCTGGCATCACAAATGGGTGGGGTGCTTTTTTGATTCCCAGCTGCTCTACTTCTGATCCAGCTCCCTGCTAATGTGCCTGAGTCTAGGAAAGCAGCAAAAGATAGCCCAAGTACTTGGGTCCTTGCCCCATATGGGAGACCTGGAAGGAGCTCCTGGCTCCTGACTTTGGGACCCAGGCCCAGCCCTGGCCTTTGCAGCCATTTGGGGAGTGAACCAGCAGATGGAAGATGTCTATCTCTCCCGTCTCCCTGTAACTCTTGCCTTTCAAATAATAATAAATAACTCTTTTTTAAAAAATGGTGGTAACAACTACTATTGCTAACACTAAATATGTTTTATGAACCAGGCATTGTTTAATAGCTACTGTATATTACTTATATAATTTATAAACTTTACAACTATGAAATCATTTTATTTTTAGTTTTTGAGTTGGAGAAACTGAGTTTTAGAGAAGCGAAGTGGCAGAGTCACTATTAATGCCCAAATTGGTCTGGATCTGTGGTTCTTGAAGTGTTGCCTCTGTGTGCGTGTGGGGGGGGGGGGGGTCAACACCATCTGGGAATTTGTCTGAAATGCAAATTCTTGTTTCCCCAGACCTTCCCTATCCCCACTGCTGAGTCAGAAGCTGTGGAAATCAGCCCTCTCAGTAATTCTGATGCATTCTAAACTTTGAGAACCACAGATCTGGATCCAGTGATTTCATATAATGTTCTAGTTTACTTTGTTAGCAACCTTATCCTCAACTTACATAGAGATAAGAAAAATGGACAAGAGAGTTACCTGACTTGACTTTAATTTCATACTATATAGAAGGGTATCTGCCTTAAGCAAACCCATGTGTGTGAAAAGTCTAAAATTTTGAGTATGAAATTAGGGATATATATGTGATTAGTTCTTTATAAAATCTCCAAGTTCCAAGGACTTTATTGGGGGACATTTTCTTTTTTTTTATTTTTTATTTTTTGATAGAGTGGACAGTGAGAGAGAGACAGAGACAGAGACAGAGACAGAGAGAAAGGTCTTCCTTTTGCCGTTGGTTCACCCTCCAATGGCCGCCGCGGCCAGCGCACTGCGCTGATCCAAAGGCAGGAGCCAGGTGCTTCTCCTGGTCTCCCATGCAGGTGCAGGGCCCGAGCACTTGGGCCATCCTCCACTGCCTTCCTGGGCCATAGCAGAGAGCTGGCCTGGAAGAGGGGCAACCGGGACAGAATCCGGTGCCCCGACTGGGACTAGAACCCCATGTGCCAGCGCCGCAGGTGGAGGATTAGCCTATTGAGCCTCAGCGCTGGTCTGGGGACATTTTCTTTTTTTTCTTTTTCTTTTTTTTTTTTTTTTTTTGACAGGCAGAGTGGATAGTGAGAGAGAGAGAGAGAGACAGAGAGAAAGGTCTTCCTTTTTTGCCGTTGGTTCACCCTCCAATGGCCGCTGCGGCTGGTGCATCTCGCTGATCTGAAGCCAGGAGCCAGGTGCTTCTCCCGGTCTCCCATGCGGGTGCAGGGCCCAAGGACATGGGCCATCCTCCACTGCCTTCCCGGGCCATAGCAGAGAGCTGGCCTGGAAGAGGGGCAACTGGGATAGAATCCGGCGCCCCAACCGGGACTAGAACCCGGTGTGCCGGTGCCGCAAGGCGGAGGATCAGCCTGTTAAGCTACGGCGCCGGCCTTGGGGACATTTTCTTTCTTTCTTTTTTTTTTTGACAGGCAGAGTGGACAGTGAGAGAGAGAGATAGAGAGAAAGGTCTTCCTTTTTGCCGTTGGTTCACCCTCAAATGACCGCCGCGGTTGGCACGCTGCGGCCGGCGCACCGCGCTGATCCGATAGCAGGAGCCAGGTACTTATCCTGGTCTCCCATGGGGTGCAGGGCCCAAGCACTTGGGCCATCCTCCACTGCACTCCCTGGCCACAGCAGAGAGCTGGCCTGGAAGAGGGGCAACCGGGACAGGATCAGTGCCCCGACCGGGACTAGAACCCCGTGTACCGGCGCTGCAAGGCGGAGGATTAGCCTATTGAGCCGCGGCGCCGGCCGGGACATTTTCTAAAGCAATATATTTTCCAAAATGATTTCAAGTATGAAATTTATTGGTAAATTTAATTGAATATGCTTTTTTTTTTTAAAAAAAGAGATTTATTTATTTGAAAGAGTTACACAGAGAGAAAAGGAGAGGGAGAGAGAGAGAGAGAGAGAGAGAGAGAGAGAGGTCTTCCATCTGCTGGTTCACTCCCCAATTGGCCACAGTGATTGGGTCTGCACCGATCTGAAGCCAGGAACCAGGAGCTTCTTCTGGGTGTCCCACGTGGGTGCAGGGACCCAAGGACTTGGGCCATCTTCTACTGCTTTTCCAGGCCATAGCAGAGAGCTGGGTCGGAAGTTGAGCAGCCAGACTCAAACTAGCACCCATATGGGATGCCAGCACTGCAGGTGGCAGTTTTAACCTATTATGCCACAGTGCCGGTCCCATGGATATGCTCTTAAAACAATATAAGTTGCTGAAGACTAGATAAAACATTTTTAAGCATTAAAAATGCTTGAATTAAAAGAATTTTAATGAATTTCTTAGTGGAAATTATCTTTGGTCTGACAATGAACCTTTTCAACTCAGTTCATTAGAACTTGCTCATCTATCGCAATGCAGAATTACTACAAATAGCTCAGTGGTCAATGTTATGGTGAAGGAGAGTGTTTAATTCAGAAAAGTTATATTGATCAAGTATGTTAGGGCAGTATCAACCCTACTACATTAACGTCAGTCAGCTCAGCATGGCACATCTGCATCATTAATCATGTAGAAGATCAGACAGTAAATCATTAGACTAAACCAGAGTTGAAGGGTTACATGTCTGCTTTTTAAAAAATAATCATCTCAGCATTATCATTAGTAAACAGATGCCGTTATTTTCTGTTGACTGTTGATTTAAAAGAAAGTTCCCTCTACAGTTTTATGTTTTTAATTTTATCTGATAACCACTTTCAAAATAAAATAAAATCATTTACAGACTTCATGTATTGGAAATAACAACTAATTCTCTAATTAAATGTTATAATTTTAGTAGGTGTTAAGTGTGGAAATGCTACTAAATTCATGTTTTAGGGATGTTTTATTACCATAAGAGAGTCCAATTTCACTGGTGTACCTTTCTGTTTCTTAATTTTCTTTCTGTTCAGGATCTTCTCTGAATAATTGGAATTATAATCCTCCCGAGTTTATGTAATGATGGGCTGTTTGGCTAAGATTAGAAAGGATAATTTTTTTTTTTTTTTGACAGGCAGAGTTAGTGAGAGAGTGAGTCAGAGAGAAAGGTCTTCCTTCTGTTGGTTCACCCCCCCCCCAAATGGCTGCTACGGCCAGCGTGCTGTGCCAATCCAAAGTCAGGAGCCAGGTGCTTCCTCCTGGTCTCCCATGCAGGTGCAGGGCCCAAGGACTTGGGCCAAAAAGGATAATTTTATTTTTTAATTTTTTTTTAAAGTTTATTTGAGAGGCAGAGGTGAGGGGAGAGAAAGAGAGAGATCCCCTCCAACCAATGGTGCATTCCCCAAATGCCTACAATGGCCAGAGCTGGGCCATGTTAAAAGTGGAAGCAGTGGGCCGGCACCGCGGCTCAGTAGGCTAATCCTCCGCCTTGCGGCGCTGGCACACCGGGTTCTAGTCCCGGTCGGGGCACTGATCCTGTCCCGGTTGCCCCTCTTCCAGGCCAGCTCTCTGCTGTGGCCCGGGAGTGCAGTGGAGGATGGCCCAAGTGCTTGGGCCCTGCACCCCATGGGAGACCAGGATAAGCACCTGGCTCCTGCCATCGGATCAGCGCGGTGCGCCGGCCGCAGCGCGCCTACCGGGGTGGCCATTGGAGGGTGAACCAACGGCAAAAAGGAAGACCTTTCTCTCTGTCTCCCTCTACTGTCCACTCTGCCTGTCAAAAATAAATAAAAAAAAAATTAAAAAAAAAAAAAAGTGGAAGCAGTGAACTCATTCCAGTTCTCCCACATGCATGACAGGAATCCAACTACTGGACCATTACTGCTGCCTCCCAGGGTCCACATTAGCAGGGAGTTGGAGTCAGGAGCTGGAGCCTGGCCATCAGACCCAGGTTCTCTAGTATGAGATGTAGGCATCTTCAACTGCTAGATCAGAAGGCCCTATTTTTACTTTTTGTCTGTAATTTATATTTTTTTCTTTCATTTTTTAAAAAAATTATTTATTTGAAAGTCAGAGAGAGGGAGAGAAGTCTTCCATCCATTGGTTCACTGCCCAAGTGACCCCAAGAAGTCATGAGCCAGGAGCTTCATCCGGATCTCCCACATGGGTGGCAGGGGCCAAAGTACCTGGGCCATCTTTTGTTACTTTTCCCAGGCTATTTGCAGGGAGCTGGATCAGAAATGGAGAGCTGGGTCTTGAACCGGCACTTGTATGGGATGCCCACATTGCAAGCAGCTGTTCTACCTGCTGTGCCACAACTCTACCCCCCACCATTCCCTTTTCTAAAAAATTTTGTAAAAGTGATATCTGATGAGGCTGGCACTGTGGTATAATGGGTGTAGTTGCCATCTGCAGTACCAGCATCCCATGCCAGTTTGAGTCTCGGCTGCTCCACTTCCTTTTTTTTTTTTTTTTTTTTTGACAGATAGACAGTGAGAGGGAGAGACAGAGAGAAAGGTCTTCCTTCCGTTGGTTCACTCCCCAAATGGCTGCCACGGCCGGCGCTGTGCTGATCTGAAGCCAGGAGCCAGGTGCTTCCTCCTGGTCTCCCATGCGGGTGCAGGACCCAAGCACTTGGGCCATCCTCCACTGCCTTCCTGGGCCACAGCAGAGAGCTAGACTGGAAGAGGAGCAGCAGGGACTAGAACCCGGTGCTCATATGGGATGCTGGCGCCACAGGCGGAGGATTAGCCAAGTGAGCCATGACGCTGGCCCCTCCTTTTTTTTTTTTTTGTTAAAGATTTATTTATTTATTTGAAAGTCAGAGTTATACAGAGAGAGAAGGAGGCTGAGAGAGAGAGAGGTCTTTCTTCCACTGGTTCAACCCCTAATTGGCCACAATGGCCGGAGCTGGGTTGATCCGAAGCCAGGTGCCTCTTTCAGGTCTCCCATGCGGGTGCAGGGGGCCAAGGACTTGGGCCATCTTTCTACTGCTTTCCCAGGCCACAGCAGAGCTAGATCAGAAGTGGAGCACCTGGGACTAGAACCGGTGCCCACATGGGATGCCAGCACTACAGGTGGCAGCTTTACCTGCTATGCTACAGTGCCGGCCCCTGCTCCACTTCTTTTTTTTTTTTTTGACAGGCAGAGTGGACAGTGAGAGAGAGAGACAGAGAGAAAGGTCTTCCTTTTTGCTGTTGGTTCACCCTCCAATGGCCGCCGCGGCTGGCACGCTGCAGCCAGCGCACCGCACTGATCCGATGGCAGGAGCCAGGTGCTTCTCTTGGTCTCCCATGGGGTGCAGGGCCCAAGCACTTGGACCATCCTCCACTGCACTCCCTGGCCATAGCAGAGAGCTGGCCTGGAAGAGGGGCAACCGGGACAGAATTGGTGCCCCGACCAGGACTAGAACCCGGTGTGCCGGCGCCACAAGGCAGAGGATTAGCCTATTGAGCCGCGGCGCCTGCCCCTGCTCCACTTCTGATCCAGCTTTCTGCTATGGCCCAGGTATAGAAGATGGCCCAAGTCCTTGGGCCCCTGCACCCACATGGGAGACCTGGGAGAGGCTTCTGATTCCTGGCTTCGGATTGGTGCAGCTCTAGCCATTGTGGCCATCTGAAGAGTAAACCAGTGGATAGAAGACCTCTCTCTCTTTCTCTCTCTCTCTCTCTGCCTCTCTATAACTCTGCCTTTCAAATAAATAAATAAATCTTAAAAGAAGTGATATCTGATCACTATAGAAACATAGGAAAATATAAAGTAGTGTAAAGATGATACTCATAACTGCCCATAACCCTACTACCTGATGATAATTGTTAATAACATTTTTATTTATTTATTTCTCATCCCTCAGTTATTTAGATGTGCATTTCATAGAATTGATTCATTCTGTGCAGATAAGATTATCCAGACTTTCAATTCTAAATATTATATCGTGACCATTTCCCATGACACTAAATGTCTGAAGAAAACATGATTTTCAATAATTATATAATATTCCATCTTATGAATAATCAATCATATTTAGCCATTTACTTGTATTATATAGACTTTTCCTCTTAAATAATTCTGTATTGAGCATTCTTATAGTTAAATCTTTAACCAAATCTCTGTTTAACTTAGAATAGTCATAATTTTAATTTTTAATATTTATTTCAGAGAGAGAGCATGCTCCCATCTGCTGGCTCATTCCTTTAATGACTATAGTGGCTAAGAATGATCTGGTTAAAACCAGGAGCTGGTAACTCAACCCAGGTCTCCCATGTGGGTGGCAGGGACCCAATCACTTGAGCAATCATTTTTTTTTTTTTTCAAGATCTTCATTTATTTATTTGAGAGGTAAAGTTCCAGATAGAGGGTGGAAGATACAGAGAGAAAGGTCTTCCATCTGCTGATTGACTCCCCAATGTCTGTATCAGCTGGAGCTGGTCCAATCCAAAGCCAGGAGCTAGGAGCTTCTTCTGGGTCTCCCATGTGGGTGCAGGGGCCCAAGCACTTGAGAGCCAGATGGGAAGAGGAGCAGCTGAGACATGAACCAGCACCCATATGGGAAGTTGGCAACACAGGCAGAGGCTTAGCCCACTATGCCACAGCACTGGCCCCTTGACCCATCATTTTTACTGTCTCCCAGGATCTCCATTAGCAGGGAGCTGGAGTCAGTACCTGGTATGAAATGTGGGCTAAACACCTTCCCCAATTGCTTTTAGGAGAGATTGTGTTGATTTATACTCCCCTCTACTTCACCATACCCCTCCCCAGAACTTAGTAGTATAATTTTAAAAGTATGCAAGCTGAATGCTTCCCTCAAAATAAATATTTTAATGTGTTTATTTCTCATTTGGTGACTTGTTCATACCTTTATCCATTTTGTTGTTGGTGGTGAAGTGTTTATCGTTTTTTAATGTCTTGCTTTTTGAAAGTAAACAGGAAATAATCTTAGACTTATTAATTCTGAGAAATTGCTGAGTTGTACCGTTAAGTAATTTTTTTTTTAGTTTGGAACACATTACTTGGTAGGTATTAGTGTGAAGATAAATAATGAAAAATATTTCCCTAATTTGGTATAAAAATCTATATCTGAAAATATCCATGAAAGTAGACTGTATGAGTTGAGGAAAGACTTGCATGATATAGAAAGGTATATATTTTTTTCTCTTCACTTTTTATAACTTGTGTTGCCACCTCCCCTCAGAAGCCATAGGCCCCAAAGGGGAGGGATATTCTTACTACATTTTATAAGTTTGAATGACTCCTGGCATTCTAGATGTAATAGTTATTCATAAATAGGCAACTAACTTGTAAGTTGAATTCTGAGGAGTATTTCATTGGTGATAAAGATTTGCTGTATTCAGCATGCTTAATGATTTTTCAATTATTATGTTTGCAGAAACATTGTCACTCCCATTGGCACTTTAATCTTTTTGTTCTTACACTAAGCAAAAGAATGGTAGAATAGAAATATATTCAAATAGTTTCATGAGCACTACTCTTCAAATAGAAATGCTGATATGCCACAGAAACTAAATTGTTGCCTGGCAGTCCTTATACAATGTGATAGTACTAAATGTCCATTTATTGCCTATTTAAGAACATTTTAATTTTTCTCTGATGAGTCAATATAAGAAAGTGCAGGTCTTATGAAAGTTTAGTAGTGAGTACTACTTGCATAAGTTTTGGTTGTCAAAGTTTCTCCTGTGTTCAGTGTATATCCAGGCTGAGGCTTATCACTGGGCAAGGGCCCAACTGGGACATTGCTTGAGAGAGATGGGCATGAGTCACGGCCTGAGGCAGAGATGAGCAGGTCTGTCATCAAGTGTGGGCGGCCTAGATGCCTGGTCATAGAAGCCCAGGAATATTCCCTGAAGGAACTTGAAGGGCAGAGAATCAGACATTGAACCATTGCCTGTTTAGTTTCATTCCTGTTCTGACTGCACAGTTTTCTTACTATACCAACAGAGGGACATTCCAGGTTGTCGAGGGAAACAAACCAATGTATCTTCTCATCTTTATTCCTCCTTTGTAGAGGAAATCCTACAATCCTAAGAAAACTAAATGTTGAGCACCAGGTTATTAGCATCAGTTTAAGCATTGTGATTTGGTGTAAATTATTATAAGTTCTGAATTGTAGAGAGGGCTGAATCAATGGCACTTTACTACATCTAGATTGTGTTTTACAAGGTAGAATTAAACCTTGTGGAGTGTCCTGGGATTATGTTTAAGGTTATTCTGCAGCCTTGGTCTAGGGATATATGCTTTCTGAAAGAAAGATGAATATAATATATATAATACATATGTACTCTATATATTTAATAATATAATATAAAATGTAATATACACAGCTTATAGCTAAATATAGAGAAGGAAGGAGATAGCCTGCTACTAGCTTTCTACCCTGGGCTGAATTCCTTGGAGAGCTACTGAGGACAGAGTAAAGCCTTCAGCAAGGTTGTTCATTAGGAATATTATAATAATGCAGAAATGCCTTTATTTTATACCTCGAGTAAATATTTATATACTTTTCTTTTTAGAGTCTAAAGGACTTCCTTATCCTCACTGTCTCCAGTATATAAGGAAGTATGGAGTAACATCTTTTTTCAGAAAACTCTAAGCACTTCAAGAAAACATTAAAGTCAATTGTTATAATTTGTATTGATTTGATTGGTCACTTTGTTGGACCACATCTATTTTGGCCTTATTGGCTTTGGAAGCAGACAAAAGAAGTAAGGAGCCAGTGCTGTGGTACAGCAGATTAAGCCACTGCTTACCGCTGCCATCCCATGTTGGAGTGCTGGTTTGAGTCCTGGCTGTGCATGCTTCTAATCCAGTTTCCTGCTGGGAAGGCAGCAGAAGGTGAGCCAAGTACTTGGGCCCATGCCACCCTTGTGGGAGACCAGAGTGGAGTTCTTGGCCCCCTGCTTGCTTCAGCCTAGCACAGAATTTCTCTCTTTATCTCTATCAGCCTGCCTTTCAACTAAATAATCTAAAAAAGAAAAAGAATGAAGTAGCAAATTTTCTTTTCTTATGGATGTGGTCACTTGCCTTTTTTTTTTTTTTTAAGTTTTCTTCCTTTTCTTTTTTCTTTTTTTAAAGATTTATTTATTTATTTGCAAGTCAGTTACACAGAGAGAGGAGAGGTAGAGAGAGAAAGAGAGGTCTTCCATCTGCTGGTTCACTCTCAAATTGGCCGCAATGGCCAGAGCTGCGCCGATCCAAAGCCAGGAGCCAGGAGCTTTTTCCAGGTCTCCTACATGGGTGCAGGGGCCCAAAGACTTGGCCATCTTCTACTGCTTTCCCAGGCCATAGCTGAGAGCTGGATTGGAAGTGGAGCAGCAGGGTCTTGAACCGGCACCCATTTGGGATGCTGGCACTTCAGGCCAGGGCATTAACCCGCTGTGCCACAGCCCTGGTCCCTTCTTCCTTTATTTTCTAACAGGCATTTTTTTGTTTGTTTGTTTCCTATCACTGACTAACTTAAAAGTTCCTTGATTGTGGGCCATCATTCTTCTTTTCTGAATAAGCCTTAACCTTAGTAATCAGTGGAAGTAAATTTGAAGTTCTCTATTTCTTCTCATGAACTGAAACTTTGGCTTTGGTTTCTCAAGATGATCTTATCCTGTCTCCCTTCCCTTCTTTGGACTGCATTAAAAAAAATATTACACATTTTTAGCCTTTCCTGGAGAAGGGAGTACCTTCTAGCAACACATATTTGAGTACTTAATGTTAATTAATACATTCAGTATATTCAATGAAATTTTTTTAAGATTTCTTTTTTTTATTTGAAAGGTGGCAAAGAGAGAGGCAGAGGAGAAGGAAGAGAGAGAGAGCGATTTCTTCCATCCCCTGGTTTACTACTCAGATAATTGCAATGTCCAGGGCTGGGCCAGGCTGTAGTCAGGAGCCTAGAATTCTGTCCACGTCTCCCACATGGGTGCAGGGGCCCAAACACTTGGACCATCTTCCGTTGCCTTCCCAGTACATTAAGAGGAAGCTAGATTGGAAGTGAAGCAGCTGGAACTTGAGTCAGCACCCAAATGGGATGCCAGCATCACAGGGAGTGGCTTAAACCGCTCTACCACAATGCCAGTCCCTCAGTAAAACTTTTGATAATAAGATTCTTGAAGAGATCAGGTTTACTGAATTTGAGGTTAATCGAGTCTGACATTCTATAAGCCCAAAATAAAAGTCTTACCTATTTGTTGTGTGGAACAACACTTCCATTTACCCAGCTAATCTGATTGGAAGCCTTCTCTTTCCCACTATCTGCATCCTCCACTTTCTACCTACATGTGGTTAGTTACCCTTCCCACTGGATTCTAGTTTTCCTTTGGCTAGTAACTTAGTGAAATGGCCCAGGTTTTTATCACTTCTTCCCTTTGCATTTTCTATAGCCATTTTAACTTCTTTCCCTCCCTTTTTCTGTCCCTGTCCTGCCAAAACGCCTTCCTTACTAATGTCTGAGTAGGCTCTAAAACCATCCTATGCCTGGCATTTTTCTACTCATCTTGGTTTTAAAGATTGAAACTCAAATCATGATTTTTCTAAAGTTCAAGATTAAGGAATAGCAACCCCCCCCCCACACACACACACAAAGATTAGACCTTCACTAAAACCTGGACTTAGAAACATCTGCAAGAACTTAAATTATTAGGAATATTTAAACATACATTTGTGAATTTTCACAGACCAGTAATAATTTGACTTAGAATCATGTATTTTTAGAATGAATGTATTTTTAGAATTTTTGAAAGATTTATTTATTTGAAAGAGTTAGAGAGAGAGAGAGAGAGAGAGAGATCTTTCCTTTACTGGTTCACTCCCCGCATGTCTGAAACAGCAGATATTGGGCCAGGCTGAAGCCAGGAGCCAGAAACTTCTTCCCGGTCTCCCACGTAGGTGCAGGGGCCCAAGCATTTGGGCCGTCTTCTGCTGCTTTCCCATGCCCATTAGCAGGAAGCTGTGGTATAGCAGGGTAGGCCACCGCTTTGCAATCCTGGGACTTGAACTGATGACCATATGGGATGGTGGCTCTGCAAGGCTCTGGCCTTCCCTGCTATGCCACAACAATGCCAACCCCATCTGGTTTTCTTTGTCTGCTTGACTAAATCAACATATCCAGTTGCTGAATACAATGTTGACTGTTCTTGTAGATCCATAATACTGCATCAGATAATCAAAAGCCGAAGTAGTAGGGAGAAATAATTTTTTTATATATTTGCTTGTGTTTTATTTGACAGTTTTAAAGACTTCAGCTAAAACTACTCATACATTTAAAAAATTATAGTGCTTTAATAAGAAATTAAGAAAAAAATGGGAGCTGGTATTGTGGCACAGTGGGTTAAGCTTCTGCTTGCAACACTGGCATCCCATATTACAGTTCTGGTTTGAATCCCAGCTGCTGGGGATTCAAACCTGGATGTTGTCATTTGACCAGCAGATGGAAGATCTTTTTTCTGTCTCCCTGTCTGTGTTGTGCTGCCTTTCAAATAAATAAATAAATCTTTGTAGCAAAGAAAAAGTAATTTTTTAGAAAATCTAACCTATTTTTAGATTTCAGATATAAAAATGGAACTTGATACTGAAGAATGAAACCATTATTTCATTATTCCTCATTAAACAATTTTCTATTGATCACTTCCTTGCCTGACATGCTTCTAATGGCTTGGGATACATCAGTAAATAAAACAAAGATCTCTGATTTTGTAGATTTTACATTGCAGTGACAGGAGACAGACAATAATTAATAACAGGAATGTTTAAAGGGATAAGTACAGTAAAAAAAAGTAGAGCAGGATAATGGGAATTAATTAATGTTGGCTTGGGGGCCAGGCTTTAGCATATGCTTATCAGGATAGTTTGTTGAGAAGGTATCCTTTGAGAAGGTGACAGGTTATCATTTGTCCTGTAATTATGAGTATCAGTTAGTTTGCTTTAAAAATATCAGGCTTTGAGAATTAATAAAATATGGATCAGATTCTGTTCCAGACCTTAGGGAACACACAGTTGAGCAAGGGAAGAGACAAAAATGTAAAATAAACAGAACAGTAGTCTTACAGATGCTTTGATAGAAGCATTTGTAGTCATGTGCTGCATAGCAATGTTTTGATCAACCATAGATCATGTTTATTGGTAGTTTCATGTTATAATGGATCTTAAAAAATTCTGATCACCTAATGAGATCATACATGTGTTTTTGGTGATCTTGGTGTGAACAAACCTACTGCACTGCCAGTTGTATAAAAGTATAGCATGTACAATTATGTACCATATATAATATGTGATAATAAACTGTTACTGGTTTATGTATTTACTATATCTTTTATTATTATTTTAGAGTATACTCCTACTTACAGAAAAAAAATTACTGTAAAACAGTGGGCTGTTACTCCAACAACAACCTCATATACCCACACTTGCCGTGTCTCTTGATTGCATCAAGAGGCCATATTTGAGTGACTGGCTTGTACCAACTGCATTTGTATAGGTGCACTCTATGATGTTCACCCTATGAAGAAATCACCAAAGGACACATTTATCAGAATGTATCTCCAACGTTAGGTGCTGCATGATTGTAGAGTAAGACATACAGACCTTTCTCTTTCTAATCTCATTTCATGTCTGCCCTTATTGTTATAAGTACTTTATTTAAAACTTCTGGATATTGAAGTATTGGCTTAGATTGCTTTACACTTAGTTATGTGAATTGTTCATTCTTTCTCTATACCTCTGTATTACCTTTTTTAAAAAAAATTTTATTTATTTATTTTGACAGCGTTAGACAGTGAGAGAGAGAGAGAGAGAGAGAAAAGTCTTCCTTCCGTTGGTTCACCCCCAAATGGCCGCTACAGCAGGCGCTGCACCGATCCAAAGCCAGGAGCCAGGTGCCTCTCCTGGTCTCCCATGCGGGTGCAAGGCCCAAGCACTTGGGCCATCCTCCACTGCACTCCCGGGCCACAGCAGAGAGCTGGACTGGAAGAGGGGCAACCGGGATAGAATCCGGTGCCCCAACTGGGACTAGAACCTGGTGTGCCGGCGCCGCTAGGCGGAGGATTAGCCTATTGAGCCACTGCGCCAGCCTAAGTAAAATCTTAAAAAAAATTACTTGAGGGGGCCGGCGCTGTGGCGCAGCTGGCTGCTCTGGCCTGAAGCGCCAGCATCCCATATGGGTGCTGGTTCGAGACCCCGCTGCTGTTTTTTTTTGTTTTGTTTTGTTTTTTTTACTTTGTTTTTTTGCTCAGATTCATCTAGCTTTGATCATTAGAGTTTCTGTAGTTTGGTTCCTATGCCTTTTTGACATGTCTCCAGTCTTTTTTATTTTAATGTAATTTAAAATTTTTTATATCCCACAAGAATTATATACATTTTTGAATAATGCTTAATAATGTATGTATTTCTGGAGAATAATGTGATATTTGAAGACATTTATATAATGTGTGCTAATCAAATCGTGGTGCTAAGCCCAGGATTGTATGCTTCACTGCTGAATTCTACCAACTTTTAAGAGCTATCACCAATTCTTCTCAAGCTATTTCAAAAAATCAAAGGAGAGAAAACTCTTCCAGACTCACTCTATGAGGCCAGCATTACCCTGGTCCCCATACTAGACAAGGAAACAACCAAAAAACTGGGGTTGGCATTGTGGCTAGCAAGTTAGGCCACCACTTGTGATAACAGCATCCCACATCAGAGCACTGATTCCAAGTCCTGGCTGCTCTACTTCCAGTCTACAACACTGGCACCTCAAATAAATTTTTTAAAAAATTTACCATCATCAAGTGAGATTTATCTGAGGGATGCAAAGATGGCTCAATATAGGCAAATCAATAAGCGTGATGCATCATATCAGCAGTAGGATAAAAAAAATCATTTTTAAGATAAAATTCAACATCTGTTCGTGGTTAAAATCTCTAAACAAATTTTAGTATAGGATTGCATCTGAACTTAATAATTGCTATATAAGATTTTCTAACAGTCAGCATTATACTGAATAGGGAAAAGATGAGAGTATTTCCTCTAGGACTAGCATTGTGGCATAATGGGTTAAGCTGCCATCTGTAATGCCAGCATCCCATGTGAGGGTCTGTTGGAGTCTGGATAGTCCACTTCCAATCCAGCTCCTTGCTAACGTGCCTGGGAAATCAGCAGAAGATGGCCCAAGTCATTGGGCCCCTGCACCCATATGGGAGACCTGGACTAAGCTCCTGGCTCCTGGCTTTGGCTTGGCTCAGCCCTGGCCCTTGCAGCCATATTCCCACAGAATATTCTGTCTGTCTCTCTCTCTGTAATTCTGCCTTTCAAATAAATAAAAGTGATTCATAACAAGAAAAAAAGTTTCCACTAAGATCTAAAACAAGACAAGGATTTCCACTCCCATTCTTGTGTGTATGTGTGTGTGTGTGTGTGTATTTAAGATTTATTTGATTTATTGGGAAGGCAGAGACAGAGAAAGAAAGACATCTTTCATTTGCTGGTTCATTCCCCCAAAGCCTACAACAGCCCTGGCAGGGCCACACTGAAGCCAGGAGTTAGGCACCCTATCCAGGTCTCTCACGTAGGTGTCAGGGGCCCAAGTAGTTAGGCAACCATCAGGGAGCTGCATCAGCAGTGATGTAGCTGGCATTCAAACCCACATTTGATATGGGATACAACTATCAGATGCAGTGGCTTACCCCATTGCACCTCAGCAATAGCCCCATCCACTCCCATTGTTTTTGAAATTCTCTTCCTCTCAACTGTCACTCTAAAACCATAATTTTGTCCTGTTACCTCCAATTTTAGTCCAACCTTCTCCATTTCCTTACTTATAACTTTTTATCTGATAGTTAGAAAGCTGGTTCTCTATAATATATTCCACTTGTTTGTAGTTACAGAATTGTGCTAACTCATAGTCCTATGAAATTCAGATTTAACTAAAGTACAATATTTATATATAGTTTTTGTTTTTTATCTCTATATATCTAGTCAAAATACTGCTTTTCAGAGTGAATTTGTCACTTAGGTATGACTGCTATATCAAATTACCTTAGACTGAGTAGTTTTGATATGAGGGTGCCAACAAGATCCGATACTGGTGAAAGCCTTCTAGGTTATAGTCAACTTCTTGTATCTCCCTAGACATGAGAAAGCTCTTGGTTCCTTAATCTCATTCTTCATGACCTAATTACCTCCAAATACCACTTCCTAATACCATCACATTGAGGGTTAGAATTTCAACATATGAATTTTAGGGGAACAGAAATATTTAATCTGTAATACTTATGTTTAATCTTTTCTTCCTCTTCTCTTTCAATGAAGTTATTTTACTTGTAATAGGTTAATTTGTTACTGTTTGGATGGTTTTCAATACTTCCTACTCATCCTGCCTGATTTTAATTAATTATTCGGTTGGGAGGATATGTGAAACATTAATATGGTTACAATAGTCAAAGTAGATACAGAAAGATAAGGTCAACAAAAACTTTGTGGAAGATGCAAATTATAAGAAAAATTCATGGATTTCTAATTTTTTTTTTTTTTTTAATTTTTGACAGGCAGAGTGGACAGTGAGAGAGAGAGAGAGACAGAGAGAAAGGTCTTCCTTTGCCGTTGGTTCACCCTCTAATGGCCGCCGCGGTAGCGCGCTGCGGCCGGCGCACCGCGCTGTTCCGATGGCAGGAGCCAGGTGCTTATCCTGGTCTCCCATGGGGTGCAGAGCCCAAACACTTGGGCCATCCTCTACTGCACTCCCTGGCCACAGCAGAGAGCTGGCCTGGAAGAGGGGCAACCGGGACAGGATCGGTGCCCCGACCGGGACTAGAACCCGGTGTGCCGGCGCCGCAAGGTGGAGGATTAGCCTGTTGAGCCACGGCGCCGGCCAGATTTCTAATATTTTTAACCAAAAATAAACTTATCTTTAAATTCCATTTGTAATTTTTTTATTTATTTAAAAGACTTTATTTGTTTGAGTGGTAGAGTTAGACAGAGAGAGACAGAGAAAAAGGTCTTCCATCCGCTGGTTCACTCCCCAAATGGCTGCAACGGCCAGAACTGAGCTGATCTGGAACAAGTAGCTTCTTTGGGGTCTCCCAAATGGGTTTAGGGGCCCAAGCACTTGGGCCATCTTCCACTGCTTTCCCAGGCCATAGCAGAGAGCTAGATTGGAAGAGGAGCAGCCAGGACACAAACCAGTGCCCATAAGGGATGCTGGCATGGCAGGCAGAGGCTTAGATCACTACACCACAGTGTCTCTCCCCTTTAAATTATATTTTTTCACAAACTTTTAAAAGTACCCTTGTATATTCAAAAAGGTATTGCTACTTCCTTAACTCTACTAATCAGTTCCTGTTCTCCTTGGTTTTCCTTTCTTTTCTACTGATAGCTTATATGTAGCCAGTTTCTTTAGTTTCTAGCTTATCTTTCTTTTACACAAATAAGCAGATATATTATATTCTCTTCCTCTTTTTTTTAAAAAAAAGATTTTATTTATTTATTTGAGAGGTAGAGTGAGTGAGAGAGAGAGAGAGAGAGAGAAAGGTCTTCCTTCCGTTGGTTCACTCCCCAAATGACCATAACGGCCAGAGTTGTGCCGATCCAAAGCCAGGAGCCAGGTGCTTCTTCCGGGTCTCCCACGTGGGTGCAGGGGCCCAAGGACGTGGGCCATCTTCTACTGCTTTCACAGGCCACAGCAGAGAGCTAGATTGGAAGAGGAGCAGCTGGGACTAGAACTGGCACCCATACGGGACGCCGGTGCCACAGGCGGAGGATTGACCTACTGTGCCGCAGCGCTGGCCTCTCTCTTCTCCTTCTGAAAGATTTTATTTATTTATTTATTTGAAAGGCAGAGTTATAGAGAGAGGGAGAGGAGAAGCAGAGAAATCTTTCATCTGCTGGTTCACTCCTCAAATGGCTGAAAGGCCAGGTCTGGACCAGGCTGAAGCCAGGAGCCAGGAGCTTCACCTGGATCTCTCACATGGGTGCAGGGGCTCAAGTATTTGAGCTATCACTGCTTTCCCAGGCACATTAGCAGGTAGCTGGATCCAAACTGGAGCAGCTGGGACTCAAACCAGTGCCCATATGGGATGCCAGTGTCATAGGCAGCGGCTTAAACAGTTATGCCACAGCACCAAACCCTGTTTTCTTTCTTACACTAAAGGTAGCACACTGCTTTTTTTCATTTAAAAGTGTATTTGGAAATCAGTTCAAATCACTCTAAAGCTATTTTTCTTATTCTTTTCTTATATCTTCATAATACTCCATGTTTTGCTCAATCATTATCCTCTGTATGGATATTTAGGGTGTTTGTAGTTTTTGCAATTAGAAAAATTACTGTGTGAATGACATTGTTTATATACGTTCTCATGTTGTTGGATGTTGATTGCTTCTCACATATTCAACCAACCTTGTATTTCTTGAATAAACCCAGTTTGGCTATTGTATTAGTGAACGTTTCATCACAATATTGTAAATACCTCAGAGAAACTGATTTATACAGGAGGAATGTTTATTTTGGTTCATGGTTTTAGAGGTTCTCGTCCCAAGGTTGGGTGACTCCGTTAGTCTGGTTGTCTGATGAGGGCAGTGGAAGGTGAGAAATATGCACATGAAGTATCACATGGCACACCAGGAAGCAGAGACAGGAAGCATGCTCTTCCTCCATGTCCCTCTCTCTTCACAAAACCACCCAGCAACTTAATCCAATCAAATTACTTCCCAAAAGTGTTGTCTTTAGACATCATAATTGTATTGTTTCTACCCTTAACCTGTTAACATAAGACTTTGGGGGCTGGGGCTGGCCATGTTGCATTTGGGGAGTGAACCAGTGGATGGAAGATCTTGCTCTCCGTCTATCCTTTTCTCGTTCTCTCTCTGTAACTCTGTATTTTATTTTATTATTATTATTATTATTATTACTTAATTAATTTATTTATTTGACAGGCAGAGTGAATAGTGAGAGAGAGAGAAAGAGAGAAAGGTCTTCCTTTTTGCCATTGGTTCACCCTCCAATGGCCGCCGCGGCCTGCACATTGCGTTGATCTGAAGCCAGGAGCCAGGCGCTTCTCCTGGTCTCCCATGCTTGTGCAGGGCCCAAGGACTTGGGCCATCTTCCACTGCCTTCCTGGGCCATAGCAGAGAGCTGGCCTGGAGGAGGGGCAACCGGGATAGAATCCGGCGCCCCAACCGGGACTAGAACCTGGTGTGCCGGCGCCGCAAGGCAGAGGATTAGCCTGTTAACCATGGCGCCGGCCAATGTAACTCTGTATTTTAAATAAATACATAATTAAAAAAAAAAGACTTGAGCCTTTGAGGGGGACACCCAAATGAATATCACAAATATCCAAACTATAGCAGGTAAGATATATTAAGTTTTTACAAAGAGTTATTTATTTTTTTAAGATTTTTTTTTTTTTTTTTAATTTGAAAGGTAGAGTTTTAGACGGTGAGAGGGAGAGACAGAGAGAAAGGTCCTTCCTCTGCTGGTTCACTCCCCAAATGGACACAACAGCCAGAACTGCGCTGATTGAAGCCAGGAGCCAGGAGCTTCCTCCTGGTCTCCCATGCGGATGCAGGGGAGCAAGGACTTGGGCCATCCTCCACTGCTTTCCCAGGCCACAGCTGAGAGCTGGATCGGAAGAGGAGCAACCGGGACTAGAACCGGCACCCATATGGGATGCCGGCGCCACAGGCAGAGGATTAACCTGCGCCACAGCGCCGGCCCCCAGAGTTATTTATCTGAGAAGTCTTGTGACAGAGAGAAGGGAGTTGGGGAAAGAGATCTTCCATCTTTCATCTTCTGGTTCACTCCCCAGATGCCGGTGACAGCGAGGACTAGGCCATTCTGAAGCCAGGAGCCAGGCCCTCCATCCAGGTTTCCCACCTGTATGGCAAAAACCCAAATACTTGGGCCATCAACTACTGCCACCCAGTTGCATTATCAGAAACTGGGTTGGAAGTGTGGAGTATCCAGGACTTGAACCAGACACTCTGATATGGGATGTGGGCATCTGAACTTTCAGCTTAATCTGCTGCTCTGCAATGCCAGCTCCTGTTAATGTTTTCTATAGGACTTTTACATGTCTATCATTGAGTTATATGTACCTATAACACTCCTTTCATAATATCTTGTAAGGCTGGTGTCAAAGTTTTTCTGGTCTTGCAAAAGAATTACTGCTCCATTTTCTATTCTCTGGAATACTTTATATTGTAAATTGGTATTTCTTCCTTAAGTATTTTACAGAAGTCTCCCATGAATTCATCCATTGAGTTCTTAATTTTGACTATTTTTCAATTATAGAGTGTATATTTAAAGATTTTTAAAAATCTAAATGAAAGACACAGCAAAAAATTAAAAGTAAATCCTGCTACAAAATTATCTGGAGCACCTATTGATCTGTTTCTATTATCTTTTGCTTTTCATTTATGTGTGGCTTTGTCTTAAAGGTATTTCTACTTATTTGTACTTGATTGTATTAGCTTGTATACTAACATTGTATTTGACAAATTGTTTAGAGAAACTAGCATAGATGATGATGTTTTATTTGTTTTAGCTACTAAGATGCCTGGAGTCACTAACAATCTGAGATTGTTTTAATTCATTTCAAGTATCAATATTTTTCTGGGCCACCCAGATGACCAAGTAATGTTTTAATTCTGATTTACCTTCAATCCCAAGGTGAATTTGTTTTGGGTCCGGTGACCTAAAAAAAACTTTAAAAAAAAGAAAGATTTTCTTTTTTAGAGCAGATTTATTTTCACAGTAAGTCTGAACGGAGACTAAGGTGCTTATAGATGCTCTTCCTGCATATACTGCCCAGGCTTTTAAGTGTGCTTTCCGGTCTACAACACCTCTCCTGGAATGTATCATGCCTGCAGGAGAAAAGTATGCTAGTACTAGGCTTGTCTTCTAGATGTTTATCTTCTTCCAGATCTTGGCCTGGTAATTCTTTACAACTTTGTTGGTTTCTGATGATTTTGACCAGTTGCTTTCTAATAATCAGTACAACTTTTCTAGTGGTTCTCAGTAGAAAGTTGGTCTTGGCCAGAGCCTGGCTCACTAGGCTAATCCTCTGCCTGCGGCGCCAGCACCCTGGGTTCTAGTCCCAGTTGGGGCGCCGGATTCTCTCCCGGTTGCTCTTCCAGTCCAGCTCTCTGCTGTGACCTGGGAGTGCAGTGGAGGATGGCCCAAATGCTTGGGTCCCCCACCCGCATGGAGACCAGGAGGAAGCACCTGGCTCTTGGTTTTGGATTGGCACAGCACGCCAGCTGCAGCAGCCATTTGGAGGGTGAACCAACGGAAAAAGGAATACCTTTCTCTCTAACTCTGCCTGTCAAAAAAAAAAAAAAGAAGAAGAAGGAAAGGAAAGGGGAAAGGAAAGGAAAGGGGAAAGGAAAGGAAAGGAGAGGGGAAAGGAGAGGGGAAAGGAGAGGGGAGGGGAGGGGAGGGGAGGGGAGAGGAGAGGAGAGGAGAGGAGAGGGGGGGGGGGGGGGGGAAGGAGAGGGAGGGGAGGGGAGGGGAGGGAGGAGAGGAGAGGGAGGAGAGGAGAGGAGAGGAGAGGAGAGGAGAGGAGAGGAGAGGGAGGGAGGAGAGGAGAGGGTCTGAACTACTTACCCTGGTATAATTAAACACAAATTTGGGGGCTGGTGTTGTGGCTTGCTGCTGCCTGCAGTGCCAGCATCCCAGATGGGCACCGGTTTGAGTTCCAGCTGCTCTACTTCCGATCCAGCTCTCTGCTATGGCCTGGGAAATCAGTAGAAGATGTCTCAAGTCCTTGGGAGATCTGGAAGAAGCTCTGGGCGCCTGGCTTCAGATTGGCGCAGCTCCGGCCGTTGCAGCCAATTGGGGAGTGAACCAGCGGATGGAAGACCTCTTTCTCTCTCTCTCTCTGCCTTTCCTCACTCTGTGTAACTCTGACTTTCAAATAAATAATAAAATAAAAACAAATTTGTTTGTTACAAATTATTGCCAGTAGGTTGTGTATCTACTTAGATATAAGATCTTTTTAGATATTAGGTACTTAGATAAGGGTAGATCTAGATGAATCTATTAAGAAATGGCACAACTAGGGGGCTGGCATTGTGGTGTAGCAGGTAAAGCCACCGCCAGTGATACTGGCATCCTATATGGGTGCCAGTTAATATCCTGGCTGCTCCACTTCTGATGCAGCTCCCTTCTAGTGGCCTAAGAAAAGCAGCAGAAGATGGCCCACCTATATGGGAGACTTGGATGAAGATCTTGGCTCCTGGCTTTGGCCTGATCCTGCCCTGGCTTTTGTGGCCATCTGGGAAGTGAAACAGTGAATGGAAGATCTCTTTCTCTCTCTATCTCCTCCTTTCTCTCTCTTTCAAATAAAAAAATTAATTTTTTATAAAAGAAATTGTGTAACTAAACACCTTTTAATATCACTGTTAAAGTTTACTTTCAAATATGGAGACATATTATAGATATTAAACTCTATAAATTATAAAATTACACAATTTAAATTTTATAATTATAAAATTATGATCTTTCACTTCAGCTCGTGATGCAGATGAGCGAGAGAAGTGGATCCATGCCTTAGAAGAAACAATTCTTCGGCATACTCTCCAGCTTCAAGTAAGAGTCTTTACATGGCTTCAGCATCATTCATTAGTGTATTTGTGTGTTTACTTCTGTATTTTTAAATAACTCTGACACAATGCAATGAGAACTTTTATTTTCTGAGTTGCCTATTATTGTCTTTACAATTTTATAAAGTTATTTATTTTTTTATATGATAAAATATTTCTGAATAATAGAATATTGACTTTTGTCTAAAAACAAGACAGTACAAAGTGATGTTGAAAGTAAAATGCTGTGTTAAAATGTGGCAGATTCATTTTTAAAATTTAGTATCTATAGTTGGTTATTATATAGCCAAATTGTATAATTTTGCATAAGAATTGATAAGTCCTGAGAAGTTGACCTAATTTTCTGTTTATAGGATTTGTCTGTTATCATCTGTGTCAGCACTCTTTAGGATAAAAGAGAAAATAAAAACATAATCCAAACTGCTTCAAGATTTAAAAAAGCAAATCTGATTTAGGTATAGCTTAATGTAGATATTTAATGTTGTGAGGACTCAATCTCTGTTTCTAGATTTCGTTTCTTCTGATTTGGCTCCATTTTGACAGATTCAGATAGGTTTATGATGATAAAATGAATGCAGCAATTTCAGCTTCACTTGTAGGAGCTCTGAGTTTATAGAGGCTGTTGTTCTTTCTGGATCTTAGTAGAATAAACAAGATTATTGCTAATTGGCTTACCTTTTCTTTTTTAAAGATTTATTTATTTATTTGAAAATCATAGATAGCTACACAGAGAGAGGAGAGGCAGAGAGAGAGAGAGGGGTCTTCCATCCGATGGCGAACTCCCTAACTGTCCACAACAGCTGGAGCTGCGGCAATCCAAAGCCAGGAGCCAGGAGCTTCCTCTGGCTCTCCCATGCAGGTGCAGGGGCCCAAGGACCTGGGCCACCCTCCACTGCTCTTCCAGGCCACAGCAGAGAGCTGGACTGGAGGCGGAGCACCTGGGCCTTTAACCAGCGCCCATATGGGATGCTGGTGCCTCAGGCCAGGGTGTTAACCTGCTGTGCCACAGCGCTGGCCCCTAATTGCCTTAGCTTTTAACCATGAATCCAATCCTAACCAATCATAATTTTACATTCACAGAGCCACTCCAGAGCCGAGATATTATTGGATTCACAAATAACACATAGCTAATGGGGGTAAAAGGTGTGTCAGCTCTACCCCACACCACCACAAACAAAGTCAGAATAGAGGAAAAGATGCTCAAGTGACAAGAGCAACAGATGTCTACTCTACCACTCTGCAGATACTTTCCTGTGTTTAATCTCCAATGAAGGAGCTTTTAGAATATTTTGATTATTTTGATTTAGAAGATTGAATTGTGGAAAACTGATGTTTTATAACTCTTTTTCTCTATTTTGGCCCTATTCCAGAATTGGCTTGATTAGATAAAGTGGCACAGGGCATCTTAAGTCCTACAAGATAGTAAACTACCTCTCATTTGAAAGTGTTCAAGTAATGGGCCATCAAAGAAGGAGGTACCTTTCTCTGAAGGGAGGAGAGAACTTCCATTTTGACTATGACCTTGTCTAAATAAGATCAGAGTTGGCAAACTTAAAAGGCTTCCATAGCCTTGGCAACTCATGACAAGAGCCTAGGGTGATTACTGACACCATAAACAAGAGTGTCAATTTGTTAAGTCAACAACAGGAGTCACTGTGCGTTACTCCCCATGTAGGATCTCTGTCCTTAATGTGTTGTCCAATGTGAATTAATGCTATAACTAGTACTTAAACAGTACTTTACACTTTGTGTATCTGTGTGGGTGCAAACTGTTGAAATCTTTAGTTAATATAAACTGATCTTCTGTATATAAAGAGAATTGAAAATGAATCTTAATGTGAATGGAAGGGGAGAGGGAGCGGGAGATGGGAGGGTTGTGGGTGGGAGGGAAGTTGTGGGGGGCGAGAAAGCCACTGTAATCCATAAGATGTACTTTGGAAATTTATATTTATTAAATAAAAGTTAAAAAAAAAAAAAGGAAAGTGTTCAAGTAGAGGCTTAAACTTTAAGGAATTGGTTATGGGCCTGGTGCTGTGGTGTAGCGGGCAAAGCCACCATCTGTGGTGTCGGCATCCAATATGGGCACCAGTTCGAGTCCCTGCTGCTTCACTTCCTATCCAGCTCCCTGCTAATGTGCCTAAGAAAGCAGTAGAGAATGGCCCAAGTGGGTACATGGGAGACCCAGAAAAAGTTCCTGGCTCCTGGCCTCAAAGTGGCACAGCTCCAGTCATTGCTCTCTCCTTTTCTCTTGGTAACTCTGTTTTTCAAATAAATAAATAAATAAATAAATTTGAAAAAGGATGTGGTTATTAAGGGACTATAAAAAAAGAATTAGCAGGCGGCTAGTGCTGTGGCACAGCAGGTTAAAGCCCTGGCTTGCAGCACTGGCATCCCAAATGGGCATGGTTCTAGTCCCAGCTGCTCCCCTTCTGATCCAGCTCTCTGCTGTGGCCTGGGTAAGCAATAGAAGATGGCCCAAGTGTTTGGGCCCCTGCACCCATATGCGAGATCTGAATGAAGCTCCTGGCTCCTGGCTTTGGCCTGGCCCTGCACTGGCCATTGGAGCCATTTGGGGAGTAAACTAACAAATGAAAGATCTCTCTCTCTCTCTCTCTCTCTCTCTCTCTCTCTCTCTCTATATATATATATATATATATATATATATATATCCTTTCTCTATCTCTTTGTAACTCTCCCCTTCAAATAAATAAATATTTAAAAATATGCATGTTTTCCATCTACTTTATTTTTTTAAAAGATTTATTTGAGAGGCAGAATTCAGAGAGAGAGGGAAAGACAGAGAGAAAGGTCTTCTATCAGCTGGTTCATTCCCCAAATGGCTGCAATGGCTGGAGCTGGGCCAGTCTGAAGCCAGGATATTTCTCCAAGTCTCCCATGCAGGTACAGGAGCCAAAACACTTGGACCATCCTCTACTGCTTTCCCAGGCTATAAGCATAGAGCTAGATAGGAAGAGGAGCAGCTGAGTCACAAACTAGCGTCCATATGGGATGCTTATGCTGCAGGTAGAGGCTTAGCCCACTATGCCACAGTGCCAGCACCTCCATGGACTTTTTGAAGACCCTGTGTGTACACCTCCTGCTTCCCCAGTTAGGATGTAGACTCCTTAAAGTCAGATACCTCCATTTAATCCAATTTTGGAATTTCTGAACTTTGCTAAGATGAACACTTATACATCTGAAAATAATGGGAAGATAAAATAACCTTGAGAAATCTTAGATTTCTGATAGTTTTGATTGTTGGTTTTTTTTTTTTTTTTTTTTTTTTTTTTGACAGGCAGAGTGGACACAGAGAGAGAGACAGAGAGAAAGGTCTTCCTTTTTGCCGTTGGTTCACCCTCCAATGGCCGCTGCAGCCGGCGCATCACGCTGATCCGAAGCCAGGAGCCAGGTGCTTCTCCTGGTCTCCATGCGGGTACAGGGCCCTGTCCATGCATTAAGCTTAGACAAAATATAAAGTACTCTTCTGTATCATAAATACTTTAAAATATCAAAACTATCAGCCGGCGCTGTGGCTTAACAGGCTAATCCTCCGCCTTGCGGCGCCAGCACACCGGGTTCTAGTCCCGGTTGGGGCACCAGATTCTATCCCGGTTGCCCCTCTTCCAGGCCAGCTCTCTGCTATGGCCCAGGAAGGCAGTGGAGGATGGCCCAAGTGCTTGGGCCCTGCATCCACATGGGAGACCAGGAGAGGCACCTGGCTCCTGGCTTCAGATCCGCGCAGTATGCCGGCCTAACAGCCATTTGGGGGGTGAACCAGCGGAAGGAAGACCTTTCACTCTGTCTCTCTCTCTAACTCTGCCTGTTAAAAAAAAAAAAAAATTCACTGTAGAGTCAAAATGTCTAGGTTTGTACTTAACCATTAACTGTTATTTGTAATTCAAATGAGCTGTAATTTATAATTTGTAATTCAAATTCCTGTTTCAGAATCCTCATGTATCAAATGAGAACAGTAAAAGAACCTGCCTCAGACAGTTGTTTTGACAGATTATGAGTTAATTAAAAACTGTTGAAATAATGTCTAGCTATAGTAAGAACTTGTTAAAAGTTAATTGCCATTACTGATAACTGTTCCTAGCATTTCTTCTCCTTGTGCTAATATTCAAATAGTGCTTAGTAAATTTGAATCAAATGAAGGAATTGTAAGGAATTAATGAACAAACACTTGATGTGTAGATTGCTTTTCCATTTCTGCTTATTGACTACTCTGAGATGTATGATATACTAGCTTTCTATAGGTGCCATGATGGCCGCTCGAGGGGCTGTCTTCTAAAATGCATGGGGAGGAAATTAAGTGATAATAATAACCTCCTTTTAAATAAGTCTTACTGTCTACTATTGTACTAGATTATTTTCCTCATTATTTTGTTACTTCATAACAAAATCTTGTAAAATATGAATTTTGGTTCCCAAATGAGGAAGCCTCTATTACATAGCACTGCTTCCCTAACGCTTGACCTTATCACATTTATATGTCCTAGTTTTCTATTGAACTTTGTAGCCATTAAACTATACTGCATTGGCCTTGTCATTACTAGGAGCTGTATCATCTCCAAACTGTGAAATTAAAAATTGTTTTCTCTCTTTTAAATTTTTTATTTATTTTTCATTTTTATTTGAAAGGCAGAGAGAAACAGACTGACAGAGATCCTACATTTGTTAATTTTCTCTACCAATTCCCACAATACCTGGGCTGGGCCATGCTGAAGCCAACAGCTTAGAACTCAGTCCAGTTCTCCCAAGGGGGTGGCAGGGGCTCAAGTATTTGAGTCATCATCTGCTGCTTACCAAGGTGCACATTAGCAGGAAGCTTGATTGGAAATGAAGTAACCAGGGCTTGAACCAGGTATGCCAGTTTAGAATGTGGGCATCCCAAGTGGCAAGGTAATTGCTGCACCAAATGCCTGCCCCTTTTTATTTTATTTATTTATTTTTTATTAAAAAGTATTTTCTCTTTGACAGTAGTTTTCTTGCCTTCATTCACCTGCTACTGCTTCACCTCTTCTGAATCTTCTCTCATTTTGGTCTGAGCTATACTTCTCTGTTTTTTCCTCATTGGTAACATTTTAGGGTTTGTTTTGTTTTGTTTTTATGATTTATTTATTTGAAAGACAGGGAGAGAGTGAGAGGGAACAGCACAGAGAGGGAGAGAGATCTTCTATTCACTGTTGAACTCCCCAGATGGACAATAGTCAGGTCTGAGCTAGGCCAAAGCCAGGAGCCAGGAAGTCCCTCCTGGTCTTCCCGTCATGGGAAGATAACCAGGTCCTCAGGCTGTCTTCTACTGTCTTCCCAAGGTGCATTAGCAGGAAGCTGGATTGGACGTACAGTATCTGGGACTCAAACCTGTACCCTGATAGGGGAAGCTGGCATTGCAGGTGGCTTGTTTACCTGATGAGACCAGCACTCACCATGGTGACTTTTTAGTTTTATCAAATTCCCCATTATAGCCTTTATGGTCTGTTTTTTCAACATGATTTTTGCTTTTACCCTTAAAAATATTTTTTGAAGATTTATTTATTTATTTGAAAAGCAGAGTTACAGAGAGGCAGAGGTAGAGACAGAAAGAGATCATCCATTCACTGGTTCACTCTCCATATGGCTGCAATGGCTGGAGCTGGGCCAATCCAAAGGTGGGAGCCAGGAGCCTCCTCCAGGTCTCTCACATGGGGCAGGGACCCGTGGACTTGCGCTATCTTCCAGTGCTTTCCCAGGCCTTGGCAGAGAGCCAGATTGGAAGTGGAGCATCTGGGACTCAAACTGGCGCCCATATGGGATGCTAGCACCACAGGCGGCGGCTATGCACTGGCCCTTACCCTTAGAGTTCTTGTCACTGGACAGTTTAGGCTATGTACCATTCTGGTCCCCTTTCCTTAGGCCCCACTGTCTGCTTTTTGTTTTGTTTTTACTTCGACTTCTGTTAGGAGTTACAAGACTAACAAGATTTCATATTTCATTTTAGGCATTAGCTTTCACAGTTTTTATTTGTCTAACTTTAATTAGCTATTCATTACTGTGAACACTCTTCCTATTGACTTATAGTTGATTTTCAATTAAATAAAGCCTGTTTTACTTCATTGCAAAAGACCTTTCTTCTTTAGAGTTTTTAGTGACCTCACCTCTACTTTATTTCTCTACTGGGTGCATTTCAAGGAAAAAAATACCCTCACTCTTTCCCAAGGTTAACACTATATACAAACTCCAGACTTCATTTTTTTTTTTTTTAATTTATTTATTTTATTTGAAAGGCAGAGTTACAGAGAGGCAGAGGCAGAGAGAGAGAAGACTCCCATCTGGTGGTTCACTCCCCAGATTGCCACAACAGTCAGAGCTGCACCAATCTGAAGCCATGAGCCAGGAGTTTCTTCTGAGTCTCCCACGGTGGTGCAGGGGAGCCCAAGGACTTGGACCATCTTCCACTGCTTTCCCAGGTGCATTAGCAGGGGGCTGGATCGGAAGTGACGAGTAGCTGAGACTTGAACTGGCACCCATACAGGATGCTAGCCTTGCAGGCAACCCCTAAAAATATTTAAAAATATATTTATTTATTTGAGAAGCAGGGAGAGAGAGCCAGATGAAGCGGGGCTGGGGGGGAGGGGAGAAGGAAGGAGGGAGAAGGAGAAAGGGAGAGAGACAGAGAATGAGTCATGACAAACAGAGATCTTCCATTTGTCAGTTCCCTCCCCAAATGCCTGCCATGTCCGGAGCTAGGCTCCAGGCTAAAGCCCAGAGCTGGGAACTCAACCCACGCCTGTCGAATAGGTGACAGGAATTCAGTTACTTGAAGTATTGCCGCTGCATTAGCATGAAGCTAGAATCAGGAGCTGGACCCATTTATTGAATCCAGGTACTCTGACA
The DNA here is from genome assembly GCF_033115175.1 of Lepus europaeus. Classification (NCBI taxonomy): domain Eukaryota; kingdom Metazoa; phylum Chordata; class Mammalia; order Lagomorpha; family Leporidae; genus Lepus; species Lepus europaeus. The sequence goes on from NC_084831.1 coordinate 43,164,242, forward strand.
AGGGATGCAAGCATCCTAAGTGGTTTCTGGTTAAGTCTTAACTACCAGGTTAAACATTCACCCCCCATAAATCTTTTTCTTTTTTAATAACTAAGGCTTCATTTTTTTGTTGTTACTCTTTCATTTTTAAAAAATATTTATTTAAAAGATAGAGTTACAGAGAGGCAGAGAGGCAGAAAGAGGTCTTCCATCTACTAGTACATACCCCAGGTGCCCGCAACCACTGGAGCTGGGCCAATCCAAAGTCAGGTGCCAGGAGCCTCTTCCGGGTCTTCCACGTGCATGCAGAGGCCCAAGGACTTGAGCCATCTTTCCCAGGCCATAGCAGAGAGCTGGATCTGAAGTGGAACAGCTAGAACTCACCCCATATGGGGTACTGGCACTGTAGGCCAGGGATTTACCTGCTATGCCACAGTGCCTGCCCCTCACATAAATCAGTTTTTGTTTTTTTTTTTTTTTTTTGACAGGCAGAGTGGACAGTGAGAGAGAGACAGAGAGAAAGAAAGGTCTTCCTTTACCATTGGTTCACCTTCCAATGGCCACTGTGGCCAGCACATTGCGCTGATCTGAAGCCAGGAGCCAGGTGCTTCTTCTGGTCTCCCATGCGGGTGCAGGGCCAAGGACTTGGGCCATCCTCCACTGCCTTCCCCGGGCCACAGCAGAGAGCTGGCCTGGAAGAGGGGCAACTGGGATAGAATCCGGCGCCCCGACCGGGACTAGAACCCGGTGTGCCGGTGCTGCAGGCGGCCGGCCTCTCTGTGTAACTCTTTCAAATAAATAAATAAATCTTTAAAAAAAAAAACTGATTTGGCCGGCGCCGCGGCTCACTTGGCTAATCCTCCGCCTGCGGCGCCGGCACACCGGGTTCTAGTCCCGGTCGGGGCGCCGGATTCTATCCCAGTTGCCCCTCTTCCAGGCCAGCTCTCTGCTGTGGCCCGGGGAAGGCAGTGGAGGATGGCCCAAGTCCTTGGCCCTGCACCTGCATGGGAGACCAGCAGAAGCACCTGGCTCCTGGCTTCGGATCAGCGCGATGTGCTGGCCTCAGTGGCCATTGGAGGGTGAACCAACGGCAAAAGGAAGACCTTTCTCTCTGTGTCTCTCTCCCTCTCACTGTCCACTCTGCCTGTCAAAAAAATAAATAAATAAATAAATAAATAAATAAAAATAAAAAGAGTTACACAGAGAGAGGAAAAGCAGAGAGAGAGAGAGAGAGAGAGAGAGAGGTCCTCCATCCAATGGTTCACTCCCCAGTTGGCCGCAACGGCCGGAGCTGCACCGATCCAAAGCCAGGAACCAGGAGCCAGGAGTTTCTTCTGGGTCTCCCACACGGGTGCAGGGACCCAAGGACTTGGGCCATCTTCCACTGCTTTCCCAGGCCATAGCAGAGAGCTGGATTCGAAATGGAGCAGCCAGGTCTCAAACCGGCACCCATATGGGATGCCAGGGCGTCAACCCACTGTGCCATGCTGCTGGCCCCCCATAAATCTTTTAATATGTAGATTTAGTCATGCACTTCTTTCTTTCTGGATTTTATCAGTTAGAAGAGTCCCTGGAACTTGGTTTCAGCATGGCCAAGTCTGAGCTGTTCCCATCGTTCTTCCCTAAACCCATGTGTATCTGATTTTTTGTTTTAATGACAGCATTATTCTCTGAGTCATTGAGTTTTCAAAGTTGAGAGTTAGGTGATAATTTTTAATCTGTCAGACCTGGGGGCTTTCCTAGAATCACTTTCATCCTCATCTTCTCCTCACTTTGGCAACTTGGCTATTGTTGCCATCACCCTAATTTAGGGTTTTGGTATATAATTCCTGCTGTATTTCTTGTGCCCTTATAATTCATATTCTTGAATTTATTTTCTTCTTCATCCTATAAGTGAAAAACCCTCACCTAATGATATTTAGGCATCCACAGCTGTGAAAAGCCTCTAAAGGCTTACATTTACATGTGGGATTAAGTAAAACTTCTTATTAGGAGATATTAGACTCTCTTTCTCTCTCTCTCTTTAAGATTGATTTGAAAGTCAGAGCTACACGCAGAGAGAAGGAGAGGCAGAGAGAGAGAGAGAGAGAGAGAGAGAGAGAGAGAGAGAGAGAGAGATCTTCCATCCACTGGTTCACTCCTCAATTGGCTGCACCAGCTGGAGCTGCACTGATCTGAAGCCAGAAGCCAGGAGCTTCTTCTGAGTCTCCCACATGGGTTCAGGGGCCCAAGGACCTGGGCCATCTTCCACTGCTTTCCCAGGCCATAGCAGAGAGCTGGATTGGAAGTGGAGCAACCAGGACTCGAAGTGGCGCCCATATGGGATGCTGGCACTGCAGGCGTTGGCTTTACCCACTATGCCACAGCAGCAGCCCCATAGGCTCTCTTGATTTGACCCCAACCTACCTTTCCATCTCCTGTCCCTGCATTTACCTGGTATTCCACACTGAAATCCTTCCTTGTTTTATGCATTTATTCATGATGTTCTCTCCAAATCTTCACCATCTGTAAGGCTGCCACAAAACACACCAAACACTGGAGTTAGAGGAAAGGTTTATTGTCAGGTAGGGGAAGCCCAACAGGCCAGGAGAGAGGGCAAGAGAGTAAGAGAGAGGAGAGCCTAAGAGAGAGTTCATGAGAGAGCACATGTTTGGGAACAGATCCTCTTAAACCTTTGCTGGGGTGCGTGCAGGGAAGTAGGAGTAGGGAATCCCAATTGTTTGGGGGTTGAGCTGACACCTGTGGCTGGGCCATGTGATCACCTGGCTTCTAGCAATGGTGGCGGTGGCAGGGGGAGGGCTAGAGCCTAGGATGCTGTCCCGGGTGTAGATCACAGTCATTTTACTAACACCTTCCACATTCCTCAGGTTTGCCTGTTAGATTCTTGCCAGTCATTCACATATACTACTTTTTATTTTTTTTTCTTAAGATTTATTTATTCAAAAGGCAGTTTGAGAGAGGGAGAGAAAGAGAGAGATCAAGATCTCCCATCTGCTGTTTTACTCCCCACTGGCCAAGGCTGGGCCAAGTTGGAAGTCAGAAGGCAAGAACTCTATCTCAGTCTCCCATGTGGTGGCAGGAGTCCAACTACTTTGGCCATCTTCTGCTGCTTTCCTAGGCACAATAGCAGGGAACTTGATCAGAAACAGAGCAGCCAGGACTCAAACAGGTGCTCCTACAGGACGCTGGTTTCACAGGCAGCTGCTTAACCAGCTGCATACAATACTGGATCATTAATTCTTTTTTTTTTTTTTTTCAGACTTTTTTTCATTTTATTTGAGAGGTAGAGTTACAGAGAGAGGGAGACAGAGAGAAAGGTCTTCCATCAGCTAGTTCACTCCACAGATGGAGCTGGGCTGATCTAAAGCCAGGAGCCAGGAGCTTCTTCTGGGTCTCCCATGTGGGTGCAGGGGCCCAAGCACTTGGGCCATCTTCCACTGCCTTCCTAGGCCATCAGCCGGATCAAAAGAGGAGCAGCTGAGACTCAAACTGATGCCCATATGGGATACTGGCACTGCAGGCAGATGCTTAGCTTACTATGCCATAGCACCGACCCTGCCTTAATTCTTTTCTTAATTCTTTTCTTTTCACTATTATAAAAAGAAATTTCAGGCTGATGCTGTGGTGTAGCAGGTAAAGCTGCCACCTGGGTACCAGTTCTAGTCCCAACTGCTCCTCTTCTGATCCAGGATCTCTGCTATGGCCTGGGAAACCTGTGGAGGATGGCCCAAGTGTTTGGAGCCCTGCACCCACATGGGAGACCTCAAAGAAACTCCTAGCTCCTGGCTTTGGACCAGCCCAGCTCCAACTGTTGCAGCCATTTGTGGAGTGAACCAGAGGATGGAAGACTTCTTTCTTTCTCTTGCCTCTGCTTCTGTAACTCTGCCTTTCAAATAAATAAATAAATAAATAAATAAATCTTAAAAAAACAAAAAAAGGAAGTCTCTTACTTCCTTCTGTTATACTTGCCACTTCCTCATAGCCCATATAACATTCAACTATGTAGTAATAACAGAAGCAACTAATATTTGAGCACTTCTCTTTTTTTGTATTTGAGAATTTTTTTATCCTGCAGATATGGTAGTAATAACCCTAACAAATATATTTTGAATATATATGTATCAGGCTATGTTTTTGCTTGGAAGATGGTCCAAATCCTAGGATCCCTGCACCCATGTGAGAAATATAGAAGAAGCTCCTGGCTCCTGGCTTCAGCCTAGCCAGCTCCAGCTGTTGTGGCCATTTTGGAAGTAAACCAGCAGATGGAACAGCTCTCTTTCACTCCCTCTCTCTCTCTCTCTATGTAGGTCTTCCTTTGAAATGAATAAATCTATCTATCTATCTATCTATTTATCTATATCTATACATACATATAAGGTAATATGAACTATATCTCTGATATATAATGTCTTATATATTGGAAGTACTCAACAAAAATTATTTCCATTCTTCCTTGCATTCTGAATAACTGTAAATTCATCTGGAGAATTTCTTCTTTCCAAACCCCACTCCCCCTCTGTGTTTTCTCTCTTCCTATTTTTACTGCTTTGGGTTTCAGCAAATTGTAACTAGGATATTTTGAAGATGGGAGAAGACAACTAAAATTTCTGTCCTTTCAACTCATATGGAGGTTGAGTTTCCAGTAGTCATTCTGAACCTGTATGTTAGCTTATGGTATCTTTTTTGTCTTTTTACCCATCCAAAATAGGAAGCTCCTTAAAGGGAAATCGGGGGCATGGGGGTATGGAGAGCTACTGAACCTTTTAATCTCCTCTTCCTAGCCTCTCAGAGTGTTCAGTAGATATTTGGTGATACTGATTAATGGAGGGGAAAGCTTTCAGGGTCTTCATTTACCCCAGTAATGACAAGCATGGCAATGGAATAACTTGTTTTCAGTTACTATTAAGGTTATTACTAAGCTGATACCATATGTGGTTCTGCTAATTTTTTATAGATTATCAGTTAATAAAAACATAAAATTATTCGAGGCTTTGTAGATCCCAGTTTGAAATGCTTATGTAGATGTTCAATTGAGTAGTACAGACTGAAGGTTTTTAGTTTTATGCTATATATATTTAATATAAATTTTTTTTAAAGATTTATTTATGTATTTATTAGAGAGACAGAGACAGAGAGAGGGAGAGAGGTCTTCCATCTGTTGGTTTACTCCTCAAATGGCTGCAATGGCTAGAGCTGGGCCAATCTGAAGCAAGGAGCCAGGAGTTTCTTCTGGGTCTCCCACATGGGTACAAGAAGGGCTCAAGCACTTGGGCCATCTTCCACTGCTTTCCCAGGCCATAGCAGAGAGCTGGGTTGGAAGTGGAGCAGCCGAGTCTTGAACTGGTGCTCATATGAGATGCCAGCACTGCAGGCTGCAGTTTTACCTGCTATGCCACAGTAGCAGCCCCTTAAATTTTTTTATGCTATTATAATGACTTTTGTGATTGTTCTTTGGGCCAAGAAAAAGGGCTTTTATGTCCTCATATTTTTAGTTTTTGTAGGCTACTCTAGACTGCATCTTAAGTGGTTATTAAATTGGAATTTTATGGTTACTGTCCTGTAATTTTATAAGTTTTGCCCTCACTGGCTGAAGGACTAAGAAACAAAGGATGTGATGTGATGTGATGTGTTATGCCAGAATATGGCTAAGGGCAACAGAGAGGGCAAGTAAAAAGCTCACAGAAATACAGAGAGTCTGAGGGCAAAACCATCATTATATAAAGAGGAGATGTGATAGAAATATGAATTAAGGTTGGAAAAGCAATGGAGCTATTATGAAGTCTTTCTTCAAAAGAAGTTACTCAGGTGTGATAATTACATATTTGTCATACTTCTGTTACAGAGGAACACAAATTTAGTATTTGAGCTATAATTTTGGATAGTAGTTGGGACAGTAATCTTTAGTATTGAGATACTTTGATTCTTCTTTTGTTAACTAGTGGCTTATGTGTCTAACTGGGTAAAGATTAATAGAAATCTCTTGAGTATTTTTCTTTAGTGGTAAACTACTTCACTGAATAATTAACTTCTTCAGCATACTGTTCAATTTCTCCTGGCCTCATTAGATCTTAATATTGTATTGTATAGAAAAATACTTTGTTTTTCTCCTTGAAACTATTTCCTAGGGGAACTGATTATGATGTAGATAAGTGATCTCTTCCACAGGTAAAGTGGCATGGAGAAGTAGCTAGTTACTCAGGTTTTATTGAGCAAAAGAAGATTCTCCTTAGGGCTGTTGCTAGTGCCATTGCTATTTAGAATGACAGGCAAATTTCTGGCCACTAATTTGTAGCTTAGCATTCGAGGATTCATTTTTCTTTTTTTTCTTTTTTTTTGATTTTTTAATTTTTTTTTTTTTTGACAGGCAGAGTAGACAGTGAGAGAGAGAGACAGAGAGAAAGGTCTTCCTTTGCCGTTGGTTCACCCTCCAATGGCCGCCGCGGCTGGTGCGCTGCGGCCGGCGCACCGCGCTGATCCGATGGCAGGAGCCAGGTGCTTCTCCTGGTCTCCCATGGGGTGCAGGGCCCAAGCACTTGGGCCATCCTCCACCGCACTCCCAGGCCACAGCAGAGAGCTGGCCTGGAAGAGGGGCCATCGGGACAGAATCCGGTGCCCCGACCGGGACTAGAACCCGGTGTGCCGGCACCGCAAGGTGGAGGATTAGCCTAGTGAGCCGTGGCGCTGGCTAGGATTCATTTTTCTTATGAATTATGTTGCACTGTCTTGAACTCTCAGGAAACAACTAAGAACAAGTGGTCCAGTTTTAGAGTTATTCTTTTAAACTGATATGTATTTTAAATCTACATTTTTATGGAAATCTTATTATATATTTTCCTGTATTTTTATAAAGTTAAAAATATGGGCCGGCGCCGTAGCTCAACAGGCTAATCCTCCGCCTAATTTTCCTCATGAGCATTGTCTACCTTAGAAAAACTACTACAGAACATGCCTGTGACTATAGACTTGTAGTTCAGGCCACTGAAGATTAGAGATGGGACTTGGGTACTCCCTTGACTTGCATCCTCTGGTCTGCTTTAACAAAAACCAGGAGGAAAAGAAAGCTAGGCATCAGAAGCAATGGGTGGCAGGCCTATTAATGGCTGATCTGTACAGTGATCTGCCCTCAAGGAGACCCAACAGGCCAGTCTACTGCAGTGGCTTTCAATGTGGTAAGCCTGGGCTTCAGCAGAAGTCAGCTTGTGAAGAGCCCTGGCAGCTCTGCCAAGAGTTGGATCCCTGGAAATGGACCTGCCCTGGAGTCGAAGGATGCCCAGGTCAGAGCCACAGATCTTATTGGCTCTAAGCTGAAAAGCCCTTCACTCAGCCCAACTTCCAAAGTGACCACTGCAGCTGAGGGTATGGCCAAGTAGGGTCAGCAACACTGCAGGCAGAACTGTAAATTTCTTGTTAGAGATGCCCCCTGCCTTTACCTGGCCAGCTCTCCTCCCAGGCCAGCTAAGTAATCAAAGTCAGAATTGAATTTTTAAAAAAGTATAAAAGCAATGACATAAATAACACATGCTTTTACAAAACTTAAATTAAGTAGAATTCAAATACAGTAGTTTTCCCCCAGCTTTCTCTAATGAGAAACACATGTTTCTTATCTAACTTTCTAATCCTGATGTAAAACTGTAGTGATTGAAGATGGAACATTTGAGGTACAAACTAATTTAAACAATACTAAGCAGTTTCACTATTTTTTGTTTTGATCTCAAAATGATCTGGGTATTTCTTATCTAGTTTAGCAACTCAAGTGTTTTCAGTGAAATCTGCAAGTTGTTTCAGGATAAAGTTAAGTGACCAATGCAGAGTATTTCCTGTAAAAATCAGGGCAACAGTGTTCATCTAAAATAATTTTAAAGTTTAAATGGCATCAGAGAGTGACATTTGGTACACTCGTTGGCATGTTGTTTAGCACCATATCAGAGTGCCTGGGGTCACATCCTGGCTTTGCTTCTACATCCAGCTTCTTGCAAATGTGGACTCTGGGAAGCACCAAGTGAGGCCTTAAGAAGGTGGGTCCTGCGGCAAGTGCTGTGGTGCAGCAGGTTAAAGCCTTGGCTTGCAGCATTGGCATCCCATGTGGGCACCAGTTCGAGTCTGGGCTGCTCCACTTCCAATCCAGCTTCCTGCTAGTGCGCCTGGGAAAGCAAATGGCCATAATAGCTGGGGCTAAGCCAGGTTAAAACCAGGAGCCTGGAACTCCATCTGAGTCTCCTACATATATTGCGGGGGCCCAAATACGTGGACTATCATCCACTGTTGCCTTCCCAGTAGTATTATTAGCGGGGAGCTGGATTAGAAATGGAGTGGCCATGACTTGAATTGGCTCTCATATGGGATGTTGGTATCTCGGGTGGTTGCTCAACCCACTGCGTCACAACACCTGCCCCAAGGCCAAAGTCTCTATGTGGGAATTTATTGTTTGACTTTTGAGACTTCTGGGAACCAGTCAGGTAAAATAAGGGAGCAATATATCCTGTTTCTGAGAGTTGTCTTTTATTCTTACCTGCTATAAACCTTTTTTTTTAAATGTTAAATATTTATTCATCTATTTGAAAGTCAGAGTTACACAGAGATAGAAGGAGAGGCAGGGAGAGAGAGAGAGAGAGAGAAAGAAAGAGAGGGGCCCTCCATCTGCTGGCCCACTCCACAATTGGCTGCAATAGCCAGAGCTGCACTGATCCAAAGCCAGGAGCCAGGAGCCTCCTCCAGGTCTCCCATGCGGGTGCAGGGGCCCAAGGACTTGGGCTGTCTTCTACTGTTTTCCCAGGCTATAGCAGAGAGCTGGATCATAAGTGGAGCAGTCGGGTCTCAAACAGGTGCCCATATGGGTTGCTGGTACTGTAGGTGGTGGCTTAACCTACTATGCCACAGCTCCAGCCCTCCCTGCTATAAACCTTTGACTTGAGTTGCTAGGCAAAGCCCAGGGAAAATATGAATTAACTTAAAAAACAGACTTATTTTTTTAGTGTGGCTTTAGGTTTACAGCAAAATTGAGCAGAGGGTACTGAATATTCCTCTGTGCTTTATTATGCCTCCACAGGTATAGTTTTCCATTATCATCAACATCCTCCATCACAGTGGTATATGTTTTATAGTTGATAAGCCCATGTTAAGACATCATTGTCACTCAGTGTCCTCAGTTTATATTTGGGTTTACTGTTGGTGTTATCTATGGGTTTGAACAAATTTATAACGTGTACATACCATTGTAGATCTTACATAGTAGCTTAACTATCCTCAACATCCTCTGTGCTCCACTATTTATCTCTCCTTTTCCCCAAACTCTCACAACCACTGAACTTTTTACTATCCTTAGAATGTCATATATTTGGAATCATATGCAGGTACTTTAAAACTTCATGGAATGTGAGTTTATAAAACAAATTTATTGTGCAAAAATTTTTGAAGTCTGTACATATAAGGGTATTGATTTTTTTGTAGTTTTATAGTAAATCTTGAATTTTTATAATGTCAGTCCTTCAGCTTTTTTCTTTGCCTTTAATATTGTGTTGGATATTCTGGGTCTTTTGCCTCTATATAGAAACTTTAGGATCAATTTTTCAAAATCAGCTTTCTGGGAATTTGAATGGAGGGCATTGAATCTGTAGACCAAGTTGGGAAGAACTCATATCTTGATAATATTGAGTCTTTCTATCCATAAAGATGAAATGGTTCTTCCTTTAATTAGCTCTTTGATTTTATTCATTGGAGTTTTGTAGTTTTCTTCATATAGACCTTGTACATATTTTGTTAGATTTATACCTAAGTATTTCATTTGAAGGGGTGCTAATATAAATGGCATTGAGTTTTTAATTACAAATTCTACCAATTGTCTTTGTATCCTACATTTTTATAGCCACTAATAAACTTTAGGAATTTTTTGTCTATTGTTTCTGATTTTCTTTTCTTATTTTTTTTTTAAATTTATTTTATTTATTTGAAAGGCCAACTTAGAGAGAGAGTGAGAGAGCTAGAGAGGGAGAGATCTTCTATCTGGTGGTTCATTCTCCAAATGGCTGCAATGGCTGGGGCTGGGCCAGCCCAAAGCCAGGAGCCTAGAACCCCATCAGGGTCTCCCACATGGGTGACAGGGGCATAAGTACTTAGGTCATTTTCTGCTGCCTTCCCAGGCACATTCACAGGGAGCTAGATTGGAAGTAGAGCAGCTAGAACTCAAGCCAGTGCTCTTATGGGACGCCAATGTCACAGGCTGCAGCTTAACCTGGTGTACCACAATTCTGGCCCCTTTCTGATTTTCTACATTGACGTAATCTGAAAACAAAGACAGTTTTATTTCTACTTTGCAACCAGTGTAATTTCTATTCCTTATTTCTTATCTTATTGCATTAACTAGGACTTTAAGTATGATGTTCAAAAGTATGACCAGGGACGGCCGGCGCCGTGGCTCAACAGGCTAATCCTCCGCCTTGCGGCGCCGGCACACCGGGTTCTAGTCCCGGTCGGGGCACCGATCCTGTCCCGGTTGCCCCTCTTCCAGGCCAGCTCTCTGCTGTGGCCAGGGAGTGCAGTGGAGGATGGCCCAAGTGTTTGGGCTCTGCACCCCATGGGAGACCAGGATAAGCACCTGGCTCCTGCCATCGGAACAGCGCGGTGCGCCGGCCGCAGCGCGCTACTGCGGCGGCCATTAGAGGGTGAACCAACGGCAAAGGAAGACCTTTCTCTCTGTCTCTCTCTCTCTCTCACTGTCCACTCTGCCTGTCAAAAATAAAAAAAAAATAATAAAAAAAAAAAGTATGACCAGGGACATAGATATGTTTCCTTATCTTACTGGGAAACTTCTGGTCTCTCACCATTGTTATACAGCAGTAGGGTTTTTGTAGATTTTATGTGTTTTGTTGGATAAGTTTCTCTCATACTGGTTATTGAGTTTGTTTGTTTCTTTTATCGTGAATGGGTTTTGAATTTTGTCATATTGTTTCACTTTTTTTTTTTTTTTTTATTTTACTTGAAAGGCAGAGAGACAGACACCAAACACACACACACACACACACAGAGAGAGAGAGAAGGAGAGGGAGAGAGAGGGAGAGGGAGAGATCTTCTCTTCTCTTTGCTGGTTCACTTCCCAAATACCCACAAATGGACAGGATGAGTCAGGCTGAAGCCAGGAGCCCAAAATTCAGTCTGGGTCTCCCATGTGGATAGCACTCACTCAAGTACCTGAGCCATCACCTGCTGACTACTAGGATGTGCATTAGCAGGAAGCTAGATCCGAAGTGGAGGCGGTACTTGAACTTAGGCATTCTGATATACAATAGGGGCATCCCAAACAGCATCTTAACCTTCGTGCCAAATATCCACCCCACTCACCTCTTTATATCATCACATGTTTTTGTTTTTTTTATCCTTAGCCTGTTGATGTGATGGATTATATTAACTGATTTTTGAAAATTTAACCAGATTTCATTCCTGGAATAAAACTCAGTTATAGTAGATAATTATTTTTATACATTGTTAGATTTGATTTGCTGATAGTTTGTTGGGGTTTTTTGCATCTTTGCTCATTAGAGATATTTGTGAGTATCTTTTTTTGTTTGTTTTATTTTATTTATTTCAAAGGCAGAGTGACAGGGAGAAAGGGAAAGACAGAAAGAGGAAGAGATCTTCCATTTGTTGGTTCATTTCCCAAATGGCCAGAACAGCCAGGTTTGGGCCAGGCCAAAGCCAGGAGTTAGGAACTCCGTCCTGGTTCTGTTTCATATTTAACTTTTTCTGTAAGTACAAGTACATTCCAAAATAACAATAAAATGCATAGTATATACATAAGCCAGTAACATAGTCATTTTATTACCATTATCAAGTATCATGTACTGTACATAATTGTATATGCTATACTTTTATATGACTGGCAGTGCAACAGGTTTTTTTATAACAGCATCACCATGAACATGAGTAATTCAGTGTACTCTGACATTATAACATCACTAAGCAATAGGATTTTTTAAACTCCATTATAATATACTACCATTGCTGTCCTTGACTGAAACTTTGTTATGCAGCACATTAACTGTGTTTGCCTGCTGTTCTCCTTATTTGGAAGATTAGCTGTTTGCTCTGTGACTTCACTCACTGTTGAGGAACAGTGTTTGTTTCTTCCTCATACCATTTGTACTTACTTACTGTAAGGTTAATCTTATGAGTATAAAGGAAACTGAAAATAGATCTTTGTAAAAATTAAGAGTGAGAATAGGAGAGAGAGGATGAAGCAGGGTAGGTGGGAAGGAGGATGAATTTGGAAGGATCACTGTGTTCCTAAATTTGTATTTATGAAATGCATGAAGTTTGTATACCTTAAATTAAATTTTTAAAAACAGATCTAAGAAGAGTTGTTGATTTTCCCATTTGTGCAGAGTTTTGTTAGGACAGTGTGATGACTTCTAGCCTTCTCATAGGCCAGACTAGAAAACTGAAGTCTCATCTGATTTTACTTATTGAATTTTTGCTTTCTTTTCTTTATTCTGTTGCTGCAAAAGTATTTTCCATCTACATTTGAAATGATATTAGAACAGAATATGATTTCTAGATAAACATTGAGCTGTCTCGTGGAAATAATATTTTTGAAACTAGTACATGAGTTCAATAGAGTTAAAACTCTTTTCAGCTGAATGGGTATCAGTAAAGTTGTCCTGTTTTTTTTTTTTTTTTTTTTTTTTTTTTTTGACAGGCAGAGTGGATAGTGAGAGAGAGACAGAGAGAAAGGTCTTCCTTTTTGCCATTGGTTCACCCTCCAATGGCCGCTGTGGCCGGCGCATCACGCTGATCCAAAGCCAGGAGCCAGGTGCTTCTCCTGGTCTCCCATGCGGGTGCAGGGCCCAAGGACTTGGGCCATCCTCCACTGCCTTCCCCGGGCCATAGCAGAGAGCTGGCCTGGAAGAGGGGCAACCAGGATAGAATCCAGCGCCCCGACCGGGACTAGAACCTAGCGTGCCGGCGCCGCAAGGCGGAGGATTAGCCTGTTAAGCCACGGCGCCGGCCAAGTTGTCCTGTTTTTACACAGTAGATTTCTTACTATTTCAAAGTACTCCCACCCCTAGTAGTGGTTTTGATTATTCTCTTATTGTTTGTTTTTAATTATTTTTTTTAAGATTTATTTATTTCTTTGAAAGGCAGTGTTACAGAGAGGCAGAGAGAGGTCTTCCATCCACTGGTTCACTCCCCAGATGGCTGAAACAGCCAGAGCTGTGCCAATCCTAAGTCATGAGCTTCTTCCAGCATGGGTACAGGGGCCCAAAGCCTTGGGCCATCTTCTGCTGCTTTCCCAAGGGCAATAGGAGGGCATAAGATCGGAAGTGGAGCAGTGATGTCTCCATCCCATTTGGGATGGCAGACACTGTAGGTAAGCAGTGGCTTAACCCACTGTGCCACAGCACCTGGCCCCTTAATAGTTATTTTAAGATTTTATTTATCTGAGAAGCAGAGTTATTACACAGAGAGGGAGAGACAGATAGAGAGGTCTTCCATTTGTTGGTTTACTCCCCAAATTGCCGCAACAACCGGAGCTGGACCAATCTGAAGCCAGGAGCTTCATCTCGGTGTCCTATGTGGGTGCAGGAGCCCAAGCACGTGGGCCATCTTCTACTGCTTTCCAAGGCTATAGCAGAGAGCTGGATCTGAAAAGAAGCAGCCAGGATTAGAACTGGCACCCAAATGAGATGCCAGCACCGCAGGCAGAGGCTTAGCCCACTATTCCACAGCATTGCCCCACCCCATGGTTCTTATTCATCATATTGTCATTCTTTTTTTTTTTTTTGGGGGGGGGTGTTTGCATCTCAGTTTTATTTAATTTTTTTTTTACTTTTATTTAATGAATATAAATTTCCAATGTACAGCTTATGGATTACAATGGCTTTCCCCTCCCATAACTTCCCTCCCACCCGCAACCCTCCCCTCTCCCACTCCCTCTCCCCTTCCATTCACATCAAGATTCATTTTCAATTCTCTTTATATACAGAAGATCAATTTAGTATACATTAAGTAAAGATTTCAACAGTTTGCACCCACATAGAAACACGAAATGAAAAAAATACTGTTGGAGTACTAGTTATAGCATTAAATCACAATGTACAGCACATTAAGGATAGAGATCCCACATGAGGAGCAAGTGCACAGTGACTCCTGTTGTTGACCCAACAAATTGACACTCTAGTTTATGGCGCCAGTAACCATATTGTCATTCTTTACCAAAAACAAGGACCACAAAAAGTAATAGTTTAATTTAATCATGCAATAGCCTTAATTATGTTGTTCAAAGAAAAGTGTTGAAAATCCTTTTGTTTCACGAATTGGAAATCACTTATTGTGTATGGATTTTAGGCATTGTTTTAACTTTTTTAAGATTTTTATTTATGGGGTTTGCTCTGTGGTGTAGTGGGATAAGACTACCTGCAGCACCGGCATCCCATATGGTGCCCGTTCAAGTCCTGGCTGCTCTATTTTCTATCCAGCTCTCTGCCATGGCCTGGGAAAGCAGTAGAAGATGGCCCGAGTGCTTGGGCCCCTGTACCCTGGTGTGAGACCCGGAAGCAGCTCCTGGCTCTTGGTTTCGGATCGGCCCCAGCTCTATTCTTTGAGGACATTTGGGGAATGAACCAGTGGATGGAAGACCTTTCTCTCTACCTCTCTCTCTCTCTCTCTGTAACTCTTCCTCTCAAATAAATAAATCTTAAAAAAAATTTTTTTTTATTTATGTATTTGAAAGTCAGAGAGAGAGAGAGAGAGGTCTTCTGTCTGCTGGTTTGCTCCCTAAGTGCCCCTAATGGCCATGGCTGAACCAGTGTGAAACCAGGAGCCAGGAGTTTTATCCAGGTCTTCCATATGGGTAGCAGAGGCTTTTCCCAAGTCATTAGCAGAGAGCTTGATTGGAAGTGGAGCAGCTGGGACATGAACCAGTGCCCTTAAGGATGCCCGGGTTGCAGGCAGTGGCTTTACCTGCTAAGCCACAATACAGTTCCCCATTTAACTTTTATTTGAAATGAAACTACTTGTAGATTTTTCAAACAACTTTGGAGATGACCAGTCTGGTTACAGCTTCTTGGCACAGCTGTTTTGCTTTGTATAATTATTTTTCATTTAAATGCTTCATGTTTTATGCATACTAACTTCATATAAGTTTAGGGATATGAGAACTCTACGTATATGTGCAATAAATAGCTATCTCTAGTATTAAACTGAAAATAAAGACTTTGGACTGGAGCTGGGTTCCTCTTTAAATATGTAACCATAACATAGAATTTTACATATATGCAATTGAGGAAAGTTCAAAATTATGGTCAGCACACTGCCATAGATTATCTTTCCTATTGCCATTATCCTTACTGTTAACATTTGTCAATAACAAAAACTAATGATATTTAGGTCCGCTACATTTTTATAGAACTTTGGTATTTACAGTATCTTGTCAAAATTAGATTTTTAAAGTACTTCTGATGATAGTGATGGGACATTTGCAAGACACTTTATAATGAAGAAGCTGACATTTTGCTGGGCATTGTTAAATACAATATCCCTGATAACCCCATGAATCTTTCTGTCTAATGAGAAAGCAAAGTCATAGGGACATGAAGGAAAGGATAAGCCTGAATTATGTAAATAAGTACTATGTCTCTGATAGGATCAATGAGCACAGTACAATATAGTATACAGTATGACAGAACTAGGGAGATATAGACCTCTTGATCAGCTAATATGGAATTAAGTCTCTAGGGCTGCCCAAGGCACAACATTTAGTGCTAGAAAAGCAAATAGTAAAGGAAAATTTAAAAGGGTATTAGTGAAGGTTAGACGCTGACCTTGTTCACAAATTGTTTTTTCTGCATCACTGTTTATAGCTTGATATTTATCAAATAATGTTTTTTTTAAAGAAAGTATTGCCACAGGAAATCCATTTATTTTATTTTATTTATTTATTTGAAAGGCAGAGTTACAGAGAGGGAGAGACAGAGAGATCCCATGTGCTGGTTCACTCCCCAGATGCTTGCAACTGCAAGGGCTTGTCCAGGCCAAACAGGAGCCCAGAACTCCATCTGTGTCTTCCATGCGGGTGGCAGGAACCCAAGCCCTTGGACCACGGGCTGCTCCTTCCCCAGGTGCAGTAACAGGGAATTGGATCGGAAGTGGAGCAGCTGGGACTTGAACTGGCTCTTCTATCACATGTGCTGGCTTACTCCCCTGCACCACAACACCAGCCCCGGAAATCCATAATTGAGAATTTAGTATGTGCTAGGCATTTTGCTAAATATTGAAATGCTGAGCAAAATTATTTAGGATCCTCATTTCATTAAGCTTACAGGCTAGTGGTGGAGATAAAGATTAATCAAAGTATGACAAAGCATAGCAGTGCTTGGCAGGATTGACTGCAGTGGGGCATGAGGAAGTTTTGGGGTGATGGAAATGTTCTTAACATGTTTGCATACATTTGTCAAAACATATTGAGCTGTATACTTAAATTGAAACATTTTATGATATGTAAGATATGATTCAAGAAAGTTGATTAAAAAGAGTAACTCAAATACAAATAATAGCTGTGATAAGTTCTACAAAGGAGTGCCACAGATGAGTATAACAGGAGGAAATGACATTGGCAGAGAGGAAATGATGAGTAGAAGAAAATGAAGTGTGTTCGTTTTAGGACTAGGGTCTGAAGAAGGCCACGAGGAGGCAGCCAGTTAAAGCAGACAAGACTTTCATTGAAGACAGGACAGCATGGTATGGGAAAAGTAAGGTTGTAGCCCATCCTGACAATTGGTTCGGGGTGGCAGGGTTCTGAGAAGAGATTCAGCTCACCAGGCAGTGGGCAGCAGCCTATTTATGCTGTTTATGGGAAGGGGCCATGTGGACATGTAGAGAACCACATCCATTGTGATAAGTGGATTTGAATGGGCAGAAGACTCATTTGATAGGTGTTTGTGGAAGTCAACAATTTACAATGTATGCTCTTAGCAGCTTGGTTGTCCTGGGCAAGCTGGCCACTATAAGAGCCAGAGCTGGCAGAATCTTAGTCCTTAAAATTCCATGGTGACATCTACTTGGTCATTCTTAATTGGGGCTCCATTTGCCAGGTGTGAAGTTAACTATTTGTGTCACAGTAGCCTAGCAAATCCTAACAAAGTGAATCATGGGGAATTGGTGACAAGGCGAGAGAAGTAATAGCTTGTGCCAAAGCACTGTGGTTGGAAAGTCCTTAAAAATTAAAGCAGCTTGGAAAAGGCATTCATGTAGAAACCAAGAAAAAGATGGAGTTGGAGGGAGGTAGGGCTAACCCCTGCAGATGGTTGTTAAATTTTGAGTTGTAGCTTAAGCACAATGGAAAGCAGTTGAAGCTCTTTAATTGGCTATGAGGAGGGGGCAAGATGGAGTAATGAAGTTAATTATGGAAATACTAGTTTTGCTGTTGTGTTGAGAGTGAATTGGAGGAGTTAGGATAGATTCAGGAAGATTTTATTTAGTAAGATTATTCCAAGAGGCCAGGACCTGTAATGGGTGGTGGTGATGGACAGAGAACAGAATTAGGACTGTCCCATCTTGGTGAGAGATGGGTGGATGGTAGTGTTAGTGATAGTGAGATAGGATCCCTGGAAGAGGATACGAGTGGCTAGGGTAAAAAGAGAATGCACTTGGTATTGGGCATTTTGGAACAATTTACATAAAACTGAAGGTGTCTTCACATGGTACAGTTTAACTTCCCTTTTCAGCCAGCATTGATTGAGCTCTTTGTACATTGTACAATATGCTGGTGTTGTAGGTTTACTAGTAGAGCTACACAAATAGAAAAAATAACTGGATTCTTAATTTAGTAGAGTCCTAGGAAAGGGATATAAATAACCATGAGGAAAAATAGGAGCAGAAAAGGAGTTTCTGCTGCAGACAGGTATTTATGTTTGTGATTTCCTGCATTTGAGGTAATTCTCTGTGGAGGACTGGAAGCCCAAACTTTTGATGTAATTTGGTTATACTATTTGGATTCCTGAAGAATCTTCAGAAGCCACCCACGTCCCTTATGGAACTGTGGCACAACAGCAGGCCTACGATGTCTCACTGGATTAATAAAATAAAACTTGGGCACCCCTACTTGTGTTTACTAAGAGGCTACCTCTTCCTCCCCTTAATTCCCCGCCTCCTACTCCACACAAACAACTTTCCGGAAGTAAGATCAGTTATGAAGATGAAGCTTGTAGGCCCAGGCTCCCTAGCTGCCAAGATATTGTGGATGAAAAGCCGGTGGGAATAGGCGAAGCACGTTTATGGCTGTGACTGGGGCCTTCCCCGTAGGTGCTCAATGGGAGTCGTTGGGGTTGCAGCGGCGAAGCCCAGCTGGGCTCCCACGAGTGACAATCTCCTTCACCGGGCAGGAGCGGGGGAGGCGCCTGCGCAGCGCTGGCGGCGTGTCCCGAGGCGGAACCCCCAAGGTGAGCCCTGGCCCCGCGAGTAGGCGGCCGGGGCGGGTCCCGAAGGCTGGCACCGCCGCTCGGCGGTCCCAAGGGTGGCCGTCTCCCTGCGGCTTTCCCACTCGGAAACTGGCCCAACCTCCAATCGTCAGCCGCTCACCTCCCTACAGCAGGTGACCCATGGCCAATCGCCAGGGGTCTCTTTGCCAGGCAAGGCCAGCCAATCGGGTGGCCCCTAGGCCGGGGCGGGGGCGGGGCCGGGGTAGGGGCGGCCCGGGAGTCCCGGGGCGGGGGACGGGCTGTACGTCTGACCGGATCGCCCCCGTTGCTGCCGGGCGTCCGATCGCACCACGAAAAGGGGTGCTCGGGAGCATTCCTCGGCTCCCTCCCCTGGAGGCACTGAGGGCGGGGGCCTTGGCGAATGGCTTTCTCGCTGGCCACTTGCGGAGTGAGTAGACCCCAAGGGTCTGGGTGAGGGGCCGGCCCCCACCCCTGAGTCCCCGGGGGTCCCTGCTGCCTGCTCGGGGCCAGGCCGTGGGCGCTAATGTCGCGCTCTCCTGGCTTCCTCCTTGCCGCCCTCTGGGGTGAGTAGGACGACGTGGCTGCCCAGGCCCCTGTTACGGGGCGCTCTCCCACTTCCTCAGCCGGGGTGGGTGGGGGCTGCGGCCCGGGCCTCCTCTTCACCGAGAGGTCGTCGCCTGCAGCGTAGACTCTGCCTCCCCCGCCCCCCACCCCATGGAACTTTTTTCCTTTGGGAAGCTGACTCAGAATATTATTTTAAGTACAAAAATAAAGCTTTCTCTTAAGGTGAAAGCTTCATTTTGACCAGTTGCCTCATTAATAGACTCTCCAGCTGTAGGCCAGATATTTGTGGGGATTTTATTTTTGGCACTGTGTTCTTGCCGAGATAGTGTGTGTGTGTGTGTGATAATTACGGATGCCGTTGTTTGTGGGAATGATTTTAAAAACTGGTGTAGTTTTTAGGGAGTGCACGTAACAGAGGGTGGGGAAGTTTTAGGTTCTCAGACCAGCTTGCTTGTAGAAATGTTGAATGTAATTAGTGGACTAGCATTTTTGAATCATATCCCACCTCCCCAGTCCTTCATCCTATTCTTAACAGGTATTTTTGTTAGGGAAAGTTGAGAGATTGTTTTAAACAAGAAAAATTTTTGCACATTCGGTTTTGCTTGTTGATTAAGCTGTTTACTTTTTAACTGTATTAAGGAAATTAAAAACAAATCAAAGTGCTTCTTAGTTTTTCAGTGGAGAAGATGGGAGAGAGGGGTCTTAGAATAATAGTTGCAGTTTTAAGAGCTTTAACTGTGAATTTTAAAATTGGGAATTTTCATGCAATTTTTTATGAATCCTCTCTGAGAACACTGCTTCTGTTGAACTAAGTAGGTAATGAAACCCTTTATTGAATAGTGTTAGCATCTCTCATTGATTTCTGCTTTACAAATATCTTTTTTTCTTTGAATTTTGGTTTAAGTCCAACAAGTGAAAAACTTAAATAACAATACCATATTAACGTTCCTAGTTCAAGAAATTTATACATCACTAAAAATCAGTTATATAGTAAGAGTTTAAATGTGAAGCAAAGGTAACAGGGAAGCTGGACCTGTTTTCAAAAGTGTCCAAAGTTTGACAGGGATGACATTGTACTTGAAGTGCCTTTCAGTAAGTAGGCTGCGAAGGCTATTGCTCGTGCATTTTGATATTTGTAAAGTTCTAGAAGGTATGGATTTGCTTTTTCTTAATGTGAAAAGCTTGTATTCAGTAATTAACCAATTAGCCACCCCTCTTTCTTTCCCAGTTGATATGAAGAACAGCAGAGTTCAGTGTAGCTTTGGTTCAACTAGGAAAAAACTGATATCACCGCGTTCTGCGGTTTGAAAATCAGGCAGTTGTATGGTTTACACTCTAGTGATTGAGAAAGAGGATGATGACCAGAAAGCAATCTGATAATCAGGCCTTTATTCTGAAAAGCAAATTTTAGAATTTCTCCTGGGATATTTTGGCTTTTACCAATATCTAAACTTTACATTGTAGAGTGATAATTTCTGGTGAGTCTTAGGATATGTAGAAAAAAATTTTGTGATTACTACAATGTGCTTAAATTTTATTTTGGAGGATTTTAATAAAGGTTGAAGCAAAAATTGTTGTACTTGAAAAGCAATTCTTAAACTGAAAATGTGTATCAAATATCCCTTAGTAAATATTTAACTTTAAAAATTTGTAAGAATTTTTTGAAAGAGAGATCTTTAATCTACTGGTTGGTTCACTTCTGAAGTGCCTGCAACAGCTGGGGCCCGACGGAAGGCAGGAGCCCAGAACTCAATCTAGATCTCACACAGGGCGGCAGGGACCCAAACATTTGTATCACCACTGCTGCCTCCCAGGGTGCACATTAGCAGAAAGTTGGAAATGGAGCTGGGACTTGAGCCTAGATACTCTGTATGGAATGCAGGCATCCCAAGCATCAGAAGATGTAAGGATTTATTTATGTAATTGAAAGACTTACGGAAAGAGAAGGAGAGAGAGAGATCTTCAGTCTGTTGGTTCATTCCTCAAATGGCAGCAATGACTGGGCTGGGCCAGGCCGAAGCCAGGAACCAGAAACTTCTTCCAGATCTCCCACCTGGGTGCAGGGGCCCAAGGATGTAGGCCATCTTCTGCTGCTTTCCCAGGCACATTAGCAAGGAGCTGGATCAGAAGCGGAGCAGTCAAGACTTGAACCGGTGCCCATATGGGATAAAGGCATCGCTGGCTATGGTTTTAACCTGCTGTGCCACAGCACCGCCCCCACTCCACTCCACCCCACCCCAAGCAGCATCTTAACTGCTGCAACAAATGTCTGACCCTTCCCTAAGTACTTTAATGAATTGAGGTTCTACTGCACACAGGCGGCTAGTTATTGAAAGCTATTTTCCATCTTTCTTATTTTCCAGGTCCTGTTGTGTTCGCCCTAGTAATACCTCTTAGATTTGCCAGTTTTTTCTAAGTGGTAATTAATGATTTCATTTAGGTCATCATCATCTCTCATCTAGACTTTTGTAGAATCTTCTGACTAGTCTCTGTCACTGGACATTTCTTGCCCATCTTGTTTATCCAAATCAAATCTGACTTTACTCCTATGCTTCAAAAATCTGTTCTGGCTTCCTGTTGCCAGAGTCCAACTGCCTGGAATATTCTTCAGGGTATTTCATAAACTAATCCTAATTTATCTCTCTTGAGTCTGTAATCAGCTCCAGGTGCTTTACCAGAGGCATCCACTTTGAACTGCTTCACATTTAGAACATGCCATGGCCTCTCAGTTGTCTGTTCACGAAGTCTTTCCCTCACTTAGGTTACCCCACGTGTTTAGCATACTTAACATATAACTTAATGACAGCTCCTGTGTTTTGGTTATTTACCTGGAGGTGTTGACTTCATGGAAGAAACTCTTAAAACTGTAATTCAGTCTCTCCCTTTTTGTTAATAGTGGAAGGAAACAGTCTCAGAGGAGCCAGAGACTTAACTCACAGTCACACAGCTGTAGACCTGAAAAACTAGGACCAGAGCCCACATGACACTTGCTTTTTTTTTTTTTTTTTTTTTTATTTGACAGAGTTAGACAGAGACAGAGAGAAAGGTCTTCCGTTGGTTCACCCCCCAAATGGCCACTACAGCTGGAGCTACGCCGATCCAAAGCCAGGAGCCAGGTGCTTCTTCCTGGTCTCCCATGTAGGTGCAGGGGCCCAAGGACTTGGGCCATCTTCTGCTGCTTTCCGAGGCCACAGCAGAGAGCTGGATCCGAAGAGGAGCAGCTGGGACTAGAAGTCTTTTGGTACTAATTGTCCGTAGGTCTGATTAGTTTATCATGCAGTGCTCACCCCACCCCCGCCCACCGGTGTTTATTTTTCGGTTTGTTTTATTTTGCTATACAGAGAGAACCAGTTTGTTTTTTCAACTCTTTTATGATGAAATTCTCAAGCATTATGCTATGAGAATTCTGTAGCTATTTCAAAACTTGAACTCGATTTAAGGATTCACATGTTTAATATGAATTTTTCCTGGCTATATATAGAGCAAATTTCCAGGAAACTTATCTGAAATTTTTATATTTGGTGACTACTTAAAAATAGGCTTTCCAAAATGCTGTTAATTTGAGGCTAGGGAAATGGAAGAAATGTCTTTTTTCATCCTATACTAGTAACACACTCAGTTTATTTAGATCCTGAAATGACTTAACCTATGACATAGAAGAAAGATTGAAAATGGCCAGACTGGTTTAAAGAAAATCACATGGTCAAACAGTGCATTGTTAGGTGGTGTGGTGGAGTAGGTGTTTTTGTTCTTCATGAAATTACTTTCTTGAATGTTGAGTCATGATCATGTTTTTGGCAGGAAGGATGTGGGAGAAACAACTTCAGTACTCCATTTTACTGGCGAGTTTTCTTCAGCATTTCATTTATTCCAGTGATTGCTAAGTTTTAAGTGCATGTTTACTAGCATGTGGTGTACCTTTATGTGATGTGAATTTGTGATGCTGCATTTGATTTGAATAAGAGATCATGAAGAATAAGCAGCTGTGCTAGCAGTTATGCTAAGGCCTGTGAAGTCCATCAGTGTTAGCACTTGGTATTTGTACCTGATTCCTGTTTGCTGAAGCAGCTCATTTTTGTCATATTTATGTATGAGCAAGTCAGATTTGGTGTGTGTGTGTGTGTGTGTTTAACAGAAACTTAACATTGTGTATAAATGGTTTTCTTTTTAAAGATAAAAGCAATTCTGATTTTTCAAAGAGCTAATATATGTTCTATGGGGAAAAAAGCCTTGCTTTATGTTGTTTGGCTCTTTGTCAAAATAACAAATATAATTTCCCTTGTGTGGTTCAGTTATAATACCCAGTACTTTTCTGAACATCTCATATTGGAATTGTTTTTCTGATCTGTTTTCCAGACTGTGTCTTACCACTTGTTTGATCTATTACTCATACCATTTTTATTACCATCACCTATTATCTTCTTTAGAGTTCATCACCTTACTGTTGATAATCTTTCTTTAAAGAGATGTTTAATTACAGTTTAACTTATACGTATATCCTTTTCTTGATTGTACATCTCTGAAAATTGCATGTGGTTTATATAGTATTATCTGCTTATTTGTTCATTTTGTTTTTATGTTAGGCACTGCATGAGGCTGGAGGATATAGTGGTGAATCCTGATTATCTAAAGCTCCAAATTATAAGGAGGAAATAGGATATTTGCCATTGTGTTACTTTACACATACTGTTCATCTAACACCATTGGATGTTTATTATTCTACCTTATCTTACAGATAAGGAAAGGGAAGCAGAGAAAATAACCTGGCTAGATTACACAGGTAAATTGTTAGGAAGTTGTAGATTTATTACTTAAAAGTAAATCAGTCTTTGGAGATTGTTCTCATTTTCATTCAGTTGTTCCTTCGGGCAATTTTCAGATTATATTTTGGTGCCCTTATGTCATGAACTTTTTAAAATATTGTAATTCAATAGAAAAGTATAATGGATTTGAAGTCAGAGGATTAGATTGAAATTCCATTTTTTTTTAAAAATCAGCATAATGATTTGTGTAATCACTTAAAATAGGATGAGTATCACCTGTACTGAGTTGTGATTGTGAAATGAGGAAACACAGTATCCAGCAGAGTACCTGATACTTTAAAAAAAAAGTTTAACTTTTATTAGGCACCCTTGGTGAATTCATGGTATTATTAAGCAAGCATGCTTGCTTAGAATTACAGAAAAGGGCTGCTGACATTGTGGCATAGCAGTAAAAGCAGCTGGCAACACTGGCGTCCAATATGGGTGCCAGTTTGTGTCCCAACTCCACTTCCAATCTACCTCCCTCCTAATATCCTAGGTAAAGCAGTGGAAGATGGCCCAAGTGTTTGGGTCTCTGCTACCCATGTGGGAGACCGAGATGAAGCTCCTGGCTCCTGGCTTTAGCCTGGCCCAGCCTTAGCCATTATAGCCAGTGGCCATTTGAGGAGTGAACCAGCAGATAGCGATCTCTCTCTCTCTCTCTCTCTCTGTGTGTGTGTCTCTGCATCTCTCTGTGTAACCCTGACTTTCACGTAAATAAATACATCTTTTAAAAAATTATGGAAAGAGATTTATTTTTTAGGGCATTCTTGTGGTACCTCGCAATTGTTGACAAGATGGGTTATAGCAACTATATTGACACTAGAGAACCTAATTTGGAAACTTAGATTATCAGAACATTACTTTAAATGGAAAATACCTTCCTGAAGGTACAGTGTAGAGAAAAGGTTCAATATGAGGTTCAACTGTATGGGCATTTTTGAATTGATAATCTTCACACAAAAGGACTTGGTAGTTGAGTATTCTATAGAATTAAAAATAGGTAGAAACTCTTACTGTCAGAACTCTGTGTCTGCAAGTTCTGTTCTTCCTTTAACTAAACCACAAGGATAATAGGGATTTTAAATGTTTCTAGATTTTTAGTAATCCAAGGAAATTACAGATTACTATGCCTCATATAAAAGCATGGTCTTATTAATATTTCAGTTTCCTTATACTTTTTTCATCATTAAACCAATTTTCAAGTCATTTGGCAAGGAAGCAAAATGGTGTCATTTCTCTAAAAGCTTGACTTGCTAACTTAAATTTCTTAGAACTTCATTAAATTTGGCGTAATTTTTTTAACTTGCCACTTGCTAGTCATATACCTACTTTTCCTCTGTATAGTTAACAGATATTTCTCTTATTATTCCTTTACTTGATTATTGATGTCAGACTCACAGTATGGTAACTTTATATTCTTTCTTTTCCTTACCTTTATGGAAGATCAGTACTACACTAGCTTTTTTCCAGTCTTCTGGTATCTCTCCAGTTCTTGAATTTTCAAAAATAATTGTAAGTGATTGAATTGTAAGTATGCCCTATACTTCCATTGAATGAAACTTATCTGTGATGCATGTCATCTCCAATTATTAATTGTGATCATAAACTTTCCAAATATGCTCATATTTTAATCAAAATGACATTTCCTGCACAATTTTCATTGCTTTAATTATAGGGTGTATGTTTCACTATTTTTTTTAATTATCTACTTTTTTTCATGTTCATGACATGTATTTTTCACTAGGAAAATTGTTTTCTTTGGTGTTTTCCTGTTAAATTTTTAAGTTATCCTGTTTTACAGTTCTGCTACTGATAACTTACCCTATTATTAGTCTGAATTTTTCTGTGTGACTTACATAAAACAATTTATTTTTATTTTCTTTTTTATATATTTTTATTGTATACTATTTTGTCTTTTATAAGAGAAGGTACTACACATAAGGTACTTAATCCTTTAAGTTTTGCCTGTGAAATAAGATTGGATATGAAAATAATACTCATTTGTTAATTTGTTTTTACAGTGTTATTACCCAGTCTTTCTGTTCTTTCTTAGTTCCTCATGTCACCCATAAATTTCATAATTTCCTGGTTCTGATCTCAAGAAGACCTTAAACCACCTTCACCTTCACTATTCATTCCTTTTCCTCTATTAGCAGGGAATTACTTTAAAAGGTCTTACTCCTTTCCTCAAAAGCTGCTTCCTATGCTGTTTCACTGAAGGCATGTTTTTCCAGATCAACTAGAATTCCTGTATACTTGAGCAGTTTAAGGATTTCTCCTTTCAGTATTCTTTTTTTTTTTTTTTTTAATGAGCATGAAATAGATATGCAATGATTAGTTTAGTGTCCCAACTGAAGTCATAAGTAGGTATTTGGTTTTGCTGCCATTAGTTAGCCTTTATGTGCCTGCTAAATAGAGAAAAGCGGTCCTATTTAACATTAGGTATTAGGAAGATAGTAGGAAGTACTGACATAGCTTTGAGGCAGTTTAGTTTTCTACCAGTCTAGATTCTATTTTAGGAAATTCCTTTAAACCAGATGTATTCCTCTTTATTAAATTACATATATAGATTCTGGTGTAGAATTATAGGTTCCTGTGCTTGAGTTTACCTTCTTTTGCTTTATTAGCAAAGTTCACTTGACACATAGAGACTGTTTTATTTTTAGCATAGTTACTGCATAGAGAACCGCCCCCACCTGCTCCTGTACTGGTTGTTCTCCAGACACCTGCAACAACTGGAGCTGGGCTGGACTGAAATTTGAGCAGGGAACTCAGTCCAGGTCTCCCATATGAGTGGCAGGGGCCCAATTACTTGAGTCATCACATGCTGCCTCCCAGGGTCTGCATTAGCAGAAAGCTGGAGTCAGGAGCTACAGCTGGGTATTGAACCCAAGTGCCCTGATGTGGGACATGGGTATCTTAACCAGCATCTTAACCACTAGACTAAACAACTGTCCTATAGATATGTGATTTTCTTGGTTAGATCGAGGTTTAATTTCTATTGAGATTTTTCTGTGTTAATTTCTTATTATGTTGCATACCTTTTTTCTTTATTTATAATTGTTAGATTTAACTTAAACTTTAAATGAATTCATACAGAACTGTAGCACATCAGTATCATCTTAGGAAACAGCAACCACTGTGGTCCTGATTGCTAACAATGCAGGATAATTAGTGAAGTTCATGGATGAAAGAGAAGGAAAGATGTGGAGAAAAGGACAGTAGAGAAAGGAGACAGGGAGTAGAGAAAGGGAAGAAGAAAGAGCACAAGAGCAAAAGAAATCTAGGGAGAAGCAGCCATAGCAGGACTGGTGTGTTAGCATCAGTGATGCCAGATGCTGCAGCCAGTACCACTTGCATTTGTTCAACACTGAGCTAGCACTGAGGGTATGTAAATGGTGCAGTTCCAGCCCTCATGGAATTTTTAATCCCTCAGAAAAGTCAATCATTAAATATATAATTAGGATAAAGTATAGTAAATGTTAGGGCAAATACAAAGGACTAGAATGTGTATTTTCTTGACTCCCAGCCTACTTGTTCTCAAGAGCTACTGTAGGAGGTATGAAGTCACACTGTCTTAAAGGGTCTGCCCTGTTCTCAGTTCTTTTCAGAGGAAGACGAACCATCCTCAGCATGGTAAAAGACTGTATTCTTAGTCCTGCTTAAAAACAAAACTCCAGTAGAAAAGGGTTAATAGGAGTAGATGTACTGCCATAGTGTTCTAAATGTTGAATGGAAGGAGGAACAGTTAATACTTTCAGAGAATTTTTATAAAATAGTCTCCATCATCTCGTGAGACACTCAAGCAAAGACCAGATGAATTTCCAAGAGGTTGTAGAAATAATTTCTGTAAGTTAGAAATTGGAATAGGTGATTGATATATAGTGAAACTGTGGTACTTTATTTTAGTACATTATTTTTACTAGACTTGAGAAAACAGTCGAATTATCTGTCTTATTGACATCTCTGTACATGTTATTTTATTGATTTGCAGTTGGTTATACTAAGATATGCAGATCTCTTTAAGTACATCAAAAATTTGTGGATTACTGTGTGAGGGAGGTTAGGCCAGTTTGGGGATTC
This sequence comes from Lepus europaeus, assembly GCF_033115175.1. Taxonomy (NCBI): domain Eukaryota; kingdom Metazoa; phylum Chordata; class Mammalia; order Lagomorpha; family Leporidae; genus Lepus; species Lepus europaeus. The sequence goes on from NC_084831.1 coordinate 43,192,101, forward strand.
TTAGTTGATATCATATTGGCAAGTAGAATTTTGGCTTAGACATTGTGAAATGTGGAGTGTATTCTAAGGGTAAAGGAAAGTTGTAGAGTCAGGTCTTAGAGAAGAGAGCCCAGGTGGCCGGTGCCGCTGTAGCTCAATAGGCTAATCCTCCACCTGCGGCGCTGGCACTCCAGGTTCTAGTCACAGTCGGGGTGCCAGATTCTGTCCCAGTTGCTCTTCCAGTCCAGCTCTCTGCTGTGGCCCGGGAAGGCAGTGGAGGATGGCCCAAGTGCTTGGGCCCTGCACCCGCATGGGAGACCAGGAGAAGCACCTGGCTCCTGGCTTCGGATCAGTGCAGCGCAGCGCACTGGCTGCAGCGGGCATTGGGGGGTGAACCAATGGAAGGAAGACCTTTCTCTCTCTCTCTCTCTCTCTCTCTCTCTCATTCTCTCACTGTCCACTCTGCCTGTCAAAAAAAAAAAAAAAAAAAGAGCTCAGGTGAGATTCAGATAATTTTATCAGTATTAAAGGGCTTGAAGAATTAATTTAAGTGAGGTCAAATTGCATAATGTAAATCTAATTTGTTTTTATTTATTCACTGAAGATTTTTTAATTGGATGATGATTTGTTCAAAAAGATATGTTGGTAATTTTAGATAGTGCTAGTTCTAAGTGGATTCAAAAGAGAAATTGTTTAAGATTACTTTTCCTGTCTAACCTCAATGCTTTACCTTTTATTCATTTATGAAGGTACTTTGACCTTTTTAATTATTTAGTTGATTTTAACTGGAAGGTGATAATTAAATGTCTGGTAATTATATCAGAACAGTCTGAAACAAAAGAAAACTAAGCCACACAGTCCTAATACTTCTGTGGCATAATACCAAGGGAAGAAATTGCTCCCTTCTTGTATAGTGCAGTAATATGGTGTCTGTGAAATGGTATGTGATTATCCTTCCTTTCACCTACAACATGCTTTGTTTTCATCCTCTGCATGTGAAATGTTTCTGATAGGAAGTCCTTTGAGATCTCTTTTAAAAATGAAGACATTTAACTACAATTTTATGGATATGTACTGTATATTATTATTATGATCTTTCTTTCTTAAACTTTGTTTTAAAACGTAATGTCTCTTGGGGCTGGCGCTGTGGCAAAGTGGATAAAGCCGCCTCCTGCAGTGCCAGCATCCACTGTGGGTGCCAGTTTGAGACCCAGCTGCTCCTCTTCCTATCCAGTTCTCTGCTATGGCCTGGGAAGGCAGTAGAAGCTGGCTCAAGAGTTGTTGCTCTACTAATAATAGTAGTAGGAGAATTCCTGTGTTTGGCAGGGAAGAAAATAGAAGTTTAGAGAGCCACAGCTTGTTAGTCATTGAGCTGGTATTAGAAACCAGGTTTTGCCAGTCCATTGTTCTGTAATAATACCTTAGCATTTCTTTTTTCTTTCTTTCTTTTTTTTTTTTTTTTTTTAAGATTTGTTTATTTGAAAGTCAGAATTACAGGGAGAGAAGGAGAGAGAGAATCTTCGATCCACTGGCTTACTTTCCAAATGGCTGCAACAGCAGGGGCTGGGTCAGGCCTGAGCCAGGAGCTTCATCTGAATGGCAGGGGCCCAGATACTTGGACCATCTTCCTGCTGCTTTCCCAGGGGCATTGGCGGGGAGCTGGATCAGAAATGGAGCATCCAGGAACCCACTGTGCCACAACATTGGCCCCCTATATCTTACCATTTCAATTTGGTGTTTTGAGATAATGGCTTTATAATGACAAAGTATGTAAAGATCAGGTGTTGCTGCTATATAAAATAAACTTTTGGCCTCAGTTTACTAAAATGGGGAATGGAAAAATGATCAGCAGTCTTTGGCAGGGAAGTTAAAATGAATTGAAAGTCATTTGAGGTGGATATACATTTATATATGTATAGATACATATTTATAAATGTACGTATTATAAATGTATAAATACATTTCTCTTATTTAATACAGAGTTGTGGTTCCTGACCATTCTTCATTCTTCTGCTTTACTTTAAGAAAGCTGGGCATGTAGGGATGGCTGGCTGGCCATTTAGTTGTCTGCTTTGTCTTTTCCACCTAAGATTGATTTGTTTTTCAGTCAGAGATGACTAAGAACTCAAGTTTCTTTTGATTAAAGTTAAAACATAGGGATTCCATACTCTTGGAGCTTAAAATTTTAAGCATACACAAAGTAGGATATGTAAATACTGTGAGAAACAAGTGGGTCCTCTGAATAAATAAACATTTATACGATGTCCAGAGTGTAGTGTTCCAGCCAAGGGTGAAAGTGAGCGGGGAACTTGATTAGGAGAGTAGTGTTTCTCTCACTTAAGGCCATTTTTTGGAGGTGAGCATTTTGATGTTCTGTTTTTTAATAAGAGGAGGGAGAATTTCAGAGCTGAAAAAAGTGGGTTAAGGGAGGGGAGAATAAACAGTGAGAATATGCAGTTAAGAGTAAGGGAATGGAGGAATGAATTGAACCACAAATGGGGAAAATAGGTCATCCTGGTAGTTTTTGCTTGTGTTCTTTTAGCTGAATTACTGTCATGCTGGTGGTGACTGGGAGCCAATTACGAGGTTTCTGGGAAAAAGAAAGTGATCGTGAAGAGCAGGGTAAATCCTGATTTAAGCAGCTACATGTAATTAATGAGAGAGTAGGGCTTGAGGTTGGAGACAATGATATACTACTGTTCTTGGAGAATTTAGATAATTTAAACAGACCTATTTGTGTAAAAGTACTAATCCTATTTTAAAAATGAAAATGTCTTTATGTATGAAGAATGAATTATTTTGTGTCCTGTTAAACATTATTGGGTACTGCTAGGCTTATTGTAATTTTTTTTTCCTCCAGGGTTTGGATTCAGGGTTCGTTCCTACTGTCCAAGACTTTGATAAAAAACTTACAGAGGCTGATGCTTACCTACAAATCTTGATAGAACAATTAAAGGTATGACATTAGTTTATTTATTGAATTGGTAGAAACTAGTAAGTGTTACTAGGCATGATTTTGAGAAAAAGTTACTTGATGTTAATTTAAAGCCCTCATGTGATTCTTGAGCAATTTTTAAAGCTGATTTATTAAAAAAAACTTAATTCTAATTGTATTGGTAAATGGCATGTTACATAATGCACTTTTTTGGTTCTTAAGGAAAAGGTAAATATCTAGACATAATTAGGAGACATTAAAGCAAGATTAAGTTGATACTCTGATTCAAATTTCTGTGAAACTGCTAAGCTTTAGTGGCTCAGTTTCTAAGACTTGTTTTTACATTTTGCAGAAGTTTAGATGAGGGTGTCTTCTCCACCTCCTTTATCGTTACTGAAATAAATGGTCTCCTTCAATTCCTACTCTAAAATTAATTAAAAAGCAGAAGTTCTGGGGAAAAAAAAGTGTTGATAAAAGTTGGAAGTCAAATAAAAAAATCCTTCGAGTTTGAATTGGTGTTTTAGGTTCTTTTGCTTGAAATTCAACCTGAGTGATTGAGCTTGCCCATTTAGGGTCCTGCACACAATAAAATTTGACTCAATCTTGTGCCTTGAAAAAATATATGCTGCCTTGAAAATTCACATGAGTCATACCAGGAGGAAATGTGTTTAAGAACTAAAGTTTAATTTTCTTTATTTTTAGTAAATGTACAGAATGTAAAGTGGCTTGATTCTATAACCTGTTTTTTTTTTTTTTTCTAAACCTTGTAGCTTTTTGATGACAAGCTTCAAAGCTGCAAAGATGATGAACAGAGAAAGGTAACTTAGATAACCATGATTTTGAAATTTTTATATGTAATTCCCTATTTGTAAGTAAGTTCTTTTCACATATCACAAGTTAAAGACAGAAAACTATTTTTGTAAATTAAAGCGATCATTTTAGATATTAATAAACCAATTAGCCAAGAATTTTCAAAATAAATCAGAGATATTTGAGGAAATGAGTGGTAGATTAACTTCAGTTCTCCTCTAACTGCCTCTTGAATTTTTGACATCTGCTTTGAAGTTTGCATATTGTTTTCTTTCTTCCAGTTAACATTTTATTTTCTACCTTGGTTAGATTTCTTAATGCAGCATTATTTTTTGCTTTTCTGTTTACTATAGCCTTGTTTTTGGCTCATTTATACTTAGTTGTGTTCTAACACACTCTTCATTCTTAAGTTTGGAATTTATCCCTATATCACTTTTAAACAACTTAGAAAAGATGAAGTGTTACTAAAATAAACATTCTTATCACATAGTAAAAATTAATAGAAAAGACAAAACTTGTTTTCAAGTAAGGAATAGAATGTTCTATATTCTTACAAATTTTCAATCATACCAATTTAAGAAGGTTTAATCCATAAAATGTCTAGAATTTTTATTTTTATTTATTTTTAAATTTATTTTTAAAAGATTTATTTTATTTATTTGAAAGAGGGAGTTACAGAGAGTGGTAGAGACAAAGAGAGAGGTCTTCCATCTGCTGGTTCACTCCGCAGATGGCCACAATGGCTGGAGCTGTGCTGATCTGAAGCCAAGAGCTTCTTCCGGGTCTCCCAAGGGGTGCAGGGGCCCGAGGACTTGGGCCGTCTTCGACGGCTTTCCCAGGCCATAGCAGAGAGCTGGATCACAAGAGGAATAGCCAGGTCTAGAACTGGTACCTAATGGGATGCCGATGCTTCAGGCCAGGGCTTTAATCTGCTGTGCCACAGCGCCGGCCCCTATTTATTTTTCTAAAGATTTATTTATTTGTTTGAAAGGCCAAATTAGGGAGAGAAAGAGACCAAGAGAAATTTCCCCATTTGCTGGTTCACTCTCCAAATGGCTGCAACTTCCAGAATTAATCCATTTTGATGCCAGGAACCCATCCAGATCTCCTGCACAGCTGTCAGGGGCCCAAACACTTAGGCAATCTTCCACTGCCTTCCCAGGCATAATAACAGTCAGGACCTGAATAGACACTCATATGGGATGCCGACATCACAGGAGGTAACTTAACCTGCTACACCTCTATGCCAGCCCATGGGATTTTTATTTAAATATTTGATTTCGGTTTTTTAAAATTATATAATATAATAAGAAGCATTCCATTCCCAATCTGCTTGTACTCATTTAAAATACTGAGTACATTTTGGTAAAATTCTTTAAATTGCTAATCAGTAACAACAAAGCAAAATCAACTGTGATATGTCTTTGTGCTTCTGACTGTCTTTTAAATTTACTATTTTTCACAGAAAGTTGAAACTCTCAAAGAGACAACAAATGTAAGTTATGTGTTTGACAAACTTTGCTTTAAAATGTTATTTTTATTTTCAGCCACTATTGATAAGAACAATTCAGATTTAATGGGAGTGTTTAAGAATTGTATTATTTTCCGAGGAATTTGAATTATCTCTGTGATTGAAATTGACTTCATATGCCATTTTATCTATTCTAGTTTTACCTGTCTGAGATCATTGGATAAAAGTTGTTTTACACGTACAAGTTGAGTATCTCTTATCTGAAATGTTGGGGATCAGAAGTATTTCTCATTTCAGGCTTTGTCATCTTTATGAATACGTAATGAGGTATCTTTGGGAAGTGGGCCCAAGTCTAACCATGAAATTCAATTATTACTTATATACACTCTATACACATAGCCTGAAGATAATTTTATGTAGTGCTTTTAGTGCACCGGCCTTTTGGCTATGATCTATCATGTGAGGTCAAGTGTAATTTTGCACTTTTAAAGTCATGTTGGTGTCCAGAAATTGCAGATTTTGGAGCATTTTACATTTTAGATTTTTAGATTAGGGATACTCAACTTGTATATGTTCTCTTTCTTCTAATTAAAATCTATTGTGATACAAATTTTCTGATGTATTATTGGCCTTCTGACATATAAGGTTACTGAGATTTGTATCTTGAAAAAATATTTATATTTTAAGTATTTATTTTTTGATATCATATGATCATTTTATTTGGGCCAAGATCCTAAAATCAGTGTTTTGTTTTCATAGAGCATGGTAGAATCAATTAAACACTGCATTGTGTTGCTGCAGATTGCTAAAGTAAGTAAATTTGTTTTTGATTAACTTCATGTAATGAGATTTAAAAACCATGATGGCACTTTTCTTTAATGGCCAAAATCCCAGTTCTGAAACATATTTTGTATTACCTTTCTATGGTAAACTATTATGGGTTCTTGCTGCTATGGAACATCTATTATGTTTGGATGTTAGCTTATCTGCATACGCTTGTTTTCTGGTAACATAATTTCTGGTGGTGGCTGGGAAGGAAGGGAGCATGTTTGAATGACTCACCCCTTCCTTCCATTTTATCCATTATTGCTGCTTGGAGCAGACATCTTTTGCAAACCTCTTACAAACAAATTTTCCTTAGAAAACAAGGGAAAGTTTGACAGTGTTTTTCCTATCCGTAATGACAAATATAATAGAGATACATGTTTTTTTAAATTGCATTGTTGTAAATGTTTTCTGATACTGAACAATATTAATGAACCATAATTGTTGTTTTTTATTCATGAAACAATATATTTGTTAATTATTGTGGGTTTTAAACTTCATGCATATTGTCTAATTTTCTGGAAATCTTTTTACATGTTACACCTAAATATAAAATTTTTGCCTGAAATTGTTGGAAACAAGAACTTTACTGTTGGAGAGTAAGAATTTTAAAAAAGCTTTTCTCATTATTCTTATCTGACCATGTCCCTGTATTTTTAGCCAGTAGCTAAAAGGAGATAGGGGATAGCAAAGAATCCAAAGTTTAGAAATGATGTTTGTGTTTTTAATTATTGGTCTGTTTTACTTATTCAATTGCATAGATTTGTTTACTTAACCATAGAGACATTTTATATAGTACTGTTAATGACGTAATAGCGTAGGACAGTCCATTTGTGTTTGGATAGTGAATATATTAGCTTATAAGCTAAAGGCAGTATTATTTTCTTTGGAGGCCAAATTTGTTGTATTTACACTGTCTGAACTTAAAGCTTATGTTAACTTTCTAATAATACTCTTGATCATTAAGCCTGATTTCCTATCAGATATTTAAATTTTTATCTACTTTTAGGGATCAGATTATATTTTAAAGCTAAGAAGAGGAGGATGATAGGGTTGGAGGCATGAAAGGGCCAAGGCTTTTGGTTTAGTTTTTCTTGGCCGTGAAGTTACATTGGCAAATAGAAGGCATCTACAGTTACCTAAAAGCCTATATATAGAAAATCAGTAAACTACACCATGCCTGGTGTGAGTGAGTACATATTGTAAGGCATCCATACCACTTTCTCTAGAAGATGGAGGAAGTAGAAGAACCCATATACAATGTTTCAGACTGCTTGGGTGACCTGTGAACATCACATTCTAATAGCTGTACAGAAAGGTAGTCTCACCTGTTTCAGTAGCTCACCTATTAGCCACTCATCAAGAGCTGTCTCTGAAATATGTTACAGTATAAGTTATTAAAGCTGTTTTCTGTAACTTTTCAAGGTCCTTTGGAATGAGTAATCCATACCAAGTAAAAACGTTTTCCTTTTTATTTATTCCAGAAGGAAATGTTGTTGTTATGCTTTTTGTGTACACATATAACACTCAAATTATATTTGTACCTCATGAGTTCTATTTGAATCTTTAAACCAAATATAAATATAAATCAGACCATGTCAGTTGCCTGCTTAAATCCTGCAATGTGTTTTCATCTCTTTTGGAAATGAATCTAAACTACTTTTCATAGCTGAAGTCATTGAACCATCACTGCTGTCTCATCTCATCTCTTGTCCTTGCTGGACCATGCCATTCAACGACATTGCCTATTTTGTTTTTCTAAGACAAGACAAGCTTTCTTTTTTGCATTAGGAATTTTTTTACTTGTTTTTCCCTCCACTTAGAGGGTGTTTCCCAGAGATTCCTACCAGACTCACTCTCCTACTTTATTTAAATTTCTACTACAAGAGTCATATTTGGAAAGAACTTTCTGACTGCTTTACCCAGAATAACCTCTACTTCTCACTGATTTTTCTTCCTTGCCTTGTATCGTTAGCCAGATTTACATGACACATTCATTTATTTGTCTATTTTTTCTCTATATTATAGTATAATCTCTAGGAGGACTTTGTCTTAACACTTATTCGGTGTGTGTGGGCTGCCATAATAAAATATCATAGACTAGGCAGCTTAAACAACAGACGTTTATTTTCTCATAATTCTAGAGGCTGAGAAGTCCAAGATAAAGGTTCTGCCTTGAGAAGGGCCCTCTTCCAGCCTGTGTACAGCAAATTCTGCCTTTTTTCTTCATGTAGCCTTTCCTTAGTACATGTGCACACAGAGCTATTAAATGCTCTGATGTCTCTTCTAATAGGTTTGCTAGTCCTATTGAATCAGGGATCTACCCTTTTCAGCTTCTTCAACCCAGTTTCTTCTTTATAGGCCCATGTCCAAATAGAGCAACTTTGGGGATTAGGGCTTCAGTGTGTGAGTTTTGGGGGAACATACCCTTTAGTCTGTGAAACAACTGTATCCTCAGTTCCCCACAGTAGTTGCTTGCCAGCTAGTAGAGGTCTGATAAATGTGAGTTTCTGAATGTTTTCTCTAATGCATAATTTCTAATGGTTGTATGCTGTAGTATTTTCACTGTAGGTATGGTTTTTCTCATTAGCCACCTCTGTTGTGTCATGGTGATCATCCTTACAAGTAAAATGCTAGGTAAATCTGATCAGTTCATTAATCTGTGTTTAGGATAGAAGGTGAGAGATGGCATTGCATTATTTTGAGGAGTATGGACTCTGCAGGCAAACTGGGTTTGAATCCCAACTTTACCACTTCAGCAAGTTTATTTATCCTCTCTATCCTTTGCTTTATTCTGTAGAAAATAGAAGTAATAGTCAGCTTTTGTTACTACTATGAAATACAAGAGGCAACTAATGTGATAAGAGTAAAAGTTTATTTTGCTCATAGTTTTGGAGGTTCAAGTGACCCTTGTGGTAGTGGTAGAGATGAGCAGAGGAAGGTCCCATGATAAAGAAGCAAGAGAATCCATGGGCACAACTGAGAACTGCCATCTGTGACCTAAGAATCTTGTGCTAGGCTACACCTCCTAAAGTTTTCACAGCCTTCCAATACTACCATCCTGGGGTCCGAGGCTTTAACACAATGGCTTTTGGGGGACATTTAATACTCAAACATAGCAGTAGAGATAATAGCAGTACTTGTCTTTTACAGATAATAAGTACTTGCTAAACTTAAAAATGCAGAAGGACATAAATTTTAAGTGTGAGCATCACATCTTGAAAGCAACTTTGGAGGATTATTACTCATTGGCAGATTAGTAAAGTGCTGGAATCAGCTACTTATAGAGAATGCCATCTGAAATCCCAATGTCATATTAGATGACAATTACTATGATACCTTTCTTGTTTTGAGTTGATTTAGTGTGTTTATTTTTAGAAGGAGCATCCTGCAGGTGGAATTGAGCTCCTTCCAGTTTTGATTCTTTTCATTTTAATTCTGCTTCCAAATGCTTCTGTCTTGCTTAAATTATGATTATTGTATTGGTTCCCAAACGTTGCTGTACACTGGAATCATCTAGGGATCTTTAACAATTCTTACACCTGTCTCCCACCATCAGATTTTCTTTTGTAATTCCATTATGGTCTGGGATGTCATCTACGCATGGGGCTTTCAGACTCCTAGGTTATTCTTTTCTTTACCCCTAAAGATTATTCATTTACTTGAAAGGCAGAGTGACAGAGAGGGAGAGACAGAGATCTTCCATCCACTGGTTCTCTCCCCAAATGCCTGCAACAGCTGGGGCTAGGCTAGGTGAATCCAGGAGTCAGATATTCCATCCAGGCCTCCCACATGTGTGTCATGTCACAGACTCAAGTACTTAGGCCATCTTCTGCCTTCCCAGGTGCATTAGCAGGATGCTGGATAGGAAGTGGAGGAGGGACTGGCGCCGGGACGCACTAGGTTAATCCTCCCCCTGTGGCGTTGGCATCCCATATGGGCGCTGGTTCTAGTCCCGGTTGCTCCTCTTCCAGTCCAGCTCTCTGCTGTGGCCCGGGAGGGCAGTGGAGGATGGCCCAAGTGCTTGGGCCCTTGCACCTGCATGGGAGACCGGGAGGAAGCTCCTGGCTCCTGGCTTCAGATTGGCGCAGCTCTGGCCATTGCAGCCACTTGGGGAGTGAACCAGCGGAAGGAAGACCTTTCTCTCTGTCTCTCTCTCTCACACTGTCTGTAATTCTGCCTGTCAAATAAATAAAATCTTAAAAAAAAAAAAAGTGGAGGAGCTGTGACTCAAACTGGCACTCTGAAACTGGCACTTGGGATACAGGCATCCTAAGCAGTGGCTTAACCCGCTACACCACAACTGACTCTCAGGTGATTTTTAAGTTCAGCAAGTGTGGGAATCCCTTGACTAGGGGGTTTTCAGGCAAGCTGTGTTATCTCAGAAGCCCTCCTTCTTTTATCATTGCGGAGACCACTGGAAGGAGAAGGTAGAAATGGAGAAGAGGCAAAGCAGAGATAATCTCAGAGCTTGGGAACTTGACCAGTTCTTCATTGAGATCAGGTGATATGACCACATGCCACAGCTAATACACATTGTTGTGATTTATCATAGAACTATTTTTTATTTGAAAATCCAAGTTACAGAGAGAGAAATCCTCCATTTGTTGATTTACACCCTAGATGGCCACTACAGCCCTGCCTGAGCCAGGCCAAAGCCAGGAGTCAGTAGCTTCATCCATATCTCCTACATGGGTGGCTAGAGCCCAAAAACTTGAGCCATCTTCTGCTTTTCCCAGGCAATTATCAAGGAGATGGATCAAAAGTGGAAAAGCTGGGACACAAACCAGTGCCTATATGGGATGCCAGCATTGCAGGCAATACCTTTACCTGCTATGCCACAATGCCTGCCCCCACCATAGAACTATTTTTGCATTGTTATTTACAAATAATTACTGAATTGAAGAGAAGAAAAAATAAGCTAGACATTGGTTAGTTATAAGATATGGTTGGTAAAAATTTAAACTCTGTAGATTTCCATCAATTAAACATTTCCATCTAACTAAAAATCATGTATGGTGAGTTAAATTCTCAAGGTAGAAACAGATCCATTGCATTTGTGTGATTTATAATGTCTTATATAAAATAGGCACAAATAAATGTTGGTCAATTTGGGACTGTTAATATTCTAGTCTTGACCAGTGCTGTTCAGTGGAAATATGAGAACCACAGATATACCTTAAAATTTTTGGCTAATCCTCTGCCTGCGGCACCGGCACCCCAGGTTCTAGTCCCGGTTGGGGCGCCTGGTTCTGTCCCATTTGCTCCTCTTCCAGTCCAGCTCTCTGCTGTGGCCTGGGAGTGCAGTGGAGGATGGCCCAAGTCCTTGGTTCCTGCACCTGCATGGGAGACCAGGAGGAAGCACCTGGCTCCTGGCTTTGGACTGGCACAGCGCACCGGCTGCAGCACTCAGGCCATAGCAACCATTTTGGGGGTGAACCAGTGGAAAGGAAGACCTTTCTCTCTGTCTCTCTCTAACTCTGCCTGTCAAAAAAAAACTTAAAATTTTCTAGTAGCCACTTTTTAAAAGGTAAAAAGAAGGGGCCACCACTGAGGCGTAGTAGGTTAAGCCTCCTCTTGCAGTGCCAGCATCCCATACGGGTACCTCTTTAAGTCCCAGCTGATATACTTCCAATCTAGCTCCCTGCTGATGGCCTGTGGAAGATGGCCGAAGTCCTTGGGCCCCTGCACCTGCCTGGGAAACCCAGAAGAACTGGCTTCGATTGGCCCAGCTCCAGCTGTTGTACCCATTTGGGGAGTGAACCAGCAGATGGAAAATTCTCTCTCTCTCTCTCTCTCTCTCTCTATATATATATATATATATATATATATAATCTCCCTCTATCTGTAATTCTGCCTCTCCAATAAAGAAGTCAATGGGTATGTCATGTCCTGAGTGCCACACAATTGTTTTTATTTTAAAAAAAGATAAAAAGAAACAGATGAAATTAATTTCAAGAATGTATTGACTCTGTATACCTTAAATGTAATCAATGTGTGATCCATACAGAAATGGACAGTTAGCTCTGTCTGCACCAAGTCCTCAAAATCTTGGGTGTATTTTACACTTTATACTGTGAATCAGCACATTTGAATGCTTAATAACAACTTGGTAACTAATGTTACTAATGGTTACCAAACTGATAGCTACTTTAAAGTAGATTTTATTTTGAAGTTTTCCTTGGATCCCAGTTTCTCTCCTCAGGCTTATCAGTATTAATTAATTCATTGACTATTTTAAAAACAGTTTTATTGACACTTAGTTTACATAGCATGAAATTCACACATTTAAAATATACCCCTCAGGGATTTTCAGTATATTTACAGAGTTGTACAAACATCACCATAATCTAATTTTAGCATATTTTCATCTCACTTGTTGTCAGTCCCTGTACCTCATTTGTTCTAACAATTTCCCCCTCCCTCTACCCTCAGCAGTCCCTGATCTGCTTTGTTACTAGATTAGCCTGTGTTGGACATTTTATATAAATAGGATCATATAATATGTGATGTTTTGTCAACTGGCTTCTTTTATGTTTTCATAGTTCATCCATATTGTAGCATGTATCAAGACTCAATTCTTTTTTATTGCTGAATAATATTCCACTTAGGAGTTTACTACATTTTGTTTATTCATTCGTCAGTTGGTGGTTGTTTCCACTTTGGTCCTTTTACAAACAGTTCTGCTTTGAACATTTATATACTGTGCCTTCATACAGACATATCTTCATTTCTCTTGGGTGTATACTTAGCAATAGAATTACCAGTAAGTTTTTGAGGCACTGCCCAGCTGTTTTCCCCAGCAACTTATGTATTTTATGTTTTTATGCTCAGTGTATAAGAGTTCCTCAATCCTCACCACACTTATGATCAACTTTCAGATCATAGCCATTTCAGTGGTATTTCATTATGGTATTCATTGGCATTTCCCTAAGAAATAATGATTTGGATCATCTTTTCATTCTGTGGCAAGATGTCTATTCACATTCTTTGCTCATTTTTTCTTTAACTTATTTGTCTTTATTTTTGAGTTGTAAGGGTTCTTTAAATGTTATAGATAAAGTCCTTATATATGTGATTTATAGTTTTTTAAGAAGATGTATTTATGTGACTGGCACTGTGCCATAGATGGTTAAGCTGCCTCCTGCAGTGCCGGCATCCCATGTGAGTGCTGGTTCTAGTGCAGACTGCCCCACTTCTGATCTAGCTCTCTGCTAATGTGCATGGGAAAGCAGCAGAATAAGGCCTAAATTCTTAGGCCACTGCATCCATTTGGGAAACCCAGATGAAGCTCCTTGCTTTAGCGTGGCCCAGTCCTGGCTGTGGAAGCCATTTGGGGAGAGAGCCAGCGGACGGAAGACCTCTCTCTCCCTCTGTGTCTGCCTTGCCCTCTCTGTAACTCTGCCTTTAAATAAATAAATAAATCTTAAAAATTATTTATTTATTTATTTGAAAGTGCAAATTAAAGGCAGGGAGAAGGAGAGAGAGACAGATTGATCCTCTGTCTACTGGTTCACTCCCCAGATGGCCACAGTGGTCTGGACTGGGTTAGACTGAAGCCCAGAGCCAGGAGCTTCATTCAGGTCTCCCACATGAGTGGCATGGACCTGAACACATAGGCTGTCTTCTGCTTTCCCCATGCCATTAGTAGGAAGCTGGATCAGAATTGGAGCAGAGGCTGCCACTGTGGCACTGTAGATTAAAGCCCCGGCCTGCAGCACTGGTATCCCATATGGGTGCCAATTCAAGTCCTGACTGCTCCACTTCCCATCCATTTGCCTAGGAAAGTAGCAGAGGATGGCTCAGGTCCTTGGGACCCTGCACCCACATGGGAGACCTGGAAGAAGCTCCTGAATCCTGGCTTCAGATCAGCTGAGCTCCAGCTGTTTGGCCATTTGGGGAATGAACCAGCAGAGGGAAGGCTTGTCTCTCTCTCTTTCTCTACCTCTCTCTGTAACTCTGTCTTTCAAATAAATAAAATAAATCTTAAAAAAAAAAAAATCTTAAAAACAAAGAAAGAAGAGCAGCTGGGACACAAACTAGCCACCCACATGGGATGCCAGCGTTACCACTTTATCCACTGGGCCACAACTCTGCCTTCTACAATTTTTGTTTCTAGCATTTCCTGTTTAAAAATTTTTTCAATTTTTTTTCACTTTATTTGAAAGGTAGAGAGACAGAGACAGAGAGATCTTCTGTCTGCTTGTTCACATCCCAGGTGCCCTCAACAGCCAGTGCAAGGACCAAGCCAAAGCCATGAGCCCCAATCTCAATCTAGGTCTCACATACGGGTGCCAGGGACCCACATACTTTAGCTATTGCCTGCTGCCTCCCAGGGTACACATTAGGAGGAAGCTAGAATCATAAATGGAGCTGAGCCTTGAACCCAGGCTGTCTGATATGGAATGTCAGTATCCCAAATAGTGTCTTAACTGCTGCATCAAATGCCCATTCCTGTCCTTTTTGATAATGTCCTTTGAGGCAGACAAGTTCAATATTTTGGTGAAGTCCAATTTCTTTATTGCTTGTGTCTTTGTTGGCTGATCTAAAGAATCAGCACCTACTCCAAGATCACAAAGGTTTACTCCTGTGTTTTACAGTTTTAGCTCTTACTTTAAGTCTGTGATCTACCACATTGAATTAATTTATTAATTTTTGTCTTGTGATGTGAAGTGTTAGGGGTTTAAGTTCATTTTTCCTTTTGCATGTGGATATCTAGTCATGTAAACCTCATTTATTGAATCTCATGAAACTTGAGTTAGAAAATTTCTTTTGTCATATAATAGAAACTGTACAGGTCTATAATTAAGAGAGCTTTCACTGGACTAATTTCCTCACTAGAGAGGTAGGGATATATTTCATGTATTTTAATGGTAGGCATGGTTTTAAACAACTGAAGTTTTTAATTTTAGTCAGAAGTTCTCCCAAATTATTTGGTCCTGATATGCACTATTGTATTTCTACACTCAATCATGTTGGTATATACCTTTCAGAGAAGAGAATAGTCATTTTATTTAAGAATAGGGTCTTGGGGCCACTGGCATCCCATATGGGTGTTGGTTCGTGTCCTAGCTGCCCCACTTCCTATCTAGTTCCTGCTAATAATGTACCTGGGAAGGCAGCAGAGGATGGCCCAAGTGTTTGGTTTTCTGCCACCCACATGGGAGACTCAGATGAAGCTCCTGGCCGTTTGGGAGTAAACCATAGTTGGAAGATCTCTTTCTGTCTCTCTGTGTGGATCTCTCTTTCAAATAAGTAAATACAAGTTGGTTTTTTTTTTTAAAGAAACAAAAAAGAATGAGGTCTTAAAACCAAACTGACATATGGTAAAACAAAAACAAACCAAGAGAAAGAAAGATGGAAGTAGAGAGGGAAAAGTGAGTATAAGCTTTTTTTTTTTTTTTTTTTTTTTTTTTAAGATTTATTTATTTATTTGAAAGAGTTAGAGAGAGAGAGAGAGGTCTTCTACCCACTGGTTCACTCCTTAATTGACTGCAACGGCTGCAGCTGTGCCGATCCGAAGCCAGGAGCCAAGAAATTCTTCTGGGTCTCCCACGCAGGTGCAGGGGCCCAAGGACTTGGGTCATCTTCTGCTGATTTCCCAGGCTGTAGCAGAGATCTGGATTGGAAGTGGAGCAGCCGGGACTTGAACCGGCACCCATATGGGATGCCAGCACTGCAGATGGTGCTTTACCTGCTATGCCACAGTGCCAGCCCCGAGTGTAAGTTTTTTTAAGTACTAGGACACAATCCCTAAACTTTATGATGAGGATGACTGATAGGCATTTGATATTCTATAGGTTCATCTTAGTTTTACCTGCCTTGAAAAACAAAGCACAGCAGTGACAGAAATAGGAAACTCTGATGTAAAATATTGTGTAGATAGCTTATAAATTGACAACATTTTGAGGGAAAAAAGATTGTCACATGTTTAATAGTTTGTTTTAAATTATACCAGAATTAGAATTACTAGTATTTTTTTTTATAATATACTTCATAGGTAATCTTTTGCTATATAACAAACCACCCCCAAACCAAGGGTCTTAAAATAGGTATAGTCCTTTATCTTGTTCACGAATCTGCAATTCAGGCAGTCCCCCCTCAGCATGTCCTATAGCAGCTTGACTGGAGACTGGAAGATCCACTTTGAGTATTGCTGACTTGAGGGATGGGAACTGAAAGCCTCCGTTCCTCTCCACGCGTATAGTTCTATATGGCTGCTTGGACTTTTTCACAGTGGTTTGTTTGTTTCAGGAAAGCAATGTGGAAATTTGTGGCATTTCCATTACCTATCTCAGAAATCACATGTTATTACCACCCCTAGGTGTGGAAATTTGCTAGAACGCCTCAAAGCCATGACTTACAGCAGCAAAATTAGCAAAGGAAAAAAGTACATAAGGAAAAATTTAGAGGAAACCAGTTACAATCTTCCAAGAGTCTTCTCCTAGTGGAGCTGTACAGGATGCATTTAATACCCCCAGCAACAAAATTATGACACCATATGAAATGTTCTCTACCAGAGATGCTCATGAGAGACATTGTGCCCAGGGTTTTCACTGGAGATTTGTCACATAAGCACTCTATCTAGCCTTTCCCAAAATCCCAGACTTCTAGAAGAAAAGCAGGCATAATCCATATTATTTGCATAAACAGTTGAGGCACAGGTGCTCTAACCAGTTGAAGTGGTGGGAGCCCTCCTGAAACCTGTTTCAACCCAAGACTAGCTTTGCAGGCAGGCTTTTCTAAGGACAGCCATCTCAGGCCTACTGTGTTATTTTCTGCACATACGCTTAAAAAATTATCTCAGAGTGGGCATTGTGTAAGCCTCTGCTTGAGACACTTGCATCCCATCTCAGAATGCCCGTTGGAGGCCCGGCTTTTGTGCTTCTGATCCACCCCCCTGCTAATGTGCTTGGGAAATCAGCAGAAGACCGCCCAAGTACTTGGACACCTGCCACACAAGTGGGAGACCTGGAAGGAGTTGCTGACTCCTGGCTTCAGCCTGGCCCAGCCACTCCAGCTGTTGGGGGATTTGAGGAGTGAACCAGTAGATGGAAGATTTTTCTCTCCTTTTTCTCTCCCTGCCATTCAAATAAATATACAAGCTTTTAAAAAAAATACATTAAAAATTACCCAAATTCTTTTTTAAAAACGATTTATTTATGGGGCTGGCATTAATCCTCTGCCTGTGGTACCAGCATCCCATATGGTGCCGGGTTCTAGTCCCAGTTGCTCCTCTTCCAGTCCAGCTCTCTGCTGTGGCCCTGGAGGGCAGTGGAGGATGGCCCAAGTGCTTGGGTCCCTGCACCCACATGGGAGACCAGGAAGAAGCACCTGGCTCCTGGCTTCAGATTGGCGCAGCGCTGGCCGTAGCGGCCATTTGGGGAGTGAACCAACGGAAGGAAAACGTTTCTCTCTCTCTCTCTCTCACTGTCTATAACTCTACCTGACAAATAAAAAAAAATTTTTTTTAAAGATGTATTTATTTATTTGAAAGTCATTGTTAAACACAGAAAGAAAGAGAGGCAGATAGAGAGAGAGGTCTTCCGTCTGCTGGTTCACTCTTCAGATGGCTGCAAAGCAGCCAGAGCTGGCTGATCCAAAGCCAGAAGCCAGGAGCTTCTTCCAGGTCTCCCATGCGTATACAGGGGTCCAAGGACTTGGGCCATTCTCCACTGCTTTCCCAGGCCATAGCAGAGAGCTGGATTGGAAGTGGAGGAGCTGGGACTCGAACGGGCACCCATATGGGATCCTGACACTGCAGGTGGCGGCTTTACCTGCTATACAGTGCCGGCCTCCTAAATTCTTTAGATTGCTCTCAGTTGACCCGTCAAAATGGTAGACTTCTGAGTAAACTCAATGGTTAAATAAAAGGTTATGGATGAATGAGAAATAAATTGACCACTGTGTTTAAGACCAAGACCAAAGATTGGTTTCTGTTAAAACTTGAGGCCGGCGCCGCAGCTCACTAGGCTAATCCCTCGCCTTGCGGCGCCGGCACACTGGGTTCTAGTCCCGGTTGGGGCACCAGATTCTGTCCCGGTTGCCCCTCTTCCAGGCCAGCTCTCTGCTGTGGCCAGGGAGTGCAGTGGAGGATGGCCCAAGTCCTTGGGCCCTGCACCCCATGGGAGACCAGGAGAAGCACCTGGCTCCTGCCATCGGATCAGCGCAGTGTGCAGGCCACAGCGCGCCAGCCGCAGCGGCCATTGGAGGGTGAACCAACGGCAAAAAGGAAGACCTTTCTCTCTGTCTCTCTCTCACTGTCCACTCTGCCTGTCAAAAAAAAAAAAAAAAAGCTTGAAAACTTACAGATAATAATAGAGTTAAAATTTTAAACATCTAAAAGATAGATACACCCCTCCCCCATAGTTACAGTTACTTCTTTTAAAAGGAAAAGAAGGAATACGTGACATCCATTATAATAATTGTGTGTCTGGTTTCTCCTTCATTTTTCAGAATTTCTCCAAATTTTCCAATGAAGGGGAAAAAAACAAAACAAAACAAAACAAAACAAAACAAAACATGGAAGCAACTAGGTACACTTACCATATTTCTATTTGTATATGACATCTATTTTAGTTTGCATGTACTTGAGTGAAGCAGGATTTTATTACTTTGCCCTTCATTATTAAGAAATATTTTATATCATATTTTCTCATTTAAAAGGCATCTTCATAGATTTTTTTATGTAGTATTTTCTCATTTAGACAGCACCTTCGTAGATTTCTCATTTAACCCTCACAAAAACTCCTCCATCTGCTGGTTCACTCCCCAGATGCCTACAATAGCCAGGTCTAGGTCAAGTGAAGCTGGGAACTCAGAACACCACCAAGGTTCTCCATGTTGGTGGCAGGGACCTTGGTGCTTAAACCATCATCTTCTGCTTCTCAGGATGCATTAGCAGGAAGCTGGATCCTAAGCGGAGCAGCTGGGACTGGAATCAGCACTCCAAAATGGGATGCAAGCATCCAAAGCAGCAGCTTAACCTGCTGTGACACACTGGCCCCTGTAGTGACCATTTACCTGAGTGAATATGAGGAACTCTGAGATAGCTTTCTTTGATTGCAGTGTTCCAAAAATATGCTAATACTATATGATTCTAACTTTGAATATTTAAAAACATTTTTCCTTCTTTAAATTTTCTCGGTGTGCCTACTTTCTTCCCCAAATCCCTGATGATTACTTCTTGTAGAATACCCATGCTCTTGGTGTTGATTGTTGTATGTAGCCAGTGATGGAATTGTGTTTGGCTTGGAATGTACAAATGGAATTAAAATCTCAGTGAAAGCAGAGAAATAATATTCTAACATTATTACTTACCTAGTAAAATAAGCTCTCTTTGCTTGAAAAGTACCCAACGGGTTACTTAAATTTAAGAATGAAGTTAATATTTTTAACATCTTTCCTTAAGGACCAGAGTAATGCGGAGAAGCACGCAGATGGAATTATAGTAAGTTTAACCTAATCTTTCATTTTTTTCTTTTACTTCTGCAGAGCATTATAACCAGTCATGTCAGGAGAAGCCTGAATTTCTCATTTTTCAACACAAATTCTTCTTTTCACCACTTACTGCTTTCTGTTGTTGACTCTTGCTAATTTTCTTGCACTCCTAACATTGTCATATTTTAGAAATCATTTGGAGGGAAAATGACAATCTGAAATTTTTTCTAAGTGTTGGTTCCAGTTGAATTATTTTGCATGTGCTAACTTGAAGGGTTAATCATGGTATGAAAATTCTGCTTTTACAAATAAGGCATAACTCATAATGCTATATTTCCTATCAGACTTCTTTTTTTCTCAGATCACAGCAGAGAGGGAGGGCTGCAAAAATGATACTTTTATTAACAGGTGTAAATATATTTCTTGGTTCCTATTTCTTCTGTTTAGATTGTGTATATTGTGTTAATTACCATTGTTACTATGGTATATACTACTTTTTTGCTTTAACAAGTTACAACATGACTTCTTGTACTTACAGCCGTAGTCTTATTTCCTCCCGTATAGTTTTTTGCCTTCCCCTTATATTCAAATTCCCCTCTAAAAACAAAGATGATTTGTTAGTGTTCATGTTTTCCAGCTGGAAATTAAAGTTAGATCTTGAAGTTTTTAGTTTTTGTGACCCTGGTTTTATGGTAACTGAGTGATTTCTGTTCAGCCTGTACTTCACATGTGAAAGGCAACTTGTTTTTTGTCCCAAGACTACAAATGCCATGTTGTTTGAGATCTGGAAACAGATCTAAGTTTTCAAAGACAACTCATTATTATACGTAAATGGAAGAGCATGTTATCATTATATTTGGTTTAAAATGAAAAAATAAAGTTAGTTATGTTTGCATATTTCTTATGAAAGCAGAGATAAAAGCATTCTTAAAATTTTAATTAAAAATATTAGAATTTTTTTTCTTTTCATAGTGGGTGCCTTGGTGATATAGTTACATGATATAGGGGCTGGCGCCGTGGCGCACTTGGTTAATCCTCCACCTTCAGCACTGGCATCCCATATGGGTGCCGGGTTCTAGTCCCAGCTGCTCCTCTTCCAATCCAGCTCTCTGCTGTGGCCCGGGAAGGCAGTGGAGGATGACCCAAGTGCTTGGGCCCTGCACCCACATGGGAGACTGGGAGGATGCTCCTGGCTCCTGGCTCCTGGCTTCAGATAGGTGCAGCGCCGGCCATAGCGGCCATTTGGGGAGTGAACCAACGGAAGGAAGACCTTTCTCTCTGTTTCTCTCTCTCACTGTCTATAACTCTACCTGTCAAATAAATTTAAAAAATAATAATCACATGATATAACTACAACATGGTATATCTGGCTCCTGAAATGTCATTGAAGATTGTGAGCCTCATAGGGAAGGACCGTATGTTACTTAGCTTGTCGTGGCTCCCAAAGACAGCTCTGAGGAAAATCTTGTTGGCAATTTTCTGATCTCTTTCCCCTCAAAACCAAATAGGTTACATTTTATTATTTTTTTTAAAGTGGGCATGTTTATAAAACATACCAAATATGTTTGATGGTTTTCAGTGTAAGTCTTTAGGAAATTGATACTCATAGAAAATGTAAACTTGTGAAAACAACCATATTTGAATCATTTGCTCAGGTACTGTATCATTCCTTTTTTTTCTTTTTTTTTTTTTTTTAAGGTTTATTTATTTATTTCCTTGAGAGATAGAGCAACAGAGAGAAAGAACTTCCATCCAGTGGTTTATTCCCCAAATAGTCTCAAAAGCCAGGTCTGGGCTAGGCCAAAGCCAGTAGCCAGGAACTTCATCTGGATAACCCATGGAGGTAGTAGGGGCCTTAGCACTTAGACCATCATCCTCTGTCCTCCCAGGCACACTAGCAGGAAGTTGCATATGGAAGTGGAGGGACCAGGACTTGAACCAGTACTCCAATATGGATGCCAGTAGTTTAACCTTCTGTGCCACAATGCTGGCCCAGCAGTTTTCTTCAAGAGTTTTTGACTTTGGAGGGCCATACTGCTTGCATTTAAATGACAACCCTGGTATTCACTGTTTGTAACCTTGGGCAAATTACTTCTTTTTTTTTTTTTTTTAATAAAGATTTATTCATTTGAAAGAGTTACATAGAGAGGTAGAGACAAGAGACAGAGAGAGAGGTCTTCCATCCATTGGTTCACTCCCCAACTGGCCGCAATGGCCAGAGCTGTGCCGATCTGAAGCCAGGAGCCAGGAGCCTCCTCCAGGTGTCCCACGCGGGCACAGGGGCCCAAGGACTTAGGCCATCCTCCATTGCCTTCCTGGGCCACAGCGGAGAGCTGGATGGGAAAAGGAGCAGCCGGGACTAGAACCCGGTGCTCACATGGGATGCCGGCGCCTCAGGCCAGGGCTTTAACCCGCTGTGCCACAGCGCTGACCTCACAAATTACTTATTTCTTCTGAGTCTTAATTTCTTCATCTCTGGAGAAAGCCAAAAGACCTCTACCTCAGAATGTTGTTATAAGGTACAGAATGAGCAAATAATATTCAACAAATGTTAGTTCTATATACATACATACATACATACATACATGGATGTCTACTTTATTACATATTGTAAGAGTTTTTTAAATGTCAGAACAGATTAGGGTGAAGGATTATTATTTGCACATCTCAAGCTCTGCATATTTCATTTTAAAGCAAATTTTATAATGTAATTTGATGTATTTTAGCCTGAACAACAGCAACAAAAGATTGAGTCCTTTTAACATACATGAGGTTGAAAAAGACAAAATTATAACAAAGTCATTATAGAACTAATTATCATTTTTTAAAAATTTTTATTTGAGAGGCAGAGTTATAGACAGAGAGAGAGAGACAGAAAGAGAGTTCTTCCATCTGCTGGTTCACTCCCCAAATGGCCACAGTGGCTGAGCTGAGCTACTCAGGAGCCAGGAGCTTCCTCCCTTGTGATTCTGGGGCCCAAGCACTTGGGCCATCTTGTATTGACTTCTCAGGTTATCAGCAGGGAGCTTGATCAGAAATGGAGTTGCCAGAACTCAAAAGAGCACCCACATGGGATGCTGGTGCCACAGATGGAGGCCCAAACTACTGTGCCACAGTGCTAGCCCCTCTAATTGTCTTTTATTTCTGATTCATAAAGAGAGATAGCCTACCTTCTACAAAATAGATTGAGCGCTCCCGCTGGGCAATGGCAGATCAGTGGGTTTTGTAAGGTGGAAACAAAGAAACAGAAGATTGGAAAAAGAGCTGATTGGTTAACAGGACTTAAGACGACTTCCTTAGTATGCTGGGTGAGGTAGACTGGAATCTCCTGTTTTCAAGAAGGACTGGTCTGTGTTGGAATGTACTTGCTTCCTTAGAGTTTCAGTTTGGTTATGTGACATTTAGCATGAGTGACTCCAAGTTGGTTTGGTCTGATGCGTTGGGGTTTACTGCAAGAGCTCAATCTAAAATAGTAGCTCCCATTATTTTTATTTAACAGTGCAGAAAAAGGTCTACAAATATTTTCTTTGATTGACAGGACTTATAATTAGAACATTTCATGTGGAAAACAAAAGATTATATCTAAAACATAGAATTGTGTGGCCTTAAAGTTCTTTTATTTTTTAGTCTTTTTAGTAGAAGGGGTAGGAAGTTATATATTCCTGTAGGATTTTGCCTTTGTAAAGCACTTAGAGTCCTTCAAAGAAAAGCACCATATAAATACGAATTTATTTTGAGAACAGTTCTAAGGCTTGTTGAGACACTTGTTTAGTTAAAGAATGGCCTAGTCCAGATCTGAAAATAGAATCATAAAATTATAACCAGATCTCCTTGGAGATCATATAATCCAGACTCTTCTTCATTTTATTTATTTATTTATTTATTTTTTGACAGGCAGAGTGGATAGAGAGAGAGAAAGGTCTTCCTTTGCCGTTGGTTCACCCTTCAATGGCCGCCGCGGCAGGTGCGCTGCGGCTGGCGCACCGCGCTGATCCGATGGCAGGAGCCAGGTGCTTCTCCTGGTCTCCCATGGGGTGCAGGGCCCAAGGACTTGGGCCATCCTCCACTGCACTCCCTGGCCATAGCAGAGAGCTGTCCTGGAAGAGGGGCAACCGGGACAGAATCCGGCACCCCGACCGGGACGGTGTGCCGGCGCCGCAAGGCGGAGGATTAGCCTGTTGAGCCACGGCGCCGGCCCTCTTCTTCATTTTATAGACCAAGAAAGTGAGGTCCATTGAAGACAAGAGACTGAAGGGTTCTAAGGAATTAAAATTCCAAGTCTATTTCTGTGTATTTTTTCACTGCTTCAAAACATTCCCTGCTTCAGTTTACTAGGCTTTAGATTATTATTTTTTTAAGGTTGATTTACACAGAGAGAGGAGAGGAGGAGAGGTAGAGAGAGAGAGAGAGGTCTTCCATCCGATGGTTCACTCCCCAACTGGCCAGAGTTGTGTCAATCCAAAGTCAGGAGCCAGGAGCTTCTTCCAGATCTCCCACACAGGTGCAGGGGCCCAAGGACTTGGGCCATCTTCTACTGCTTTCCCAGGCCATAGCAGAGAGCTGGATCGGAAGTGGAGCAGCTGGATCTCGAACCAGTACCCATATGAGATGCTGGTGCTTCAGGCCAGGGCGTTAACCCACTGCGCCACAGCACCGGCATAGGCTTTTGATTACTAATGATTGTTTTCAGGGCGTGTTCTCTGTAAGTGTCCTTTTATTTTTCAGTTAGAATAGTTATGGTAGAGGGGCTGGCACTGTGGCATAGAAGGTTAAGCATCTATCTGTGGCACTGACATCCCATATGGGCTGCTCCACTTCCAATCTAGCTCCCTGCTATTCGCCTGGGAAAGCAGTGGACAATGACCCAAGTGCTTGAGCCATTGCAACTGCATGGGAGACCCGGAGGAAGCTCCTGGCTCCTGGCTTTGGATTGACCCAGCTCCACTGTGGCCATTTGGGGAGTAAACCAGCAGATAGAAGACCTTTCTCTCTGTTTCTCCCTCTCTCTGTCTGTAACTCTGCCTCTCAAATATATAAATATATATAAAGTGTGTGTGTGTGTGTGTATATACATATTTATTTATTTATCTATGGTAGATAGACTATTATAGTGGCCTAAATCAGAATACCTGTGTTCAAATCACTTAGTTTAAAAGATCTGATTTATTGATTTTAAAATGTTATGCAGCGAGGCTAGCACTGTGGCTCAGCCAGTTAAAGCCATGGCCTGCAGTGCTGGAATCCTAAATGGACACTGGTTCAAGTCCCAGCTGCTCCACTTTGGATCCAGCTCCCTACTAATGCACCTGAGAAAGCAGCAGAAGATGGCCCAAGTGCTTGGACTCCTCCACCCACTCAGGAGAGCTGGAAGAAGCTCCTGGCTCCTGGCTTCAACCTGGGCCAGTCCTGGCCATGGCAGCTATTTGGAGAGTGAAGCAGCAAGTGGAAGAATATCTATCTCTCTCTCTCTCTCTCTCTCTCTCTCTCTCTCTCCTTCTCTTTGTACATAACTCTGCCTTTCAAATGAATAGATCAATCTTTAAATATTTATACAGAGATATTTTGATTTTTAAAATGTTTTAAAATTAGGCATAAGATAGAAATACTACACAAACTACCATTATCTCTGTTTCTACTGTTAGGTGCTTCTTAAGTTTTCGTTTGTTTTTGAGAGACAGAATTCTCCTGTTTACTAGTTCGCTTTCCAAATGGATGGGGCCAGGACTGGATCAAGCCAAAACTGGGAGCTGGGAACGCAATCCAGGTATCCCACATAGGTTCCAAGAATCCAGTTACTTGAGCCATCACCTCTGCATCCCAGAGTCTGCATTAGTAGGAACCTGAAATCAGAGCCAGAGCCAGGGATCAAACCCAGGCAGTCCAGTGTGGGAGATGGGCATCTAACTGGTGTCTGTACTGCTGGGCCAAACGCCCACCCTGCTTTTAAGTGTTTACAAATATTTTTGGGCTCTTTCATTAGCAAGGCTTTTCCTTTATGAATTCTGTTTAAATATTTTCTGTTACAAACTCTAATATATATTTCAAGTTTAGTTTTGCACATCAAGGAAAGATAAAGAACTCAACGTTTGTGTTTCTGGAGTTTGTCTAATTTGATCGTCTTTTTTTTATTTTAAAGATTTATTAATTTATTTATTTGAAAAGCGGGCATTACAGAGGTAGAGGCAGAGAGAGAGGTCTTCCATCCTTTGGTTTACCCCTCAAATGGCTGCCACGGCCTGAGCCCGGCCAGGCAGAAGCCAGGAGCCCAGGAATTTCTTCCAGGTCTCCCACGTAGGTGCAGGGGCCCAAGGACTTGGGCCATCTTCTACTGCTTTTCCAGGCCATAGTCAAGAGCTGGATTGAAAGTGGAGCAACCAGGACACAAACCAGCTCCCATATGGGATGCTGGCACTCCAGAAAGCGGTTTTATCTTCTATGCCATTGTACCAGCCTCTAATTTGGTCTTTTAAATGGTAGTCTCAGTTTTACAGAGGCAAAGACCTTGGTTTCAAATCCATTCCCACTCTCTCCTCCTCAATAAAAAGCAACAATAAGCTATGGAGTCTTGTTTTTAAAATGCCTTCATGCTGTTGGAATAGTTTATTGGC
The DNA here is from genome assembly GCF_033115175.1 of Lepus europaeus. NCBI lineage: Eukaryota > Metazoa > Chordata > Mammalia > Lagomorpha > Leporidae > Lepus > Lepus europaeus. Next base: position 43,218,169 of record NC_084831.1, read on the forward strand.
TTAGAATCAGAGAAGCCTGGATTTCCTTTTTCCCCTAAAATTATAGCTACATATAACTACACCTATTAGAACTGATGTGTGGTTCCCAGGGATGGATGGTGGCAGGAATGTGGAATACAAAGATGAGATCTTCATGGTTTGGGTCTCTTAGCCACTCGTTAATATGAAAACTAGAGCACAAAGAGAGAAGAAACTAGTTGAGAGTTCATAGCAAAGTAAAATTGGAAGATAAGGATTTTTTTGAGTTCTCATTTTTAATTTATTTTCCCATAAATTTGTAAAATTATGTGTTTATTAAGAATAAAAATATATTTTTAAAAAGATTTATTCATTTGAAAAATAGAGTGACAAAGAGAGGGAGTGACAGATCTTCACTGGTTCACGCCTCAAATGCCTGCAACAGCCAGGCCAAAGCCAGGAGCCAGAAGACCCATTTATTTGTAGTACATTAATTGGAACGTGCTTAATTGAATCGAGAGGCTATTGTTTTAACTTCCTCTGATCTCCCCACACTGCTTTACAACTCCTTCCAAGCTTTCCAATTTAGCTTTACCGTCTTGTATGCAGAGATTATTCTTTTTCCTTACTTGCTATGCTTTGTTACAAGAAACTCTTAACAAATACGTATAGAAAAGGATTTTATTTCCTCTTTGCAATTTGATCACCTTGTCTTTATAGCTGCCTTCAAGATTTTGCTGTCAGAATTATTGGTATTTCATTCATTTGGGAGGGTTAGCATGAGAAAAACATTGAATTAGAAATAATTATACTGTGTTTCTTTATCTCAGAGTACTATTAATCCTGTAGATGCAATATATCAGCCTAGTCCTTTGGAACCAGTGATCAGCACAATGCCTTCCCAGACTGTCTTACCTCCAGGTATGATATTTGGCAAAATGTTTTAAAGATTAATGATTTTAAAAACTTAATTTGCAGGTTACCGTAGCAATCTTAGTTTTACTTACTTTAAATAAACAATAGAATTTTTTTTTTTAATTTATTTTTTTGACAGGCAGAGTGGATAGTGAGAGAGAGAGACAGAGAGAAAGGTCTTCTTTTTTGCTGTTGGTTCACCCTCCAATGGCTGCCGCGACCGGCGCACCGCGCTGATCCGAGGGCAGGAGCCAGGTGCTTCTCCTGGTCTCCCATGCGGGTGCAGGGCCCAAGGACTTGGGCCATCCTCCACTGCCTTCCCGGGCCATAGCAGAGAGCTGGCCTGGAAGAGGGGCAACCAGGACAGAATCCGGCGCCCCAACCGGGACTAGAACCCGGTGTGCCGGCGCCGCAAGGTGGAGGATTAGCCTGTTAAGCCACGGCACCGGTCAAACAATAGAATTTTTAAAAGTACTGTAGCTAAAAATGACCTAGAAAAAGTCCACAGTATTTTGTACTGGGGCTACTGAAGCATGATGGCAGGGATTTGGGTTTTCAGGTTGAGATTGAAGATAAACATGGTTGCGCTGGCGCTGCGGCTCAATAGGCTAATCTTCCACTTTGCGGTGCCGGCACACTGGGTTCTAGTCCCAGTCGGGGCGCTGGATTCTGTCCCAGTTGCCCCTCTTCCAGGCCAGCTCTCTGCTATGGCCTGGGAGTGCAGTGGAGGATGGCCCAAGTCCTTGGGCCCTGCACCCCATGGGAGACCAGGAGAAGTACCTGGCTCCTGCCTTCGGATCAGCGCGGTGCGCCAGCCGCAGCGGCCATTGGAGGGTAAACCAACGGCAAAAAAAGGAAGACCTTTCTCTCTGTCTCTCTCTCTCTCTCACTGTCCACTCTGCCTGTCAAAAAAAAAAATTAATTAATTAATTAAAAAAAAAAACCAACAACCATGGTTGCTAAGATTTAGATTGGCTGGTATAACAGAGTACTATACAGAATTCACGGCCATCAAGGAAAATCTTACACCATAGTCTATTTTAAGGATAACCCAGCAATGAACTTTTTTGGGATATTCTTTATAACTCTGAAAAACAGTTTATTCACAGTGGATTTTAAGATAATGAGAAAGAGATGAAATTTATGATGCCCCCAGTTGTATGACATTTACTTTTTTAAGAATGGAGCAAGAAATGCTGTTTTTAAAAACTAGACACAATGGAGCTCAAGATAACACTGAGCTGTGCTGATCCAGCTGCCTTTTTGTTAATCTGTGTCTGTGTTCTTACTGATGACATAGTGAAGTCAGAAATTGCCATGTGAAAGGAAACCTATGTTTTTCAAACATGTGAAATCAGTTTATAAATTTTTCCTCCTTAAGAGAATGAGCCTAATATTTCTTAGAGGACTAAAGAGGACCTGGTTTGTGCCCCATTTCAGATTTTATATTTCATAAACAGTGACTGCTTTGACAGCAGTTGTACTGGGGTAGTGGCTTACCATGACTGACTTCTTGATGTCCTATCCTGTGTCTTAGTACTCTGTAGTGTTATTACTCTTGAGTTCAGGCTTAACATTCAGAGAGCATGTGAAACTTTATTGAATAGAATATAGTTTTTGTATTTATTTTACATTTTATAGACTATATTTTCAAAAATTACTGATCTTTAGGATTCGGAATCCTAAACAACTGTAGTCAACAGTGTGTGTGACTGTTTCTCTAACATATTTCCCATGTTCAAATCTTGTAGAACCTGCTCAGTTGTGTAAGTCAGAGCAGCGTCCATCTTCCCTACCAGTTGGACCTGTATTAGCTACTTTGGGACATCATCAAACTCCGACACCAAACAGTACAGGTACAGATGGTATCATTTGTTTACTTCTCATGACTCCTCATTAACGCTCAAGATTTGTGCCTGACTTGGGAGAATGAAAAGGTTGGAGAAATTTGTTTTCTATTTCTTGCAGAGATACCTTTGTTTTACCATTGTATTCTGGGCACAAAATGCTTAACTTGTTGATTGAATCAGAAGCGATGGTGATTATGGTTTTAAAAAATATTTCGAAGTTTTGTTTTTTACCTTAAAAATTACTGCCTTTCAAAATTTTTCTTGTGAGACTTGGATGCTTTCCAGTTTTAAAGTTATCAGACAATATAGGAGTATACAGAACAATATCTGAAGTCTTTTAGTCCCTGTCATTTGCATCCTTGTAAAGCACACATACATCTTGGTTGTACAGCTGTACCGTTCTTGTTTTAACCTAAATGAAGTCATGTGTTTCTGTAACTAGCTCTTCTTAGTTATTTAAATTTTTGTTGCTTATTTGGGAGACGCACACAGAGAGGGAAATACAGAAAGAGTTCCTTTCCCCTGTCTCCCCGCCACCCCAACCCCTCTCCCCCTCCAAATTCTCACGATGGCCTGGGCTGGGCCAGGCTGAAGCCCAGAACCAAACTCAATCCAGTGTATCCCACATGTGTGATAGGGACCTAATCACTTGAGCCATCACCAAGGGTCTGCACTAATAGGAAGCCAGAGTTAGGAATAGAGCCTGATGTGGGATGTGAGCATCTTAACTGCTAGGCCAATTGCCTGCCTTTGGCTCTTCTCATTTAATACAAATAATTAGAGACTTCCCATGTTCATACAGTTAGGTCTATAAAGCACTCTTCACAGTTTGCCTGGACAGCTGTTACCTGTTTTCCACTGGTAGACATTTAGGTGTTTCCAATACTTTCCTATTCTAAGTAATATTTCAGTGATTTTTCTGTACACTATTTTTGGCACTTTTTTTGAGGAAACATTTATCAGTATTTCCCATTTTTACTAGTGTTATAGACAAAAAACACTTTATTTTAATCTGCATTTTCTTAATTTCTTTACACTTAAAGTCTTTTTCTTTAATTTACAGTGATACTGTCAGTGTTAGATTTCTCTCTCTCTCTCTCTCTCTCTCTCTCTCTCTCTCTAAGATTGACTTATTTGAAAGTCTGAGAGAGAGAAAGATCTTCCATGCATTGATTTACTCCCCAAATGACCACAATAGCCAGGGTTGGGCCAGGAACCAGAAGCTTCATCTAGGTCTGCCACTTGGGTACAGGGGCCCAAGTACTTGGGCCATCCTCCACTGCTTTGCCAGATACATTAGCAGGAAGCTGGATTGGAAGAGTAGCTGGCACTTGAACTGGTGCTAATATGGGATGCTAGTGCTATGGCTTAATCTACTGCGCCACAGCACCAGCCTCATTGTTTTAAAACTAATTAAACGAATTTAATTTGAAACCAGTTAAACACTAGGACCAGTGTTGTAGTTCAGAAGGTTCAGCTGCTGCTTGCCATTTCAGCTTTCCATATTGGAATGCTGGTTTGAGTTCTGGCTCCACTTCTTTATCTTTTCTTCATTTAAAGATTTATTTATTTATTTGAAAGTTAGAGAGAGAGAGAGAGAGAGAGAGATATCTTCCATCAGCTGGTTCACTCCCCAAATGGCTGCAACAGCAGGAGCTGGGCCAGTCTGAAGCCAGGAACCAGAAGCTTCTTCCAGGTCTCCCATGTAGGTGGAGGGGCCCAAGCACTTGGGCCATACTCTGCTGCTTTCCCAGGTACATTAGCAGGGAGCTGGATTGGAAGTGGAAAAGCCGGACTCCAACCTGTGCTCATATGGGATGCCAGCACCACAAGCAGTAGTGTTGCCCACTGTGCCATAGCACCGGCCCTTCCTGGGTTCCTTTTTAAGATTTATGTATTTGAAGGGCAGAGAGGGAGAGACAGAGAAATCTTCCACCCACCGGTTCACTCCCCAAATGGACACAACAGCCAGAGCTGGGTCAGTCTGAAGCCAGGAGCTCATTCTGGGTCTTCCACGTAGGTACAGGGGTGCAAGTACTGCTTTCCTAGGCACATTAGCAGGGAGCGGGATAAGAGCGGACTCAAACTGGGGCCCATGTGGTTTGCCTGTGTTGCTGCTGTTGGCTTTACCCACTGTACCACAATGCTGGACCCCTGACTCCACTTCTGATTCATCTACCCCATTAATGTACCTGGAAGAGCAGCAGACATCGAGTTATCTGTGGAACCAAAATCAAGGAAGCAGTTAGTACTCTTGAATCTATTAAACCTGGAGGCAAAAGCCAAACCACTCTTTTTTTTTTTTAAGACTTATTTTCATTATTTGAGAGAGTTACAGAGAGAGAGAGAGATCTTCCGTCCATTTTTTTCATTCCCCTAATGGCCACAACAGCTAGGGCAGGACTAAGCCAAAGACCTAGAACTCCATTTGGTCTCTCATGTTGGATGACAGGGACCCAACTCATCTTCCACTGCTTTCCCAGGCACATTAGCAGCGAACTGGATCAGCTGTGCAACACCTGGAACCTGAGCTAGCACTCACATGGGATGCTGGGTCACAGGCATCAGTTTAACCTGCTGTGCCACATGCTTGTCCTAACCAAGCCATTCTTTTTTTTTTTTTTCTTTTCCTTCTTTAAGATGTATTTTATGTATTCGAAAGAGTTACAGAGGGAGGTAGAGCCAGAGAGAGAGAAAGATCTTCCATCCACTGGTTCACTCCCCAAATGGCTGCAACAGCCGGAGCCCCATGCAGGTGCAGGGGCCTAAAAACTTGGGCCATTTTATACTTCTTTCCCAGGCCACAACAGAGCTGGATCTGAAGAGGAACAGCCAGGACTCAAACTGGCACCTGTATGGGATGCAGGCAGTGCAGGGTGGGGCTTTAACCTCCGCCCCAAGCCATTCTTGAGATTAGCAGCCCCTATGGATCTCCACAGATTTCTAACCTGGGTCAGACTTTTCGAAACTGTGTAGTAATTGTAAAATTACCATGTAATTTTAGCCCTTTTAAAATTTAATAAAGGTACACATGCTGTTCCTTTAAGAACTTGGGCAGATGCCTTCTGAATTTTGAAAGAAAACTCTTGGGAAAATGATGATAAGCAGTCTGAATAATGAAGTTAACATGATTTGGCAGACTTCTGTATCTCATGACCTATGTCACATCTTACTCATTTTAAAAATAGTGCCTGTATGGGGCTGGTGCTGTGGCGTAGCGGGTAGAGCTGCTGCCTGCTGTGCCGGCATCTCATATGGGTGCAGGTTCCAGTCCTGGCTGCTCCACTTCCCATCCTGCTCTCTACTATGACCTGGGAAAGCAGTAGAAGAAGGCCCAAGTCCTTGGGCCCCTGCACCCACATGGGAGACCCTGAAGAAGCTCCTGGCTCCTGGCTTCGGGTTGGCGCGTCTCTGGCCATTGAGGCCAATTGGGGAGTGAACCAGTGGATGGAAGACCTCTCTCTCTCTCTCTCTCTCTCTTTTTTCTGCCTCTGCCTCTCTGTAACTCTGCCTTCAAACAAATCTTTTTTAAAAAAATTAGTGCATGTAGTTTTAATTTCTTAATTTTTAAAAAATTATTTATCTGTTTGCCAGGTGAGAGAGAGCAAGTACTCCTGTTTGCTGGTTCACTCCACGAATGCCCAGAACAGCCAGTTTCAGTTGAAACTGGAAGTTCAGAACTCAATCCAGATGTTCCATGTGGGTGGCAAAAATCTAATCACTTCAGCCATCACCACTGCTTCCCAGTGTCTACATTAGCAGGAAGCTGGATTCAGGAACATGAAGCAGATATTGAACCTAAATACTCTGAAATGGGGGCATCTTAACCAAAGTCTTAGTTAAGCCAAACCTATTTTGTTTTTGTTTTTGTTTTTATTTGATAGGCAGAGAGAGAACTCTGACCCACTGATTTACTCCCCAGATGGCCTAAGTTGCCAGGGATGAGGCAAGGGCACAGCCACGAGCTAGAAGTACAGTCCAGGTCTCCCACACGTGTGGCAGGAATCCAACTACTTGAGGCATCACCATTGCCTTCCAGTGTCTTCAATAGCAGGATGTGGAATTAGGCACAAGAGTCAAAAGTTGAACCCAAGCACTCTGATGTGGGACATGTCTTATCCTCAAACCTGTCCCTTCCTGTTTGTTCTCTATGAAGTGGGATTATGTCAGAACTTTGAAACAGCCAAAATGTATCTACTTAAAAATATATAAGGGGCCATTTACAGGCGCTAGCGCTGTGATGTAGTGGGTTAAGCTGCCACTCACAGTACCAGCATTCCATATAGTCACCAGTTTGAGTTCCAATTGCTCCACTTCCAATCCAGCTCCCTGCTTATGTGTCTGGGAAAGCAATGGAAAATGGCCTAAGTGCTTGGGCCCCTGTGCCCACATGGGAGACTCGGAAGAAGCTTCTGGCTCCTAGCTCCTGGCTTCAGCCTGGCCTGGTCCTGGCCATCACAGCCATTTAGGGAGTGAACCATTAGATGGAAAATAATCTCTGTCTCTCTCTCTCTAACTCTGCCTTTCAAATAAATAAATCTTTAAAAAGATAATTATAAACTAAATAGTGATGGGCTCTTCATTGTGTATATTAATTTTAATATAAATATTTCCAGAAGATAAAGTCTATTTTCTGGAAATTTTTTCAGGAGATATTTCAAAATTCCGACAGTTTAGAATAGCAGATTTAAAGAAATTTTTTAAAACTTAAGTAAGTGGATGGCCGGCACCGTGGCTTAACAGGCTAATCCTCTGCCTTGCGGCGCCGGCACACCAGGTTCTAGTCCCAGTTGGGGCGCTGGATTTTATCCCGGTTGCCCCTCTTCCAGGCCAGCTCTCTGCTATGGCCCAGGAAGGCAGTGGAGGATGGCCCAAGTCCTTGGGCCCTGCACCCGCATGGGAGACCAGGAGAAGCACCTGGCTCCTGCCCTTGGATCAGCGAGATGCACCGGCCACAGCAGCCATTGGAGGGTGAACCAACGGCAAAAAGGAAGACCTTTCTCTCTGTCTCTCTCTGTCACTATCCACTCTGCCTGTCAATAAATAAGTGGGGCCAGCGCTGTGGTACAGTGTGTTAAAACCCTGGCCTGCAGCACCAGCATCCATTATGGGTGCTGGTTCATGTCCCAGCTGCTCCACTTCTAATCCAGCTCTCTGCTAATTTACCTGGGAAAGCAGTGAGGGATGGTTCAGGTCCTTGGGCCCCTGCAGCCACGTGGGAGACTCGGAAGAAGCTCCTAGCTCCTGGCTTCAAATCACTTCAGTTCCAACTATTGTGGCCCTTTGAGGAGTGAACCAGTGGATGGAAGTTCTCTCTCTCTCTCTCTCTCTCCCTCTCTCCCTCTCTCCCTCTCTCCCTCTCTCCCTCTCTCCCCCTCCCTCTCCCTCCCTCTCTCTCCCCCACTCCCTGTCCCTTCCTCCTTACATCCCTCCCTCCACCCCCCATCTCTGTCTCTCTTTCTCTGTCTCTACCTCTCTGTGTAATTCTTAAAAAAAGAAAAAGAAAAAAAAAAAAAAAACTCTAAGTAAGTGAGACAGATGTTAGACCTAGGTATGTGTACAATCCATATTCAAGTGAGTTTGAGTAATGGCCCTGCCCCAATTCCAGCTTCCTGCTAATGTGAGGCATCAGGTGATGGCTTAAGTACTTGGGTCCCTGCCACACACTTGGGATATCCAGGTCGAGTTCCTGACTCCCAACTTAGGCCTGGCTCTATTCTGGTTGATATAGGCATTTGGGAAATAAATCAGCAATAGGAGTTCTCTGTGTGTTTTTCTGTTCCCCACCTTCATATAAAGAAATAAAAATAATTTAGTGTGTGATTTATGTTTTACTTTTCAAACTATATTTTCTCCACCTTTTTTTTCCTTTACCTCTTTCAGTAATAGAAAAAAAGAACAGTTAACCTATCATGTTGTTTGATCTCTATGTCTCAGTTCTTTGGTTTGCAGTTCCCATTCAAACCCATTTTATTCTTAAACATATTTGCAATTTTGCCATCACCTGGAGTAATTGCATTTATAATTCCTGGTCTCTTTTTCCCCATTCTTATAAAAAAAAGTTTGTTTCCTCTCTTACTTCTGCTAGTGAGGAGAAAGAGATATTTTAATGTGATTGCCACATGAGCTACCTCTAGAATTTCTACAGTAAGCATTATCTTTTAGGTAACAAACTTTTCATATTATTTTAAAACTGTTTGTGAGCCTGGCAACAAAGTGTGGGAGAGCAAATTGTTTTCTTTTTTTCTTAAGGCTGCTCCCTTAGTCTTTTTCCCATTCTACATTCTTCCCATAGTAGCCCTCTGTTTTCATCTTTGCTCCAAAGCCCCGAACATCTGATATAAACTTAGGTGTGGAAAAGAAGTAAAAAATTTAGGTGGTGTGTGCCCAGGACTTTGTGCAGAGATTTTTCATTTTCCATGTGACTGCTGGAAAATATTGACAGATATGAGTGTTATATCCTGAATAATGTTTTCACATTTGTGTGGTCTTAATATTCTTTGCATTTTGCATTCCCATGGTTCACTGCTACATTTTTAGATGTCTGAATTACAGTATTATATAAGAGCCTGGACTTTCTTTTGGTTCTGGTGTCTGTTAAGGGACTTATAACACAAAAGCTTACATACTCAGAAGTTCTGCTCTAATTTTAAAGATAAATTAATATTTATAGAACGGGAGCGTGACATTTTTTCATTTATTTAAAAGGCTCTATCCCCATTCTGTAACGTGATGTGCCTTATTTGTGTGTGTATAATTTAAATGTTGAGTTTCCTTTCAAATCATATAGAGAGTTCTACCAACTTACTTTTCCTTGGTTTCCAAAAGGTCTGCTTTGACTCTTCTCTGACTGATTTCTTCTCTGCTATTGCCAGCACTTTTCACTGATTAAAAACTTTCCACTTCCTAGGCAGTGGGCATTCACCACCTAGCAGCAGTCTCACTTCTCCAAGCCATGTCAACTTGTCTCCAAATACAGTCCCAGAGTTCTCTTATTCTAGCAGTGAAGATGAGTTCTATGATGCTGATGAATTCCACCAAAGTGGCTCATCCCCAAAGCGCTTAATAGAGTAAGTAGATGACTAAAGTATGTATTGAAACAACTCTGCTGATTTTTAAAAATATAATTTGATTTTAAGATTATGTTAATGACAGATTTGCCTTGTAAGTTATTTTTTAGAGAACAGTAAAAAGGACAACTTATTTTTAATTGGCTTATTAAGCAAAACAAGTTCTGTTGAAAAGTTCTGATTTTACTCCTAATTCCAAATCGAATAAATAGCATCAGCCATAGTAATGTTCCAGTGTTGTTAGTTGAACTCTCTGGACGTTTCTAAAGTACCAACACTGGGAGAGGATCCAAAGATGATGAATAAGCTACAAAGTATTATGCAAATAAAATGTTACTGTCTTGTTTCTATATTACAAGGGAGATACTCACACCTATAAGCCTAGTATGGTGCTAGTTAGAAGAATGATACAGTAGTTAAAAAGAACAAGTTCTTGCCTTCAAAGAATGTACAGTCTGTTTGGGAAACAAGAGATATTTATAGTCTGGTGCTATGTATGTAAAGTATCTTAATCCATGCCAGCGCTGTTGCATAGTAAGCTAAGCCTCCGCCTGCAGCACCAGCATCCCATATGGGCACTGGTTTGTGTCCTGACTGCTCCTCTTCCAATCTAGCTCTCTGCTTATGGCCTGGGAAAGTAGTGAAAGATGGCCCAAGTGCTTGGGCCCCTGCACCCACATGGGAGAGCCTGAAGAAGCTCCTGGTTCCTGGCTTCAGATTTACCCAGCTCCAACTGTTGTAGCCATTTGGGGAGTGAACCGGCAGATGGAAGACCTTTCTCTCCTTCTCTCTTTCTCTCTCTCTAACTCTATTTCACAACTAAATAAATAAGTAAATTAAAAAATTTTTTAAAAATGTCTTAATCCATTCAGGTTGCTATAAACTCAGTAAATTATCTCATGAGTGATGGACAGTTGCTGATCAGGGCTGTATTTTTAGAAAAATAGACTTGCCTAAATTTAATACAATTGAATGCATTGGGGGCTGGATTATAGGTATTGAGACCAGGCACCAAAACCTGATAGTAAACTGAAAAAGGTAGATGACCTGAGCTAAGGTTATAGCATTGGGAATGGAAGAAAGTTCATACATTGTAATGAGCTACAGGTAGATTTTGACAAATCTTGATAATAGGTATTTTTTCCATTGTTACGAAGTATTTGACCTATTTTATACCCTCATATGAAAGTCAAGTGTGTACCGTTGTACAGAAGAGGGTAACTGGCATTTATTTCCTCATTAGCTAATCACAGTATTTTCAGCTCTAATGAAACACAGGCTTCTATGGTTAAGACTTTGGATTCTGAAATCTCAGTAAGAGTGGATTCTAAAACTATTTTGCTTCAAAAATGTGTGATCCTGGTCAAATTATTTAACCTATGTAGTCCTCAGTTTCCTTATTTGTAAAATGAGGATCATAATAGTTTGAGCTATTATGATTATTAAAGGGATTATTATGAATACTTAAATAATATATGAGGGCCTGTGCTGTGGCATAGTGGGTTAAGCTGCTGCCTGCTGTGCCAGCATCCCATATGGGTGCCAATTTGAGTCCCAGTTGTTCTACTTCCCATCCAGCTCCCTGCTAATGTGTCTGGGAAAGCAGAAAAATTTTTCTGATAGAATTCAAAGAAAGCAAACACTTGAGAGAAAATTACAAAGTAAAAGGTTGAATTTTGAAGGATCAATACTTACTTTCTTTAAATAGAAACAATCTCTTACTCCATATGGTAGCTGTTGCTTTAAATCAGGGGCTGGGAAGATCTGTACTGCAGGCTGTGTAAGACCCACAAAATCATTTGGTCTGGCCTTGCCAAGGTAACCTCAGGTGGAACTCAGAATTCAATAAATCAATAGCAGGTTAATTTTTAAGTTGTTAATTTTGAATATAGCCTGGGAATGATGTTATAAATATCTAAATGGCTCTTGGCAAAGTATAATGGAATGTCACTTGCTAGTAAATAGACTCATCTGTCCATGCCCAAAGCAAAATAATCAGCAAAAGCCTGATAATACAAGGTTAGCACTTTGTAACATCCTTGGTCTGTCTCCAGTTTAAATGATTCTTCTGAAATGTTTCTGAAATAGAAACATTCAAAAGCTGTTACAACATGTCTACAAAGTAATCTGTAGGCTCTTGGGCTTCTCCCATTCCTGTCTCTTAAAATTCCCTCTTTGGACCTCCCTAGTTCCTTACCCCATTACAAACTTTCCATTGGAAAGGATCCACCACAGTTAAGTTTTGTGTACAGTTAATCTACTCTTGGTCCCATCTTTCTTCATCAATTTCACATCCTCCTTGTACATGCTAGTCTAGAATCTAAAAATGGTACAGACTACAGATGTCTTGTTTGGCCAGCACAGTGTTTTTGAACCTGTTTTTTGTTTTGTTTCTAACTGGGGCTTTAAATCCCTTACAGTTGGATGTGCTAGCTCAGATTCCATGTTGTCTTTACAAACCTGGCCCTGCTTGCATGTTTATGTTTTCTGTATGTTCTGTAATACCTGCTAGATCACCTGCTAACACTGGCTTTCTAACTCACATGTCAGGTTCATTTACTACTTCCTGTCTCTGTCTCTTTCTAAAGGAAGAAAACTTGAAAGCTTAAGTTTCACAGAGATACAGTGTGGGTCATATATTAGATGTGTAATAAATTGTTACTGTAAGTTCAGAGCTTTACATTTTTTGTTGTACTCTATTAACTTATGCTTAAATTCTAGGTAAGTTAGCCAAGTGAAAATTGAAAATTTCCTATAGGCATATATGTTGTTATTGTCTTTAACTATATTCTTTAAATCCTTTGTCCTGAATGGGGTAAATTATGAAATGGCTAGTTCACTCCCAAAATGGCCACGTCAGCCAGGGCTGGTCCAGGCTGAAGCCAGGAGCCTGGAGCTCCATCTAGGTCTCCCACATGGGTACAGGGGCCCATCCCTCCACTGCTTTCCCAAGTACATTAGCAAGAATCTGAATCAGAAGTGGAGCAGCTGGAACTCAAACTGGAGTTCATATGGAATGCTACCATTGCAGGTGGCAGCTTAACCTGCTGTGTCACAAGGCTCCTGACTTTTTGAACATTAAGTGTTTCACTCTGCCCAGCCATGGTTTGTTTGTTTGTTTGTTTCTTTCTTTCTTTCTTTCTTTTTTAAATTTATTTGGGAGGTAGAGTTACAGACAGTGAGAGAGAGAAACAGAGGGAAAGGTCTTCCTTCCGTTGGTTCACTCCCCAAATGGCCACTATGGCCGGTGCCGCGCCGATCCGAAGACATGAGCCAGGTGCTTCCTCCCGGTCTCTGATGCGGGTGCAGGGCCCAAGCACGTGGGCCATCCTCCACTGCCCTCCCGGGCCACAGCAGAGAGCTGGACTGGAAGAGGAGCAACCGGGACTAGAACTGGTGCCCATATGGGATGCTGGCGCCACAGGTGGAGGATTAACCGAGTGAGCACGGCGCCGACCCCTAGCCATGGTTTCTAACTATGAGTAAGGAGAAAAAGCATAGCATAAAAAGATCTGATCTTAGGAATTGCATGTTAAGATTTACATTTTTTAAGATTTGGGGTTTTAGGTCAGATGATTTCAGAGATTGACTCTATTGATGATGTGTCACAGAGCCACAAAACATTTTGAAGATAATTTTCATGTAGTTCTTTTATTGATAGTTTGATTTCTCTTACATAAATTTTTTTGCTCCTATTTTGTCCCCTGGTAAAACTAGTGAGATAGACATTAATTACAATGCATTGCAATTAATACTACTGAATTATAAATGAAACAATATTTAGTTACCTAAGGGTTTTTGAAAAATAGGTCAAAAGAAGGTAAGTAACCAGGGCAAACTAGTCTATATTAGAATACATAATGAATTTTTAAAAAATATGTATGTAGTTATTGGAAAGGGAGAGTTACAGAGAGGTAGAGAGAGAAAGGTCTTCCATCCGTTGGTTCCCCCCTCAAATGGCTGCAATGGTTGAAGCTGTGCTGATCCGAAGCCAGGAGCCAGGAGCTTCTTCTGGGTCTCTGCTCTGGGCCCAAGGCCATCTTCTACTGCAGTCCCAGGCCATAGTAGAGAGATGGATAGGAAGTGGAGCAGCCAGGACTCTTAACTGGCACCCATATGGGGTGCCAACACCACAGGCAGTGGCTTTATTCACTACACCACAGTGGTGACCCCCATAATGAATTCTAACACAAGCAAAGGCAGAGGACTTTGAGCATGATGAAACTATGCGTATGAGTCTACAGTGGCATACACATGTTGTCATACGTCCATCAGAGCCCAGAGAATGCACAGAACCAAGAGTGAACCCTAATGTGAACTATGGACTTCTGATGATACCAATGTGCCGGTATAGGCTCGTCGATTGTAACAAATGTACCACTGGGTACACAGTTTGATGGGGAAGATGGGACAGGGAGTAACTGAGACTCACCTTTCTGCTCATTTTTGCTATGAACCAAAAACTGCACTATAAAATAAAATTTGCTGTAAGATATCAAAAGAAGGTAAGTACCAAGGGCAAGCTATGTAAAGTAGGTTTCATACCTGTCATTTTGTAATAAGACTGATGATTACATCTTATAAATAAATAACTGTATGTGAGAAATGTGGTTTGTAGTTTTACAGTGAATAATTAAGCTATGTCTTTCTGATTATCCTCTCATTTTTATAGAAATCTTTACCTGAGTAAGTTATGATCACAGATATATAATAGAGGAGCTTTTTTTAGACCCTGTTAACAGTTATAATAAATTTGCTTGTAAAAGTAATATGATTTTGGGGCCAGCCTTTTGGCATAGTGGGTTAATTTGCCGCATCCCATATGGGCACCTGTTCGAGGCCCAGCTGCTCCACTTGTGATCCAGCTCCCTGCTAATGCTCCTGGGAAAGCAGCAGAGGATGGCCCAAGTGCTTGAGCCTCTGCACCTATGTGGAAGACCTGGAAGAAGCTTCTGGCTCCTGTCTTCAGCCTGGCCCATCCCTGGCTGTCACAGCCATTTGGAGAGTGAACCAGAAGGTAGAAGGCCCCCTCCCCTCTAACTCTGCATTTCAAATAAATATAAATAAATCTTTTTAAAAAGTAATAGGAGTGTCAGCACCGCGGCACAGCAGGTTAATCCTCTGCCTGTGGCGCCAGCATCCCATATGGGCGCCGGTTCTAGTCTCAGCAGCTCCTCTTCCAATCCAGCTCTCAGCTATGGCCTGGAAAAGTAGTAGGCCCCTGCACCCACGTGAGAGACCAGGAAGAAGCTCCTGGCTCTTGGCTTTGGATCGGTGCAGCTCCCGGGCATTGCGGCCATCTGGAGAGTGAACCAGTGGAAGGAAGACCTTTCTCTCTCTCTCTTCCTCTCACTGTCTGTAGCTCTACCTCTCAAATAAATAAATAAATAAAAATCTTTAAAAAAAAAAAAGTAATAGGATTTGGAGCTGGCACTGTAGTGCAATAGGTTAATCTGCAACCTGTGGTGCCAGCATCTCATATGGGCGTCGGTTCTAGTCCTGGCTGCTCCTCTTCCAATCCAGCTCTCTGCTGTGGCCTGGGAAAGCAGTAGACGATGGCCTGAGCAGTGGGGCCAGCCCCTGCATCTGCATGGGAGACCCAGAAGAAGATCCTGGCTCCTGGCTCCTGGTTCCAACCATTGTGGCCATTTGGGGAATGAACCAGTGGATGGAAGACCTTTCTATCTGTCTTCTTCTCACTGTCTGTAACTCTATCACTAAAAAAGAAAAAGTAATAGGATTTTATACATTTTGTAGTTTTCAAGAAAACTTTTTAAATAACTGGGAATAGTGTTGTTATTGATGTGGACTTTTATCAAAGGATCTCAAAAATTATAGACCTGACATGTTCTAGCACTTAGTAAGACTGTTCTAGAAACTGTTGTGAAAAATTGTTTCATAGGTGTGTTTATACAAGGCAACAAAATCAGAAAATGAACTCTCATTTTAAACTTGTATGCAGAGGTAAAAATGTCACTCAATTTTTAAAGGTATCTATGCTAGCATTTCAGCATGGCTAGGCTAAACACTATTCAGGCACTTTAAGATGAGAGACTTTTATTTGTAGTCTTGGAATGGGGGTGACAGGGAGATGGTTGGAAAGCACTTACATATGTCAGTAACCAGCAGACTGTAGGTCTCTAGTCCATTTCTGTCACCTACTTGTATTATTGGTTTTAAGAAATTTTGTAAATTAATGTCTTAGTATGATCCTAAATGCATTCCTTAGCTGAAGATGGTGATTATGTTTTTGTTTTTAGTTCTTCTGGATCTGCCTCTGTCTTGACACACAGCAGCTCAGGAAATAGTATGAAGCGTCCAGATACCACAGAATCACTTAATTCCTCCATGTCTAATGGAACAAGTGATGCAGGTAATGACCTTTGAGAATTTTTCTTTTTGTAAGAAACATATATAATACTGGTAGCAGCACAGATTGGCCCAATTAAATACCAGCCTAAGAAGATGTGTTTTATTTTAGACCTTTTTGATTCGCATGACGATAGAGATGATGACGGAGAGGCAGGGTCAGTGGAGGAGCACAAGAGTGTTATCATGCACCTCTTGTCACAGGTTAGGCTCGGAATGGATCTAACTAAGGTAAGAATCGAATTTGGCATTTGATGTAAGTCTGTGTGCGTGTGTGTGTGTGTGTGTGGTGATAGTGCCTGCAAATGCAGAAAAGGTGACGTAACTTCCTTTTATACTCATGTCTTACTGTTATCTAATATATATGTAGACAAGTAAGCTAAAGTTTGTTTGTAGAGGAATTAAATAAATGGAACTAAAATAATTTTGAAAAGAGTAGTTTGTATGTGTTGTATGGGTTAACATTTGGATTGTATTTGGGGCACATGAAGAATAGTTAGGAGATGGGTTAGTAGTTTGGGCAAAACTTGAAACAGTATTGTGAGTACAGAATCAAAATGAACAGAGCTTTGGTCTTGGGGTCAGAAGAGCTGTGTTTACAACCTACCTCTCTGCTATCATATAACTAATGAGACCTTGAGCCAAGTCCCTTACTCTGTGATCTTCAAGTTCCTTATATTCAGAATGGACATATGAGGGCGCTTCAAAGATCCATGCAAAAATGGAATTAAAACTAAGTATTTTGGTGTGAAAATTTTTGAAATACACACATAGATTTTTCACAATACAAATTATCCATGAACACAGGGTTGTAAGGATTGGAAAAGGGAGCCGGTACTGTGGCGTAGTGGGTGGAGCTACTGCCTGCCTCACCAGTATCCCATATACACATTGGTTCATGTCCTGGCTGCTCCGAGTCCGATCCAGCTCTCTGCTATGGCCTGAGAAAGCAGTAGAAGATGGCTTAAGCCCTTAGGCCCCTGTACCGACGTGGGAGGCCTGGAAGAAGCTCCTGGCTCCTGGCTTCAGGTTGGCCCAGCTCCAGCTGTTGTGGCCATTTGGGAAGTGAACCAGCAGATAGAAGACCTCTCTCTCTCTCTCTCTCTCTCTCTCAGCTCAGCTCAGTTTTTCAAATAAATAAATAAATCTTTTTTTTTTTTTTTAAAGGATTGGAAGAGCTGTCAGTGTAAAATTGTATAACTCAGCCGGCGCCGTGGCTCAATAGGCTAATCCTCTGCCTGCGGTGCTGGCACACCGGGTTCTAGTCCGGTTGGGGCGCCGGATTCTGTCCTGGTTGCCCCTCTTCCAGGCCAGCTCTCCGCTGTGGCCCGGGAGGGCAGTGGAGGATGGCCCAAGTCCTTGGGCCCTGCACCCCATGGGAGACCAGGAGAAGCACCTGGATCCTGGCTTTGGATCAGCGTGGTGCACCAGCCACAGCGCGGCAGCCATTGGAGAGTGAACCAACAGCAAAGGAAGACCTTTCTCTCAGTCTCTGTCTCTCACTGTCCACTCTGCCTGTCAAAAAAAAAAAAAAAAAAAATTGTATAACTCATAATGAGTAATATAATTAGTCTGAATTTGAATTTTTAAAAAATTTTTTAAAAAATATTTATTTATTTATTTGAAAGACAGTTACAGAGCAAGAGAGAGACAAAGAGACAGAGAATGAGATCTTTCATCTGCTGGTTCACTCCCCAGTTGGCCACACTGACTGGAGCTGATGTGATCCAAAGCCAGAAGCCAGGAGCTTCCTCTGGGTCTCCCATGTAGGTTCAGGGGCCAAAGCACTTGGGCCACCCTCTGCTGCTTCCCTAGGCATCAACAGGGAACTGGATCAGAAGTGGAGCAGCTGTGATTCGAACTCATACCCATATGGGATGCTGGTGCTGCAGGCGGCAGCTTAACCCACTACAACATGGCACCAGCCCCCTAAATTTGAATTGAAACTCAGAGCATTGAATAGAGTGCTGAGCTTATTTAGGAAGCTGGTGTGTGGGTACCTCTGTCTGCCCTCATCACTCTAGAAGCCTCGTACTTTCTCTTCGTTGTCCTCATAGCGCTGCAGAGTAGGTGTTCTTGTCAAATGAACTCACAGGGGTTAAGTAAGTTGAGTGAATCATAATAAGCGGCAGAACTGAGATTCTAATCTGACCTGTGATTTAAAAAGCTATAATCTTTCCACTGTTGCCCTTGTCTCAAGGATTTAGGCTGTAGTAGCTTTCATATTGATTGGATTATTATTCTACCCAGGTTTGGAAATCAACTCTAGTACTATAATCCTTGTCAGTATTGGACTTCATTTTGGTTTTGAAATAGAGGACCATTAAGAAAAAAGAGTAATCCATAATGCCTTCTAATAAGTGCCTATAAAAAAATCTTTTAATCTAAGTGAAAAGAGAAGGACAAAGATAACATTAATTTGTGGAGCCCAACATACTTATCAGGGATATACTAGGTAGGAGAGTATTTGCAGAAGGTTGTCCCAAGAATTGCTTCATAAATTATTAGATTGCATAACTGCTGGTCTTCCTGTCCTTGCTAGGAAGGACATTTGTTTTCAGAAGTGGATCATTATACTTCCTTTCTTCTCTCATTGGCTGGAGCCAGACATGTGTCCATACCTAAACTAGTCATGGACAAGAGAAGTTAAATGACTGGTTTAGATTAATTAATCCGTATTCGCTTCTTGAGACTGAGCAGGGAGGGTCATGGCAACAGATACATAGCCTGAACCTGAGCTGAGTCAGAATTCTCTAGGGGGGGATTAGACATCTAGGTAGACAATCAAGAGTGTCTACCCCAATCAGGTTTTAATTCTGGCCTCACATTAATTCTGTGCCACATTATCCATATTTGAGCCTGTAGTCACCAAAATCTTACTATATGAGTATTATTAATGATATAATAACTACTTTTTACTTAATATACTGAAAATTAGCCATCTTAGTAATCTTTATAGCCATGAACAAATGGCCATGATCACCAGCAAATTTTGAAATCTTGATTTCTTTTGCACTTTCCAAAATATTATTTCAATAATGCCTTAAATTTGTATCTTACTCTATTCCAGAAAATGTCTTCTTCCTTAAAATACTTGCAAAACACATTCATTTTCCAAATACTTTTCAGTTTGTAGAGCTACTACAAAGTCATATCCCATTTGCTTTATGTAGTCTTCAAAACAATCCTAAGTTATAAGCCTGGCATTTAATTATCTTCCTTTTACAGGAACTTAGAGAAGCAGAGTTAATTGTCCAGGGCCTCATCATAGCTATGAAATGGCAAAACAAACACTTGAACCTTGGTTGGAGGAAACCAAGCCCAACTTCCTTTTTATCATTGTCCCAGCAGGTTGACATCATGCTGTGCGTCAGCATGCTGGAAGTGTTGAAGACCTATGCAATGAGGGTTCTCAAACACATTTTTAAGTAGGAGGAAAAAGATTTTTTCTTGATTATAAGTGAATTCAGACTTCTTTTTTATGTTATGTTTCTTTTTTATCTTCTGAATTATTTCTTCAATTTCTTTGTCCCTTTTTCTAGTGGAGTAATCTTTTTCTGAGTTTTCTTAAATAGTAAGAAATTGTACTAAGTCAGTATATAAAGTCTATCTGCCCATCCAACCATATTTAGAGTAGAAACTTATAGACTTCAAAAAGTTAGTGGAAAATGTAATTAAAAGCTAATTTTCGTATAAAAAAATTTTAAATCCATGCAGATAAGAGGTCTTCCAGATGCTCTTGGAAGATGTATATTATGGAAAAAATTTTGCCTGGATATCAGTTTTGTATCAAAAAAAAAGTCTTTTAATCTTTTAATTACATTTCCCACTTATCCTTTGAAGTACCCTCATATGTAAACTTACTTGAAATGTAAATGCTGGCGTCTGAAAAATTCTGAGTATTAAAGCCCAGTTTCCCCTTCCATGCTGCTAGTTCCCTTCTGCACTCCTCTGCACCTGCCCACTGCTTCGGTAGTTAATCTCTGCCACACCCCCATTTCTTGTCTTTGCCTTTTTTTTTTAACTTTTATTTAGTAAATATAAATTTCCAAAGTACAGTTTATGGATTACAATGGCTTTCCGCCCCCATAACTTCCCTCCCACTCGTACCCCTCCCATCTCCCGCTCCCTTTCCCATTCCATTCACATCAAGATTCATTTTCAATTATCTTTATATACAGAAGATCGATTTAGTATATATTAAGTAAAGATTTCATCAGTTTGCACCCACACAGAAACACAAAGTGTAAAATACGGTTTCAGTACTAGTTATAGCATTAATTCACATTGGACAACACATTAAGGACAGATCCCACATGAGGAGTAAGTACACAGTGACTCCTTTTGTTGACTTAACAATTTGACACTCTTGTTTATGGTGTCAGTAATCTCCCTAGGCTCTAGTCATGAGTTGCCAAGGCCATGGAAGCCTTTTGAGTTCACCAACTTCAATTTATTCCGACAGGGTCATAGTCAAAGTGGAAGTTCTCTCCTCCCTTCAGAGAAAGGTACCTCCTTCTTTGATGGCCCCATTCTTTCCACTGGGATCTCACTCGCAGAGGTCTTTCATTTAGTTTTTTTGTTTTTTTTTGTTTGTTTGTTTGTTTGTTTTGCCAGAGTGCCTTGGCTTTCCATGCCTAAAATACTCTCATGGGCTCTTCAACCAGACCTGAATTCCTTAAGGGCTGATTCTGAGGCCAGAGTGCTGTTTAGGACATCTGGCATTCTATGAGTCTGCTGTGTATCCAGCTTCCCATGTTGGATCGTTCTCTCCCTTTTTTATTCTATCAGTTAGTATTAGCAGACACTAGTCTTGTTTGTGTGATCCCTTTGACTCTTAGACCTATCAGTGTGATCAATTGTGAACTGAAATCGATCATTTGGACTAGTGAGATGGCATTGGTACATGCAACCTTGATGGGATTGTATTGGAATCCCCTGACACATTTCTAACTCCACCATTTGGGTCAAGTCAGCTTCAGCATGACACAAATTGTACATCTCCTCCCTCTCTCATTCCCACTCTTATATTTAACAGGGATCACTTTTCAGTTAAATTTAAACACCTAAGAATAATTGTGTGTTAATTACAGAGTTCAACCAATAGTACTGGAACAAAAAAAAAAAATACTAAAAGGGGTAAAGTATTAAATTGTACATCAACAGTCAGGACAAGGGCTGATCAAGTCAATGTTTCTCATAGTGTCCATTTCACTTCAACAGGTTTCCCCTTTGGTGCTCAGTTAGTTGTCGCCGATCATGGAGAACATATGATATTTGTCCCTTTGGGACTGGCTTAATTCACTCAGCATGATGTTTTCCAGATTCCTCCATCTAGTTGCAAATGACCAGATTTCATTGTTTTTATTGGTTTTTTTTTGTTTGTTTGTTTGTTTTAATGCTGTATAGTATTCTATAGAGTACATGTCCCATAATTTCTTTATCCAGTCTACTGTTGATGGACATTTGGGTTGGTTCCAGGTCTTAGCTATTGTGAATTGGGCTGCAATAAACATTAATGTGCAGACGGCTTTTTTGCTTGCCAATTTAATTTCTTTTGTATAAATTCCAAGGAGTGGTATGGCTGGGTTGTATGGTAGGGTTATATTCAGGTTTCTGAGGAATATCCAGACTGACTTCCATAGTGACTTAACCAGTTTGCATTCCCACCAACAGTGGGTTAGTGTCCCTTTTTCCCCCACATCCTTTCCAGCATCTATTGTTGGTAGATTTCTGAATGTGAGCCATTCTAACCTGGGTGAGGTGGAACCTCATTGTGGTTTTTTTTTTTTTTTTTTTTTTTTTTTTTTTTTTATTTTTTTTTTTTTGACAGGCAGAGTGGACAGTGAGAGAGAGACAGAGAGAAAGGTCTTCCTTTTGCCGTTGGTTCACCCTCCAATGGCCGCCGCGGTAGGCGCGCTGCGGCCGGCGCACCGCGCTGATCCGATGACAGGAGCCAGGTGCTTATCCTGGTCTCCCATGGGGTGCAGAGCCCAAACACTTGGGCCATCCTCCACTGCACTCCCTGGCCACAGCAGAGAGCTGGCCTGGAAGAGGGGCAACCGGGACAGGATCGGTGCCCCGACCGGGACTAGAACCCGGTGTGCCGGCGCCGCAAGGCGGAGGATTAGCCTAGTGAGCCGCGGCGCCGGCTTCATTGTGGTTTTGATTTGCATTTCCCTGATTGCTAGTATCTTGAACATTTTTCATGTGTCTGTTGGCCATTTGGATTTCTTCTTTTGAAAAATTTCTATTGAGGTCCTTGGCCCATCTCTTAATTGGTTTTTTTTTTTTTTTTTTTTTTTTTGATGTTCTAGAGTTTCTTGATTTCTTTGTAGATTCTGGTTATCAACCCTTTATCTGTTGCATAGTTTGCAAATATTTTTTCCCATTCTTTCGGTTGCCTCTTCACTTTCCTGACTGTTTCTTTTGAAGTACAGAAACTTCTCAATTTGATGCAATCCCAAATGTTAATTTTGGCTTTGACTGCCTTTGCTCCCGGGGTCTTTTCCAAGAGTCTTTGCCGGTACCTATATCTTGTAGGGTTTCTCCAATATTTTCTAATAATTTGATGGTGTCAGGTTGTAGATTTAAGTCTTTAATCCATTTGAGTGGATTTTTGTGTAAGGTGAAAGGTAAGGGTCTTGCTTCATGCTTCTGCATGTGGAAATCCAATTTTCCCAGCACCATTTATTGAATAGACTGTCCTTACTCCAGGGATTGGTTTTGGATCTTTTATCAAATATAAGTTGGCTCCCTCTCTCTTCCTCTCTCTAGCCCTGCCTCTCAATAAATAAAGCTTTAGGGAAAAAAAAATATTCTGGGCTGGCAGTGTTTCTCTCTTAGTACCTGGGCTATGTCTCGCCATTCCCTTCTAGCCTGTAGGGTTTCTGATGAGAAGTCTGCTGTGACTCTAATTGGAGATCCTCTGAGAGTAGTCTGACGTTTCTCTCTTGCACATTTTAGATTCTTTTCTTTATGTTTCACAGTGATGAGTTTGATTACTACGTGTCGTGGTTAGGATCTCTTTTGGTCATGTTTACTAGGGGTCCTATGAGCTTCCTGTACTAGGATGTCTCTGTCCTTCTCTAAGCCGGGAAGTTCTCTGCAAGTATCTCACTAAAAAGGCCTTCTAATCCTTTCTCTCTCTCCATGCCTTCAGGAACTCCTAGAACCCGAATGTTGGGTTTTTTAATAGTATCCTGTAGATTCCCGACAATATTTTTTAGATTTCTAATTTCCTCTTCTTTTCTTTGGTTTGACTGTATACTTTCCTGTGCTCTGTCTTCTAAGTCCGATATTCTCTCTTCTGTTTCACTGACTCTTTTTAAGGCTCTCTAATGTGTTTGTCATTTGATCTGTTGAGTTCTTCATTTCATTTTGATTTCTCTTCACTATCACACTTTTCTGTTCTACTAGTTTCTGCGTTTCATTTTGATTCCTCCTTAAGATTTCATTTTCACAAATGAGATTTTCTATCCTGTCCAGTAAGGATTTCTGTAGCTCAAGCATTTGTTTTTGAAAACTTCTAAATGTTCTTATCATAAATTTTTTGAAATCTGTATCTTGCATTTCTTCCATCTCACCATCTTCATAATCTTGGCTTGGGGTGTCTTGTTCATTTGGGGGTGTCATAATGTCATCCTTGTTCTTGTTTTTTCAGTTTCTGTGTTTGTTGCTTGGCATTGTGGAGATATTCTTTGGATTCTTCTTCCCTCGCTGTGGTGTTTTTTTGTTGTTATACTATGACTGTATTAAGTGGACTGTCTGCTTTTGATGGAGCCTTAGAGGCTTGAGATGGGTGTGGCCTGAGAGCTCTGTTTGGTTCCTCAGGGTTAAGGGTGTGCCAAAGGTGACACTCCCAGGTTAGGCGTGGTAAATCACACTCTCTCTCTCTCTTTAATTCAGAAGTGATATCAGTTTTGTATCAAAATAAACGTCTTTTAATCTTTTAATTACATTTCCCACTTATCCTTTGAAGTACCCTCATATGTAAACTTACTTGAAATGTAAATGCTGGCGTCTGAAAAATTCTGAGTATTAAAGCCCAGTTTCCCCTTCCATGCTGCTAGTTCCCTTCTGCACTCCTCTGCACCTGCCCACTGCTTCGGTAGTTAATCTCTGCCACACCCCCATTTCTTGTCTTTGCCTTTTTTTGTTTCTTTTTATATTTCCATGTCTTGTTCTGTTGTCCCCACTTGTGTCTGTTGTAGCCTTATTCCTCTTTGAGGCTTTTCTCTGATGCCACCTCAGTGAGTTGTTTGCTAGCTCTGCCCTCATTCTGGTCCCCTTCACATTGCATGATTTTTTCCCTCAGCTGAACGCCAAGGGTACTCTGAACATGTCTTGTATGATATTTGTCACCTTGCACCTAAACTGTAATTATGTAATTATGTAAGTATGATTCCGATATACTTACTTTTGCTTCCATCATGGCTTTTAACCCTGTATCTTAAATGTGGTGACTGTAGTAATTACTAAGTTTATTTTATTTTATTTTTTAGATTTATTTATTTATTTGAAAGTCAGAGTTACACAGAGAGAGAAGGAGAGGCAGAGAGAGAGAGAGAGAGAGAGAGAGGTCTTCCAATCCACTGGTTCACTCCCCAATTGGCCACAACGGCCGGAGCTGGGCCAATCCGAAACCAGGAGCCAGGGCTTCCTCTGGGTCTTCCCACGCAGGTGCAGGGGCCCAAGGACTTGGGCCATCTTCCACTGCCCTCCCAGGCCATAGCAGAGAGCTGGATTGGAAGTGGAGCAGCCAGGTCTTGAACCGGTGCCCATATGGTATGCCAGCACTGCAGGCGGCGGCTTTACCCTCTTCGCCACAGCACCAGCCCCAGTAATTACTAAGTTTGAAGGATAGTTTTTTTGCTTGCTATAATGTGCCACCTCCATGAGGTAGACATTTCAAAAATTCTTGTTCCATTCCATTTCCCCAATGAAATTAGTCCCTTTTTTTGATGGTCAATCATGTTTCTCATTTTGTTCCCCATATTATCATTTCCTTTCTTTCTTCACTTTCCTCTGCCACATTCCCAGCTCCTAAACATAAAACTTTGTTTCTCTCTGTCTCTCTCTCTCTCTCTCTCACTATCCACTCTGCCTGTCAAAAAGAGAAGAAAAAAAAAAAAAAGCTTTGTGGGCTCAGCCCCTGAGAGAAAAAATTTGTTGATTCTTAGGCTTTATTCATTTCTTTTCTCTTAGTTGTTTATTTAGAAACTTAAGCTTAGAGTACAAGTGTGAGTAAAGTTGGCCTTGCATTCTATTTGAAGATACAAATTCTGAAATGAACCAATGTCCTGTAACACCTGTTTACTGGTGATAGAGGCTGCAGTAGCAGGGAGAGCGCACAGATCCCTCTGAAGTCACACAGACCAGATTTTGAATTTCACAATAATGGAGTGGTGAGGAAAATTTTCCACTGTAAAATAGGGATAATAATTCCTTCATATCAAGCTATTGTCCAGTTTAATAAGATTATGTATGTAGTGTTCCAGCAGATAGATGGTATCCAAGGGTTGCAACTGAGTTGTTGTTTTTGTTATACTCAGTATGAAAAGGGAGTTTGCACAGAGCAAGTAACATTTGCACATTCCCAGCCCCTTGTCTGTCTTTCACCTGCTGCAAGATAGTTTTAATGGGCATTTCTGAGTCAGAACAGTTTGGACTAGTAGTTTCTAGAGGCATGCCTGGGCAGTACATGGTGGGTGGTAGGACCATGGTTGGAATGAATTTTTTGAGCAGTTCCACAATGTTTATCTTGTAGAATTTAATCCTCAAGGGTCAAATGTGTGTGTGTTTTTCAGGTAGTTCTTCCAACATTCATTCTTGAAAGAAGATCTCTTTTAGAAATGTATGCAGACTTTTTTGCACATCCGGACCTATTTGTGAGGTATTTGAACACAACAAGTTTCCAATTTTTTAAGAAATTATTACTCAGTAGCTTTCTGCCTTTGCAGGATAGGTGGATTTCTTCTTAACCTTTCAAACATTTCTGTGAAAAAGTGGCACTGAATACATAGCTCTTCTCTTAGGTTATATGGTGGTGAAGTTGTTAGGCAACCAAGTTTAACACTTTAAAAATTCTTCAGAGCTCATAAATGGCTAGTGAAGGAAATGGGCTTATTTAATGCAGGCATTGATAACCATTGTTCATTTATTTACACTGTATCCTGCTATGTTAACTGAGTTCAGCAAACTTATCCAATGTACCTGTTTGCTAAGCATTTTGTTGTGAGCTAGACAAAGATCTCAGTGTGTCCTTGAAGAGTTTACAGCCTAGTGTCACATTATGGACTGGCTCATAAATTTTTTTAATAGATTTTATTTATTTATTTGAAAGTCAGTGTTACACAGAGAGAAGGAGAAGTAGAGAGAGAGAGAGAGAGGCTTTCCATTTGCTGGGTCACTCCCCAATTGTCCACAATACACCGATCCGAAGCCAGGAGCCAGGTCTCCCAAGGACTGGGGCCATTTCCACTGCTTTCCCAGGTCATAGTAGAGAGCTGGATCGGAAGTAGAGCAGCTTGAACTAGAACCAGTGCCCATATGGGATGCCGGCTTTGCTGGTGGTGGCTGTATCCGCTATGCCACAGCGCCAGCACCTCATAAAATTTTTTAAAGATTTATTTTAATATTTGAAAGACAGAGTTATAGAGAGAGGTAGAGACAGACAGAGAGAGAGAGATCTTCCATCACTGGTTCACTCCCCCAAATGGCCACAATGGCCAGAGCTTAGCCTGTCTGAAGCCAGGAGCTTCTCCTGGGTCTCCCACGTGGGTGCAGGGGCCCAAGGATTTGGGTCATCCTCTGCTGCTTTCCCTGGTGCATTAGCAGGGAGCTGGATTGGAAGTGAAGCAACTGGGACTAGAACCGGGTCCCATACGGGATGCCGGTGCTACAGGCCAGGGCTTTAACCCACTGTGCTACAGCACTGGCCCTTATGGTTCATAAATTTTAAATACACAGCTTGCAGTATTAGATATACGAACACGGGAGAGAAATAATGTAAAGGTGGGGTTGACTTACAAAGAGGCAAGTTCACATTGTTTTTCACTGGTAACCAGAAATTTTTCTTTGTATTGGGAAGTGTTCTAATCCATCTTCTTTGGTTACATTCCTTGGCCTTGGACTGTAGTTTACTAAAGCCAGATACCAATCATTGAGCTTTCAAAACGGGAGGGCACATTTGCTGACATTGATATACATAGATACATATCTATTTCCTTCTTACTGAAGATTTAAGAGAACCAGTTCCCAAAAGGGAGAAATTCAAATAAATATGGTAGTGTGTTTAAGTTAATAGATAATTAATAAAATGTAAACATTTATCTGTTACATGTGCAAATAAAAATGGAAAATACCAGTTGTTCATTTGATACAAATTGGAGGGTTAAGAGGAACCTTTGGCCAGCACCGAGGCTCACTAGGCTAATCCTCCACCTGCGGCGCCGGCACACCGGGTTCTAGTCCTGGTCAGGGCACCGGATTCTGTCCCAGTTGCTCCTTTTCCAGTCCAGCTCTCTGCTGTGGCCCGGGAAGGCAGTGGAGGATGGCCCAAGTGCTTGGGCCCTGCACCCGCATGGGAGACCAGGAGGAAGCACCTGGCTCCTGGCTTTGGATCAGTGCGGTGCGCCGGCCACAGCGGCCATTGGGGGTGAACCAATGGAAAAAGGAAGACCTTTCTCTCTGTCTCTCTCACTGTCCACTCTGCCTGTCAAAAAAAAAAGGAGCCTTTATATGTGAGGATTTAAACTTTGAGGCCCTTAGATGAACCACTGAAATATGAAAGGATAGCTTAAAACAAACAATAAGATAAAATAGAATAGAATACTAAAAATGCTAGAACTGATTAATTCCAAGAAAGGAGAAATAAATGGAATAAGGAAGAAAGGGAACATGCAGGAAACAAGTATCAAGGTGGAAGAATTATACCTAATTATATCAGCAGTTACTACATGTAAATATAATATTCATATAGCACTTAAGAGAACAGCACTTGTCAGACTGTATAAAAAAGCAAGATACATCTGTGTGTGCTGTTTGAAAGGGAGAAACTTTAAATGTGAAGACACTGATGGGTTAAAAGTAACAGAATGGGCAAACATGCAAAATACCAAACATAACAAAACTGACAAAACTGTATTAGTATCTGACAAAGGAGACTTTCAAGATAAGACATGCTGCCAGGGACAAATAGAGATATTTTATAATGATAAAGGGTCAGTTTATCAAAAATAAATTATACTCCTAAAAGGGTATGTTACTAATAACACACCTTCAGAATACATTCAGCAAAAACCGACTAAAGTGAGAAATTTACAAGTCTACAAATTCCTCCCTTGGGAACTAATTGACCAGGTAGCCCCCACTTCCCTTCCTGACACCTGTAGGAAGTCTGTAGTAGATTCAGACAGCGGTATTAATCAACTTGATCCAGTTGATGTTTCTAAATAGTGCCCAAGAGTTGTGGAACACAGTCTTCTAAGAGCACATGGAATGTTCATCAAGACCGACCATGTACTCAAAAGTCCTCATAAATTTAAATAATGGGAATTACACAGATTCTCTACCATGAAAAATTAAATTAGGAGTGATTACATAGATAGGGAACATCAACTATTTGGCAATTAATGTACTTATGGATTTCTATGGATTTCTGAAACAGAACTGATCCATGGTACTAGAAAATGGAAGTGATGTTTGCCTCAGTGTGAGAGGTGGTGATTGCTTAGAAAGGGGAACCTTTCCTGATTGGGTGCTAATTAAATGGATTTATGCATTTGTCACATTCCTCAAACACTAAGATCCATGCATTTAGTTGTGTGTATTAGACCCTGGTTTTAAGAAGAAGCCTGGAGATAATACCTGGTCCTGGGTCCGTAGGCCTCTCAGTTTGGCTCAGAATGGACCATGCGGGGAGAGGGGCGGGTGCTGCATTAGCTTGTACCCTGCAAAGAAGCTGAGCATTAAATTGCGCCTTTTTGTCTTTCAGCATTAGTGACCAGAAGGATCCTAGAGAGCGAATGGTTCAGGTTGTGAAATGGTACCTCTCGGCCTTTCACGCAGGAAGGAAAGGATCAGTTGCCAAAAAGCCATACAACCCCATTCTGGGCGAGATCTTTCAATGTCACTGGACACTACCAAATGATACTGAAGAGAACGCAGTGAGTTCTGCATCCTAAGTGATAAACTGATTCCACATTTCATTTTATTTAGGTGCAGATAATAATGATGAAGGTAGTCGCCAAAAGATGCTTACCACTAGCAGAAGAGCATTGTCTGTAAGGGTCACCATATTTAGCATGCTGAGAAGGGGGAGAGTGGCATAAGATGATAATGGAAATTCACATCACGCCAGGCCCTGTGAGCCATAGTGCTGACTTTACGGCTTGTCAGTTGAAGTTGACAAAGATGAGTCCTGGCACATGGGCCTCAGCAGTGGTGGTGCCATTTACTGGTAAGGAGAAAAGGTAGTAGGGCGGTAGCATCGAGAACATGTGAGCGGAGCTGTCATTTGGGGAGTTGAGTTACAAGGGTGTGGCGTTCAGGAGAGAGATGGACTTGAGGTTTCCAGAGATTTTAGTGTCTTTAGAAATCATTTTCAAGCTCTAGGATTCGATGAAATCATCTGGGAAGACATCACAGCTAGAAAACAATGGGTCACCCACAGCCAGCCCGTAGCTCCACACTGAGAGTTGTGGTGAAGAAGCCACAGGATAGAAGACTGACACCTGTTCAGAGTCTTCTCGGGTGAGAGGAAAGCTCCTAGCCCACAGCCTGGCACATAGCCCTCGGTAGATGTGACTCCCACTCTTTCCCTCTCTAAGAAACAAAACATGAGCTTCGGCTCATGACTAGGGACAAGGGCAGTGGGTGTCTGTTTTTATCCATCTGCAAACATAAATGCCTGTTCTGTGCCAGGCCAGGCCCATGGACCTTGCCTTCAAGAATGTTTATTCTCCTCAGGGAGACTGACACAAAGCAGTAATTACATCCATGTAACTAAACGCCACAGCAGAAATGTTAGAGGGCTCGAGTGTGTCGAGGAGGGAGCACTCTCTCCAGTTACCAGATTCTCTGTGATGCCATGTTTCCACATCAAAAGAAAATGTTGTATTTGCTTACAGGAGCTAGTTTCCGAAGGACCAGTTCCCTGGGTTTCCAAAAACAGTGTAACGTTCGTGGCTGAACAGGTTTCCCATCATCCACCCAGTAAGTCACAGAGCTCTTCTGCAGCACCCACTCTTGGGCCGTTGATAGCTCTCTAGCTGAAGTCACTGTATTGTCAGCTGTACAGCTAGCTGTGGCTTCTGTTACCTCAAGCGGACACTCAGTTAATTGGTTCCTCATATCTATCTGTTCTTTATATGAGTTCCAAGACTTTTTTTTTTTTTTTTTTTACAATTTATGTATTTGAAAGACTGTTGCAGAGAGAGGTAGAGACAGAGAGAGAGAAGTCTTGCATTTGCTGGTTCATTCCACAAGTGGCTGCAGCAGCTGGAGCTGAGCTGATCCGAAGCCAGGAGCCAAGAGCTTCTTGCAGGTCTCCCACATGGGTGCAGGGCCCCAAGCACTTGGGCCATCTTCTACTGCTTTCCCAGGTGCATTAACAGGGAGCTGGACTGGAAGTGGAGCAGTAGGGACTCAAAGCAGCGCCCATACAGGATGCTGGCACTGCTCGCCAGGGCTTTAACCTGCTGCACCACAGCAGCAGCCCCAGTTCTAAGACTGTTAGCCTCACTGATTAAATGTGTATAAAAAGAAGGGATTTGGGAAGCCACCTTTTGATGCTTCCACAGTCATCTTACAAATAATAATCTGTGCTTTAGGGACCTTGGTGACTTTGCAAGTTTGTATGAGTGATACGAAGTTTTTGCATGATATATTCCTGGAGAGAATACTTACCAACTGTGGTGTAGTGGTTTAAGCCTCTGCTTGTGGTACCGGCATCCCATATGGGCACTGGCTGAAGTCCCAGCTGCTCCTCTTCCCATCCAGCTCTCTGCCATGGCCTGGGAAAGCAGCAGACAATGGCCCTAGTTCTTGGGCCCCTGCTTCTGCGTAGGGGACCCAGAGGAAGCTCCTGGCTTCTGATCAGCCCAGCTCCAGCCATCATGGGCATTTGGGGAGTGAACCAGCAGATGGAAGACCTTTCTCTTCTGTCTCTCCCTTTCTCTGTAACTCTATCTCTCAAATAAATAAAATCTTAAAAAAGAAAAAAGGACTAGCATACTGGATGCCGGATGGGCCCAGGTTGGGGCGGGAACAAGGTTGTGTATGCTGTAGAACAAGAGCCCTTTTGATTTTAAGCCTCCTGGATTGGCCAAGCATCGTTTCAGAGAGCAGGGCTTCTCTGCCTGCAGGGCTGTGGACGAATGCTTGCACTGAGGAAGGGGTAATGAAAAGCAAATGTGTGCCTCACGGCCTGATTGCAGGCCGTGGAGCCAGTTTTCTTCCCAGTCAGCTTGTGAGCTGATTGTGGCTGTATAGTTCACTAATTGAAAACAATTTCTGTCCAGTTTCAGCCTTTTATGCTGAGTGTTTTAACAAGAAGATCCAATTCAATGCTCATATTTGGACCAAATCAAAATTCCTTGGGATGTCGATTGGTGTGCACAACATAGGGCAGGGTAAGTCTGTGGGCACTGGGTAGACTACCATGTGAGCAGAATTTATTCTACTGTGTGCTGGACACTTGCCTGAGAAGAGAGAATGTTCTCAGAAAACCAAACTGATGCCATTGTTTACATGTAAGCCTACGTATTGGTGGTTCAAGCAGGGGTGGGGTATGAGATAATTTCTAAGATTTATGGCCAAATGACTCTGCTCACTAGAGGTTCTATCCCTTCTCCCCACAGGCTGTGTTTCATGTCTAGACTATGATGAACATTACATCCTCACATTTCCCAATGGTTATGGAAGGCAAGTAGAGCTGTGATCAGCAGGAGACACTGCTGTTCCTTAAGCCATGCCCCTTTTCTTTTTCCTCTTAACTGTGCACCTTACTGAAAACTTTTTATTTTGCAGGTCTATCCTCACGGTGCCCTGGGTGGAATTGGGAGGAGAATGCAACATTAATTGTTCCAAAACGGGCTACAGTGCGAATATCGTCTTCCACACTAAACCTTTCTATGGGGGCAAGAAACACAGAATCACTGCAGAGATTTTGTAGGTGTTTTCTTTCTGCCTCAGTGCTCTTCTGCTTCTCTGAAGTGCTTTTCCATTGTTCGGAACATACATTGTTAGGAATTGGCTATTTGCATGGTTCTGTCTTCGTAAACTTGTTTGCTTTATATGTCATTTCTTCCTAAAATTCTGTATCAAAAGGAGACCTTAAACCTAGGTTCAAAAGAGGCTATTAATGAGATTTTCTTCCTAGGTGGCCAAATCGTGGCTTCTTCACTCATTCTTATGAGATTGGACCACGAGCTAGACCTTGTAACAAGACTCTGTGACATTCACTTCCTCACAGCCCCTTTTTCTGTGCTTTTTGCTGGGGAAATACAGTAACTGTCACATCGCACAGGCATTTGGCTTGGATAGTTTGCTCCTCTTGGGTCCAGTGAAGATGGCTGTGCTAGGAGAGTTACTGTGTGCTGGGTGGGTCCGGGGCTGCCTGGAAGAGGCAAGTCTGTGGTGATGTTTCATGGAACTTTTTTCTCTGTGCTAGAAGGCCTCATTGGGAACAGTGTCCTAGATGGAAGGTACACTGTTGGTTAACCAGTTTTCCAGGGAGATAATTTGGTGACAAAATCAACATCCAAAAAAACCTTGGGTAGAGCCATGAACACAAGATGAAGTAAGGATCAGTGTAAAATCAAAACAATTAATGTAGGCAGAAGATATGGCGGAGGGTTTAAGAGAGCAGCACGAATCACTAGGATAATGCAGCTGGGGTTTGCGCATCAGATGAAGGATTACACTAGGTGGGTAGTTCTGACTTTTGGTCTGTGAACGCCTTTAACAATTATTAAGAACCCCAAAGAACTTGTAACATGTTTTTGTGGATTATGTCTATCAATATTTTCCATACTGGAAATTGAAACATTTAAAAATTTTGAGAAATTTGGCATTGTTTCATATATAAAGTTTGTAAATGTCTTATAATTAGTAGGAGATAGATGATTCTCCTGTGTGCCTCTTGGTTCCATCTGTTGCTACATGTCACGTAGCATCTGGAAAACACTGTACACTTTGAGAAAACTGAATGGAAAAGGTAAATAATGCAGTGTTTGACCTAATGGACTCTCCCTGACAGGGTTCTGGGAACCCCCAGGGATCACAACCACACTTTGAGAACCACTGCATGACTGTGTTCTGACTTGGCTCCATGCCATCTTCTTTCCCAGTCCTCCCAAATGACAAAGGACACTGACGTGTCTGGCCAGTGCTGGCAGCTTCCGTCCATCTGTCCTGTTCATTTTCCGATGCTCCTGGACTTCTCCTCACACCTCACTCCTCAGTGACCCTGCCTTTGCTGTGATGCTCACCTTCGCAGAGCCGCTGTACTGGCAGGCAGAAGACTGACGCAGTGATGCTTGCATTCTGTTCAGAGCCCTGTTCTTAGAGCTGGCCTAGGAAATCCAGTTCTGTTAATGCCGCTTTTGCCAAAGACTTCACAGTTGCTCTTCTATTCTGCTCTGTGTAGGTAGGCCACACTGACCAGTCTTTGGCGGGAAAATTCTCAATTTGAGACTAACACAAATGTTTCCTTTCTGTTTAGTTCTCCAAATGACAAGAAGTCTTTTTGTTCCATTGAAGGAGAGTGGAATGGTGTGATGTATGCAAAATATGCAACGGGGGTAAGAACCTATATTTTGCTGATTATTTCAGGCTACCCTGAATTTTAGTATATCCCTATTCTGGCTTTCTTCACCTGGAACTTTAACCCTGAGGCCAGCTCTAATGTCTCCTTCAGGCAAGTTTCTTTCTTCCTTCCCCCACTTCCTCCTAGGCAGAGCAGGTTAGAGAAAGTTTTTACTTTTCTCTCTGCTCTCAAAACACTTGAGAATAACGTAGGTAACAGTGGCACATCCTAAGCACCCAGGAAATGTTAGGAGCATCATTACAGTGTGTGGCATGTTTATGGGGTGAAGTAGTAAACTATAGTGTACGTGTTTTAATATACACACAGCTCAAGTCCTTGCTTTTAAGTAACGTACACTTTGTAGTACTTCCAATAAACTGTTCTCTTCAAACTAAGAAGAAAGGTGGTATGGGATTAACAGGAAGAGTCAATGAACTGGATTTTAGACTTGGAGAATCTGCAGTGTACAACAGTGCTTGAGGTAGCATGCTTACCGTTAGGACTGATCGTCTATTTTGTCTGGCTCGTCGAGAGCTACCTCTAGCCACAGTGAAATGTTGGTTGAATGCCCCTCTAAGAGTCTAGACATAAGACACACCAAATATTTAGGCTTAAGGCTACATAGTGTAATTCACTGTCTGTGTCCTTAATAAACATGGGGTCTGATGAATAGATCTGTGAATTGAAAGTTTTCTGTGACAAGTTTTCCGTCTGGAACCATTTCTGTAGTAACATTTGTCTCATGTTTTCTAGGAAAACACAGTCTTTGTAGATACAAAGAAGTTGCCTATAATCAAGAAGAAAGTACGGAAGTTGGAAGATCAGAATGAGTATGAGTCTCGCTGGTAAGAACACAGACTGAAGTTCTGCTGACACTGTTGTCCCGTGATGGGCACAGGGCTGGATTTTGGAGACAGTAGAGCAGAGGGTAACAGAGTGCAGCCTAGGTTTGAATGCCTGGGTTTGCAGGTCAGCATCACCACTTACTAGATCTGAAACCATGGCTAAGTTAGCGAACTTCTCTTTGCTTTTTTTCCTGAAATGGAAATAATGGTTTTAAGAGGAAGCCATTGGGGCTGGCATTGCGGCACAGTGGCTAAAGCCGCCACCTATGGTGCCAGCATCTCATATGGGCATCAGTTCAAGTCCCAGCCACTCCACTTCTGATCCAGCTCCTTGCTAATTGTCTGGGAAAGCTTTGGAAGATGGCTTAAGAACTTGGGCCCCAGTACCCACATGGGAGACCTGGAAGAAGCTCCTGGCTTCAGTTTGGCCCAGCCTTGGCTGTTGAGGCCATTTGGCTGGTGAACCAGCAGATGGAAGATCTCTCTCTCCGTCTCTATTCCTCCCTCTCTGTCATTTATTTGAAAGTCAGAGTTACAGAGAGGGACAGGCGGAGGCAGACAGAGTTTTCCCTCTTTGTTCACTCCCTAAGATTCTCTGTAACTCTGCTTTTCAAATAAATAAATCATTAAAAATAAAAGGATGGAGTGTCCTGGGCCTATTTCTCTGTACCTTATTCCTCCAGTGCCCTCCAGTGCCTATGAACACTTAAGGCCATTTGATGTATGCAGTTACTATAATGCTTTATTCAGAGGTGGCTGTATAGACGTTCATGCTCAAGATTGTCACTTTTTCTTGATTGTTTTCTTTAGTCTTTGGAAGGATGTCACTTTCAATCTAAAAATCAGAGACATCGATGCAGCCACTGAAGCAAAGCACAGACTTGAAGAAAGACAAAGAGCAGAAGCCCGAGAAAGGAAGGAGAAGGAAATTCAGTGGGAGACAAGGGTAAGCTTGCCTGCCCCTGCCACCTAACTCTCACCTGGACCCTGAGCGGTAACTCGTTAATTCTTTTAAATGAATACTGAAGACTGAAGTTTCAAACACTTCATAAATAAGATAACCCCAGTTATATGTTTATAAACAAGATATATGTTTATACATCTTATGCTTATAAAAATGTTTATAAATGAAATAACCCTGCCCTGACATGAAACACTTTCCAGTGTAATGGGAAAGGGGGAAGATAGGAAATAATGGAAAGTGTATCGCAGGAGTACACACACAGCAAGGGTATAACCAGCTTCTCCTCCTTTCTCTTAACAGTTATTTCATGAAGATGGAGAATGTTGGGTTTATGATGAACCATTACTGAAACGCCTTGGTGCTGCCAAGCATTAGGTTGGGAAATACAGAGTTCACCCCAGTGACCAGGACAGCAGGTGCCATCAGGCAGCAGGCTTTCTGCGGGAGAACCTCGGCGCTCCCTGCATGTCGCCGTGGCCCCTATCTCAGGGATACTGGACTTGCCGACGCAGAGGAACAATTACAGCAGGAAAAGTCTCCCTTTCTTCCAGTGTGGCAGTTACAATTTTGACTTCAGTCCTGAGAAAAACTTTAGGTTTTGAAAACAAGATGTCTGCTGGTTTTCGAAACCCTGTGCTCTGAAAAGCATTTATAAACCCAAGTCTCAAGCTCGCCACGCTAGTATTGCTATTCAGATATACAACCTGTTTCCTAGTTCATGTAATCTTGGATTCTCTCTATATATATACATATATATAAATACAAATATACTTGAGATTTTTTTCATAAATACTCCATCTACTGTAAATATTGGTTCCTCAGAGATGTTTTAGAAAACTAGCTCAATGTACTTAAAATCAAGTGTTAAGGAAATTTCATGGTTTCACCTACAATAACTTTTATTTTGGAATTGAACTGTTACTAAGTTGTATCTAACGCTGGATTACAGTTTAATTATACTCAGTGCTTCCTACAGCTTCATAAAATAATTTTTCCAACCTTTTTCAATGTGCTGCTTTTATTTTTATGGCTAAACTTAGAAGCCAGTTAATTTGTCACCCTTGAATAGAGGAGCTAGCTTCTCACAGGACTCTGAAAACAAGGGAGGGGCCATCCTTTTCTGTGTTTTCTATTGTGACTTTAGCCCTCACCATGCTGTTCCACACAGTCTTCACTGAGCACATACAGAATACGTAGGGCTCCCAACATGTTATCCCTTAGAAGGTTTTAGACTAGTGTATACTTTGAGATTCTCACCCCACACTGAAACAAAAAGACCACCACAGGAGCAAATGCCTCATTCTGAAGGGAAATACAGAACTATCTTTATTTAAAAATACATTAAAAAACAAAAACAGGTATTGGTACCTAGCATTTAGGTACTAATGACACATCAGTTACAGCAGCGCCTCTCAAGGGCAGGAGTCTCAGTCTGAGAGGACGCAGGCCAGGGCTTTCCAGTCTGCAGCTTGCAAGTGTTGTGCTCACAGTGGGCCCACTCAGCAGATCTCTCCTTGTCGGCTATTACCCTGGGTTTGTTAGTCTCAGGAGGGATAAAAAGTAAATCAAATTCCGTGATGCCAGTGCAAAACTCCAACAGAAGCCCTAAAGCAGCAGTAGTGTAACTCCATAAAATACAAACACATTTTTAAATACACACTGCTCAGGCCAACAAGACTGCAGTTTATTTGACTATCTTATGGTAGGGGAGAAGGCGGAGTGTCGACGTAAAAGCCCTGATATCAGTAATGGGGATGGTCGAGTCTGCCAGCAGAGGAGAGGATGGCAGGTAGGTTAGCTGCATCACTTCACAAGAAGAGTTGGAATCCTCACCAGAAGAGTTGGAATCCTCTTCCAGCTCGTACTTCCCATAACCAACCACCTGGAAAAGGCCAAAGATGCGATGTGAGAAACAAGTTGCTGACCAGATTTGGGTGAAGTCTGATTTTGGATCTTTGATGCCCACAGTTGAGAAATGACAACCTTGGAAAGCATGGAACTACAGCTTAATTAACCATACTCACGTGAACACTGAGCATTTTACTTCCTGGTCCTCTGTGAGCCTTGAACCAGTTGACCAGGTCTGATTTTGAGAATGACTTCAGTGCCTCAATCTAACAGGCATAGGGAAGACAGGAAATAAAGATTTGTTTCAGAAGGCAGATAGCTCTTAAACAAAACCCCCAGGCCCGTTTGGGCCTTGGTTACCATTGAGCACTCCAGGCTCCAGAGAAGGCTAAAGGGGAAGCTTTATGACACACCATTTCCTAACAGTGACCTATGTTATGTAAGATGGGTTTTGCAGCTACACTAATTAACACCATACACTGAGCTAGAAACCTGTCACATTAATGTCACAGCTCATAAACATGGTACTTACATACTTTGAGAAAATTCAGCAAATATTAAAACAGATGAGCTAAAACAGTTTTCTTAAAGTGAGCAGCTCTGCCTCACAGAGCAGCAGGTAAAGCCGGCATCCCACAAGGGCACCAATTCAAGTCCTGGCTGCTCCACTTTCGATCCAGGTCCCTGCTAATGCACCTGGGAAGGCAGTGAAGATCAGCCCCTGCATCCATGTGGGAGACCTGGAGGAAGCTCCTGGCTTCCAGCTTTGAGCAGCCCAGCTCCATGGCAGCCATCTGGGGAGTGAACTAGCAGGTAGAAAATATCTCCTCCTCCTCTCTATAACTCTGCCTTTCAAATAAATAAATCTTTAAAAAATAATTCACACTTTATAGGACTACACATTATCCAAGGCACCACTGGACTGCACAACCCAGAACTCTTCTGTAAGTTTTACTGTGAGCTGAAAGTTGTCAACATCTGTACCTGGAATCATTAAATCTAGAGGAGGAATTCCATAAGACTAGTCCTCAGTTTTTGTTAACAGAATCCTTTCTCCATAAAATCCTGTGGTAAACCTAAGTATACAACACAAATACAGAGCTGCCCTGATCCAAACAGGTGGGTGAGGGACTTAGGGTTAACACTTTGGTGCCAGACCTTAACACATAATCACTAAGGGATATGGTAGCAAGAGAAGTCTGGAAACAACTGATTAATCAAGAAATGGGCACATAATTACTGGAATCCAGCCAGGACAAAAGTCCCAAGTTTCTCTCCCACACTACACTGTTTTTCTTGGTCCTGTGACTCCTGTAGAAGCAGGAAGCCTCGCCAGTTCCATCAGGGCTCTTTCTCTGAAAACTCACCTCATGGGCAAGCCGGTCAAAGAGATACTGCTGCGTCACCACTTCGTTCCAGTTCCTGTCCACCTCCTCACCAAGGTGGGTATCCTCACACTCTTTCAGCTTGATCAGAGCTGTGACCTGTTCCCACAGAAAGAGTCATTCAGGCATGGCATCGTGCCAAAATAATTAGCCCTGGCCAGCCTGGGCTCTGGTGGGCCTGCCACCATGATAAGGAGGGGTAAAGGTAGATGAACATTGTGTTGAAAAAGAGGCGGGCACGCAGCACTGTTAAGACTGATGTCTGTGTGGGGATTTGACCTAGCAGTTAGGATGCCTGCATCCCGTATCTGAGTGCCTGAGTTGAAGTCCCAGCTCCAGGTCCTGATTCCAGCTTCCTAATACTGCAGACGCTAAGACGCAACAGGTTACAACCAAGTTGGGCCCCTGCTGCCCATGTGGGAGACATGGAATGAGGCCCTGGTGTTTGGCTTTGGCCTGACCAAGAAGAAGGGAGCTTTGTCTCTACCTCTCAAATACTACTACTAAAATAAGCAAATAAAGACTTGTGTCTGGTGTCTTAAGGGCTTGTATACGCCAAGGGCCAAATGACCAGGCAGTGCAGTCACCTGGGTGTTGAATGCATCTTCAGTGAGGTTCTCGATCTTTTCCTCAAAGCTAGAAAGAAACTCTTCTATCTTCTTATCAACAACTTCAGAGCTGAAATAAAACATCTTCAATTAAAAGCCATCAGAGACTTGGTATCAAGCAGAGGGAAATGATGAAGACACTAAGGATTACCATTAGGGTACTTCAAAAGGTTCATGGAAAATTTTTTTTTTTTTCCATTTTATTTGAAACAGACAGACAGAGATCTTTCATTTGCTGGTTCACTCCCCAAATCCCTGCAAACAGCCAAGGCTGCGCCAGGCCAAAGCCAGAAGCCCAGAACTCAATCTGGGTCTCCCACATGGGTTACAGGGACCCAAGTACTTGAGCAACCACCTGCTGCCTCCCAGAGTGCATGTTAGCACTAACCGGATCAGAAGCAGAGAAGCTAGGACTCAAACCAGGAACTGCAACAAGCGATGTGGCAGGTCAAGCAGCATCTTAACGCTGCACCAGATGTGCATCCCTGCATGATCTTTTCATCCCACTGTCCCTCACGCTTTTGAAGTACCCTGTACTTGGGGACAAAAGCTGAAATGTCTTCCCAGGCCTCAAAACTCTACCTTAAGGTTTGAGGGAAGCAAAGGGGAAGGGACCCCCAGCCCCAACAGCCCCAGCGCTTGACATGCAACCCAATTTCCTGGTAGCCTCTCTGAGGCAGTTTGCAGGTGTGCTTGACTACCTTGGTTCTAGCATGAATGCCAGGTCCATGGCATCCCTGCCGTTTTGTCCTCAGGTCTGCCTGAAGAAACACTGGCAAGCCCTGCACAGTGACCACAGGACTTCGGGGCAAAATCCTCTGAGACCACTGGAACCACTCAATGGCTGGTTAGTCCTGGGTCAGGCCAGCGAGAATTCTCTCGCCTTCCCCCAGTGACTTAACAGAGCAAGCCCTGCTTGGTCAGAGTTGCCCGAGGTTAAGGAAGCACCTGTAGCCCCCATTCTCCGTGGCCAGAATAATAGTTTGAGCATTTACACAATCACTTACTTGTACTTGGTTGCCTGAGTCCCCACCGTGACAGAGAATCCGAGAATCCCGGATGTGTTCCTACAGGTAGGGTAGACGTGGTACCTACAGCCAGGGTGAAGAGTTACATGAGCTCAGCTGGTCACGTGGGCCCCACCGTCAGAGGCACTAAATGTGAGCAGGTTGCCACCTGTTGTTTCTGGACCTCTGGAGGTCTCGAAAGAAGACCCATAAATGAGTAGGCAGCTACTTCGATTCTCAGGTTACAAGGTCCAACCCTCTCCTGAACTGGAAACCACAGCTAGCTTTTGGTTTTGACCAAACTAAAAACCCAATCATAGTCCAAGACGCAAATTCTGAAGTTCTGACAAGCAGGCATTACGCCTTAAAGGTATGGAGCTCTGAGAGACTGCTCAGTCAGGTATTCAACCTGCAAAGTAAGCCCCAACTCCTATCTGAGCTCAGTGTCTTTGCCAGCAGACTTACCCAAGGGTCTGCTTGGTTCGAAGGAAGTCAAAACAAGGCTCTTCCATGTGCATCTGCAATTCAACACACTACCCATCAGCCCAACTCCTTCCAGTAGAGCAACCGCCCTTCGTTCCCCCCTAAGTATTCTACATTTTCTTCAAAGTCCAGCCTCCCTTACTATCTTATTCCTAAATAGCCCAGGCGCCCTGTCCATGCGTCCCAGGTGAGAATACCAAATGACCTTCTTACCTTCCCATTACAGGTCTCTGACCACACAGGTCCCCAGCCCCCAGCAGAAAGGCTGGACCTCAGTGGGTCAGGGGCTCCTCAAGACCTCCATGCCCCTTCATAGACTTACCACAAGCAGCTCCATGAGAGTGTATTCTCTTAGACTCCTGGTGCCCGACTGGAAGGAGAAGGTCATAATCATCACCAGTGCCCCATAGCTTACGGAGCGGATCAATAACCCAGCTATTCCTCAATCACCCCACTCCTCTCTTCCTTCTACTGCCACGCCAGCAACAATTTTATTTACATCTCTGCCTTCCCACTAGACAGGAAATGTCTAGCACGAAATCACAGGTGGACATGGAGGTGAGCCCAGCAGTGTCTGACGACCTTGCAAAGTTCCTTGCCCGCAGGATCTTAAGGACACAGAGCCAAGTACTTGTAGCTCAAGCCCTAAGGCAATTTGGGGCTTTAAGAATGATATTTGGGCCTTATTCATGCAGGAGAAAAAAGGAATTTCTGTAGCAACACACAGGGACCCAAAACCATTC
The DNA here is from genome assembly GCF_033115175.1 of Lepus europaeus. Lineage (NCBI taxonomy): Eukaryota > Metazoa > Chordata > Mammalia > Lagomorpha > Leporidae > Lepus > Lepus europaeus. Next base: position 43,260,026 of record NC_084831.1, read on the forward strand.
ATAAGAAAAATACCTAAGAGGCAGAAACCCTGCTTGGGGACCACCTCCTGGCTGCCCTGGAGACTGGCAAAGTAATGCGGCCTCAAAGAAGGAGGTCAGCAAGCAAGGGTATTGCCAGCGCAGCCCCAGCCCCAGGCTCTCTCCTGGGCTCCTCTGACACATTTCTTTTCCCTCCCATTGCCCTGGAGGAAAGGCTAAGGGCTCTGTTCCTGACAGCCCTGGTTAGTCAGTGCTGAGATTTCCTGTTCCCATCTAAAGGGCAGCAATAAAACCAGGCAAAACCTGGTGTCACTACTCTGGGTCAAAATGCCATGCGGAGGGCAGAAGCAGTTTGTATTGGAAGCTAGTGCTAAGAAGTGACTAAGACAGACACCTTCACAGTGAACCTTACCACATGAAGCTGCCTGCAACTCTGGGCAAGTATTCCTTTCTCTGGTTTTTGGGCAGTCAGATACTGGAAGTGTGGACAGGGCTAGGCAGGACCAGGCTGTACCACTTACAGAAGCTGGCCTTGGTGGTCAGACTAGATAAAGACTGCGTGTCACCATGCTACAGCCAGGGACACAGGATCCACATAGAAGCTGGGCCTCTAGGGAAAGACAAAACCCAACCTACGCTCCAGAACCGCTGTCGCACCTGAATCAAAGGACTCATTAAACTGAGCCAGGGCAGGGCTCAGCTTCACAAAACAGAGATGGCCATGACATCAGGTGGGTGAGTTTTCTTCTGGCAACTAGACAAGGAGAGTGTCAGGATAAGGCTCGGGCCCAGGGCCAGAAACACAGGAAAAGAACAAAGATGATGACAAGGCAGCGCCACCCGGAGCCCAGCTCAGGGATTGTCACAAGGCACGCAGGGAAGCCAGGACCACAGCAGCAGCTAGGAGAGCTCTGACTGGGAAGTTGGGGATCAGGCTGGATAGGCGCAGGTTTAGGGAAGACTCTCACAGCCCTGGAAGTGAGTGGGACGAACCGGGGTTAGAGCAGGCTAAGGGCAAACTGCAATTGTTGGAAAGCACTTCCTTGGGTTAGATTCCAGTCTACCCTTCCAGAATAGTGTGGAAACAACACAGAATCTGAGGACAGAGGAATAAATTCGAGACCCAGCAGGTGTGACCTCAAATAAAAGAGGCTCTAAACCTTGGGTTTATCTCCCATAAAACAGAGGTAATGAACCCTTCCTCAGGTGCTTTGAAACTTTCATGACTGTAATATAATTGTTCTGTTTACTGTATACTGATTGCTTGGCTATGGTTACTTTTGTTCCTTTTTCAAAACTGTCATTTTAACAAATATCCTCCTGCTACTTGGGGTTCTATCAGGGGGACATCTAGGAATGAATTTCCATCCACATTCCGGTCCCTGTCCCTCTAGATGGTGGTTAGGCGATTAAAGAAACAATACCTCACTGTGATTGGGAAAACAACCCATTTTACTGACAGGAGCCATTTTTAAATATGGTTGCTTCGAGAGGACAAATGGCCCCAGCATTATTCTACAAACGTGACTACAAAAAGGCCTTGAAGGTCTCTGAGTCACTCATTTCCAGGTATTCTGGACCATCGCGTAGGCTTTAGGACCCGAAAGGTTCTTAAGCCATGATGGCGGCCATGCAGTGGGGCTAACTGACCTGGTAGTACACAGTGACTTCAGAGTTGGCATCACCTTTGTTCAGAGCTCTCACTTTGCACAGGTGGTGGCCACTGGGCAGCTCAACCACCTGGAATTGCACAGGCATCTCCTGCTCCAAAGGCACGAAGTTCAGTTTCCTGCAAAAGAATCAGCGTGGGTCACTGAGGCAGGGCCCTGGTTCCCTTGCCCTCTCCCAAATGCTGTGAAGGAGCCAGGCCTTTCCCCATTCCTGCTGAATGGCTTTGTTTACCCAGGCCTCAACAAAGTCTACTACAGATAATACTTCAGCTGTGGGTTGAGTAATTATCAACGAAGACCTCAATGCTCTCTTGCTGGTAAGAACATACAAACCTCAAAGACAAAACTGAAACCAATACTTACTCAACAACATATTTCAGGAAATCCATAGACTCCTAATGGGAAAAAAAAAAAAAAAAAAAAGGAAACAAAGAGTAACATTAAGCCTGCTTGACAATAATTTTACCCAGAACCAGGAAATTTCAATTATCTAATGCCTGGGGAGTCCTAGATAACATTAAGACGACAGAAACAGCCTGCCACCCAAATCCTGAACTAACCACTCAATGATTCGGTATTGATTATGTTTGCTGAACACTAGGTGATGCTTATCAGCTCCTCTTCTGGCTCCCTTGCCACCTGTGCATCCTCACACTTTCCCCAGTGGATCAAATTTAATTGTTCAGTGTCAGTTTACCCTAGGAGGCGATGCCCACTATAACAACTGTGACTGTGTTTTAGAAACATGAGCCCTCTGACACAGTCTGGAGAGAGTAAGCAATAGAATAATAAACGTCACACTAAGTGAAAACATCCTTTGCCCAACTCAAGACTTCTGTTCTCTATAGTACATGAGCTAATGGAAGGGGTGAACTCATCCCCAAAGCTGTTTCTCCCATGGCCCACTCATGGTACCAAGTCCTCTGAACCAAAAGTCCCTGTCTGGTACTCACACTGTGCTGATTTAAAAAAAAAAAAAAAAAAACACAAACAGCTATTTCTCCTCTTATTGCTGTGGGTTGAGACTTTTAAAATTCATTTTATGGGCAGGACAGAAACTAAAGCTTCCTTGGAGGCAGGTGGATGGAGACAGAAGGGGGTGGGGGACAGAAAGCAGCTAGTTTCAAGAGTAACCATTTATATATTTCACAAAAGGGCCAGTCCTGAGAAATTAGAAAGCCATGGAGAAAGTTATCAACAGCCGAACAATTCAGCGGGAGCATCCTACAGAAGCACTCCCGCCTGGAAGAGGCGCATTAGTCACAGGCCCCACAGGCGTATCCATTCAGTCTGTATCAGAACTCCTCATCTGCTCCCAGTCCTACCACTGCTCTTGCTCCACAAGTCCACTGGTTCAGGAAAGCAATGTGGCATCATCGTAGACTCCTCTTTCTCCCTTAACCCCACATATAATCAGCCAGTGAGTTTTGACTACCTACTTTTTTCCTGTTTTTACTTTATTTTATTTTTAATTTATTTGCAAGGCAGAGTTACAGAGAATGAGGAAGAGACAGAGATCTTCCATCCACTCGTTCATTCCCCAGATGGCCACAACACCAGGACTGGGCCAGGCCAAAGCCAGGAGCCCAGAACTCCATCTGGGTCTCCCATTTGGATGGCAAGGGCCCAAGCACTTGGGCCATCTGCTGCTGCTTTCCCAGGTGCATTAGCAGAGAGCTGGATAGGAACGGTAGCAACTGGGATTCAAACCAGCACTGATATGGGTTACTGGCATCATGGTCAGCAGTACAACTCACTGTGCTATAATGCTGGCACTACTACACTTTTAAAAATGGTTAAGATGATAAACTTTATGGTTCTTTACCACCAAAAAAGGAAGAAAAAAAGAGTTGAGGTGAAAAATGAAGAAGCCTGAAGTAGGCCAAATAAATGAAGAGAAGTATTTAATAAATAATAAGGTAGGAGAGGCTGGCATTGTGGTATAGCTGTTTAAGCCATTGCCTGCAACATTGGCATCCCACATGAACATGGGTTCAAGTCCCAGCTCCTCCACTTTCAATCCAGCTCTTTGCTAATGTGCCTGGCAAAGCATTAGAAGGTGGTCCAAATATGTGGACCCCCATCATCCACATGGGAGACCTAGAGGGAGTTTCTCACTCCCAGCTATGGCCTGGCCCAGCTCCAGCCATTGTGACCATTTGGGGAGTGAACCAGTAAATGGAAGATCTCTTTCTTTCTGTGTCTCTCCCTCTCTATATAATTCTGCCTTTCAAATAAACAATTTTTTTAAATGTATAGCTTAGTAGTGTTAGCTACATCCACACTATTGTGAAATAGATATCTAGATCTTTTTCATCTTTCAAAACTGAAATTTTATACCCATTAAAAAAAAAAAAAAAACTACTTTCTCTTCTCCTCCATCTTCCAATGCCTGGAAATCACCATTCTACTTTCTATTTCTATGACTTTGACTATTTTTGATAATTCTATAATCATACTTCACATAGCAACTTTTACAACAGCTTCACAATGAGTTTCTCTGGATATTTCTTATCCACAAATCTTCTTGAATCTCAAAAGCTCTCCATCTGCTACAGGATGAAGCCAGAGCTCCCCAGCTGGACATGCAGGTTCAGGTGATGTATATGTATGTACACATCTCTTATCATTCTCCTCCTCCTGGTTTCCACACAGTATCTTCAATAAATATAACTGACAGCATACAAGGAGTCTTCAAAAGTCATGGAAAATGCAATAATTTTAAAATTTCATTTCCAGGGCCGGCGCCGTGGCTCACTTGGTTAATCCTCCGCCTGTGACGCCAGCATCCCATATGGGCGCCGCGTTCTAGTCCCAGCTGCTCTTCTTCCAGTCCAGCTCTCTGCTGTGGCCTGGGAAGGCAGTGGAGGATGGCCCAAGTGCTTGGGCCCTGCACCCACATGGGAGACCAGGAGGAAACACCTGACTCCTGGCTTCGGATTGGCGCAGTGCTGGCCGTAGCGGCCATTTGGGGGCTGAACCAACGGAAGGAAGACCTCTCTCTCTGTCTCTCTCTCACTGTCTATAACTCTACCTGTCAAAAAAAAAAAATTCATTTCCACTAACTTTTTGAGGCCCACATAGACACTCAGTTCTAGCTCTCTATCAGCAGTCTCCCTCACAGGAGAACCGCCCAGCAGCAGAGGGATCGAGTTCCGTCCTAAGCAGAAGACGGTAACATTGGCCTGCCAAAACGGCAAAGCTCCCCGGCTAGGGAAGGACTAATGCAACTGCTGAGTTCTTAACACATGCAGACCCCACCTGCATAACAGAACACCCCACACTCACTGTGCTTGTGACATTCCCTTGTACCAGGCCTTCAACAAAGAGCTGAGATTTGAATTCTTTGACGAAGCTCAGCAGAGAGTCCAGGGAAAGGCCATCCATCAAAGCCCGGTATTTGTCAATCATAGACCAACGGGCATATTCCAAGATTAAAAGCCGCACATCTCTGTACAAAGAACAGGGGGATAAAAGGGTTTCATGACCTAATTGTCAAGTTTTTATTGATAACACATTTCTAAAGATAGACAATTTCTATCACAAGATGACATAATCACCAAAAAGCATTTAAAATTGCATACACAAACTTTTAAACAGATTTAGTAACCAATTAGACAATGCATTTATCTGTTTTAGTTGCACATAAAATGTCTCCCAAAAGTAAATCTGCCAGATACCTAGTCATATGCCAATTTAAAATTACCAGTATTCTGGTTTGAAATCTCATTAACATGTTATTAATTACTGAAGTCTACCATTATGGGTATCTATTATTGCACAGACAACATGGCATAAGTAATGGTTCTAGTCCAGAATCAGACTAACTCCACCCCTATCTCTACAACCTTCTCCCATCCATAAGTTGTTTGAACTGAAAATTTACCTAACATTTGTGATTCAGTTGCTTTACCTGTAATACAAGGAAAGCAATACTGCCTCCCATTCACAGAGCTTCAGTAAGAATTAAATGAATATATAAACAAATTTCTTATAATAGATCTAGTAAATAAATCCTCAGTAACCAGAGGTGTATTATTATTCTACCACACTTTAATAAAGTAAATTTCAGGAATTACTGTATTTTAATAAGTAGAATTTCAATAAATAAAGCAATATTCAGGAGTTAGTGGGTACACAGGGCTATTCTTCATCATATCAGTAGTTGCAGACAATTCTCCAATTTATATTTGGCTATTAGTTTTTGTACTAATTTTTGTACTCTAATTTCATGATCAGATTATCAATTCTTACATGCCCTCTTCCCTTGCTTTCCAATTCTAGTAATTGATGGGTTAATTATAACTGTGTCAAGAGCAGGGTTTGTGTACAAGGCCAGGTTTGCTCATCATTAACAGATGCTCAGAAAGGAGGTCGAGTAAGGATCTGTGAGCCAGGCACACAAAGGGCTGTGTCTGCTCGGAGAGCAGATGATTCTACTGTCCTCCCAACAAGGTTCCTCCTGCGGACAGGTACCCCAAAGGGTACTTTTTTTTTCTGATTTGCACAAAGTTATCTTATAGCTACCATTAACCCTGGACTAAAGTAAGACAAGGTTCTGATGGACGTCCAATTGCCTGTTAGCAGAGGATTTAAGCATTAGTACATATACTGCCCCATGGCCTTCTAGCTGTCTTGTGGAACCATGGCTGGATTCTGGATAGTTCAGGTTGCCAGATAAGTGAAATGTTAAGCAATTTAACTCAGCTGCTCAGCAAACCACCCAACACACTAAATGCACCAATAAACAATTCTGGGCTACCACTAAGCCAGCACCTCTTTAACTGTTATTTCCTCAGAAGGAATGGAGAAAACACCCTTTTTTATACTTCTAGTTTCTCATAAAGTGTTACAGGCTGTTTTCAGTCCTGTTCACAGACAGCTACTTAAGCTGGGTTTAGAAATCCTGTAAACCAATAAACTGGATTCCTAAACCACAGAAATTCTAGTATGTCTGTAAACTGGTACTGAAACTATAGCCTGATCCCCCGCAATCTAAATACTTTCCGGCCCTCAGAACGTAAACTGGTCCTGTGTATACCCACTTGGCCAGAGTCTCAGGCTTGATGAGGATGTTAAAGTAGGTCTTCTTCAACTGCTCAGTTATCATTGTAAAGACAGCTGGTGTGGAGTTAAACTCAGCTAAGTAGTCAATAATGAGCTGAAAGAGTAGCTAAAAAGAAAAGAAACAGGTACCTTAAGTGGAAAAGCATAGAAATTCACTGAGTTTTAGGGGAGGAATGTTTCTATTTGGTTTTTACCAGGGGCCCAACATGGTACTAAGTATTATGGGGGATGTGAGAGAAGTAGTAATGGCTCAAAGAATCATCAGGGGCTGAAATAGTCAATAATTGGCAAATTTGGAGCAATGATTCTTCTTTTTCTATCATTTTCATGAAATACGTTTTTCTTCCAAATACGTTTTAATATAGTGTTATCCAACATCACCCTTACTCTAAAATATGACTTTAATTAGGACATTACTTTTATATATTAATTTGGGAAGCAATGACACTTTTATAATATCAAGATGTCCTATCCAGAAATATGAAGAGTCTCACTCTTATTTATCTTCTTCTATCTGTTTTAATAAGATTTCTAATTTTCTTTAAATAAGCCCTATACTTTTCCTATTTACTGCTATGTATTTTATTGCTTCTCTCAACAATGTAAATGATTTGTTACCATCCACTACTAAGTGGTTATCACTACTATAGGAAAAAAGCCATTGATTTTGACAGATCAGTCTCATGCCCAGTCATATCACACTCAAACTCCTTATTTTTTTTTTTAATTTATTTGAGGGGGAGAGAAAGAAAGACAGATGGACAGAGATATCATCCTCTGGTTCACTCCACAAATGCATACAATGGCCAGGAGTCGTCCAAAGCTGAAGCCAGGAGCTGGAAACTCAATCCAGATCTCCATCTGGATGGCAGCAACCAAGTACTTGAGCCATCACCACAAATTATTTTTTATTTTAGTAATATATTAGGGTTTCTAAGGATATAATCACATAATTTACAATATTTTTCTTTTCCAGAAACTTTGTATTCCATTTTCCCATTTTACTGTAGTAGTCAGAACATCTAAAACAATGATGAATATTAAAGGTGATCATGGATTATTCTTGGCTTGTTCCTGCTTTAATATTCAGTATTTCATCATTTAGTGTAACATTTGCTATTACTGTTTTTTAATTAAAGATTTTATTGTGTTTAAGTAATTTCCCTTAATTCCTATTTAGTAGGAATTCCAACTCAAATTTATCAAATGATACTTTGGCATTTATCCCTATATTCAGATAGTGATTCTCATTTGAATCAGGCTATAATGAGTTATGCCTATCAACTTCCTCATACAAAATAACCCTGGCATTCCTGGTACTTGGTCATGGTAAGTTATTCTTTTTGCTATATTGTTAATTTAATTTTTAAATTTTTAGCAAGTTTGTATTTATATTCAATAGGTGAAACTGGTCTCTAATTTGGTATACATAGATACATATGTTCTATATTAGCTTTTATATTGAGGCTAGCTAAGCTTAGTAAAATTTAGATCGTGCTTCTCTATGACTTGCATTTCTCAAAAGCTTTCCAAAACATACTTCCCAAATGATAAATGTAAATGCATGAAGGCATAAAGTGTAGCTCTATACTATCCCCTTGGGTTTTGCCAGGATACAGGCTATCACCTCTTGGCACAGGTCTAACTTCTGGTAGGTCCTTTCCTCTAGAATTTTCTTCTATGGACTCAATTCCCCAAACCCTAACATTATATATGCTTTACCCAAGAAGCCTAAATATAAAATTATATTATTTTACCTGGTATTTAATGATCTAACTCTTTTCGTTAGCACTTCATATTATTTTTTCTCTGCCTATGAAGTTTTTGACAACACTACATTGGAACACATTCCTTTCTTAGAGACAGATGATGACATGATATAGACCTTGTTTCTAAACGGTTCAGAAACTTAGAAGAGAAATAAGACACACATACTAGAAACAATGGGAGAGAGCAAGAGGAAGGAAAAAGGGCATAAACTTTTGAGTTCCACTCTATGTCAGGCAATGCGCCTGATCCTTTAAATCTGTAAGGTAAGAAATTTAGCCCATACAGTCCTGAATACCAGTGTTGGCTGAGAAAAGTTGACAGCAAAGGGAAGTGAATCAAGCCTAAAGCATAGGCTGAATTGTGTGCACTGCCAGTAATTAATGAACTATATGTCATTTTTATATATGGTCGATCAAGATTAACACAGCTGTCACCAGCCAAGAAAACACATTATAATCTACATTAATAAACGTATCTTCCCATATTCAGCTCCCATGCACAGGCCTCTATGCTTGGTACTAAAGTATAACAAACACAAATGTGACCTTAAAGCTCTGTGGAAGAACAGAGTATTTGCACTTACAGGTAGTTTGTGGTTGAATCCCTTCACTCGAATAATTAACCCGTGTTCTCCAGCCACCAGTTTATACTCCAGCTGTGCCACATCAGCCTCGTAAGCTGGTTCTGCAAGGTTGTGGGTGAGGATATTCACAAAGACATCAAAGAGGACCACACTGTAAAGGATACAAAAAGCAGCATTAATTGGCAAGAGACATGAAGAAACAGACTTGTTAAAATGCAGAGTAAGAAACTTTACCTTCAGAAAGTTGTTAATTCCCTGTTTCAGAATGTAAAACTGGACACTAATTTAGTTCAAGGGCAAAGACAGCTTACCAGTTTCACAGGTACATTATAGAACTTCCACCTTTAGCATGTATATAATCATATATAATATATAATATTTACATATTTATAAATAAGTATATAATTATACATCATATGAATATAATATATAATTTTTATAATATTTATAATATATATAGCACAATATAGTAAATGTGATAGGTAGGCATCAATTACAATTAGCCAGAAGGTTCTGGCTATTCTCCAAGTCTAAGCTCACTGAAGATGTCTAAAATATGAAGGAAAGAGGAGGGTGATATATTCTTCAGAATGGATATTAATAAATTTTAGTGTTGCTCATCATTCTAAGGGTAGATTTTACAGTTAAGTGGCAAAGGAAAGGAAGAAGTACACTAATACATCTTGAGTGCCTCCTATGACTCAGGCACATTTCAGGCTCTCTACTCCCACACTGCAGCTAACTACATAAACATACAAGTTAATTTCCTAAGAACAAGGCAAAATCACATTCCTTAGCTGTCTTTAAATGAAGATCAACAGGTCCCCCAGTCCTCACTATACAGGAACCACTAAACCTGGTCTATAGTAAGGACTGTTCTTTAAGGAACTTTCCCAGTCCAGTAATTCTTATCACCACCTGAACCACCAGCATGTTTCCAATTTGGGTACTAAAGATGAAACTAGAGATGAAACAGCTCCATTTTAATGTTTAGTATAGATTCAAATAACTTGTTTAGAGCACAGTAAAAAAAAAAAAAAAAAAAAACCACATAAATCAATAATACAGCTCACATACTAATTAAGATTAAAAAAATTTGAAACAAACAAAATATTTTTTCAATCAAAAAGTTTTCCAGAAAACAGGACAACTGCTTACTTTGCAGCAGATTTCTGTATCAAAGGTGAGATCAGATGGAAACGTATATATGCTGAAAGATAAAAGACCACATATAAAACATAGAAGTCTAGAAACTTGCAGTATTTTACACATTTGCTATTTTCCTCTAATTTTTTTAATTCTATAAATCTGTTAAATTTTTATTTTTTAAAAAATATATTTATTTGTTTAAAAGTTAAGAGTTACAGAGAGAGAGAGAGAAAGAGAGATGGATCTTGCAACTGCTGGTTCACTCCCCAGGTGCTACAACTGCCTGGGCTGGGCCAGGCTGCAATCAGGAGCAGAAGCTTCATCTGGGTCTCCTACTTGGGTGACAGGGGCCCACGGACTTGGGCCATCTTCCACTGTTTTCCCAGGCCCATTTGCAGGGAGGTGGATTGGAAGTAGAGAAGCCAGGACTCGAATCAGCACCTCTATGGGATGTCGGTATCACAGGCAGCAGCTTTACATGCTGTGCCACAATGCCAGCCCAACTCTGTCCTCTATTAGGTCTTTCCATCTGGGTCTCCCACGTGGGTGACAGGGGCTATCTTTCATTGCTTTTCCCCTGCTGTTAGCAGAGAGCTGGATTGGAAGTGGAGCAGCCAAGACACAAACCAGTGCCCATATGGAATGCCCACCATAACAAGAGGTGGCTTTACCTGCTACGCCACAATACTTGCCCTAAATTTTTACTCCTTTTTCAAAAGGTAACATTTACTACTCCAATTAAAGTGCCCCCAGAATGCACACTGTAAGAAGATCAATATATAAACAGATACAGAGATGCTTATGAAGACACTCATTTATCAATGTCTTTAGTCAGGGAAAATGTTACAGAGGTAAACACACCAAAAACCAAGAGAGCAACCACATGTTCACATAAAGTCAGAGCAGAGCCCTTCAAGGAAGGCTGAATAAATATTAAGAACAGTTTTAGAAACTCTTAAAAGCTATTCAAGAAAAACTGTGGAAATACCTTGCCAATAAACTCAAGTTACAGCATCATTAGCTGTGTTTTAAGATGGAGATATAGATTACAGCACTCGTCTACGGTTCCAAATTGTTTCAATAAATTCCTATGCTATGCACACATATAGAACATTACAGAAGATTTGTAATGCCACATTAGTCTATCTACTGTGTCTAAGAACAATTCTCGTTGTGTACTCTTGTTCTATCATTTTTTTAAAAATAACATTCGACTAATACCACCAATTCCTTAAGACGGTCAACATCTGGCTATGCTTTCATTCAACTGAAGGAAAAATTATCTGGAAACAAATTACACCCTAGGCTAGAATTGTTATTTCTGGAAACTGGATTTCTCTGAAGGCACAGGAGCACAGTATGGATGTAACAATTAACCCTAGAAAAGGTCTTCAGATGGAAGAGGAAGATGAAGATGAGAAGAGGCAATAGACACAGTAAGAGAACAGGTTGATACAAAGTGGCCTTGAGAAAGATTTGTTTGACCTATTTTACTCCTTTTAGGAACGGCAACTTTTTACCTTTGGGGATTTTGAATTTGTTGTCTTTCTTATACCACAGGCAGCCTTGTGGAGTATTCACAATTTTAACAGGATATTCTGTTTCAGGGCAATCAAAGGCTTTCAAAGTGAAGTCTGTGGCTAAAAGAGGAAAAAGAGTAATAATTCATTCAGATATTTTAGCAGAATTATGAAGTAAAAAATAAGTTAAATACAAATACTGGGGCAAAATAAAGTAACAGAACAATACTGGGGGAAAAAAAGCCTATTTTGGCCTTAAACTAAATCTGAATATCTGTAATGTCCAAGAGTAGATTCTAAACTTTATACATTTGTGCTCACTGCGGCAGCACATATACTAAACTTTATACATTCTTCTTCCTTACTTTTCTAAAACAATTTCAACTGTGAGAACCACCTTTGGTTAAGACAGTTATATCATCCAAATAATAAATTAATACATTCTTTTAAACTTACTTACTTATTTATTTATTTATTTATTTATTTTCATCTACTTGAAAGGCAGAGCAACATCTGGGGTCTCCCATTTGGGAGGCAGAGGCTCAAATGCTTGAGCCATCATTTGCTGTCTCCAAGATGCATTAGCAGGAAGCTGGATCAGAAGAGGAGCAGCCAGAAACTCAGACCAGCACTCTGATGTGGGATGCAGGCCTCCTAAAGCAGCAGCTTAACCCACTGTACTACAATGCCCACTCCAGAATTAATACATTCGTGAATAAGAAGGTCTTTCATCAACTTCATGGATATTTGACAGGTTGCAAAACAGTTCTGCTTAAAGTCAAATTTGTCCTTTCAGTTAAAGAAAACAAATTGTTTCATCAACATGTAGGGGGAAAATAGTTAATTTAAGGAAAATTGAGAATGAAAAAAGGTCTAAAGAACCAGTTTGTTTAGGTGTTTCAGGTTCAAGATGAGGAACTAAATTGTCCAATATACACGAGTTAAAAAAAGAGGCTTGTTTTTTCTTAATTGAGGTGAGAATCACACAAGACAAACCTAACCACTTCAAAGTGGTCATTTCAGGGACACAGCACACTCACAATGTTTTACAACCACAACTTTCATATTGTTCCGAATAATTTTCATCACCACCAAAGGAAACCCCATGTCTACTAAGGAGTCATTTACTATTGCTCACTTCCTAGCAACCATCAGTCTATGTTCTGTCTCCATGGATTCACCTATTCAAATATTTCACATAAACAGACTCATGTAATATGTGATCTTTGAAATCTAGCTTCTTTCACTTGGCATGAAATTTACAAGGTTGAGTCATACTATACCATGTATCAGTGCTTCATTTTTTTTTTTTTTTTTCTAAACTTATTTGAAAGGTACAGGGACAGAAAGACTCAGAGAAATAAATCTCAAGGCCATTGGTTCACTCCCTAAATGCCTGTAACAGCCATGGTTGGATCAGGTTGAAGCCAAGAGTCAGGAATTCAATTCAGATCTCCCATGTTAGTGGTGGGACCCAAGTACTTGAAGCATAACCTTCTTCCTCCAGTGATACACATTCCAAGAAGCTGGAAGCAGAAGTGGAGCCAGGACTGGAACCCAGGCATACTAATATGTGTAGACATACCAAATGGCATTTTAACAACTGCACTAAATGCCAGCCCCTTCTTTTCTTTCATGAGTGAATACTATTTTTTAAAAAACATAATCTTTATGTTTGCTACTTTAAAACATTTTTATTATTTACTTGAGAAGCAGAGAGGAAGACAAAAAGTTTCCATCTGTTGCTTAACTCCTCAAATGCCTGAAACAGCCAGAGATGTGCCAGGCCAAAGCTGGGAGCTGGGAATGCAATCCAGGTCTCCCACATGGGTGTCAGGAAGTCACTACTCATCTACCACCTGCTGCCTCCCAGAGTGCACATTAGCAGAAGCTGGAATCAGAGGAGCTGGGACTCAAACCCAGTCAAGCTAATATGGGAGGCAAGTAGCCCAAGAGGCACCTTAACTACTAGGCCAAAGACATGCCCTGATTGAGTAATATTCTAATATCTGTATATGTCTCAATTTGCTTATCCATTCATCCACTGAACGACATTTGGGTCTTTCATCTTTCAGCTAGTGTGAACAATGCTGCCACGAGTATGCATGTACATATATTTGTTTCAGTGCTTTTTAAAAATTCTTTTCACTATATATACCCATTAGTAGTAGAATAGTTGGGAAACAGAGTGTTCTGACTAAATTATAAACACCAGTAAAACCTTTGGTGTAGGATCAGTAATTTTCAAATTTTCTTTCTGCTACTTACAGAAATATATTTTCCACTGCAAGCTAGTAGATAAACACATATATCTGGAAGAAAAGTTCTTAAAATAACCTTTTTTATATACAAAAGTATTTTGCTACTTTCCACTCCAACTTTTTAACACTTTCACAACCCACTACACTGATCTTAAATCTATTACATTGAAGTCTGAAAAACACTAGAACAACTTTACAAGACAATGACAATACCTAAGGAGAAAGATATGAAAGCATAAGCTATAATATATAAGAAAAAACATAAACTTCAAAAAGTCTTAATATCTGTGTTTAAATCTCGATTAAGTCTATTCAAAAACTAAACTATCTTGAACAACTCACTTTGCTTTACTGAACCTCAGTTTGTTTACTTAGAAAAGCAAGAACATAGTAAAGCCCACCTGAGAATATTACTGGGAATCTGAAATATAAATTCAAATGATACCAGCTACAGCATTAACATACTATACAGGTGCATTTTACTAGCACATGGGTAGAGTATGTATGACTGATATTTTACCAACCTATGTACTTGTTTTCAGCTGGAAGATGAAGTTCTGGATTTAATTCAAAGTTACTCTTCCACAGTTCATTCCAAGAGTTCTCAACATCTGTAGAAAAGAAAAATAGATCTGAAAACCAATGCAAAGTTCCGAATTCTTTTGTTAACAAACCCATCATCAACTGCCCTTCACAAATCAATTCTCCTTTCTCAGCAAAACTGTAAACTGACATATCCAGGCATTCTAGAAGCTTCCTACTCAAAGTGTGGTCTGAATAGCACTGGCATCACCTGACAGATAAGAAATAACAGATTCTCAGGCCCATCCATGTCCACTGAATCAAAACATGTAATTTAATAAGACCTCCAGGTGACACACATGCACACTGAAGTTTGAGAATATATTTTCTATAACAAAATTTAAAACTCTAGCCCTAAAGAATCAAGACAAAGGATTTCTTCACTGATTTATAAATACAGATGTAAATTTAGCAAAAAAAAAAAAAAAAAAAAAAAATCCCCACAAGGTAGTATAAATAATTTTCATTCATTTCAAAGTAAATGTTAAAAGAAATTATACTTTTCCCCCACAAAAACCATCAAACAAATTATGAAAAAATAGAAATTCCCAGGCGAATCAGATATACTTAAAAGTGGTAGAGTTGTTAAATATTTTACCTTCTATACTATACTGAGTCCCAAACCATTTCTCCTTGAGGTCACATTTTCCCTCATTAGCACCAGACAGTAGAACAAGATTTGCTTTTTGAGGAACTAGCTGATTAAGGGCTTCGGCAATGACCTAATGAAGGAGAGGAAGGAGGGAGAGACACATAGTAACAATTGTGTCCTAACACATTTCTGTTAGACAATCCCATGTTCCTAGCTTTTTTTTTTTTTCTTTCTTTCTTTCTTTTTTTTTTTAAGGCTTATTTATTTATTTGAAACTCAGAGTTATAGAGAGGCAGAGAAGGAGAGAGGCGAAAGGTCTTCCATCTGCTGGTTCACTCCCCAAATGGCCGTAATGGCCAGAGCTGAGCTGATTAAAGCCAGGAGCCAGGAGCTTCTTCCAGTTCTCTCACGCAGGTGCAGGGGCCCAAGGACTTGAGCCATCTTCTACTGCTTTCCCAGGCCATAGCAGGGAGCTGGACCCGAAGTGCAGCATCTGGGACTTGAACCGGTGCCCATATGAGAAGCTGGCGCCACATTACACTAAAGTGCTGGCCCAATCCTAGCTTCTTAATGCTCATGAATCTACTTACAGTTCATGAGCAGTCTAAATGCCATTTTTAAGTTTTATTGAGATATAATTAACAAATATCAAATACATTTCTTGATAATTCTTCAAACAGTCCTTGTATCTTTAATCCCACATATTAATAGCTCTTGCATTAAAAATAGCTATCGTTTGCAAAGCTTTTACTCTATGAATGGAGCTGGCAAGGGGAGAGGGAGGTGGAGAAGGGGTAGGAGTATGGGTGAGGGGGCTGATATGGTGGGAAGAATAACTATATTCCTAAAGATGTACTTATAAAATTTGTATTCCTTAAAAAACAGACTGGCGCTGTGGCTCACTAGGCCAATCCTCTGCCTGCGGCGCCGGCACCCCGGGTTCTAGTCCCAGTTGCTCCTCTTCCAGTCCACCTCTCTGCTGTGATCCAGGAAGGCAGTGGAGAATGGCCCAAGTCCTTGGGCCCTGCACCCGCATGTGAGACCAGGAGGAAGCACCTGGCTCCTGGCTTCAGATTGGCGCAGTACCGGCCGTAGCGGCCATTTGTGGGGTGAACCAATGGAAGGAAGACCTTTCTCTCTGTCTCTCTCTCTCTCACTGTCTAACTCTGTCAAAATAAAAATAAAAAAAAAAAATAAAAAAAAAAAAAGCTCTTATTCTGTGCCAAGCAGAGTTTAACAAATAGGATTTCAAATATCCACTCTATGGAAAATACTATTTAACTTCAAAGGTTAAAGTTTGAAGTCTGAATAATTTGCTTAAAGATTATGTAATTTGCATAGAACAACACATCCAGGAGAGGCAAAAGTGAAGTTCTAACCAAGTCTCTACATGCTTTCAAAGACATGTGCTCTTAACAACCATGTTTTATACCACTTCATACCCAAGAAATCAGCAACTGATGCCAACATAGGGTCTCCTTCAGTAACACTCCAGCTACAATAAAGACTAACTATAGGATTTTGTAGGTTAGTTTGGAATGCTAACTACCATTTAAACACCATTTCTTAAAACAAAAAACAAAACAAAACAAAAAAATAGTAAGTGGCAGTTCAGAAAAAAACATACAGGCCCCTTGAGCACAACTACCCTGGGGATGAATGTGTGGTTTAGTTTCTCCTTTACCTTTCCCTACCTTGTTTAAAATTATCTAGAATACTCTTTGCCAAAGTTCCTGAATTTCAGCACTACTACCATCTTGAGCCAGATAATTCTTTCTTGTGAGGTATCACCTTCTGCATTACAGGATGGTTAGCAAGCATCTCTGGCATCTACATACTAGATCCCTACAGCACGCCCTACCGTACATCCCTGAGTTGTTACAACCAAAATGTCTCCAGGCACTGAAACATTTTCCCTGGAGAAAAGCTGCTCCTGGTTGACAACTGTTACACTATATGAAGCAAAAAGACATTAATGTGTACCCTAGAAGGCAGCAGACGATGATTCAAGTACTTGGGTCCCTGTCACCTACATGGGAGAGACCCAGATTGAGTTCTGGGCTCCCAACGTTGGCCTAGCCCAACCCTGGCTGTTTTGGGTATTTGAGAAGTAAACCAGCAGATGAACTAAACTCTGTCTTCTGTCTCTCAAACAAGATGAAAAAAAAATTTTAATAAAACAAAATAAACAAATATCCTGACTAAATATAACCAAGTTTTCTCCATTCCCATAGTTCTTAAGTATATCTCTGTACTTTCTCACACTCCTCTTCCCCTAAAAAAGTTTGAGAAACGGAAACTTACTTCTGGCTTGTATTCAAAAAGTAGCTGATCTCCAGTGAGAAAGTCCTGCAGGGGATATAGTTGCATGTTTTCACACATGTTTTCCACATACTCAACCGGATCAGTCTGTAAGGAAGAAAAATTATTTCATACCAGAAACCTCTTCATTATTATCATTAACTTGCCACAACACACAAACATTTTCTCTCTTTTTTAAAGAACGAAACCAAATGCTTCTAAACAGAAGTAAGCAGATCTAATTGCAGCTTAAGACCGATGTTTGGGGCCGGCGCTGTGGCACAGTTAAAGCCTTGGTCTGAAGCGCCAGCATCCTATTTGCGTGCAGGTTCGAGTCCTGGCTACTCCTTTTCCAGCTCTCTGCTATGGCCTGGGAAAGCAGTAGAAAAAGGCCCAAGTCCTTGGGCCCCTGCACCCTCATGGGAGACCTGGAAGACGCCCCTGGCTCTTGGCTTCAGATCGGCACAGCTCCAGCCATTGCGGCCAGCTGGGGAGTGAACAAGCGGATGGAAGACCTCTCTCTCTAACTACCTTTCTCTGTTATTCTGTCTTTCAAATAAATAAAATAAATCTTAAAAAAAGACTGATGTTCATCTTCAGACTAGTGGTTGAGACTCTACACCCCACATTGAAGTACTGGGTTCAATTTCTGTCTCTAGCTTCTTACCAATGCTGACCCTGGGAGGTAGCAACCATGGTTCAAATCATTGTGTTCCTGCTACCCATGTGCAAAACAGGACTAATTTCCAGCTCCCAGCTTCACTCCAGCCCAGCCCCAGCTGTTATGGATATCTGAGGAGTAAAGAAGTAGATAGAAGCTCTTTTTTCTCTACCTCTCAAATACATATTTTTTTTTAAATATGATGTTCAAAATTCCAAGAAAATATAGCTGGAGCTATTACCTAAAGGCGATTAACCTCACACTCCACCAACCCCCATTCTGAGTGTGTAGGGACCCAGGAGCGTCTACTCATGTCACAGCCCAGTCATCACAACTGCAATTATCACACCAAACTGCAAGTACTTGTCTACTTGTCAGGTGCCCCACTTAACTGTGAGGAGAGTAAAAGCTGGGGTCCTAGCACTGTAGCACGAGCACCTAAGAACCATTTGCAAGCATGGATCAAATCACTGTAAAATCAAAATATAAGTGCTACTAGATAAAAGTCTTGACAAGTAGAGAGTAGAATAGTGTTTATCAGAAGCTGGGAAAAGTATGGGGAATGGAAATAGAGAAAAAGTGGTTAATGGGTACAGAGGTGCAATTAAAGAGGAGGAAGAACTTCTATATCACAGGTTAATTATTATGTTGACAATAATTAGTTGTATATTTCAAAATAGCAAATAGAGAGGATTTTGAAATGTTCCCAACGCAAAGAAATGATAAATGTTTGAGGTGATGGATACACCATTATCCTGATTTGATCATTACATTTGGTATACATGTATTGAAATATTACACCATACTCCACAAATATGTACAACTATGTGTTAATAAAAATTTTTAATGTGAAAAAGGAGTTAGATTATTACGTATTTTAGCCCAATTTAAAACTGAAAGAATGATGGCAAGTTCTCTGACCGATGAAACAAACATACTTTCTTAGAGGAGAGCAATCAAGTATTTATTGAGCACCTATGTACACAGAATTTGAAGACTGACAGACCCAAGTGATTCTATTTCCACATTTTGCACTGAGGAAATACATTCAGATCAGGTGACTTCCCCAAGATCACACGGTGAATGAATGATGGGGATGGCTCCTTAAAACACAGATATACTGTACCTACACCACCATTCTGCCAAGTCCTTTATTAAATAATATGGGTCATTTTTCATCTAGCAGAAGACAGAATAAGAGAATAAGAGTGAAGATGAAATAAAAGTGGGGGGGAAATGAGGTATGCATACATTAAACTAGGTATATGCTGTCTACTACATTTTTACATGAAAGTAGAATAAGGAACAAGTCACTGTTAGCTTTCTCACACACACACTTCAGAAAACACTCTTGAATCATCTAGCTGACTGGTCACTAAGCAATTAGTACTGTTTAAATGACTCCTCCTGCTCTAATTTTTTTAATAAACTATTTTTATCAGCTACTTACTTACAAGTTAGCTGCCCTAATCAGAATAGTATAAAACTGAGTGATTCAAAGTTACTTCCTATAAAAAAGCACTAATGACCATGGTTAAAAGCAGACCTGGGTGCCAAAGCAACAAATGAAGTATTGTGGAAAACAACATTTAAATGTTATCCTTCAACTTTTTTGAAGATTTAACTCATACAACATAAAAAGTACCCTTTTAAAGTGTACAACTGAGTGGTTTTTAAAGCTGAACAACTTATCTAATGGTTGAAACTATTTGCTAAGTATTCATGTAATATTGCTATTGTCAGCAAGCGATCTAGGACTTGCTCCCTCATTTCTCTATTCTAAGCCCAACTTGTTCTTTCATTTCTCTATTCTCCTCAAGGTAGGAAACTAATTCTATTATGAAGGAATCTGTAGGACG
Organism: Lepus europaeus; assembly: GCF_033115175.1. Lineage (NCBI taxonomy): Eukaryota > Metazoa > Chordata > Mammalia > Lagomorpha > Leporidae > Lepus > Lepus europaeus. The sequence continues at coordinate 43,280,020 of NC_084831.1, forward strand.
CACAATTTAATCTTTAGACCTTATACAAGAGATGGCTAACATTTTTCTGTAATAGCATAGCCAAAATAAGAACTTAAATAATAATCTCATAGCTAGATTTACTTCGCCATCAGCGAAGTATACAGTAAATAGAAAAAAACCTCCCTTTCAGACCAAAGGGAAAGAAAGTTTTAAAGTGAGAATATAATTTTCCTCATGGGCATTGTCTACCTTAGAAAAACTACTACAGAACATGCCTGTGACTATAGACTTGTAGTTCAGGCCACTGAAGATTAGAGATGGGACTTGGGCACTCCCTTGACTTGCATCCTCTGGTCTGCTTTAACAAAAACCAGGAGGAAAAGAAAGCTAGGCATCAGAAGCAATGGGTGGCAGGCCTATTAATGGCTGATCTGTACAGTGATCTGCCCTCAAGGAGACCCAACAGGCCAGTCCACTGCAGTGGCTTTCAATGTGGTAAGCCTGGGCTTCAGCAGAAGTCAGCTTGTGAAGAGCCCTGGCAGCTCTGCCAAGAGTTGGATCACTGGAAATGGACCTGCCCTGGAGTCGAAGGATGCCCAGGTCAGAGCCACAGATCTTATTGGCTCTAAGCTGAAAAGCCCTTCACTCAGCCCAACAACCAAAGTGACCACTGCAGCTGAGGGGATGGTCAAGTAGGGTCAGCAACATTGCAGGCAGAACTGTAAATTGCTTGTTAGAGATGCCACCTGCCTTTACCTGGCCAGCTCTCCTCCCAGGCCAGCCAAGTAATGAAAGTCAACAGAGTGTCTTCCCCTAGGAGGTTCACACCTCCCTTAGGATATACCCCATGTGAAGAGATAGATAGGTCTGGGCCTCTAAATTTACAAGGCCTAAAGCCCAACAGATTATTATCAAGCCCCTTCTATCAGGTTCTATTTGCCTCTCAATCAGAAAACTTAATTGTAGCTTAGACAGCACCTTTCTTAGCTCCTCTAATAATGACTCTGTCCTTTGTTCTTTGTAATCATAACCTCTACTCTACCACCAATGGCTCTACTCCCAACCTGTGTGTACTGATGGTCCTCTTCCCCACTTAATGCTGTATAATTGTTCAAATCTGATAAATGCCATTCTTAGGATCATTGGTTACTATCCTCACTGTCTTTTATGACCTTGTCTAAATATGATCAGAGTTGGTGAACTTGGAAGGCTTCCATAGCCTTGGCAACTCATGACGACAGCCTAGGGTGGTTACTGGCACCATAAACTTGAGTGTCAATTTGTTGTGTCAACAACAGGAGTCACTGTGCACTTGCTCCTCATGTGGGATCTCTGTCCTTAATGTGCTGTACATTTTGATTTAATGCTATAACTAGAAATCAAACAGTATGTTTCACTTTGTGTTTCTATGTGGGTGCAAACTGTTGAAATCTTTGTACTAAACTGATGTTCTGTATATAAAGAGAATTGAAAATGAATCTTGATGTGAATGGAAGGGGAGAGGGAGTGGGAGAGGGGAGGGTTGCGGGTGGGAGGGAAGTTATGGGACGGGGAAACCATTGTAATCCATAAGCTGTACACTGGAAATTTATATTCCTTAAATAAAAGTTAAAAAAAAAAAAAAAAGCTGAACAACTATCACCAACCACTATCTAATTTCAGAATACCCTCATCATCCCAAAAGGAAACTCATACCCATTAAACCCATTAGTTACCCCATTCACTTCTCCCAGCTCCCATGAGCCATCAATCTATGTATCTCTGTGAATTTATCTATGCTGGGTATTTTAAACAAGTAGATTCATTAGCTATGTGACTCTTTGGATCTGTTTTCTTTCACTTAGTAATTTTCAGAGTTCATCCGTGTTGTAACATGAATAGTTAATTCTTTTTCATGTCTGAGCAATATTCCATAATATGCATATCCCACTTTTTCCTTATCCACTCATGGACATTTGGAGTTGTTCGCACTTCTGGGATATAATGAGCAATGCTGACATGATCATCTTTGTAGAAGTTTCTAGGTGGGCACATGTTTTCAGTTCTCTTGGATGTATACTTAGGAATAAAACTGCTGGCTCATATGTTAATTCTGCATGTGTTTAGCTTTTTAAAGAACTGACAAATGGTTTACCAAACTGGATATACCATCTACTATTCCCACTAGCAATGGACAGTTCCAATGAACAATGTTCCAGTTTCTTCACAACCCTTTCAACGTTTATTATTTTCTGTTCTTTAATATGTCTACTATACTCTTTATTAATTGTTACATTATTGGTCCTATTTTTATGCCTACAGAAATGTACTTAATTAACAAAACAGCTTTCTTTTTTTTTTTTTTTTTTTTTTAATTTTTTGACAGGCAGAGTGGACAATGAGAGAGAGACAGAGAGAAAGGTCTTCCTTTGCCGTTGGTTCACCCTCCAATGGCCACCGCGGTAGGTGCGCTGCGGCCGGCGCACCGCGCCATTCCGATGGCAGGAGCCAGGTGCTTCTCCTGGTCTCCCATGCGGGTGCAGGGCCCAAGCACTTGGGCCATCCTCCACTGCCTTCCCTGGCCACAGCAGAGAGCTGGCCTGGAAGAGGGGCAACCGGGACAGGATCGGTGCCCCGACCGGGACTAGAACCCGGTGTGCCGGCGCCACAAGGCGGAGGATTAGCCTGTTAAGCCACGGCGCCGGCCTGGTTAGTCTTTTTTTAAAAGAATTATTTTATAATTTATTTGAAAGAGTTACAAAAGGGAGAGAGTGAGAGAAAGAAAGAGAAAGAGAGAGGTCTTCCATTCTGCTGGTTCACTCCCCAAATGACCACAATGGCCAGAGCAGAAAGCTGAATCGGAAGAGGAGCAGCCAGGACTCGAACCAGCACCCATAAGGGATGCTGGCGATGCAGGCTAGGGCTTTAACCTGCTGCACCACACCGCCAGCCCCTGCATTGGTTAGGTTTTGATCTAAGATGTTTTGGAGTTATGTATTAAAAATCAAGACAGGGGCCGGCACTGTGGCGCAGTAGGTTAATCCTCCACCTGAGGCGCCAGCATCCCATACGGGCACTGGTTCTAGTCCTGGCTGCTCCTCTTCCCATGCAGCTCTCTGCTATGGCCTGGGAAAGTAGTGGAAGATGGCCCAAGTGCTTGGGCCCCTGCACCAATGTGAGAGACCCTGAGGAAGCTCCTTTCTCCTGGCTTCGGATAGGCGTAGCTCCAGCCATGGCAGCCATTTGGGGAGTGCACCAGCGGATGGAAGACCTTTCTCTCTGTCTCTCCCTCTCACTGTCTGTAACTCTACCTCTCAAATAAATAAATAAAATATTTTAAAAAAAACAAGATAGTGGGGCCAGCGCGGTGGCAACTAGGTTAATCCTCTGCCTGCAGCACCAACATCCCATCTGGGTGCCGGGTTCTAGTCCCGGTTGCTCCTCTTTTAGTCCAAGTCTCTGCTGTGGCCTGGGAAAGGAGTGGAGGATGGCCCAATTGCTTGGGCCCTGCACACACATGGGAGATCAGGAAGAAGCTCCTGGCTCCTGGCTTCGGATCGGCGTACCTCCGGCCGTGGCCATTTGGGGAGTGAACCAAGGAAATGAAGACCTTTCTTTCTGTCTGTCTGTCTGTCTCTCTCTCTCTCTCTCTCTCTCTCTCACTGTCTGTAACCCTACCTGTCAAATAAATAAATAAAAATCTTTAAAAAAAAAAAAAAAACAAGATAGTATTCATAAATAGTACCAAAGTCAAAAAAGTTGAGGAATTATAAAATGAAGAAATGGCAGTAAAAAGATATCTTAGACTTTCTTGCTAAGAAGAAACTGAAGGGGCAGGAAGAAAATGTCATTTACTTAATCAATGATGAAAGTCAGTTCCAGAAAAATAGGACCTGGGAGCCAGCATTTGGTACAGCAGGTTAAAGCTACCTCTTGCAACTTCAGCATGTCATATGAGCACCACTTTAGTCCCAACTGCTCCATTTCTAATCCAGCTCGCTGTTAATGCACCTGGAAAACCAGCAAAAGATGGCTCAAGTGCTTTGGCCCTGTCACCCATGCGGGAAACCCGGACAGAGAATTCCAGGCTCCTGGCTTCGGACTGGCCCAGCCCTGGCCATTGCATCATTTAGGGATTGAATTAGGAGAAGAAAGATGTCTCTGCCATTCTCTATAACTATTCCTTTCAAATAAATAAAGAAATCTTAAAAAAAAAAAAAAGGGGGGGGGGGCTGGTGCTGTGGCACAGCGGGTAAATGCCCTGGTCTTAAGCACCAGCATCCCATATGAGTGCCGGTTCGAGACTTGGCTGCTCCACTTCTGATCTGGCTCTCTGCAATGGCCTGGGAAAGCAATGGAAGATGGTCCAAGTCCTTGGGTCCCTGCACCCACATGGGAGACCCGGAAGAAGCTCCTGGCTCCTGGCTTTGGATCAGTGCAGTTCTGCAGTTCTGGCCGTTACAGCCAATTGGGGAGTGAACCATCGGATGGAAGACCTCGCTCTCTCTCATTCTCTCTCTCTCTCTGCCTCTCCTTTCTCTGTTAACTCCTCTTTCAAATAAATAAATAAATCTTAAAAAACAGAGAGAGGAAAAAAAGGGATCTAGCTATTACTTATAGCTGTAGTCCAAAATTCTCATCCCCACTCGTCCCCTGCCACAGTTCCAACCCACTAACTGCCACCACAGCTGATGAGGTGACTGAAAAAATCATTCCTGGCAAAGCGGAGGGGAAGACTTGTGGATTCTATGCATATCTATCTATTTTTATAGGACATAGTATCTACAGGACCTCCAATGGCCAATCTGAGTCATGACAGTCTGTTTCCAAGTTCAAACAATTTCAAGTATATAAAGCAGATGACACAGGAGTCATCAGCATCTGGAAACCTACAGCTGTGGTCACCTTGCCCTCATAAACTTAACGCTTTCTTTACTTAATAAATATTCAGGGAATAGTCCCTGGTGATGATCCAAAAAGCCAGCATTCAAGATGCTCTATTATCTGGTAATTCAGGGGTTTTTTAAATCTCAGTTCTGCAGATATTCTCCACAATTATTATTAAAAAGATATCAGTAAACAAGACAAATTCAAGGAGATTATGAATTTCGTTGGGAAGAAATTATGTTCATTCTCTTTAATCTCTAACTTATTTTTTTCCAATTATGAGTAGGGGCAAGAAATTACAGTAATACTAGGAATCCCACAACTACCACCAACAGAAATCACAATGTAGTTGTTGCAGGTATCTCAAAATATAATGTACACATTGCTACTTTAAAACTATGATCATTACTAGACTTTATTATTTAATGCATTAAATACTACTTAAAGTACTACTTGGAGTACTTTATTTCAATAGTCTTTTGTAACCACTGTACTTCATTTTATGTACTTAAAAGCACTACTCTGTGGAAAATATATATATGAACTGTATTCTTTCAATATTAAATCTCCTATCACAATTATAATGAGGTTATATAATACTAAAAACTTTTAGACTGAAGTACATACTATCAGTAATTCATTCTCAAATGGTTGGTGGTGGAGGGAATACACATATTTTCTCTCTGACAAAATATTAACAATTGGTGAATTTAGGCAAGAAATACCAGTGATCATTATAATACTATGACAATTTTTATGAAATGTAAAAAGCTAAGAGGATGAAGTGTTATTTATTCTTTTTTGTTAAGATTTTTAAAAAATTTTTATTTATTTATTTGAGAGGTAGAATTACAGATAATGAGAGGAAGAGACAGAGAAAGGTCTTCTGTCTGTTGGTTCACTCCTCAAATGGCCGCAACAGCCTGAGCTGAAGCAATCTGAAGCCAGGAACAAGGAGCTTCCTCCGGGTCTCCCACGTGGGTACAGGGGCCCAAGCACTTGGGCCATCTTTTACTGCTTTCCCAGGCCATAGCAGAGAGCTGGATTGGAACAGGAACAGCCAGGACTAGAATCGGTGCCCATATGGGATGCCGGCACCGCAGGCGGAGGATTAACCTACTGCACCACAGCGCCGGCCCCTAAAGATTTATTTATTTGAAAGAAAGAGTTTTAGAGAGAGGTAGAGACAGAGAGAGAGGTCTTCAATCTGTTGGTTCACTCCCCAGATGGCTGTAATGGCCGAAGCCAATCTGAAGCCAGGAACCAGGAGCTTCTTACGGGTCTCCCACGCGGGTATAGGGGCCCAAAGACTTGGGCCATCTTCTACTGCTTTCCCAGGCCATAACAGTGAGCTGGATCAGAAAAGGAGCAAACAGAACTAGAACCGGTGCCCATATGGGATGCCAGTACTTCAGGCTAGGGCTTTAACCCGGTGCACCACACCGCCAACCCCGAAGTGTTATTTATTCTAAGGAGGGGTCCACTGGATATGGCAGACTTCAAATGGATCCAAGCAACAAGGGTTTACAAAAACAACAAACTCTCTGCTCTAAATACTTTATCTTTCAACCTTATATATACCATTATGCCTTTAAGAGACAGACATAAAGGATCATTAACTTTTTTCAAGCGGGCGGCATTGTGGTGTAGCGGGTAAAGCTGATTCAAGTCCCAGCTGCTCCACTCTCTGCTATGGCCTGGGAAAGCAGTAGAAGATGGCCCAAGTCCTTGAATCCCTGCTTCCGCATGGAAGACCGGGAAAAAGACCTTGGCTCTGCACCGGCGTGGCAGACCAGGAGGAAGCTCCTTTCTCCTGGCTTTGGATCTGCACAGATACAGCGATTGCAGCCATTTGGGGAGTGAACTAGTGGACGGAGGACCTCTCTCTCCCTCTCTTCCTTTCTCTCTCTCCCTCTGCCTCTCTGTAACTCTACCTTTCAAATACATACATAAATCTTTAAAACGACACTTTTTTAAATACTCCAAGCATTCCTTATTTATATGACAAACCTAATCCAAACTTTTTTTTATGCTGAACTCAAAATATATCATCTCCATGAAGCTATCTCTTATCCTACTTAAATCAAGGAAAATGCTTTCCTTCCCGTGAAATCCCAAATTGTAGTGTTTCTAACATTATACAAGATAATTATTGTAGATGACCTTATAGAATATGTATACAATATTTCAATCCCCAAATTAGCAAATACCATAGCAAACTCTCCATGAATGTTTAACAGAGACAGACAAGTATATAGATAAGTGATTATCATACAACATGATCTACATAATCTGCCTAATCCTCTCACTCCTATTCAATATAAATTCTGAAAACACAACAGTGATTTTCATACTGCCTCAAGGCCATCCTAAGATTCACATGTGAGGGTGGCAGAATTAAAACTTTGATGATGGGGCCAGTGCTGTGGCATAGCAGGTACAGCTGCCACCTGCAGTGCTGGTATCCCATATGGGTGCCAGTTCAAGTCCTGGCTGCTCCACTTCCAATCTAGCTCTCTGCTATGGCCTGGGAAAGCACTAAAAAATGGCCCGAGTCCTTGGGCCTCTGCACCCACATGGGAGACCCGGAAGAAGCTCCTGGCTTCCAATCACCGCAGCTCCAGCTGTTGCAGCCAATTGGGGAGTGAACCAGCAAATGGAAGACCTCTCTTCCTCTCCTTCTCTCTGTAACTCTGACTTTCAAATAAATAAATAAAAAAAACAAATTTTGATGACATTGCCAAAAATAGAACAATGTTTGAGCCAGCTTCAACTCGGTCACAGATAACATTCAAAAAGAATTTGACTTCCGGTGCCGGCGCCGTGGCACAGTAGGTTAATCCTCCACCTGCAGTGCCAGCATCCCATATGGGCACCAGTTCTAGTCCCGGCTGTTTCTCTTCCAGTCCAGCTCTCTGCTGTGGCCTGGGAAGGCAGTAAAAGGATGGCCCAAGTCGCTGGGCCCCTGCCCCCACATGGGGGACCGGGAAAAAGCACTTGGTTCCTGGCTTCGGATCAGCTCAGCTCCGGCCGTTGCAGCCACTGGGGAGCAAACCAACGGATGGAAGAACTTTCTTTCTGTTTCTTTCTCTCACTGTCTATAACTCTACCTCTCAAATAAATAAATAAATCTTAAAAAAAAAAAAAAAAAGAATTTGACTTCCAGTACCTGTTCTTGGTAATGAAATTCATTATCCTCAATTTTCTGAATTTCTTCAAAAATTCTGTGAAAGAAGAAAACTATAATTAGAGATATACTGCAGTTTCTCACTAGAATCATCAACAGGAAAAGTCAGTCACTGGTCACATAAATGTAAAGCCTCAGTATACACTCACCCATGGGGAATGATAGATGGAGAAGGGATGAAGAAATGCTATCAAGGTGGGACTAAAGTATCTGATTTGTAGCTCAAAGTCTTAAAGATACTAGGATTAATTCCTGGCCTCATTCTAAGAAGTACTGATTACCTTTGTTCTGGACCCAGCTTCTGCAGCATTTTTAAATACTGGAAGACAGTATGAGCAACCTGTAAATAAAATATCTGATTAGTCTTCTGCATAAAGTGGTATTTGCATAAAAGAAAAGTAACTTCATTTTAATTATTTACCTCATAGAAATGTTCATAACCCTCATCAGTCAATGTAATAGAAATGCTGAACACTGAGTAAGTAGAATTTTGCTCAAATCCTGTCTCACCATTTCCACCAAACAATGCAAGAGCCCAGCATCTACAGTTAAAAAAAAATATATTAGTTATCTCTGGATTGATAATCTACAAACACTTGAAATAAACAAAATAGATAGGCTTTCTACACTAAATTTGAGAACGTTATTCTTTGATGTAAACATACATATTCTAACACGAACTTCAAAAGTACAAATTTAAAAGTACAGGCCTTCCAAAGAATTGTAGTACATTTAGGAATTATCAAAAGGAAATAATAGCTGATGTCTGTATTTGTTTAATGGAAACACTGAGAGATAGTGCAACATAGTAAAACATTAGTAGTCTTATGAAGTCAAAGCAATTCTTACTGAAGAGAACAACACAAAATGTTGAAAATATGATTACTCGAAGGCAATAAATTTTTCAACCTGTCTTTTAGAAGAAACCTAAAACATCTCAACTATATCCCTACTTAGAATGTCAAGTGAATTCTTTGAAACTACACAGAAAGAAGCAAGACTTATATTTTTTCCTGACTAGAATAATCCCAAAAATGTAAAATAAGCAAGGACATCAAAATAATTAGAAATTCTAATTAAGTTCAGTAAGGCAGAAAGGTTGCATACATCTCAAAACATATTACATACATTGTAAAAGCTAAAGATGTACCCAATATCATTAGTTTATAATAACCCTGCCCTCTCAGATTTCTTTAAATGTTCCAGTAAACAACAACATCTTAAAGCACTTATTTAAATTTTTTAACTTTTCTTTCATTTCATTTGTAAGGCCAAGGGAGGGGGGAGAGAGGGAGGGGGAGGGGGAAAGAGGAAGAGAGAGAGAGAGAGAGAGAGAGAGAGAGAGAAAGAGAGAGAGAGAGAGATCTTCCATTCACTGGTTAGTTTATTCCACAAATCTCAAATGCCCTCACAGCCAGGGCTGGGCAAGGCTGAAGTCAGGTCCCCAGAACCTAGTCCTTTTCTCTACTTTCCCATTTTCAAATTAATTAGCATAAAGAAAACTCAAACAAGGAATTATTTTAATGTATTAATCCTAATTCTAAAGTTATATTTCTATTATTTAGCCATAGGTTTTTAGCATACTTAAATTTAGCATACTTAAATTTTAGCATACTTAAAATGCCACAGGACACATTCTATTATCCATAATCCCACATATTTATTATGGTTTATCTGCCCAATGAGGTTTTTATTAAAGTCCATCTTCTGGGTTGGGAAAACCTAGAGATCCACAGAACTTAAATAATGGAATCCCTTAATATCCAATCAAATCCAAATTCTTGGTTAGAGATAACTTTTTTTATGTAATTCTGGAACCTATTAGTTTCATTTATGTTTTTTTAAAAGATGTATTATTTATTTGAAAGCCAGAGTGACAGAGACAGAAGGTGAGATGGAGAGATTTTCCATCTATTGGTTTACTTCCCAAATGCCAGCAAGAGCCAGGGCTGAGCCAGGCAGATGCCAGGAACTCCATCCAGGTCTCTTATACAAGTGGCAGGGACTCAAGTGTTTGAGCCATCATCTGCTGCCTCTCAGGCTCATTAGCAGGAAGCTGGATGGGAAGCAGAGTACCAGGACTTGAATCAGGCACTTCTATGTGGATGTAGGCCATGTCACTATACCCACCCCTTATTTATGATTTTTTAAATTGTATATAAAATCACTTCCCAACATGGGCTAAAAGGGTAAAGTAAGGAACTACAGAATACAATGTATATTAAAATAATCTAGGTTATTAAGATAATTAAGCATTAAATTTGATTCTGAATTCTAGCAGCTAAAGCAAAAGAAAACATTATATAACATTTATTTTATATTATTTTTCAAAGATTGTTACATGGAAAATACTTAATAACAGAGTACTTGCTTTTTTCTAAGGTAAGAAAGAATGCTGCCTTTGCCTTCATGTCCAACCAGCCAGGAGATATAATGAAGTGGCTTCACCCTTTCAGAAAAGTGTGTCAGAAATAAAAAATTCAAGGTATAAATACATCAAAAATACCTTACCTCTAAAACTATAAACTGAAAATATAACTATATAAACATTCTCACATAAATCCACTAAACATGAAATTGTAACTTAATAGCATCAATATAAAAACAGAAAGGTAAAATTTACCTTCCTCTGAAATCCCTGAATGAGTAAAATCACTCCAAAATGTAAATCTATTACTTTTTCTTTTGAATACCAAATATCTCCTTCATGAAAAAATCTTTTTTATTTTACCAAAAATGGAAGTAATATGGATTCTTTATCATTTTATAACCCAATACAGATATAAGTCACTCTGCAAAAGCTCTCAGCATGGCATCAAGCTCTGTGGTAAAGTGAAATGTGTTGCTCTAAGGGTTAGAAAATCTTCAAAAAAAAATATTTTATTTATTTTGAACATCAAAGTTACAGAGATGGGGGCAGAGACAGAGAGAGATCTTCCACCCACCGTTTACTTCCCAGATGGCTGCAACAGCCAATACTGGGCCAGGAGCCTCATCCAGGCCTCCCACATGGGTGACAGGGGCCCAAACACTTGGGCCATTATCCACTGCTTCCCTAGTGTATCAGCAGGGAACTGGTTTGGAAGTAGGGCAACCAGGACTCAAACTGGTGCCTACTTGGAATGCCAGCATCACAGTCAGCAGCCTTACCCACTTACGCCACAATGCTGGCCCCCAAATCTAGGTTCTAATTTTAGTTTTTCCATTAAGTATATCAGAACCTTAAGCGAGAAACTTAACCTCACTGATTTTTTTCTCTTTCTCTTCACTTATTCAATACAGTTTTCATACAAATGCAGTTAACAGGTATTATTATAATAGAATAATATTCTGAGTAGTTGTATTCAAACAGTCTCTTCCCACTGGCTTCTACTATAATTTTACTTTATTGATTTATTTGAAAGGCAGAGAGAATGAGAGACCTCCAATCCACTAACCTCACTCCCCAAATCCCTGCAACAATAAGGGGTATGCCAGGTGAAAGCCCAAAGCCTGGAACTCAAATCAGTCTCTCAAGTGAGGACAGGGACCCAATCACTTGAACCTGCACATGTTGCCTCTCAAAGCACACACTAGCAGGACACTGGAATCAGGAGCAGAGCTGGGGCTCAAATCCAGGCATTCCTATATGGGATGCAGATGTACCAAGCAGCATCTTAAATAGCTGCACCAAATACCCGCCCAATACAATAATTTTAGAAATGTATTTGAAAAAAAAATGAGACACAGAAAAATTGATTTAGAAAACTGAAATAGGTTGCAGAATTAAATTCGGTAAACCCTTGAAAGCCAAGATACAATATGATGATTTCAACTATGTTAAACAATATTCAAAGCCCATACAACATTGTTTAAAATATGAATTGAATTATATGTACACTAAGACTAGCACAGGAGACGCCAAGTAGTTAATGAACAAGCCTAGCTCATCATACAACAGTCGCATCCGAACAAAACTAATATACTATATTTGGTATCCCTGGGGGGGGATAAATATTGTGCTTATTTGTAAAACAAGACTCCCTGTAAAAGTTGATTTATTGGAATTCATATATTTAGTTTCAAAATGTCTTATAATGAATGTCACTTTAAAATAAACTGTTTTAAAATTACAGAAATGCTAACCATCTTTGGAAAACAGAATTATGAATAGCTTTTGTATCCTTCAGTAATTTCCAAAATTTGTACCAAGAACTTAGGAATCAATCAGAGGAAAAACAAGGCTTTATAAAGAGTGTATATAGTGTTCCATTTCCATAAAAATATATATTTGCTTTACATTCAATATTTAATGCATGAAGGCTATAAAAGAAACTGTTAAGGTTAAAAATATCTTTGAGGATAGGGACAAAGAAAGGAGAAGTAGATCTTTAGTTTTTATTTAATGTCCTTTTGCCCTTATTAATATTTTACAAGCATATTATTTTTATAGTAAGAATTTTGAACAAACTCGTAAATATACATAATAATTTTAACACTTTCTGATACACTCATAACTGGGCTATCAACATATACTACTTTTCCCTATAGCATCCTTGCATAGAAGCAAGCAAACAATATACATTTTCTTCACTTTTTCACTAGAAGCATACTGTTCTTGTTAATTCAATGAGATTTTGTTGCTTGAATATTCTAATATATGTAAGTGGCAAAAAATATTTTTACTGAGTAATACTTTTACTAAGTATTACACATTTTACTTTTTCTTACACATTACTTTTTTTTATTACACATTACTTTTTCTTTTTATCTATTAGTGTATGTGTCCTCATGGTTTTGCTTTGTTGATGGTGATTTTTAAAAATAAGTTAAATTTTTATCAGCTCATTAGCATTTATTTCTAATTAGAAATGCATTTGTAGACATTATGACTGATCTCTATTTTTAATGATCTGCTTGACCCATTCTATATTACTCACATAAGATAATTATATAGATCAGCTGAAACCCTTTCTTAATTTGTATAAATCTATTTTAACTCATGAGTAAATACTTGAGATTTCTATTCCCTCAAAATTATTTAATTTTACTTTTGACAAGATCAAAACAACTGGTAGCCTCTGTCATATAAATCATAAGCTAATATATATTTTCTACTCAAGTACTAAAGAAAACAATTACTAAAATTTACTCTAAACAATTTCAAAGACTCAGGAAAGGCAACTAGATGTAAGAAAACTCTGGTGTTCATACCCCAAAAAAATCAATATAATACATAGCAAGGCTTGAAAAATCTAACCGTAGTTAATTCCTAGGCTAATGCATTATCTTGCTTATTAATTCAGGAATCCTAAACTAAAATCATTTAGCATGCCTTAAAATTTTAACTCTCACTCAGAATCTAGTGAAACAAGTTTTCTCCTGAACTCTTACCTGTAATGCTGCTGTTGAGGCGGAAGTGCCCACGTGATGGTCAAAGCATGAATTTTTCTGATTGGAACAACTGAACAAAAAATTTTCCAGAAAAACAGATATAAGTGCTTTTCCATAAATTTTACTGTTATAAGAAGTTGTTTGTAAATGTGATATATTTCACCCTTTAATAAACAGGGGAAGGTTAAGTACGATGCAATTATTATTTTGTTACCAATTTTCCAATTTGGATTATATAACTTTTGTAAACTTCCTTTCTATTTGGTTTCACTGCTAGAGAAAGCAAGGATAAAAGAACTGTGAAATGTTAAGTATGAATCTCTTCTTGTACAAAAATATGGGACTAGAAGTAAAGACAGCCATGGCTAAAATCCAGCCCTACCACCATTTTACTGAATGTGAGAAAATCACTTACACTTCATTTTTTCTGAATCTGTTTCCTCATGGTAAAATGAGTGGGTTGGCTGAAGTACCTCTAAGATTCTTCTCAGTACTATTACTCTATGATTCCATGATAGGAAATAAAAAGTCAGAAAGAATACAACTGAAAAAGAGTTGTCTCAGGAAGAAGTCAGCTTAATAGAATGGAGCCAGCAGCATAAAGTGTGTGATGAAACAATCACTGATTAGAAGAAAGGGAGAGGAAAGAGACGGGCAATGAGGTGAGGTTGGAGAGAATATCAAGGCAATTTGAAAGATTTTTTTAAAAAATCCACTGTGATAAAAGCAGCAAAAAAAAGAGAAATGGTGAATTAAGACTATGCAATATTCAAAATGGGCATATTGTTGCGGCCGGCGCACTGTGCCAATCCGAAGCCAGGAGCCAGGTGCTTCCTCCTAGTCTCTCATGCGGGTGCAAGGGCCCAAGGACCTGGGCCATCCTCCACTGCCTTCCCAGGCCACAGTAGAGAGCTGCATTGGAAGAGGAACAACCGGGACAGAACCGGCACCCCAACCAGGACTAGAACCCAGGTGCAGGCACCGCAGGCAGAGGATTAGCCTACTGAGCCGTGGCGCTGGCACCCATTTCTTGATACTTTAAATTTTTCCACATTTAACAGTTTAAAAAGGAATAATTTCCAAGTGTTTTTCTTCTTTTATATTCTTGTCTCTTTGAAAGCATAAAGAGCAGAATATACATAAAATGAACTAATTAGAAAGAAACAAAAAACAAAAGGGAAAATAAATCAGTAAAAAAGTATGAAACTCACTCAGGTATCAGCAGGGCACCAGAACCAATCAATCAGAGGCTAGCTAGTGGCCTGCAATCTATCGCTAATCGGATACCCACTGCCCATCTATTCCTTTTCCAACACAGCTAGACTCCCTGTTGTTTTCATTCTGGCAGCCTCAGTTACATTGTAGAGAATGCACTCGAGTTATTTCAAACAGTTTCAAGCTTTTGCTTCACAAACCTCTATAAAGTTTGTTAAATGCTGGTGTGTCAAATGGATCCGTTAAATGGCCAAAGTTTGGTTTTGGTAATCCACTGAAAATAAAACAAATACATTAAAATTCAGTTGGCAAAAGCTTTTTTATTTATATTTATTATTAAATATAAATATTTAGTATTTAGTATATAAATATTGAGTATATATTTAGTTACCAAAAAATGAGTAAATTTGAGTATATATTTAGTTCCTATAGGGATAGCTAACTGGCAGATATTGATAATCTATTCTACATACTCCTAGATAAAAAGCACTATAGGCATGAGTGAACAAATGGCAACAAAGACACAAAATCCTAAATTATACAACCTATTCTTAACTTCTGCCTCAGTAAGTCAAATCTTTTTACACTTTACCAGTTAGAAAATAAAGAACTAAAGAAATACCTCCCTCAATACTTACTGTTCCAATCAGCTCCATTCAATTTCAGCTCTCCTCTTTTTTTTATTTATATAGAGAATATATTTCATATATAAAATTTTAAGCACATAATGGTATTTCCCATCCTTCCTCCTACCCTCCCTTTTTTCTTTTAATTTTTGCAATAAGATACTTTCAATTTACTTTATAAAGGCTTATTCCTCCACTAAGTAAAGAATTCAATAAGTAGAAAGTAGAAATACCACTACAGACAAGGGCTAAAAACAATAACCAAATCTCAAGATGTCAATTTCACTTACATACATATTTTTGTATTCCATATAGTAGCTACCACAGTTCATTTCAGAGAGGAAAAATTATACCAGAGAATACTTTTTAAACTCAAAAACTATACATGCAGTGGTTATGATGTGTACATCATTATATTAGGCATTCTAGTAGTTAAAAGTCTCTGTCTCTCCTCCCAGAGGATTCTTATCAGGTTGAAGATATTAATATATCTTCATAAGATGGTCAATACAAATTCATATTAAATGCTTCAAAGGCTTTTTAATCTGTTTGATTTAGGAACCAAAGTTATTAGTGACTAATGTTGAAGAGAATTTTCAAACACTCATCAGAGATTGACAGAACCCAATGAATCACTCTCTTAAATATACTTCTGATTTTATTAGTAAAGTCTCACAGTGAAGACATTCCTGACTACCAACTGACTCTCTATAGCTCACATTTGTTACCAGAAAAATTTAAAACGCTATAATTTTGACATGGCTTTCATTATTTTCCACACACTAAAAGTATTGCTAATATCAACAGAAATTTACATAAAGCCAATATAGTAATCTATCAGTTGTTTTTACAAATTATTCTAACATCTTATGCTATTTTTTCTTTCACAAATTTAAAATAATTATGTATTCAAGTGAATAACTGAACAAAGCCACTAGCTTACTCATCTGATAAAACAATCTGATTTCTTTTATTCTATTAAAATGCAAACTGCTGAGAGATGACTTAATTGTTTCAGTTTTTTGTATTGTTTGTATCAAAATGTAACAGTAAAGTTATCTTTTAAAAGTCTGTATTATAATAATGAATTAGAGGTCGATAAAAAACACTTAGAAACCTCCTGAACTAGAACTCCACATACAATTTCTAGTAAGAGACCTTGTGGTTCTACTCCATGAAATAGCTTTTTCAGGAAGTGTGGCAAGTCAGCCATCATATATAAAATTATTTCTTTTTAAGGAATAGCTTTCCAACTGTTCAAAAAAACAATCTTTCAGAATACAACTGTAATATGGCAGAAGACGTAAGTACACATATTCTGCCTTTCGAACAGTAATTTCTTTAATATCACAGTTCAAAACACTCTACACAGTAAAAGAAAAGCTCTGAATAAATGTAAAAGGAAGCACAAGTTATTCAGAATTATTGTTTTCAAGCCAATACTGAAATACAGAAATTATGAAAATTTGAGTTCTTATTTTGCCTACTCAAAAGCCATGTGATGTAGCCAAAGTTATTAAACATTTTAGGTCTTAATGTTATCACCTATTTTTAAAAAACAAACAAAAAAGAACCTGTGGGATTCATACAAAAAATATGGTCTTATTTAACTATACAGGTGTAAGATTTATGAAAATAAATATCTTACTTGTTCGGGATCTGAGAGAAGATTTCAGTAACCCACTTTTCCAAAGTATCCAATGTTTCTTGAAGCAGGTAAGATGGAGAAAAGGAAATGTGATATTATTATTCAGGGTAAAAGTGCAATTAAATTTCTTACAGATTTTTAGCTAATTTGGGCATTATTTGCCACTATCTAACCAGTAAAAAGTAATAGGAAAAGCTACATTAGTTTAAGAAAACTTTAGTATATATACAATTTTGTTAGACTCTCATTTCTCACTGGCTAAGCTAGAAAAAGCAAGTAAGTAAAGCAAGTTTGTTTTAAAAAGCTTTGTTTTTCATTTACCCTATATGAATGAGGAGCCAGAAGGTAAGAATATAGCTACCATCCCCTTACAGAGAATGCTGTGCACAAACTTACTGGGTCTGGCCCTGCCAAGACAACTAGTTAGGTCTCAAAATTCAATAAATCAATAGCAACTGATTTTTAAGTTGATAATTTTGTATGGTCCAGGAATGAAGTTATAAATAGCCAAATGGCTTTTGGTAGAAAAAAGGTTCCCCATCCCTGCCACCCATTCCAAACTTTACATGCGCTAGGAAAGTTTCTCCACACTAACCCATAATACACTGCCTCCTTTTTTTGTCAACATCTCATCAGTACTTTAATACTCCACTTGTTTTGCATTAATTTGTACCTGCTGATGATTTAACCCATACGTTGTCTTCTTAGGTCTCATATATATGTCATTTCTTTCTTATATTTCACAACCAACTCTATTGAAATTTCTAATAAAACACAACATCTAAGGGTGTGGTGGGTATAGCTGCCGCCTGCAATGCTGGCATCCCATATGGGTGCCAATTCGAGTCCCAGCTGCTCCACTTCTGATCCAATTCTCTGCTATGGCCTGGAAAGCAGTGGAAGATGGTCCAAGTCAATGGGCCCCTGCACCAGCATGGGAGACCTGAAAGAAGCTCCTGGCTTCTGATCAGCCCAGCTCCCGCCATGGTGGCCATTTGGGGAGTGAGCCAGCAGATGCTGATCTAGCTCACTGCTGGTAGCCTGGGAAAGCAGAAAAGGATGGCTCAATTGATTGAGCCCCTAAATCCACGTGGGAGACCTGGAGGAAGCTTCAATTTCCAGCTGTCATTGTCATTTGAGGAGTGAACCAGTGGATGGAAGATTCTTTCCCTCTCTCTCTCTGTCTTTCTCTTCCTCTCGCCTCTCCCTCTCCCTCCCTCTCTTTGTAACTCTGCCCTTCAAATAAATAAATTTTTTAAAAGGTGGATTTGTTGTCTTGTTAAAAAAGAGAGAGAGAAAAAAGAAAGGAAAGGAAAAGAAGGAAATAAAGGAGAAAAGTCTGAAGAGGTTGAAAAGTAAAGAAAACAAAATAAAGCTACTATGGTTTCTTTAATGAGAAAATTTAACATGAGTTACTGAGGCTAATGATAAAACAAGGAAAAGAATAAAGGTATTCATCACTCTTTTTATACTTAAGATAATTCTGCCATAGCCACTATGACTGATTTCAATTATTCAAGCCATTTTACAGAGCCATATGTAAGGATGAACAGATAACTTGTCCTGTAAGAGCTTAAAGTCAACACAGGATAAATGAAAACCCACAAACATAGAGACAGCTGAATGTGGCTTTAAAAATCAATTCATGGGGGCTGGCACTGTGGTAAAGCAGGTAAAAACACGACCTGAGACACTGGCATCCCATAGGCTTGCTGGTTTGAATCCCAACTGCTCCACTTCCAAACCAGCTCCCTGCTTATGGCCTGAGAAAAGCAGCAGAAGATGGCCCAAATGTGTGGGCCCCCGCTACCATGTAGGACACCTGGAAGAAGCTCCTGGCTTCAGCCTGGCCCAGTCCTGATTGTTGCAGCCATCTGGGGAGTATACCAGCAGATCAAAGATACCTCACTCTCTCTCTCCCTCCTCTCTCCTTTTCTCTCCATAATTTTGACTTCCAAATAAATAAATATTTTTAAAATTCCTAATATATTAGTACATTAGTACATTCACAGGCTAGCCTAGAGGTAAGATCTATTTCAACGAGAGAAAAAAAATTTGCCTGAAAATCAAATGATCTTCTACTTCCCTGAGCTTTGCCACTTGCTTTGTGAGAGCTCCAAATTCTAATTTCCTTTAATTTGTATTAGAACTAAACACTAAAATAATTATTAGTTTACAGTAATATTGATCTAGAAAAACAAATCCTAAGAAAGCACTACTTCAGAAAGTCTAAAGGTCAAAATGGATAATATTACCTTTGGATTGAACCACTAAAGTCATGTAATGAGCCGAGTAGTAACGCATCCAGAATTCTCGCAGTCTGGTATGTGTATCAATATTATTCTTTTTTGGCTCATGCTTAAGAGTCTCAGCATTTCCTATGAAAAGATAAAACAATTACAGAAATAACTAAATTCACTCTGTTAAAAGCTATCTGCAACAACAATGCATGTTCTAGTACTACACATAACAAAACAGCCCAAGCGACTCAAAAATACTGAACTAGTGTATATTAATAAAAATAAACTAAAATTTACAAGAAATAATTTTGAAGTATATTTTAATAAAGAATTAACCTCTGGTTAGATATGTCTCAATAACACATAGTATTTGCTTAAGTGTCCTTGCTTAATAATTAATAATTAGCTTAGCACTCAAGTTTTCTCTCTGCCTAGTGATAAAAAATAAAACACATAAAGCAAAGATACCATGTAAAATGTATATAAACTGTACAAAATATATAAGAAAGAAAAATCCTTTGAATGAAATACAATCTAGATTGGTTCACCCCATATTCTATGCTATAGTCAACAGAGGCTATAATTGAATTCTCTGACAAGAAAATACCACTATGAAAAACAGATACCATTTAAATACCTAACTAATTAAACAAAATTACTTAACAGTTCAAAAACTATTATAGAAATCACTGTTCAATCTCTGTTGATAAATGGAAATATCAGATTGGCGTAGACTATATAATCAAACAGATGTGTAAATCTCACACTCATCACTTACCAACTGCATGATTTAAGCAAATAAGATAAATTCCCTGACCCTGTTTCTTTAAATTTAAATTGAGATGGGGGCCGGCGCTGTGGTGCACTAGGTTAATCCTCCACCTGTGGTGGCAGCATCCCATATGGGCACCGGGTTCTTGTGCCAGTTGTTCCTCTTCCAGTCCAGCTCTCTGCTGTGGTCTGGGAAAGCAATGGAGGATGGCCCAAGTGCTTGGGCCCCTGCACCCGCATGGGAGACCAGGAAGAGGCACCTGGCTCCTGGCTTTGGATCAGCATAGCTCTAGCCATTGTGGCCATTTGGGGGGTGAACCATCGAATGGAAGACCTTTCTCTCTGTCTCTCACTGTCTGTAACTACCTGTCTAATAAATAAATAAAAAATCTTTTAAAAAAATGAGATGATAATGGTACCTATCTCTTAATACTGTGATAATGATAAAATTAAATAATTTTCGTAGGGGCTGACACCGCTCACTTGGTTAATCCTCCACCTGCAGCATCAGCATCCCATATGGGTGCCGGGTTCTAGTCCCAGTTGCTCCTCTTCCAGTCCAGCTCTCTACTGTGGCCCAGGAGGACAGTGGAGGATGGCCCAAGTGTTTGGGTCCTGCACCTGCATGGGAGACTAGGAGGAGGCACTTGGCTCCTGGCTTCAGATCAGCATAGCTCCGTGGCAGCCATTTCAGGGATGAACCAACGAACGGAAGGAATACCTTTCTCTCTGTCTCTTTCTTTCACTGTCTAACTCTATCTGTCAAATAAAAATAATAATAATAATTCTTGTAGTGGTAACACAGTACCAGGCACCTATCAAAGCATTCACAAAATGTTAGATACTATTCTTATTGTATCCAATGTTAAGAGAACCAAATATAAAAAATTTTCATTTGAAAAGTTATCTAGCTATCCTAAAAGGTAACCCTTAGTATCCTAGCTTTATAATTTTCAATTTTTAACAATTTTTCTTATTATCAATCATCCTTACTAGAAAATGAAACATTTAGTAACTTACCCCAAAAAAATTTCCCCATAGGATGTCCTGGTCTAGCAAGGCTTCCAAACAACATTTCCTTTCTGTTTGCATCAGAAGGTCTTGCAAGCTGATATTCTGTAAGTTTTAAAGGAACATTTTTAGTAAGATGAAATTCAATATCTTGCTTTATTATCTAGAATATCTTTACTGAGCATCTACTATATATCATGTACTACTACTATCTTAACTGAGAACAAGGAAGTCACAAAAATTAACTTTACATATCAGATGTTATAAGACTCAAGTACAAGGAGCAGGTGTTTAGCCTAGCAGTTAAGATGCCTATGTCTCATGTCACTGAAGTACTTGGGATAGATTCCTGGTTCTGGCTCCTACTTCCTGCTTCCTGCTAAAAAACAGCAGCAATGGCCCAAGTGATTGGGTTCCTGCCACCCTTGGGAGACCTGGAGAGCACTCCTGGCTCTTGGCCTCAGTCGGGCAGAACCCCAAAGCTGGGGACAGTTGAGAAGTAGAGGGGAGTCTGCTATCTGTCTGTTCCTCTTTCTCTCTTTGCTAAATACATACATAAATAAGACTGAAGTGGAAAACAATGATCTAGTCCTGGCTCTGTGACTTAATATAATCAGTAACTTTGGGTAAATCAACTCATCTTTGTAGAGTTTTCCCCTCATTTTCCAAATACAACAAGATAGTTAATGATCTGAAGATTTCAGCTCTGGGATGCTATGTTCAAGATTTTACCAAAGAAAATGCTAATAAAATGTTAAATCAAGTTACTTATTCCTGGGAATTTATTTAAATTTCCTCCAAGGCCAACCATAACGGTAATAAAGTATGAAAGTTAAAAACAATCACTTTTGGGGGCTAGCATTGAAGAGTAGCAGGTAAAGCCACTGTCTTTGACACCCACATCCCATATAGGCACCAGTTCACGTCCCAGCTGCTCCACTTTCAACACCGCTCCCTGCTAATGGCCTGGGAAATGTAGTGGAAGGTGGCCCAACTGTTTGGGCCCCTGCCACACACATGAGAGACCTGAAAGAAACTCCTGGCTCCTGGCTTTGGCCTGGCTCAGCACTGGACATTGTGACCACATGGGGAATGAAACTGCAGATAAAAGATCTCTCTGTCTCTCTCTCCCTCTTTGTATTTTTGACTTTGAAATAAAATAATGAATCAAAAAATTTAAAGTAAAAAATATCTTGGCTAGCATTATAGACCATATGCTTATTTTATGTCCATCCAAAATTCATACATTGAAACATAATTCCCAAGGTAATGGTATCTAAAGTGAGAGCCTGTGGAGGTGATAGAGTCCTCATGAATGATTCTCTTTTTAAAAAGGTCCAAGAGAATTCCAGGAAGCAGGCCCTTAAGAGACACTGGATCGAGGCCAGTGCTCTGGCTCAGTAGGTTAAAGGCCCAGCCTGCAGCACTTGCATCACATATGGGTGCCAGTTCAAGTCTGACTGCTCCACTTCCAATCTAGCTTTCTGCTATGGCCTGGGAAAAGCAGTAGAAGATGGCCCAAGTCCTTGGGCCCCTGCACCCACATAGGAGACCCGGAAGCAGCTCCTGTCTCCTGGCTTCAGATCAGCACAGCTCTGGCCGTTGCAGCCATCTGGGGAGTGAACCACGGGATGGAAGACCTCTTTCTTTCTCTCTCTCTCTCTCTCTCTCTCTCTCTCTCTCTCTCTGCTTCTCCTCTGTGTCTTTCTGACTTTCAAATAAATTAATTAATCTTTAAAAAAAAAAAGTGATGACTGCTTTTTGAAAGAAAAGAATGAAGCAAGATTGAGAAGGTGAGTAGTAATTAATTAGGTAGGTACAAAGACTTGACATATATGAGTCCTCAGTAAAGTACTATCATGACTATTTTTATTTTCCTCATCTGTAATTGAAAACATTTGGTTGAATGATTCCTAGCATGACAAAAACCGAACCAACCATTTTAAGATTTTGAGTTACAGGCTAGGTTGCAACCCCTTATAGTTCTAAATTTCATAAATTTATTACACTTTCATCTTTTGCTTAAAATTTTATTTTTAGGACCAGTGCTATGGCATAGTAGGTTAAGCCTCTGCCTGTGGTGCAAGCATCCCATGAGTGCCAGTTCAAGTCCCAGCTGCTCCACTTCTAATCCAGCTCCCTGCTAATGGCCTGGAAAGCAGAGGCGACCCAGAAGAAGTTCCTGGCTCCTGGCTTTGGATTGGCCCAGTTCTGGCCATTGTAGCCATTTGGGGAGTGACCCAGTGGATGGAAGACCTCTCTCTCTGTAACTCCACCTCTCAAAAAAAAAAGGAATGAAAATATATTTTAAAAAATGTATTTTCATGTTCCTTGTGATTTTTACAAAACTACCCTCTAAAAACATCAATTGTTTGAAAGATTTATTTATTTTTTGAAAGTCAGAGCTACAGAGAAAGGGAGAGACAGAGAGAGGTCTTCCATCCATGGGTTCACTCCCCAGATGGCTGCAATGAATATGGCTGGGCCAGGCTGAAGCCAGGAGCTAGGAGCTTCTTCCAGGTCTCCCATGTACACGGGCCTCAAATAGTTGGGCCATCTTCTGCTTCTTCTGGGCCATTAGCAGGGAGGTCCATCAGAATTAGAGCATCCAGTACTCGAACCAGCACCCATATGGGATGTCAGCATCTCAGGTGATGGCTGTATCAGTTATGTTGCAACACTGGCCCCCATAAAATCAAATTAAATTTTAAAATACACTGAATAGTTTTAAATGAAATAAACTCAAAACGTTTTGTGAATTTAAGGGAAAAAAATAAGAAAAAATAGAGATAGGCAGTTAGCCTACAGTTGACTCCCATGTCCCATATTAGAAGCCTGGGTTTGATTCCTGGCTATGATTCCTGACTCTGCTTTCTTGCTAATGCAGACCTTAAAAGGAAGCGGTGACGACTCAAGTAATTGAGTTTTCCCCATTTACATGAAAGATCTGGATAGAGATCCAGGCTCCATTGTAGCCATCTTGGGGGGTGGGGGCGGGTAAACCAATAGACAGGAGCTGTTTCTGTCTCTCTCTGCCTCTCAAATGAATAAAAATAAAATAAAAAAGTAGAAGGAGTATTATCTAATGTCATTTTTGTTTTATTTGTGTGTGTGAATTTATTTTGGGGGACAGGCATCAAGGAAAGAGGATTTCCTAGGGATTGACTCAAGGTGAAACTTGAAGAAACACAGGAAAGAGAACGTGGTATCTCTGAAAAACAGGTCAAGGTGGTTGAACAAATTTCAGATTTGCAGCAGAGACAAGGGATCAAGTTAAAGAGATAACTAAGAAACAATTTTAAAAGGATCTAGTAAGATCTTTGGTAAGAAGTATTCTGTGTATAAGTATAGATCTTGGTATCATTTAGTCATTACTAAATATATTACAGATCCTTGGGCAAATAATTGATTCCAGGACTTTGGGCTAATTACTTAATTCCTCTAAACGTCAGTTTCACCATATGTCACATAAGGATAATGGGTTTAATAACAATAACAATAATGAAGGCAATTAGATTAGCAGTTAAGACACCCACGTAAATAAACTCTCAGTATCTGTTAGCAAATATTATTTATCTGGAATAATGGTATGGCATATCAGATGTTTAATCAGGGGAGTAACAGTATCAGATTTACTTTGATAAATTAATTCTGGTTTCAAATGTGCAGATTAAATAGAAGAGAACCAAGAGTAGAACAAAGAAAAATAGATAGGGATCATTATTTTTATACTTGTAAAAGAGTAGAAAACTAAAGTGACAGTACAAGAAGAAGTAACCATATTCAATAAAATATTTTAGTTATAAGCCATGAAGTCCAAATCAAAGATGACAACAAAAAATACATTCATAGCCTTAACAAAGTAAAACACTTTTTAAGTTTCTGTAAAAATACGAAGAAATGGAATGTGTTTATTTATATAGATAGTAAAGGAGATTTTCTGAATGTAAGAGTCTGGGGGTTGGGGACTGGTGATGGAACAAATTATCCTGGGATATTTGAATAGCCCCAGTGTAATCACAAGGGTTCTTAAAAATGGGAGGTAACAAGACTGGAGTCAGAGAAAAGATGTAAGGACAACAGAGGTTAAAGAAGAGAGGAGAGTCTACTCTTCTGGCTGTTAAGGTGGAGAAGGGGATTGAAGGCTAGGAATGCAGATGTCATTAATAAGATGGAAAAGACAAGACACAAATTCTCCTTCAGAGGCACCAAAAGGAAAGCACCCAATGAGGAAACATTTTAGATTTCTGATCTCCAAAACTATAAGAAAATGATTGTGTTTTATTTTAAAGCACTGTTTCTGGTCATTTGTTTAGGAGCAGCACTTAACTAATAACATAAATATGTAAATGTATCCATAAAAAGTAATTTAAGACCCATTACAACTGATAAAAAATACACTATAAATATCTGAACTCTCAAAGACCAGAGTTTGTCACTTGATTTTTTTTTTTTTTTTTTTTTGGACAGGCAGAGTTAGACAGTGAGAGAGAGAGAGAGAGAGAGAGACAGACAGAGAGAAAGGTCTTCCTTTTTCCGTTGGTTCACCCTCAAAATGGCCGCTACGGTTAGTACACTGCACTGATCCGAAGCCAGGAGCCAGGTGCTTCCTCCTGGTCTCCCATGCGGGTGCAGGGCCCAAGCTCTTGGGCCATCCTCCACTGCCTTCCCGGGCCACAGCAGAGAGCTGGCCTGGAAGAGGAGCAACCAGGACAGAATCCGGCGCCCCACCGGGACTAGAACCCGGGGTATAGGCACCGCAGGCAAAGGATTAGCCTAGTGAGCCGTGGCGCCAGCCTACATTCGATTAGATTTTAAAAAGGCTTTGGGAGACCAGTGCTGTAGTGTAGTAGGTAAAGCTGCTGCCTGTGACACTGGCAGGCCATGTCTCAACTGCTCCACTTCTGATTCAGCTCCCTGCTAATGGCCTGGGAGAAGCAGCAGAAGATGGTCTAAGTGCTTGGGCCCCTGCACCCAAGTGGGAGACCCAGAAGAAGCTCCTGGCTCCTGGTTTCTGGCTTCAGCCTGGTGCAACCCTGGCCATTGCAGCCATCTGGGGAGTAAACCAGTGAATGGAAGACCTCTGTGTGTGTGTCTCTCTCTCTCTTTGACTTTCAAATAAATTAATAAGTCGTTAAAAAAAAAAAAAAGAAAGAAAGAAAGAAAGCAATGGCCGGCGCCACGGCTCAATAGGCTAATCCTCCACCTTGCGGCGCCGGCACACCGGGTTCTAGTCCCGGTCGGGGCACCGATCCTGTCCCGGTTGCCCCTCTTCCAGGCCAGCTCTCTGCTGTGGCCAGGGAGTGCAGTGGAGGATGGACCAAGTCCTTGGGCCCTGCACCCCATGGGAGACCAGGAGAAGCACCTGGCTCCTGCCATTGGATCAGCGCGGTGCGCCAGCAGCAGCGCGCCTACCGCGGCGGCCACTGGAGGGTGAACCAACGGCAAAAAGGAAGACCTTTCTCTCTATCTCTCTCTCTCACTGTCCACTCTGCCTGTCAAAAAAAAAAAAAAAAAAAAAAGCAAGCAAGCTTTGGCCATATCCATCATCTTAATCACTAACATGCATTAGTTAGGGAACTAATATGTTTATGTGATAGTATGAACTATCATTAAAATAGTTAAAGTTAAGAATAAACTTTTCAGGGCCGGCATTGTGCCATCGCAGGTAGAGCAGCCGCCTGCAATGCCAGTATCCAATATGGGCACTGGTTCATGGCCCAGCTGTTCCACTCCCAATCCAGCTCCCTTCTAATAGCCTGGGAAAGGCAGCAGAAGATGGCCCAAGTGCTTGGGCCCCTGCCTCCCATGTGAGATACCCGAAAGAAGCTCTTGGATCTTGGCTTTACCCTGGCCCAGCCATGGCTGTTGCAGCCATCAGGGGGTGAAACAGCGGATAGAAGATCTCTTTCTGTCTCTTCTCCGCTGTCTGTAGCTCTAACATTCAAATAAACAATTTTTCTCTACAACATGTTTTAGCAATAAAGTAACTCTATTTTAACTTTTATTTATTTTATGTGAAAGGCAAAGAGACATACATGCACGCGTGTGTGCACAAACACACACATACATATACCGAAAGCTCCTCCCCCCACCACTGGTCACTCCCCAAATGCCTGGAACAACCAAGGTAGGCCAGATCATCACTGCAACTTCCAGAGCATTCAGGAAAGGAGAGGGGATGGTGTCTCAAATAGCTGCGTCCCTGCAACCCAACTACAGTGAGAGACATGAACTGAGTTCTAGACCCCCAGTTTTCTTTTTTTCTTTTTATGCCAGGCAGAGTTAGACAGTGGGAGAAAGAGAGAGAGAGAGAGAGAGTGATAGACAGTGAGAGAGAGACAGAGAGAAAGGTCCTCCTTCCATTGGTTCACTCCCCTAATGGCCGCTACAGCTGGCGCTGTGCCGATCTGAAGCCAGGAGCTGGGTGCCTCCTCCCGGTCTCCCATGCGGGTGCAGGGGCCCAAGCACTTGGGCCATCCTCCACTGCCTTCCTGGGCCACAGCAGAGAGCTGGACTGGAAGAGGAGCAACCGGGACTAGTACCTGTTGCCTCAACTGGGACTAGAACCTGGGATGCCAGCACCGCAGGTGGAGGTTCAGCCAAGTGAGCCACGGCGCCAGCCTAGACCCCCAGTTTTGGCCTGGTGTAGCCCTGGCCATTGCAGGCATTTGAGAGTTAACCAGAGTTCTATCTGTGTGTATATTTGTATCTCTGTGTGTGTGTGTGTGTTTGTCTGCCTCTCAAATAATAAATAGGACAAACTACTAATAGATTACAAAATTTTTTGCACCAAAACAAATTTAATTACATTTCTCCATAAACTCTTCAGTGTCCTCACATGTATGTGTGTATACATATTTCTACATAATTTTTCAAAGCATAACAAAATACATTCTGAGTTAAACCTGTAAAATTTAAAGGTCTGAGGCCAGCACTGTGGTGCAGTAGGTTAACGCCCTGGCCTGAAGCACTGGCATCCCATATGGGCACTGGTTCTAGATCCAGCTGCTCCACTTCTAATCCTGCTCTCTGCTATGGCCTGGGAAAGCAGTATAAGATGCCCAAGTCTTTGGGCCCCTGCACCCGCATGGGAGACCCAGAAGAAGCTCCTGGCTTTGGATCGGCGCAGCTCCAGCCATTGAGGTCAACTGGGAGTGAACCACTGGATAGAAGATCTCTCTCTCTCTCTCTCTCTCTGTAACTCTTTCAAATAAATAAATAAATCTTTTTAAAAAAATTTAAAGGTCTACTTAAAATTCTTTTAAGTACTTATTTATGTATTTATTTGAGAGGCAGAGCAACAGTGAGAGAAAAAGCTTGTATCAACATGTTCACTCCCCAGATGGCCCCACAGCCAGATATGACCAGGCTGAAATCAGGAGCCACAAACTCCATCCATGTCTCTCATATGAGTAGCAGAGACCCAAATATTTGGGCCATCATCAGCTGCCTTCCCAGGCCCATTAGATGGGAGCCGGATCACAAGCGGGATAGCCAGGACTCAAACCAGTACTCTGATAAAGGATGCTAGTGTTGTCAGATGCATTTTAACATACTGCACAAAACTGGCTGAAGGCCTACTTTTCTAAACACTGATTTCAACCCACTATATCAACTATGTGAAGAAAAACAAACTATAAAGTATTTAAGACAGATAATAGTTACTAGGTATCTAAATGCAGCAAGAGTTTTCAGAGCTTTCCTTGTTTAATTTGGTTTTTCACTTGTTTGACAAACATTTATCTGGGTCTAACATGAAACAGTACCTGTGGTAAGCAAGCAACAAAAATGAAGAAAGTAAATCCTTGATTTCAAGGACCTACTGGAGTTAAGAGGAATCTAATTATCCAACCCTCCTCTACAAATAAATTGAGGGCCACAGCAAGCGGCATTTCTCTACATTACACAGAAGTCAGTTGTTTTCCTAACAGATAACTCTTTCAAGCCCACTGTAGTTTACTCAGTCTACTGAATGCAATAGGTCATGATTAGGACTTGACAATGAATCAAGACAAGGAAGAAAATACTACAAAAAGAGGGACAAATAAAGATCTTGCCCCTTTAGTTGCTATAAGCCAAGTCTAACATATACTTGGACTTTCCCCTCAAATTTAGTATTAGATGTTTCTAACATAAAAATAAAGCAAGCAGTGTTAATAAACAATGGTGCTATTGACTGATTATGTAATTATGAAGTATTCATAGTACAGAGCTATAACGAACCCTTATCCTATTGTAAGCACACAGTTTTCCTTAGTGTCTTCATTTTTGTTCAAAAGAAACAGTCAAAAAGTAGAATTAAATGCATTTCCTGTTCAGGGATTTAATTTCCTCATCTGTAAATATATCATAATTGTTTTCAGAGCTACACAAACTCAAGCCACAAAGCACATATAGATAACAAATAACAAGGGACAAGCTAAATAAATACCGGGTTGGTATAGTTAAGGCCTCACAGCAGTGACGTCATTGGTTCCCGCCACCCATGTGGGAGGCCTGGATTGCATTCTCAGCTCCTGGCTTTAGTCCCAGCTCAGCCTCAGCCATTGTAGGCACTTGAGGGGTGAAACAATGGACAGGAGCTCTGTCTCTGCCTCTCAAACAAATAAATAAGTAAAGCCTCACAGCAAATGTCTCTTTCATGTAATAAGAGCAAGTAAACTTTTAAAGTTTTAACACCTTGTATTGAATTTAAGAATCAGGCTTCTATCCTGCAAAAGGTTAATTACTACGGTAAAATCTCAAAAAAAAAAAAAAGAGTAAACTAAAAGCCACCATTCTTTTGATTTATTTGAAACCTTTGTTGAATTAGAAATTTAATAACTTTAGGAATAAACATGACACATTCATTTCCATTTTGCCTTTCAGATATAAAGATGAAATGGTCGCCGGCGCCGCGGCTCAGTAGGCTAATCCTCCGCCTTGCGGCGCCGGCACACCGGGTTCTAGTCCCGGTCGGGGCACCAATCCTGTCCCGGTTGCCCCTCTTCCAGGCCAGCTCTCTGCTATGGCCCGGGAGTGCAGTGGAGGATGGCCCAAGTCCTTGGGCCCTGCACCCCATGGGAGACCAGGAGAAGCACCTGGCTCCTGCCATCGGAACAGTGCGGTACGCCGGCCGCAGCGTGCCTACCGCGGTGGCCATTGGAGGGTGAACCAATGGCAAAAAGGAAGACCTTTCTCTCTGTCTCCCTCTACTGTCCACTCTGCCTGTCCAAAAAAAAAAAAAAGATGAAATGGTCTAGTGATTAAAGAATGATAAATTGCTAGACAACTGTTTCAATGAAGGAAAAAACTGTAGTAAGACATAAAGCACTTCTTTTACCACTATCAACAGCTTCAACTTCACGGTCAATTGCATCTCTGATCATAAGTGGATGGATGAAGAACTGGGCCCACCTGGGGGAATAAAAAAATTGGCATGTCTGTTTTTGTTCAGTTTCAGCAAATAACATCTCATTTTTAACTAAAAAATTTCACTAAGTTGGAGATTTAGTTCACAATCATGCATATGTAAAACCTAAAACCTAAATATTCTGCATTTCTATATTTTAAACTAGTCTACAAACTTTTTTTCATTATGAAATGGGACATTCATATAGGTAAGTATATACGAAACGTGAACATGTAAAGCTAAAGCATAGCTGCAAGGCAAACACTTGAGAAGCCCACATAAGGGAGGAAACAGATCACAGTCAGCACTCTGGAAGCACCTGGCATCTACCCTTCCCTCAAAGCTATCCTGAATTTAAGGTAAACATTTCCCTGTTTTTCTTTATAGTTCTACCACCCATATACCTTTCCTTGACCAGTCTCTTTCAACCTCCCCCCTTTTTTTCCCATTTTCAAGGAGTCCTTTTAGGAATTTTCTCATATTTATTCAATGAAATTTTAATATCATAGACATTTTATACATTTATATAATGTTACATATATTTGTACTTTTATATATGAAAGATAATTAAAAGCTTTACTTAGGTTACTGCTATGAATTAAAAAATTTTAAGTTAAATCAGACAAATTTTAATAGCTATTGGTATTTTACTTAACCTTATAACTGTATTTGTTCATTTGTTTCATTTGAGAGGCAGAGAGACAAACACAGGATGGGAGGGAAGAGATCCATCTTCAATCTACTGGTTTACTCCCCAAATGCCCGCAATAACCATGGCCAAGCCAGGCCAAAGGCAAGAGCCAGAAACTCAATCCAGGTCTTCCACATGGATGGTAGAGATCCAATACTGGAGTCATCACATGCTGCTTTCCAAGATCTGCATTAGCAGAAAGCTAGAATTGGGAGCCATGGTCTATACTCGAACATAGGCACTCCATGTAGGTTCCAGGCAGCTTAACTGAAATCTTATCAACCAGGCCAGACACCCACCCCCATAATTGTGGTTTTGTTTTTGTTTTTTGTTTTGTTTGTTTGTGACAGGCAAAGTGAACAGTGAGAGAGAGAGACAGAGAGAAAGGTCTTCCTTTACCATTGGTTCACCCTCCAACAGCCGCTGCGGCCAGCGCGCTGAGGCCGGCGCACCACGCTGATCCAAAGCCAGGAGCCAGGTGCTTCTCCTGGTCTCCCATGCGGGTGCAGGGCCCAAGGACTTGGGCAATCCTCCACTGCACTCCCTGGCCACAGCAGAGAGCTGGCCTGGAAGAGGGGCAACCGGGACAGAATCCGGTGCCCTGACTGGGACTAGAACCCAGTGTGCCGGTGCCGCAAGGCGGAGGATTAGCCTATTGAGCTGCGGTGCCGGCCTCATAATTGTGTTTTAATGTAATTTATTTACTTATATAAATTGTGACATATCAAATTGCATATGCAAATTATCATAAACATAATGATACAAATTATCTTTATTTAAAATTTTTTCCAATGAAAATAAAGCAATCAAAAATGCATTTCCTAAAATGTATAATTAACTTTTACTTATTAGGAGATGATAACCTTCAACTAGCTACTAAATATACATTAAGATATTGTCAACAGTTTTTTCTCTTCAGTACTTGGTATAATTAATGATGGGTTGAATTATTGCTACTGAATTAATTAATTAAAGACAAACTATTTTTATGTAAGTCTAAAATCCAAAGCCACATGCAAAATATTGAGGACCCCCATAAACAATATCCACAGAGCAGCCAACGAGGCAATCAACAAGGTACATGCAGACCACCTCTTGTGATGACTTCAAAATCACGTTAAGCATTTGAAGGGTCTTCCAATCAGTCTCCACCACTCCACCACAGCTTTTTAAAATTTTTTTAAGATTTTATTTACTTGAAAGGCAGTGTTACAGAGAGAGGAGAGACAGAGAAAGATTTTCCATCTCTTGATTCATTCCCCAAACAGCTACAAGAGCCAGGGCTGAGCCAGGCTGAAGCCTGGAGCTCTGGAGCTCAATCTGGGGCTCCTACATGGGTGCAGGGGCCCAAGTTCTTGGGCCATCTTCTGCTCCTTTTCCAAGGCCATTAGCAGGGAGCTGGATTGGAAGTGAAGCAGCTGCAACATGAACCAGCGCCCATATGGGATGCTGGCACCACAAGTGGCAGCTTTACCTGCTACACAGCAAGGCTGGCCCCTTGTTTTTTATTTTTATTATACATTTTTAAAAAAATTTATTTTCAAACAATACGTTTTCTTCAGATTGACAGAGTGGGAAAGTAACAATTAGAGCCTTGTGTTAATGGACAGATTATTTTAGGACAAGCTAACATATTTGAGCATTTATTCTATTTAGAATCTGTAATATCTTAATACATCTACCAGGGGACCTCTATCCTAACAGAATTTCTCTAGATGAAGTTCCCAAGCTTTTCTTCATAGGATTTAGAAACTTGTAATGTGTGTTATCAGCATTTCCTAATTTCAAAGGTTCCCTGGGACATGTAACCATCAATAGCTGCCATCTTCTGAACAAAGAGAAAACTGCAAATATTAAGCACTGTCCAATCTTCTGCAGTCTTAATCATGAATAGTCTTTCCCTATATGTCCATCATTCCTAAGACAAATATATGAATCTGATCCTTTACTGATAGTAGTAAAGCTCAGTTCTCTTTAGGAGAATGATAAACTAAAAGGCAAAAGTTCATAGACAATGCTTAGTCATACTGTGAGTCTTGTGAGAAGCTGGGTGACAACCCCATTTAAATTCTCTTGTTAAAGTTAATAGAAAATTTGGATGTTTTTGGTGTGTTCACAATTGTATTATCTGCTATGACAGCTTTGTATTTTACTTTTTTTTGCCTCATTGAACCTTAAGAGGGGTGGGCACTGTGGCACAGCAGCTCAAAGCCCTGGACTGCAGTGCCGCCACCCAATATGGACGTCGGTTTGAGTACTGGCTACTCCATTTTCAATCCAGCTCCCTGCTAATGCTCCTGGGAAAGCAGTGGAAGATGGCCCAAATGCTTGGGTCCCTGCACCCACATGGGAGACCCAGAAGAAGCTGCTGACTCCTGGCTTCAGATCAGCATAGCTCTGGCCATTACAGCCATTTGCTGAGTGAACCAGTGCATGGAAGACCTTTTTCTCTTTTCTGCCTCTCTCTCTGTAACTCTTTCAAATAAATAAAGTAAATCTTTAAAAAAAAACTTAATGACGCAGGAAATCATAGCCTGCATTTCTTTTTCCTGACCTCAAATGGAAAGTTTTTCACCACTAAATATGTTCAAGGTTTCATCATTAAATATGTTTAAATAACCAATTATTAGATTCAAAAATTTGCCTTATATTCTCTTTGCTAAGAATACCTTCATAGATATTGACCTGTATCTTCACTAGAGAAATGTCTGTACTTTGCACTTCTTTTTAAGGATTTATTTGTTTGAAAGGCAGAGTGACACAGAGGCAGAGGCAGAAGCAGAGAGTCTTCCATCTGCTGGTTCACCCCTCAAAATGGCCACAAGGGGCCAGAGCTTAACTGATCTGAAGCCAAGAGCCAGGAACTCCATCCAGTTCTCCCACATTGGTACAGGAGTCCAAAGACTTTGACCATCTTCTGCTGCTCTCCCAGGAGCATTAGCAGGGAGCTGGATCAAAAGTGGAACAGCCAGGTTTCAAACTGGCACCACTATGGGATACCAGCACTGAAGGCGGTGGCTTTACCCACTATGCCACAGCGCCAGCCCCAAAACTTTGCACACTTTTAAGTTGGTTATTTTTATATTCAACAATGTGAGTACTATTTATTCTAGATTTTAATCTCTTATCACATATTTGACTTGCAAGTATTTTCTTCCATTCTATTAACTGCCTAGACAGTTCAACTGTAAATGTAATGGTTTATTTCTAAATTCTCCATTGACCAATATGTATACTTTATGCCAGTACCACAGTTTTAATTCCTGCAGCTTTAAGTTTTGAAATTGGGAAGTACGACTCCTGCAACTTTGCTTCTTTAAAGATAACTTTGGCTCTTCTATATCTCTTGCTTTCCATATGATTTTTTTTTTTTTTTTTTTTTTTTTGGACAGGCAGAGTTAGACAGTGAGAGAGAGAGAGAGAGGTCTTCCTTCTGTTGGTTCACCCTGCAAATGGCCTCTACGGCCAGTGCACAGCACTGATCCGGAGCCAGGAGCCAGGTGCTTCCTCCTGGTCTCCCATGCAGGTGCAGAGCCCAAGCACTTGGGCCATCCTCCACTGCCTTCCCGGGTCACAGCAGAGAGCTGGACTGCAAGAGGAGCAACCGGGATAGAATCCGGCGCCCCGACCTGGACTAGAATCTGGGGTGCCGGCGCCGCAGGCGGAGGATTAGCCTAGTGAGCCGCGGTGCTGGCCTCCATATGAATTTTAAGATCAGTTCACTAATGCTTTCAAAAAAAGGCAGCTGGGATTTTGATATGATTGAGTTGAATCTTTAGATCAATTTGGGAAGTAATTCCACCTTAACAACATTGTCTTCTAATCTATGAACACAGGATGCTTCTGCATTTATTTAGGACTTCTCTAATTTCCTTCAACAACTTTTAGTGACTTTCTGCAAACAAGTCTCTCAATTTTATTAAACTTATTACTAAGTATTCTTTTTGATCCTATTATAAAAGGAATTTTCTTAATTTCATTTTTGGATTTTTCATTGTTAGTGTATAAAAATACAATTCACTTTGGTACACCTATCTTGTATCCTCCAACCTTATTCAACTCTATATTAGGTGTAATAGTTCTTTTACAGACTGTGTAGGATTCTCTAGATATGGTGAGTTCTTAATTACTTATTCTAGTTAATGCTCTTATGTACTCTAAAGTTGCCACAATCACTGAATTAGAAGGTAACCATGTGTTTTATGTACATGCACAAAGTATCTATACACACATAAACACACCTCAGATAATGATCTTATAACCTAAAAGAACCACATCATAGATTTTATTTTTAATTTCACATAAGGTTCAGAAGTGTTAAGGGACTTAGTTGAGGCCACCCCACTAACAGCCATCAGGGGTGGGATTCAAACCCATTCAACTGACTCCAGAGTCAGAGCTTCTCGCACTACATTGTACTGCCTTATATTCTGGTCACCTCTATATGAGAACTGAAACAAAGACTGTCACTATGTTTGACCTCAGCTGGGAATGTGTATGCCCAGCAACTCAAATTTTTCACTACTCTGCACATGCCCCTGAATGACATGGAAACCAAGGGTATGGATTTGGGAATTACAAATAAATTTTCAGTGAGTAGGTGAATTTGCAAATACACAATCTGTGAATAACGAGAATCAACTGCACAAAATTAAGCCATATGCAAAGACACTTTTCCTTTTCCTTTCCTGCATGCCTTTTCTGGTCCCGCCCCCCCCACCATGTTTTTGTCTATTTGTCCTGGCTAATATCTCTACAACAGTGTTAACAGAAGTGGTAAGTGCTTATGTAATTATCAGTGAAAATGTTAAATTCAAAATTACAGATTATAAAAGAGTATAAACAATATAATCCCATATACATTAAAAATTTTGTGGCTACATAACAAAATGTAAACTGGTTATCTGTATTAAAAATTAGAGGTAAACATTCCTTTTTTGCTTCTCCATTTTTCCATATTTTCTCCTAAATTATAAAAAATTAACGGCAAGAATGACTCAATAGAGACTACACTGGAAGTGAGCCTAGCAGTTCAGATGCCATCAAGATGCCCGTGTTCAATTATTGGAGTACCTGGGCTCAATACCCAGCTCTGGCTCCTGACTCTAGCTTCTTGGTAATGCAGAAGCTGGAAGGCAGCAGGGGATGACTCAAGTGATTGGGTTCCTGCCACCCACATGGGAGACCCTAATTGAGTTTCCAGCTTTTCAGCCCAGCCCTTGTGGTTCAGTATCTGGGGAGTAAAGCAGCAGATGCGTGCTCTCTGTCTCTCAAATAAAATAAGTAATTTTTAAAAACTTAAAAAATACATTATTTACAAATTCAGAAGGTATTCAAGAGTTCGAATTTAATTTTGAATGCAAATATAACCATACTGAAGATATCTTCCTTTTTCTTCCCATGTTTTGGTGAACAAAGCTGAGCTTATGACTAATTAGAGTATCTGTCCAATGATGACTGTGCATTCCAGAAACTGGCCTTGGGACAGCCAACTACAGTTACAAAGTAAGCTGGCCCTCCATGGACAGCATGACCAGAGGAGTGGATTTAGGCCCGCAGGATAAAAGTAACCATTATGACTCTCATCAGCCCATTATCACCTGGACAAGGTCAAAGGCAGCTGGCCCTATTCTCTGCTCCCCTTGTGCCTCACTCCCCCTTATCGCCCCTTTCTGCTCCTTTTAAACATTCTGCTAGCTTGCAATTTGGGAAGAGCACATTTGGGACTAAGTCTGCCTTCTTCCAAGAAGGTTGGTTTCTTGAATAAACCTATTATTTTGCATCAACTCTTGTTATCTCTTTTTTTTTAATTTTTGACAGGCAGAGTGGATAGTGAAAGAGAGAGACAGAGAAGAAAGGTCTTCCTTTTTGCCGTTGGTTCACCCTCCAATGGCCGCCGCGGCCGGTGCACCGTGCTGATCCAAAGGCAGGAGCCCTGGTCTCCCATGGGGTGAGCTGGCCTGGAAGAGGGGCAACCGGGACAGAATCCGGCACCCCGACCGGGACTAGAACCCAGTGTGCCGGCGCCGCTAGGCGGAGGATTAGCCTGTTGAGCCACGGCGCCGGCCAACTCTTGTTATCTCTTGAGTATTGGTTTTTAAGTAGCAAGCGTCTCAGGCCTAATTTTGACTCGTAACACAAAGACTAAGTGTTACAAAGCAAGTGCCAAATTGTTTTAATAATTTGTCCCAAAAGAGCAGCATTGTGGAGTAGTGAGAGGATCTCTCTCTCTCTCTCTGTCTCTCCCTCTCTTTGTAATTTTGCCTTTCAAATAAATAAATCTTTTTTTAAAAAAAATTTGTTCCATTTCCCAAATACGCTATTCTGACAATTCCATAGAATTAGGATATTCTTTGAAAAAAAAATATAATAGAACATATCCAATATTTCCATTTTTAAGTATTATTAGATAACAAAGTAAAAATACACTTTGAGTTAGATACCTATCCAGGGCTTCCTTGAAGTATTTTCTCTGGACATCAAACTGAAAGACTGTACGTTCACAATCAGTTGAGGCATTATCACTGCCCCCATGTTTCTTCAGGAAAGCATCAAATCCATTCTCATCTGGATATTTCAAGCTACCCATGAATACCACTAAATGGAAAGAACACAAAGTCACAGAATGCAAAGGTATAGACAATGTTTTTGTTATAAAGGATCACTTTTCTTACGTATGTAGAAAAACGAAAGAAAATATACCAACCCATTAACAATGGTTATATCTGGATAATACTTAATGACATTTCCATTTTTGAAGCTTTCTACAATGCTTATATATTATTTTTATACTAAAATAACACAAATTATTTATTAAAAATTAAAATTCAAGCATATGCATTATGCAAATTTTACTATATTCAAAAAGCGATTTTTACCCCGACATAACTTAGAAAACCAGAATATAAACGTAACTAATTCAGAAAAGTACGGATTAAGTTTTTTTGCTTTTTTGTTTTTTGACAGGCAGAGTGGACAGTGAGAGAGAGAGACAGAGAGAAAGGTCTTCGTTTGCCGTTGGTTCACCCTCCAATGGCCGCCGCGGCCGGCTCATCTCGCTGATCCGAAGCCAGGAGCCAGGTGCTTCTCCTGGTCTCCCATGCGAGTGCAGGGCCCAAGCATTTGGACCATTCTCTACTGCACTCCCGGGCCACAGCAGAGAGCTAGACTGGAAGAGGGGCAACCGGGAGAGAATCCGGCGCCGCGACCGGGACTAGAACCCAGTGTGCTGGCGCCGCAAGGCGGAGGATTAGCCTATTGAGCCCCAGCACTGGCCCAGATTAAGTTCTTATAACTATATTTAAGTATACTCATAATTAAACTGAAGTTCTTTTTATATTAATCATGCATTTTTATTTTCTGTATTTCTGCTGCTCTGACGTCTCAGGGCCTTACTAACCCTGGAAGACAATGCCCTACTAGGACTAGCCAATCCCTAGAGAGCCACAATCATCTCCCCATTGGTTGGTGTTACCGAACTTGAATAATACTAACACCTATATTTTTAAATATTTTTCTAGGTGGTTTTTTCTAATCCTCCACAAAAGTACACTCAAGCAGATTAAAATTAAAAGTCTCCCCCTCCCATACATATTCACAAATCATGGGTTTTTTTCTTAGTATTTCTCTTGTTAAATAAATCATACTTCTATCAAACCAGTTACTTCTCTTTGAAATGTAAATTTGAAGAGAAAAGAACACACTCAAGAATGTTATTTTACAAAATCTTACTGTGCTCCAGAAAGTGTGCCAGCCCAGGCAGGTCATCGGGATCAGCAAAACTCCCAACTCCAACACAAAGAGCGGCTGCAGACTGGAGTAAGTAGAACACACAGAAATATTTTAGTCAATCCTAAAGAAATAATATTAGCATATCACTTTAAGGTTTTATTTGGAGATGGATGGTTTCCATAGAAAGTAATAAAATTCTTTCCCTGAAAATCAGGAGGAGCAGCAAAGTGAAACTCACCAGAACTGTGTCAGTTTCACCCTGCTGCTCCTCCAGTTGCCATCCTGCCAAATGCTGAACAGGTGTAGACCTAAAGAAAAAAGCAGAAACAGACAGAAAAAAAGGGAAAAGGAACTGGCCAGTCCACCCAACTACTATTTCATGTCAACTTTTCAGAATTCTGAACCAAGTTTGTTTCCTAAATTATTAGATTTGGGAAATCTGCAGAAGTAACATACCTAGCTATATTATCTCTGAAGATCTCTAAGAAAATTAAAGGCTCTGTGTTTATCAACTCAGTTAATAAACATGAAACTTCTCAGTATGTTACAAAGTTTTAAATTTATTAAAATAAGGAATAACATTTTAGTAAAATATCTAACAAAGAAGTAAATAAATGATTAAAGATAAAATTTTTGACTATTCAAGAGCTATAGAGTAAACTTTAAAGAGGCTTTTTAGTTCTTCATTTCTTATTAAAGAAACGTTCTCCCAATTATCTTAACATGATAAAAGATTTCTAACAAGATAGATAACCAAAAGAGATATCAATTTCTACATTATTTGGGGTGTACCATTATATCACTGTATGTTAAAAGATAGAAAAAGGAGAGAAAAACAGTCAAGTTGACTCTCTGAAGATAGTAAGGTGAATATTAACTTTCCCAAATTTTATATATGTCAGTTTTACAGGGCTAACATTTTATGAAACAGGTTATTTTAATGACTGATTTTGATAAATGATACTCTCTGAGGAAAAAAGCTTTTAAAAAATAGCATATACCTGGCATAAAGTCTAAACATGCATTAGAAAACCAAAGTACAAATTTTTTTGAAGAACCAAACAGCCTCACTTAATACTATAAATCTCATTTTGAAAACTCAGGCACATAAGCTCAGTCAAAGTGATGGATATTCCCACATAGATATTCCATGTGGGAATATCCACTTCTTCAAACCACAGTCTAACCTGTTCTGTGATGTTTAATAGGTGCCTAACCTGCTTTCAGCTCCAACTACCCCATAAAGATTTCTTGTCTCGACCAGCTGGGTTGAAGACAGTTTTGAATAACTTGACTTAAACCACAGTCTATCAGTCAGCTTTGACCACAGCAAAAACAGGCTCTGAAATTGCTAGAAAAGAAATTTATACTTGAGAATTTTCTAATCAAGAAATTCATACTTGAGAAATTCATACTTGAGAATTAAGAAAACCCTGAACGAATCATAATTCAGTATATGTCATAATTAAATTTCAATTTTGTTAGTTTATCAAGCTTTTCATATCAACATCTTCTTTTGAGAGAAAGAAAATTGAGGGGAATAAAAAAAACAGCTCAGAAAGAACTTCTTAATTAGATAAATGTTCTCCCCCCCCAAAAAAAAATCACATTTTTTCTTCTTACTTCCTTCAATAACTCTCATTATTTACCTTAAACAAGGTTCACATCTTTCAATAAAATTAAATCATAAAAATACTTCAAAAATCCAATTCTGGGGCCAGTGCTGTGGCATAGTGGATAAAGCTGCCTACGGCGCAGGCGTCCCATATGAGCGCGCTGGTTCGAGATCCACCTGCTCCATTTCCAATACAGCTCCCCATTAGTGTGCCTGGGAAGGCAGCAAAGGATGGCCCAAGTTGGGCCCCTCCACCCACATGAGAGACCCAGGAGAGGCTCCTGGCTCCTGGCTTCGGACTGGCCCAGCTCCGGCTATTGTGGCCATTTGGGGAGTGAGCCAGTGGATGGAAGACCTTTTTCTCTATCTGTCTGTAATTCTGCCTCTCAAGCAAATATATAAATCTTTAAAAAAAATCCAATACCACTCTTAAGTCACCTTTTACTTAGCCTAATCTATTTTAGTAGCCTTTTCCAGACACTTATTCATTCAACTAACATAAACAATTTTCCACCGTTACAATCATGGAATCTTTCCTTTCACCAGTGTATCCATTTGCTTCTGAAATCAAAACAATTTGATCTCTTCAAACTTCTCAGGTTCCCACTTTCCATCCTAATATAATCAAAAAATTAGCTATCAGTAATGTATGACAAATTTTATCATAGTGAGTTCTCAGAAAGAGAGGCAGCATCTAAGCCATTTTTTAAATCAGCACTAGAATTTGACCCTGGTGCTTTTACAAAATGTGAACTTTCAGGATTTAATCAACCTAAGCTAAATAAAAAGGGTTTTTTAAAAAGACTGGACATATATCCTCATTTAACAAAGGTACTTAAAATTGTTGTATAAATCTTAGGTATTTAATAATGTCTTTACAATTAAAATGGCTATTAAAACAATTTTATTTCTAAATAGTTTCATCAGTTCATAGAAGATATTAACAAGTCCAAAACATGTGAAAGCTACTTAAAGATAGAAATTATTCATAAATATAGAAACTTATTTGTAAGAAATATTCAGATAAGAAGTTACAACATGGTCAGCTTAGAAATAAAATGGATCTCAAAAATTATAAATCTTATTTTAGAAATGAGGGAGAGGGGGCTGGCACTGTGGCACAGTGGGAAAAGGCACCACCTGAAGTGCAGGCATCCCATAAGGGCACCAGTTCAACTCCCGGCTGCTCCACTTCCAATCTAGCTCCATGCTAATGTGCTTGGGAAAGCAGCAGAAGATGGACTAAGTACTTGAACCGCTGCACCTACGTGGGAGACCCAGATAAAGCTTCTGGCTCCTGATCAGCTCGGCTCCAGCTATGACAGTCATTTAGGGAGTGAATCAATGGATGGAAGACCTCTCTCTTTCTCCCTCTCTCTGCCTCTGCCTCTCTCGTTTTCAAATAAATAAATAAATCTTTTTAAAAAAAAAAAGATCCAGAAAGATAAACACAGACCAAGAATTAAAACCCAGGTTTCCTGACTGCTAGCCCATTCTGTCACTTTTATAATTTCTTCCATTCTATTACTGCTCAATTTGTAATTGTGAGAATTTAAATTAAAAGTGAATTTTAAAATTCTTAACTTTTTTATAAAGACCTTGATATAGACTCAAGTAATACACATATCCATTTGTTATCAGTGTTTTAGTTTTCATCACTAATGCTTTCCAAGCTAAAATCACTTGGCCTATCATGCTACACAAAAACAAGTGTCACTTATAATCTGAGTAGCAAGGGGCAAAAAGGTTCTTTAAAACATGACTCAATCATCCCAACAACTTAGCAAAATACTGGTACAATTTCTTTAAAAAATAAATTTTTCCAAAAGGAGTGACTATTAAAGCATTTGTTTTAAACATTACTACTTGTGAATCACATTTTCACATTTTTTAGAGTGACCACATGTAAACATTCTTTTAACATTTAAATTTTAGCTTTAATAATTTGACTATAAGTCCTTGGTTTGTGAACTGTACCATACCAAATGTATCATCAATATTCAACAAACTAGCTTTAACAAACATCTGCCAGCCAACTCCACTGTAATACCTCCAAGGCACTGGCATTGCGATGTAGTGGGTAAAGCTGCCACCTGCAGTGCCAGCATCTTATATGGGTGCTGGTTCAAGACCGGCTGCTCCACTTCCAATCCAACTCTCTGCTATGGCCTGGGAAAGCAGTGGAAGACGGCCCAAGTCCTTGGGTCCCTGCACCCACGTAGGAGACCTAGAAGAAGTTCCTGGCTCCTGGTTTCAGATCAGCACAGCTCCGGCCATTGTCACCAATTGGGGAATGAACCAGCAGATGGAAGACCTCTCTCTCTCTTTGCAACTCTGACTTTCAAATAAATAAATAAATCTTAAAAAAAAAAAAAAAATCTCAGAAAATATCTGTTAAATGAGTACTCCCTGCAAAATAGAGGCAGTTTTCAAAAGATATCATGAGGAAAATTCTCCTTATCAAGCCCTATGTATATATTCATAGT
This sequence comes from Lepus europaeus, assembly GCF_033115175.1. NCBI lineage: Eukaryota > Metazoa > Chordata > Mammalia > Lagomorpha > Leporidae > Lepus > Lepus europaeus. Next base: position 43,322,835 of record NC_084831.1, read on the forward strand.
TATTATATATTAAACTAAATAAGCTCAACTTCCCCACTCTATTTCAACTCTTCCAATATATTATTTGCCCAGACCTTTAGTGCTTCTCCAAAAAAAAGAGCATTAATTATTACCTAGACAGATGTTACCCACATGATTTTTTTTCTTTTCTTCTTTTCTTCTAGTCTCGTCAAGGGTGATACATTTTGTTATTCTTCTATCCCAGGCTAAGAATTATACAGATCTTCAGCTCTCAGAATTTTTTTAAAGACATATAATGTTCAAAAGTACTTATAAATTCAAATATTATCATTGATTGCCTCTGAGGGATATGATTATGGGTGATTTTCCTATTTTTGTTTTCTTTAGATTCCACTAGTTTCTACAATGAACATTTATAATCAGAACAAAATGTTTTCAAAATATGTTATATAGAATAAACAGATGTTTATTAAAGTTCAAAAGATAAACATATACTTCCTTTTTGCTATTAAAAAAATAAAGCAAAAGTTCAGAGGATATTTCAAAGAATTCCAAAATTTAAAAATAAAATAGACATGACTCACACCTGTTTTTCAGTGGTTTTCTTTCTAGCTTCTGCCCTCTCTTCTAGTTCTTCTAGTTCATTATCCTCAGTATCAAGATCATCATCATCATGTTCATTGTCATCATCATCATCATCAAATTCATCTTCATCATCAAAACCGTCTTCATCATCATCTTCTATTTCAGCTCCAGAATCTTCATCATCATCGTCATCTTCCTCCTCCTCTTCTTCCTCCTCCTCTTCATCATCAGTTGCATTTCCAGGTTTACCTTCCATATTACTTAGGTCTGAAATCAAAAGTGCTTGCAAGCCATTCCGTAACTTGATGTATCTGAAAAGAAATCACAAAACATTTTGATTCAGCTATTCATGACATTATACCAACACAAGTGATCAGCTTAGCAAAACTGAAAAAAAAAAATTCAAGTACATATACACACAAAAACTAATACTACAGTAGTTCTCCTTATCCATGGTTTCAGTTACCCAGAGTCAACCTTGGTCTGAAAAAATTAAGTGGCTAATCCCAGAAATAAATAATTCACAAATTTTAAATTGTGTACAATTCTAAGTAGCATGATGAAATCTCATGCCATCTAATTCTCTCCCATCCTGGACATGAACCATCCCTTTGCCCAGAGTATCCATGTTATATATGTTACTTGCCAGTCAATTAGCAGCCATCTTAGTTATCATATCTACTGTCACTGTATCACAGTGCTTGTGTTCAAATAACCTTTATTTCAATTACCAAAGACCACTAAGTATTCAAGAGTAGTAGTCTGGCAATTCACGTATGCCAAAGAAAAGCCGAAAAATGTTTCCTTGTAAGTATAAAGGTGAAAGCTCCTGAATAATAAGGAAAAGGGAAAAAGTATATGCTGTGGTTGCTATATTCTAGGTAAGAATAAATCAAACCATGAAATTGTTAAAGTTAATTGCAAAATTTACATCCACAGTGCATGAAGTACTAAGAAAATATATAAAACTTATATATGTACATATGTATGTTTGTGTAAAACATGATACAATGAGATTACAAAAAATTTCATGGATGGGTAGAAACTTGGCATTGCAGTTAGGATACTACTTAGGATGCCTACATCCCATACTAGAGTGCCTGAGTTTGTGTCCCACCTACACTTCTGATCCAACTTTCTGCTAGTGAACATTCTGAGAGGTAGTGAGTTCATGTAGTTGGGTCCCTGCCACCCATGAGGCAGACCTGGATTGAGTTCCAGGCTCCTGGCTTTGGCCTGGCCCAGCCCTGTGGGCACTTGGAGAGTAAATCAGGATAAGGAAGATCTCTCTTTTCTATGTCTCTCTGCCCTTAAAATAAAATAAAAATTTCTAAGTTCACCAAAAAATGGAATTGCAAGTTTAGAAGTGAATACCTGTTCTGGTGGTTAAGAAACCAATTTGCGGCCGGCGCCACGGCTCACTAGGCTAATCCTCCGCCTTGCAGTGCTGGCACACCAGGTTCTAGTCCCGGTCGGGGCACCGGATTCTGTCCCAGTTGCCCCTCTTCCAGGCCAGCTCTCTGCTGTGGCCAGGGAGTGCAGTGGAGGGTGGCCCAAGTGCTTGGGCCCTGCACCCCATGGGAGACCAGGATAAACCCCTGGCTCCTGCCATCGGATCAGCACGGTGCGCTGGCCGCAGCGCGCTACCGCGGCGGCCATTGGAGGGTGAACCAACGGCAAAGGAAGACCTTTCTCTCTGTCTCTCTCTCTCACTGTCCACTCTGCCTGTCAAAAAAAAAAAAAAAAAGAAAAGAAAAGAAACCAATTTGCACACCTACGTGTCCTATCAGAGTGCCTGGACTCAATTCCCAGCTCTGCTCTAATTCCAGCTTCCTGGGAAGCAACAGATGATAGTCTGAGCACTTATGTCCCTGCCAGCCACTTGGAAGACTCAGATTAAATTCCAGCCTCCCGGCTTTGACTGGACCCAGCTCCAGCTATTGCAGACATCTAGGAAGTAAACCAAAGGATAGAAGATCAATCAATATCTCTCTCTCTACCTCTCACCTCCTTTCCCTCCATCTTTGTGTGTGTGTATGTGTGTGTATGTCTCCTAGTCTTTCAAATGAATAAAAAATAAAGTTTAAAAATTTTAAAACAAAACATAAAACACACATCTCAGAAGTTAAATACACACAATAAACCCAGCATTTGGCATTCCTTACTATTTTTTCATGCGTAAGTACTTAAACACTCTACCATACCAAAGACTTAGCTTAAGAAAAGTCTGTTCCTCAATATACAGAGGGGTCATGCTAGCTTACATATTAAAGCAAGAATCATATAAACTTAAATCCTGGTGATTCTATCTTCTATTAACATTGTATCAGTATCCAAAGCTACAACTACAGAAATCATTACACCTCTAAGAAAACTAAATCCTTCAGAGTACTAGCCCTGCAGAAAGATTATTCTTTTTATTCAGCTTCATAAACGTCCTACCACCTACTCAAAGGAAGAAAAATCTTATTTAGTAAAATGACTGTGTCAGCTTGATGATTAGGTATTTACCACACAATGTTCCCTTCTATACTAATTCCTTCATGTATTTTTTCAACAACCATTCATTTAGTATATTTTATATACCAGATACTGTGCTACATTAGGAAACAAAACCACAGTCCTAAGGGCTGATGTTGTGGCATAGCAGGTAAAGCCACCATTTGCCATTCTGGCATCCCATATGGGCTCCGGTTTGATCCCGGCTGCTCCACTTTCATCCAGTCCAGCTCCCTGTTAATGCACCTGGAAGACAACAGATGGCCCAAGTGCTTGGGCTTCTGCCACTCACGTGGGAGACCTGGAAAAAGCTCCTGCCTTCTGGCTTTAGCCATTTGAGGAGAGAACCAGCGGATAAAAGATCTATCCATCTCTTCCTTTCTAACTCTGCCTTTCATACAAATAAAATAAATCTTAAAAAAAACAAAAAACACAGCCCTTAAGATCAGGTACTCACTCTCAAGTAATGAAATCATTAAACCAGTATGATCCTGAATGACAGAAACAAAGAAATAATGTTAGAAGGATGCAGACAGGGAAAGCCTGTAGAAAAGGACACTTAGGCTGGCGCCACGGCTCACTAGGCTAATCCTCCACCTTGCGGCGCCGGCACACCGGGTTCTAGTCCCGGTCGGGGCACTGATCCTGTCCCAGTTGCCCCTCTTCCAGGCCAGCTCTCTGCTGTGGCCCAGGAGTGCAGTGGAGGATGGCCCAAGTCCTTGGACCCTGCACCCCATGGGAGACCAGGAGAAGCACCTGGCTCCTCCCATCAGAACAGCGCGGTGTGCCGGCCGCAGCACGCCTACCGCGGCGGCCATTGGAGGGTGAACCAACGGCAAAGGAAGACCTTTCTCTCTGTCTCTCTCTCAATGTCCACTCTGCCTGTCAAAAAAAAAAAAAAAAAGAAAGAAAAGGACACTTAATTCAAGTCTTAGAGATGAAGAAAGGAGTTAGACAGCAGAAAGAGGTAAGAAATGGTATAACAGGTAAAGCCACCGCCTTTACAGTGACGGCATCCCATATGGACGATGGTTCGAGTCCAGGCTGCTCCACTTCCACTTCTTTAAGATTTATTTATTTATGTGAAAGTCAGAGTTACACATAGAAAAAAGAGGCAGAAAGAGAGAGAGAGAGGTCTTCCATTCGCTGGTTCACTCCCCAACTGGCTGCAATGGCGAGAGCAGTACTGATCGGAAGCCAGGAGGCAGGAGCTTCCTCTGTGTCTCCCACGTGGGTGCAGGGGCCCAAGGACCTGGGCCATCCTCTACTGCTTTCCCAGGCCATAGCAGAGATCCGGATAGGAAATAGACCAGACGGGTCTCGAACAAGCACCCATATGGGATGCCTGCGCTTCAGGCCAGGACTTTAACCCACTATACCACAGCGCAGACCCCACAAAAGATTTAGAAAACAGAAAAGGAAACTATGAACAGATGAGACATTTTTAGAAATTACTGGAATGTAAAAATTTTATCAGCTTAATGGAGAAAAGATCAAAGGGAACCACAGGCCTACATACATGTAATAAGAAACTGGTTCTTGGGGCACCAGTTCTGTCCCAGTCGCTCCTCTTCTAGTCCAGCTCTCTGCTGTGGTCCGGGAAGGCAGTGGAGGATGGCCCAAGTGCTTGGGCCCTGCACCCACATGGGAGACCAGGAGGAAGCACCTGGCTCCTGGCTTTGGATCGGCGCAGTGCACCAGCCGTAGCGGCCATTTGGGGGGTGAACCAATGGAAGGAAGACCTTTCTCTCTGTCTCTCTCTCTATCTCTGCTTGTCAAAAAAAAAAGAAAGAAAAGAAAAGAAAGAAACTGGTTCTTTCCAAGAAAGCCTAAAGAAAGCTTAAGCTCCAGATCAATAAATAGAGTAAAGAGAGGGACCAGTGCTGTGGCTCAATGTATTAAACTATAGCCTATAGCCCTTGCATCCCATATGGGCATTGGTTAGAGTCCTAGTTGGTCCATTCAGCTCCAGCTCTCCACTAACACACCTGGGAAAGCAGAGGATCGCCCAAGTTCTGGAGCCCCAGTATCCACATGCGGGACCTAGAAGCTCCTGGCTCTAGACTTCAGCCTGGCCTAGCCCTGGTCATTGTGGCCATTTGGGGAGTGAACCAGTGGATGGAAGACCTTTCTCTCTCTCTCTCTCTCTCTCTCTCTCTCTCTCTCTCTCTCTCCCCCAGCCCTGGTCATTGTGGCCATTTGGGGAGTGAACCAGTGGATGGAAGACCTTTCTCTCTCTCTCTCTCTCTCTCTCTCTCTCTCTCACTATGCCTTTCAAATAAACAAGTAAATGAAAGAAAGAGTAGGGAGACACTCAGGATAATGAGCTCAATTATTAATTAAACTGGAAACAATCTAAGTACCGACAGTAGAGTGGAAAAACTGAAGCACAGTCACACAACAGAATTTTTTCATACAATGTAATATGACACAGGGAAATGTATAATTCAGCAACAAGCTGTTACATTAGTTAATGTTTAAAACATAGTGACAGGGGGCCAGCGCCGTGGCTCACTTGGTTAATCCTCTGCCTTGCGGTGCCAGCATCCCATATGGGTGCCAGGTTCTAGTCCCGGTTGCTCCTCTTCCAGTCCAGCTCTCTGCTGTGGCCCGGGAGGGCAATGGAGGATGGCCCAAGTCCTTGGGCCCTGCACCCGCACAGGAGACCAGGAGGAAGCACCCGGCTCCTGGTTTCAGATCGGCGCAGCGCACCGGCCGTGGCAGCCATTTGGGGAGTGAACCAACGGAAGCAAGACCTTTCTCTCTGTCTCTCTCACTAACTCTGCCAGTCAAAAAAAAAAAAAAAAATAGTGACAAAAAGCAAGTCACAGAAAACTATACACCAAATGAATACTATTCATACAAAGCTAGAACATTTATATTTATTATAACAAAAATGTTTTAAAGCAAAGGATTAATAAACAGCATTCAGAATAGTTGGAGTGGGAGGGCAACATGGGAGAATACAGAATGAGGAACATGACAGGGACAGGATGACAAAGAACAAAGAATAGATTCTAGTTCTGAGGGATATTTTTCATTTTGGATTTCTTATACATCACTAACAGAAGTTTCATTTTTCTTTTGCATATGCCAAATATTACAGTCTCAGAAGTTTTTAAAATGATAATTAAAGAACTTCATTCAGAAATAACTTGGCTAGTCAGGCTAACTTCCTCTGTGTCAAATAATCAACTACAGAAGATCAGAAGATATCATCCTAAAATATGCCCTTTTGGCATAAAGATTGTTGAACTGAAGGTAATTAAAAAGAGGCAGATGTAGGAAAGATCTCTATCTTCCTTCTGTTTGCCTAAAAGCAGAACATAAATCTACAAAATTACCAGCTCACCTCATTTCCACTAGGGAGAACACAGATTAACCAGTTAAGCTAATTTTAGATCCTTATTCGCCTGGAGATGGCACCAGAGGAATCTACATAACAAGCCTTTCTAGGTGATCTTTGTCATCTATTTGCTTTTCCACATGCTGCAATTTCTAGAAACTTAAAATTCTTTTCCTTTGTCATTTTTTTAAAAATTTACTGTTCTTTGTTGAAGATGCTGTGTAAGCTGGAATTTAAAGCCAACTCAAAGTTCTTCATTCTGCAGGTCGCTCCCATACATGAACTTCAAAAAGTTCACAGAAAGATGAAATTAAAAGGTAATTTTTTTTCTTCACACACAAAAAAATCTGAAGTTCAGGCAATTTTTTTCACAATATGAATTTTCAATTAACTTTTTGAAGATCCTTTGTATGTACAGATTTCAAAAATTTTTTGTACCAATGTATCTTCTAATTCCATTTTTCACAAACTCTCTGAAGTAGTCTCATATAAAATATATATGAATAAATTTATGCTTGTTTTTCTCATTAATTTTCTTTTTTTAAAAAACTTACGTGAAAGGCAGAGATTATAGAAAGAGAGAGGGAGAGACAGAGAAACACCCATATGGCCACAACAGCCAGAGATGCGCCAACCTGCCAATTCAAAGCCAGGAACCAGGAGCTTCTTTGGGGTCTCCCTCAGGGGTGGAAGGGGACAAAGCACTTAGGCCATCTTCCACTGTTTTCCCAGGCACATTAGCAGGGAGCTGGATTAGAAGTGGAGTAGCCTAAACCAGCGCCTATATGGGATGCTGACGTCGCAGGTGGTGGCTTTTCCAGCTACCCTACGCCAAAATGCCAGTCCCTGAACTGTCTTTTTCTTTTTTTTTTTTTGACAGGCAGAGTGGATAGTGAGAGAGAGAGAGAGAGAGAAAAGTCTTCCTTTTGCCGTTGGTTCACCCTCCAATGGCCGCCGCAGCAGGTGCGCTGCGGCCAGCGCACCGCGCCGATCCGATGGCAGGAACCAGGTGCTTCTCCTGGTCTCCCATGGGGTGCAGGGCCCAAGCACTTGGGCCATCCTCCACTGCAATCCCTGGCTACAGCAGAGAGCTGGCCTGGAAGAGGGGCAACCGGGACAGGATCGGTGCCCCGACCGGGACTAGAACCTGGTGTGCCGGCGCCGCAAGGCGGAAGATTAGCCTAGTGAGCAGCGGCGCCGGCCTGAACTGTCTTTTTCTACAGAAGTCCATTTCAACTAAGAACTTACAAGGACTGAAGAAAAAATTCTTATTCTCCCTTACACAACTAAACAGCTACGGGACAGGTTAAAATCAAACAGCTTTTCCCGAGTGTGAATACTCTGTCCAGAAATAAAATTCTATGATGAATCTTAAGAGATGCAAATTCTTGGAGAAGCAGAGTGTTTTAATCCACTTTTTGCTGCTACAATAAAATACCTGAGACTGGGTACTTTTTAAGGAAAGTAGGTTTATTTGCATTTTGCTCATAGTTCTGGAAGTCCAAGAATGTAGTGTCAGCCAGTGTCAGCTTCTGGTGAGGGCCTTCTGGCTATCTCACAACATGGTGCATGGCACCACATGGCAAAAGCACATGTGAGAGAGGACAGTTACATGGACAATGAGGAAGTAAGACAGCGGCTCGCTCTTTTTTTTTTTTTTTTTTAAGATTGATTTATTTATTTGAAAGAGTTACAGAGAGAGAAGAGAGGCAGAGAGAGAGAGAGAGGAGAGGCAGAGAGAGAGAAAGAGAGAGAGAGAGAGAGGTCTTCCCTCCAATGGATCACTCCCCAATTGGCCACAACGGCTGGAGCCATGCCAATCCAAAGCCAGGAGCCAGGAGCTTCTTCCAGGTCTCCCATGTAGGTGCAGGGGCTCAAGGACTTGGGCCATCTTCTACTGCTTTCCCAAGACACAGCAGAGAGTTGGATAGGATGTAGAGCAGCTGGGACTCGAACCAGTGCCCCTATGGGATGCCGGCACTTCAGGCCAGAGCATTAACCCGCTGTGCCACAGCACCGGCCCCACAGCTCACTCTTTTATAGCAACCCCTCCTTGAAGGAATTCATCCACTCCCTCCAGACCTAACCACTTAGTGACACCAGCATTAATCACTTTATGAGGGTGGTCATAACCCAGTTACTTCTCACAGGGTCCCAACCTCTTAAAGGTCTTACTACCTTTCAACACCATTACATTGGGAACCAAGCTTCCAAGACAACTAACTTTGAAGAACAAACTAAATCCAACCACAGCACAGAATTTGAGGTAGCCCGAATGTCAAGATGGTTGTGGGGTGGGGAGAGTCAGGGGAAAGAAGTTCTATTTAGCCCTTGTTTTATATATATATATATATATATATATATATATATATATTTTATCTAAAGGTATTCTGCTTTCAAAATAATCTTACACATTCTCTTTTAAGATTATTTATTTATTTATTTGAAAGAGTTACAGAGAGAGACAGAGACAGAGAGATATCTCCATCCACTGGTTCATTCCCCGAATGGCTGCAACAGATGGAGCTGAGCCAGGCTGAAGCCAGGAGTTTCATCTGCGTGTCCCAGATGGGGACAGCAGCCCAAGCATTTCAGTCATCTTGCACTGCTTCCTAGGCACATTACCAGGGAACCAGACAGGAAGTAGAGCAGCTGGGCCTAGAACTAGTGTCCATATGGGATGCTGGCATCACAGGCAGCAGCTTTAACTGTACCCACCATGCCATATATTCCATTTTCAAAATAAATCACAAATCTTCCCAACGCCACAGCTATTTCCTTAGTCCATGCTGTCATTACAACTCCTCTCCTAACCAGTCTCCCAATTTCCACTCTAACCTCAATACTCCAGCATACCTGCCATACATATATCTCAAGTCTACTCTCAGCAGCCTGTATAAAGCATATTAGTCTGGTAATGAGCTGAATTGCATTCCCCAAAAATTCATATGTTGAAGCTTAAAGTCTACTACCACAAAATATGAATTTATTTGGAGGCAGAGCCTCTAAAGAGGTGATTAGGAGGGGCTGGTGTTGTGGCACAGCATGTAAAGCAGCAACCTGTGATACTAATTCAAGTCCCAGCTGCTCCATTTCCAATCCACATCAGAGACCCAGAGTTCCTGACTCCTGGTTTTGTGCTAGACCAGCCCGGTTTTTTGCAGCCATTTGGGGAGTGAACCAGGGAATGAAAGATCTCAATCTCTCTTTTTCTCTCTCTGTTGCCCTGTTTTTCAAATAAATAAATATTTTAAGAGGTGATTAGGGTTGGCCTTAATCCAATCTCACTGGTATCTTCATAAAAAAAGGAAATTTGGATACACAAAGAAATGTCAAAAATATGTGTACAGAAGCAAGATCATGTGAGGAAATATTAAAAAGACAGCGAGGATGAGGACTCAGAAGAAACCAAAGCTGCTGACACCTTGATCTTGGTTCTAGTGCCCAGGATTGTGAGAAAATTAATTTCTGTGGTTTAAGCCACCTGTCTGTGGTATTTTGTTATGGCAGTCCTAGCAAACTAATACAGGGCCATTTCCCTCTTCAAAAACCATCAATGGCTTCCTATCATAAACTTGGAATAAAATCCAAAATCCTTACCATGTCCTGTAAGGCTCTACATAATCTGGCCCACCACCATCTCTCCAATGTTCTTTCCACCATTCTTCCCAACTGACTTCACTCACTGTGGTTTTTTAAAACATTCCAGAGACTCTCAGGACAGGGTCATTGTCCTTTCTGTTCATCTGGCCCTAAAGGCTCTTGCCCCAGATCCATTACTTGCATTCCTCCCCTAAGTCTTTGCTGAAATGTTTTCTTTTCAGAAATGACTTCTCTAATCACACATCATAAAATAGCACCCCAGTAAATATCTGCTTTTATTATGATTTCACCTTATTCATACCATTTGTCATTACTTGACGTCTTTAAAGGGTTTTCTTTTTCTTCATGGTTATATCCTATGATATCACCCAGCACACAGTTATATGAAACATTTAAAAACATTTGTTAGGGCCAGCACTTTGGCATAGCGGGTAAAGCCGCTGCCTGCAGTACTGGTATCCCATATGGGCGCCGGTTCAAGTCCTGGCTGCTCCACGTCTAATCCAGCTCTCTGCTATGGCCTGGGAAAGCAGTAGAAGATGGCCCAGGTTCTTGGGCCCCTGTACCCACGTGGGAGACCCGGAAGAAGCTCCTGGCTCTGCTTCAGAATGGTACAGCTCCAGCCATTGCAGCCATCTGAGGAGTGAACCAGCAGATGGAAGATCTCTCTCTCTCTCTCTCTCTCAGCCTCTGCCTCTCTGTAACTCTGCCTTTCAAATAAATAATCTTTTAAAAAAATTTTGTTTATTTAAAGGCAAAGTTAGGGATACGGGGCACTATGGTGTAGCAGGAACCAGCATCCTATGTAGAAACCAATTCGAGTGCTCCACTTCCAAACCAGCTCCCTGCTAATGTGCCTATGCAAGCAGCAGAAGATGGCTTAAGCAGTCATCTGGGAGGCCCAGAAGAGGCTCCTGGCTCCTGGCTTCAGACTGGCCCAGGTCCAGCTGTTGTGGCCATCTGGGGAGTGAACTGGCAGATGGAAGATTTCTTTCTCTTTCTCTCCCCTCTCCCCAATAAACTCTGCCTTTCAAATAAATCTTTAAAAAAAAAAGTGTACATATGAAACACATGAAAAACTTGCTCCCTTTATAGAAATAAAAAAAAATTTTAAATAAAAAGGCTACATGAGGCCAGCATTGTGGTATAGTGAGTTAAACCACTGCTTGGGAGACCAACATACTGTATAGGCTCTGGTGCATGTCTTGGCTGCTCCACTTCTGATTCAGCTCCCTGCTAACGTGTCTGGGAAAGCAGTGGAGGATGGCTCAAGTACTTGGGCCCCTGCCACCCACATGGGAGACCCGGAAGAACCTCCTGGCTCCTGGCTTTGTCATAGCTCAATCTTAGTCGTTGTGGCCATTTGGGGAGAGAATCCACAGATGGAAGATCTCTCGCTCTCTCTCTTCCTTTCTCTAACTCTGCCTTTCAAATAAGTAAATAAATCTTAAAAAAAAAAAAAAAAAGTGACAGGATGGGGGATGGTGAGATCTTCTATCCACTGGTCCATTTTTCCCAAATTACCACATTAGTCAGGTATGGGCCAGGCCAAAGCCAGGAGCCACGAAGTTCATCCTGTCTCCCCTAAGGGTAGCAGGGACCCAAGTACCTGGGCCACCATCCATTGCCTGCCAAGGTGCATTAGTAGGGAACTGGATCAAAAGTAGAACAGCCAGGACTAAAACTGGCACTCCAATATTGGATGCCAGTATCACAAGCAGCAGCTTAACCCACTATGCACAACACTGGCCCCCCATATAGACAATTCTTTTAATATATTTTGCTATAAAATAAGCCAAGAAATTAAATAATGGGAAGAAGACAGCTCAAAAGGAATATTAAATGACAGTTTTCTCCTGCAGATGACAACAATCACAGCATATTTCTATGTTCATGGAATGATCCAGTAAAAGGGGAAAAGTGATGATGCAGAATGAAAGAAGAATGACTGATAAAATACCTAACAGAACCTTAAACACAAGAAGCAATGGGCCCAGTGAACAAGTAGACGGATGGGTCTTAGATATGACAGTTCATTTATTAGTAACAGCAGAGAAGACATGCAATGACTCAAAGACACAAAGTCCCTTCAAAAATTTTAGCATAATAGAGGGAAAAGACAGTAAAACTTAGGCAAGATTGAAGAGGAGTCAGGAAAGATTCACAGAGAATTTTCACACTTGAATTTAAGACCAAAATGTAGGGAAAATAAGTACCAAGAAAGAAAGCATGAAAACAGTGCAAGAGAAGATGAAAATGAAGCTACATAATTAAGAATTTAAGATAGAGGGCTGGGGCTGTGGTGCAGCAAGTTAAAGCCTTGGCCTGCAGTGTTGGCATCCCATGTGGGCACTGGTTTGAGTCCCAGCTGCTCCACTTTTTTTTTTTTTTTTTTTTTTGACAGAGTGGACAGTGAGAGAGAGAGAGAGAGAGAAAGGTCTTCCTTTTGCCATTGGTTCACCCTCCAATGGCTGCCGCGGTCGGCGCACTGCAGCCGGCGCACTGCGCTGATCCGAAGCCAGGAGCCAGGTGCTTCTCCTGGTCTCCCATGGGGTGCAGGGCCCAAGCACTTGGGCCATCCTCCACTGCACTCCCAGGCCATAGCAGAGAGCTGGCCTGGAAGAGGGGCAACCGGGACTAGAATCCTATGTGCTGGCGCCGCAAGGCAGAGGATTAGCCTATTGAGCCGTGGCGCCAGCCAGCTGCTCCACTTCTAATCTAGCTCCCTGTTAATGAGCCTGAGAGCAGAGGAGGATGGCTCAAGTTCCTAGGCCCCTGGATCCGCATAGGAGACCTGGAAGAAGCTCCTGGCTCCTAGCTTTGGATTGGCTCAGCTCTGGCTATTGTGGCCATATGGGGAATGAACCAATGGATGGAAGATTTCTGTCTCTACCTCTCTGTAACTCAGTCTTTCAAATAAATAAAATGGATTTTTTTTTTTTTTTTGACAGGCAGAGTTAGACAGTGAGAGAGAGACAGAGAGAAAGGTCTTCCTTCCGTTGGTTCAGTCCCCAAATGGCCACTACGGCTGGTACACTACGCCAATCTGAAGCCAGGAGCCAGGTGCTTCCTCCTGGTCTCCCATGTGGGTGCAGGGCCTGAGCACTTGGGCCATCCTCCACTGCCTTCCCGGGCCACAGCAGAGAGCTGGACTGGAAGAGGAGCAACCAGGACAGAACCGGCACCCTGACCGGGACTAGAACTCGGAGTGCCAGCGCCGCAGGCGGAGGACTAGCCTAATAAGCTGTGGCACCACCCTCAAACGGATCTTAACAACAAAAACAAAAAGATAGAGGACCTTGGACATTATCTGCCATGGTAAGAAGTTTGCTTAGGGAGAACCAAATGAGATATTATCCATTTATTCTCTAGTACTCAGTACCTGCTCAATAACATATTTTCACATTTGCATTTAAGTTATTATATAATAAGAACACTACCTAATATGCTACCTATGTAAACTCCAAAGAATAATTATCTACTATATAACTAAGTGTTCAACAAACACCACCTATTACTAGGAAAAGGAAGATTTTTGTGGTAATAAAAACAGAAAATCTGAGAGCAGGCATTTAATCTAACACTTAAGACACTCATATTCCGCTGGCGCCGTGGCTCACTAGGCTAATCCTCCGCCTTGCGGCGCCGGCACACCGGGTTCTAGTCCCGGTCGGGGCACCGATCCTGTCCCAGTTGCCTCTCTTCCAGGCCAGCTCTCTGCTGTAGCCAGGGAGTGCAGTGGAGGATGGCCCAAGTGCTTGGGCCCTGCACCCCATGGGAGACCAGGATAAGCACCTGGCTCCTGCCATCGGATCAGTGTGGTGCGCTGGCCGCAGCGCGCTACCGCGGCGGCCATTGGAGGGTGAACCAACGGCAAAAGGAAGACCTTTCTCTCTGTCTCTCTCTCTCACTGTCCACCCTGCCTGTCCAAAAAAAAAAAAAAAAGACACTCATATTCCATATCAGAGTGCCTGGGTCTGATTCCTGGCTCTGGCTCATGACTCCAGTTTCCCACTTATGTAGACCTTGAAAGGTAGAAATGGTGGCCCAAGTAGTTGGGTTCTTGTCACCCATATGAAGGCCTACATTGAGTTCCAGGCTCCTGGCTGCAGTTCCAGCTGTTGCAGGCATTTGAGAGTGAACCAGTGAATGGCAGGTCTGTTTGTACCCCTTTGTCTCTGAACTAATTTTAAAATTGGGCAGGCACTTGGCAGAACAGTTAAGACATCGCTTAAGACACCCGCATCCTATATCAGAGTGCCTGACTTCAAGTCTCAACTCTCCTAGTTCCAGTTTATGCATACCCTGAGGGCAGCAGGTGATGATTCAAATAGTTAGATCTCTGCCACCTATGTGGTAGATATGAATTGAGCCCGAGAACCCTGGTTTTGGCCTGGCTCAGACCTGTATGTTGCAGCCTTTTGGGGAGTGAACCAGAAATGCAAGGGCTCTATCTCTCTCTGACTTTCAAATAAGTAAGCACTATTTTTTTTTTTTTTTAATTTTTGACAGGCAGAGTGGACAGTGAGAGAGAGAGAGAGAGAGAGAGAGAAAGGTCTTCCTTTGTCATTGGTTCATCCTCCAATGGCCACCGCGGCCGGCGCACTGTGGCCGGCGCACTGTGGCCGGCGCACCGCGCTGATCAATGGCAGGAGCCAGGTGCTTCTCCTGGTCTCCCATGGGGTGCAGAGCCCAAGCACTTGGGCCATCCTCCACTGCACTCCCGGGCCATAGCAGAGAGCTGGCCTGGAAGAGGGGCAACCGGGACAGAACCGGCACCCCAACCGGGACTAGAACCTGGTGTGCCGGCGCCACTAGGCGGAGGATTAGCCTGTTGAGCCACGGCGCTGGCCCGTAAGCACTATTTTTAAGTTAAACTTAAAAAAAAATCCTACACACACACACACACACACACACAAGTCTCTCTAAAAACATATCCAGAAGATCAAGTAAACTTCCTGAACTACCGTCCACTTCCAACCTTTCTGAAAAGTATAATTCTGCTCCAGTCACAAAAAACAAGAAAGGTACTATAACCTCCTCAGTTTCCTTTGAATTTGATATACTTAATGATTCTCCTCATTCTGGGAATCTGTATGATTATAAAACCTATGTCAGAGTGGAAGTCACAGAGTAAACTATATTCTTGTCTCCCTGTCTTCTAATCAGGTACTATTCTAGAAACAAACAAGGTAACCAGAGTTATCCTATTTATCTACTAAAACTATTATGATTAGGCCCACACCCTAATAATTCACATGAAATAAACAGGCTTCTAAGGTAAAGAAAGTTTGATAATTCAAGTAGCCTATAAAATGGCAATGATTAGATTATGGCAGAAATAAGATGTGTTAGAAACATTAGGGGGGGCTGGTGCTGTGGCATAGCAGGTAAAGCTGCCACCTGCAGTACTGGCATCACGTATGGGTGTTGTTAATAAAATGGTACTGTCCTTCAAAGCCCTGCCTGGCTTACTAGAAGTCAGGTGACCAAATGGCACAATCACACGTGTCAGCTCCACTCACACCTTGACAGGATTTGCTGCTCCCACTTCCTTACCTCTGCAGATATGTAAGACCTGTCTAGTACAGGCTGCTGTTCTCTCGTGCATGGGGTAGCAGCCCGTTGTGTTTCTTCCATCCGACAATAAACCTTTTCTCTTACTACAGTGTTTGGTGTATTTTTTGGTGACCTTTCAGGAGCTAGTTCTTATTCTGGCTGCTCCATTTCCAATCCAGCTCTCTGCTATGGCCCAGGAAAGCAGTGGAAGATGGCCTAAGTCCTTGGGCCCCTGCACCCTCATGGGAGACCCTTTAGAAGCTCCTGGCTCCTGGCTTCAGATCAGCACAGCTCCAGCCATTACAGCCATCTGGAGAGTAAAACCAGTGAATGAAAGACCTCTCTCTCTCTTTGCCTCTGCCTCTCTGCAACTCTGCCTTTCAAATAAATGAATCTTGAAAAAATAGAGGCTGGTGTTATGGCACAGCAGGTTAAACTGCTGCCCATGATCCCTGTATTCCATGTGGGCACCAGTTCAAATCCTGGCTGCACCCAGCTGCCCACCAACATGCCTGGGAAAGCAGCAGAAGATGGCCCAAGTGCTTGGGCCCTGCCACCCATGTGGGAGAAAGGATGGAGTTTCAGGCTTCTCCCATTGGCCTGCTCCAGCCTTGGCTCTTTGCGGCCATTTGGGGAACAAACCCATGGATGCTACTCTGCCTTTCAGATAAATAAATAAGTCTTTAAAATATTTAATAAGAAAAAGTTCATGACATTGTTAAATATGTTTAAAAAAAAAAAAGATTTATTTATTTGAAACTCAGAGTTACATACAGAGAGAAGGAGAGGCAGAGAGAAAGACAGGTCTTCCATCCACTGGTTCACTCCCCAGATGGCCACAAAGGCTGGAGCTGTGTCTATCTGAAACCAGAAGCCTTTATTTCATTTATTTTTAAGAGATTTGTTTTATTTATTTGAAAGGCAGAGTGACAGAGAGGGGGAGAGAGAGAGACAGGGAGAGGTCTTCCATCCACTTGTTCAATCCCCAAATGGCTGCAATGGCCACAGCTGAGCCAATCCGAAACCAGAAGCCAGGAGCTTCTTCTGGGTCTCCCACAATGGGTGCAGGGACCCAAGTACTTGGGCCATCTTCCACTGCTTTCCCAGGCACATAAGCAGGGATCTGGATTGGAAGTGGGGCAGCTGGGACTCAAAGTGGTACCCATATGGGATGCCAGCACTGCCAGCAGTGGCTTAACCTGCTATGCCATGGGCACAGGCCCCTCTACCTTTATTTTAAAGTAAAATATTTTCTTCAGGAATCCAATCAAAACTTTAGTATAAAAGACAGGTAAAGGTAGACTGCTTTTTTGAAAGGAAAGTAAGTTACTGAAAAATACTGCTGGGGCCAGCACAGTGGTACAGTGGGTTAAGGCCTGCTTGCCATGCTGGCATTACATAATGGAGTGCCAGTGAGCCTTTGCTTCCCATCCAGCTCCCTGATAACATGCCTGAGAAAGCAGCAGAAGATGGCCCAAATACTAGGGCCCTTGCCACACCTGTGGAAAACCAGGATGGAGTTCCTGGCTCCTGGCTTCAGCCTGGCCCACACCTGGCCATTGCAGCCACTTAAGGAGTGAACCAGCAGATGGAAAAGTTGGTCTCTCCTAAACCCCTGCCAATTAAATAATATGAAGGGGCCAGCACTGTGGTATAGTAGGCTAAGCCTCCACCTGCAGCACCAGCATCCCATATGGGCTTCTGGTTCTGGTTGCTTCTCTTCCAAACCAGCTCTCTGCTGTGGCCTGGGAAAGCAGTAGAAGATGGTCCAAGTGCTTGGGCCCCTGCACCTGCGTGGCAGACCCAGAGGAAGCTCCCGGCTCCTGGCTTTGGATCAGAGAGTGAAGCAGCAGATAGAAGACCTTTCTGTTTCTCTCTCTCTCTTTAGTTCTACCTCTGATATAAATAAATAAAAATCTTCAAAACTAAGTAATCTGAAAAAAAAAATTACTGCTGTTCTAACAGAGCCCCTAATTTTAAAATGTTGAGACACTAAGGATAATGACTTGCCAGAGGCCACAGAAAGAAATGCAACATTTTATTCAAAGAACATCTTTTAATCTCCCCTTTGAAAATCCTTTTTTTCTCCTCAGGTGAAATTTACTAGTCCTTACTGTATTCCTTAATACATGTAGCACATACTCCCATTATGGCTACTGTAAAACTTCAGTGCACTAATTTCACTTAATTTTTTTTGACAGGCAGAGTTGGACAGTGAGAGAGAGAGAGAGAGAGACAGAGAGAAAGGCCTTCCTTCCATTGGTTCACCCCCAAATGGCTGCTAAGGCTGGGGTGCTGCGCCGATCTGAAGCCAGGAGCCAGGTGCTTCCTCCTGGTCTCCCATGCGGGTGCAGGGCCCAAGCACTTGGGCCATCCTCCACTGCCTTCCCGGGCCACAGCAGAGAGCTGGACTGGAAGAAGAGCAACCGGGACCAGAACCCAGTGTCCACATAGGGTGCCGGCACCGCAGGCAGAGGATTAACCAAGTGAGCCACGGCACCGGCCCCAATTTCACTTAATTGTTAAATGTTATCTGTGTCCCTCTAATACGTTGTAAGCTTCCTGAAGGTAAGGACTGTCTTAAACAACTCTGATATCATCCAGAATGAAATGTATTACATTGTTTCTGACCAAATTTTAGAAAAGATTTATGCTAGCTCAGTGTGTGGTATGGTAAAACTTAGTATTTGTGAAATAAATTTGCCAAAAATTAGGCTTTTAAATAAGTCTTTAAAAATTTCATAGCAAATGCACATTATCTTTTAATTCTATTTTTCTACTAAACCCTGAAATACCCTTGTACATGTAAAATAGAACAGGATCCTACACAGAAAAATTAGCTATTATGTAACTTTATATAGAAAGAAAAAAAACCTGAAGCCATTATTGAACAATTAACCTGGAAGGTAAAAAAGTCTATCGGATTTGCTTCTTATTCTCATTTATATATTACCAATACAAACACATCTTTGATGAGAAAAGGAGAAAATTGGGCCCACAGATTAACGATATCTTGACCCTGACAGCCAGGTTAAAATAATACAAAGAGTTGTGTTCCATTTATCTCTAGACTCCAAGTGAAACATCTTTCTAGACCTCAATTTCAGTCATCTGTCAAATGGGGGTGCTGGGGAGTAGGAAAAATTATCTCTAAGATTCTCTCCTACTCTAACACTGTAGAGCTTGTAACAAATCCAGAAACAGAATCCTTCTTAAGCTTGCAACTCAACAGTAAGTAAGAACTTTGTAACAATCAGTAAACCTTGCTGGGTTTATCATATGGCTCCCGTTTGCCTGCCAACACTTATTATTTAGCCGTGTGATTCTTAGCAAGAAGCAAACTCTGGATTTTAACTTCCTCAACTTATAAAACGAAGCTGTTAGACAATATGAACTCCATTTAACATACATTGTACTCATGGTATTTTATGACACAAGGGATCTCTGAGGAAAACAGTGGGCTGGGACTCACTCAACAAGACGTTTAGAGGATTCCTGTATAAACCAAAAGTAGAAAATTTCAAGATGTGAAGATACCTTACAAGTCTTCCACAACTCACCCAACTGGCCTCTTTCTAGTTTTGGAAGAGGTCACTCAATCATTCGAGAACCAGCCGTGGAAACAAGCCATTCATTTTAGGTCTGCTACGAGACAAAAGTCATTTCCAGAAGCCACACCATCCACCTGTAACTAGCACCCACTAGCTTCTCCTCTGGCTTAGGAGCCCCTCAAGTATTTCTGGACAGTAACAGTATGACCCTTAACTCGCCTCTCCTCCAAAATTAAAACCCCCAACTCTGTCCACCTTTCCGCACAACACAGTACCGCGCAGCCACCCTCCCTCACAACCTCTAGTCCTGCTTTAGTGAACGTCAAAAGTGCTCGAATAGCTCTTCCCATTCCGACGCCCCGATTCCTTACGCACCCCAACACTCCCCCCTGGCCCAGCTGACACCGCATGGAAGCCTCTAACCGCCTTTAGCGCCTCCAAGGAAGCACTGGGGCTGGGAAGTGTGCCCTGTTGCTCCTTCGGGAGATAGGGCGACAAGAAGTGACCGCGGCCCCCACCGAGAGGCCGCAGCCTGTCCTCCTGCCCTGTCCAAGCCTCCTCTCTCACCGGTACTGCTTGGGGTCGCTGGGAGACTTGACGATCTCAGGGTCTCCGGCATTACTGAGAGACCCCCTCCGTCCCTCCTCCTCTGATTCATCGGCTCCTAGACGGGGAACTCGTCCGCTCTCGCCCAGATCCTGTCCATTGGGCTGCAGGTCGGGGCAGCTGCAGGTAGACTTCGCCTTGTTCCTTCCAGGCATGGTCCGGGTGGGAAAGGGTCTGGCAGAGTCTTCGCACCGACCCCGCGCTTCGATTCTCCACAGCGCCGCGAGCTCCCGGCCGGCCTCACGCCACAACTTCCTCCCGCTGGCACACACTGCAGCAACCGTGACTCTCCTCAGCATTCACCACCCGGCCGCAGCGACGGGCATCCCGCTCCCCAGGGCCCACCCCCTCCTCCTACTCCTCCAGCCGCTCCTCCTCCTCCGCGTTCCAGAGGCGGCGGAGGCCGGCGCTGGTGCTGCCGCAGCCGCTGGGGAGGACAGGCCTGAACCCCTCCCCCAATCCGGTCTCCCTCACGCCAACTTCCCTCATTCCCCCGACCCCCACCCTTGGGCTGTCGATGACGCTGATCTTAGCCAATCATGAGGCAAGAAAGCAATTACGCGCACGTCAACAGCCAATGGGAACAGGGAAGGAGAGGAACCAAAAGGATGGGGCTGGATTCTCGGAGCACCCAGAGAGCAGTTCGAAACATGTGGTGGGCGGGGCGAGGGGGAAGAGGCGGGGAGAGTGGCGTGAGGGACGACGGGAGAAGGGCGCTGGGCCGCTGGTCGGCTGCGCGGTGTTTATGACGTATGCAGGGAAGTTGTCTGAGGCAGGCGCTGGACAGTGCTGCGCCGCCTGAGGGGAAGATGCTACCCTCAGAAAAGAGGAGCGAGTGCAGAGGACGAGTTTCAAGTTTTGTTTTTCCCCCTCGTTATACTGTGTGCACCACATCCTCAGACCCTGGGCGCGGCGTGGGCCGTGACTCAGCACGTAAAAGCCGAGAACGCCGGAAGTCTCGCTACCACGCCGGATAGACGCTGCGCCCGAGCGGAGCTGGGCGCCGGGAAGAAGTAGTTTCACTTTTCCACCTATGGCCTGCCGAGCTCGAGTTTTCCTCTCTCAAAGCCTAAGAGAGACCGGTCTGGTTGTGCCCACGCTGTATTAAGTAACATTTTTTAAAAATCTCAGACTAGAACCAAAGTTCGCAGACTTAGCGAGCAGCTACAGCATGGCGGGCTGCTGCCTGCAGGTTCCTGTCCCGGTCTGTACTCTGGCCATCTAAAATGTAACTGAGACATAGACACAAATGAAATGCAAAAACAAACTTGACATTAAGATACAACGTGATGACACCATCCGGTAAGAGATCCTCGCATTTGTATGAGTGAATGGAGAAAGACTTGGAGTACAGGAATTGATGGTTACTATGTCTAAATTTTTCTCCGCCCCTTCTGAGCTCCAGGCGTGGAATACGACCATGAATAAAAATCTTTGCCTTTGTGGAGCTTGCATTCTAATACTAAGAATAGCATAACAAAATAAATGATTAAAAAACAAAAGCCAGGATGCTGTGGCACATTAGGTTAAGCTGCTACCTGCAGTGCCAGCATCCAGGTAGCAGGGGCACCAGTTCAAGTCCCTGTGGCTCCACTTCTGATCCAGCTCCCTGCTGATGCGCCTGGGAAAGCAGCAGAAGATGGCTCAAATGCTCGGGCCCCCGCACCCACGTGAGAGACCCAGAAGAAGCTCCTGGCCCAGCCCTGGCTGTTGCAGCCATTTGTGGAATGAGCCAGCAGATGGAAGATATTTCTCTCTCTCTCTCTCTCTTTCTCTTTCTCTCTCTCTCTCTGCCTCCCTGTAATTCTGCCTTTCAAATAAATAAATAAACCTTTAAAAACAAACGAAACAAAAAAAACCCACATTAAGTGCCATGAGACAATGATGCAGGATAGGAGAATTAGGAGAGGTACACTGATTAAGGCAGGAAATGGTGGAACCTGAACTGGGACAGTAGATAAAGTACAATAAACTGTGTTGTTCAAATATCTCAACTTGTTTCCACCCATCTTTTCAAGAATCTGTTTTTTAAATTTTGTTTATTTGTAAGGAAGAGAGACAGATTTCCTGTCTACTAGTTCCCTTCTCCCATCTCAAATTATTTATGTTTAAAATTTTTGTTTGAGAGGGAGAGAAAGCAAACTCCCATTCACTGATTAACTACTTAAATACCCTCAATGCTCCCTGGCTGGAGCAGAAGCTGAGAGCCAGGAATTCAATCCAGATCTCCCATGTGGGTGCCAGGAATTCAAATCACTTGAGATCACTACTGCCTCCCAGGATCCACATTAACAGGAAGCTGGAATCTGGAGTCAGAGCTGGGCATTGAACCCAAGTGCTATGATATAGGGCTCAGCATTTTTTTTTTAAGATTTGTTTATTTGAATGTCAGAGTTACAAAGAGGGAGAGGCACATAAAGAGAGATATTCCATTCACTGGTTCACTCCCCAAGTGACCACAATGACTAGGGCTAAACCCAGGCCAAAGCCAGGAGCCAGGAGTTGCATCCAGGTCTCACACGTGGGTGGCAGGTGCCCAAGCACTTGGACCATCTGCTGCTGCTTTACCCAGGCCATTAGCTAGGAGCTGGATCAGAAGTGGAATGACTGGGACATGAACTGGCACCCATATACCATCACAGGTAGCTTTACCTGCTACGCCACCACACTGGTCCTGGACTCAGGCACCATAACTGGCTCCTTTTTTTTTTTTTTTTTTGACAGAGTGGATAGTGAGAGAGAGAGACAGAGAGAAAGGTCTTCCTTGTGCCGTTGGTTCACCCTCCAATGGCCACTGCGGCGGGCACATCGTGCTGATCCGAAGCCAGGAGCCAGATGCTTCTCCTGGTCTCCCATGCAGGTGCAGGGCCCAAGGACTTGGGTCATCCTCCACTGCCTTCCCGGGCCATAGCAGAGAGCTGGCCTGAAAGAGGGGCAACTGGGATAGAATCCGGCGCCCCTACCGGGACTAGAATCCGGTGTGCTGGCGCCGCAAGGTGGCGGATTAGCCTGTTGAGCCACGGCACCAGCCCACAACTGGCTTCTTAACCACTAGACCTACTGCCCATCCCGTAATAAAAATTAGAAAAATTCGGGGGGCTGGTGCTGTGGTTTACTTAGTACATTAAGCCTCTGCCTGTAGCACCAGTACCCCATAGAGGCACTGGTTTGTATCCCACCTGCTCCTCTTCCAATTCAGCTTTCTGCTATGAGCTGGGAAAGGGGTGGAAGATGGCTTAAGTGCTTGGGCCCCTGCACCCACATGGGAGACTCAGAAGCTGCTCCTGGCTCCTGGCTTCAGATCAGCCCAGCTCTGTCCATTGCCACCATTTGGGGAGCGAACCAGCAGACAGAAGACCTTTCTTTCTGTCTCTCTCTCTGTCTATAACCCTACCTCTCAAATAAATGCATAATAATCTTTAAAAAATAATTTGGAACATTACTATCCCTCATTTGAATACTTTTTTTATTTTTAAGAGTATTCCTCAGAATGAAACAAGCAAGCTAACCTATTATCATTCTACAGAAAATTTAAATATTAGAAAGTTAAAAAGGTATTGAGGTTCCAAAAAAAGAGCATAAGATTGTAATTTTTTAAAGATTTATTTTATTTACTTGAAAGGCAGAGACACAGAGAGAGTGGTCTTCCATCCACTGGTTCACTCTCCAGATGGCTGCAACTGCTGGAGCTGTGCTGATCCGAAGCCAGGAGCTTCTTCCAGATCTCCCACACGGGTGCAGGGTGCCCAAGGACAGGACTTTGGGCCATCTTCTACTGCTTTCCCAGGCCATAGCAGAGAACTGGATCAGAAGTGGAGCAGCTTGGACTCAAACCAGCACCCATATGGGATGCCAACACTGCAGGTGGTGGCTTTACCTGCTACACCACAACATTGGCCCTAAGATTATAATTTTTTTTCTTTTTTTTGACAGGCAGAGTGGACAGTGAGAGAGAGAGACAGAGAGAAAGGTCTTCCTTTGCCATTGATTCACCCTCCAATGGCCGCTGCGGCTGGTGCACCGCGCTGATCCAAAGCCAGGAGCCAGATGCTTCTCCTGGTCTCCCATGGGGTGCAGGGCCCAAGCACTTGGGCCATCCTCCACTGCACTCCCGGGCCATAGCAGAGAGCTGGCCTGGAAGAGGGGCAACCGGGATAGAATCCGGCGACCCGACCGGGACTAGAACCCAGTGTGCCAGCGCCGCAAGGTGGAGGATTAGCCTATTGAGCTGCGGCACTGGCCTGATTATAATTTTTAACTCCATGTTTTTTTCTGTGTCTGCTCCAACTTCAGCCATCCCTATACTCCTTCTCCCTTTTACCTCAAAGATTTTCTTCCTATCAGGTGTGGTGACCTTTTTCTTCCTATTTAATGATCATTCAGGAGTTATGCAAATTAAAAATATCTAATTTCTTTTTTTTTTTTTTGACAGGCAGAGTGGACAGTGAGAGAGAGAGACAGAGAGAAAGGTCTTCCTTTTGCCGTTGGTTCACCCTCCAATGGCCGCCGCAGTTGGCGCGCTGCGGCCGGCACACCGCGCTGATCCGATGGCAGGAGCCAGGTGCTTCTCCTGGTCTCCCATGGGGTACAGGACCCAAGGACTTGGGCCATCCTCCACTGCACTCCCTAGCCACAGCAGAGAGCTGGCCTGGAAGAGGGGCAACCGGGACAGGATCGGTGCCCCGACCGGGACTAGAACCCGGTGTGCCGGCGCCGCAAGGCGGAGGATTAGCCTGTTGAGCCACGGCGCCGGCCAAAATATCTAATTTCTATGTTTGATGCCTACCTCTGAAAGTTATTTTAATGAATGCATTAGTTGTCTACCCACTAGAAAGACAAATCTGAGCCTTTCTTCTAAAAAATCAAAGATACAGTATTCTTAACACCATTATGCACCTTTATATTTAAGAGTCAGGATAAGCCAGAAATGTAGAATGTTGGTTCTACATTGACCAGATTGGCAGTGGTATAAGTCCATCACAGTCTCAACTCCCTAATTATTTCCCTGTTTTACTGTCTAAAATGCCTCCACTAGTGACTCATTAGCCTCTCATAAATGCCAGCAATACCTGTGAAAGGAGTGAAAAATTTGGTGAATGGATTTTTCTTTCTCCTTTCTCTCTTTCTCTCTCTCTCTCTCTCTCTCTTTTTTTTTTTTTTTTTTTTTTTATTCAAGCATATTCAGGGCAACTGAAGATCACCATCAACCTGGGTGGGAGGTAGGGGAGTTAAGAGATTGAGATTGCTAACCATGGGAGGAAAGGAACAGAAAGGAGGTAGGTTACAAGAGAAATACTATCTGCAAGATATTGTCCAGGGCCCACGCTCTAATAAATTATACCTTTGGAAAGCTAGTTATTAAGTGTCCCCACCCACTGATTGCTATCCACACTTGGCAGCTTTATATCTGGGTCAAGAAGTAAGCATGTCCTCATGGATTCTTTTCTTGGGAGACTTAACATGTGGACAAAATACTAGATTTCATGCAACCATAAAAATAGTCTTCTATACTGTTATCATAGTTATGGGAAGAATTTTGTATTCACACTTTAAAATAAAATAGGAATGACCCTAATGCCAAATGAAAGATTATTCTATCATGTATCCAGCTAAAGTCTCCATATTTCTGATCTAGAGATACACATTTTGGGAATCTGTTTGGAAGAGAGACTATGAACACATAAAATGATATCTTAAAATATATAAATCAGGGGGCCGGCACTGTGGCATAGCAGGTTAAGCCACTGCCTGCAATGCAGCATCCCATATAGGCTCCAGTTCGAGTCCCGGCTGCTCCACTTCTGATCCAGCTCTCTACTGTGTCCTGGGAAAGCAGTAGAAGATGGCCCAAGTCCTTGGGCCCCTGCACCCACATGGGAGACCCAGAAGAAGCTCCTGGCTCCCAGCTTCATATCAGTACAGCTCTGGCCGTTGCAGCCAATTGGGGAGTGAAACAGTGGATGGAAGACTCTCTCTTTCTGTCTCTATCTCTCTCTGTCTGTCTCTGTCTCTCTCTCTGCCTCTGCTTCTCTCTGTGTAACTCTGACTTTCAAATAAATAAATAAATCTTTAAAAAATATATATAAATCAGGGGTTAGTGTCATGGAGCAGTAGGTTAAGACACCACTTGTGAAGCTGACATCCCATCTCTGTACTAGAGTCCCAGTTTATTTTCTTTTTTTTTTTTTTAAATAAACTTTTTTTTTTTTTTTTGACAGGCAGAGTGGACAGTGAGAGAGAGACAGAGAGAAAGGTCTTCCTTTTTGCCGTTGGTTCACCCTCCAATGGCCGCCACAGTAGGCACGCTGCGGCCGGCGCACCGCGCTGATCCGAAGCCAGGAGCCAGGTGCTTCTCCTGGTATCCCATGGGGTGCAGGGCCCAAGCGCTTGGGCCATCCTCCACTGCACTCCCTGGCCACAGCAGAGAGCTGGCCTGGAAGAGGGGCAACCGGGACAGGATCAGTGCCCCGACCGGGACTAGAACCCGGTGTGCGGCGCCGCAAGGCAGAGGATTAGCCTAGTGAGCCGCGGCGCCGGCCTTCTTCTTCTTTTTTTTTTTTTTGACAGGCACAGTGGACAGTGAGAGAGAGAGAGAGAGAGAAAGGTCTTCCTTTGCCATTGGTTCATCCTCCAATGGCCGCCGTGGCCGGTGTGCTGCGGCCAGCGCACCACGCTGATCCGAAGCCAGGAGCCAGGTGCTTCTCCTGGTCTCCCATGGGGTGCAGGGCCCAAGGACTTGGGTCATCCTCCACTGCACTCCCGGGCCATAGCAGAGAGCTGGCCTGGAAGAGGGGCAACCGGGACAGAATCCGGTGCTCCACCCGGGACTAGAACCCAGTGTGCCGGCGCCACAGGTGGAGGATTAGCCTATTGAGCCATGGCACTGGCCCCAGTTTATTTTCAGTCAGGCTTCCTGCTAACCTAGAAGGCAGCTGATTGATAGCTCAGATGTTTTGGCCCCTGAACCCACGAGGGAGGTCAGGATGGAGTTCCTGTTCCTGGCTTCAGCCTGGCCCAGATCTGGCTGTTGTGGCCATTTGGGGCGTGAACCAGCAGATGGAAGATTCCCCCCACCCCGTGTGTGTGTGTGTGTGTGTGTCCCTTTTTCTCTGATGCTCTGCCTCTCAAATAAATGCAAAAGGTTAAGCTGCTGCTTGTGACAATGGCATCCCATACAAACCCCAGTTCAAGTCCTGGCTGCTCTACTTCCAATTCAGCTCCTGCTAACATGTTCAGGAAAGCAGAAGAAGATGCTTCAAGGCCTTGGTCCCCTCCACCAGCAAATTATTTATTTGAAAGGCAAAGTCACAGAGAGGCAGAGGCAGAGGGAAGTCCTCTGTCTGCCAGTTCACCCCCCAAATGGCTGCAATGGTCAGAACTGGGTTAATCCGAAGCCAGGAATCAAGAGTTTTCTCCAGGTCTCCCATGTAGGTGCAGGGCCCCAAGGATCTGGGCCATCCTCTACTGCTCTCTCTCAGGCCATAGCAGAGAGCTAGATTGGAAGTGGAGCAGCTGGGACTCGAACTGGTGCCCACATGGGATGCCGGCACTGCAGGCTTTACCCACTACACCACAGTGCCAATCCCCATAAATCTTTAAAATAAATACATGTCATATTACTCCCCTTTTAAAATCTTATCAATGGTTTCCCTTTATAATTTTTTTAAAAAGATTTATTTATTTATCTGAAAGGCAGAGTTACAGAGAGAGAGCAGGAGAGATCTCCCACTTACTGATCCACTGCTTCAAAAGGCTACAATGGCCAGGACTGGGCCAGGCCAAAGCCAGGAGCCAGGAACTCCCAAGTGTGTGGCAGGGGACCAAGTCCTTGAAGCATCTTCTGCTTTCCCAAACACGTTAGCAGGAGCTGGATTGGAAGTAGAGCAGCTAGGACTTGAACTGGTGTTTGTATGGGATGCCATTGTCACAAGCAGCAGCTTAACCCTCTACACCAAAACACTGGACCCCTCCTTTATTTTATTTTATTTTTTAAAGGTTTATTCATTTATTTAATTTATTTTTTAAAGATTTATTTATTTGACAGAATTATAGACAGTGAGAGAGAGAGACAGAGAGAAAGGTCTTCCTTCCATTGGTTCACCTCCCAAATGGCTGCAACGGAAGGAGCTACGCTGATCCAAAGCCAGGAGCCAGGTGCTTCTTCCTGGTCTCCCATGCGGGTGCAGGGGCCCAAGCACCCGGGCCATCCTCCACTGCACTCCTGGGCCACAGCAGAGAGCTGGACTGGAAGAGGAGCAACTGGGACTAGAACCTGGTGCTCACATGGGCTGCTGGCACCATAGGTGGAGGATTAACCTAGTGTGCCACAGCTCAGGCCCCTTTCATTTATTTTAAAGGCAGAGTCAGAGAGAGAGAGAGAGAGAAGGAGAAGGGGAGACAAAGAGAGATCTCTCATCCGCTGATTCACTCCCCAAATGGCTTCAATGTCCAGGGTAGGTCAGGCTGAAGTCAGGAGCCACGAGCTTCTGGTCTCCCACGTGGGTGGCAGAGGCCCAGGAACTTGGGCCATCTTCCAATTATTTTCCAGACACATTAGCAGGGAACTGATCAGAAGTAGAACAGCTAGGATTCGAACCAGTGCCCTTAGCAGATGCCTGCAGTGCAGACCACGGCATAACCTGCTGGCCCCTTCCTTTACACTTGAATAAAATCTAGCTGCTTGCAATAGCCTAAAGAATGCACTTAGGATTTTTGTCCTTCCTCTATGTCTACGGTCTCATCTACCATTCTGTTCTTTGGTAAAGCCACACGGGAGCAAACATCCTTCAACACACTACGGTAGTTCCTGCATTAGAGCCATTACCTCTGCACCTCTGCCTGGACTATTCTTCCTGTAAATTCTGCATCTCTGGCTCCTCACCAGTCATGTGTCTGCTCAAATGTCACTCTTAAGAGAGTGATCTTACCTTGCCATTCTTTCGAAAATAGCACTCGTCTTAAATTATTTACTTGTACTTATCCATTAGCTTATTGTCTGTATACTCTTTATTATAGATCCTTTGAAGAGTTGATACTTCATCTATCTCATTCCCTGTTTTATCCCTAGAATCAAAAATAGAGCTGGTGCCGTGGCTCACTTGGTTAATCCTCCGCCTGCAGCGCCGGCATCCCATATGGGCACCGGGTTCTAGTCCCAGCTGCTCCTCTTCCAGTCCAGCTCTCTTCTGTGGCCCGGGAAGGCAGTGGAGGATGGCCAAAGTGCTTGGGTGTCTGCACTCGTGTGGGAGACCAGGAGGAAGCACATGGTTTCTGGCTTCAGATCGGCATAGCTCTAGCTGTAGTGGCCATTTGGGGAGTGAACCAACAGAAGGAAGACCTTTCTCTCTGTCTCCTTCATTTACTCTATCTGTCAAATAATAATAAAAAAGAGACTGCTACATGTTGTATATTCAATAAATACTTTCAAATTAATAAATGAATGCTACAAGAGAGAGCTGTTGAAGTTTCAAAGTCCCTGCAGAGGCAGGAGAATAGTAATAGCCCTAAGTTGAAGAACATCTTATAATTGGGCCTGGAGGGAAAGAGGCACAAATATGTGCAGATGCAGCAAAAACTCCAGTATGAGGAGGAAGGAGGTAGCAGCAACGTAAAAGAATTCCTGTTTGACAGCCTCACACTTTGTATGAAGTCAATGCTTAGACTGAAGGAATAGATAATAAGGTGGATCCTGCATTCATTGGAATTATGAAATAAGATATTTTCTTTTTTGTTTGTTGATATTTCAAACATCTTGAAGGCAATACCAATTGGTAGATTTTTTGTTTCCTGAGTAATTGTAGTACTTTGTGGCAAGCATTTTACTTTTATTAACTCATTTAATTCTCACAACAACCTAAGTCTGTGATTCACCATTTTACAGATGAAGAAGCTGAGGTTCACAGACATTAAATAACTTGCACAAAATCACATAAAAAAGTGAAACTATTAAAATTGATAATTATGTGTGTCTGATTAAAAAACTTATGTTCTTTTGTCCTTGCATTTTGCTTATTAAGTATCTAGAATAAACCAGAATTATAATTTTTTTATTTAAACACTGATTATTCCCTGTTGTGGTTAACCTCCAGTCTAATCTCCAAACACAGTATGCAAAGTAACAAATGTCATAACTTACATCCCCTAAGATAACATCTGGAAGCTGGCATTGTGGCATTCTGGGTCAAGCCGTCATCCCATATGGGAACTGGTTTGAGGCTCTGCTGCTCCACTTCTGATCCAGCTCCTTCCTAATGTGCCTGGAAAAGCAGCAGAGGATGGGCCAAGTACTTGGGCTCCTGTGCTCATGTGAGAGACCTGGATGAAGCTACTGGCTTCAGCTTGGCCTGGCCAAGTGCAGCCATTTGGGGAGTGAACAAGCAGATGGAAGATCTCTGCCTCTCCTCTCTCTAACTCTGCCTTTCAAATAAATAAATAATTTTTT
Source organism: Lepus europaeus (assembly GCF_033115175.1). Taxonomy (NCBI): domain Eukaryota; kingdom Metazoa; phylum Chordata; class Mammalia; order Lagomorpha; family Leporidae; genus Lepus; species Lepus europaeus. The sequence goes on from NC_084831.1 coordinate 43,352,986, forward strand.
ATAAAAAATAACACCTAGCTTTCCAATAGCCTTCTGTTCTTCCTCTCTGAACAATTATGTCTAAAAGTCACTTGCCAAGGTAGGGTTAAGCAAGCTGGAGACCTGTGGCCAGGGTGTGTGAGAGCAGCATGATGATAGATGCAAGATGTTGAACAGTATGAGGAGGGTGACCATGGAGGCTGAAAGTGGCAGAGTCCAAGCACAACTAGGAGACTGAGGGGTAATGGCAACAGTGGCTCTGGGAAATTGGTTATATTCAGGAGTGAATTTATCAAATAAGTAAATATATTGAAGATAAATAAAGCCAGCTTTCTCATTGTCGGAGGGAATTAGAAATATGGAAAGACAGAAAATTAGCATGAACTCTGTGGTGTTGGGTAGGAATTATAGGTATTAATATGAATTCATGATTTTTAGTTGACACACATATAGAAATAAACAGGTGTGTATATATGCATGTCTGTATCCAGTACTCATGCATATTATCTAGCTATATTCACTAAGAGGACCTCAGAGCAGTGACACAGACATCTCAGTGACCATTCAGAATATTTCCCCTGGCTTTCTAAACCCCATTCTCCACTCAAAGGAACCAGTGCTACTTGGAGAAATGCTGGCTTCAAGGCTAATGCAGAGAAGTTACAAGATGAACCTGGGTCTTCCTATTGTATCAGAAAGGAAGGAAGTGTTCAAAGAATGATAAAAACATGTCAAAAAGACTTAGAAGATAGCTTGAAGATGCTGTCATTCCCAGGGCTAGAAAAGGGCCATTGTGAGCATCAAAATAAACAATGATACAAAAGATTACAACTCATTATGTAAAATAGGGATCCATGTGTCTAAACTGATCAAAGAATGGGAGAAAAAAGTGTTTTGTCACAATAAAATGCCAATGATGAACCCAACGAGTTCATGGAATTGGAAAATCCTCATTCAACAACCTTAATAGTAATAATTAATTCAACTAAGTAATATCTGCATATGCTAAACTACTGGGTGAAAGTTTGATGAGAAATGGAATGTTTACATAGTCTCAACATACTACTTCTTCACCAAATGAAGAAGGGACAAAGAATAACTATTATGGAAAAACCTGGCAAATGTCACTTAATCTGTGAACACAGTTAACATTGTCAATAATGGGACAAATCAAAATTGCTATCAGCTAATAGTTTGCAGTGAGGATAGACATAGCACACATCAATGCTATCCCTTCCCAAAATGCCACAACCTGAATCAAAAGAGAAGATCCAAACCCAAATTGAAGGATCTACTGTAAAAAAAGAAAAATCACCTATAATCTTCAAAAGTAGCAAGGCTATGAAAGTCAAAGACAAAGGGACTGTTCTGATTAAAGACTAATGAAATGTGATAACAAAATGCATAACTGCATTATTTGAACAGTTGGCTAAACTTTAATGGGTTCTGTGGATTAGATGAATAGTAATACATAAGTAACTTCCTGATTTTGAGAACCTGTGGGTGATGGGGCATCATTTAGGAACCTACTTTTTTTTTTTCCAAGATTTATTTATTTATTTGAATGAGTCACAGAGAAGCTGAAGCAGAGAGAGAGAGAGAGAGAGAGGTGTCTTCCATCCACTGGTTCACTCCCCAGATGGCCGAAAAAATCAGAGCTGAAGGTCACCTACACCTACTCTTAGAAGGTTCAGGGGAGAAGCCTTTGAACGGTTCTTGCAACTTTCCTTTCAGTTGGAAAGTATTTCAAGAGAAGTCAGAAAAAGTATTACTGAGCAGGACAAAAAGAGTACCATTTTACAGACTGGAACTGACTGCCAATGTTATAAATGTATAACATGATTCCTGAAGTTGTGAGAGGAAGAATGGTATTTGTGGAAGGGGAATAGCAGCAATTATCCTAAATCTCCCCACACCCTCCAAGATCCTGCTGAAGAACTAGGTCCTTCTGTAATCTTCCTTGATTAGTCCATTGCACGGAATGGGAACCAGCATACGTATTTTTTGTATCACTTCCTTGGTGCTTAATCATATATAATCTTGTGACTTCTCTTGTACATGTCTTGATTTCCTGTTTAAATCTTGCCATGAATATTATCTCCCTAATTGTAATCAACTTGGGAACAGATATTATATATGATCCCTTTTTCTCCTCAATGTACCTGCCTCATGTTTTGTAATCACGTTTCTACATCCCAAGGACAAAGAATAATTAACTTCACTTGGCAAATATTTTTGCATACAAAATATTTTGCATAACAGGCACCATAAATAATAATTGCCCCCACATACAGAATGCATTACAGTTTATAAAATACCTACACACCCATTATCTAATTTGTTATTCATAGCAACTGTGTGAGGTAGGTGCTGCCAATGATAAACATGCACAGGGAAGAACTGTGACAGACTGAAAGCCACACAGTCACTAAGCCAGATTAGGAGCCCTAGCCTTGGTCTTCAGATTCCAACTCCATTGTTTTTTCCACTGCACCACAGGAAACAGGTGACAAGTCTGGGAAAACTGATGTTCTCAGGTATTATTTTTCTATCGCTATAAAAACACATCACCACAAACTTAGTAGTTTAAACATAAATGTATCGGGCTGGCGCTATGGTGTAAGGGTAAAGCTGCCACCTTCAGTGCCAGCATCCCATAGGGGTGCTGGTTCGAGTCCCAGCTGCTCCGCTTTCTATCCAGCTCTCTGCTATGGCCTGGGAAAGCAGTGGAAGATGGCCCAAGTCCTTGGGCCCCTGTACCTGTGTGGGAGACCCGGAAGAAGCTCCTGGCTCCCAGTTTCGGATCTGCTCAGCTCCGGCAGTTGCAACCATCTGGGGAGTGAACCATCGGATGTAAGACACCTGTCTCTGACTTTCCTTCTCTCTGTGTGTAACTCTGACTTTCAAATAAATAAATCTTTAAAAAATAATATTTTCTTACAGCTCTGTAGTGTAGAAGTCTGATACAGATCTCACTGGGCTAGAATCAAGGGATTGGCAGAGTTGCATTCCTTTCTAAAGACTCAGAAGAGAGTGTTTCCATGCCATTCCCAGCTTCAGGGTGCACTCATGTCCTTTGGCTTGTGTCCCAATCATCAGTAGGCAACATTCTTCCAGATGCAACGTTGTATCTCTCTGTCTTTCCTACATAGTTACATCATCCTCCAGCTCAACCTCACATTTTTTTCTTTAAGATTTATTTATTTATTTGAAAGGCACAGTTATAGAAAGAGAGGCAAGAGAAAAGAGAGAGAGAGAGAGAGAGAGAGAGAGAGAGAGAGAGAGGATCTTCCATCTGCTGTTTCAATCTCCATATGGCCACAACTGGCAGGGCTGGATCAAGCTGAAGCTGGGAGCCAGGAGCTTCTGGGTCTCCCATGTGGGTGCCAGGGCCCAACTACTTGGGTCATCTTATGGTGCTTTCCCAGGTGCATTAACAGGCAATTGGACCGGAAGTGAAGCTGCTGGACTCAAACCAACACTTAGATGGGATGTGGGCGCTGCAGAAGGTGGCTTTACCTGCTAAGCCACAGTGCCAACCCCCACCTTTTTTTTAAAGATCTATTTATTTGAAAATCAAAGTTACATAAAGAAAGGGAGAGGCAGAGAATCAGAGAGATCTTAACATCCACTGGTTCACTTCCCAAATGGCAGCAGTGATCAGGGCAGGGCCAGGTCGAAGCCAGGAGCCAGGAGCTTCTTCCAGGTCTCCCACATGGGTGGCAGAGACCCAAGCACTTCCCAAGCCTATTAGCAAGGAGCTGGATCAGAAGTGGGGTAGCTGATTCTCAAACAGGCAACCGTATGGAATGCCAGTACTGCAGGCTACAGCTTAACATGTTGCATCATAGCCCTGACCGCTACTTCATTTTTTTAAGGACTCTTGTGAGTACATTGTACCCATCTAAATTATTGGAGTTAATCTTCCTATTTTAAGGTTAAATAATTAGTAATTTTAATTTCTTCAGCAAAATTAATTTTTTAAGAAAGATGTATTTATTTATTTGAAAGTCAGAGTTACACAGAGAGAGGAGAGGCAGAGAGAGAGATCTTCCATCCATTGGTTCACTCCCCAGTTGGCAACAACAACCGGAGCTGTTTCAATCCGAAGCCAGGAGCCAGGAACTTCCTCGGGGTCTCCCACGTGGGTGCAGGGACCCAAGGACTTGGGCCATCTTCTGCTGCTTTCCCAGGCCATAGCAGAGAACTGGGTTGGAAGTGGAGCAGCCAGGATTCGAACCAGCACCCACAACATTCATTCTTCTTCCCCATAAATAAATATTTATTTATTTATAGTCACAAGTTACAGCGATGGGATTTTATTCTGCCTATCCTGTATATATTCTCCCAAGTTTCATTTCTCCAAATTTCACTGAACACTTTTACACCTTAACTCTTGATATGAACAGTTTTTGAAAGTCAATCATGAAATTCCTCCAGGATTATTTATTTCCCGGATATTAACTTTTAGCAATGAGTTTACATGAGGAGTCAGCTAGAGTTTGTTGCATATCAACAGGTGCACTGAGTCCACTGGTTCCTCATTTAACAAATGAGAGGTGTGAGGCCAGTGACTTCAAGTAACTTGCCCAAAGACACAGCTAGTAAGTGGCAGAGCAGGAATTCAAACTACAAAGCTCACAGCTTTTCTCATCAATAACAGCTACTCCCAGGGCCCACATCCAAAGGCTGTGGTTAGAACATTAGTTTGTTCCTCTGGATCATCTACTTTTTTTTCTTGGTCCTTTGTAGTCCTTTATTATTTGTCTTCACAGTAATGCCTATATTTAAGTTTGTCAGCATTAGACTCATCTTATAGTAGAAATTTGATCTCAGAGGTTACAAATCTATCCAAGACCCCCAGGTAGTAACTAAAGCTAAATTCACACAATCAAGATCCTAGTATGGGTGTGGGTATGCTCTTAAGTTAGTGTACATGAGTGAACCTATTTCCCAGGTTCCTATCAATGATCACACCTGCTATTTTTCTCTTAATTAGCTTTAATATCAGGTTATATTTGATCATCAAATTTCTTCTAACATGGTTCCTTGGTTTAACTGTTCTTTACATTTTTCTTACAATTCTGGGTTACGTACAGAGGAGTTATCTTTTCAAGTAATTTCCACTTTTTCCTGCCCTCAAGCTTTTTAATTACTTATGTTTGTTTGTCAAAGGCAGAGATTGCTAATATTTTATAAACACCATTCATTACTTTCTATAATTTCAGACAGTTATTCCTCACTCAAAATCAATTCAAAATAAGACAAAAACCTAATGGTTAAGACGCTTGCATTCATATAGGTGTACCTGCATCCTATTCAAGGCTCCTGCTCCTAACTCTAGACACCTTAGCAGTGAACTGGATTGGAAGTGGAGCGGCCGGGACTTGAACCGACACCCATATGGGATGTGGGCACTGCAGGCAGCAGTTTAAACTGCTATGCCACAGGATGCCAGTCCCCAAAATAAACATATATATACACACATATATATATATATTTTAAAGATTTTATTTATTTGAAAGGCTGTGGCGTAGCGGGTGAAGCCACTGCCTGCGGTGCCGGCATCCCAAACGGGTGCCAGTTTGAGTCCTGGCTGCTCCACTTCCGACCCAACTCTCTGCTATGGCCTGAAAAGGCAGTGGGAGATGGCCCAGGTACTTGGGCCCCTGCACCCACATGGGAGACCCAGAGCGGGCTCCTGGCTTCCAATCAGTGCAGCTCTGGCCATTGTAGCCAGTTGGGGAGTTAACCAGTGGATGGAAGACCTCTTTCTCTCTGCCTCTCCTTCTCTCTCTGTGTTACTCTGACTTTCAAATAAATAAATAAATCTTGGAAGGAAGGAAGGAAAGAAGGAAGGAAGGAAGAGTTACAGAGAGACAGAGAGAAAGAGAGAGGTCTTCCATCTACTGGTTCATTCCTCCAGATGGCTGCAACGGCCGGAGCTGCACTGATCTGAAGCCAGGAGCCAGGAGCTCCCTCTGGGTCTTCCCATGAGGGTACAGGGGCCCAAGGGTTTGGGCCATCTTCTGCTTTCCCAGGCCATAGCAGAGAGCTGGATCGGAAGCAGAGCAGCCAGGACTTGAACCAGCTGGCACTGAGGGGATGCTGGCACTGAAGGCAGTAGCTTTACCCACTACTCCACAGCGCTGGCCCCAATAAATTCATTTTTTAATTACATTTTCCCACAACCGTTTAGAAACATCCTGGAATATAATGATCTTGAAGGCTTTCCCTAATTCATCTGTTATTGCTGATCAACCACAAGGTGGCGCTAGAAACATAGGAATGGATCTGTGTGTGTGTGTGTGTGTGTTTGAGATTTATTTTATTTACTTGAAAGGTGGTGTTGCGGGAGGGGGAAATATATCTTCCATGAACTGGTTCACTCACTAAATGCAATGACTGATGTCCTTATAAGAGGAGAAACACCAAGTTTGTGTATCAGAGAAAAGACCATTTAAGGACTCAGCCAAAGGGTGGCTACCTGCAGACAAGCAGAGAGACCTAAGGGAAAACAAACCTACTGACACCTTGAACTGGGACTTCCAGCTTCCAGAATTGAGAAAATAAGACTTGTTTAAGACATGAAGTCTGTGGTATTTTATTACAGCAGTCCTACCTAGCTGATACAAACCTCATTCCACTTTCTGACAGTGGACTTTCCTCCAAGTAAGGTTGGTGGGGCTTCAGTAGAGTGATAACAGGTATCCTGAAAACAGATTCAGTGGTCAAATAACTCAAAAACCTGAGAATGTAACAAAGTAAAACTATTTCTCAGATTTTTTTTTTTTTTTTTTACTTTGCTAACATATATCTCCCCCCCCCCACCCCCGCCCCAGGAAGAGCACGCAGGTCACATGTTACACTTTATTAAAGTTCCTTGTTTTTTTTTTTTTTTTTTTTTTTGGACAGGCAGAGTGGGCAGTGAGAGAGAGACAGAGAGAAAGGTCTTCCTTTTCCATTGATTCACCCCTTAATGGCCGCTGCGGCCGGCGCACCACGGCCAGCGCACTGCGCTGATCCAAAGCCAGGAGCCAGGTGCCCCTCCCGGTCTCCCATGCGGGTGCAGGGCCCAAGCACTTGGGCCATCCTCCACTGCCTTCCTGGGCCACAGCAGAGAGCTGGACTGGAAGAGGAGCAACCGGGACAGAATCCGGCGCCCCAACCGGGACTAGAACCTGGAGTGCCAGCACCACAGGTGGAGGATTAGCCTATTGAGCCGCGGCACCGGCCTAAAGTTCCTTGTTCTTCTGGTTGGCAAGAGCTTGTTTTTAGTCCAATTAACCTTCTCCAGAAGTTCTGGGTTCTTGGGTCCCTGGTCTTGTAGCAACATTAAGGAGCATCTCCATGTCCCCTACTTCCATTGCCCATCATGTTTTCCAGTGTTGCTACTGCAAGGTTAAAGCAGCATGTGGATAGTCCCGCTGAGATGCTTGTCAAAACCAATGCATCACCCTCTCTTTGTCCTTCTCCACATCCATTCCTCTCGGGTATCTCCAACCAACAATATGCTGAGCCCTGGAGGACACAAAAAAGATGTGCCACATGGAAACAGAAGCTCTGGGAATCCAGCCAGATATAGAGGGAAGAGATCATAGCTTCCACAGTGGCCAGGAACTCCCAGTTATTCTGAGAATCCAAAGTGTGAGCCTTATACTTCGGGGCAGGTGCCCCTAAGGCACAGACACCATTTGCCTGGGTTCTTTCTTTTCTCTATTGAAGCCTGAAGAATTTCATCTTTGTCTTCCCTAGTTGACTGCTCTGTTCCATCTGTCTGCTAACATGTATTCTAATTCTCTACAAGGACAAAATAGTATGCAGCATCACCCAAAGTTGAAGGGCAATAAGACCCTCCCCTTCTGGGGGCAGTGCATAGTCTTAATCAGAGTAGTATTCTGTAGGGAAAAAATCGGAACACGCTGATTTAAATTTTGTTTTTCTTATGCTGATCTGTCTGCTCTTGAAACTATCCTATTACCCATCATCAGATACTGAAGGAGGAACCTTGGGGAAGGGAGGCTGGGGCATGTAATATAATTCTTCAAATGAATCATTCCTGGAATGGGAAATGATCTCCCTCAAGGTCCTCTGAGAGACAAACTGTTCACTGTCATTCCTCCAAGCTTGTTCCTTCAAGGACCAACCAGAGTAAAAAGTTGTAATGGCCAAGCCCAGAGGAAGAACAGCTACAAGCAAGGGCTAAAACTGAACCTAATATCCTACAAAGAAGTCAAACCAAGATCTTTGTAAATAATCGTTTTTTAATTACTTTTCTGTAGTCCCAACATTGTTGGTAATAAAAGCCTTCAAACAAAATGCTCCTTTGAGCTTGCTGTCTGAGAAAGAAGAAAGATGAAGAGAAAGTATATCTAATTCTGCAGCCAGACTGAGAAAAGGATGGGCTAGCGAAGCGGCAGGATATTCCAAAAGGAGTGAGCAGTGATCGATACCAAGAAGAGAGGGGAGTAGGCAGAGTCTTCATACTGTGGAGCTTCTAACAAGGAAGAATAATAATAAAGGAAGTTCTACTGGAAACCATTATGCTTGGTGAAATAAGCCAGCCCCTAAAAGATCAAGAGTGTGTATTTTCTCTCATATATGGTAGTTAATATAGAATACCCAAAAAAAGTACAGGAACGAAACAGACATCTTCTGGTTTGATTGTTATGTTTAGCTCTTTCTTACACTCCTTTCTTTCTACTGTTTACTTGTTGAATGTTATAGTTAGTGGTGCATTAAGCCTTGATTATAGGGTGGATTGAAATTATGTTTTTACAAAAATTTAAAGAAAAACACAAAAGGAAAAAAGGAGGATTGAGAGTGGGAGACAGGGAGGGAGGGTAATATGGTTATCTTCTTAGAATTGTACCTGTGAAATACAGGAAATCCATTCTCTTTATATTGATTAAAAAAAAATAAGGAAGTTCTAATGAGAGTAGAATTTCCCCAAAGTATGTTTGGTGGAACTTCAGTATTAATAGGTAGCCTGAAAAGAGGTTCAATGGACAAATAAACTTGAGAAACACAAGGTTATAACAAAGTAAAAGTAATTACTGGATTTCTTACTTTGCTATGGCATATTCTGGTTCTTTAGGGGGAATAAAACAGAATGCATCATTGCCCAAAGTTGCATGAAGATAGGACCCTCCCCCTCTCTGGGGCAGTGTGTGGTGGGATTAGTGTTTTTGTTTTGCTTTTAAAAACCTGAGCAAAGCTTTCTAGGCTCTGTCCTTTAAGGAAATATTCAACATATGCTTGTTAAACACTTTTTTAAAAAAAAAGATTTATTTTATTTATTTGAAAGTTGGAGTTACACAGAGAGAGGAAAGGCAGAGAGAAAGGTCTTCTGTCTGCTGTTTCACTCCCCAGGTGGCCGCAATGGCCGGAGCTGGGCCGATCTGAAGCCAGGAGCCAGGAGCTTCCTCCAGGTCTCCCACTCGGATACAGGGGCTCAAGCACTTGGGCCACCTTCTACTGCTTTCCCAGGCCATAGCAGAGAGCTGGATCGGAAGTGGAGCAGCCGGTCTCGAACCAGCACCTATATGGGATGCTGGCGCTTTAGGCCAGGGCATTAACCCACTGCGCCGCAGCGCCGGCCCCAACTTGTTAAACACTTACTATGTCACCACCACCCACCATTCTAGCAAAGAAATAAGGCAAAAATCTCTGCCCTCACAAGTTTCCATTCTAGTGTTTTTACTTTAAATTTTTTATTGTGAAATTTATCAAATGTATAAAAGATTGTCCACAATGTATTGGACCATATTAAGGAATAATCAGAAAGTGAATAGCCAATTATAAATAGCCTTGTTTAAGAGGTAAAATATTACCAGGACAGAACAAATCCCCCAGTGGGTTTTTTCTATTTATTTTAAAGATTTTATTTATTTATTTGAGAAGTAGAGATACAGACAGTGAGAGGGAGAGACAGAGAGAAAAGTCTTTTGTCTGCTGTTTCACTCCCCAAATGGCCACAACAGCTGGAGATGAGCTGATCTGAAGCAAGGAGCCAGGAGCCAGGAGTTTCTTCCAGTCTCCCACCCAGGTGCAGGGGCCTAAGCTCTTGGGCCATCTTCTACTGCTTTCCCAGGCCACAGCAGAGAGCTGGATTGGAAGAGGAGCAGCCAGGTCTAGAATGGGCATCCATATGGGATGCCAGCACTGCAGGCAGAGGACTAACCTATTGCACCACAGCGCCAGGCTCCAGAGTGGGATTTTTCCTATCATATTTTCTTCCCCCACAAAAGTAATTCCTGTCCTGAATTTTGTGTTCATAATATCCTGATTTTCTTTATAAGTTTACCACAATGTCTGTATATTCCTAAACAATATTGTATCAGTCAGGGTCCTAGCAGGAAACAGATGGTACACTCAAATTAGGATAATTTGAGAAGAGTTTATTAAAGGAACTATTTACAAAGATGCTGACAGGGTATGGTAAGAACACAAAAACAAGCTGTTATCCTGAGGGTAGTGACAGTGCTCTTACCATACCAGACCTGATGGGAGGAGAAGGGATGTCACTGTGGAAGACAGAGACGGGAGTAGGCTGCCTGGAGGTGGCCACCTGCTAGGAGCCAAGATGAACAGCAGAGGGAGGCCAACCAGACCCAGCATCCCAGAGTGCAAGTCCCGGGGAGCAGTGCCCAATTCCACTCTCCTTTGAGTGTCCCGGTCATCCCAGGCACCTCCCAACAGCCAAACCAAACCTGAAGCCAGAAGTCAAAGGGTTGCATTGTGTAATCTATGCAGCTCAGCCTCCTGGGAATGGGAGGAGTGTGGAGAGTGAGTGGATCTGGAGGGGCAAGTCACCAAACACCTGGCCCAAGTGCTCTGCTCAATTTGGCAGTGCAGATTCGCGTAAATGAAATCACCCAGCACGTGTCCTTCTGTGACTTGCCTTTGTTGCTCATTCATTCGAAAAGTTCAACTATGCAGCTGTAGTTCATTCATTTTCATTTTAGCATAATGTTCCCTCAAATGAGTTTACCTGGCCATTATTTATCTATTCTGAAATCAGTAGACCATTTGGACTGTTTTGGCTTTTTATTTTTTTACAGATAATGTGTCTGTGGATATTCTTATCTTTATCTTTAAAAAGAAAGACTTATTTTTGTATTTGAAAGAGTTGCAGAGAGAAATGGAAAGACAAGGAGAGAGGGGGATCTTCCATCTGCCTGTTCACTTCCCAGAGGGCTGCAACAGCCAGGGATGGACCAGGCGGAAGTCAGGAGCCAGGAGTCTCATCTGGCTCTCCAAACTGAGTGGCAGAGGCCCAAGGACTTGGGCCATTTTCTGGGGCTTTCCCAGGCCATTAACAGGGAGCTCGGTCAGAAGTGGAGCAGCCAAAATGAACCAGAGACCATATGGGATCTCCGACATCGCAGGCAGTAGTTTTACCCACCATGCCATAACACCAGCTCCAACATTCTTATCTATATCATTTGGTGCAAGAATCCACATGTTATATATGCAACTGCTGAGTCATGAGATGTGTGCAAGTTAAACTTTAACAGATAATACCAAACAATTTTCCAAAGTCATACCAAGTAGCATTAAAAGAGGGTTTCTGTCATTCTACAGTTTAACATGTGCTATTGTCAGACTTTCTAATTACAGTCAGTCTGGTAGGTGAGAAATAGTATATTGTTATGGTCATTTTTGTTTTTAAAGCTTATTTATTTATTTGAAAGGTAGAGTTACATAGATGGGGGAGGGAAGACAGAGAAAGAGGAGATCTATCTGCTGGTTTACTCCCCAAATGGCCCCAGTGGCCCAGGCTGAACCAGGCCAAAGCCAGGAGCCTGGAACTCCATCTGGGTCTCCCATGTGGGTGGCAGGGGCCCAAGCACTTGGGCCATCTTCTGCTGCCTTCCCAGGCACATTAACAAGGAGCTGGATTGGAAGCAGAGCAGCCAGGACTTGAACCAGTGCTCATATTGGATGCTGGCATCACAGGTGTTGGTTAACCCGCTGTGGCACAATGCTAGTTCCTTGTTGTGGTTTTAACTTGCATTTCCTTGTTGCTAACAAGGTTGGACATTTTTCTACCTGCTCATTGTTCTTTAAGTCACCTCTTCAGAGAAATGCTTTTTCTTTTTTTTCTTTTCTTTCTTTCTTTCTTTCTTTCTTTCTTTCTTTCTTTCTTTCTTTCTTTCTTTCTTTCTTTCTTTCTTTTTTTTTTTTTTTTGACAGGCAGAGCGGATAGTGAGAGAGAGAGAGACAGAGAGAAAGGTCTTCCTTTTTTTGCCGTTGGTTCACCCTCCAATGGCCGCTGCGGCCAGCGCATCGCGCTGATCCGAAGCCAGGAGCCAGGTGCTTCTCCTGGTCTCCCATGCGGGTGCAGGGCCCAAGGACTTTGACCATCCTCCACTGCCTTCCCGGGCCATAGCAGAGAGCTGGCCTGGAAGAGGGGCAACCAGGACAGAATCCGGCGCCCCAACTGGGACTAGAACCCGCTGTGCCGGCGCCGCAAGGCGGAGGATTAGCCTGTTGAGCCGCGGCACTGGCCAATAAATGCTTTTTCTTTTGCTCATTTTTTTTTCCACTGACCATTCCTGCTTCTCTTCTCCGTGTTGTATGTTTTATAAATATCTTCTCCTCCTTAGTGTTTTTTTATACCCATAATGTGGTATTTTTGTGGTGCATAGTATTTGCTAATTTCTATATAACTGAGTTTACACTTTTCTTCCTTCATGGCTTGCACTTTTGCCCTGAAGTCATAGACTGCCACTTTGTCTTCTAAAGGTTCCATTGTTTTATATTATAAGCTTTAAGACTTTCATATTTAGGAGTTACCATAGTCTGCCCCAAAACTTCATATGTGATAATGCTGGGATGGAGACTTACGGGAAGTGAGTGTGGAGCCCTCATGAATGGGATTAAAAGGTGCCCTTATTAAAGAGGTGGAGGGGAGCACCCTAATCCTTTTCCCCATGCTCCATGTGAGGACACTGCTTTTGTCCCTCTGCTGTGTGAGGATGCAGAGAGATCCGGTCCTCACCTCTGGAAGTATTCATCGATTGAACGCATGAATAAAAATACCTAGTACATTGCTGAGTTCACTGACGAAGTACTGAGGGGATTTTCTTGTTATTTTCTGCTAGCCTGCCTGATAATCTACTATTAAGGATGCCAACCTTCCCCTGGAGAACTGAGATATTAAGCTGTGACTTTTCATATCATTCAATAGGGGGATGGTTTATAAACATCTATCATCTAGCAGGATCTAAGAATATGGTGATTTAATGTTGGGGGGAGGAAGAACAGGCTGCAAGACAACATGAAAACACCGGCTACCTGAAAGGCGGTGCTATGGTTTGAGTAACGGTTTCCTAATTTCAAAATTCAGGTTGAAATTCAATCCCCATTGTAGTAGCAAAGAGGTACAGCCTTGGGGCCGGCGCTGTGGCGGAGTGGGTAAAGCCATGGCTGTGGTGCCTGCATCCCATATGGGCACCAGTTCAAGTCCTGGCTGCTCCACTTCCAATCTGGCTCTCTGCTATGGCCTGGGAAAGCAGTAGAAGATGGCCCAGGTCCTTGGGCCCCTGCACCCAGGTGGGAGACCCAGAAGAAATCTCCTGGCTCCTGGCTTTGGATCAGCCCAGCTTTGGCTGTTGCAGCCATTTGGGGAGTGAATCTGTGGATGGAAGACCTCTCTCTATCTCTGCCTCTACCTCCCTGTAACTCTGCCTTTCCAATAAATAAATAAATCTTAAAGAGAGAGAGAGAGAGAGAGAGAGAGAGAGAGGTGCAGCCTTTAGGAGGTGATTGAGTCATGATGACTGAGATTTGGCACCTTTACAAAAGGGCTCTGCTGAAGGAGTTCACCCTTTGTCACCCTGCATCTCATCATCCCGTGAGGACACAGTCCCTCCCCTCCCCTCCCCTCCCCTCCCCTCTTCTCCCCTCCCTCTTCTCCCCTCCCTCTTCTCCCCTCTCCTCTTCTCTCCTCTCCTCTCCTCTCCTCTCCTCTCCTCTCCGGACCATGCTGCAACAAGGCTTCACTTTGGCCACAGAGAATCTGTGTCTTGGACTCCCCAGCCTCCATAACTATAAGAAAATAAAATCCTGACTTTATGAATTACCTAGGGTGAGGTATTTTGCTATAGCAGCACAAATGGACTAAGGTTGTTTCCTTAAGAAGGGGAGCAGATGAAAAGCAGATGGTAAAAAGAGGTGACTGTGAACCTGGAAGCCAAGGGATATTTACACAGATTCAATCTGCTGAGGATGAGCAAGTTTGTGGAGCAGAAGTATTTCTAGAATCACTTTTTCAATATAATGTAAAGAAATCTACTTCTATGATGAGTAAAATATATACATATACATGTACTACACACACAGGCACATCCTTGTTGAAAAATAGCTACTTATTTTTAGCTACTGTTCTTTTAAAGCATCAACATATTGAATCATGCAGACACAACCCAAGTATTTAATTTAGACTATTATCAGCTGATTCAAAGGCATCCTACATGTCCACTGTGAAAGGCAGAAGCACACCATTAAGAAAGGGGTAGAGCCTTTCCTTTCCATGGACACAATTACAATTTAGGTAGCTCTTGCAAAAGCTGGGAGTTTCGCAGACAGCTCCCCAGAGGTATCTGTATTGTGCTTTGGGCACTATTGCCAACTTGAAGAATAGCAGAGAAAAGGAACCTCAAACTTAGGCAGACAGCAGAGGTTTTATTAAAAGATTGAAGTGAGACCTTGTCCATGAACGGCTTTAGATACTTTCAACCATGTGAACAACCCAGGTCCTTCACAGCTTCCTGCAGAAGTAGCTTGACTGTGATCTCTCCACCCTCTCATCACCATTCAAAAACACCATCACTGCTGGCATCCTTCAGCTAACAAGTCTACAATATCAGTGACTGCCTTGTCCAGGTATCATCCTGTCTGTTCAGCGTGAGCATCCAGTCCTCCTCACTTAGTAATCGGCTGTTGGACACCTGCAATATACCAGCACCTATGTGAGATATGGCGACTGCGAGAGAAATCAAACACCCTTCCTTGATCGCCAGGAGCTTATCACATGTAACCGGCTGGGACACTTACCACTCTCTCTCTCTCTCTGTTTTTAAAGGTGTATTGATTTTTTACTTGAAAGGTTGAGTGACAGAGAAGGAGAAGGAGTAGGACGAGGAGGAGAAGGAGAAGAGGAAAAGAGGAGGAAGGGGGGAGGAGGAGGAGGAGGAGGAAGAGGAGAGAGAGAGAGAGAGAGAGAGAGAGAGAGAGAGAGAGAGAGAGAAGTCTTCCATCCTCTGGTTCATATCACAAATGCCTGCAACAGCCAGTGCTGGGCCAGGCCAAAGCCAGGAGCCAGAAACTCCATCCAGCTCCCCCACATGTATGGCAAGAACCCAACTACTTGAGCCATCATCCACTGCCTCCCAGGTGCATTAGCTGACTTGAGCCATCATCCACTGCCTCCCAGGTGCATTAGCTGACTTGAGCCATCATCCACTGCCTCCCAGGTGCATTATCTGGGAGCTGGATCAGAAGTGTGGCTCATGCCTGCTCTCTCTCTCCTCTCTCTCTCTCTCTCAATATATCTCAATAACTCTCTCTCTCTCAAATAAATAAACAATAAAATTTTTAAAAAGGAAGTTAAGTAACTTGCCTAAGGTTCTGAGGCTATACTGTGAACAACAGAGGCAAAATCTCTGCTATAATGAAACTTTCATTAAAGAAACAAAATAATTTCATGATCATGAATGCAATGAGGAAAAGAAAATAAGATGTGGGGATATGGCAGCGACAGGGTACACTTTTCTAAGGAAGTGACATTCCAGGGACTTGTTGCCCCTCCCTATCCCTGATCTACGCACAGAGCCACCTTGGTTTACCTCAACTCACACTCCTATAACTCTGAATCTTGTTAGTGAACTACCGGATTCTTATTTCTTTTATGAAGGCGCCAGACCCTTACCCATGGTTGCTGCTGTTTGCTTGGTTTATTCCACAGAGAAATGCATTCTGTATCACTGCACGACCTACTCCACAAGTGACCAGAAAATGACAATCTGGCACAGCAAGTTCCAAAGCAAAGGAAAGCAGAAAGGGCTGTGTTTCCCAGCAGAGGCACCTGACTAAGCTTGGAGGAAGAGGAGACCAAAGCACAGCAGACTCAGAAGCTCCAGTCAAATGCAGGCCCTAACCCTCTTCTCAAACCCTCACTCTACGAACTACCACAGTTAGGAAATACTCTCTGCTTTCTCTATGAAGATGGAGACAACTGGCACTTCCAGGGTAGTCTTGGGCAGCAGTGCCCACGAGGAGGCCCAAACACTCCTGCTGGGATCTCTTGAGTATCTTGGATTTCTATATTTTCACCAGGACCCTAGGGTAGGAGAAACCTTACTCGCAGGGCTGCTGCTAACCCATAGAGTAGTTGTTCTCATTTCTTAGGTCTGCTGTCACCAAGCACCGCAGACTGGTGGCTTAGAATAACCGAAGCTTATTCTCTTATGGTCTTGGAGGCTGCAAGTCCCAAACAGAGGGTCAACAGGGTTGGTTCCATCTGAAGGTTCTGTGGGAGAATATTCTAGGCTCTCTCCTCGCTCCCGGTGGTTGCCAGCGAGGCTTTGCTGTCCTTGGCTTGCAGCCGCATTGGGGCCAGTCTCCTCCATCACACATAACCTTCCTCACTGTGTCTCTGTGATTCTGTGTCTGACTCTCCCTCTCCTTTGTCTTATAAAGACATCAGTCATAGCATCCAGGGCCCACTCTAATCTAATAGCACCTCATGATAACTTGACTGTATCTGCGAAGACCTTATTTCCAAATAAGGTCACATTCACAGAGACTAGGGTTAGGACTTGAATCTATCTTTTAGGGAAAAACAATTCAACCCGCAACAGCACCTTTATGCAAATTGGAGACAGGTGCCCCCTCTGAATGAATGCTGCCAGTCTGCTCATGGCTCAGTGAGCAGATGTCATCTTTGTATGAATTACAAAACAGAACCCTTTCTCCTAGTGGAGGCAGCTCCAAACCAGGACACAAGGCTTTGCACCTGTAGCCTGGGCTGGATTTCTCATTGGGCCACTTATGGCCCCCACTCCAGGACACGCACAGGTACTCGCCCTTGCCTGCTGTGCTCTCAGACGGCTGCCTCTCGCCTGTCCCTCCCTCCCCCTGCCCACCTTGCTGCTTCCATTGTCATATCCTAGGGATATGGCCCATTCCCGTTCTCCTCTGTCTGTTTTTGGATGTCTTCTGCGGAATCATCTGATTCTGTATCTCTCGTGAACAGCTGGCATTTTTGCCTGGTCAACATCTGTTCCCTTCTCTGGAAACTGTCCTAATTCTTTTTTGGGGCAATTGTCCCTCTCCTACTTGCAGTTCTACTGGTTTGGGTGGGACTGATCCCACTCTCCAACTGCAGAGATGGGCTTGGCCGATCAGAGCACCTCACACCCTGGCATAATGATTGAGCTTAGATTATTTGATGTATAACCCTGATTTTTGCCAAAACTATTGAAGCAGCGGCATTCTCATGCTGTTTAGATGCCTTATTGTTGGGATAAACCTGAAGCCACCAGGGAATGAAGCCAGCCCAGAAGAGAGTGAAGCTAAGAGGCAGAGAATCCTGATAATATAATGTAATCACCTGATTCCAGCTATGCCTGAAGCCAGATATATCCCTGCATTTACAGTAACATGAGCCAACAAATTCTGCTCCCACCATGACCCCTTATTTTTTCCCTTATAATTGTCAGATGTGTGTTTGTGTCATTTATAAGCAGAAAAATCCAGATTGAATGCTGTGTCTGACATTGCTCTGTGCTTTCAAAGCTCTGTGCCCTCTGGCCCACCAGGGTCTCCATGCTGTACTGAATTAGCTGCCTGCCTAGACCCTGTAAAGATTCTTCAAGGAGTGAGG
Source organism: Lepus europaeus (assembly GCF_033115175.1). NCBI lineage: Eukaryota > Metazoa > Chordata > Mammalia > Lagomorpha > Leporidae > Lepus > Lepus europaeus. The sequence continues at coordinate 43,370,858 of NC_084831.1, forward strand.
GCATGGGACTAGGGAGTGGGCTCTGCCCCCTCCTGGAGCTGCCAGTGCTGTCTGCATTTTGCTTCACTTTCCTATGGGCTCACATCTTCTCAGCTCAGGGTATCCTAACCCTGCTAAGCTGCAGTGAGGGACACACTGCTGCTTGTTATTCTCTGCATCACCCAGCTGATTAGCTCCCCCAGAGACCTCTTACAGTGCCAGTGATTCCTCCTCTGTGAAGCCTTCTCGGACTGTTGCGGTCTACCCGGATCTCCCTCTTTTCTGAAACCACCATGAACCACTGCATTGTATTGTGGCTATTGTGGCACTGGTGCTGGTCCAGTTTTCCCAGTGCCTTTCTAAAATTTCAGAAGGCAGAAGTCTCCTTCCAAAATTCTTCACATAAACTCAGGGGAGAATCACACTATGATATGTGGTTCAGATGAACTTTAATGCACACACCATCAGTGCCACTATAATGAGAAGAGCAGATATATTAAGAAAATCCAGTTTGTATCAATAAAACATATCAACACAGAACAGGGAGGTACCATAGATATTTGCAAATGGGCACCCCTATATTTCCATATATCTCTTGATATTTGTACACAGCTCACAGCATCATGTAACATTTCCTGCTTCGTATGCCACTGAGAAGAGGTGTTAGTATGCAGAACACAGCCAGAATAACAGAGCATGAAAACAGCTGCTAAGCTGGCATCTGATGGGGAGAGACACGAGAGTTACTATTCCTCTCTGCTCAGTCTTGCAGAGGGACAGCTCCAATGTCTGCTAATTGCTCCTCCCGAGGAATTGTGCTCAGCCCATTACAGTACTTCTCCTCAGCTGGCATGACATCAGCCTGGTCCCTGGTTGAGCAAGCTAGAAAGAGCAATTGGGGGAATTGAAGACAGTTTGCAAACCGAGGAAGGCAGCATCTCTCTGTGTGACTGCGGGTCCATCTGCCTCTGGCTCTGGGACATGAGGAAAGCCTGGGCTGCTCAACCCTGCTCTGGGTTCAGTTTTGTGAGGGAGTGGGAGTGGTGAGAGGAGTGTGTTCCTCTCCCTCCTTTTCTCCCACATGCAGACAACAAGCCAGGTGAGGACACAGTTGCTGCTTAGGGTTTCTCTTCAGCTGCCCTCCTTCTGCCATCATCCCAAGCCCCAAGCCTCTCCCCACCTCCACACAGGCAGGGTCCAGGAACAGGAGGCGACTCCCACCCTGTTCTGGGACCAACCAAGGCATTTACAGCAGTCTCCATGTAGCCATGGGTACCTTGTTTCACTGATGCAGGTGCCAGCTCTCCTCAATTCAGTGCAGGGAATGATAGACTCCCTATCACAGGGTTGTGTCAGAGATCACTGGAGCTTGGATGAGAAAGAGCTTTCGGAACTGTCAAGAGTGCTGAGCACACGATTAGTGTTTTGTTGCTACAGTGTTCTAACTATAGTGCTGAGGGACTCTCCTGTCTGCTCCTTCCTCCTGGGCCTCGACACCATCATGGCACACTGCTCTGTTCATCCAATCGCCAGCATGCACTGGCTGATTCTTCTTGGCTGCCTTTACTTCCAGAAATTTCTCAGAAGTCAACCAATATAAAGGCCTGTTGCCCTGATATTTCCAGGCGAGGTTAGGTTCCTGGGACCAAAATGTGTACTGGGGGGTGGGGGAGGTGGAGGATGGATGGAGCCCTTGGGAAGGGCTTTGGGAGGGGTGTACTCAGCCCCATTCTGGCACAAACACTGCCTACCCCTTAGCCCCTCACAATGTTATCTGTCCACAACATTTTAGTTTCTAAAACGTACTTTTAGGGACCGGCGCTGTGGTGCAGCAGGTAAAGTCCTGGTCTGCAGCGCTGGCATTCCATATGGGCACCGGTTCTAGTTCTGGCTGCTCCTCTTCTGATCAAGCTCTCTGCTACAGCCTGGGAAAGCAGTGGAAAATGGCCCAAGTCTTTGGGCCCCTGCATCTGCATGAGAGACCCGGAAGAAGCTCTTGGCTCTGGATCGGTGCAGCTCTGGCCATTGCGGCCATTTGGGGAGTGAACCAGTGGATGGAAGACCTCTCTCTCTGTCTCTATCTCTCTCTGTAACTCTTTCAAATAAATAAATATTTACAAAAAAACCACACTTTTATTTGACCTTCTAACTATTTTGTGAGGTAGGCAAGATTATTAATCTCATTGTATAGATGAAATATGCTTGTCCAAGATCACACAGTTTGCTGAAGTCAGGACTTAAATCCAGATTCCTGGGCCCTGGAGGGCACCCCCAACAAAGGCTCCAGAAAACTCTAAGCCCTCATTGTGGGGTCATTCTTCACATCTGGAGGCTGGTTTCTAGGAGAATTGCATGGGGCACCATTCTACCAGGTGTCTAGTGGTAGCCCCTTCCAAACATCTTGGATTAGATCTGCCTTCCTGGCGCCACCTGGTTGGAATGACTTTGTGTCTGCTACAGTCAACACCACATTTGGACCTACTATGTGCACCAGGCACTGCATGAAGGGCTTTCTATCCGTGCTCTCATTCAATCTTTTCAACAGCCTTGTGAGATAGATGTTTTCCCACTTACATAACTGAGGCTTTGAGAGTAATCTGTCCAAAGTTACAAGAGTAGTGATGAAGACCCAAAACCCACATCTGTCAGACTATAAGTCCTATGCACTTAACCACTCTGCCATACTACTTCTTAGACCTCATCCTCTCATCTGATGCTTAAAGAGATCTGAAAATAGTTGACTACTTGCAAATCTCTCAGCTCTTTGGTTTTCAGGCTTCCAGCTGCATGGCAGTGTTTGTCCTCAGAAAGATCTTGCCAGCTCAGCCTGTCACATGCTTGGTGCCTGACAAATTAAGTCTTCCTTGAATGGGAATGTGTTTCTGGCCTTAAAACACATTGCCTGATCTCAACCACAAGGCTCTCTGCTTCTTTCTCAACCAGTCACCTCGGGGATTCTTGCTTTCCTCTTCCTCTTGTTACCTTTTAGGGACCTCCAGCCCAGGACCATCATGCATGGATGGTCCAGATGCACTTAATTGCTAAGATGCTGTCTGGAAGCCTCAGAAGCCAGGACCATAGGCTGGCTGAGTGATGAGGGGGTCACACAGCCTTGGCTGTTTTCATTGTACTCAAGAAGCAAGGAGGCATTCACAATGAAAGGATTCCTGCCAAGCTCGCGTTTGCCATTTGCAGCTCATACAGAAAATGGGCAGAGTCACAGAGCAACAGTGCTAGGAGTGCCTGCAAAAACCGTTCTGCCTAGGCTCTTCACTGAAGCCCAGGAATAGGACTTGTCTTAACCAAGGCTTCACAGCCTATTAGCTTTATCCCAGCCCATTGTTAACCTCAGGAAAAGACACATTAAAATCTAAAGGGAGATGAGAATTCTAAGCATACTCCTCAGGGATTTGATTTACTTTGCTTTGCATTAGCATTTCTATGATGTGATTTTGTTCCAAGGATAGGGAAGTCTTTTAGTCACATCTCTTAGTGATTTCCTATTTCAGTATTTGCTATGTGATCATTTCAACAAACAGAAGTAGGCTGAAGCATACTTCAGTGGTGGGCTCTTGAGATGCTGTTGTTACTAAGACGGCTGGGAAATAGGAAAAGGGATAGACAAAGGGGTGGCAGTAGTGTTAACTGTTTGTCTGGCTTTTTAAAAAAGATTTATTTATTTGAAAGGCAGAGTTACGGGGGGGGGGGGGGGAGACAGGTCTTCCATCTGATGGTTCACTTCCTAAATGGCCTCAACAGCTTGGTCTGGGCCAGGACAAAGCCAGGGGGGCCAGGAGCTTCTTCCAGTTCGCCCATGTGGGTGCAGGGACCCAAGCAACTGGGCCATCCTCTGTTGTTTTTCCAGGCACATTATCAAGGAGCTGGATCAGAAGTGGAGCAGCCAGGACCCGAACTAGCACCCATATGGTAGCTTAACTTGATACCCGAACTAGCACCCAAGTGGCAGCTTAACTTGATACCCCACAGTGCTGGCCTCTTATCTAGCTTCTGAGCACCTGGGAAACCAGACCTGTGTGGGCCAGTGACCCTGAGGCATTAGTTCCTTTGCCTGTACCACCACCAGTGTGCATGGAGAACTGCTTCACACCTTGAGAAACCCCTCTTCCTCACGCACTACAAGAAGGGAGGGTGGCAGAGAGGGTAGGTGTATTTTTCAGACTGTACAGTCTGGATCACCATGCCAGTGAGGTGTTCTGAAAGGCCTACATTTGAAAATTAGAATCTATTCACTTTGGAGTTGAAAGGATATATGAAAGAGAAAACTGAGATCCAAAGAAGAAACAATATATTTCGGGGAGGATTCTGATTGGTTCTGCATGATCTCAAGCTCTCTTTACTGACAGTCTTCACTAGGATCACTTGGTTTCAGTAAAGTGATCACCATTGCCAGAAGAAATAGGGGAATAAATGACAGCTGGTTGTTCCTAGAAATGACTTATAGAGGCCCAGGGGCAGATTTAGGACTAGAAACAAAATGAATTTAAAAAAACTACTACTAATAATAATGCTATTATTAAGTCTCTGGATTATTTTCATGTGTGATATTGAAGAAAAATCTGTGTTACTGAGTTTATTCATTTATATTTTTAAAAAATATTTATTTATTTGAAAGGCAGAGTTAGAGAGAGAGAGAGAGAGAGAGAGAGAGAAACACAGAGATCTTCCACCAGCTAGTTCACTTCCTAAGTGGCCACAAAGGGTAGGGCTGGGCCAGGCTGAAGCCAGGAGCCAGGATGGGTGGCAGGAGCCCAAGCACTTGGACCATCATCCACTGCTTTCCCAGGTGCATTGGCAGTGAGCTAGATAGGAAGTGGCACAGCCAGGACACAAACTGGCACCCATATGGGGTGCTGGTATCTCCAGTGGCATACCGCAACACCAATCCTTTTTTTGTATTTTTAAAAGATTTCTATTGTGTGAAGGATGGATTGTAAGGAAACAAATGGAAACCAGCTAGAAAATCTGTGGTAGCTCTCTAGGGGAGAAACAATGATAGCTTGGACCAAGGTCATAACAACGGAAATGAAGAAAGGAGGCATATTTGAGATAAGTAGGAAGGCAGGCATTTGGTCTGGCAGTTAAGACACTGTCCCATATTAGAGTGCAAGGGTTTGATTCCCAGTTTCAGATTCCAGTTTCCTGCCAGTGCAGACTCTGGATAAAAGGTGTTAGGAAGTTGGGTCCCTGCCACCCATGTGGGAGACCCAGATTAAGTCCCTGGATCTTAATTGTTGTTGTGGGCATTTGAGAAGTGAACCAGTGGGTGGGAGCTCCGTCTCTGTCCCTTTCTCTGCTTCTTGAGTTAAAAAAAACTATAGAACCATAGGATTTGTTGCTGATTTAGATGCACACTAAGAAAAGAGGAAAATCCAGGAATTAAGGATGTCACCTAGGTTTCTCTGAAGACTAATTTTCACAGAAGTCATATCATGTTTGGCACAGAGTTTCTATTTGTCCCTATTGAGACATGGAAATAAATGTTTAGTATGAACTTGGGTATACATGTCATTACCAAAGACTTGGCATCTATAGCCTCAAAACTCGATGAGTACTCCAGGAAAGAGTATAACCAGAGCATAGGGCCTGACTGTTCTCTGAGCCATCTTTTGGGTACACACTGAGTCCTTCTGTGGGCTTCTGGGCAGGAATTTCAGGTAGGAATCCCAACCGTCATCTATAGGGAATCCCTTGGAATGAGAAGCCATATTTATCCTCAGAAAAAGCTAATAAGTAGCCGGCGCCGCAGCTCAATAGGCTAATCCTCCGCCTGTGGTGCCGGCACTCCAGGTTCTAGTCCCAGTCGGGCGCCGGATTCTGTCCCGGTTGCCCCTCTTCCAGGCCAGCTCTCTGCTGTGGCCCGGGAATGCAGTGGAGGATGGCCCAAGTCCTTGGGCCCTGCACCCACATGGGTGACCGGGAGGGGCACCTGGCTCCTGGCTTCGGATCAGCGCGGTGCAACGGCCGCAGCGCACCGGCCGTAGCAACCATTGGAGGGTGAACCAACGGCAAAAGGAAGACCTGTCTCTCTCTCTCTCTCTGTCCGCTCTGCCTGTCAAAAAAAAAAAAAAAAAAAAAGCTAATAAGTAACCAAATGGACTGTTTAGCAAGCCTCAAAACTTCTCCAGCTTGCTGTATCTTGATGCCTCCAAAGCAGGCTCTTTGTACAACCAAACAAATGATGAGACTGCCTTGCTTTAAATCATTTTGACCCTCCTCTTGGGGGATATCCTTAGAGGTAGGTCTTAAAACCCAGGAAATTTACCACACTTAGGTTCAGATGACTTAGGGGTGCTTCCTGTGGTGGACTGCAAAATCAGCCACAATATTTTATATTAGATGCTATCTGTTTCTCCACCTGTTGAGACTGGGCTTGGCTGTTAGTTGCACTAGTTAGTGGGACATTAGCAAATGTGATACAAACAGAGGCTTGAGAAGTGTTTTTGTGTTGGATCTGGCCTTCCCCTGCTGCTGGGAAAACTTCTGCCACTATGAACATTCTTTGGGCAGCCCTCTGGAAGATAACAGCATGTGAGGAACGGCCTCAACTGCTCCAGTCCATCTCAGCTGAGACCCCAAACACGTGAAAGAATTCATTTTACATCATTCAGCTCCAGTTAGAAGAATCACCCAGCCCCACTACAGAACTGTGAGAAATGAATGTTGTTTAAGCCGTTAGGTTTTGGAGTGGTTTGTTAGGTCCCTAGAGGAAAACAGTGATTTTTTAACCAGGCAGTCTCTTTCACAAATACAAATATTTTCCCGCCCTTATTCTTCTTGGGGGATTTGTATTTGATCAGCCGTCAAAGGTTTGAATTGCAAGATGAAAGCTTAATTGAAGATGTGAAGCAATGGCCAGTGGGCAGTGGAGGTATTGGAGGCAGTAGAGTCTTCTTCCTAGGGCCCCTGACACAGCTCCTCAAAGTCGATTCAGGCTTCCTGATCTTGTGTTGGTTTTTTTTTTTTTCAAGATTTATTTATTTATTTGAAAGAGTTACACAGAGAGAGGAGAGACAGAGAGAGAGAGAGAGAGAGAGAGAGAGAGAGAGAGAGAGAGAGAGATCTCCATCCGATGGTTCACTCCCCAATTGGCCGCAATGGCTGGAGCTGTGCCGATCCAAAGCCAGGAGCCAGGAGCTTCTTCCAGATCTCTTACATGGGTGCAGGGGCCCAAGGACTTGGGCCATCTTCCACTGCTTTCCCAGGCCATAACAGAGAGCTGGATCGGAAGTGGAACAGCCAGGACTCAAATTGGTGCCCATATGGGATGCCAGCGTTTCAGGCCAGGGCATTAACCCACTGTACCACAGTGCCGGCCCCATGATCTTGTGTTTTTATGGCACCATGGACTGTTCCTTCACAGTACTTGTAATCACATCTGGGTGATGATTTGACAATATATGAAGTAAACCATGAAGCCATATATTTCATTAAGGCAAGGACCATGTCTACCTTGCCAACAACTGTACCCTGGAACACACTAGACACTCATTTGTTGAATGAATAAATGAATAAATAAATTTGAGTTTTGCTTACTTTATATAAGGGAGCCAGACCTTAAAGTTTTAAAAATTTAGTATTTGCATTTCATGGGTTAGTCTTACATGCATTTCTAAGCATGCAACTTGATTCTCCAACTATAGCAGGTGAAGGCTTGGGATGGAGGATATGAAATCAATGAGAGCCAGGATACTGGTTGTTGTCATCCTTTCCCTACCCCAAAACTGTTGGCAAAGTCCAAAAACTATTCCTCAAGATAGTACAGGAAATTTGATATGCAAGCTAGGGGCTTTGGGGCAGGAGCAGGGGATATGAGTGAGAAAGTCAGTTCTGGAGGATGTTCACATCAATTCTGTTATAAGGCTTTGGTCACAAAGCAACTGCAAACCAAAGATCCAGCTGAGGTTATTCACAACTCTGAGAAGCCCTGGAACTCTGTTACTACCACTGCCCCATTTACCTTTCATCTGAGACAATCTGAAGAGGACACCCAAAAGAATCTGACAGAGGTGGATTCAAATGATGCTCCTGTGGATGACTTGGGCATGTTAACTCTCCCAAGGCTATGTTCCTCATCTGTCAAATTGGAATAATAATATTTTAGAAGCAGCATCTCCTTTAGACTTAAGGTACTTTGCTAGAAAGAATCATCATTTTTATCTATATTATCCAGGGTTTAATAGTGCTAGACCCATAGTAGGTACTCAGAATAGATGAATTTCTTCTTGAAGGGGATCTAAGAACCAATCCAGGCTCCATCACTAATGCCCTGTCAGAGCAATTAAGAGATTTCTTCCCATTCTTTGGACCTCAATCTCCTCCCTACCCTGAAAAAAAGAAGCCAGGACAAGAGCTTCTCTAAGCTCCCTTCCAGGACTAATATCCAATGGATATCAGACTATTCAGTATACCCTCCCCCACTGCTGCTCCTAGAAGTTAATGTTAACTGAGGAGACAAAACTTGCACATCACTTTGTATTTACAGATAGGCGCACAATGAAAACAGATTCTGTGAAGAACTACAATACTGTACCACACTTTTGGCCTACTTTTGCCTCTGTTGAGGTCAAGAGTTTGTTTAATTGTCTTTTATTTGCATTTGCTTGGGAAGATAAAGTCCAGGACAAATTGCCACTAACACACACTATATGCAGCTTGAACCTTGGTGGCTAGTTGTGCTGTTACCGTGATTGATGAACCTTGTGTGCAATCAGCTTGAAGCTGCTGCCTTCCACTTGCCAGAAATGAGGTCACAGAGCAGGGTGGGGAATTGCCATCCAGCAAGCAGGCCTGACTGCTGCCCAGTAGAATGGTTTGCGACTCTAAATTCCATCTGTTGTGAAGATACTTGCTCCCTTGAACTGGCTCCAGATTTTAAAGAATTTGACAGTTTTTAAGTAAAAGAATCAGCCTTTGCCTGGACACTGAGTAGGAAAGAAAAGATTAATGAACATATAGATACTAGAATATCTAGGGGTCATGAGGATCATGGTCTGAAATCCTGGTATTAGGTAGATGGTGTCGCTCCTTAGAAAAGATAGTAATTATCCATGAAACTATGCAACTTCGCAGCATAAAAAGCACATCTCCAGACCACTGCCTTGTGGAGGGACAGTATTCTCTCATGGTCAGAGGATTAACCAAGCCACATTGCTGAAACAAGGAGATGGCTCAAAGCATGGCCTGGAAGCCAGCTAAGAATCGCCTAGTGGAAGCAGATACAGGGAAAGTCAGCACTTGGGTCTGCCAGGCACTGAGCATTTTCTGTGCAGGCCTAAGGGACTCGGTTGTCTCAAAGACTGACTTTCCTTTCTTGAGCATCAGACATCCATCAGCTCAGATTAGTCTCAGCGGTTGAACAATCTGTTAACAGATTAGACATGTAAGTTTTTTATCTAGTAGACCTGGAATCTGATGGCCCTGGGACTGAATCCTAACATGGCTCTAAAGTTGTGTGATCTTGGCCAAATCTCTGTATCTCTCTGGATCACAGTTTATCTGTAAGAGATGCAGTATAAAATGTGGCTGAGCCTGCTTGCCTGGGTTTGAACCCCAACTCCACTGTTGACTCATGATATGACTTTATCCAAGCTTGAACCTCTTTGTACCTTTGTTTCTTCATCTTTAAATGAGATTGATTATAGTGCCTCCCCCACAAAGATGTTGGGAAGATAAATGAGTTAATACACATAGAGTACTGAGAACAATGTCACAGAGTCAGCATGGCCTGTGTGTCACTAACTAACAATGGGCTGCTAATCCTGCTTCCTCGGGCTTTTCAGGTCCATTGAAATGGTGAAAGTGATAAAAGAATCGAGGAGCGGTCCATGCCTGAAGGGACCTTAAAGAGCACCCAAATAACCGCCCTCGTGTTACAGGTAGGAAATCGGGACTCAGACGTGGGCACTGACTGGTCCACAGCCACACTAGATTCAATGGCAGAGTCCAGGTCTCCTGATTCCAAGTGCAAATCTCTCCTCTGCACCGCACCGCACCAATGGTTCTTTTTATTCGGTTGTTGGACCAGTGGCTAGGGAACACACTTTCCTGGGATAATCAGCTGCATTTGAAGTGGAGAGGAAACTGAAGAGAGACTACCTATGCCCCCCCGCCCCCACACACGAACTTTTAACGTGTATGTTAGCGTAGGGGAAGGAGGCTGAGAATTCCTGCCCTAGTGGAGAAGAGAGATTTTCAGGAACCACTGCCAGTTCCTTGTCATTATTTCAGCTAAAACCCAAACATGTGCCTGTGTCCAAGAAAGCTAGAATCCTGAGCTAATTCATTCTGACCTCATAGTATCTTTTTTACTTCAGGTGTTTAATGAAGGGGTGACATCCCCCCCACCAAGTGGTTTCACACAGGCTCTCTGGTTTCACTCTTAGGAGAATGGCGGTTGAAGTGATAACTCTGAGTTCAGCTGTTCAATTTTCTCAGGGTCACGCCCCCTTAGAGTTATTCTGCTTTCAATCGCATCTCTCAGTTGGACTGCTCAGGAGTAACTGGAAGATGGGCTGAAGGAAAGGGGCAGGATGGGAGGAGACCCCATGAAGAATGGCAGGTCGGATTATAGAGGTTTTGACTCAGAGAAAGGGCAGGTCCCAGATCCCTGTGCTCAAATCATCTAAGGGTACCATGGAGCACGGGGAGCAGCGACTATGACAGTGGAGCTTATATAAATGGGGTGGGAAGAGTAAGAATTTCCAGGAGGCATATTTCAGTATGAAGCAAGGAAAACTTTCTGACTATGAGCGCTGCCCACAGAGAATGTAGACAATAAGCTTGCTCCCATTCCTGCCTTTTTTTGAAGCACAAAAGAAAGAGATACGGGGGTATGAGGCTCCACAGCCACTTGGCAGAGACGGGAAGGTGAGGGTGACCAGCCCAAAGAGGTCAGGTCGGTTCCCACCAATTACCAGTTACGCGGCAGCTGGGAAGCGGCAGTATCAGAAACTCATGACCTGTTTCTTCTTCTGGCCCGTGTTCCTCTTTGTCTTTCTTGAGCTCACTTGCTTGCCCTTTTGCAGAGCAGGAACCTTTGACATTTTGCAGGGGATAATCTTTTTCCTCTAAGTGTGTTTCTGACTCAGCCTTTGCTCCTCCAGCATCATGAGAGAACCGGAGCTCTCTGGAGATTAGCTCTGGCCCTGTCGCCACAGCAACTGCCCGGGCCCTGCGGGCATCCGTGGTAACAGGCACAGGGCTTTGAGAGGAAGCCCCATGGGGAGCCTGACATGAAACAAGCATGTCTGCACTTTGTGAGGCTTTCTTTGTAATAGGATTAGCTGCACAGGTGGGCCTCACTTGACACATTTGGCCCGTCCCAGAAATTGTGTGTGTGTGTGTATATGAAATTTTGATAGATGGAGGAAATTTTATTTTAAAGGCAGAAAAGAGACCAGCTTTTCAAGTCCCAGCAGTGAATCCCGTTTGAAAAATAGAAAGTGTTATTTTGTGAGGCGAATCTCCACCCACTGCGGACCCGGACCCGCACTGCCAGGCTAGGGCTGGGGGTCTGTGATGGGGCCATCTGCAGCATACCCTGGGGGCAGGCCAAGAACAGCAGCAGCTGAGCTTACTCGGGGCTGGGAGTGCACAGTGTGGAACCAGGAGGGGCAGAGCAGGTGTGGGGTCACAGGAGGGGATGTGAGGAGGGTGGGCCTTGCCTAGCATGAGCAGTTCTGTTGCAACAGTGGCGGGGCGTCCGACAGGCGCGTGTTCTTGGAGGTGCCCAGCATGGAGGGGTCTGTGTCCAGAGAATCTGACATCTTGTCGCAAATGGCATCTACCAGGCACTCAAAGGCCTGCCTCACGCTGATATTCTCCTTGGCACTGGCTTCAAAGAAGTCAAACCCTGGAGAGAGAAGAGAGAGAGGTAAGGACTCTTTCCATCTCCCCACCGCTCCCAGCACTCTGGAGTGAAGCAAGGAGGCCAGTTCCATGGGCAGAGGATGCTACTCCAGGAGGTGCTACAGGGCAGGGGTTTTAGACTCAGATCTTAGTTCTACCACTGGAGGCTACTTAGCCCACAGCAAGTCACTTACTCCCTTACAAATCCATTTTCTGGTTTGTCAATGCTGATAATTTTTTACCTACATCATAGCTATTTCAAGTATTACACCAGAAGTGTAGAGCCCTGTGCCTGAACATGGGGTGGAGGAGGGGGTGTCTTCAAGTGTGTGTTGAAAGCGTGAATACATAAATACGTGTGCAGTGCTTCCCAGTTTCCAAAGCATTATCTCATTTATCTTTATGTTGCCCCTGGGGGAAGGAGTGTTAAATCCTCTCCATGTCGCTGTGGCTTAGAGAAATAGATTGGCTTGCTCAAGACAAGTAAACACACCAGGATGGCAAGTCCAGACTTGGGACTTTTACAATTTTTTCTTTTTCTTTGTTTACCTTACTTATTTGAAAAGAAAAGAGACAGAAACAGAGCGAGATCTCCCATCTGCTATTTCACTCCCCAAATGCCTGCAACAGCCAGATCTGGGCCAGGTTGAAGTCCTGGCTGGGAAGCCAACCCTGCTCTCCTATATGGGAGACAGGGATCCAACCACTTGAGCCAATCCTTGCTACCTCCTGAGCTGTGCATTTGTAGGAATGCTGAAATTGGGAGCAGAGCTGGGACTCAAACCCAGGCATTCTGATAGGGGATGTGGGGGTCCCAAGCAGTGTCTCCACCATTAGGCCAAATGCCACATTAGTTTCGGACTTTTTTCCCCCATCTGCTTGAAAGGCAGGGGGGGTGGGGAGGGAGAGAGAGAGGGAGAGAGAGGAAGAGCGAGAGGGAGAGATGCATCTTCCATTCACTGATTCACTCCTCAAATGCCAGCAATAGCCAAGGCTGGATCAAGTTGAAGCCAGGAGCAATGGAACTCCACCCAGGTCTCCCACATGGTGACAGGGACCCAAGCACCTGAGCCATCATTTGCTGCCTCCCAGGATACATTAGCAGGGAGATGGTTTGGAAGTAGAAATGCCAGGACTCGAACTGGCACTCCAGTATGTGATGCAGGCCTCCCAAGTAGTGGCTACCTGCTAATTTTGGACTTTTGACCAGGAATTTTCCTCCCTTTCTCTTGCCTCCTACCCACCCCAGCCTGGTTGGGGCTCTAGAAGGCAGCTCAAGCCTCACACTGATACAGTGAACCTCTATTCGCTCTTTCCACCGCAGACACACTGGCTTATCTCCATTTAGTGGGGTCCTCTTTCCTGACCACCACTGAATGATCCTACAGATCTCTGCTTTCATGTCCAAACCCAACAAAAGGTCAAGGGAAGGCTCCTGGGGTGTGTGACATTCTTGTCTGTTTTATATTTGAGGTCCTTCATGACCCTTTCTGTGACAATGCACAGAACTTGGTTGTCCAAAGAGACACAAGCAAATTCAAAGTGGCTACTTCCCTCCAGGAATCTTGGCCACTTGGGGGCAGCCCACAGGAGCATAAAGTGCCCTCCTGATGTCCCTGAGGGAGCCATTCTCTCCTCTTGTCTGCCCACTGTCCTCTTTTCCCTTTCTTCAGTTCTTCTGAAAAACCTCTCTTTGCTCCTCTCTGCCTTTAGCTCCTTCTTTCCCCTCGTGCTCCTTGCATTTTCTCCTTGGCATTCTTAGCAACTATTGAGCATCTACTATATGCCAGACGCTATGTTAGGAACCTTACAAACATCATCTTATTTAATCTTCACAACAGTCTGTTTGGTAAATATCATCATCTCCAATTTATAAATGAGATAATGAAGGCTCCAAGAGATTGCATAACTCACATAAGACCATGTGACTGTATTAGTGGAAATTGGGTTTCGCCCTGGGTTTGGCTGGCTCCAGAGTCCATACACAGCCCTGCTTCCTTCCTGTTTCTTGCTCTTTCTCCCTTTCACTGTGCATCTTTTCCCTAGCTATATCTTTGTCTTCCTTTACAAGTCTCTTTTGCCTCCTTTGATTTTATCTGACTACAGCAGTGTCTGAATCTGGGCAAGTCACTTCACCTTTCCAAATCACTTAGCCTCTCTGAATGGCAGACTCCTCGCTTGTCAAGTAGGAATAGTGACAGCGTCCTCCTGCTGGGAGCAGTTGGGAGGATGGAGCGAAATGATGAATATGTCGCTGCATGCCACTTGCCCATTATCATGGCCGCCCCCTTCTGCTTTCCTCTTTCATCTTGCTCCTCTCGCCTCTTCTTTCTCCCTCTTCCATCACCTTCTCCCACAAAGGAGGGGATGCCTTTCGTCTGCCCTCCTTCTCCCTATTATTCCACCATCCACAGAGAATGCTGCAGCAAAGCTCCTTTCCTCCCAGCCCCCAGCTGGAAGGTACTCACAGCTCCCATCAGCCCCCCCCCCCCCGCCCCGTGGTGGGGCTGATAGCCTCGCCTGTGGCCCACTTCCCAACCTGAGAAAGGCCAGCTGCAGAAGTGCCTGCTAATTGTGGATATGTGATGAAAGAGGAGGCAGCTGCTGGCTCATTATCCTCAGGCTATCCGTTGGCTTCAGACAGCTTTTCTTTAATAAATATCACCAAAAGATTGACTCCGAGATCTTTGACTGGCTTCTCACAAATGGTTGGAGTTTGGAGAGGCAGGATGAGTATATTACTTGTCCAGAAGAGGACAAACAGGTAAAGAAGTAAATGGGCTTTGACCTTCAGTTTGGATGAAGATGAGAACACAGGTCAAGACCAGGGGCACAGATCTTTTCTGAGGAGTTGGCACTGAGGAGAAGACTTGCCACATTGTGCAGGAGGGCAATGAATGGCAAGAGGCCGGGGAGATTGGGGTTTAAATACGTTTCCAGCACTACCAGCTCTGTGACCTTGGGCAAGCTGCCTGATTGCTTTCAACCTCCACCTCCTCATCTGTAGAATGAAGTGACTATTACCTGCCTCATAGGGTGGGAGTGACGACTAAACACACAAAAGATATGAAGTGAATGGTGTGTGGAATACATGGTTGTTTCCTTTCCCGTCTGTCCTCAGCCCACCACAACCTCAGCTTCTTTGCCTCCCCGTCATCTCACAAGGCCTTTGGGGGAATGCAGTTTTTCTTCATTGTGCAGGGTGAGCCAGGTCTTTATTGAACACTGACTTTATGCCAGGTCTCATGTTGACTGCCAGGATCAAACTCAGCTGTGTAGACACACCACTAAGAATGTCAATCCCTCACATCTGCACAGTCCTCAACAGTTCACAAGTACAGGTTTAAACCTGTGGGGTGGTGTTTGGTTTAGTGATCAGACGCCCCATTTCCGAATGCCTGGGTCCAATTCCTGGCTCCAGCTTTGATGTCAGCTAATGTGTACCCCCTGAGAGGTAGCAGGTGATGGCTCAAATAGTTGGATGTGTGCTATCCATGTGGGAATCCTGAACTGAGTTTCCAGCTCCTGGCTCCAACCCGGCCCCAGCTGTTGCAGGCATTTGGAGAGTGAACCAGTGTTAGGAGCTCTCAATCTGCCCTTTCTCACTGCCTCTCTACCTCTTGAATAAATTTTAAAAAATAAAGTGATCTATTTAGAAACATCAACACAACTTTGTTAAGGTGGGGCAGGGGAGAGCAGACAAGGGTTGTCTCTTGTAATGTGCAGATTAGGAAACCAAGTCTCAGCGATTCTTTATGTTTCTTGTCTTACTTTCAGTTGGACCAGTGATAGATCAATCTATAACATTCTAATCCAGGTAGAGCAAACCAGAGGCCATACAGGAATGCAGGAGAGGGAAGCATGGCAGGAGAGGAAAGGAGGAAGAAGCTTCCTGAAGCTAGTGGGGTTGTGTACCTTTAAAATCAGAACTGAGAGGGAGCGTTGTGGCATAAGGAGTAAAGCTGCTGCCTGCAGTGCTGGCATCCCATATGGGCACCAGTTGGATTCCCAGCTGCTCCACTTCTGACCCAGCTCTCTGCTGTGGCCTGGGAAAGCAGTAAACAGTGCTCCAAGTCCTTTGGCCCTTGCATCCATGTGGGATGCCTGGAAAAAGCTTCTGGCTTTGGATCAGCTTAGCTCCAACCATTGCAGCCATTTGAGAAGTGAACCAGCAGATGGAAGACCTTTCTCTCTGTCTCTGGCAATAGTCAAGGCTAGGCCAGGCTGAAGCCAGGAGCTTCATTTGGGTCTCCCACATGTGTACAGGGGCCCAAGGACTTGGGCTGTCCTCTGCTGCTTTCCCAGGTGCATTAGCAGGGAACTGGATTGGAAGTGGAACAGCCGGGACTCGAATTGGCACCCATATGGGATGTCAGCATTGCAAGCGACAGCTTAATGCATTATGCCACAATGCCAGCCCTGAGTGAAAGTCTCTTACCTAATTAACTTCTCATTCTTTAAGACTTATCTTAGATATGACTTCTTCATTTTCTTTTGTGTTTTTCTCTGCCATAGCACTTGTTACCCGGTGTGGCAGAAGTCCATTTTAGTTTTGGCACAGCAGGTAAAGCTGATGCTGGCACCCTATATGAGTGCCATTTCGAGTTCTGGCTATACTGCTTCTGATTCAGCTCCCTACACCTGGGGAGGAGGTGGAAGATGCCCAAGTATTTGGGCCCCTGCAATCCACATAGGAGACCCAGATGGAATTTCTGGCTCCTGGCTTGGACCTGGCCCAGCTCCAGCTGCTGTGGCCATTTGGTGAGTGAAACAGAAGTTAGAAGATTGATCTCTCTCTCTCTCTCTCTCTCTTTCTCTCTCTCTCTCTCCCCCCTCCTCTGTCACTCTGCCTTTCAAAAATAAATAAATAAATCATTAGAAAGAAAATTCCATTAGAAGACTGTGTCATTCATCTGAGCTCCAGCACCAGCTGTAGGAATCATTGAGTGTTGGGTGAATGAAGGAGGTGGGAAGTGAGCACAGAGAGTATGACTGAGGGGATGTAGACAGCAAAGGGTATGACAGCTAAGCAAGGCATGGCAGACACTGAGCACTGGGGACACTGGGTGAATCACAGTTCCTACCCTGGAGGAGCTCCTAGTCTGGTGTGGTAGACACAGTGACATTACCACAGTGATTAGTGCTCAAATGGTGGGAAGCCAGGGGAGGTACCTAACCAAGCATGGGGGCTAAAGAGGGTATCTTGGGGAAGTAGATAGCTAAACAGGTATCAGACAAAGATGTGATTGTGTGTGTATGTGTGAGCATAAGCACCTTGGCATATGAGGCAGGAAAACAGCATGAGCACAGCTAAGGGGCAAAAAACAGCCTTGCTAAATGCTAGAAGGATCATAGCCGTTAGTTATCATTAGCAGAAAACCCAAAGTGATGAGAGGTGAGACACTAGGAGACCAAACACAGAGAGCATATACATCATGCCAAGCAGATATTGTCATTGTTATCTCAAAGGTACTCGAAGTATGAGAACTCTGATTCAAGCTACCAGGTCATGGGGCTAGGTAGTTCAAGGATCTCTTCTGCTTAGCAAAACCCTAGATGCACCCCTGCCTGATTACTGTCAAATTCCTGCAAGGGTCTTCATTAGTAGGCCCAGGTGGTAACCTTTTCCTCAAGTTCATTAATAAGGATCCTCAGGAGCTGAGAATCCAGTGAAGTCAGGAAGATGACGACCAATTAAAGCAGACTAGCCTCCAGTCCTTTCTTCCCTCTAATTGGCTTCATAACAATCATATTTCTTCTGTCTTTAATGGGGCCTGATTATTTCTTGAATCTCTGAGATGCTCCCCTGACCCCGAAACATGTACCTGTCCTGCCCAAAGGCATCTATCACAGACCCACGGACTGCTTCCACATGGCCAGCTCCTGATTTGGATAGACTCAGAGTCTATTCCTAAACTTGCAATCAGCTAAACTCGCCTCTCCTCATCCCCACATCGCTCTAGAACATTTCTTCTTCACTGTTGCATTCAACTCCATTCTCCATTCTGCTGACAGCTTCTCATCTCATCATTTATCAGGATCCAACTCACATCCCTAGGGTCCCTGATGATTTTGGCAATGGATTCACTGTCTTCCTTTCCACCCCCAAGCTTGATACCATTTTCAGAGCTTGTAGTGTCATATGGACAAGCCATCCAACACCTTGGCCTCTTCATTTCCTGACCACCTCATTTCCAATGACTTTCTCTTTCATTTTGCTTCAGCTATGCCCCTGTCTTATAAGTGAGCTGTTTTGACTTGGATTTGTGTCATTGGAACTGAAAGAGGTCTGATTAACTCCATATCCAGTCACATTGGCTTAACACTCAAGACACTGCATGTGCTAGCCTTTGTCTAATTCTCCAGCATCATCTTCCTGACTTACACCATGCTCCAGAAATATCAACACTTTCTCTTTTTGTACCTTCGCCCATACCATTACTCTCTAGTTCCTACTCTTAATCATCTTCATTACACATATGTGGAGTCATTGTTTTTTTTTTTTTTTTTTGGACAGGCAGAGTTAGACAGTGAGAGAGAGAGAGAGAGGGACAGAGAGAAAGGTCTTCCTTCCGTTGGCTCACCCTCCAAATGGCTGTTAGCCCAGGCCGGCGCACTGCAGCCGACGTGCTGCACTGATCCAAAGCCAGGAGCCAGGTGCTTCCTCCTGGTCTCCCATGTGGGTGCAGGGCCCAAGCACTTGGGCCATCCTCCACTGCCTTCCCGGGCCACAGCAGAGAGCAGGACTGGAAGAGGAGCAACCAGGACAGAATCCGGTGCCCCAACCGGGACGAGAACCCAAGGTGCCAGCACCGTAGGCGGAGGATTAGCCAAGTGAGCTGTGGCGCCAGCTGAGTCATTGATTTTTTTAAAAATATTTATTTATTTATTTGAAAGGCAGAGTTACAGAGAGACAGATATGTTCCATTTGCTGGTTCATGTCCCAAATGGCTGCAACAGCTGTGGCTGGGCCAGACCGAAGCCAAGAGCTTAGAATTCTATCCAGGTCTCTCACATGGGTGGCAGGGGCCCAAACACTCGGGTCATCTTCCACTGCTTTCCCAGGCACATTAGCAGAGAGCTGGATTGGAAGTGGAGTGACCAGGACATGAACTGGTGGTCATATGGGATGCCATTGCCCAGGCAGCGGATTAACCTGCTACACCACAACATGGGACCCTGGGGTCACTGACTTTAAGCAGCCTTCCCTTTCCCTCCATTCAGTGCATACAACGTACCTCTCCCCTATAGTCTCATGGCATGTTGTATGATTTGGTCAGATTCCAATCATGAAAATGGGAACTATTGAACATTTTTTTTTATTTTATTTTGCCAGGAAGAGTTAGATAGTGAGAGAGAGAGATAGAGAGTTATAGACAGTGAGAGAGACAGACAGAGAGAAAGATCTTCCTTTTGTTGGTTTACTCCTCTAATGGCCGCTACGGCCGGCGCTGTGCCGATCCAGAGCCAGGAGCCAGGTAATTCCTCCTGGTCTCCCATGTGGGTGCAGGGACCCAAGCACTTGGGCCATCCTCTGCTGCCCTCCCCGGCCACAGCAGAGAGCTGGACTGGAAGAGGAGCAACCAGGACAGAACTGGCACCCCAACCGGGGCTAGAACCCGGGGTACCGGTGCTGCAGGCGGAGGATTAGCCAAGTGAGCCGCAGCACCAGCCTACCATTAAGCATTTAATCTAGAGGGAATTTGTATATAAATAATGGGAGAACTGAAGCCCAACAGAATAGTGAAGAAACTCAGAGATTATCAACAGCAACAACAACACAACAACAACAAAAGTTACTAGAGGAGCTGGAACCATAGGTGCAGAATCAGAGGGCAGGAGCAGTCCCAGCTGGAGGAGCCAGCTCTGGTGGAGGCGGAGATCCACATTTCTCCCTTTTCCCCACATTCAACCACCTATCAGTACCTCCCCTTGGCCAAACCCAACCAGAAGCCACTGTCACAGGAGCCTGGGAAACACACCATGCAAAGGTCAACTCCCCAGGGAGGGTTGCAGGAGACAGAGCAGGAGCAAGATGAAGAATGACAGTGACAGGCCAAGGACTGGCACAGCTATTTACTCGAAGAATGTTCAAATGATATCATTATCATTTTGTTATCCTGATCATTGAGTGTCTTTTTTATGTTATTTATTCATTTCTTTGAGAGAGAGACACAGATCTCTTTCATCTGCTGGTTCACTCCCCAAATGCCCACAGCAGTCAGGAGCCCATAAAACAATTTGGATCTCAGGATCTCACACATACAAGGCAGGGACTCAAGTTCCTGAGCCATTACCTGCTGCCTGCCAGAGTATGCATCAGCAGGAATTGGAAGCACAGCCAGGGATCAAACCCAGGCACTCCACCATGGGCTGCATGTGTCCCAAGTGGTGGCTTAACCACTGCACAGATGCCTACACATCAGTGAGTATCTTGAGGGCAAGGTACCCATTCCTCTCTTTGTCCCCAGGGTCCACCATGTGTCAGTGACTATAACAAACAGTCACTGACCTTTCTGCAAGAGATTTCACATCTCTCCCTAAGGCCAACCGGCTTGCAGGGCCTCCTTGTGGGAGGAATAAATCTCTCCACCCCATCAACATCAGATTTGATTATGTGACTTGCTTTGGTCAATGGGAGCAGGCAGACATAATATGACCCAAGCCCCAACAGAAGCTCTACTAGGCGTGGTCTGGTTTGGCGACCCCAAAGTCTGAAGACACAAGGAACACAGTCACAACTGATTAGCAGCTGGCATGGAATACGAGTGAAAAATAAGCCTTTATTATCTAAGCCCTGACTCAAGCTGTGTGTCACTCAAACATAATCTAAAGAAATCTTACTCTGTGTTGAGGATGGAAATTTGAAAAAACAAATTGTGGCAGGCTTTTGGGAAAACACCAGTGGATGACACAATGGGACCATTAGAATTTTGATTCCAAAGTCTGAGTTTGAGTATTGGGCCTGGCAGCTACTATTTATATTTCTTAGAAAAATTCATAATCTTGGCCGGCGCCGTGGCTTAACAGGCTAATCCTCCACCTTGTGGCGCCGGCACACCAGGTTCTAGTCCCGGTTGGGGTGCCGTATTCTATCCCAGCTGCCCCTCTTCCAGGCCAGCTCTCTGCTATGGCCCGGGAAGGCAGTGGAGGATGGCCCAAGTCCTTGGGCTCTGTACCCGCATGGGAGACCAGGAGAAGCACCTGGCTCCTGGCTTCGGATCAGCGCGATGCGCTGGCCGCAGCAGCCATTGGAGGGTGAACCAACGGCAAAAAGGAAGACCTTTCTCTCTGTCTCTCTCTCTCACTATCCACTTTGCCTGTCAAAAAAAAAAAAAAAAAAAAAAAAGAAAAGAAAAAAAATTCATAATCTTAAAATGAATAAAAAGACAGAGCAGTGTTACCCAGCTCATTATATTTTAAGAAATCTTGGATGGTCTGACCTCAGCTTCATCATCAGTAAAATAACTGAATTACTGCAGTAACAATAATATACAATAATAAAGATAGTGTACTACTACATGGATAACAATGCTATCTTTTTTTTAAAAAAAATGAATTATTTTTTATGTATTTGAAAGTCAGAGTTACAGAAAGCAAGGAAGAGAGGGAGAGACAGAGGTTTTCCATTCACTATTTCAGTCCCCAAATGGCCATAACAGTCAGGGCTGAGCCAGACTGAAGCCAGAAGCCTGGAGCTTCTTCCGGTTCTCCCAAATGGGTGCAGAGGCCCTAGGACTTCATTCATCCTATGCTGCTGTTCTCAGGCGCACTAGCAGGGAGCTAGATCAGAAGTGGAGCGGGGGTCAGCATTGTGGCATAGCTGGTAAAACCACTCCCTGTGGTGGTAGCATCCCATGTAGGTGCCGGTTCGAGTCCCAGCTGCTCCACTTCTGATCCAGCTCTCTGCTATGGTCTGGGAAAACAGTGGAAGATGGCCCAAGTCCTTGGGCCCTGTACCTGTGTGGGAGACCTGAAAAAAGCTCCTGGCTCCTAGCTTTGGATTGGCTCAGCTCCAGCCATTGCAGCCATCTGGGGAGTGAACCAGCAGATGGAAGACCTCTTTCTCTTTCCCTCTCCCTCTCCCTCTGCCTCTCTGTAACTCTGCCTTTCAGATAGATAGACAGACAGACAGACAGACAGATAGATAGGAGTGGAGCAGCCAGGTCTGGAACCAGTGCCCATAGGGGATGCCAGCATTGCAGGCAGAGGCTTAATCAACTATGCCACAATGCCAGCCCCAATAATGCTACCTTATATACCCACCAGGAGTGACTGAAGATCACAAGAGAATGATTTTGAAAACACACTGTGGGTTATAAGTCACTGTTAGTCATTATCAGTGCTGTCTAGGTTTTGTGTCTCTGCAAACAAGTTCAATGATGTAAGTCTCTATAGTTCATCTCCATACAAAACAAAATTTATTGAGCACATAAAATAAAGCAGTATACAAGGTTCTGAATGATGAGTGGGGAACTTGGTGAACTGAAATCATGGAATCAAAGTGGTGTAGAGCCAAACAGACCTTCCCACTCAACACATTAAACAACCCATTTTACAGATGGGCAAACTGAGAGCCAGAGACAGGAAACAGGTGCTTAAGGTCACATAGTAAAGTAATGGTGGAAGCAAGATAAAACCCTCAGTCTCCCAACGCGTAGTCTAGGGGTGCTTTTCCCACTACACCATGCTGCTGAGTGAGTGTATACGTATGTGTTTCAAAGCCACATTTTACACTTTGTTTCCTTCTCCTGTAGTTGAGGCATATTTCCCTTTCACTAATCTGCATGGGCTCTGGCCAAATTTACCTCCTAGCAGGTCCAGGAAAAGGATAAGGAGCCTCTTTCTGAGGGGCCCTTGGATGTACAGACCCTAAAATGCTATATTTCCTAGGACAGACATATCTGAAACTGCTCTGCCCTCCCGAAGATCCACATGCCTCAGCATCTCTCTGACTTCACCTAAGTCCCAGGAACTTGGAGAATACAGAAAGCCTGCTGCTACTCCCAGCTTTAATAGATGCTAATCACTGGCCATGACGATAAATGTGCAGAGAAAAGCTAAAGAGAAGGGAGTCCTGAGGAGGAATCTCATAAAGCAAAGAACGGCACAGCTGCCTGGCAAGCACACAAGGAAAATGACTTAATACCCGGGGCCGCGAGGGATACCCACTGGGGCAGGGGTGGGGAAGGCTGAGCATCCCCTCCCATTGTTCCTAGATCTGACCATCTCCTTATAAAATTCTTAACACAGTCTACAAGATCCTGCGTGATCTAATATCTGTCCACCCTCACCGCACACCATTCTCCCCTGGGGTATTTTGTCCCTGTTACATGGCCTTTCAATTCCGTGAATGTTTCAGGCCCTGACTCACATTTGGACTGTTCTTGATGTAACATACTCCCCTCCCCCAACCTCCACTTATTTCCTGGTTAACTTTTTCTCATCCTTTACCTCTAAGCTTTTTAAAAAATTATTTATTTATTTTTATTTGTTTGAAAAGTAGAGAGAGAGAGAGACAGAGATCTTTGATACCTTGGCTTGCTCTCCAAATGCCCACAACAGCTGGGGCAAGGCCAAGTCAAAGCCAGGAGCCCAGAATTCAGTCTGGGTCTTCCACAAGGGCTTGAAGGATCAAAGTACCTACTGCTTCCCAGGGTATGCATAGCAGGAAACTGGATCAGAAGTATAGCTGTTCTCAAACCCAGGGAGTCCAATAGGGGATGTGGGCATACCAAGAGGACTCTTCCAAACAGTGCTCTCAGTAATCAGCTTAAATATTACTTTCTCAAGACATTGGATCTCTTGCCTAAGATTAAGTTTTATTTTTCACTTTCTTCATGGCATGTGTGGTGGACTAATGTATTTTTTCTCTGCATACCATTCCTTCCTTCAGGGAGCCACCATTTTACACGGTCTTGGTAGAGCTGTAAGTTACAATAGTTGCCTCTTACAGCTGCTGGGATGGGCATGTGACTCATGGGAGACACATCATTGTCTTCTCTGAGTTTGTTGTATACTGGCCAAGAGAGGGGCTTCTTTTTACAGGAGTTGGGTAAATATGAATTTGGAGCTGCTATTATATGTTTTATCCCAGTGCAGAGTCTGGCTCCATCAGGAGGCTGAGGAGATAAGTCAAGCTGAGAAATGGAGAGTGCAATTGAGCCTTGGGTTCATTGACAGGAGGTAATAAATATGTTTCAATTAAAGCTGGTTTAACAGCAGTCCTAACTTAAGCAGAACTTACCACAATTTTAACAATTGTATTAATGTATCATTCACATGCCATACTATTCATCCACACAACTTTTAATTATGGTTTAATACTTTCCCATTATTTCCATGACAATACAGAATACAGTTAGTTTGTTCATCATTAATTATACCCTAAGTGCCAGCATATAACCTGGCTCAGAGTATGTGCTCAACAAATATTTTTCAATGAATAAGTGAAACGTCTGAATGAATATCACTCCATGCTGGGTTCTTTGGGTAATGAAACAATTCGGACATAATTCCTGCTCTCAAGGGCTAGAAAAGAAAATAAACCTACAAACAGTCGAGTTCTGATAGGCACAGAGGAAAGCTCAGGAAGTTGTATAAGACAGATGGGTTACCTTGACCTGACTACATCTGACCAAGTCATTAAAGCCTTCTTCAAGGGCCTTCCTAAAGGCTGCACAAAGAATTAATCTCACTTCTGTTTCTGTCTCTCCCTCTCTCTGCCTGTAACTTTACCTTTCAAATAAATAAATAAAGTCTTTTTTTTTTTTTTTAAAAAGGGGGGGGGGAGGTGGTGTCAGCACTGTGGCGTAGTGGGCTAAGCCTCTGCCTGCAGTGCCAGCATCCCATACGGGCACTGGTTGGTGTTCTGGCTGCTCCTCTTCCAATCCAGCTCTCTGCTATGGCCTGGGAAGGCAGTAGAGAATGGCCCAAGTGTTTGGGCCCCTGAACCTGTGAGGGAGACCCAGAAGAAACTCCTGGCTCCTGGCTTTAGATCAGCACAGATCCAGCTGTTGCAGCCACTTGAGGAGTGAACCAGCAGATGGAAGACCTTTCTCTCTGTCTCTCCCTCTTTCTGCCTATAACTTCACCTCTCCAAAAATAAATAAATCTTTAAGAAAAAAAAATCTAACTTCTATCAGTGTTCCTATATAAATTTAATAAATCTATACTGACTATACCACTTCTTAACTGTATAGCTTTGGGCAAGTTATTTAATCTCTCTGAACCTCTGTTTTCAGTGTATCGGAAACACTTTATAGTACCTACCTAGAAGATTACACAGAGAAAAAGAGATAATTCATGATAAACATTTCATATAGTGCCTGGCTTAATATATATCAGCTCTAAGAAGGCTAAGTGATCAGGAGCTTAGGCTCTGGAGCCAGACCACTGCTTGGTGGCAGCTATGTGACCTTGAGCAATTTACCCAACTTTTCTCATCTGTAGAAACACATACCTCACAACAGAGAAAAGTTACATATCTTGGAGAGTTTTATGGGGATTAAACTAATTGAGTTATACTTTAAAACACTTAGACAAGTATCTAGTACATGAAGCATAGCAAACGTTTAACCAACTCACCTTTTAAAAATCTAAGTCAGGGCCAGTGTTGTGGTATAGCAGGTACAGCCCCCACCTGTGACACTGGCATCCCATATGGGTGCTGGTTCACGCCCCAGTTGTTCCACTTCTGATTCAGCTCCCAGCTGATGGCCTACGAAAAGCAGCGGAAGATGGCCCAAGTGTTTGTGTTCCTACCATCCATGTGGGAGACCTGGAAGAAGTCCCTGGTTCCCGGCTTTGGCCTGGCCCAACCCTGGCCATTGCAGCCAGCTGGGGAATAAACCAGCAGGTGGAAAGTCTCTCTCTCTCTCTCTCTCTCTCTCTCTGTCTGTCTCTCTTTGTCTCTCTCTGTTAACTCTCACTTTCCAGTAAATAAATAATTTTTTTTTAAATGAGGTCCTTAAAAAATTTTAATCATAGGATTTGGCATGCTGGTTGTATTTTTTTCCTAATAAAAAACTAACTCATTTTTTTTTTCTTTTTGACAGGCAGAGTGGATAGTGAGAGAGAGAGAGACAGAGAGAAAGGTCTTCCTTTTTGCCATTGGTTCACCCTCCAATGGCCGCTGCGGCCAGCACATCGCGCTGATCCGAAGCCAGGAGCCAGGTGCTTCTCCTGGTCTCCCATGCGGGTGCAGGGCCCAAGCACTTGGGCCATCCTCCACTGCCTTCCCTGGCCATAGCAGAGAGCTGGCCTGGAAGAGGGGCAACTGGGATAGAATCCAGCGCCTGACTGGGACTAGAACCCGGTGTGCCAGCGCCACAAGGCAGAGGATTAGCCTGTTAAGCCACGGCGCCGGCCCTAACTCATCTTTTAAAAATTTATTCTTGTTTAATTGTAAGGGTTCAACATGCTGGTTATATGCTTTTCATTTTTTTAAAAGATTTATTTATTTTATTTGAAAGTCAGAATTACACAGAGAGAGGAGAGGCAGAGAGAGAGGTCTTCCATCTGCTGGTTCACTGCCCAATTGGCTGCAAGGGCCAGAGCTATGCCAATCCAAAGTCGGAGCCAGGTGCTTCTTCCAGGTCTCCCACATGGGTGCAGGGGCCCAAGGACTTGGGCCATCTTCTATTGTTTTCCCAGGCTATAGCAGAGAGCTGGATCGAAAGTGGAGCAGCTGGGACTTGAATTGGTGCCAATATGGGATACTGATATTTTAGGCAGCGGCTTTACAGGCTACACCACAGTGCCGTCCCCTATATGCTTTTCTAATACATTTCAAAATAATACACAAAACCGTCTTGCACAATTCAGGTGCCATGAGTCCTTCTCTTTGGGCAACACTGTTCCAGGCTCATACCACCCATTGATTAGTGCTGCTCATTGTTTTTGCCCATGTTATGCCTCCCCCTAGAACGTTCTTGTCTCTCTTCCCACTTGGCTGGTTCTACTTGTCTTCAAGACTTCAATTGGGCATCATGTTTCTGACGCCAACCGTCAGGTGCTCCTGCAACCCCAGCACATCCCTCTGTAACAACCACAATCATCTGGGCTCTAGCTGTTTCCACCTGTTCTCTCTGGTGCAAACCTCTTCAGATCAGGGAATGCACCCTATTTCACAGCACAGTACCTACAGCATACAGGAATTCTTTACTGCAGTAGCCTAAAACCTGACATAGTAAAACTTAATCAAACATATTTTTGCAATGCTAGACCATATGCTAGGCACTGTGGGTACAAAGTTAAACAATACTCATTTCCTGTCCTCAAAGAGCTTTCAGGAAACAGACAAGTGAATGAGTGTAAACAAGGGTGATGTGTACTCTGTTGCATGCACAAATTACATTAAATGGGAGCATAATGCAAAGAGCTCAAGGGGACCAGGAAGGACTTCATAGAAGATGTGGAGCTTGCTTGCTTTGAAAGCCGAGTTGGGGCTCACCAGCTGAAAGAGGTAAGAGATAGTAGAAAAGAACATTCCAAACAGATGGGATATAGTCAATGGAGGGAGAGTGACGGAGGTCTCCTTAAAGACTGTGGGTTGAAGGCAGAAAGAGATGGCCTGAATCTATCGAAATGCAGGCTTCACCATGTGCGTATGCTCTGTGAATCAAGTAGAGACTTTCAGGACTCTGAGAACCTTTGTGATAAGGAGAAACAATGAGACCAAGGTGACCCAACCTTCCTATTTATTAAGTACTTCGCAGTTTAATTTCTAGTCCAGGTTACTTTGGGGACTAGGAGTAAAGAGAAGGAAGTGTAGGACACACACAATCATAATACATGCAATACACAATTCATACTTGTAGGTTTACAACTTACTCATCTACATGCCCAAATATCTGCACTTCAGGAACTGTCAGGGAATAACTTTAAACTACTTCTCAATGCCTATAGCACCAGAGTGTAAGAAATAATTAGGGAGATTGGCTAAAAGTTGGCAATCCATCTATTCTTCTAGAGGAAATTTTCAAACTTTGACACTCTTTCTCTAAGGCAATCTTACACTGTGTATGTGTGCATACATAATATACAATATATATATAATAAAAGCTGCTGTTTTAAGACAACGTGGGTATGGGCTCTGTTATGGGGCCATTGAGTTGTGGGCACCTAGACCTCAGAGGAGCAGAGGTCAAAATGCTTTAACTGTGGGATAAGTCAGAGCATCACTGAACTGCACACTTGAACCACATAGCTTTGTCCCTCCATGCAATTACTTTTGTTGAGAACTGTGCTTCAGTGATAAGTATCAGCGTTAAGAGAAACTGTAAGAAACAGCCCATGATGCCCAGTATTGCTGTTGTTGGAAGGATACAGTCTGCTCTACCACTGGCAATGAAGAACAGTACTTCACTGGAATAATGGGTTTGTTTTTACATTAAGGACACTCTGAAACCATGTAACTGATTATGTTTCCCTCTTTGGAATGGTGGGTAGGAAGCTCAAAGGCAAAATTTTGGCCCAGTTCTTGCAAGTGCCCAAGAATTTATGACATACACATGTATTTTACCCTGGTTTCCTCTTATTTTCCTCTCTCTTGCTTTATGTTAGCTTCAATTTTCTTATTTCCTTTATATTGCTGTACTATGATGATTTTTATAAGACATTTAAAATCCTCTGTGGAAGAATTTGGTTTAAAAAAGACTTCATAGGGACCAGAGCTGTGGCATAGTAGGCTAAGCATCTGCCCGCAGCGCCAGCTTCCCAAATGGGCACCTGTTCGAGTCCTGGCTGTTCCACTTCCAATCCAGCTCCCTGATCCAGCTCTCTGCTATGGCCTGGGAAAGCAGTAGAAGATGGCCCAAGTGCTTGGGTCCCTGCACCCATGTGGGAGACCAGGAAGAAGCTCCTCGTTCCTGGCTTTGCATCAGCCCAGCTCCAGCTCCAGCCATTGCGACTATTTGGGTAGTGAACCAGTGGATGGAAGACCTCTATATCTGTCTCTCCCTCTCTCTGTAATTCTGCTTCTCAGGTAAATAAATAGATCTTTAAAAAATAAAAATAAATTTAAAAAGAGCTCATAAATTTAATCGGGGGGTGGGGCAGTGCTGTGGCGTAGCGGGATGAAGCCACAGCCTGCAGTGCTGGCATCCCATATGGGCAACAGTTCAATACCCAGCTGCTTCACTTCCAATCCAGCTCCCTGCTAATGCACCTGGGAGAGGAATGGAAGATGGCCCAAGTCCTTGGACCCTGCACCCACATGGGAGACCAGGTGAATCATCTGACTCTTGTTGTAGCCATTTGGGGAGTAAACCAGCAGATGGAAGATCTCTCTCTCTCTCTCTCTCTGCCTCTGTCTTTCAAATAAATAAGTAAATCTTTAAAAAAATTTTAAGTGTATTTATATGTTCAATATTACAAAATATTTACATATTATAAACAATAATAAGCCAAAATTCAGAAGCACAAAGCCCATTTGTATATCACACAAATATAAAACAATCTGCATGGAGCTCATAGGTACATAATTCACAATCATAACACATCCTAATGTCCCCTCAGTCCCACTCCCAAGTACACATGCACAAGTACGCATCCATGTCAAGCACATACCAAGCTGTTCTGCAAGCAGCTGGCCCTTCTCAGTAGGAACAACCCTCTCTTCCTCCATGTCACACTTGTTCCCCACAAGAATAACCTGGGCGTTGTCCCAGGAGTAGGTCTTTATCTGAGTAGCCCTAAAAGGAGACAGAACTGTCAGAAACAGCACAAAACTCATAGGTACATCACACAAATATAAAACGAGATGTTAATGGCTGATGGACTGGGGAGGAGGCTTGATCCAGTTGTGGTATCCAAAGGTGGGGCCTTTGGGAAGTGATTGGGTTAGGCTGCTAGGGTAGGGCCACATGATCGAACCATGATGGTGTTATAAGGACAGAACACACAGAAGGTAGAGGAAGAGTGTAGGCTCCCTGTGTCTCTGTGTTTTCTGGTTCACATGTGATCTTCCCTCCACCATCCTCCAGCCTCAGCCCAAACCAATGGGGCTGTCCAGTCATGGACTGTGACCCTCCAAACTGTAAGCTGAAATAAACCTTCCTTCCTAAGAAGCATCTCTCAACTCTTAAGCATTTGAGTTATAGTGACAAGAAGCTGGCTGGTACATCACACTGACATGGACTGAATGTGTCCAGCCTCTCAGAGTCACATGCTGAAGCCTTATCCTCAGTGAGCTGGTATTTCCTGTAGGAAGTAATGGTCATGATGGACAGGCCTATCAAGTGGAATTAGTGTCCTTATAAGAGAAACAGGGGCCGGCACTGGTGCAGCAGGTAAAGCCGCCGCCTGCAGTGCCGTCATCCCATATGGGTGCCAGTTCAAATCCCGGCTGCTCCACTTCCAATCCAGCTCTCTGCTATGGCCTGGGAAAGCAGTGGAAGATGGCCCAAGTGCTTGGGCCCCTGCACCAGAGAAGGAGACCTGGAGGAAGCTCCTGGCTTTGGATTAGCCCAGCTTTGGCTGTTGTGTCCATTTGGGAGTGAACCAGCAGATGCAAGACTTCTCTCTCTGCCTCTGCCTCTCTGTAACTTTGTCTTTCAAATAAATAAATAAGCCTTTAAAAAAATTCTATCATTATAAATAAATCAATAATGGAGGGGGAAAGATAGGACCCTGACATTGTAGAGACAACTTTTTGTGGGGATGAGCCTAACTCTGTCTCCAGCCACCCAATTAGATACAAATGGTTACTTTCCCTTTTGATCCCCTGTACCTTCACCATGGCACCTATGGCACCAGGATGACTTTATCTCTCCCTGAGGACAGGGACAGGCCTATGCATCTTTTTTTTTTTTAAACAATTTTATTTACTTATTTGAGAGGTAGAGTTACAGACGATGAGAGGGAGAGACAGAAAGGTCTTCCTTTCCACTGGTTCACTCCCCATATGGCTGCAACGGCCGGAGGAGCAGTGCCGATCCGAAGCCAGGAGCCAGGAGCTTCTTCCGGGTCTCCAACGTGGGTGCAGGGGCCCTTGGGCTTGAGCCATCTTCTACTGCTTTCCCAGGCCATAGCAGAGAGCAGGGTTGAAAGAGGAGCAGCCGGGACTAGAACCGGCACCCATATGGGATGCCAGCGCTGCAGGCGGAGGATTAACCTATTGCTTCTTGGTGTCAGCCCTGGCCTATGCATCTTTGGATGCCAATTCCCAGGACAGAACAGAACAGAGTTTTCAATGAATGCTTAATTAGTAAATGAGGCAGTGAGTGGTTAATCCTGAAGCAGATCCTGACACTGGTACTCAATCTAACTGTAACCTGGGCCTATCACCAGCCCTGCTGCTAAAGTTGATTCCACAGTCAACCTTCTTGTCTACACTGAGAAGCCACTTCCTCAAAGCATGCGGTTCACTCAACTGTCATTTGTTGTGGGTCCACAAAAAGCCAGGTTCCATTCTGGGCACCGTGGTTTGAATGGCAAGTGGGGACTAGGGAAATGGGCTGGGACCAAGATGCCCAGAGATGAAACTCAAAGGCCAGGGTTTACAGGAGACAGACAGTCGTCCAGCTTAAGGCAGGTAACTGGAGACAACTGTCCTTTTTTCCCCCACGCTCATCTTCCTTTCGTCTTCCTCCCTTCTCCCACTGCATCCTCTCTCAGCTCCCAGATTAGCAACAAGCTCAGGTTATTCTTGGCGGAATCGTCACCAGGTGTTAAAGTCACTGAGTTCCTGAGGCAGAATGAACAGAGACTGATGGAGAAAGGGAAGAAAGTCAAGGGCATCGGGGGATGAGCAGTGTGGAGACACTTAAGGAACAAGCTAATCACTCTGTAGGAGGTAGAGGGGAGGGAGGAAGAGCGGGAAAAGTCACGACTGGAGACAGAAATCAAAGGGGAAGAGAACAGAGAAGGGAAGGAGGGGGAAGGGTGGTCCCAGGAAGAAGGAGTTGTGAGCGAGGGATGGGAGACAGGAGGAAGAAGAGGATAACTGAGAGACAGAAAAGGAGAACACAGGCCCCATGAACGGCAGACACGCCAGTGACATCCTGGACAGCTGCTAAGGACAGGAGAGTGCAGCAGGCAGGCCGTGAGGCCACTGTTAGCTCAAGGCTCCAAGTCACCAAGACTTTCACAGAAACTGCCCCTTGGGAGGAGTGAGGGCCTCAAAGAGTAATGGCTGTGGTTTGTCCCCTAAGGGTGGTGATGTAAAGGAGTGGGGCCTTTAAGAGGTGGGGCTAGTGGAAGGTCTTAGGTCACTGGGCAGTGCTTTCGGAAGTGACTGACTTAGGTATTGTGGAACCTTGGTTGTTGTGTGAAGAAAAATTATGTGTGTGTGTGTGTGTATCTTGCTGTTAAAAAACAGCAGGACTGGCTCCTGTCCAGTTTCTCTCTGGCTTCCCATGATTTCTGCCTCCTGCACACACTCCCACCATGATGCCATCCACCACCATGAGACACAGTCGGGGGAACCTCATGAGACTTTCAGCCTCCAGCACTGTGAACTAGATGCCCCTCTTTTCCTTTTAAAGGATAGAGCCTCGGAGGCGGCAAGATGGCGGAATAGGCAGGAAGCACACTTAGTCCGGGGGGAGAGAAAGTTTAATATAAGTGGAGATACTGCAGTGTCAAGGAAGAGTAGGGGATGAAACAGCAGAGGAAACTCTTCCGGAACTAGTGATTCACAGTGGACCTGCGTGGAGAGCGTGGGAGCCCAAGTTCGGGACACCAGCGGCAGACTCAACGCACCAGCGCTGGAACGCGAGGTGAGCCGAACCTCCATAGCCCGAGATACCAGCAGGCAAGCGGAAAGAGGAGGCTAGAGGGAACGAGGCTTGAAATTCCGTGGGGAAAAGTTCACCAGGCTAACTAGAAGAGAGAGAAAAAAAAATAAAAAAAGTGACTGATACGGACACAAGTTTCTCTCTCTCCGCTCACCTCTCACAGGCGAGCAAGACAGAGCAGGCGCCATTTTGGACATACGTCATAAGCAGGGCGACCTCAGGTCTGCACCAGCCCTGAGCCTAGCAGAAAAACCTGACTCTGTGGGGAGGGGTGAAATAACAGGAGATTAGCATCTAACTTGGCAACCCAGTGGGAGACTGCAGGAGAATTGGAGCCCACACTGAGGGCAGCAGAGATTCCCTATGTGGTCCTTGGGAAAGAGCTTCCGATCTCTGGCTCCTGTGGGTATATCATTCGCCTGC
The DNA here is from genome assembly GCF_033115175.1 of Lepus europaeus. Taxonomy (NCBI): domain Eukaryota; kingdom Metazoa; phylum Chordata; class Mammalia; order Lagomorpha; family Leporidae; genus Lepus; species Lepus europaeus. The sequence continues at coordinate 43,403,869 of NC_084831.1, forward strand.
TAACTACCTCCAATTACGTTCAGCTGTGCGGAATTACTTCCCTTTTGAATCAAAAAAAGAAAGAGAGATTTACCACACCTAACCTGGGAGTGTCATCCTTGACACACCCTCAACCCTGAGGAACCAAACACAGCTCTCAGTCCACACTCCTCTCAAGCCTCTAAGGCTCCACTGAAAGCAGACAGTCCACTTAATATAGAGCCATAGTGTAACAAGAAAAAACACCACAGTGAAGAAACCAAATATCTCCAACATGCCAAACAACAAACGCAAAAACCAAGCTAACAAGAACAAGGAAGAAACTATGACGCCCCCAAATGAAAAAGACACCCCAATTCAAGATTATGAAGATGATGAGATCGAAGAAATGCAAGAAGCGGATCTCAAAAAATTGATAAGAACATTAAGAAGTTCTCAAAAACAAATTCTTGAACTACAGAAATCCTTCATGGACAAGATAGAAAATCTCTCTCGTGAAAGTGAAATATTAAGGAGGAATCAAAATGAAATGAAACAACTAGTGGAACAAGAAACTCTGATAGTGACTAGAAATCATAATGAAATGAAGAGTTCAATAGATCAAATGACAAACACATTAGAGAGCCTTAAAAACAGAATGGGCGAAGCAGAAGAGAGAATATCAGACTTAGAAGACAGAGAACAGGAAAGGAAACAGGCAAACCAAAGAAAAGAAGAAGAAATTAGAAATCTAAAAAATATTGTCAGGAATTTACAGGATACTATTAAAAAACCCAACATTCGGGTTCTAGGAGTTCCTGAAGGCATGGAGAGGGAGAAAGGATTAGAAGGCATTTTCAGTGAGATACTAGCAGAAAATTTCCCAGGTTTGGAGAAGGACAGAGGCATCGTAGTACAGGAAGCTCATAGAACCCCTAATAAACATGACCAAAAGAGATCCTCACCACGACATGTTGTAATCAAACTCACCACAGTGAAACATAAAGAAAAGATCCTAAAAGGTGCAAGAGAGAAACGTCGGATCACTCTTAGAGGATCTCCAATTAGACTCACAGCAGACTTCTCATCAGAAACCCTACAAGCTAGAAGGGAATGGCGAGACATAGCCCAGGTACTAAGAGAGAAAAACTGCCAGCCCAGAATACTATATCCTGCAAAGCTCTCATTTGTGAATGAAGGTGAAATTAAGACTTTTCACAGCAAACAGAAACTGAAAGAATTTGTTGCCACTCATCCTGCCCTGCAAAAGATGCTTAAAGATGTGTTACACACAGAAACACAGAAACATGGTCACCAATATGAAAGAAGGTAAAGGAAGGAAACCTCACAGCAAAAGATCACAGGAAGCTCAATTTCTCTTTGACATAGAATTAAACTCTGATGCTCTGTTAAAGCAATGTGTTAAAGTAATCTATTATGTTCTCTTGATGTCTGTTAAATTCTAATTGTTCAAAAACAGCTGAATTTTTATTAAGAGCTATGGGTTATTTAAATATGTGCTTTTTTCAAAAATTTGAATATCTGCTGCTCATAAAACTAAAGCGTTGTTGGTTCTGTGTTTAGCTGTCCTCCTATAGGTTCCTATGGACTTTTTCCAGCCACTTTTATTGTATTCAGTACTTTGGGATGGCTCTGTAAACAGATGAAGCCAATAATGTATTAACAGTACCAACTGAGAGAAAGTATGGTTAACTGAGGTTACTAAAAACAAAAAGCAATCCAAATCAATTGGCAATCTACAAAAAGAGTTAAAGATTTTAAAAGCTATTATTAAAATTGCTGTATTGGTCTATTATGCTATATTATATGTGTGTACATATTGTATGTCCACATGGGGAAATTTTATTAAGAGTTTTATTTTAAATGGCTTATAGATAAGATTGTCCATAAATTTAAGCTGCTAAAATCAATCAAAGATACATTTTAATTTGTGTGACCTGAATCTGTGTATCATATGTTTTAGACTTGTTGGTAGAAAGAAACTAAAAACATTTTAGATGGTTGTGCTTAAGTTTACTGGCTAAACAAACTACACCATGTTAGATATTTAAGAGGTGTTTTCAAATACATGATTCTTAAAATTTCTAGAAGGCATTGGACCTTCTGGTAAATGTTTTCTTAAGTTGTTATCTAATGGTTGAAATGGTTTGCTAAGTATTCATGTGATATTGCTATTGTCAGCAAGCGATCTAGGACTTGCTCCCTCATTTCTCTATTCTAAGCCCAACTTGTTCTTTCATTTCTCTATTCTCTTCAAGGTAGGAAACTAATTCTATTATGAAGGAATCTGTAGGATGCACAATTTAATCTTTAGACCTTATAAAAGAGATGGCTAACATTTTTCTGCAATAGCATAGCCAAAATAAGAACTCAAATAATAATCTCATAGCTAGATTCACTTCGCCATCAGCCAAGTATACAGTAAGTAGAAAAAACCTCCCTTTCAGACCAAAGGGAAAGAAAGTTTTAAAGTGAGAATATAATTTTCCTCATGGGCATTGTCTACCTTAGAAAAACTACTACAGAACATGCCTGTGACTATAGACTTGTAGTTCAGGCCACCGAAGATTAGAGATGGGACACGGGCACTCCCTTGACTTGCATCCTCTGGTCTGCTTTAACACAAACCAGGAGGAAAAGAAAGCTCGGCATCAGAAGCAATGGGTGGCAGGCCTATTAATGGCTGATCTGTACAGTGATCTGCCCTCAAGGAGACCCAACAGGCCAGTCCACTGCAGTGGCTTTCAATGTGGTAAGCCTGGGCTTCAGCAGAAGTCAGCTTGTGAAGAGCCCTGGCAGCTCTGCCAAGAGTTGGATCACTGGAAATGGACCTGCCCTGGAGTCGAAGGATGCCCAGGTCAGAGCCACAGATCTTATTGGCTCTAAGCTGAAAAGCCCTTCACTCAGCCCAACTTCCAAAGTGACCACTGCAGCTGAGGGGATGGTCAAGTAGGGTCAGCAACATTGCAGGCAGAACTGTAAATTTCTTGTTAGAGATGCCCCCTGCCTTTACCTGGCCAGCTCTCCTCCCAGGCCAGCCAAGTAATGAAAGTCAACAGAGTGCCTTCCCCTAGGAGGTTCACACCTCCCTTAGGATATACCCCATGTGAAGAGATAGATAGGTCTGGGCCTCTGAATTTACAAGGCCTAAAGCCCACCAGATTATTATCAAGCCCCTTCTATCAGGTTCTATTTGCCTCTCAATCAGAAAACTTAATTGTAGCTTAGACAGCACCTTTCTTAGCTCCTCTAATAATGACTCTGTCCTTTGTTCTAGGCCCTGTCTAGTGCACTTGGGTCTCATTCCTTTGTAATCATAACCTCTACTCTACCACCAATGGCTCTACTCCCAACCTGTGTGTACTGATGGTCCTCTTCCCCACTTAATGCTGTATAATTGTTCAAACCTGGTAAATGCCACTCTTAGGATCATTGGTTACTATCCTCACTCTGTCTTTTATGACCTTGTCTAAATATGATCAGAGTCGGTGAACTTGGAAGGCTTCCATAGCCTTGGCAACTCATGACGACAGCCTAGGATGGTTACTGGCGCCATAAACTAGAGTGTCAATTTGTTGGGTCAACAACAGGAGCCACTGTGCACTTGCTCCTCATGTGGGATCTCTGTCCTTAATGTGCTGTACATTGTGATTTAATGCTATAACTAGTACTCAAACAGTATGTTTCACTTTGTGTTTCTATGTGGGTGCAAACTGTTGAAATCTTTATACTAAATTGATCTTCTGTATATAAAGAGAATTGAAAATGAATCTTGATGCAAATGGAAGGGGAGAGGGAGCGGGAGGGGGGAGGGTTGCGGGTGGGAGGGAAGTTATTGGGGGGGGGAAGCCATTGTAATCCATAAGCTGTACACTGGAAATTTATATTCATTAAATAAAAGTTAAAAAAAAAAGAAAAAAAAAATAAAGGATAGAGCCTCAGGTATTTCATTATACCAATAGAAAACAATTAATATGGCAGCTGTGGGCAAAAGAAAGCAAGAGATAAGCCTGGCCTGACCAACACTAGAGTTATGGGTCTGGCTTGCCCAGCCTCTCTGATTCTGCAGAACAGCCATGGCACAGATATTCCACCTGCCTGTCTTCATGAGGACGGGAGCCGTATCTGATTAGCCTGGGTTTTCATGCACACAGCAGAGACTGGCACATGTTACTTTGCTGAATGAATGAATGAATGAATGAATGAATGAATGAATGAATCTCATACCAATCTTGGACAGCATTGAAAGACTCCTCGTTGGTGATATCGTACATCAGAATGAAGCCCATGGCCCCACGGTAATAGGCCGTCGTGATGGTCCGGTACCGCTCCTGCCCAGCAGTGTCCTGGGGAGGGAAAAGAAAGAAGAGTCAGCCTCCTAGAAAGTCTGCTTTGGTTCCTAAAGAGTCCCCAAGACAGTTAACAAATGCTCCAGGTGTATTTAAGGACCATTTATTTTGTGTCTTCACAAAATAAATGTTTGGTTACTAGAATAAAATGATTCTCAAAACTTCATTGAAATTAATGTGAAAATTCTAATATAAAAATCAATATGAAGCATGAACAAGTCAAAGAAGAAGTGTATATGGATAATTACTATATTTAAAAGTTTTAACTTTGTATTTGATAATAATTCCCATTACAGATGAAGATGCAGTGAAACATACACCTTACAACTTGTTTGTGGGTATGGAACGTGTTTCAACCTTCTGGAAATCAATTTGAAAACATTAAGAGCATTAAAATGTCATACCCTTGGACCCAAAAATATTCCTGCTAAAATTTTTTCCCACAGATATAGAAAATTGAATGTTTATGTATAGGGGCCAGCACTGTGGAGCACCAGGTTAAAGCCCCATCCTGCAGCACCGGCATCCAATATGGGCACCGGTTTGTGTCCCAGCTGCTCCACTTCCAATCCAGCTTTCTGCTATGGCCTGGGGAAGCAGAAGATGGCCCAAGTCCTTGGGTCCCTGCACCTGCATGGGAGACCCAGAAGAAGCTCCTGGCTCCTGGCTTTGGATCAGCTCTACTCTGGCCCCTGCAGTCATTTGGGGAGTGAACCAGTGGATGGAAGACCTCTCTCTCTCTCTCTCTCTCTCTCTCTCTCTCTCTCTGTCTCTGTCTCTCTGTCTCTACCTCTCTCTGCATCTCTTTCAAATAAATAAAATAAATCTTTAAAAAATGTTTATGTATGAAAATGCTATAGCTTTATTTAGATAGTGAATAATAAGTATTAAAAACTTATATATTCAATAAGAGGAGAAAGGTTAAAATGTAAAAATTGTATATAAGCTTATGTATGTAAGATTATGTAATGACATAGGACAATGCTTATATATATGATATAATGTATATGTGCGGAGAAAAAAATTGGAAACAAATACATTCATAGAAATTACCTCTGGATGAGATTCAAGAATTACTAGTATTTCTATTTTCTTAATGTATTTTTATTTTCTCTACAATGATCAGGTGTTACTCTTTTTTTAAGATTTATTTTATTTATTTAATAGGCAGAGTTACAGAGAGAAAGAGAAGGAGAAATGGGGTGGGGGTGGGGAGATACTTTCCATCTGCTGATTCATTCCCCAAATGGCCTTAACAACTGGGGCTGGGCCAGGCAAAAGCCAGAAACCAGGAGCCAGGAGCTTCTTCCGGACCTCCCATATGGGTGCAGGGGCTCAAGCACTTGGGCAGTCTTTCCTTGCTTTCCCAAGTGTATTAGCAAGGAGCTGGATCAGAAGTGGAGCAGCCAGGACACAAACATCCCATAGGGGATGCTGGAGCAGCAGTGGGGAGCTTAACTTTCTATGCAAAGCACCAGCCCTTGTTATTACTCGTATATAAGGAGAAATAAACATTTTTTAAAAAGAGACAATAAAAAAGATTTATTTATTTATTTATTTGAAAGGCAGAGTTACAGAGAGACAGAGGCAGAGATAGAGAGAGAGGTCTTCCATCTACTGGTTCACTCCCCAACTGTCTGCAATGGCTGAAGCTGGGAAATCTGAAGCCAGGATCCAGGAGTCTCCTCTAGGTCTCCCAGGTGGTGCACAGGCCCAAGGACTTGAGCCATCTTCCACTACTTTCCCAGGCCATAGCAGAGAGCTGGATTGGAAGTGGAGCAGCCAGGACTCAAACCGGCACCCAGAAGGGATGCCAGCACTGCAGGTGATGACTTTACCTGCTACACCACAGCGCCAACCCCATGGGACAATTCTTGATCTTAAACATCTCATAGTTTGGTTGGAAAGACAAACATGTACAGGGGCAAGCAAACAGAAAAATGTCAGCAAAGTATTACTGGAGCACATGGGATGCTTCATAGGTGTTCACAATGTCCTCATGCGGGGACCAGCCAGTCTTTCCTGCACCATTTCAAAATGTGTAATGCTTAAGTATGTGCAAAAAATGTTCTTGATATTATTTCATTTAAATTGTATAAAACCCCTGTAAGTCAGATGTCAGTAATATTTAAATTTTATAGTTGAAAGTATAAAAAGTGCAGAGAGGATATGTGACTATTGCAAGATCACAAAGCTGCTAACAAAAGAACTTAAATCCAAGGCTTTTAATTCCAAGTTCAATGAACATAATCACTATGCCTCAATCAATGACTGGTTTATCCACAAGCATTTAGTAAACGGCATCTATAATAATAAAAATAAACAATGAGAACAACAGTAGTTGCAGAGTGCCTATTTGTAAAAACTTTGCACCTGTTAACCAGAAATTAGAGGAAATCCTGTGGAGAGTATGCTGTTACTCTTACTTTATAGGCAAGAAAACTGAGGGCCAGAGACATTGTTCAGTTAGTGTCAGAACTGGGATTCAAATCAAATTTTTCTGATTTTTTTTAAAAGATTTATTTTAAAGGCAGTTACAGAGAGAAAGGGAGAGACACACACACACATACACACAAGCACAGAGAGAAAGAGAGAGAAAGAGAATCTTCTAACTGCTGGTTCACTCCCCAAATAGTCTCAATGGCAGGAGCTAGGCCAACCCAAAGACAGGAGCCAGGAGCTTCTACTGGGTCTCCCACATAGGTGCAGGGGCCCAAGCACTTGAATCATTTTCTACTGCTTTCCCAGACACATTAGCAGAGATTTGGATCAGTAGAGCAGCTGGGACTTGGATTGGCACCCATATGAGATGCTGACATCCCAGGTGGCGGCTTAACCTGCTATGCCACAACGCTGGCCCCTGTCTGACTCTTATATACAATATAATACACTGCTTCAGCCACAAACCTTGCTTTGTGTGGTATAGAAATGGGACAAGCACCATGCCTAATCTCAGAAAGCCACAGCAGAGTTGTAGAAATGGCTAAGCCATACGAGCAAACAGGTAAGCGCACCATGAGGCAGTATGTCATCAGCATCAGATAAGCAGTATAGAAAACATGTGTCACGCACGCTCATGGTAGTTTGGGATAGTTAATGGAAGATGTCAAAGCACAGATAGTGAGTGTATCAGTTAGGAAACTCTGGATTCTTCAGTAACAAGCAATCCCAAAATCTCAACAGCTTAAACAAGGTTTTATTTTTCATTATTGCTCCATATCTATTAAGGGTTGTCTTCGTGCTCTGCTTTTTGTCTTCATTATTCCAGAGTAAATACTGACAAAGCATGGGGCCGGTGCTGTGGCGTAGTAGGTGAAGCCGCTGCCTGCAGTGCCAGCATCCAATATGGATGCTGGTTCGAGTCTTGGCTGCTCTACTTCCAGTTCAGTTCTCTGCTTGTGGCCTGGGAAAGCAGCAGAAGATGGCCCAAGACCTTGGGCCCCTACACCCACGTGGGAGACCCAGAAGAAGCTCTTGACTCCTGGCTTTGGATTGGCCCAGCTCCAGCAGCCATTTGGGGAGTAAACCAGCGGATGGAAGACCTTTCTCTCTCTCTCTCTCTGCCTCTGCCTCTCTGCAACTCTTTCAAATAAATAAATAAATCTTAAAAAAAAAAAAAAAAAAAAAAGACTGCCAAAGCAGTTACTAGTGGAAAGGTATGAGTCATACACTGGCTCTTAAAACTTCCATGTTTCTAGTTTCATTGGTCAAAGCTAGTCCAATGCCCACAGCCAGCTTCCAAGGGGGTAGGAAAGTATAATCCTATACATGCCCAGGAGGAGAATCAGAAATAGGTGGGAGACACCACAGTGATTCCCACAGGAATCATTTCCAATTTGCTGGGCATCAACTGGGTAACAGGTCCCTTCTGTCAAAGAGCTGGTGCACAAGGCCAGGTTCCAGGCAGACTGGACACTCTGGCAGAATAACAGGGCAGAACGTAGCAGGAGTGAGAAGGACAGAGACCTGACGGCACCACTCCCAGGAACATCACCTGAAGATGTGCTTGTTTGATAATACAAGGAAGACAACGAGGACTTTTCTAGAGAAGAGTTTTCCAAGTAGAGAAGTGAAGAAAAGGTATTCTTGCAGAAATAAGACTTTTTACTAATGAGTATTCCACAGAACTTATGAAATAACAGGAAATGGATGGGCAATGAAGCGAGAAAGAGCCTCAAATGCTGCGGTGTGGGGTATGGGCTTTATCTTTTGGGATCTGAGACTTTGAGTCAGGAGACTAACATCATTAGATGTGAATTTTAGAACAATCACTCCAGAAGTAGTGTGGAGAGTAAACTTGGAAGGAGAAGAGATGGAAGGCAGGAAGGGAGGCCAGCAGCAAATCTTTGCCCAAGCGCGATCCAATAAGGATTTGAACTAGACATGGGTGCAGTAGGAACAGATTCAAGATGTGAAATTATAGAACGAGGTGACAGAGTAGTTCAATGTGAAGAGATGAAAAATCAGCAATGATAATCATGTTTCTGCTAGGGCTCAGCTTCTCCATACCTGCAGCAATGCAGTTCTGGCCTGGATTTGTACAACCTTACTCAGCAAAACAGAACCTGCATTTAATCTGTCCACCCTCCCTGAAGAACATGCACATCACCGTCCCCCATTCATTGAGCAAAGTCTTTGAGCATCTTACTCTTCGTTTTCATCAGTTTATCAGAATATTCCTTCTGACCACATCTAGCAATAAAATGTTCTATCAAGAACATTTTATCCAGCTCATGAATGGGTGAGTCAAAGAATGAATGAGTTGATGGATGAGTGAGTGAATTAATGAGTAAGCACTTGGCTCTAGGCACTATTAAGAAAAATATTTGCAGGGCCAGTGCTGTGGCATTGTGGGCTGGGCCTCTGCCTGTGGCATCCACATCCCATATGGGCGCCACTCCTCTTCCGATCCAGCTCTCTGCCATGGCCTGGGAAAGCAGTGGAAGATGGCCCAAGTGCTTGGGCCTCTGCACCCATGTGGGAGACCTGGAGAAAGCACCAGGCTCCTGACTTCAGATCAGCTCAGCTATGGCCATTATGGCCATTTAGAGAATGAACCAGTGGATGGAAGACCTTTCTCCCTGTCCCTTCCTTTCTCCATCTGTAACTCTACCTCTCAAATAAATAAATCTTTAAAAAAAAAATTGCTGTCTGCCATAGCTACACAAAAGCTGTGAGTGTGTGTGTGTGCAACGTGCCTAAGAAACAGTGCTGCAGAATTTGATCTGCTCTTTCTATGCCCACACCTCTACTTTCTGAGTTATCAGAGTAAACTTCACAGGAGAGACCTCCTAGACTCAGTTCCTAAATTCTGTCTAGTAAGATGTAGAATTAGACCACTCTTCTTGACGTAGAAGCTCAGGCAGGATTCTGAGCTCTTGCACCACTGTCAGGTCTCCGCCATTTTCACTCCTGCTACGTTCTGCCCTGCTGTTCTGCCAGAGTGTCCAGTCTCCCGTCTCTGCCTGGAACCTGGCCCTGTGTGCCAGCTCTCTGACGGAAGGGCCCTGTTACCCAGTTGATGCCCAACAAACTGGAAATCATAGGATATAGTAATAAATGAGCTTGGACCTGGAGTCAGTTTCATCTCTGTATTCCTAGTGCCTTGGATGGGGCTATGCACACAATAGAGATTCAATAAAACACCATATAATGTTCAATAAAACACCAGTCTTTTTTTAAAAAAAATTATTTATTTGAAAGTCAGCGTTACACACAGAGAGAGAGAGAGAGAGAGAGAGAGAGAGCGCGAGCAAGCGAGCAGTCTTCCATCTGCTTGTTCATTCCCCAATTGGCCCCAATGGCCAGAGTTATGCTGATCCAAAGCCAGGAGCCTCTTTCAGGTCTTCCCATGTGGGTACAGGGGCCCAAAGACTTGGGCCATCTTGTACTGTTTTCCCAGACCATAGCAGAGAGCTGGATTAGAAGTGGAGCATCCAGGTCTCGAACCAGCACCCATAGTAGATGTTGGCACTGCAGGCAGCAGCTTTACCTGCTATGCCACAGCACCAGCCCCACCATATAATCTGATGAACCTGGTCTTTGTAGCTATCCTCCTGATGGTGAATCCCTATCCCTGTTCAGCCACTTACTATGTGACTATGGTAGGCAGCCTCTACAGTGGTTCCTGATGACCACTGTCTGTCTCCTTGTGTTCATGCTTTTGAGTGTTTTCTTCCTTCAGCGATTTACTCATCTGGGTCTTAGTTCCTTCATCTATAAAATGAGAATAACAAAAATACCCACCTCATAGCAAGTTTTGTGAGGAGTAAGAAAGCTATGTAAAATGGTAACAGTTCCTGGTGCATAGTAAAGCATCACTTATTGTCTTTTACCTCCAGAGGCAGCCCTAGGAGCAGGCCAGCTTCCCAGGCTCTGCCCAGATAGAGTGACTGGGTCTTATGCTGTGTGTCACTTCCCTTTATAGTCAAACCTGCCCAGAGCCGCCTCCAGGAAGAGTCTCAATATGAGGCTTCCCTAGAACAGTGAGTGCAGTAGCCTCAGAGAGAGGCAATGGATGAGCGAAGACTTGAGGAGACCTTGGTCTGACTCCTAGATCTGCCGTTCATCAGCTGTGTGATTTGGGGGAGGTTGATTATTTCATCTCTCTGATTTTTGCTCATAAAAATTCCTACTTTATAGGGTTTTGTATCATTTCTCAGCCTTTGGCTAAGATTAAATAAATTTTTTTAAATGTCTTACTCATAATAGGTGCTGAATTATTATCACTGACTTTTTAAAAAAGGATTTATTTATTTGAAAGAGTTACACGGGGGGGGGGGGGATTTTCCACCCACTGGTTCACTCCCTAAATGGCTACAATGGCCAGGGCTGGGTCAGGCTGAGGCCAGGAGTCAGGAGCTTCTTCCAAATTTCCCATGTGAATACAGGGTCCCAAGCCCTTGAGCCATCTTCTGCTGCTTTCCCAGGAACATCAGCAGGAGCTGGATCAGAAATGGAACAGCTGGGCCTTTTTTTATTATTTATTTGAAAGAGTTACACACATACACACACACACACAGAGAGAGAGAGAGAGAGAGAGAGAGAGAGAGAGAGAGAGAGAGAAGTCTTTCACACATTGGTTCACTCCCCAGTTGGCCGCAAGGGCCGGAACTGAGCTGGTCCAAAGTCAGGAGCTTCCTCAGGGTCTCCCACATGGGTGCAAGGGCCCAAGGACTTGGGCCATCTTCCACTGCTTTCCCAGGCCATAGTAGAGAGTTAGATCAGAAGTGGAGCAGCTGGAACTTGAACCAGCGCCCATATGGGATGCCAGCACTGTAGGCGGTGGCTTTACCTGCTATGCCACAGAGCTGGATCCAGCAGCTGGGTCTTAAACCAGCATCCATATGGGCTTCACCTGCTACGCCACAATGCTGGCTCCTATTATTTAACTTTTACAATTATTCTTTAAAAATAATTCAGCTTTATAACTGTAAAGTGGTGATAATAATCCAAATTTTGAAATGGTTGTGTGAGGATTCTAGATAATGTTAAGGATAGAGCCTGGCAGGGCCCTGGGTAGGTACTCAACTGGACTTAGAGGAGCTGCTGCTATTACTGTTAATATTGTTGTCACTGTAATTTTACCTGAAGAAAAGCAAGGCTGGGAAGAACAATCCAGCTTTCACCATCCTGTGCTCAAAGAAAAATAGCCCAGAGAATCACTCCTGAACCTCCCTCTATCTTATTTTTAAAAATCACATTGACGAGCATTGATTCCCCTCCCACTGATGAGAGACAGAAATAGAACCAAAGAGGAGACAGGAAGGAGCAACAAGAAAGAGGAATGACTCACTGGCTACTTGAGGAAGGAGACCAAGTCATCAGAAGCAATCAATTCACTTGTGTGCAACAGACATTCATTGAGCTTTTCGTATGGACAAGAGTGTTATGCCAGAGACTGGACACCAGAGTATGCAAGCCACTGCTATGGCCTTTGCAGACCTGGGGAAGGGGAACGGGAGCTAATGTCAACTGAAACCTGCTTTGTTAAGTGCTGCATCTGCGGGACCTCCTTTATTTTTTGTAGTAACAAGATAAAATTACAAATTGAGCACTGCTGTGTGCCATTTTATTTAATTTTCAAAACAGCCTTCTGAAATACAGTTATCTGTGTTCACAGATGAGAAAAAAAATCACACAATTTGCCTAAGATCTTACAGCCAGTTCCCAACAGACTGACATTCAAACTTGGGTCTGTCTGATTCCAAGGCCTGTGCTCTTTCCAGGACACCCTTCACTCTAACTCATTGCTTTTCATGTTTATATCAGCCCGCAGCAGGACAAGTTACAATCTCTATTTTATGTTCAAGTTGACTAAATGTCACAGAAGTAAATTGCTACAGTCGTAAGTCATTTAGAGACAGAGTCAGAATTTAAATTCCATCATTTGACTAAAGCTTATGCATTTTCTTAAAGATTATTTACTTATTTATTTGTATGGCAGAATTAGAGAGACAGAGACATAGAGAGATATCTTCCATTTGCTGGTTCACTCTAGAACTCCATCTGAGTCTCCCACACAAGTGGCAGAGACCCAAGCACTTGGGCCATCTTCTGCTGCTTTCCCAGGAACATTAGCAGGAAGCTAGGTCAGAAATGGAGCAGCCAGGACTCAAACCAGCATCCATTTGGGATGCTTGTGTTGCAGTCAGTGGCTTAAGCTGCTGGGCCACACCAGCCTCAGCCTGTGCACTTTCAACACAGCCTGTAGCCCAGCCAGACTACGTGTCCTCGATCCTCCTCAGCCCATCAGGACAAGACCCAGTTCATTCTTCAGCCTTGTAGATGTTCTCCAGGATGGCTAAGGCTTCCAGGGATCAAAAATCTCTCTTCCACCAGAGCATAAGGTTGGAAATCACCAGCAAAGCTTAAATGAAATGTTGTGTCAGGCACACTGGTGTTCAACTCATGTTTCATCCAACACGTAACCCTTCAGTTCATGGTGGTTTCTTTCTGGTCTCCAACATGCTATGCTCATTTCTTCTGCTTATTTCTGTTCGCACTACTCTCTCTACCATATATGATCTCTCCCAGCTTTTCTTCTTGTCTTAAATTGAATTATAAAATTGCAAGGAAATGTAGAAGCTATTTAATCAACCCTCTCAAAATAGCATTTCTTTCCATAGCAGACTTGTGTTGTTTTTCCAATATTGGACACTCACCACTTCTCAAGGCAGCCACTCCACTAATGGACAGTTCTGACTATTAGAACTTTTCTTCCTGTGCCTGAGCTGAAATCTACATGTGGTCATTTCTATCCATTGCTTTAACTGTGTTCTCTGGAGACACAATTCTTCATTCATGTGGTAGCCCTCCAAATATTTAAATCCTTAATTGTGTTTAACTCTTAGAGTTTATAAAGCTTTTTTTTATTATTATCTCAGCTAAATCTTTTTTTTTTTTAATTTTTGACAGGCAGAGTGGACAGTGAGAGAGAGAGACAGAGAGAAAGGTCTTCCTTTTGCCGTTGGTTCACCCTCCAATGGCCGCCGCGGTAGGCACGCTGCGGCCAGCGCACCGCGCTGTTCCGATGGCAGGAGCCAGGTGCTTATCCTGGTCTCCCATGGGGTGCAGGGCCCAAGCACTTGGGCCATCCTCCACTGCACTCCCTGGCCACAGCAGAGAGCTGGCCTGAAAGAGGGGCAACCGGGACAGAATCGGTGCCCCGACCGGGACTAGAACCTGGTGTGCGGCGCCGCAAGGCGGAGGATTAGCCTACTGAGCCGCGGCGCCGGCCTCAGCTAAATCTTTTAAAAACCCTGAAAGAAGACCAATATCTCCATTCCACTGAAGGAGCAACTGAAACTTGAACAGGTGGTATGACAGCCAGTGATGAAAAGGGCTTAAATAAAGCCAAGTCTTTTGTCTCCAAGAGATCAAAGTTCTTTTCACAAAGATTCATCACTGATTTTAAAAAATTTATTTATTTGAGGGGCCAGTGCTGTGGCTTGGCAAGTAAAGCTGCCGCCTACAGTGCTGGCATCACATATGGGCACCGGTTCAAGTCCTAGCTGCTCCACTTCTAACCCAGCTTCCTGCTGATGCACCTGGGAGAGCAATGGAAGATGACCCAAGTACTTGGGCCCCTGCATCCATGTGGGGGACCTGGAGGAAGCTCCTGGCTCCTGGCTTTGGTCCAGCCCATTGTAGCCATCTAGGGAGTGAACCAGCAGGTAGAAGGTCTCTCTCTCTCACTCTGCCTCTCTGTCTCTTTCTCTCTCTGTAATTCAGACTTCCTAATAAATAAATAAATCTTAAAAAAATTTATTTATTTGAAAGTCAGAGAGACACAAAGAGAAACAAAGAGACATTCATCACCTATTGGTTCATTACCCAAATGCTCACAACAGCCAGGGCTGGGCCAGGCCAAAGCCAGAAGACTGGAACTCAGTCCAGGTTTCCCATGTGGTGACAGGAACCCAGTACTTGAGCTAACATCTGCTACCTCCCAGGGTGTGCATTGGCAGTAAGCTGAAATCAGAAGTGGAGCCAAGACTCAAATCCAGGCATATGGGATGTGGGCATCTTGAATGGTGTCTTAACTGTTGTGTAAAACGCCTGCCTCATTACTGATGTTTTAAATCACCTGTTACAGGGTCTTTGACAATTAGCAGAATAACCAGAACAGGGAAGAGAACTTGAATCCAATGGAAGGAAGGAAGATGTTTGTTGAGCCCTGGGGGTAGAAGGAATAGCACCACTCTCTTTAAATATCTAAAGAACCTGAAGAACCTCCATTCTCCTTTCTTTTCTTTCAAATCTTCACTAGGTACTGATTCACTTGATTTGAATCTTAATCTTAATCTTCACTAGGTACTGATTCTGTGCCAAGACAAGCAGATGAATACAACCCAGCACTTGCTTAAAGTGTACAGAGTCTGTTTACAGAAGACAAACATGCATTGGTTGGAAGTTCTGCAGCAGGAAAGGCCCCTTCCCATGGAGTCCACCTTGCACCTTGAGGAGCTCCTTTGGAGTTCAGTTCAGCACAGCAGTTTCCCTGACCATTGTGACAAAGTCAAATGTTCCAACTATATGCTTTCCTGGTATCATGTGCTTCTCTCTCTCTCTCTCTCTCATTTACAGGGTCCTTTTGAGGGTTGGGTTCTGGCTTTGGAGGAACAGGTTTAGCAGACAACCTTGTGGATCTTTTCTGTGGCTTGTCGTTCACCTTGGCCTTATCTCCTTTAGCATCCTCTTCAGCCTTTCTCTCTATTTTTTTAAAGACTTTATTTACTTATTTGAGAGGTACAGTTACAGACAGAGTGAGGAAGACACAGAGAAAGGTCTTCCACCTGCTGGTTCACCCCAAAAATGGCCGGAGCTGGGCCAATCCTAAGCTAGGACCCAGGAGCTTCTTCTGGGTCTCCCATGCAGATGCAGGGGCCCAAGCACCTGCACCATCTTCTACTGCTTTCCCATGCCATAACCAGAGAGCTGGATTGGAAGAGTAGCAACCAGGTCATGAATTGGTGCCTATATGGTATGCCTGTGCTACAGGTAGAGGTTAGCCTACTACTCCACAGTGCCAGCCCCATGTGCTTCTCTTTTGTAGCACAAATCCGGTATAATTTTTGTTTATTTGTGAAATTATTTGATTAACGTTTGCTTCCCCTGCCATACTACAAGTGCTAGAAGAACAGGGCATCTAGTTTTGCAGACTATTGTGTCTCTAGCACCTGGCACAGCACCTGGCACTTAGAACTGGAATGTTCCAATTAATAACCTGTTGAAAGGAGGGATCTAGGCCGGCGCCGCAGCTCACTAGGCTAATCCTCCACCTGCGGTGCAAGCACCCTGGTTCTAGTCCCGGTTGGGGTGCCGGATTCTGTCCTAGTTGCCCCTCTTCCAGTCCAGCTCTCTGCTGTGGCCTGGGAAGGCAGTGGAGGATAGCCCAAGTGCTTGGGCCCTGCACCTGCATGGGAGACTAGGAGGAAGCACCTGGCTCCTGGCTTCAGATCAGTGCAGCACGCCGGCCATAGTGGCCATTTGGGGGGTGAACCAAAGGAAGGAAGACCTTTCTCTCTGTCTCTCTCTCTCTCACTGTCTAACTCTGCCTGTCAAAAAAAAAAAAAAGAAGGAAGGAAGGAAGGAGGGAGGGAAGGAAGGAGGGATCTAGTGGGTCAGATGGGTCTTTCTAAAATCCAAACCTTGCCTCACCCTGGATCTAAACACCTTCCCTGGCCTCCCACAACCCACAGGACGGGACTAAGCTTCATAGCAGATCCTTCAGGATCTAGCTCAGGCTTCCTGTTCCTTCCCTCATGTTCTTTGAACGAAAGAGCTCCAGCTTTGCCTGACTAGCTGTGGTTCCCAAACATGTCGCTTCCTCACACTCCTGGGCCTTTGCCTGCACTACCCCTTCCCTTTTACGATTCACAGCCTTATTCAAAGGTCTTCTCCGAAGGTTTCCCTGAGCTCCTTTTCCCCTCACAAAGTAACTTTCTTCTCTGCTCTGTAGCCACTCTGAAATTCTAGTGAGCTTTCTGTCTTCGGCTCATAGTTCCATTCACCAACAGCCTTATGAAGTGCCTACTATGTGTAGATGCTACAGTTGATGGCCTAGGACTGAGCTAAGTGTGATTGTGTCTCAAGGTGCTCATTGCCTGAAACAGAAGACAGATAAACCAGTGTGCAGGGATATAATGCTCTCTAGAATTTCAGAGTTGGTAAGAATATGGCCTAGGAGAGCATGCATTTGTGTTACTCTCACCTTTTTTTTGGTTCCTTTCCATGCTACAGACAGAGAGAGGGAGGGCCAGAGCAGTGACAGAAACTGGGAGATCACATGCTGAGAGTTATCTCTGGGGCCTTGCATATGGGCTCCTCCAACCAGACCCCTTTTTCTGCCTCCTTTCACTCATCAATATACAACCCCCAAGCCAAAGTAGGGGTCGGGATGATGAGTGCCAGAGAGGCAGGTAATGGGAGCTTTCCAGTTGGCTCTCCCCTGCTGCACCCTCTGACACACAGCTGCTCAGCTCCAAGTCCTTGGTATCGGGAAGCAGCTGGGAGCTGAGGCATATGTCCCTTGGGAATGGGAAGAAGCTGGAAGGAGAGAGCTTTTCAGGAAGGAGCCTGGAGAAGCAGGGGAATGATGAGCGGTGAAATGGTCACTGGAGCTGGCTTGAGGTCACACCCATCTGTCCTCAGCAGATTGGCCACACCACAGTGTAGAGCACACCCTGCAATTTATATCTTTCTTGTAGCATTTCACTGGATCCTGACAATGACATGTGATGCAGACTTTTTAGAACCAGAGGAAATCAATCTTAGAGCTCATCCAGTGTGACTGCTTTATTTTACAAACAGGGAAACCAAGACACAGACCCTCAGTGACTTTCCCAAGGTCACACAGCTACTTACTTTTCAGCTGGTCTGGGACTCAAATCCAAATATTCTGACTCAACTTTTAGTGCTCTTTCTAGCCCTCCATGTATCATTGTCACTGCCAATTTATGGATGAGAAAGTGCAGTCCAAGAATACATAGGTGCGGGGCCAGCGCCATGACACACTAGGTTAATCCTCCGCCTGCGGTGCCAGCATCCCATATAGGCACTGGGTTCTAGTCCTGGTTACTCCTCTTCCAGGCCAGCTCTCTGCTGTGGCCTGGGAAGGCAGTGGAGGATGGCCCAAGTGCTTGGACCCTGCACCCACATGGGAGACCAGGAGGAGGCATCTGGCACCTGGCTTTGGATCGGCACAGCTCCATTTGGGGCTTAGCGGCCATTTGGGGAGTGAACCAATGGAAGGAAGACCTTTTTCTCTGTCTCTCTCACTGTCTATAACTCTACCTGTCAAAAAAAAAAAAAAAAAAAAAAGAATACATAGGTGCAGTAACTGGTTGGATCCTTGAGGGCAGAGAGCAGGACAGGAGTCCCTGGAATCTGGGACTAAGGACCACAGAGCACTTCCCCGCCCTCTGTAAACTTAGGTGCCTCTGAAGTCTGAGTCAGGCGGCACCTCTTCTGGGAAGTCTTGGACCCAGTGTCAAAATTCATCACCATTCCTTCTAGCCTTCCACAGAATGCACGTGGACCTCTCTTTGAGCAACAGCAGAGCTCCGACTAGTAGAGCTGGAAGGCCCCTTCTGAGAACAATCCATTCCACACAAACATTTACTGAGTCTACACTGGGCTGTGCATAAGCCTCATGTGATCCCTGCCCTTGGCACTTTCATGGCTTAGTGGGAAAGTTACCACCCACGGGACAAATCCCATGGCATGTTCACCCAGGGTCAACTCCCTCATTTTACAGATGGAAGCTTACGCCCAGATGGATGAGTACCCTGTATTCTTACTTTGGGGTTAGTCTCTCAGACATAACCCTCCAAAACTCTCACAGATAGGACTACTGATTTCCACTTAGACAAAGGCACTACATTTTACTTCAAGCAGATAGACTGAAGGTCATAGGGCTTCCTTTCATTGTTCCTCAATGCATCTGGCATATTTAGGTGTTCAGTAAATACTTTTTGCATGAATGGATCACAGCACCTGCATCAGGGATTTGTTTCCATTCCCACCTGTATCTTTCTCATCTAAACCGTGGAAGAGAGGCTGTGCCTTGTCATTTCTGTACCCTCAATTATCTATAGCAATGCTTGGTTCCAACAATATTGAATTAACAAAAGAATGAATGAGAGAAGAGTAATAGTACAATGTTTATTGCTCTAAATAAGAAAGATGTCATCCCCCAAACATGCACCCTTCTCTTTTTTAAAAATTTATTTATATATTTTCACTTTCTTTGAAAGAGACAGAAAAATCCTCCATCTGTTTGTTTACTCCCCAGATGCCCACAACAGCTCAGGCTGAACCAGGTCAAAGTCAGGAGGCTGGGGCTTAATCTGAATCTCCCACATGGGTGGCAGGGCCCCCAAGGACTTGAGCCATCACCTGCTGCCTCCCAGCATATGCATTAGCAGGAAGCTGGATTGGAAGTGGAGCCAGGAATCAAACTTGGGCACTTTGATACTAGATGTGGATATCCCAAGGGGCATTTTAACCACTTCACCAAATACTTGCCCACACCCCTCTTCTTGACACCTCTCTTCCTTGGCTTCTGTGAAATCTCGCTTCACTGCTTCTTCCCCTTCATCTCTGCCTGCTCCTGTTCTGCCTCCACCACTGGTTTCTTGGCTGCCTCTGGGCCTTCACTTCCAAGTTGCAGGTGGAAATTTCCAACTGTTTGCTGGACATCTCCACTTAGTCTGAATCCCCCTGACATGGTCATGGTTGACTATTCATTACGACCTATTTCATTTCTGTCTTCTCCAGCCCCTTTATGAGCACCCTACATGTATCTGGGCACACAGGAGGTATTCTAGAGATGCCTGCTGAACAAACCACCACCCATAACATCCCAGTGCCTGGCACCGACCAATTTAGCATGAGAGTTGCAAACCCACTTCCTCTTCACTCTTTTTGCCTCCAAATTGACATCAGCACCAATCGCAGCATTCTGAGAAGGCTCTCTGAGGCATTCACTTAATTTGACACCTGCTGTACCTTTTATGTGACTCATCCAACTCTCCTTCAACACAGGAAGATATGGAAAGAAAAACAAGGTGGGAGAAGGCCAAGAGGAAAAAGAGAGGCTTGGAACAAGATTAGACTTAATCTATCCCCAGGTGATAGCAAGTAAAAGGAAATGAAGAAAGTCCAATCTGGTCCTCAGAACCTGCAAGTGATAAAAACAGGACTCTCGTCTAATAGACAATTCCCAAAAGCCAAACAGGCAATAAATCCAAAGGCAACTGTTCAATAAGGAATCAGATAGATGTGATTTGAAATGATGAGATACCATTTCTTACCAATTGAATTAAATATTTACATATTTATTTAATCCTAATTACATGACTAAGATAATATTCAATTCTCACAAAGGTAAAGTAAAATGGGGATTTCACTACTGAGAATGTGCCTGAAGGAAATCATCTAAAACCCAGATAAAGGGTTATAAACAAGGCTGCTTGCTGCAACGTTATTCTGAACAGCTTCTCACTGGAATGTAGCTAAATGTCAAACAATGAGGAAAACTAAGCTTTGAGAGAACAGAGATTGGGTCTTTTCTTTTACCTCCCCGTCTAGAAGTGTCTGAAACACAGTAAGTGCAACAAATACTGTTGAGTGAACAAACGAATGAATATGGTAGGGTACAATGAAGACCTCAAAACATACTCACAAAGATCGTATAGTGATGTCAGTTATCCTTGTGTTGTAAAGTTAAGTAAACTAACTAAATAAATAAGGCAGGACTATAAAATCAAGTATACAGTATGACCTCAACTAGGTGAAAATTTCAAAGTAAAGAAACTAGAAAAAAGTTGTGCAAAATGTGAACAATATTTTGCTACACGTTGCTGTAATTTAAGCATATTTTTATAATAATCAAATATTACTTTTAGAATTAAGATAAAACTAAATCCCCAGTAAGTACTGGTATTTGCTCTTATTACTAGTGCAGAGAGAAGGAAGTATAGAAAAACATGGACCATCCATGAACTGATTATTGCAGCTGAATGAAGCAGTTTCATGTAGCACTTATTCTCCCTACTTGAGTACACATTTGAAATTTTCCATAATAAACAATCTAAAAAATAGGAACGTCTGAAACCGCACAGCAACTAGGGAGAGCACAAGCAGTTCCACTGCCATTGGGGTGTAAAATTATCTCCTGGATTCTGAGATGCCCACTGTTACACTTTTTAGTGTCTCTGAAATAAGGGTGTATCTTATTGATAACATCTTCCAGTCTCTGAAAATACCAGGTGGAGGGAAGGCAGGAAGTAAGGTGGGAGCAGGATCATGCAGATCTTGCATGCCAAGGCTCTTGCTGGACATCATCCTGAGAGAACAGGGAGCCACTGAGGGGAGCAGTGAGGCCCAACACAGGACCTGTCACCGGAGAACATGCAGTGAACGTGTATGCTAAATGAAGTGGTAAAGCTGTTGACGATCTGGACACTGCTGCTTATGCCAAGGGCCAAGGGATCTTGCCCTTTCTGGGGAAAGTGCTTGAGGGCTTGCTCTACCCTGCACCTGGTCATCTCGTGAGCTCCAGTCTTCTCTCCAGGTCTGAACGGAAAAACCACTGGATTGTCTATTAAAGTGGTTTTTCTCCCTTACACCCCCATTACTCCCATTTTCCTGATATTAATAAACATTTCCCCAAGATCTCAGCCAGCACCATACCAGATATGATGATCCACAGTCTGGGTCCCACAGCACCTTTTACATAACATCTCAGAGCTTGGAGCCTGGCCCAGGGACCTACTTCTGAATTCATTTCCAAATGGAGAGACACAGGAGTTAACACAAAGAGGGCAGGGAAGAGATTAGTGTGAACTCCTGTGTGGAATTCTGGAACTTAACAAGAAAGAGAAATCAGGAGCCCAGATGGCCACCCTGCCCTGGACTGTGCTTTCCCTCTGATCTCATAGATGTATTCTCTTGAGAGTTAGCCTGAGTCACCACAGCAGACACATCCCCTGAGGATCATTTGCATACAGGTGCCAGTGTATTCCAAAAATAGGATCACACTCAGCTCTGCAAGGCAAATGCCTTGAAATTTATTTAGAGGGACAGGAGGACAACCATAGGAAGAGGAAGAACCTGTCACAAGCAGTTTGGTGATAGGAAAGTAGCCATGCTACACAGGTGAGAATCTGGGTATGATTTCATTCTACTACTAACTTGCTTTGTGAGCTCACCAATACCTTCTAACCTGGGCTTTGAAATTTGCATCTTTAAAATTGAAGTATTGGGGCCGGCGCCGCGGCTCACTAGGCTAATCCTCCGCCTTGCGGCGCCGGCACACCGGGTTCTAGTCCTGGTTGGGGCACCGGATTCTGTCCTGGTTGCCCCTCTTCCAGGCCAGCTCTCTGCTGTGGCCAGGGAGTGCAGTGGAGGGTGGCCCAAGTCCTTGGGCCCTGCACCCCATGGGAGACCAGGATAAGCACCTGGCTCCTGCCATCGGATCAGCGCGGTGCGCAGGTTGCAGCGCGCCAGCCGCAGTGGCCATTGGAGGGTGAACCAACGGCAAAGGAAGACCTTTCTCTCTGTCTCTCTCTCTCTCACTGTCCACTCTGCCTGTCAAAAAAAAAATTTTTTTTAAAAAGTAAAAAAAAAAAAATTGAAGTATTGGAGCGGGTGCTGTGGTGTAGCAGGTAAAGCCACTGCCTGCAGTGCCGACATCTCATATGGGCACCGGTTTGAGTTCCGGCTGTTCCACTTCCGATCCAGCTCTCTGCTATGGCCTGGGAAAGCAGCAGAAGATGGCCCAAGTCCTTGGGACCCCAAACCTGTGCTGGAGACCCGGAAGAAGCTCCTGCCTTCAGATCAGCATAGCTCCAGCTGTTGTAGCCAATTGGAGAGCGAACCAGCAGATGGAAGACCTCTCTCTCTCTGCCTCTCCTTCTCTCTATATATAACTCCTTCAAATAAATAAATAAATCTTTTAAAAAATAAAATTGGAGTACTAGACTAAATGAGTTTTAGGGCCCCTTCTAGCTCTAAGGAGTTAGGAAATAACAACTGTAATAAAACAATAATCACTAACATGAAAATTGAGTACTTACTGCTAGGCACTGTGACAAGTGTACTTTTTTTTTTTTTTTAATTTATTTGACAGATAGAGTTAGACAGTGAGAGAGACAGAGAAAGGTCTTCCTTCCATTGGTTCACCCCGCAAATGGCCGCTACGGCTGGAGCTACACCGATCCAAAGCCAGGAGCCAGGTGCTTCTTCCTCATCTCCCACGTGGGTGCAGGCGCCCAACACTTGAGCCATTCTCCACTGCCTTCCCGGGCCACTGCAGAGAGTTAGACTGGAAGAGGAGCAACTGGGACTCGAACCTGGTGCCCATATGGGCACCACAGGCAGAGAATTAACCAAGTGAGCCACGGCTCACTTTTTTTTTTTTTTTAAAGATCTATTTATTTATTTGAAAGGCAGAGTTAGAGAGAGAGAGAGAGGGAGAGAGAGAAAGTGAGAGAGGGAGATCTTCCATCTGCTGGTTCACTCCCCAAATGGCTACAATGGCTGGACTGGGCCAGGCCGAATCCAGGAGCCAAGAACTTCTTCCAAGTCTTCCATGTGGATGCAGGGGCCCAAGGACTTGGGCCATCTTCTGCTGCTTTCCCAGGCACATTATCAGGGAGCTGGATCAGAAATGGAGCAGCCAGGACTTGAACTGGCACCCATATGGGATGCCAGTGTCACAGGGGTAGCTTTACCTGATATGTCACAACACCAGCCCCCAACAAATGTTCTTCAGAAATGGCTTCATCAGTCTACACTTTGAGTTGAGCACAACAAAGAAACTGAGGCACTAACAGGAATTTAAAGAGAGAATACCCAAGATAGAAAATGTTGCAGTTGGATGTTTAACCCCTGTGCTAGCCTGCCTTACAGGGTTTGCTTTTCTTTTTTTCTTTCTTTCTTTTTTTTAAGATTTATTTATTTGAGAGGCAGAGAGAGAGAGACAGAGACAGAGACAGAGATCTTCCATCACTGGTTCACCATCCAAAAGGGTGCAATGGCTGGAAGTGGGCCAATCCAAGCCAGGAGCCAGGAACCTCCTCTGGGTCTCCCATGTGGATGCAGGGACCCAGGCACATGGGCCATCCTCTGCTGTTTTCCCAGGTGCAATATCAGGGAGCAGGATTGCAAGTGGAGCAGCCTGGACTCAAACCAGAGCCCATATGGGATGTCCCACTACCGATGGCGGCTCTTCCTGCTCTGCCTGTGCGCTACTCTCCCCCTCCCCAATCTAAATATTGATTTCACTGCCCTTAGCTCACATCCTTCTCTCTGCTCTTTCTCCTCAGGTTCTAGCCACTCCTTAGGTCCCAAATATTGTGTTCCTCCAAGTCTCTGTACTTAGTTCACACTGTTTCCTTTGCCTGGAAAAGCCTTATTCCCAGCACTATTGAAAGAGTTGCTACCTACCACCTGGCATCCAGCTCCAGTGCTTCCTTCTCAATGACTCACATTTCTGCCGGTACCCAGGCAGAAGTGCTGTCTGGTTGCCACTTGCTGAGACAAGTATGTGGCAGCCCCGTGTTAATCCTTACAACTTACTGAGAGTTCTCTAATGAAGCACTCCAAGAATTACCAACGTGTCTGTCTCTACCAGACTATACACTCTTCTAGTGGTTTTTATGTGAACTCCATATACACTCTTTCTATAAACTATTTTAGTGGTTTTGTTTGCTTGGATTTTTTTTTTTAAACCATTGCATAAACTAACTACTGGGAAGAAATTTGAAACAGAATAGTTGGGAGGAAAATCAGCTTATGGTCAGGTGCAAACCAGGGAAAAAAAAAATAGGTAAAATCCCTTGTCTGGACTATTTAATGTTTCCCTGCCATTTTAAATCCGTTTGGGAACAAGATAAGTAAATAAACAGACATAGCAGCTCCTGATTCCAGCTTCCTGCCAATGCAGACCCTGGTAGGCAGCAGGCAATGGTTCAAGTCATTGGGTTCCTCTCACCTACCTGGGTGACCTGGATTGAATTCCACACTCAGCTCTAGCTGTTGGAGGATTTAGGGAGTGAACCAGTAGACAAGTGCTCTCTTACTCTCAAATAAAAAACTAAACATTTTCTGCACCTTGACCTTCATTTTCATTCCCATCTCAGGTATAGGATCACCTTTTCCAAGTAATCTGCGTAAATTATCCTCCTTCTCATCATCCCTTTAGCTCCAGGGTCCTTTCAGCACTTGTGTGCCATTTAACAAACAGTGAAAGCACTTAGTGAAGGGTACTTCGCAGGGCAGAAGAAAGCACAGATTAGGGGACTGAGCACGTCTGAGTTCAAGTTGCAGCTCCGCCACTTCCTGGCATGTGACCTTGGACCAGTTATTCGACTTTTAGGGCAGTAGATTTGTTAGCTGCAAATGCAGTTGATAATAATTTCCTTTTCACAGTATTGTTGGGTGGATACCATAAGCACTATGACAGTGCCTTGGCAGCTGTAAAACTCTGTGTAAACGTTAGTGCTGTTCACTCAATTTAAAGCTCATCTTCAGTAATCTGCTGTTCCGTCTCTCAGCCACACCAGGACAGGCCTCAGATCTCCAGAGAGCTGGAGATGTAGGAGAGTATGTGGGGAGGGAGGAGCCCAAGAAGGCAGGGCTGGAAACTAGCTGCCTGAGCAAACTTTCTCTGGAAGGAAATTAAAGGGCTAATTATGCCTCTGCCGGTGGTGAATTTCCAGGTCAGCCTTTGAGCTGCATGGGTTGACACAGCAACATCCCAGTGGATCGGATCGGTGGAGCTCCAGCTATTGTAGCCATTTGGGGAGTGAACCAGAAGATGGAAGACCTCTCTCTCTGCCTCTCTGTAACTTTGCCTTTCAAATAACAAATAATAAAATAAATAAATCTTAAAAAAAGAAAGAAAGAAAGGGAGCCTACATGTCCTGTTAGGCCTGAGCTCAGAGCCTCTGCATCATTGGCACAGAGTCAACAGGCTTCACAGAGGAAGGTGAGCGGCACAGGAGTACAGAGAGGATAAGAGTTTCCAGCTGTTGCCCGGCAACCTGTGGTGTGAGGCAGTGATGTGGGGCAATGGTGAGGGGGAAGGAGGAGTCTGCAGAGGAAGAAATTATAAATCCTCAACTTAATGTCCCCTACTTCCCTTTACCCTGCCCTTGCAACGTACCAGGCAGGAACCAGGCAAACTGGAGAATCTCCAGCCTCTGAGGATTGGATGTCCTTAAGGGCAGAGCACTGCTGTTCTCTCCATCCATCGAAATGGGGGCCAAGCAGCCACGACTCATATCTGATTTCTCTGCTTATGACTCTACCTTGTAAACTCCATGGCTCACAATCTTACAAGTGGCACTAACTACCAAGATCAGTCTGGCATAACAGGACACTCACGAACTAATCCTGGCTCTCTCCTTCAGTGTGACTTTGGCTAAGTTTATTAAGCACCTGAATGTTACAGTCGCCATGTGAGGTCCTTTTTTATATTATCTCATTCTTCTTCACCATAATAATAATAGGCGGCCGGTGCCATGGCTCAACAGGCTAATCCTCCGCCTAGCGGTGCCGGCACACCGGGTTCTAGTCCCGGTCGGGGCACCAGGCTCTGTCCCGGTTGCCCCTCTTCCAGGCCAGCTCTCTGCTGTGGCCCGGGAGTGCAGTGGAGGATGACCCAAGTGCTTGGGCCCTGCATCCCATGGGAGACCAGGATAAGCACCTGGCTCCTGCCTTTGGATCAGTGCGGTGCGCCGGCCGCAGCGCGCCGGCCGCAGTGGCCATTGGAGGGTGAACCAATGGCAAAAGGAAGACCTTTCTCTCTGTCTCTCTCTCTGTCTCTCACTATCCACTCTGTCTGTCAAAAAGAAAAAAGAAAAGAAATAGGCATTGGGGCTGGTGATGTGGCCTAGTGGGCTAAGAAGCCTCTGCTTGTGGCACTGGCATCCCATATGGGTGCCAGTTCATGTCCCAGCTGCTCCTCTTCTGATCCAGCTCTCTGCTTATGGCCTGGGAAAGCAGAAGATGGCCCAATTTCTTCCTAGATCTTGTATGACTTTTTGCAGTATTAAGAACTGGCAACAATCAGAGGGGCATTGTTGCATGTAACCTTGAGCCAAGGAAATGAAAATAACTTATGAGTGTTGGAGAAGTTAGTCCCTTAGGTGAAAGAAATAAGAAACAATTATTATTCAACAAACAAGAAAATGGGCTGAAGCCTTTAAAATCAACTTTTTTTTTTCATAAGCTGCCCAATTTTCAGCTATAAAATTAGGTGTAACATATTTAGTATGTTCAGTTATCTTTGTGTTAAGCATCCAATATGATATAGATGGGTTTTATGAGAAAGATATTAGTGAAGAGCCACGTGAGGCTACTTGGGCTCTGGTTTGTATGTTGGGGAGAAGGTTAATGTTCAAACATTGGAAAGATTGTCTCCCTCATGGGAGACCCAGAAGAAGCTCTTGGCTCGTGGCTTTGGATCAGCTCAGCTCTGGCCATTGCGAGTGAACCCGCGGATGGAAGACCTTTCTCTCTGTCTCTCCCTCTCTGTGTTTGTAACTCTACCTCTCAGATAAATAAATAAAAATCTTTAATAAAAAGAGAAATAGGCATTAATAGCATTCCTATTTCACAGCTGAGGAAATCGAGGCTCAGAGACATAGTTACTCATCACACCTACACCAGCAGGTGCCATGTGTCATTGTACTCATACCACAGCTGAAGTAACCAAGTCCCCTATCTCTTCTCTCTCTCTCTGTGACAGCACATAGAGGAGCTCCTTAGAGACCAAGTAGCAAGTCGTCTAATTACATACCTACATGCTAGTGCCATTCAGCCTTGCATACTCATGAGAATCACCTGTGAAGTGATTGAAGCGTGTTGAAGTGGTAGAGGGGATGCTGGGAAAGGGGTGGAGGCTGGAAAGTTAACAGGTGACAGTTTGGCTCCAAATTTTAGCTGTGACATTGACTCTTAACCACCTCTGTGGCCCACAGAGCATCACAGGGCAATGGAAAGAGTGAGAAAAGCCCAGGCAGGTGTGAAAAGAACACAGGCTGTGGCGACAGACAGTGCTGACTTTGAATCCCGGCTGTGCCATTTATTAGTTTTGGTAAGTCATGGTCAAGTCCCTCAACTTCTCTGAGTCTCAATTCCCTCGTCCGTTTTGTGCTCCATCATTGTGCACAGTAAATCACCTACAAAACATATAGTTGCTGCCCAGTAAATTATAATTCTCAACATTTTCGCCATTTACTGAGTACTTTACCAAAGACCTTACCTCTGCGGATGTATAACAAGGAAAGGAGAGGGACAGGGCACAGAGCATACACAGGTTTTGAAGGCAGAGAGATCTTGATTCAGTTCTAGATTTTGCAGCGTACTGTTTGTGTTAAGTGAGCAACTTAATTCCTAAGGACCTCAGCTTATTTGTCTGTGCAACAGGGGCACTGATAATGCCTAGTTCACAGGGTAATCGTGAGAATGAAGTGAGATCATGAAAGCACTGAGCATAGAGCCAACATGGCAGCCGGTACCACCATCAGCTCCCACCAGCCCTGTGGGAGGCAGGACTGGCCTCACTGACAGGTGGAAGTCTTTTACATAAATGGCAACTGCTGTTTATTGTTATGACAAATGCTGATACGTGTGAAGTCTACAGGGATTCCAGGCATCCACAGTAAGAATGGCACCTCTGAAGCTGGCACTGTGTCATAGTAGGTAAAGCTGCCATCTGCAGTGCTGGCATCCCATATGGATGCCAGTTCGAGATCCAGCTGCTCCACTTCTGATCCCACTCCCTGCTAACGTTCCTGGGAAAACAGCAAAAGATGGCCCAAATCCTTGGGCCCCTGTATGCATGTGGGAGACCTAGAAGAAGCTCCTGGTTCCTGGCTTCAGATCGGTGCAGCTCCAGCCATTGCAGTCAATTAGGGAGTGAAGCAGCGGATAGAAGATATCTCTCTCTCTCTCTCTCTCTCTCTCTCTCTCTCTGCCTCTCCTTCTCTGTGTAACTCTTTCAAATAAAATAAATAAATCTTTTTTAAAAAATGGCACCTCCTCCAACTTCTGGTCTCTAAAGCCAGGGATAAGAGGGATTGGTGCTATGGCACAGGTTAAGCCTCTGCCTGTGGCATCGGCATCCCATATGGGCACTGGTTCTAGTCCAGGCTGCTCCTCTTCTGATCTAGCTCCCTGCTACTGCCTGGGAAAGCAGTAGAAGATGGCCCAAGTGCTTGGGCCCCTGCACCTGTGTGGAGACCCAGAAGAAGCCTCCTGGCTCCTGGCTTTAGATTGGCACAGCTCTGGCTGTTGTGCCCATCTGGGGAGTGAACCATCAGATGGAAGACTTCTCTCTCTGCCTCTGCCTCTCTGTAACTCTGCCTTTCAAATAAATAAATAAAAAAAAACTTTAATAAAAAGGGGGGACAGCGCTGTGGCATAACAGGTAGGGTCGCTGCTTGCGGTGCCAGCATCCCATAAGGGCACCAGTTCGACTCCCAGCTGTTCCACTTCCATCTAGTTCTCTGCTATGGCCTGGGAAAGCAGTGAAAGATGGCCCAGGTCCTTGGGCCCTGCACACACGTGGGAAGGCCCGGAGGAGGCTCCTGGCTCCTGGCTTCCGATCTGCACAGCTCCTGCCATTGCAGTCACCTGGGGAGTGGGCCACCAGATGGAAGACCTCTCTCTCTCTCTGCCTCCCCTTCTCTGTGTAACTCTTTCGGATAAATAAATAAATCTTAAAAAAAAAAAGAGAGAGGAAGGGAGAGGCAGCAGAGAATCTCTCATGGCCTCTACACAACCACCGTCTGTCCTGGAGCCAGCTGTCTGCATTTTAATTTGTTTTGTGACATCTTTTACCTCTCTGTTCACGTCAATCATGGCAAGAAGCCCGAGCCTTCCAGGCCACCCCTGACCACTGGATTCTGATGTCCATATAGCTCAGTATATTTTCTTTTCTAACTGACTGCTCCTCTCCATACTGAAACCTTTTTCTGAACCCAAAACTCAGTTGGTCATCAGAAAAATCTCTCTTGCTCAACCGGTCTGGATACTTCCTTCACCTCCTTGCTTAATTGAAAGCAGCCTTTCTCTGAGGACATGGCTTTCCCTAAAGCCTCCAAATTCCTGCCTCCTCTTTCATCGCCCTTGGGTCACCTACCAGAATTTGGGATAGATGTTGCTTCTCACCCCCTGTTTCCAGATCATTCTCCTTCCCTCCTTCAGAGACTAAAACAAGGGGCTGGTGTTGTG
Source organism: Lepus europaeus (assembly GCF_033115175.1). Classification (NCBI taxonomy): domain Eukaryota; kingdom Metazoa; phylum Chordata; class Mammalia; order Lagomorpha; family Leporidae; genus Lepus; species Lepus europaeus. Next base: position 43,433,949 of record NC_084831.1, read on the forward strand.
GCATAGCAAGTAGAGCTGTCGCCTGTAATGCCAGCATCCCATATGGGCACTGGTTGGAATCCAGTCTGCTCCACTTCCAATCCAGCTCCGTACTAATGGCCTGGGAAAAGCAGCAGCAAATGGCCCAAGTGTTTGGGCCCCTGCTACCCACATGGGATACTTGGATGAAGCTCCTGGCTCCTGACTTCAGTTGGACCCAGCACGGGCTGTTGCAGCCACCTGGGGTTATGAACCAGTGGATGAAAGTACACTCTTTCTCTCTCATCCACCCTCTCTGTAACTCTGACTTTCAAAATAAATAAATAAATCTCTTTTAAAGAAAAAAAAAAAAACTAAAACTAAATGCCTCCAGCTTTAAGTCTCATGCCATGAGATTATGCCACCCACTAATTCCCTTCTGACCAGTCAAGAGTTGCTGGTTCACTGTGCCTCTCTCCATAATTCTTGGTTATTTCAATATCCACATAGATGAGTCTTCCAAACAATTTCCAAACATTTCCAAGAACTCCTCTCCTCCAGGGATGCCGATCTCTAACCCTACCTCAGACATTCACTCTCATCATTATCAACAGTAATTTCCAGACTCCCAACTCAGAGCAATATGCTCTTTCCAGCCCACTGTTGTTGAGCTTCCAGCCTGAACACTTTTTTTTTTTTTTTTGGACAGGCAGAGTGGATAGTGAGAGAGAGAGACAGAGAGAAAGGTCTTCCTTTGCCGTTGGTTCACCCTCCAATGGCTGCCGTGGCCAGTTTGCTGCGGCTGGCGCACCACGCTGATCCGAAGGCAGGAGCCAAGTGCTTCTCCTGGTCTCCCATGGGGTGCAGGGCCCAAGCACTTGGGCCATCCTCCACTGCACTCCAGGGCCACAGCAGAGAGCTGGCCTGGAAGAGGGGCAACTGGGACAGAATCTGGTACCCCGACCGGGACTAGAACCCAGTGTGCCGGCACCGCAAGGCAGAGGATTAGCCTATTGAACCACGGCGCCGGCCCTGAACAGTCTTCATACCCTGGCATCTCTCACTGTTCCAGAATGTCCTGTCCACCCTCACTGCCCAGCTTGACTTCTGTGGTCAGTCACGACCATGGCTCCCTTGCACATACCTCTGACTCCCCGGACCCTCTATTGCTTTGTCATAACTCACTCAGCAAAAACTACACTTTCATTAAAGCCTGACTCTCTGCCTATTCTAAGCCTATATCCACAGAGCAAAACATGACTGGAGAAAAAACACACAACCACACTGTAGATTCATGAAAATAGGAATTTAAATTTATGATCATTAATTTCAAGTGGAGCCTTAATGCCAATCAGTAATCAGATTGCTTCCCCTCGTCTATTCACTCCTCCACTTTCTTAGATGAGGCTCTCCTCTCTCCTCACATCTCAAAACTTCCTCCCCCATCCTCATCTCAGAAGATGACCTCGCTTCCTACTTCATCAGAAAATCATAGTCTCAAGCATGCTCACCGGCACCGGTAACTCCAAACTGCACTCAGGCTCCCAACCCTCTGCTTTTTTCCTCTGTAAATGTGGAGATGCAAGGCCCACGCTCCCAGCAAGGACTCACCCTCTCTGCATGTGATCCCACTCCCTCTCACCAGCTCAAGGATATTGTTTCAGCAATTCTCCTCTCTCCTATATCACATCAGTTTTGTGCTTTTGTTTCTTTGTTGGTTGCTTGGTTTGTTGATCTCCACTGGATTATTCCAGCAGCACACAAGCATGGATGTTTCTTCTCTCATCTTTAAAATCAAAATCTTTCATGACTCACTTCTCAACTTCAGCTTTAGCTACCACTCCAATTATATTTCCTTTAGAGCAAAAATCCTAAAATGTACCATGTACTTTTTGTTATCTCTAATTTCTCTTTTCCCACCCTTATCAGGATTTCACCCCCGCCTCACTGTCAAAACAGCTGTATCAAGGTTTCAAACTCCATTTCACTAAGCCCAGAAGTTGATCCTCAGCCTTCATATTCATAACCTAGCAACCATATTCGGCACCGTTGATCTCTCCTTTCTCTGTAAAACTATCTTCATTTAGCTACCATGACATCACACATTCCCTTTTCAACTGTTCTTTTTTAGTCTCCTCTGCTGATTGCTCCTCATCTTCCTAACATCTCAGTGTTGGGATATCTCCAGGCTCAGTCCTCGAACCTCCTCTTCCTATCTTCACCCTCTTCCTTGTTGATCTTACTTGTTCTCACGGTTTTTAAAACCATCAATCTGCAAGTGACTTACTAATTCATTTCTGCAGCCAGAGCTTATGCCCTGACCTGCAGACCCAGTTCTCCAACTGCTTATTCTATATTCCTACTTGGTTATCTAATAGGCATCTCCAATTCTCCAATTTAAAATAGCAAAATAGAGCCCATGACTGTCTCCCCAAATCTTGCTCTCCCTGCAATCTTCCCCAACTAGTGAACATCCTCTCCAAACTTCTAAACCTTGGGAATTATCCTTGAATGTTTCCTTCTTCTTCCTACCATATCCAATTCAAATCCTACCAACAATATTTTCAACATATACACAAAATCTGTCAACTTTCAGTACTACTGCTACCACCCACCCCAGTTCAAGTTACCATCATTTCTGGCCTCAGTTATTATAAATTCTAACTGGTTCTCCCTAGTTTTGCCTTTTGCTCTTCTTATTCGTGCAACAGGCATAATCTTGCCTCAGATAAATTCTATTAAATATTAAAATGTTAGCAAATTCCAAAATGTTTGGAATTAGATAGTGGTGATAGTTACACAATTTTGCGAATACACTAAAAATAAAATCACTGAACTGTATACTTTTTTTTTTTTTTTTTTTTTTTTGACAGGCAGAGTGGACAGTGAGAGACAGAGACAGAGACAGAGAGAAAGGTCTTCCTTTTGCCGTTGGTTCACCCTCCAATGGCCGCCGCGGTAGCGCGCTGCGGCCGGCGCACCGCGCTGATCCGATGGCAGGAGCCAGGTGCTTCTCCTGGTCTCCCATGGGGTGCAGGGCCCAAGGACTTGGGCCATCCTCCACTGCACTCCCGGGCCACAGCAGAGAGCTGGCCTGGAAGAGGGGCAACCGGGACAGGATCGGTGCCCCGACCGGGACTAGAACCCGGTGTGCCGGCGCCGCTAGGCGGAGGATTAGCCTATTGAGCCGCAGCGCCGGCCGAACTGTATACTTTAAAAGGACACAGTTTTGGGTCCAGGTCTATGGCGTGATGGGTAAAGCCACCATCGATATGGGCACCAGTTCAAGTCCCAGCTGCTCCACTTCTGATCCAGCTCCCTGTTAATGTGCCCAGGAAAGTAGTGGAAGATAGCCAAAGTGTTTGGGCCCCTGTACCCATGTGAGAGACCCAGTAGAAGCTCCTGACTTTGGATCGGCCCAGATCTGGCCATTGTGGCCATTTGGGAAGTAAACCAGCAGATGGAAGACCTCTTTCTCTCTCTCCCTCTCCCTCTCTCTCTAATTCTACTTTTCAAATAAATAAATAAATATTTTTAAAAAGGACACAGTTTTATGTTATATGAATTATATGTTGATAGAAAATAAGTTCTTCAATGCAATGTGGTATCTTGGATTGGATCCTAGAATAGTAAAAGGACATTAGTGGAAAAAAATTAGTGAAATTTGAATAAAGTTTGCTATTTAGTTAATCAGATTGTACCAACATTGATTTCTTAGTTTTAGCAATTTTGTCATCGTTATGTAAATGTGTTAACATTACAGAAACTGCGTAAAAGTTACATGAGAATTCTCTGTACTGCCATTGTAACATTTCTATACACCTAAAATTATATAAAATAAAGTGCTCATTTTAAAAATATAGGTCTACATTTAGCCAAGCAGTTAAAACTCTGGTTAAGATGCCCATGTCCCCTACCAGAGTACCTGGACTCAATTCCCAGTTCTGGCTCCTGATTCCAGCTTCCTGATAAAGCAGACACTGGGAGACAGTGGTGATGGTTCCTATAGATAGTTGGGTTCCTGCTACCCACATGGGAGGCCTGGATTAAGTTCCTGGCTCCCAGCTTTGCCCCCAATCTGGCCCCAGCACAGTCGTAGCTTTTGTTGCACCTGGAAATGTGCTCACTCTTCCTTTCTCTCTTTCTGTAAAATCAATCAAATTTAAACAAAAAATAATAATAATAAAAGTCAGACCCTGTCATTTCACTAGTCAATGCGTCACCAATATTTGTGCACATATTGTATCTTTCCTTCCCCCTCTACTACACTGAGTGCTTCCTTAGAGGTCGAGATATTTTTTGACCAAGAAAACAGAACCTAACACAGCCAGGCACATAAAGGGTGTTCAAAAGCACAATTGTTTTTCTTTTCTTCTGCATGTGAACGCCTTCCCTTAAGTTCACCTGGGGAAAAGCTGCATTTATTAAGACCCAGATTAAATGTACCCCTCCTTTCTGAGTCTTTGGTAACTCCCAAGAAGAGGCAGCTGCTCTCTTCCATCTTCCTATAAATATTTTCTTCATCCCTTTAAATTTTTAAAAACTTATTATTACTTTTATTTGAGAGGCACAGAGACAGACAGAGAACTACCATTCAGTGGTTCATTTCCCAAATATCTACAACAGCCAGGGCCAGAGCCAAAAGCTAGGAATACAATCCAGGTCCCCTAAGTGAGTGGTAGGAACCCAGTTACTTGAACAATCACCACTGCCACCCAGGGTCGGCAATGGTGGGAAGCTGAAGCCAGGAGCCAGAGCTGAGAATCAAACTGAGGCACTCTGACATAGGATGTGGGCACCTTAACTGGGGTAAGTGCTTGCTTCCCGCATTCCTTTATTATATCATCTATATTGTATTGTAGCTGTTCACTTGCCCTCTTATGACAGTGCCTGGTAATATTAGGTACAAGCTTATTGAGTGAATCAATGCACAAATCACTTCTAGATTCTCTCTTTTTTCTCCTCTGCCAATTTGGATGGAGGGAACAGGGTTGTGGCCCCAATGGATGTTTCTTGGAGGCCCCTTTAATAGTCAATGAAGATTACTGTGTACTAACAGGAACCTAGACGGTATAGAAAAAAAAGATTGTTGGTTAATTCATTTACAAATTACAAAGGCAGATGATGCTTGCAATTCTGATTGGACTTCCCATAGACTTTGTATTGGTTTTAAAAATCAGATTAAGTCTCCTGCAGCAGCTTGATCCCACAGGCTTTGGGGAGATGAAAGTGTCAGCATGCCTCTGCAGCCACAGCAGGAAACTTGTTGCCTAGAAAAATCAATTCTGATTATCATAAGAGCCGAGCACAACATGGTGCACTCAGGAATTGTCTCCACATTCCTGGGGCCATAAGGACTTGTCAGAGCTCCAGTCTCCCAGTTCAGCCTCCAGACTCCTCTGTGCTGCCCATAGGTCTCCAGCTTATGTTTAAGCAGTTGGATTTCACCCTCCTGAAGGTAGCAGGAGGAGATAGTGTCAGTTTGCCTGGGTTTGCATGTCTATCTGACTCCAGTAAAGTTTTGGCCAGCCCCACTTGCCTAAAGACATGTGCTTCACCCTAGTTTTTATAAGGAATGAAGCTGTCATGTTACTCACCATCTCTGACTCCTGCAGCTATTGCTCAACTAATTCCAAAGTTAAGTGTAGAAGAAGAAGAGGGCCGTTTATGAACCTCATAGAAGCTTAACAAAAATTATTTGCTGAATGTTTACTTTGTTCCAGTCACTATGTTGGTGCTTTGGATAAATTATTTCTTTCACCTTATCACCAACACAGCAAAACACATGGGCTATTTGGAGACACATAAGTGTCTTAGTACCAAGGATTTCAGAGGAGAAAGTTGAAGAGAAAGAAAGAAGAAGGAGAAGAGTGGTATCAGGACAGGCTCAGGAAAAAGGACAGTGACCTTTAAGTCCTTCACAAAGACAGACTTTTGAATCTGCAATACAAGAATGATGGAGGGGCCAGTGCTGTGGCATAGCTGCCATCTGCAGTGCCGGCATCCCATATGGGCGCTGGTTTGAGTCCCAGCTGCTCTACTTCTGATGCAGCTCTCTGCTATGGCCTGGGAAAGCAGTAGAAGTTGGCCCAAGTCCTTGTGTCCCTGCACTGGTGTGGGAGACACAGAAGAAGCTCCTGTCTCCTAGCTTCAGATAGGCACAGCTCCAGCCATTGCAACAATTTGAGGAGTGAACCAATGGTTGGAAGACCTCTCTCTCTCTCTCTCTCTCTCTCTCTCTGCCTCTGCCTCTCTGTAAATCTACCTTTCAAATAAATAAATAAATCTTAAAAAAAAAAAAAGAATTCTGGAGAAGCCAACCAGCCCATTTCCTAGTGTGTGTATAAGTAACCCAGATGTGAGACACACCTGACTTTCAAGCCTTCTAGATAGGCAGGTCACCAAAACAGCCTCACTGGTGACAGTAGGAAAGAAGAGACTCTGGCCTTCCACAACAGTGGACAGGGCCTACAGTGGGGTGTTGTGGTGAAGACTACCAGCTGAGCTGGCCTGTTTAAGCAGTGAACAGAGTAGAGCCTGAAGCCCCACTGCAAGAGAGCCAAGGTACAGTTCAGGGGTTCCTGGGCTCTGAGTCCCAGTGCCTGAGATGGAGATCCTTCCCTTTAGGGTCTTGATCACAGATGAAGTGAGATCCTCTTTATGTGCACAGTGTATATCTCCCTGCTGAGTGTAAATTCCATGTGAGCAGGACGGGTGATTTGTATCCCAAGCCTCCTACAATGTCTGACACAGAGTGAGCACCAGATACATGTATATTGAATGACTGAAATGTTTAAGTTTACCTTTTTGGCTCTACATAGATAACTTGACATCTCTGGCCTCAACCACCTATTCTATAGGGAAATAAGTACCTCCCCAAGTCAGAGGGAAGGTGTGAAGGACATAAAGAAAGATTTAAGGCACACACAAGAAGAGTTCGCATGGCTGCCAATATCCTCATGGTCCTTACTTGAGGCTTCCTAGTTCTCCAGGGACATCCTCTTCCATGTCCTCATTTGATCATCACAGCAACCCATGAGGCAAGGAGGCTAGAGAAGATGATCTACGTGATAGCTGGGTAGGCAGGCCCATGGAAAGGAAGAGTAACCTGAATCACACAATGACTGCCGGAGAGAGGACCAGAACTCAGGACTCCAGGAGTCCTGGGTTCACCCAGTCCCCCACAGACGCCCAGACTCTTCCCTTGACCAGCAACAGAACTGACAGCTCCTGCAATGAGCCCCACAGGGAGGCGGTTAGAAGCCCCTCCTGTTCTTCTCTTCCCATGGGTCTCTAGGAGTTGCTTGGCAACCAGCACTCCGCAGTCAGTGGCCACCAGTCGGTTCTGTTGCTGTGGAGTTACCAAGTCTCCCTCTGTTCACATTTGTGTGTGTTCTCACTCCCTTTTAATGAGACTTCTGCCCTAACCCCACCTCCTCAGAATGAGTTTCTTCTCTGGTCCACAATAATTAACCTCCCAGGAAACAGAGTGTATACTCAGGGACCTAGGTGGCAAGGGGCCCCAGGAAACAAGGAACACCCAAAACCCTTATGACCCAGCATCCCCTGGAGATGACAAAAACTCCTATTGTGGGTGGTCCTGCTCAGCAATGCCCATAACCTCCTCTTCCTTGTTCTCCACCTTCCACCCTGATGCTGACTTTCTGGAATCCCTCAAGAAAGACCAAATGAGTTGGAGGAATTTAACTGAACCCTCAATACTGTGCTGGGGAGTCACTGGATGCCATTCTAGCATCCCAGGAACCTCAGATGGGAAACCCTGGAATGGGACACCGTGACCCTTTGTGTGTGACCCAGGAGGCAGAGACATACTTTCCAGGCACGATACTGTAATATCACCCTCAATAAAGTTGTATATCCTTCACAGTTAAAGATATTATCTACTCATAGAAGCTAAGTGACTTACCAAAGCTCACGTATCTCAAAAAGAAAAATCACAGAACTTTTGTATTCATTAGTATACCTAAGTAAATACTTGTATATGTGTTCCTTCTTCTTTTATGATACATTGTTCATCAAATTCTGTAAATTCTAATCCTAAATCTCCCATTTCCATCCATTATCTCATTTTCGTCAGTCTTAGTGTTATGGACTGAATGTTTCTGTCCTCCTCGCCCAACTTCACATGTTGAGAGTCTAACCACCCAGTGACATGTGGAGATGAGGCCTCCAAGGAAGTTATCAAGATTAAATGAGGTCCTATAGCGAGGCCCCGATCCAACAAGATTAGTGTCATTATAAAAAGAAGCACCAAAGAATTCATGCTTTCTTCTGTGCCCATGTGTGAAGGGAAGGCCATATGACCACACAGTGAGAAGGCAGCTATCTACAACCCAAGAGGTGGGCCTTCCCCTCACATCCATCTACTGGCTCACTGATTTTGGATTTCCAGCCTCCACGGCCATCAGACACAAATTTCAGTTGTTTAAGCCACTTAGGCTGTGGTATTTGTTATAATAGTCCATGCAGACAAACATGAGGATATTTCAAAAAAGTTCACAGAAAATGGAATTAAAAGACAAGTTTATTTTGATGCAAAAAATTTGAAATTCATGCATAACTTTTTTGATAATATACATTTTCCATAAACTTGTTAAAGACCCCTCATATCCAAACCACTGATCTTTCTCTTCCTTTTTTTTAAAAAATTTATTTATTTATTTATTTATTTGGCAGAATGATAGAAGGAGAGACAGAGAACAAGGTCTTCCATCTACTGATTCACTCTCCAAATGGCCACAGTGAGATCTCCCATTTGGGTGGCAGGGGCCCCAGGCACTAGGGCCATCTTCCACTGCTGCCTCAGATGCACTAACAAGCAGGGAACTGGATCAGAAGCAGAGCAGCTGGGAGTCTAACTGGCACTCAGATATGGGATGCCAGTGTCATAAGCAATGGCCTAACCAGCTAAGCCACAATGCCAGCTCCTTTTCTTCTTTTTTTCTATAGCTGGTCAATACTTTGTATATATGTTTATATACATACAACACACACACACACACACACACATATATATATAAGTTTAGTTATTTATTTGAAAGTCAGAATTACAGAGAGCGAGCGAGCTTCCATCTGTGGTTCACTCCCCAAATGGCCACAACAGCCAGGGCTGGGCTAGGTCAAAGCCAGGAGCCAGGAGCTTCACCCAGGCCTCCCCTGTGGGTACACGTGAGCCATCTTCCACTGCCTTCCCAGACTCATTAGCCAGGAGTTGTATCAGAAATAGAGCAGCTGGGACTTGAACCGTATGGGATGCCGGCACAGCAGACTGCAGCTTAATCTACTATGCCACAGCAGTGGCCCCAATACAAATACATATTTAAAAAGCTTTATGAGATAAAATTGATATACTAAAAGTATACATATATAATATATACATGCCATGAGCTTGGGTTCTTTGCTTCATTTCCATCTACTAGAGATTTTTATAAAATTTTTGCAAACCTGACTTTATGAAAACTTCCTATGGCTTCCCAAGGTCTCTATGATAGTGGTCTCCAGACTTCTACCCCTTTAAGTAAGAAAAACTTAGATATAGCATGCACAATCTATGCATATTTACTTAGGTTATATATATATATCTATATATCTACTTCCATACAGAAATTAAAATATTTAAAAATGAAGTAAGAAATATCTAAATGTTTAAATTTTATTTTATGAACAGTATAGAAAACTATTTTTGGTATATTGAAGCCTACATGTATACACATGAAAACACTTTATTTATTTATTTATTTATTTTAGCAAAAGAAACCTGATTAACTAAGTCAGACCTAATTAGATCATCATTGATTTTACTTTGAAGTGCGGCTAACAGTGAACTTGTGCTGGTCATTGGAAAAACATCAGTTCAGCCATTTTATTATGCTCACTTGGGTTCACTATAATTAATATGGTCTTCAACCCAAAGGGCCCTTTATAGGACTTATTAAAAGCCACATATCCATTGTGAGTTTTCACTTAGCTAAAACTAGATAGTGTAATCAATGAATCCACATAACCAGGCACGGGAAAGCCACAAGAGCTCAAAATAGGCTAGGCTGAAAATACACAAAGAGTGAGGGAGCCATCACTGCCAAGCCCCTGGAAAGGCAGGATGGCTCCTCCGGTTAAAGATTTTTTTTATTATTATTCATTTTATTTATTTGAAAGGCAGAATTACAGAGAGAGGGGAAGAGCCAGAGATAGAAAGAGAGGTCCTCCATCCATCCACTGGTTGACTCCCCAAATGGCCACCATAGCCAGGGTTGGGTCAGGCTGAACTTGGGAGCCTGGAGCCTCTTCCAGGTCTCCCACATGGGGTGCAGAGGCCCAAGCACTTGGGCCATCTTCTGCTGCTTTCCTAGGTGCGTTAGCAGGGAGCCAAACTGGAAGCAGACTTGCCAGAACTCAAACCAGCACCCATATGGGATGCCAGCAGCACAGGCCATGGCTTCACCTGCCATGCAACCATGCTGGCTGCCCCCTCAAGATTTTTCAAGTATAAGATACGTGGGCTTCTAATACAGGGCTTGAATGAAGACATCTGTGTCAATCTACACACTAAATATTAGTAAAACATTTTATATTCATAAATAAAAACAAGTTCTATTAATTTCCTCAGCTCCCTAAGGAGTCACCAGACATATATGCTATGGGTAATGACAAGAACCTTTTGTCTGGTGTGCAAGTTCCCCCTGATCCCCAGTCTGCTGCCTGCAGCCTCTATGGCAAATCTCCCTCTCAGCTCCCCCATCCTGTTCTTTCACAGCCCTGATTCTGTTCCACTCCCTGTGTCCCAGATACCACGTTCTCACACCCCTCTGTGCACTGGTTGCAAGGCTGACGTCAGACAACACAAATGAAAGCACTGGAAGACACTAGGTGAGTGAATGGTTACTGCTGCTCACCATGACAGCTAAACTAGATCAGTGGTTCTCCAACAAAACCAGGTACAACACAGACTGTTGGACCCTCACCCCCAAAATTTCTAATTCAGTAGATCTGAGGTGGGGCATGAGAATTCGCATTTCTAACAAATTCCCAAGTGATGCCGATGCGCTTGTTCTGGAGCCCACACTTTAAGAACCAATGAACTAGAGGACCTGCAATGATTCACAATTCCTCACTGTCCTTAATAGAGAGTAAAAGAACAAAATGACTATCTCCATATAAATTAATCTATGTAAATTACCTCTATATAAATTAATATTTAACATGATCATAAATGGAAATATGAGTTTTATAAGACCTCAAATACATAATGTAAAGAAAAGAGTACATAATTTAGAATCAGAAGATCTGATCCCAAAAAGACAGATACTATATGTTTTCCCTGATCTGAGGTAACTAATAGAGTACCTAAAATGTAATATACTGGAGTGAAATGGACATTTTGAGAGTCAATGATTGTTTACAGCCTTTGTCTCTTCTGTTGAGGAACAGTGTTTTTTTTTTTTTTTCTTCATACTATTTGTTGAACTCTTTTACTTACTGTAGGGTTAACCTTATAATCATTAAATAAACTAAAAATAGATCTTTGTAAAAATCAAGAAAGAGAATGGGAGAGGGAGGAGGAAGGTGTGGAGCATGGGCGGAAGGGAGGGTAGAGTGGAAAGGATCACTATGTTCCTAAATATATATATATATTTATAAACATATATATAAATATATGTATATATATGAAGCACAGCAAAAAAAAAAAATCTGAATCTGAATCCTACTTTATAGCTATCTAGTTGACTTAGAAGTGAGTGTCAATTTGTTCTGTAAAACAGAGCTATGTCAAAATAGTATCTACCAGGTGAGTGTTTGGCTTTGTGTCTAAACACCACTTAGAACACCCACATCCCACATCATATGCCTGGAACTGAGTCTCTGGCTCTGTTCCCAATTTCAGCTTCCTGCTCATGTACACTCTGGGAGGCAGCAGAAGATGACTTAAGTAATTGAGTCCCTTCCACTTGCATGGGAGACCTGGATTGAATTCTTGGCTTGTTCCAAGGCCATTTGCAGGCATCTGGGAAGATTTCTGTCTCTCCATCTCTGTGTGCCTTTCTGTCTCAAAAAAAAAAAAAAATCTACCTCATAGTGTTAATTGTAAGGAGTTAATATATGAGAAGAAGGAGAAAGTATGTAGCATAGTTTAGACACCAATTAAGACATTCACATCCCATTTTGGAGTACTTGAGTTTAATACCTGTCTCCAGCTCCTGAATCCAGCTTCTTGCTAATGCATATCCCAGGAGGCTGCAGGTGTTGGCTCAGGTAACTGGATACCTCCCACTCATGTGAGAGACCTGGATCACATTCCCAGCTTCAAGCCTGAGCTCTAGCCCAGCCTGAGCTGTGCCGGGCATTTGGGGAGTGAACCAGCCGATGGGAGGTCACTCTCTATTAACCTCTGTTTCTGTCTCTCTCCCTCTCAAAATTGTCCCAATAAGATATATGCACAATCTATTAATGTGTATTTAATGAACAGAAAATAAATAATACTTGCTCTGGAAACAGAAATCACAAGTTTTCAACATTTACAATCCCAGTACAAATTCATTATTGAAAGGTATATGATCTACATGTTGATATATCATCTAAAATGTAGTCATATTTTCTTAGCATCAGTGAAAAATACCAGTAGTGGTAGTTGTGCTGGTCAACTTCCAAGACACTCCCTAATGGTCCTTTCTTCTCAGTATCTATATCTTGATGGAGTAACCAATAGGACCTTTTGAGGCTAAGTTGTAGGAGACACTGCCAGTTCCTCTTTGATTTCAGAGATCTCACTCTGGAGAGCCATCTGTGATGCAGTGAAGACGCTCTCAGAAGACCAAATGAGGAGAAAGCAAGGCCTCCTGTTCATAACATCCAGCACATCCTTCAGATGACTGCAACCCACACCAACCTGTGCCTGACCCCAAGCCACCTCACATTTTTTACCCATAGAAACTGTGAAATAATACTGAATTATCATTGTTGTTTCACGCCACCAAGTTTTGAAGTAATTTGCTATAATTCACACAGAAGCTAATATTTATTGTGTATTTGCTCTGTTCTAGGAAAGGTGCTAAATGTCCAAAATCTCTATGATATAGATGCTACTATGATTCTCAAAGAAGAAAGAGGGGTGACCATTGTGACACAGTGGGTTAAGCTGTGACTTAGGATGTCCAAATCCTATATTGGAGTGTCTAGTTCAGGTCCCAGCTACTTTGTACGTACAATCCAGCCTTCTGCTAATGTGTCTGGGAGGCAGCGGATTATGACCCAGGTACCTGGGTTCCTGCCACCCATCTGGGAAACTTGGATGGAGTTTTTGGCTCCCAGTTTCAGCCTGGCCTAACTCCAGCTGTTGTGGGCATTTGGGGAGTGAACCAGTGGATGGAAGATAGATTTATCTTTCTTTTTTTCCTCTGCCCCACTCCACCACATTATTCTGCCTTTTCGAAAAGATTTGTTCATATATCTATTTGAAAGACAGAGAGTTACAGGGAGAGTGAGAAGTCAGGGGAGAATACGAATGAATCTTCCATCCCTACATGGCCTCAATGACCAGAGCTGGATTGTGTCAAAGCCAGGAGCTGGAACATCTGGGTCTCCCAAGTGGGTAGCACGGGCCCAAGCACTTAGGCCATCTTCTGCCTTCCCAGGTCCATTTGCAGGGAGTTGGATTGGAAGTGGAGCATCCGGGACTTGAACTGGCAGTCAAATGGGATGCCAGGGCTGCAGGTGGCAACTTAACCCACTGAACCACAACACGAACCCCTCTGCCTTTCAAATAAACAAATAAATCTTTAAAACAGAAGAAGAAAGGGTGGGCCAGGGAAGTTAAGTAACTTAGTCAAGTTTCCATGGCTAGAAAGTGGCAGAAATAGAAATATGAACCCAGGTGTCTAATACCAAAGCCCAGTTCCTTGGTCCCTCATTTATATAAGTCAGGATAAAGCCTCCTGAACTGTTAAGCATCAGATGCAACTGAGCCATCAGAGGAGAGAAAACATGTACAAAACCAGCATGGGGCATCCCAGGGGCCAGACATGAAACAGCAGTAGTGCTGACAATGCTGTAAGATCCAGGAGTTCCAAGCCAGCCTCTCCTCTCGGCCGTTGTACTGGCAGACTGGTAACCTCTCAGGACAGCCCTGTCCAAGATGCCCAGGACTCACCCATATCTGCAGCTTCACTCGTTTCTCGTGACGGTAGACTGTCTTCACCTTGAAGTCGATGCCCACGGTGCTGACAAAGGCTGGGGTGAAGGTGTCATCGGCATAGCGGAAGAGGAAGGAGGTCTTGCCAACGCTGCTGTTGCCAATGATGAGCAGTTTGAACATATAATCAAAATTCTGGTCAGAGGCGTCTTTGACCCCAGTTTTACCATCAGTCACTGAAGCCATCTGCAAGAGAAACATACAGTTATTCAAGAACACACTCCCAGTATCTTCTTGAGTCACCAACCTCTAATGGTCACCCTACCATCCACACAATCAGTCCCCACTCCAGCATCACAGAGGAAATGCACACTAGTCAGCATCACTCCATTACTGCACCTGCCCCAGTGTTGTCTCAGGATGGGGGCGGAAGCCAGCTCCTCTCATTCATTGCTTCAGCAAATATTTACAGAGCATGTTGCTCCGGGTCAAGCCCTCTACTGGGCATGGAGAATACAAATATGAATCAGACCTGGCGTCTGACCTCTGGGTGTTCACAGATGAGAATAAAAGAGCAGGCAAACACAGAGTAACAAAGCAGTAGGTAAGCGATAAGACAGAGGGAATCCCTGGTTGAGGAAGTCCTTGGGAAGCTTCTAACCCAACCTAGAGGTATGATGGACAACAAGTTGCTCAGCTGATTTTTTAAAAAAATTTTAAAGCTTCAAACAGCAAACACATGAACATTCAGGAAGGGCTCAGTATAAGGGCTATTATTTCCCTGGTTTAAGAAACTTTTATGCAGGGACCAACACTGTGGTGCATTGGATAAGCTACCACCTATAATGCAGGCGTCGTGTATTAGAGGCAGTTCAAGTTCTAACTGCTCTACTTCTGATCCAGCTCTCTGCTAATTTACTTGGAAAACCAGCAGAAAATGGCCCAAGTACTTGGACCCCTTCCACCCACGTGGGAGACCCAGATGGAGTTCCAGGCTCCTGGTTTCAGTCTGGCCCAGTCCCAGCCATTGCGTCCATTTGGAGAGTGAACCAGTGATAGAGGGTCACTGTCTCTGTCTCTTCTTTCAAATAAATAAATCTTTTTAAAAGTTTTACAGCTCCCCATAGCTGTAAAGATCAAGCCCAAACTGTTCAACTTGACAAAGAACCAATTAACCAAACTAACCACACAACCAAACTAACCAACTAGCCAAAGAACCAACTCTCATAGTCTTTGCCCCAACATTTCTCCTCACTGATCTGTGGTATCTTTATATCAAGCCACACACTTTACTCCAATATACCCTATTATTTCTTGCCTTTGACAATTTGTACACTTATTCTTTCTGCCTAGAATGCTCTTTCCTCCTAACAAAGCCCTGTCATCCATGGAGGCCCAGAGCAAGCATCTCCTTCCCCATGCCTGGCAGAGGCACGCACTCCTGCTGCTGTGCTCCCAGAACACTCTGAGGGCACTCGTGCCATTTCAGAATTGCTTACTACCCTGGCTTCTCATGTAGACTGAGCATCTGGGACTTAACGTACTTCATTTCTGCATGCCTGGCTTCTAGTACAAACCCAAGCACATACCAGCGCTCAGTAAACGTGTGCTGAATTAATAAAAGTCACTTCATCACTCTGGGGCCTCAATCTCCCATCTGGGAAAAGGGGGGAACAATTTCTGCCCTGCTTTTCTCACGGGGCTCCTGTAGGGCTCAAATTAGATAACAACAAACTGGTATTTTCAAACTGGTAAATTCACAGAGGTCTGGACATAAGTTCTTACTATTCCAAATCCTTCCAAGCCCAGATCCTTTATCTACTTGTACATTCATTCATTCATTTGTTCCCTAAATATTTATTATGTGCCAACACTGCCCCGCCCCTCACCCCCGGACTTCAGCCCTCTCAGACCTGCCACCACTCTCTCCTCTCCTAGAATGCTTCGAGTCTGAACCCCAGAGCCCAGTCTTTAATTGCTTCTTCTACATCTTAGACACCTCAGATACTCTGCTTCTCCCCCTGAAACCTCTCCTTGAGCTCAGTATTGGGTGTTCAGATGCACTGGGTGATTGGTCGGAGGAGGCGGGAAGACAGTCCTAATGTGAGAGATGTCTGAGTTGTCACCCTCCTTAGAAATTTCTGCCATTTTCCTCAAAGGAAAAGAGGAGCGGGACTGGTGGATTTGGCTCCATGGGCCTCTCAGTTGAACCGTAAGGATAAGAAGCTGATGAATGCAGAAGGGTTAAAGCCCTCTTGAAGAAAAGCCAGATGAACATGTAGGATTATTAACAGTCCTTTAACAAAACTTCCTTAAATCTATTGACCTATCACCACAAGCCTCCTGTGGCCTCTCTTCTGCTTCCTGTTTGCTCCCAGCTCCAAGCCTTCATCACTGATCCTCAGCTCTCCCCATGTCCTTGTATCTGTCTGCCCCCTGACAAAGCTCCCTCAGCAGGTGTGAACCATGCACATGGTACCTGGAGACTGAAGTGTAGCATTTATCCGCAGCAGGAAGACAGTGAGGGTGGAGGGAAGAGTGCCATTGTCTGCTAACACTGTCTCATATCCCCACTTTTCACTTTTTCATGACCCAAGATGCAGTCTGTTTCAAGAACAAAGGTTTCAAAGCTCAAAGGAATTACACTTTTTCTAGCCAAAGTAAGAGAAGCCCCCACAACCACTCTATTCACACCATTCTCCACTCTATAGCCAGTCTTCCTTCTTTGTAAGAAAAAATGTCTATTATGAAAGTATATATACTGGGGCCGATGCTATGTCACAGCAGGTAAAACTGCCGCCTGCAGTGCCAGCATCCCATATGGGTACTGGTTGGAGTCCCAGCTACTCCACTTCTGGTCCATCTCTCTGATATGCCCTGGGAAGGCAGCAGAAGATGGCCCAAGTCATTGGGCCCCTGCACCCTCATGGGAAGACTCAGAGGAAGCTCCTGGCTCCTGGCTTTGGATCGGCGCAGCTCCGGCCGTTGCGGCCAATTGGGGAGTGAACCAGTGGATGGAAGACCTCTCTCTCTCTCTCTGCCTCTCCTTCTCTCTCTGTGTAACTCTGATTTTAAAATAAATAAATAAATCTTTTTTTTAAAAAAAAGGAAAGTATATACTCATTATATCAACTTCTAAATTCTATAAAAATTTAGTATACAAAATTAAAACACAAAATTTTCAAGATTTATCAATAAATTTATATATTTATCTAGAGTTAGAGAAACAGGGAGACAGACAGTAACAGTGAGATCTTCATCCACTGGTTCACTCCCCAAATGGCTGCAACAGCTGAGGTTGGTCCAGCCTAAAATCAGAAGCCTAGAACTTCATCTGGATCTCTAATGTGGGTAGCAGGCTCCCAAACACTTTGGCCATTTCCTGCTGCTTTCTCAGGCACATTAGCAGGGAACTTAAAAAAATTTGTGCATTGGGAGGGAAGGAAGCAGTGTTGTGGCATAAGTAAAGGCACCTCCTGTAACACCGGCATCCCATATGGATGCTGGTTTAAGTCCCGGCTACTCCACTTCTGATCCAGCTCCCTGCTAACACGCCTGGAAAGGAGAAGATGGCCCAAAGTGTTTGGGCTTCTGCACCCATGTGGGTGTCTTTCCTTCTCTGTAACTCTTTCAAAATAAATAAATTTTAAAAATAATTTTTTTAGGGGTCAGTGCTGTGGCATAGCAGGTAAAGCCATCGCCTGCAGTGCTGACATCCCATATGGACATTGGTTCTAGTCCTGGCTGCTCCATTTCTGATCCAGCTCTCTACTGTGACCTGAGAAAGCAGTAGAAGATGGCCCAAGCCCTTGGGTCCCTGTGAGACCTGAAAGAAGCCCCTGGCTCCTGACTTCAGTTTGGCACAGCTCTGGCCATTGCGGCCAACTGGGGAGTGAACCAGCGGATGGAAGACCTCTCTCTCTCTCTGCCTCTGCCTCTCCTCTCTCTGTGTAACTCTGACTTTCAAATAAATAAATAAATCTTTAAAAAAATAATTTTTAAACTAACTGACATCTCATCTACTCAGAAACTACTACTGTTAATATTTTACTGTGTTTCTTCTAAAATTTCATGTAAAAATACCATTATTTTATAATAATCATATCTTATTTGTTTATTAAAAGGTAGGGCAAGCTCTGTAGCACAGCAGGTAAAGCTGTTGCCTGCAGTGCTGACATCCCATATGGGCACCAGTTCTAGTCCCAGCTGCTCCTCTTCCCATCTAGTTCTGTGCTATGGCCTGAGAAAGCACTGGAAGATGGCCCAAGTCCTTGGGCCCCTGCACCCACGTGGGAGACCTGGAAGAAGCTCCTGGCTCCTGGCTTCAGATTGGTCCGGCTCTGGTCATGGAGGCCATTTAGGGAGTGAACCAGTAGATGAAAGACTTCTCTTTCTCTCTCTCTGCCTCTCTGTAACTCTGCCTTTCAAATCTTAACAAAGATAATACACATTTATCA
Organism: Lepus europaeus; assembly: GCF_033115175.1. NCBI lineage: Eukaryota > Metazoa > Chordata > Mammalia > Lagomorpha > Leporidae > Lepus > Lepus europaeus. Next base: position 43,452,510 of record NC_084831.1, read on the forward strand.
ATAATAATTCTTATTTTTACTATATGCAAGTATTGCGCATCTACCATCTGTTCTTTGGATTATGTTCTTAACTTTTTGCATAAAAAAATAGATAATATGGAACACAAAGGTTCACACTGAAACTTTCATTTACTGAAAAGTAAATCTTGGTTCTTCCATTACTGATTCCCAATCTCTGGTTCCCTTCCCCAGAGGCAAACATGTTACCAATTTATATATCCTTCAGAGACAGTCTTTGCATATATGAACATAGACATCTATTTACAGAGGTAAACATTTTATTTAAAAATTATAGTATGCATTCTAGTCTATACATAGTTTAATAGCATATTAATGCACAGTTTAATAGTTAAGGTCAGGGGCCGGCACCGTGGCTCACTTGGTTAATCCTCCACCTGTGGCGCTGGCATCCCGTATGGGTGCTGAGTTCTAGTCCTGGTTGCTCCTCTTCCAGTCCAGCTCTGCTGTGGCCTGGGAGGACAGTGGAGGATGGCCCAAATTCTTGGGCCCTGCACCCGCATGGGAGACCAGGAGGAAGCACCTGGCTACTGGCTTCGGATCAGCGCGGTACGCTGGCCACAGCGCACCGGCCACAGCGGCCATTGAGGGGTGAACCAACGGTAAAGGAAGACCTTTCTCTCTGTCTCTCTCTCTCACTGTCCACTCTGCCTGTCCAAAAAAAAAAAAAAACTAGATTGCACTGTTCTATCCCTCAGTTGAATTCTTGGGCAAATTGTATCACATTTATAAGACAGAGCATTTTTATCTTGGAGAAAATACCATTCACTTCACAGAGCTATGGAACGAATAGGACGAGTGGTACTATATGTAAACAATCTGGCACAGTTTCTTGGTCCATGGGTGATGTTCAATAAATATTATTTCACTGGCCCCTTTCACTCATTTCTTCAGTAAAATCTTGTCCAATGTCTTCTTCCTAATCTAGGCTCCATTATTTGTGCTGGTTTTACAACTGACCCTCTTCCTCCCTTTCTGGATCCTGACATGCTTTATCCAAACTTGTACCTATCAACACTGGACCTATTATAAATCCTTAGGGGACACGACTTTTTCAGGAAATATTTATTGAGAATTTTTCATGTGCCAGACTATCAAAACAGATGTCATATTATTTGGCTTCATTTTCCTGAAGCAGCCAGTTTCTTAAATTGTTATAATTAAAGGAGAATTTGGTGTGGCAGCTTTATCATAACCAAAAGCTGGGAACTGGTCTCAGCTTTCACAGTAACCCAATGTATGGATTTGGGGGAGTTCAGTGTGCCTTTAACTGATAATAATACATACTTCATAAGGCTTCTGTGAATTTTGAATTTTTATTTATCTATTCATTTTTATTTGAAAGGCAGAGATAGATAGACACATACATACATAAATACATACATCACTTCATTTATCTTCCATCTGCTGGTTCACTCCCCAAATGTACAAACAGCCAGAGTTGGGTCAGGATGGGAAGCCAGGAATCTGGAACTCAATCCAGGTCTCCCACGTGGGTGGCAACCCAAGTTCTTGAGCCCTTACCTGCTGCCTCTCAGAGTATGTACTATCAAGAATCTAAATTGGAAGTGGATCCAGGACTTGAATGCAGGCACTTCCATATGGGATGCATGTTAACCACTGCACCAAATGCCCGCTCTGCAGCTATGAATTTTTAATTAATTTTTAAAAATTTCATTTTATCTGAAACACAGAAAGGCAAAGAAAAAGACATCAGGGTGGGGGGATGATGGTGTTATAGTGTAGCAGGTAAATCCACTCCCTACAATGCCAGCATCCCTTATGGGTGCTGATTCAGTCCAGGCTGTTCCACTTCTGATCCAGCTCCCTACTACTGACCTGGGAAAAGCAGAGGAGGATGGTCAAAGTGCTTGGACCCCTGCCACCCATGTGGGAGACCAGATGAAACTCCTGGCTTCTGGCTTTTGCCTAGTCCAGCGCTGGACATTTTTGCCATCTAGGAAGTGAACCAGTGGATGGATGATCTCTCCCTCTCTGTCTCTCTCCCTCTCTCTATAACTCTTTCACAATAAAAAAAAAAAAATTTAAAAAAAAAATAAAGAAAAGAAAGATCTTCCATCTACTGGCTCATTCTCCAAAAGATGTCAACAACCAAAGCTAAGCCAGGCCAAAGCCAGGAGCCAGCAGCCAGGGACTCAACCTAGGTCTCTCACATATGTGGCAGGGACCCAAGGACTTAAGTCAACACTTGCTTCCTTCCAGAGTATGCACTAACAGGAATCTGGAATCAGAAACAGAGCCAGGACTTGAACCTAGGTACTCTGATATGGATGCAGGGATTTCATGTGACATTTTTTTTTTTAATTATTTATTTGAGAGGCAGAGTTACAGACAAAGAGAGGGAGAGATAGAGAGATTGCCATCTGCTGGTTCACTTCCCAGAAGGCCACAATAGCCGGAGCTGGGTCAATCTGAAGCAGGAGCCAAGAGCTTCTTGCAAGTCTCCTATGTGGGTGCAGGGGCCCAAGCACTTAGGCCATCTTCTGCTGCTTTCCCAGGCCATTAGCAAGGAGCTGGATTGGTGGTGCAGTAGCTGGGACTCGAAGTGGTGCCCATATGGGATGCTGTGTGTTGTAGGCAGAGGCTTAACCTACTACACCATGGTGCCGACCCCATCAACTGCCATCTTAACATCTGTGACAAATGCCCACTACTGTGAATTTTAAGTAAGAGAATGTATATAAGTGTGCTGCAAATGCTGTGTTGAGGAAAAAAAAATCACATGGCCTTTTGTGGAATCAGCAGGAAATTTGCCTGCCTTCAGTAGCTATGCCTACTATAGGTGTAAAAGTGAAGAGTGATGGCAAGATTAAAAACTAGCCTCAATTTCTGGTCCTATCAAATCCCCCTTCTTTGTTTTACAGTTTAAAAAAACTGAGGTTCCACAAAGAAAAGTGATTTGTCCAAGTTCACATAGCAAATTGGCTTATGACTAGAATTCCTGTTATCTAAGGACTCCCAGGTTTGACTCAATTTAAGGAAAACAAAACCACAACAAATTTTAGCATGAGTAAAGAAGCATCCAACTACACTGAGCATCTCATTACCTACTGTACTCGCCTTGCTATACTGTCAACATCAGCTTGTGTGCACTCAGTGTGACTTTCCCAAAGATGGTGTGAGAACTGGGAGAGGAGCAGACAGCCCAGGGTTCAGAGGAAAGCCCACAAAGGGATCATCTCAGTAATGCGGCAGGGGCGGCACAGACACAGAAAAAAAAGGCAAAAAGCATCTCAGCAGGCAGCCGCCTGAGGCAGATCCGAGCAGACAGGTCAGTGAGTGCACAGCGGTGTGTGCACAGCTGCACCTGTAAGATAAGCATCCATCAAATCTTCCCTCTCTTTTTGGTGACAGACATAAAATGTTAAAGCTGGGTAGCTCACTGTCTCTGAGACACACAACACAGCTGAAGACCCAGGAACCATGTGGGAAGGCTTCTCTAGTCCCAGGCTGGGGAAAAGAAAGAAATGGCTCTTCCAAGGGTCGTTGTGAAAAAAAAACAAGTAACACTTTCAGTCTGTAGAAATCAGCACCTAAGATAGAAGCCAGCTTTAGCCAGGAAAGGGCAGGGAGAGAAGACAGAGCCCTGAAACCAGCGAGACGAGATCTACTCATAAGAAATAAGGGGACGGAAAGAGACATGGATTGGCCCCTGCTTCTCAGTAATTTTGTAGCCTTGGACAGTTCACATCCTGGGCCTCAATTCCCTCATCTATGAAATGAGTTAATAAAATGGCTTCCTGGCCAAAACTGTTGTGAGAATCAAAACCAGTATAAGGGAGAGTGCTTTATAAACCCCTTGAAGTTTTGTGTTTTTGTTTCTGTGTGTGTGTCCCTGTGCTACATGTTTCTTTCTAGCAAGTCATCCTAACTGGTGGACGTAGTTTGGGTTACCAAATAAAACAAACTACGTCCAATTTCCCTCTCTATCATTTATTAGTTGTGAGACCTTGGCAAGAAATTTTATATGACTAAGACAGTCTTCTCACTCATAAACCAGGCACTGGGATTAAAGGCAGTGTGGTAATGCATTTTGCATAGTGATCTATAGAACAAAGCTGGTGCTAAGTTCCTTATCAATGGAGATAAGGAGAGAGCAACTCTCTCCCTGCTGTGTCCCTCCTCCCTAAAGCCAAACTCCAACTTTCTAAATTCAGTTTTTCTGCCCCTCCATCACCAGTAGCCCAACCCAGCCCACCTCCTCACCTTTTTTCTCACTCTTAGAGCCACAGAGCCATTATCCCAATAGCTACCATTTACTGAGAACCTACTAAACGCCAGGCATTCTAGTGGGTATTTTTGATGCACTCTATCCCAAAGATAAAAAACACTTAATAAATGTTCATTTCCTGCCTTCTCTGGATTAGAAAGATAGCCAGAGATGTGACTGACAGACAGAGACCTGAAGGAGAACATCAGTGACCTCTCTTGTACAGCTCTTCACAGTTTACAAAGCTCTTCTCGTGCATACTACCTGATTTAATTCTCCCAACAGTTCTTAGAGCTCGGTGAAGGAACTGAGGCAGGAGCACCACCACAGCTCAGCTCTTCATTCAATCAACATTCACCGGGCACCTACTGTGCACCAGGCCCTGTGCTAAACACCAGCGAGTTGGAGAGGAACCCTAATGAGTTTGAGCTTAGAGGAAAAATTTACTTGAACATTCTCTACAGGTTACTGATGCCTCTTTCAGTATCATATATATATATATATATATATTTTTTTTTTTGGCAACTGAATTAATTTTATTCTCTTCTAACAGCAGACCCAAAGTATACAACTGAACATTGCTCTTTTTCTTATGAGACATAAAAATCCAAAGAGGTTCACTACCAAAAAATTTGTTAGTAGGATGTAAAAAAAATTCTCTTTACAATGGAAGGCAAAAACTTCACTTAGTGACACAGTATCATAATTCTATATTTCTGTTTTGTGGATTGGAGATCATCTTAGATTTTTGACCTCTTCCCATCCTGTTTCCTCTGACAGGAACACTCCTTCCTCCACTGTCATGATCAGGAAGGCTCCCCTAGCCCGCCGGTCTGCCCCCAAATGCCTGTGCTCTGGCTCCCACAGCACCAGCACTTCCCACTACCAGAGACGGAGCCCTCCCGGCTTCCACTGTCTTCCTGTTTTATAGGCACGGAACAGGTGGGCAGCCACCTGTGCACACGGACACACAGACACTGCCGCGACCGACCTTCTCCCTGAAGCTGAGGTGAGCGCCTTTCTCCCACCGACTCCACACCTGTACCGGGTTCCAGACGCTGCTGCCCTGCCCTCCCCAGGTGCCTTCCACGCTTGGACCCCAGGACAGGACCGGCCTGCGGACGAAATTTTCTGTCCGGGATTCTCTTGTGAGTGACCCCGGGGGGGCAGTGCCGCAGCATCCAGGGCCCGCGCCCCCTCCTTCGTCCCCTGAGGAGCCAAGACGCAGGTGGCTCCTGGGCGCCTGATCTTTCCCTCTCACGCCACAACTCACACCTGGTCTCCTCCCCGACCTGACCAGCGCCCCACCCCCCGGAACTCTGTAAGTTCTCTCGCGGTTCCTCCGCTCCCACCGGTCGCCTGACCAGAGCCGCGGCGCCCCCTGCCCACACCTACAGCCACTGCCCACCACCCCCCACGCCCGCTTCCTCCGCAGTCGGCGAGGACCCCGCCTGCCAGCCCCCCATTTTTCCCCAGCCCCACCCTCGACCCAGCCGGGCTCCCGCCCCGCACCTTTCTCCCCTCCATCCCCCGCAGCTCGCCGCCTCCTGTCCGGAGCAGACACCCGCTCCCGGCCAGCGCCCCTCCCTCACGCCCCGTCACCTCAAACCCGGCCCCGCGGGCCCGCTCCGCAGCCCTAGCCCTGCACGCCCGCAGCACCTGCTCGCCGGCTCCCGGGACCCGGGACCTCGCCCCTCACTGCCATTCTCCGCCCGTACGCGCGGGCCCCTGGGCCCCTACTGCCCTCGAGGAGCCGCCCATCCTGTCCCCCGCCCCGCCGCCTCCCGCTGCCCTCGGCGGCGCTCCTGAGGCGGGCGCCTCCCTCTCCGCCGCGAGCCCCCTCCTAAGAGACCTCCCCCAGCCCCTGCTCGTCCGTGTCCCCTCCTCAGCCCGGCGCTACCCCTCAGCGCCCCGGGCCGGAGCGGTCCCCGGCCCTCTGCGGGCGGCGTGCCGGGGCCCGTACCCCTTACCTCGGTCTCCGAATGCGGGGCGAAGGGCTCTCGCTCCGCGACGGGGAGGCGGGAGCGCTCGGGGGGCTTCGGCTGGACCTGCCTGGGGTGCGGTGTCGGAAACGTCTGGTCCCCACCGCACAGATTGAGGGCTGAGGCTTCGGCTCCCTCCGACTGCGTCCACGCCCCGCCCATGGGGCGGAGTCCGTGTTCGCCCCGCCCCTGGCCCGCGGCTCTTGACAGGTGCAGGGAACCAAGGTATTTTGGGGGGTTCCACTCCCCCATTCAGGAGACTTCCTGGGTGATGACCGTGGTTTATTAATTCCCACGGGTCGGTTCATAGACAGCTATACTAGGGTACTCAGAGGGCCTTGATGATAATGGTCCGTTCTGTCGCTCTGTTCTCTCAAAAGCCCAGGGAGGGAGGCAGAATCCCGACAGCTGACTCCAGGGGAGACTAAGCCCGAGACTCAGGTGTTGTCCTGTACCCTGTGCATTCCTTCACGACACCCATCCTATCAGCCTGCTAAGAACCTGCCTTAATACATTCCTGCTCTTCCTCTCCGTTGCCTTTACCCTGGCCCACGCCTTATCGCTTCTTGCCAGCACTAGTACAATCGCTTCCTTTCTTTTAAAAAAAAAAAAAAAAAAAAAAAAAAGATTTATTTATTTATTTATTTTAAAGTCAGAATCACGAGAGGGGGGAGAGATAGAAAGAGAGAGAGAGATCTTCCATCTGCTAGCTCACTCCCCAAATGGCCACAACGGCCGAGGCTGTGCCAGGCCTAGGCTGTGCCAGGCCGAAGCCAGGAATTCACCCGTGTCTCCCACATGGGCGAAGGGCCCCAAGGACTTGGACAACCCTCAGCTTTCCCAGATGCATTAGCAGGGAGCTGGATTGGAAGCGGAGGAGCCAGGTCTCAACCAGTGCCCATATACACTATGCCACAGCACTGGCCCCAGTACAATTGCTTTCTAATTCCTGCCTTCTTCTCCAATCTATTTTCTACATCGGTAATCTGAGTAACTTTTTTAAATGCTTCCATGTTATTATTATTTTTTTTTTTGACAGGCAGGGTTAGTGAGAGAGAGAGACAGAGAGAAAGGTCTTCCTTTTCCGTTGGTTCACCCCCGAAATGGCCACTACGGTTGGTGCGCTGCAGTCCGCGCTGCGCCAATCCGATGCCAGGAGCCAGGTACTTCCTCCTGGTCTCCCATGCGGGTGCAGGGTCCAAGCACTTGGGCCATCCTCCACTGCCTTCCCGGGCCACAGCAGAGAGCTGGCCTGAAAGAGGGGCAACCAGGATAGAATCCGGCACCCCAACCAGGACTAGAACCCCGGGTGCCAGAGCCGCAGGCAGAGGATTAGCCTAGTGAGCCGCGGCGCCGGCCTCCATGTTACTTTAACATTATTAAAAACAAAAAAAACAAAACTTTCAGTGCTTCCCCACTGGAGGGAAAATGTTTAGCCTGAGCATTAGGAAGTCTCATCTTCGCCAGGGGTGGCAGGTGCAGTTGATAATGAGCACCTTCAAATCCTGATGTGGCCGGTGCCTCAGCTCACTAGGCTAATCCTCCGCCTTGCGGCGCTGGCACACCGGGTTCTAGTCCCGGTCGGGGCACCGATCCTGTCCCGGTTGCCCCTCTTCCAGGCCAGCTCTCTGCTGTGGCCAGGGAGTGCAGTGGAGGATGGCCCAAGTGTTTGGGCTCTGCACCCCATGGGAGACCAGGAGAAGCACCTGGCTCCTGCCATCGGAACAGCACGGTGCGCCTACTGCGGCGGCCATTGGAGGGTGAACCAACGGCAAAGGAAGACCTTTCTCTCTGTCTCTCTCTCTCACTGTCCACTCTGCCTGTCAAAAAATAAAAAATAAATAAAAAAACAAATCCTGATGTGGACATCACTTAATCTCTTCCTGAGGTCACTTCTGGTTTTCCTGAGCTGACACCTTCGGTCTGTAGTCATTGTCCTTCCCGATCCCAAATTATGGCGGCTTGAGTCGTACCAAAACTACTTTTTCCCAAGTTCCATTATGACTGTGTCTACTTGTGTCTCTGTAGCTTAGCAAACCACACAAACTGACAGTCCCTCTGCTCGCTGGCCTCTGCCTCAGCCTCAGCCTCAGGCTGCTCTGAGCTTCTTGCTGTCCCCCTCTCCCCATCTCAATACCCATCTGCTGCCAGCCCTTTCCCCTGTGCCTCCAAAACCCTGCCCCATTGTCAAGAAACTCCCATGCACCCCCTGCTTCTTCAGAGTAGTCGGGCTATTTATTTGCCTTTATTGAAACCTGACCTTCCTCCAGTCCCTGCCTTGCCAGTAGCCCTGTACAAAAAGGCTTCTCATCTTCCTACTCCCAACATATCACAAAACCAGAATGTGGTCTCAGCATTGCCACTTGCATCCTTGCACAAGAATCCCTTCACCTCTGCTCTCCAGCTCCCCCTCCCCTCATCACTGAGCCCCTAGTTGCTCCTTCTGCATCAAAGATTTTTAGCCCCTGGACCATAGCCATCTTCCTCAGCCCCTGGCCTGCCATCCTCTTAGTGACTTCAGTAGCCACGGGTGTTGCTGGTCCCTCAGTCCTTAGGCTCTTCTTCATATTGCCATGGTCACCAGCTCCTTGGACACACCTGAATCTCTCAATCATCCATGACTGGTCCCTCCATCATCTCAGAATCAACCCTCCCACACTGAACTGCTTCCTTACTCCCCCTTCCCCTGAGGCCCTCATCTCATTTCAAAATGGGTGAGATGATGACGATTATGCATGCTCCACCGGGATAATGGAATAACATATAAAACCCTCCTTTTAAAGTTGTGGAACAATATGAAAACAGATGGTATTGCTTTTGTGTTGCCTCAGGCCTTCTGCAGGCAATGCAGTAAAGTAGAAAGAACACAGGTTTGGGGCCAGACAGAATCGCTTTTCAATCCTTGTTCCATCATTTGCTTGCTGTGTGATCTTAAGTCATTTACTTCATTTTCCTGACACACACATCTCTTCCCCATTTGTAGAATCTAGTGCAATAATGAGAACTACCTCCCAGAGTTGCTGTGACGATCAAATGAAAAAGTGAACTACTGGAAAGCACTTGATAGGATGCCAGGCATACAGTAAGCATTCGATGCAAAAGAAACACTGTAGCTATTATAACAGAAAAAAAAAAAACCCGCTGTTTTTAACCACAACTGCCTTCTAAGAAGATAGATCCTAATGCACTAACAGTCCTTTGTCCTGCTCTGGCCTTCATGGGTGTGGATATGTGTTTGGGAACAGCAGGGGGAGCACCAAATTGCTCTGTGTCAAAGAGGGAAAAGAATTTGAAATTCACTTAACACAGTGGGAGGGAGAGGTAATAAGGAGAGACAGAGAGGGAAAGGAAAAAGATAAGTAAGAGAATCAGCATAAGGGTAGGTGCTACACGGGCAGAGATTCAGAAGAAACCCTCTGACAGCAGGTGGGCAAAAGGGCGGTGGAGCACTGAGATGCCCAAAATGGGGGAAACCGTTGGTCAAACATGGGACGTGTCCACCTTCTGCGCCTCTCCAGACTTCAAGAAATGCTGTTACTTTCAAGAATGCTCTTTGAGAGGGGGATAGTTAAGGTGAAGGAGCAGGGGAGTTGAGTAATGCAGTTTGAGAGGTGTCAGAGATCAGAGGCAGACATAACCACGAGAGCGCAGGCTCTCACAGAATTTGCAGAAATCTTGTGGAAGACTTTGAACTTAAGGAGCTATGAAATGTGAAAATTGAGGCTCAAGCCCATTGCCTCTAGGTCTGAAAAGGGCAGAGACCATACCTGACATTTACATTGGGTCAGTCTAAACAGCTACTTCCCTGGTGACTAGCAGGTAACCACCAGAGGAAAAACAAAACAGGAGCCTGTGTTGTGGCGTAGTGGGTAAAGCTGCCACTGTGATGCCAGCAATCCCATATGCATGCCAGTGTGTGTCCTGGCTGCTCCACTTTTTTTTTTTTTTTAACTAGGTAGAATTATAGACAGTGAGAAACAGAGAGAAAGGTCTTCCTTCCATTGGTTCACTGCCCAAATGGCCACCATGGCCAGCGCTGTGCAGATCTGAAGCCAGGAACCAGGTGCTTCTTCCTGGATGGGCCATCCTCCACTGCCTTCCCGGGCCACAGCAGAGAGCTGGACTGGAGAGGAGCAACCTGGACTAGAACTGGCGCCTATATGGTATGCAGGCACAGCAGGCGGAGGATTAATCAAGTGAGCCACGGCGCCAGCCCCCTGGCTTGCTCCACTTCTGATCCAGCTCTCTGTTAACAGCTTGGGAAAAGCAGTGGAAAATGGCCCAATTGCTTGGGTCCCTGCCATCCATTATCTCCTGGCTTTGTCTTGGCTCAGCCCTGGCTGTTACAGCCACATGGGGACTGAGCCAGCAGATGGAGGACCTCTCTGTCTCTCTGAGTCTCTCGGCCCCTCTGTAACTCTGACTTTCAAATAAATGAATAAATCTTAAGAAGAAGAAGAAGAGGAAGAAGAGGAAGAAGGAAGGAAGGAAGGAAGGAAGGAAGGAAGGAAGGAAGGGAAAGAAGGAAGAGAGGGAGGGAGGGAGGGAGGGAAGAAAGGAAGGAAGGAAGGAAGGAAGGAAGGAAGGAAGGAAGGAAGGAAGGAAGGAAGGAAGGAAGGAAGGAAGAGAGAGGCCGGTGCTATGCCGCAGCAGGTTGAGGTTCCTGCCTACAGCGCTGGCTTCCCATATAGGCACTGGTTATAGTCCCAGCTGCTCCACTTCTGATCCAGTTCCATGCTAATGCACCTGGGAAAGCAGCAGAGGATGGCCCAAGTGCTTGGGCCCCTGCACCCGCATGGGAGACCTAGAGGAAACTCCTGGCTCTTGGCTTCAGATTGACCCAGCTCCAGCTATTGTGGCCATTTGGGGAGTGAACCAGTATATGGAAGACCTCTCTCTCTCTCTCTGTCTCTCCCTCCCTTTGTAACTTTCAAATAAATGAAATAAATCTTTTTAAAAAAAGGAGAGAGGGAGATAATCTGCACCATCCGTCCCCTTGTCTGTTTCCCTCATCGGGCTCTGGGCTTTGCTTTCTCCAGTTACTAAGCAGAGAATATCTGGTCCATTATTTAACACAGATAGTGACTAGACAGTACCTGGTTGTCAGGGCTGTAGTTCAAAACTTGATTAAGATTTGACTGAGACCCGCATGGGAGACCAGGAGAAGCACCTGGCTCCTGGCTTCAGATCAGCGTGGTGCGCCGGCCGCAGCGGCCATTGGAGGGTGAACCAACGGTAAAGGAAGACCTTTCTCTCTGTCTCTCTCTCTCTCTCTCACTGTCCACGCTGCCTGTCAAAAAAAAAAAAAAAGATTTCACTGAGGAGCCAAAGGAAACTCAAATCAGCCCTCCCCCACTAGTCCCTCCCCCTCGTGCTCACTTCCAAGGATGGGGGGTCCACTTCCTCTCTGGCAGACAGCTGTGCCTTTGGATCACTCTCATTGTTAGGGAACTCCTCTTTGCTAAAATCTGCCTGCCTGTAGCTTCCACCCTCTGGCCCTGGTTCTTCATCATTACGTCATCCATTCATTTATTCCACAAAGATTTGTTGACCACTTAGTGTGTGCCAAACAGTGCTCCAGCCACAGAGCACACACGTGTGCATAGAAGACAGAATGTCTACACACTCAGAAGTTATGAATCCTAGGAGGGAAGAAAATCAGTAAGTACACAAAAATACATAAAACAATTTCAGATAGCAATAAACACGTTTAAGAAAATGTTCCGGCCGGCGCCGCGGCTCACTAAGCTAATCCTCCGCCTTGCGGCGCCGGCACACCAGGTTCTAGTCCCGGTCGGGGCACCGATCCTGTCCCGGTTGCCCCTCTTCCAGGCCAGCTCTCTGCTGTGGCCAGGGAGTGCAGTGGAGGATGGCCCAAGTCCTTGGGCCCTGCACCCCATGGGAGACCAGGAGAAGCACCTGGCTCCTGCCATCGGAACAGCGCGGTGCGCTGGCTGCAGCGCGCCTACCGCGGCAGCCATTGGAGGGTGAACCAACGGCAAAAGGAAGACCTTTCTCTCTGTCTCTCTCTCTACTGTCCACTCTGCCTGTCAAAAAAAAAAAAAAAAGAAAAAAAAAGAAGAAAATGTTCCAACAAGATATGGGATAGAAAGTGACTGGTGGGGGGTCAGTGTTGTGGTGTAGTAGGTTAAGCATTTGCCTGCAGCACCACCATCTCATATGGGCACTGGTTCATGTCCCAGCTGCTTCACTTTCTTTTTCTTTTTCTTTCTTTCTTTCTTTCTTTTTTTTCTTTTTTTTTCTTTTTTTCTTTTTTTTTTTTTGACAGGCAAGTTAGACAGTGAGACAGAGACAGAGAGAAAGGTCTTCCTTCCATTGGTTCACCCCCTAAATGGCTGCTACAAGCCGGCACGCTGCACCGATCCAAAAGCCAGGAGCCAGGTGCTTCCTCCAGGTCTCCCATGCGGGTGCAGGGCCCAAGGACTTGGGCCATCCTCCACTGCCTTCCTGGGCCACAGCAGAGAGCTGGCCTGGAAGAGGAGCAACCAGGACAGAATCTGGCGCCCCAACCGGGACTAGAACCCAGAGTGCCGGCGCCGCAGGTAGAGGATTAGCCTAGTGAGCCGCGGCGCCAGCCACTGCTTCACTTTCTGATCCAGCTCCCTGCTGATGGCCTGGGAAGGCAGTAGAAGATGGTCCAAGTGCTTGGGCCCCTGCACCTGCATGGAAAACCTGGAACAATCTCCTGGCTCCTGGCTTCGGATTGGCCCAGCTCAAGCCATTGCAACCATTTAGGGAGTGAACCAGCAAATGGAAGACCTCTCTCTCTGTCTGTAATTCTGCCTCTCAAGTAAATAAATAATTAAAAAAAAAAGTGATTGGTGGAGTGGTTATTTTAGAAAATCAATCAGGGAGGGGCCAGTGCCGTGGCTCACTTGGTTAGTCCTCCGCTTGCAGCGCCGGCATCCCATATGGATGCTGGTTCTAGTCCTGGCCGCTCCTTTTCCAGTCCAGCTCTCTGCTGTGGCCCAGGAAGGCAGTGGAGGATGGCCCAGGTCCTTGGGCCCTGCACCTGCATGGGAGAGCAGGAGGAAGCACCTGGCTCCTGGCTTTGGATCGGCACAGTTCGGCCGTAGCGGCCATTTGGGGGGTGAACCAACAGAAGGAAGACCTTTCTCTCTGTCTCTTTCTCTCTCACTGTCTATACCTCTACCTGTCAAATAAATAATAAAAAAAAGAACGAAAAAAAGAAAATCAATCAAGGAAAATTCTGAGGAAGTGACACTTGAGCAATAGAAAGGAATCAACTCATTTGATTAATTAATATTTTTATTTACTTGAGAAGTGGAGAGACAGAGATCTCTCATTCACTGGTTCACTCCCTTAATGCCCCAAATGGCATTGAAGCCAAAGCTGGGAGCTCGGAATTCAAACCAGGTATCCCACACCGATGGCAGAAACCTAAATCCTTGAGCCAACACCACTGCATCCCAGGTATTAGCAGGAAGCTGGAGTCAGAAGCTAGAGCCAGGAGTGAAACCCAGGTACTCTGATGTACAATGCAGGTGTTTTAACCACTAGACTAAAAGTTCAATCCTCAACCCATTTTAGAGATGAGGAAATTAAGGTGCAGAGAAGACAGCTGACTTTCCCAGGGTGAGGTCATGGCTAAATGACTGACTTTAAAGCTTGCCTTATTAGGGTACTTCAGAAAGATTGTGAAGAAAGGGGATTAAAAGATAAGCCTGGAGGGTCGGCACTGTGGCACAATGGGTTAAGCCATTTTCTGTGGTGCTTGTCCGAGTCCTGGCTACTCCAATTCCGATCCAGCTCTCTGCTAATGGCCTGGGAAAGCAGTACAAGATGGCCCAAGACCTTGGGCCCCTGCACCTGCATGAGAGACCTGGAAGAAGCTCCAGGTTCCTGGCTTCAGATTGGCCCAGCTCTGGCCTTTGCGGCCTTTTGGGGAGTGAACCAGCAGATGAAAAATTTTTAGTGCTCTCTCTCTCTCTCTCTCTCTCTCTCTCTCTGCCTCTCTGTAACTCTGCCTTTCAAGTAAATAAATAAATCTTTTAAAAAAATAAAATAAACTAAGCCTGTCATGCTTTCCAATGATTTCCCCCTCAAATACATGTCCAAGGATCTGAGGCGGAACAGTTACCAGTTGCTTGGAGTCTATAAAACAGGGTGCTTTTCCAATTTGGGAAGAGTACCTTTTATGTAGTCGTCCCAGAGGGCTTGCCAAGGAAGGCTGAGGCTGCCCGGTGACACTTTGTAAAGGTTCAGTCTCAATACTCCCTCGTGTGTCCTAAATGGGAACTGCATGCTGGCTTGTCAGTAGGCGTGGTGCTACAGTCTGGTTCCAGGGGATGAATGGAAGGGAGGCATTGACTGTATTCCAGAAACCTTTGGAGGACACTTCTCTATATTAGCAACCATTCAACAGAAGAGGAAACTGAAACCAACAAGGTTAAATGAGTTGTCCAAGTGTCCATGAATAATGAGTCAAAGTGGATCTAACCGAAGAGAAGAACTGGAAAAACAGTGAGGTTTACTGCACTGCAGGACAATATCCAGCCTCCTTAGCAAATCCAACCAAGCCCTTTCCTCTCTAGTTTTACCTCCAACCATAATGGCGAAAAAAAGGGCTGGGGGAAGAAGAAAAAAGGGGCCGGGCCTACCTTGTTTCAGGCCTTTTATCCACTTCCAAAGAGGAGTAGTCACATAGCCTGATTGGCAGCTGGGTGTACACGTGGGGTCAGGTAGGGGTATGAGATCACACAGGGGTGTGGTGAAGCCATGGTCTTCCAGTTCACAAACCTAATCAATTTTATCCTATATGCCTGCCTACATCAGCGCCGCAGGCAGAGGCTTAACCTGTGCCACAGCACTGCCCCCCACCATTTAAGCTTTTATTTTAAGATTGATTGATTGATTTGAAAAGCAGAATTGCAGAGAGAGAGGGAGAAAGAGATCTTCCATCTGCTGGTTCACTCACCAAATGGCTGCAATGTTCAAGACTGGGCTAGGCTGAAGTCAGGAGCCTGGAACTCCATCTGGGTCTCCCATGCAGGTACAGGGGCCCAAGCACTTGGGCCATCTTCCACTGCTTTTCCAGCCACATTAGCCCAGAGCTAGATCCAAAGTGGAGCAGCTGGGACTCATATCAGTGCCTGATTAGGGTGCCAGCATTGCAGACAGTGGTTTAACCTGCTATGCCACAGCACTGGCCCCCAGGAACCTTTTGAAGTACACACACGCACACACAGACGTACACACACATGCGTGCATACACACTTATATTGACATACATCATTTGAGGCACAGCAGTAAGCAAGACAGATAGAAGCCATGCCCTGATGGATCTTACACTGCAAAAGTCAAATGACAATGCTGAGAGGTTAGCCCAGGGTAGTCACGACAGGGATAAGGGGAGCAAATGACTTCACCAGGGTTGCCATAGCACAGTACCACAGACTGGTGGCTTAAACAGCAGAGACGTATTTTCTCCCAGTCTGGAGGCCAGAAGTCTGGATCATGTTTGATTTCTTCTCAGACGTCTTAGCTTGCTAATGGCTGTCTTTACAGGGTCTTCCCACCGTATGTGTCTGTGTCCTAATCTCCACTTCTTATAAGGGCACAAGTGGTATAGTATTAGAATCCACCCATAAGACTTCATTATAATTTAATTACCTCTGTAAAGACTCAATCTCAAATATAGTTACATTCAGGGAAATTAGGGATTAGAACGTCAACATATGGGGGGTGAGCATTTACAATTCAGTCATAATGGGTGTGGACAATTATAGTTCAGTCTTAACACAGAGGGGTGGATTTTTAAAGTATTTAGTAGTTGGCTGGCGCCGCGGCTCACTAGGCTAATCGTCTGCCTGTGGCGCCGGCACCCCGGGTTCTAGTCCAGGTTGGGGTGCCAGATTCTGTCCCGGTTGCCCCTCTTCCAGTCCAGCTCTCTGCTGTGGCCCGGGAAGGCAGTGAAGGATGGCCCAGGTCCTTGGGCCCTGCACCCGCATGGGAGACTGGGAGGAGGCACCTGGATCCTGGCTTTAGTGCACCGGCTGTAGCGGCCATCTGGTGTGAACCAACGGAAGGAAGACCTTTCTCTCTGTCTCTGTCTCACTGTCTAACTCTGCCTGTCAAAAAAAAAATTTTTTTTTAGTAGAGAAGATGAGTAGTGATTGATGAATAGGGAGTGAGGTTAGAAGATGTCCAGGTTGGGTCCCAGGTTTCTCCTTCCTTCCTTCCTTCCTTCCTTCCTTCCTTCCTTCCTTCCTTCCTTCCTTTTTTAAGATTTGTTTATTTATTTGAAAGGCAGAGTTACAGAGAGGCAGAGGCAGAGAGAGAGAGAGAGAGAGAGAGAGAGAGTCTTCCATCTGCTAGTTCACTAGTTTACTCCTCAGATGGCCACAATGGCTGGAGCTATGCTGATCCAAGGCCAGGAGCCAGGAGCTTCTTCCAGGTCTCCCATGTGGGTGCAGGGGCCCAAGGACTTGGGCCATCTTCCACTGCCTTCCCAGGCCACAGAAGAGAGTTGGATTGGAAGTGGAGCAGCCGGGACTCGAACCAGCACCCATATGGGATGTCAGCACTGCAGGCAGCGCCTTTACCCACTATGCCACAGCGCCGGCCCCCCAGGTTTCTAGATGTAAAATAGTGGAGGGTGGTGCTCTTTATTTGATAAGGGACACTGCAGGAAAGATCAATGTTAAGACTGCCAAGATCCATTTCCTATTTTTCACTAATTGGGATCTTTTAGGGGTCTTAAGGCAATCTACACAAGTACATTAGTTTGGCTCACAGCATATTAGGATATTTATTCGCAAGAGGTATTCAATACGCCTGGAGGGTTGGATCAAATAACCCCCCCAAATACTTTAAAGCATCTGATTGCTTACACACTTAATGCAATGTAAATGTTATGCAAATTGTTTTATGCTATATTGTTTAGAGAACAAAAATGAGAAGAAATATGCACATGTTCAGTACAGGTGCAACTACTATGGGCCTAACTTTTTTTTTAAGATTTATTCATTTGAAAGTCAGAGTTACAGAGAGAGAGAAAGGTCTTCCATCTGCTGGTTCATTCCCCAAATTGCCACAATGGAACTGCATAGATCTGAAGCCAGGAGCCAGGAGCTTCCTCCAGTTCCCCCACGTGGGTGCAGGGGCCCAAGAACTTCAGCTGTGTTCCACTGCTTTCCCAGGCACATTAACAGAGAGCTGGATGGGAAGTGGAACAGCCGGGACTCGAACCAGCACTCATATGGGATGCTGGCACTGCAAGCAGTGGCTTTTCCCACTGAACCCACTGAACAGCTCCTGCCCTGAGCCTAACATTTTTATCCATGGTTGGTTAAACATATGGATGCAGAACCCACAGATACATAAGACTGATTGTGCTTTGGAAGATGTTACCTCAACGTTGTTAAAAAGTGATTATCATTAACATCTCTATTGTCACTGTGATTGAAGAGCCCCAGAAATTTGCTCTGCCTTATTCAAGAAAGAAAGGGGGGGGGGGCGGGTATTTGTGCAGCTGCTTGGGAGATTTTGATTGTCAGACGCTGCTTGAGACACCCACTGTCCCATACTGGAGTGCCTGGTTTGGAGTCCCAGTTCTCCTGATTTAGCTTCCTGCCAGTGTGCATCCTGGGAAACAGCAGGTGATGGCTCTAGTATTTGGGTCTCTGTCACCCACATAGGAAACAGAGATTGAGTTCCAGGCTCCTGGCTTCAATCTGACCCAGCTATTGTGGGCATTTGGGGAACTTGTATTTCTTTCACTCTACCCAGTGTAAAAAAATGTATGTGCCATGGGCCAGCATTGTGGCACAACAAGTAAAGCCACCATCTGTGATGCCAGTATCCAATATGGGCTGGTAATGCACCCCAGCTGCTCCATTTTCCACCCAGCTCCCTACTAATGGCCTGGGAGAGGCAGCAGAAGATGGCCTAAGTGTTTGGGCCCCTGCCACCCACATGGGAGACCCAGATGAAGCTCCTGGCTCCTGGCTTTGGACTAACCCAGCCCTGGTCACTGCAGCCATCTGGGGAGTAAACCAGTGGATGGAAGATTTCTCTCTCTCTCTCTCTCTCTCTCTCTCTCTCTCTCTCTCTCCTCTGTGTCTGTCTCTCTCTGTGTGTAACTCTGACTTCCAAATAAATAAGTAAATGTGTAAAAAAAGTTGTGTTCAAAAATCTTTTACTGAGGCTAATGTTGTAGCACAGCGGGTGAAGCCGCCAACTGCGATTTCGGCGTCCCGTATTAGAGTACCAGTTTAAGTCCCAGATGCTCTGCTTTCCATCCAGCTCCCTGCTAATGAGCCTGGGAAAGCAGCAGAAGATGGCCCAAGTATTTGATCCCTTTCCACCCATGAGAGACACCTGGACTAAGTTTCAAGATTCTGGCTTTTGCCCAGACCAGCCCCAGCTGTTGTGGCCATTTGGGGAGTGCACCAGCGGATGGATGATGGAGAAAGAGAGAGAACTTCCAACTGCTGGTTCAGTCCCCAGATGGCTTCAATGGCTTGAGATGGGCCAGATGGAAGCCAGGAGCCAGGAGCCTCACACAGGTCTCCCATGTAGGTGCAGGGGCCCAAGCACTTGGTCCATCTCCTGCTGCTTTCCCAGGGCCATTAGCAGGGAGCTGGATCAGCAGTGGAACATGAACCAGCACCCATATGAATTGCCATCCCTTCAGGCAATAGCTTTAACTATTATACCAGAACACTTGGCTCCCTTTTAATTAAAAAAAAAAAAAGTCTCTTATTGATCACAAAGTCATACTTCTCAAAAGTAAAAAATATAGGCTGGCGCCGTGGCTTAACAGGCTAATCCTCCGCCTTGCGGCGCCGGCACACCGGGTTCTAGTCCCGGTTGGGGCGCCGGATTCTATCCCGGTTGCCCCTCTTCCAGGCCAGCTCTCTGCTATGGCCCGGGAAGGCAGTGGAGGATGGCCCAAGTCCTTGGGCCCTACACCAGCATGGGAGACCAGGAGAAGCACCTGGCTCCTGGCTTCGGATCAGCACGATGCGCCGTCTGCAGCGGCCATTGGAGGGTGAACCAACGGCAAAAAGGAAGACCTTTCTCTCTGTCTCTCTCTCTCACTATCCACTCTGCCTGTCAAAAAAAAAAAAAAAAAGTAAAAAATATATATTTAATTGTATGAAATTATTAAAATTCCTCTGATCAGAATCTAAGCTGTGTTGGACAGCACTCATAGTTTATTGTATAACTTCCTGACCTTTCTTTCCTACCATGGGTGCCTGTCTCCATGGTAATTAGCTACACTTGTAGCTTGAGCACACCTTCCTATAGCTATGTTCCCTTGTCTCTTGCATTCTGCTTCAGGAGCTCCCCTATCACCTCTGTATGTGTGTTCTTTCAGGAACAATCTCCTTTGGGACAATCCTTGGCCAACAAAGACAACCAATGCAACAATACACTCCATTGTGCCTGTCTGTCCTGTGCTTCCTCTCCCCCACTAACTCTTTTTTGTTCCCTAGAATCTCTTCTCAAAACTTATGTGTTTTCTTCTGAGAAACAATATTAAAATAAAAGAATACATGGGCATAGAAGGAGTTTATAATATCATCAGCGTTAACTCTATTTTAACTGTCAAAATATCACAGTGATCTAGAATCAGAAATTGTTAAAGATATATCCATTAATTCAGTTGGACCCTCTTTCCATAACATTATAAGCAAAGAAACATAAGTTGTTAACCATTCATTGGAGTCATTCCTTTTCTCAATTTCTTGCTTTGGCAGAAATTCAAGACAAAAATTTCGAATCAAGGAAGCTTAGTAATATTTCAGATTCTCCTTGTTTGGTGCCCCAGAGGGTTTTACAAAATAAGGCAATGCACCATATTAAAAGCCAGTGTTGAGGAGCAAATGTTTGATGTAGTGGTTAAGACATCCCACGGGCTCAAAATGGAGGTAAAACCGCCGCCCGGTCGCCCCCAGCCCGACTCCGGCCGTCGCCGCCGCCGCCAGGGGGAGGAGGGCCATGATCCAAAGGAACCAGAGCAGTTGAGGAAACTGTATATTGGTGGTCTGAGCTTTGAAACTACAGATGATAGTTTGAGAGAACATTCTGAGAAATGGGGCACACTCACAGATTGTGTGGTAATGAGAGACCCCCAAACGAAACGTTCCAGGGGCTTTGGTTTTGTGACTTACTCTTGTGTTGAAGAAGTGGCTGCAGCAATGTGTGCTCGACCACACAAGGCTGATGGGCGTGTTGTGGAACCAAAGAGAGCTGTTCTAGAGAGGATTCGGTAAAGCCTGGTGCCCACCTAACAGTGAAGAAGATTTTTGTTGGTGGTATTAAAGAAGAGACAGAGGAATATAATTTGAGAGACTACTTTGAGAAGTATGGCAAGATTGAAACCATAGAAGTTATGGAAGACGGGCAGAGAGGGAAAAAAAAGAGGATTTACTTTTGTAACTTTCGACGATCATGATAGGGTAGATAAAATCGTTGTTCAGAAATACCGCACTGTTAATGGGCATAGTTGTGAAGTGAAAAAGGCCCTTTCTAAACAAGAGATGCAGTCTGCTGCTGGATCACCAAGAGTCCGTGGAGGGGGATCTGGCAACTTTATGGGTCGTGGAGGAAACTTTGGAGGTGGTGGAGGTAATTTTGGCCGCGGTGGAAACTTTGGTGGAAGAGGAGGCTATGGTGGTGGAGGTGGTGGCAGAGGAAGTTAGGGAGGAGGTGATGGTGGTTACAATGGTTTTGGAGGTGATGGTGGCAACTATGGTGGTGGTCCTGGTTATAGCAGCAGAGGAGGCTATGGTGGTGGACCAGGATATGGAAACCAAGGTGGTGGATATGGTGGAGGAGGAGGATATGATGGTTACAATGAAGGAGGAAATTTTGGAGGTAACTATGGTGGTGGTGGAAACTACAATGATCTTGGTAATTATAGTGGGCAACAGCAATCAAATTACGGACCCATGAAAGGGGGCAGTTTTGGTGGAAGAAGCTCAGGCAGTCCCTATGGTGGTGGTTATGGATCTGGTGGTGGAAGTGGTGGATATGGTAGCAGAAGGTTCTAAAAAAAAAACAAAAACAAAAACAAAACAAAACAAAACTAAAAAAAACAGAAAAGGGCTACAGTTCTTAGCAGGAGAGAGAGCGAGGAGTTGTCAGGAAAGCTGCAGGTTACTTTGAGACAGTCGTCCCAAATGCATTAGAGGAACTGTAAAAATCTGCCACAGAAGGAATGATGATCCATAGTCAGAAAAGTTACTGCAGCTTAAACAGGAAACCCTTCTTGTTCAGGACTGTCATAGCCACAGTTTGCAAAACGTGCAGCTATTGATTGATGCAATGTAGTGTCAATTAGATGTACATTCCTGAGGTCTTTTATCTGTTGTAGTTTTGTCTTTTCTTTTTCTTTTCATTACATCAAGTATATTGCCCTGTAAATTGTGGTAGTGGTACCAGGAATAAAAAATTAAGGAATTTTTAACTTTTCAATATTTGTGTAGTTCAGTTTTTCTACATTTTAGTACAGAAACTTTAACACAATGCAGTTTCGAAGGTGTTTCCTTGTGAGTTAACAAGTAAAGAAGATCATTGTTAATTACTATTTTGTATGAATTTTGCTAAAGTTAACTGTAAAGAAACACCTACTGAGTTGCGGGTTAAGGGGAATCTATTCTCCCCATTTCCAAACCATGATATGAATGGGCACTGACATGTGGAGAGAATAGATATTTGTATGTTTGCAATGTGTGTTTTAGATAAATAGGATTGGGTATTTAAATTAGCATATTTGTGAATTTAATAGTGTTACGATTACCTTCAAATGAAAAATCTCAAAATTCCTATTTGGTTTTGTGCATTTTCTTTCAAAATGTAATCTTATGATTTTAGTGTGTTAGATTTGCTGAGTCCTAGCTGTGTTTAGAACATCTCCATTTACCTTGGTCACATTTGAACTGCTGCCATAGTTTCTGGGTATAAAGAATGTCTACTGCCCTCTTCAAATTCTGGGAAGGGAGGATAGTGGGTGTTTTCCCACTCCTACCTTAAAAACCATTCTTACACTTCAAAATATAGGACCACTAAGCTTGCTATATCTGAGCATATTAGTTGGGTAGCTTTATAAATGGACACTGTCAATGTTCATAAACTTGGGTACCTGGTCAAAATGCTTGGGAAACACTTTATTAAAATCGAGCTAAATTGTCTCAAGTTCTTTTATTCATACAATAAAGGTTGAAAATGGGAAAAAAAAAAAAAAGACATCCCAAGGAAGGCCTGCATCCTGGCTCCACTCCTGATTCCAGCTTCATGCACATCCTGGAGGCAACAGGTAATGCCTCAAGTAGTTGGGTCCCTGCCACCCAAGTGGCAGACCGGAATTGAGACCCCAGCTCCTGGCTTCTGCCAGTCAGATTTCATGAGTGGCATGCCCTTTTTCTGTAAAATG
Source organism: Lepus europaeus (assembly GCF_033115175.1). Classification (NCBI taxonomy): domain Eukaryota; kingdom Metazoa; phylum Chordata; class Mammalia; order Lagomorpha; family Leporidae; genus Lepus; species Lepus europaeus. Next base: position 43,475,167 of record NC_084831.1, read on the forward strand.
GGAAAAGGGTGAATAGTGACAAGCAAGATGGAAGTGAAGTGATAATATTTCACAGGAAATCACTTATTTTATTGTAGTAAACATAAAATTAACCATTTTAAAATTTACCATTGTTCAGTGGTATTAAATACATTCACATTATTTTGCACCCATCATTATCATCCATCTCCAAAACTTTTCCATCTTTCTCCAGCTGAACTGTATCCATTAAACACTAACTCCTCATTCACTCTTCCCTCGGGTCTTGGCAATCACCATTCTATTTGCTGCCTTTATGAATTTTACTATTTTATCTTGTGATTCCTGTAAATAGAATTATATAATATCTGTCATTTTGTATCTACTTTCCATTCAGCATGAATTCAAGTTTCATCCAAGCAATAATAGCATGTCAGAATTTTCCTTTTTAATTTTTTAAAATGTATTTGAGAGGCAGAGAAAGGGAGAACAAGCAGAGCGGTTTTCCATCGACAGGGTCACTGGTTCATAGTCAGTGCTGGGCCAGGCCAAAGCTAGGAGCCTGACTCCATCGGGGTCTCCCACATGGGTGGCAGGGACCCAGCTACTTGAGCCATCACCTGCCACCTCCCAGAGTGTACATTAGCAGGAATCAGGAGCAGAGCCAGGATTTGAACTCAGGAACTTTGATATAGGATGCAGGGGTCCCAAGTGGCATCTTTACCATTGTGCCAGATGTCTGCCACTTTTTCCTTAAGGCTAATAACATCCCATTGCATGTTTATCAACTCATTCACTAGTGGACACTTCGGTTGCTTCCACCTTTTGGCTGTTATGAACAATGCGACTATGAATACAGCTGTACAAATGCCTGTTCAAGATTCTGTTTTAATTCCTTTGGGTATTTATCCTGGAGTAAAATAGCTGATCACATAATTAGTTGACATTTTTTTCAAGGAATCCAGGGAAATCACTTTTAGTGAGATGAAGATCTGGAAATTCATTCATTAAAGTTTCTATGCCCATGTATGCATCCCTTGTAGTCTTACACGCCCCAGAAGGAAAATTTCTGTTCTAACGAGTCACACCTCAGAGTCAAAGGAAGTAACCTAGCAGGGAAAGGGTGAGTTTGGATTCAGACAGTAGTGGTTAGAATCCAGTATTTATGTAGTCTAGGACCTGAGGGCTGGTCACTTCCTTCTCTAAAGTTTACTTTTCCATAACATTGAGGCTAACAATACCTTTCCCACAGAACCACTGCTGGCACTTAAAGAGGATGGATAAAGAACTTACCATAGACCTTTACAAGCCATTGAAAGTGCACTTTTTGGGGTCTTGGTACACAAGACAGAACAGCCCCTGCCCTAGAGGAGCCTGGCTACCTGGTAACAAAATGGTTTTCTTAGTAGGGGATAGGATTACTGATTTGTTATCAACTCCATCTTTGGCCTAGGTTGTTGTAGTCATTTAGGGAGTGAAACAGCAGATGAAAGATCTCTGTCACTCTTAAAACTACACAAAGTTGTAAAAGCTGATATGCTAGTTCTGTAATTTTGACATTGCAGAAAAGATGCCACTGGTCTCCATTTGCCATCAGATAGAGAATTTCAATAGACAGTGGTGCAGGGCTAGGATGGACGTCTTAGGGGAGTGGCACTTTATCCTCCTGACAAATGTCAGGGAGGACTCCCTAGAAGAGGTGGCTCAAGTGGAGGATGGTCCAAGTGCTTGGGCCTTGCACCTGCATGGGAGACCAGGAGGAAGAACCTGGCTCCTGGCTTCAGACTGGCGCAGCATGCTGGCCGTAGCAGCCAACGGGGTGAACCAATGGAAAAAGGAAGACCTTTCTCTCTGTCTCTCTCTCACTGTCCACTCTGCCTGTCAAAAAAAAAAAAAAAAAGAGAGGTGGCTCAAAATGGGTCGTGAAGGAAGAGTAGAAAGAAAACGTTCTACTCTAAGGAAACAAGATGAACAGACACCAAGCAAAAACATCTTCTCAGGGAAACTCAAAGCAATTTGATGTCACCACAATATAAAATACAAACATTAATGGGAACAAATGAGGTAGAAGAAACAAGCATCTTTTTTCTTCAAGATTTTGTTTGAAAGTAGTAGCTAGATAGAGACAGAGATCTTCCATCCACTGGTTCACTCCTCAAATAGCACCAACTACCAGGGCTGGGCCAGGCTGAAGCCAGGAGCCAGGAGCTTCCTCCAAGTCTCCCATGTGCCTACAGGGACCTAAGCACTTGGGCCATCTTCCCATTGCTTTCCAGGCATGTTATCAGGGAGCTGGATTGCAAGTGGAGCAGCTAAGTCTCAAACTGGTGCCCATATGGGATGCTGGCACCACAGGCAGTGGCTTAACCTGCTACACCACAGCCCCGACACCAATAAATATGTATTTTTTTAAAATCAAAATCAAAAGTAAGAGATGAGCCCTGGAGCTCACTTGAATGTGGGAGGTGGAGGCCCAGGAGGAATCCCACATTAGGACCACATTTAGGATTCTCTTTAAGTGATCTCAATCCCTCCCCCCAATAATAAAAAGGCCATTACAGTACAGATTCTCTTGAAGTTTTATTAAAGTTTAATGGAATAATTAATACTTCAATCTTTTGTGTTGTTGTTAAACCCAGTACAAAAATACAGTGATGACTTGACAAAAATGGCCCTACCCAGGGCTTGAAGGTTTACATTTCTCCAACAGTAACGAGGGAAAACATGCTTCCAGCTGGGGCTGACTCCAAGCACACAGCCATTCCTGCACGCACATGCGTGCAATAGGGCAGCCCAAGCAGAAGGGGAAGTGGGTTGCAGGAATTCAGGAAGAAGCCCAAGATTATTCCCAGGAGAAAGACAGAAAAAAAAAAAAAGAAGAAGAAGAAGAAGAAGAAGAAACAGGCTGGTCTTCTTAATAGGGGACAGAATTACCGATCTGCATTTAGTTTTTATTGTTTTTATATAAAAATTGATAAGCAATTTCTGCAATTTTAACACTGTAGAAAAGATGCTACTGGTCTCCATCAAGGTTGAGTGAAGTGGGAGGAAATGGTAAAGGACTCAACTACTTAAATGTGAGGAGTAAACTTCCAAGTGGCTCAAGTTGTGTGTCAAAAGGTTTCATTCTTTACATTTGGCGACAAATCAACATTTGGGTGAGATGAAGCAGAAGGAAGTCTGCCACGGTCAGCTTCATCCACAGCCCTGGAGACCAGCTTCCGGCAGCAGAACCCTTCTGGCGCGAGGGCGCTCTTTCCCGTGGCGGAGCAAGGTTTCCTGGTTGCTTTAATTGTTCTGGGGGAGTCCTGAGTGCTCCTCTCCCTGCTGCTTTCCTTCCAAAACATTGACTTTAATGAAAGAAGGGATATGCATGTGTGTTACAACTCATCTTCAAGACGTTTCTCTCTGAAGGCATCGCCGGTCAGCCTCTCCTGAGCTTCCTTCATCCCCTGAACAACTGTGAAACAAAGGTCGGGGGGAAAAGCGGGTCTTTAATACTTGACATTTGACAACTGAGGTGTATCTTTCAATGTTTTAGGAGAAATAGGAGAGGACAAGATCTGGACTCGAGATCTGGTTCTGCATGTTAACCCTGGCAAGTCATTTCTCTCTCTGAACTTGTTTTCCCATTTATAAAATGAGATGCAACTTATTTCACACAGGATTATAATAAAAACTGAAAGAGAGAAAATAAAATGAAAGTGCTTGAGAAACTAAGGAGTCCTCCAAGGTTAGTAGTTACTTTGGCGTACCCTCTAGGTTTAGAGACACTCTATCATAGATTATATTTATTTATTGGATTTACCTAAGAGGCAAAGAGAAAGAGAGTACTCCTGTCTGCGGGCTCATTCCCCAAATGGTCACAAAAGCTGAGACTGGGACAGGTCAAAGCTGGGAGCCGAGAACCCAACAGTTTGAGCCATTATCTGTGGTCTCCTAGAATACATTAACAGGAAGCTGCAATTGGTAGTGGAGACAGGACTCAAACCTGGGCCTTTCAACATGGGGTGCAGGGCCTCCACTGCTGGCATAGCAGGTTAAGCCTCCCTCTGTGAAGCAACATCCCATATGGGTACCAGTTTGAGACCTGGCTTCTGATCCAGCTCTCTCCTATGTCCTGGGAAAGCAGTAGAAGATGGCCCAACTCCTTGGGCCCCTGCACCCGTGTGGGAGACCCGAAAGAAGCTCCTGGCTCCTGGCTTCGGATCGGTGCAACTCCGCCCGTTGCAGGCAATTGGGGAGTGAACTAGTGGAAGACCTCTCTCTCTGTCTCTCCTTCTTGCTGTGTAACTCTGACTTCAAGTAAATAAATAAATCTTAAAAAAAATTTTTTTTTTACTTATTTGAAAGGCAGAGTTAGAGAGCCAGAGCTCTTCCATCTATTGGTTCACTCTCCAAACGGCCGCAACAATCGAAGCTGGGTCGATCTGAAACCAGGAGCCAGGAGCTTCTTGTGAGTTTCCCACATGGGTGCAGGGGCTCAAGGACTTGGGCCACCTTTCACTGCTTTCCTAGGCCACAGCAGGGAGCTGGATCAGTAGTAGAGCAGTCAGGACTTGAACCAGCACTCACCAGAAATGCCTGCACTGCCAGAGGCAGCTTTTACCAGCTATGCCACAGCGCTGGCTCCCCAGGTGGTGTTTTAACTGCTATGCCGAATGCCTGCCTCCTCTGTCACAGGCTGCAGATGTTCACTTGACACTAGGGGAAGAGCGAACACCATCCTACCATTCCCATTATGTTGTTTGCATCAATGTTGCTTTTATTTCATTTTCTGTGGTTACATGTAATGTTGCATGTGTATGTGCTAGAAGAGGGACTGGTCTTCCCTAAAGGAGATAGTCACATCTAGTATCATCTATAAAAGGATACTTTTAAAAGTCCAGGGATAGGGCAAGTATTTGGCCTAGCTGTTAAGCTGCAGGTGGAGATGCCTGCATTCCACATCAGAGTACCTGGGTTTCAGTCCTGGCCCCTGCTCTCAACTCCAGCCTCCTGCCAGTACAGGCTTTGGGAGGCAGTAGATGATGGCTCAAGTAGTTGAGTCCTTGCACCCAAGTGCAGGACCTAAGCCAGTTCCTGGTTTAGGCTACGCCCAGTCCTGGCCATTACAGGCTTTTGACGAGTGAACTGGTGTGTGGGAACTCTTTTTCTGCCTCTCTAAATAAATAAACACACAAATAAATAAATGTTCATGGAATTAAAAAGCTATTTATTTTGGTGTAAAAGCTTTGAAACCCTGTATAGTTTATTCATAACACACATTTTCATGAACTTTAAGACCCCTTTATGCATGGATCTCAAAATTTATTTGCACCAAAATAAACGTGCCTTTTAATTCCATTTTTCACAAACTTTTTGAAGTACCCTTGTACATGGAGGAAGCTCAGTTCTCAAACAAGAGAAATTTGGTTGGAGGGCCTTAGATAGACTGAAGATAAACCTGTCTTGGGGCATCCCTCTTATGGATTAAGACTTCAAGGAGAGCAGCAATTTGGTAAAGACTCTATACTGGTGGTTCTACAATAGCATCCTTATATAATGCAGGCCAGGAGCTAGGTTGAGCCAGTGTCTATAAATCTCAAAAAGCAAATACTCATAAAAGCCAGATGATACAGTTTGCTATTTCCCTTTTGCTTTGCTCATGCCATTAGTAAAGCCAGATCTGAAAGTTTCAGTTTCATGTCAGCTGAGCCACAAGGAATTCAGGGAACAATCTTGGGTTCACATCTGGACTACACTAATGTGGAGATGGCAGTGGTAACTTGGGTGAAATTCTAAAGGGAGGGTGAATCTCAAGGTACAAGAGTTGGGGACCTGACACCACTGGCCTTCTCCAGGTAGAAAAGTTCCCTCTCTGGTACCAATCTCCCTGGATCTGCACTTGGCTAGGGAAGATGACATCTCCTTATACAAGGGAAGAGGTGATGATGTCTCCGAATCTCTACATTCTCCCTCTTGTGAGAATAAGAGTGCCAAGGACTCACAACATAAAGTGACCAACAACCCAGCAATGTGAAAATATGGGACACCAGCAACCGGACTAACAACTCCTTTTTATAGATCAGGGGGAAAAGGAAAACAGCAACAACACAAGGTATGAATTCCAAACCTGCCTCTAGAATGACTGCTCGAGGAGTAGAGAACAAAGAGCATGACTTTCCAGTTTCAACTCTCCCTTGCCTGTTTGTGCTGATGCTGTTCTCTGTCTGGAATATGTTTTTCTCATTCCTTTGCCAACTAGGTCCAATTCTCCAGGGCTCAGGCCACTCATCATTTCCTCTAGCAGGTCTTATAGACTCTCCACGATGGGCTACATCCCTCCCTCCCTCAGCTTGAAATGTCCTCCTCATATCTGTCCAGAAACAAAGTCATCTACTTCTGGGTCCAGTTAGAGTTTAACATCTAAGTGTAAAACTTCTTAGAATTACCCAGCTAACAAGTCGTACCTCCTTCCTATGAATTCCTACAGGAAGAACAGTGTTAGTGAAGTTGAAAAAAAACTAAGTTCTGAATCCAAATCCAGGCTCTGCAGCTTATTATCAGTAAGACTATGGGCAAGTGAGGTGGGTATTTCTGTGAGGCTCAGATCTTCACGGCTTCCTGTGGGTCAGTTGGCTCTTCCACTGGATTCCAAGTAGCTAGGGAAGGGCCTCAGTCTAAAGTTCTTTTCCTACATCCTAGCGTGGATCAAGGGAAAAGCTAGTCTCACACAGGAGATGCTAGCTAACATGCTGAACTGAGTTTCCCCCCAGACCTGTGCCTGCTTCATCCTAGTTAAATCTAGCAGCAATCCTCCCTCCTTTCCCTCTGCGTAGCTGTACCTTGCTCAGCACTGACGTAGAAATACTTGTAGCTTGGGTTTCCGCTTTCATTGATGATTTCAGGACGCACCTTGCCACTGGGGTCTATTGGAGATAAATGGCACAGAGGTTGAGTCATCACAACAGAGCTACTTCAAGCACTACACGGTACACTAGGCTCTCTGGGAAATTACAACTGTCCGTCTTTGCAGCCTGCTATCTCACCATCCCAACCCTTGCCTTTCAGGCTGTAATCACAATGAATTCCTTGCAATTCCCTGAACACAGAATACACTTCCTCACCCCTGGTGTCTGGTACTCGCTGTTGCCTCTTCCTGGCATGTTCCTTTACTGCTTGATGGAGGCAGGATCATACATTTTTATTTGTATCTTCTACATAATCTAGCAGAATGCTAAGTAAAGATTAGGTGGTCATTAATAACTCATAAAATTGTCTGTGGGAAGACATTTGTCTGGCTATACTATTCCATCGCCTCAGCTGCAGAGTAGGATCAAGAGGGGGAACAGTGGCTTATCTCTGTGCTTGTAGTGCCTAGCAAGGGCTGATGCTCAAATGATGGCTGAATGAGTAAGTGGATGGCCCACTCCTGTCCCTGCTCCTAAAAGCCCCAAGTTAATGGGGAAGCTTTTCCTCCAAACTTGCAGTTCTGGCACTCCAGACTCCCAGCTCTCTTGAAACTGGCTGTTTTTGGTTCGGGCCATCCCAGTAGTTTTACTACATGGAGTCTGTCCCTTCGGGCATTTCTTCATCATACGATGGATCCCCACATGAAGATCTTGTGCCTTACCCAGGAAAAGGATTCTTGGAATATAACCCCCATCGGGGCTGAAATCTTCATCTTTTGGTTCCTCTTCATCCTATTAAGATTAAATGCAAACCTTGGATCAGATCCTGTCCTCTCTCCTCGAAAGCTTCCAGTGGCTCCCCTTGTCACTCAGAGGAGAACCTGAAGTTGCTGCGATACATAATCTGCTACCTGGGTGTTTCCCTAACTCCACAGGCTACCTGTTGTTCAGTCTTCTTTGTTTGGCTTGACATTGCTGTCATTCAACCAGCCAGATATGCTCCTAACATAGGCTTCTGGGTTTGCTCTCACCCTCCGCCTGGACACACTTCCCCCATTCTCCACATGGCTTACTCCCCTTTCTGATTCAGATCTTTGTTCAAACATTACCTTCTTTCCTATTTAAAATTTCAAGCCACCCCACCACCCTTTAATTCTAGTATTTATCACCAACAGTCATACTTTATTTATTTACCTGTCTCTCTGCACTACAATGTTATTTCAGTGAGGGAATTGTATCTGTTTTGTTGATTGCTGAAGTCCTAGTACCTACAGTACTAACTTGCAGACAGTATTTCTTGAATGCAAGAATGAATGAGACTGGCATTTTAGCTGTAATTGTGGTATTCTAGTCCTCCTTGGAGACACAAATATAATCAGTTTTTCTTTTTAAAAAATCTCTGAAGTTGGAGAATGCTCACTGAAAACACTATTTCTGTCTCCTGTGTGGGCATCCTAATTAATCATAGATGGTAATTAGGAGTTCACGTGCATGGGAAATCAACAGCAATTTTATAACGTATGGTATAGTTCTCATTTCAGGGGTTAAGTGGGGTCATTTCTTCAGACTGAAATATAACTTTGCCTTGGTGAGGTGTATCAGCATTCAGGCCATCCATAAGCTGAAAAGCAATCCCTCAGCTTCCTCAATATTAATTATTAGTACGTTCAGAAGGTTCTCAGTCCCATGTTTAAGCAAACATCATCTTACACAAACTTTTTCCAGAACAATCATCATAAAGCATCTGAGTTTTCCTTACTTAAAGAGAATGACCTCAAAGGAAGCCCATCTAGATCACTTGTTAGACTCTATGATTTTGACCAATTACATTATCTCCCTCAGCCTAAGATGTTTTCCTTTAAAAACGGGAATAGGCCGGCGCCGTGGCTTAACAGGCTAATCCTCCGCCTTGCGGCGCCGGCACACCGGGTTCTAGTCCCAGTTGGGGTGCCGAATTCTATCCCGGTTGCCCCTCTTCCAGGCCAGCTCTCTGCTATGGCCCGGGAAGGCAGTGGAGGATGGCCCAGGTCCTTGGGCCCTGCACCTGCATGGGAGACCAGGAGAAGCACCTGGCTCCTGCCTTCGGATCAGTGCGATGCACCGGCCGCGGCGGCCATTGGAGGGTGAACCAACGGCAAAAAGGAAGACCTTTCTCTCTGTCTCTCTCTCTCACTATCCACTCTGTCAAAAAAAAAAAAAAAAAAACAAAAAAACAAAAAAACCAAAAAAACCAACGGGAATAGTACCAATGGCTAAAATTCCCTTCTAAGATCTGATATTCTGTAACTTGGGATTCCAAACCCTAAAGTCTACATGAAGTACAAAATGCATACTGCACAAGGAAACAAGAAGGTTGCATATATAAACCCAACACAAAGTAGCTGTTCAAATCAATCACACTGTGCAGGAAGTTGTGATCTGCATATATGACTATACCTTTAGTTCAACTAAAAAGATGTAAAACATGTCAGAATCATAAACTAAGGCTGAAAAGGACCTTAAAATTTAAATCATTGAATGCCTTCTTTCCTATTTCCTTCCCAAAGTAGATTCTGGATGGCTTTCTAACACATGTGCTACAAGCCTTACATCAAAGGTCAAGAGGAAAATACATACATTTAGAAAGAGCCAGCTATGCTGAATAAGATTTTATACTATCAATGATTTTAATTCTAAAACAGCAAATTCTTAAAAATCATAGCAGAAAGGAGAAACTCTGTCTTACCTCAAGATTTACCATAACAAAATTGTGAGAAAGTTCTGAAATTTCTGTAGATTCTGCAAATTTGGGCTTTAAAGCTAGGAGGAAAAATAAAAAAGGATTTTGGAACAGAAAACATCACTGTTATACTGTTCTATCCAACCCTAGTAAGTATTATAAGCATCACTATTTCTTTTAGGCACTTGCTAAATTGATTCATATAACTGAAACTTTTTTCCCCCTACTCTTATAAAACCAGAATCAGGACACCTGGATTTTGGTCCTAGTTCTACCACTTATTTGTGTATCTATAAGACCCTGTGTGACTACACTTCTCTGCAATTTTTACCTCATTTATAAAATAAGGCTAATAGCATACAAATGGGAAAAAAAAGTATTAGCTTTTTTTTTTTTTACTAATTTCCAGTAATAGAATAACATTCTGCCATATACATATTATGCATTAATTATGTACACTAATTACACTTCTTTTCTAACTAGGATTTTATCAAGTGTAGCAGACAAAGAAAAGAAAAAGCCTGACTGGGGAAGAGACGGGTTGGTATGGAAGAGAGACTATATGCCAGAGACAGATAACCTGGGGTTCTTATTTGCTTCCCATCTCCTCCAGGAAGATTTCCCTAATCACTTCTCAAGCCTTTTGTTGTAGTTTTCAGCTTCCACTAATGAATTCATTGTTCATATAACATTTTATCACTTAATCCCATATTGTATATAACTATCTTAATCCACTCTCCCTAAAGCCTCCTGAAAAAATAATTGCAGATTTCATTAAAGATTTTGTTATATGAGAGTACTTCCAAAAGTTCATGGAAAATAAACTAAAAGATTAGGGTACTGGCATTTGGCTTAGTTATTAAGATGCCAGTTGGCATGTGACATCCCATATGGAGTGCCTGGGTTGGATTCTCTGCTGCATTCCTGATTCCAGCTTTCTACCAATGTTCATGCTGGGAAGCAGCAGGTGTTGGCTCATGTAGCTGGGTCCCTGCCACCCATGTGGGAAACCTAGATTGGGTTCCTGGCTTCTGATTTTAGCCTGGCCCAGCCCTGGCCACCACAGGCATCTGGGGAGTAGGCCATGAGATGATTAGATGGGAACTCCAGCTGCGTGTCTCTCTCTCACCCTTTCAAAGATAGGTAGGTAGGTAGGTAGGTAGGTAGATAGATAGATAGACAGTTTAGGGACAGGTATTTAGCCTGACAGAGAGGATGCACCATTACAAATCAGAATGCCTGGGTTTGCAAATGTCCTAAACAGCACTCTGGCCTCAGAATCAGCCCTTAAGACATTTAGATCTGGCTAAAAAGCCCATGAGAGTATCTCAGGCATGGAAAGCCAAGACACTCTGGCAAAAAATGACTAAATGAAAGATCTCTGTGAGATCCCAGTGGAAAGAACAAGCCATCAAAGTAGGTACCTTTCTCTGAAGGGAGATAACTTCCACTTTGATTACGGCCTTGTCTAAATAAAGTCAGAGTTTGTGAACTCAAGAGGCTTCCATAGCCTTGGCAGCTCATGACAAGAGCCTCCTGTGATTAATGACTTCATAAATAAAGAGTGTCAATTGTTAAGTCAACAACAGGAGTCACTGTACACTTACTCCCCATGTAGGATCTTTGTCCTTAATTTGTTGCACTATGTGAATTAATGGTAAAACTAGTCTTCAAACAGTACTTTGTGTGTCTGTGTGGGAGCAAACTGTTGAAATCTTTACTTAGTATATACTAAGTTGATCTTCTGTATGTAAAGATAATTAAAATGAATCTTAATGAAGAATGGGATGGGAGAGGAAGTAAGAGATTGGAAGGTTTGCAGGTGGGAGGGTGGTTATGGGGGGGGGGGACTGCTATAATCCAAAGTTATACTTTTGAAATTTATACTTATTAAATAAAAGTTTTCTTAAAAAAATAAATAAATAAACCAGGATGCCTGGGTTTGACTCCTAGGTCCAGCTCCTGATTCCAGTTTTATCAACATGCACCACAGAAGGCAGTGGTAATGGCTCAAGTAATTAGGTTCCTATCAACCACATGAGAGATCTGGATTGTAACCTTGGCACTTGGCTCCAGACTTGACCATTGGAATCATTGAGAATGAATGAATGGGGTTCTCTTTCAGTCTCTCAAATAGAGAGAGGAGAAAAAAGTTATTTTGGTGCAAAAAATTTAAATCTATACACAATTTTTTTTATAAGAGCCATTTTTTTCCCCATGACCTTTTTGAAGATCCCCCTCAATTTCTTTGGTTCCTTAAAGCAATCAGCAGTGCTGGGCCAAAAAACTGGTGCTAACATTTGTTAAATGTTAACAACTGGCAACACATCTGAGGTTTGATTGTAGGCTGAGCACTTGCACTTACCTTTGCAAGCTCCACACCAAGACTTATGGATAATCACCATCAGGGGCAATCCACTTTAAAACAACAGAACAAAGACATTATAATCTAGAACTTCTACTTTTTGAAATCTACTCTAATAAAAAAAGTTTATGGTACAAAGATGAATGTTCAAAGATGTTCATGCAGTATGACTTCAACAGGGGAAAGATTATTAAAATAATCTAAATATTCAATAACAGATTACCATAACAAAATTATTGGTAAATTCTGACATTTCTGTAAACCTTGCAAATTTTGCCTTTAAAACTAGGAATAAAGATTGTGGAATAGAACATCAAGTTGTAGTATTTCTAAATGTACTTCTTAACATTTTAGATCATGACAGGATGATCTAAAACATTAAGGGAAAACCTTTCATTGCTATAATATTAAATAAAATGCTCAAATATAAAATTATATCTATAGTTTAGTTCTAATTATACAGAGAAAAGAGCTTAAAAGAAATGTACCAAAACATAATAGCAATTATCGGTAAACAATGACACTGTAAGCTTTTTCCTATACTTTTGCATTCCCCAGTTTTCTCCAGATTTTCATAATCTGGAGAAAAAAGTGTGTATTTGTTTTCTCTTTAAAATAATGAGCAGCATAACCCACCTGAACCAGATTGGCTAGATGAGGTCTTAAGCTCTTAAGGCAAAGCCAATGAGGAACACAATACAGGCAGTCATTGGTTTATCACACAACCTTCCATATCACCATACAATAGCTACTACTGCATTGACCTTACTGAACTCTACTGTTCAACCATCTTCTTTGACTAGACTTTGGAGCTTCCTAAGACAATGAGCTCATAGCTATCCACTGTCTGCCATGTAAAATATTGATAGCAAACACTTATACAGCATTTACTACAGCCTGGCACTTTTCCAAACAAACATGACTCATTTTATAAGTATCAAATGAATTATCTGGCTACTGCATCTTAGGCCTACTACAAATATGGGACTAGTGCCTCTATACTGTAAGCAGCTTGTAACCCAAATAAGTTACAATATGGGAAAGTTAGGTAGGTAGTGGAACTTAGCTAACCATAATAGCTAGAATGTAAAAATTTGTGATACTGTCTATATGTTTTACAGATTATCTCATTTAAACTCTCAGAGCCCTATAGTATGTTTAATGGTCTCATAATACAAATGAAGAAAGTGAGACTCAGAATAAATATTTAGCTACAGGGACCGGCGTTATAGCAGAGTGGGTAAAGCTGCTGTCTGCAGTGTCAGCATCCCATTTGGGCACTGGTTTGAGCCCTGGCTACTCCACTTCCCATCCAGCTTGCTGCTATAACCTGGGAAATCAGCAGATGTCCTTGGGCCCCAGCAACGGTGTGGGAGACCAGGAAAAAGCTCCCGGCTCCTGATCAACCCAGCTCTGGTTGTTGCGGCCACTTGGGGAGTGAACCAGAGAGTAGAAAAACTCTCTCTGCTTCTCTAATAAATAATAATATCCTGGGCACAATAATGTTTATCAATAAAGTGATTTCTATTTTAGAAAATATATATTTGGCTACATAACACCTAGCCTCTGCCACTTGCTGGCTCACTCAGAAGTCTAATCCCAAAACCAGTGTTCTTTCTGACCATTAGTTTAATTTAGAACAGCAATCCAGAATCCAGAGGGTTAGACACAACTCAACCAATCAACTTAGAAATTTTTAAAGGCTGGAAAATATTTTGAGGTGTCCTAGCCCAAATCTCTACATTTTTTTTTTTTTTGACAGGCAGAGTGGATAGTGAGAGAGTGAGAGAGAGAGAGAGAGAGAAAGAGAGAGAAAGGTCTTCCTTTTGCCGTTGGTTCACCCTCCAATGGCCGCCACGGTAGGCGTGCTGCTGCCGGCGCACCGCGCTGATCCGAAGCCAGGAGCCAGGTGCTTATCCTGGTCTCCCATGCGGGTGCAGGGCTCAAGCACTTGGGCCATCCTCCACTGCACTCCCTGGCCACAGCAGAGAGCTGGCCTGGAAGAGGGGCAACCGGGACAGAATCCGGCACCCCGACCAGGACTAGAACCCGGTGTGCCAGCGCCGCAAGGCGGAGGATTAGCCTAGTGAGCCACGGCGCCGGCCTACTTTACATATTAATCTTCACTTGCCTATCAGAAACAAAAGGTGGTCCAGATCACCAGATGAGCAATACATAAATCAAGGCAGCCCACCTACCCCACTTTTTAACAGCAACATGCCCTTGCAAAGCATGCACATTTCAGAATGTTTTACTCCTTCCTTTCTTGCTTGACAAACTCATACTCAGCCTTCTAGAACAGGGGTCAGACTTTCAAGCCAAATCCAGACCACTGCCTCTTGTATGGCCCATTTTTTACATTTTTCAATGGTTGAAAAGCAAATCTCTAAATGAATTATTCCCCTTTCTTTCAGTGTCCATAGTTCTATTAACACATATTCCTGTTCACTTATTTGTTTATAAACTAGCAGCAAAGACCCTATGGCCTGCACTGTTTACTGTTTTAAATATTTACTATTTGACTCTTTGCTGATCATTGTCATAAAAAGTAATGGTTCACATGTTGTAATTACTTTGTCAAGTCTTCCCAAAACATCTTCTAGGCAGTTAGGTAATCCTTCCCCATCCTGGGGTTCCCAAAACATTGTCAGACCTTTGAACTCCAGCCCTTCACTTTATAATCATCTATTGGTCAGTACTTCTCACCAATTTCTCAAGAACAAACACAGTATCTAATTTGTCTTTGAAAATCACAAACACTAGTAAACTAGGTACCTACCATTTATTCAATGAAGTTAAATGAATGAAGGACAAGCTTACAATACTTGCCTTGAAATACAAAATGCAGCACAACAGTTGTAGAAGTTTTCAAAATATAATCAGAACAAGCCACTCAATGAGCACTACCAAAATAAGATTTCAGTCAAAGGCAAATAAGGCTACAGTGTATCTAAATCTCACATTAGGTAAGTTACATGGAGAACACTGTTACATGTAGTGAAAGATTCAGGCAAACTCCACTTTCAAAAGATTTTATTAGAATAATTTAGTTTCATTTTCGCAAAATCAATGCTTCCTAAAAACAGAAACAAGTGGATTTAACTGTGAACCCACTGCAAGGACAGAAACTAGTAAAAAGTAAGTACAGGACTTAAAACTGTCATACAAAGGAAGCAACAGTGCTGAGGCAGAACTGTCATCGTCAGTTCCTGTTCACAATACTTTGGAAACACTTCTGATCCAGCCTGCCCTCCACAACTCAGGTGCAGGAAATCAGTGGTGTTGCGCTATCCCAAGCACAATCCAGTCTAAGCGAACACTGTCCACCTGAGCTCGTTCTGTCGTCTCTCCAGGTTCAACCTGCCTGTAAACTCCTCAAGGCCTGGCACACAGGCTGTCAAGAAAGTTCGAGTGAATCAGGGACAATACAAGTAAAATTGAGGTGACGCAGGAGCCATGACGTTCCCCTCTGCTCAGAGCAGGCTCTGGCTCAGATACTGAAGAAACATGTTGGCCAGCTGAGGCAGGTTCTCATTGTTTGGATGCATTTTAGTGTAGGAAATAAACTGGCGACGGAGGCGACTCAGTTCTGCCATGGTCAGGGGCCGAGTAAACCGCAGGTGCTCCGTGGTGCCAGGAAGTGTGAGCAAGTCCCCGGGAACGGCGCCCTTCTGCGCTTCCATCAGTCCGGCCAACACCTGGCTGGTGACCTGGTCTAACTGGTGCAGAAAGCTGCCGGAGGCGAGCGGCTGGGACTGCGTGGATTGATGGGGTGGAGGGGCTCGGTTTTCAAACAGGGCAGCTTGAATCTCCGCCAAGGGCAACGGCTCCTCCAAGCCCACCAAGGTGAACAAGGGCCGGTCCCAGCGGTTCCGAGAATCGGGAGCTTCAAACCGCAGCGTTAGGGCCTGCAGAAGTTCAGGGGGGTAAAAGGCACTGGGCGTGTGCTTGGCAGATTTCTCGGGTTCCGGACTCACGAGGGCTGGACTACCTGGTGTCCCGGTTTCCTCGGGCTCCAGTTCCGTCGCTACGTCCGCCTGGGCTTTCCCATTTACTACGGAGCTCGCCGCAGTCGGTTCCCTGAAGACATGGGTTCCCGGCGCCTGAGGTCTCCCGCCCTCCTCAGCGCGCGGCCTCCAACTCACACCGACGTTCGGGCTCCGGCTGTCCTCTGCACCGGCCACCTGAGGTCCCCCGCTGGAGCGCCCGGGCTGTACGCAGTAGACGAGGCAGAGAGGGGTGCGCGCCGCCCGAGCCAGGCAGTAGAGCTCGTAGCGGAAGCCCTTGACGTAGTTCAGCGAGTCCAGGATAACTACGTCATGGCGACTCAGGCGCCGCTCCACCGAGGCCCGCAGGGCGCCGCGCAGCGCCTTCTCCCGCGCAGAGTCGCCGTACACTGTCGCGTCCTCCGCACCCAGCACCGAGGCGTCATCCACCACGTACACCGCGCGGCCCTCGGCCGTCAGCGCCGCGCGCAGTTGTTCCGCACGCCGGCTCTTGCCGCTGCAGGGCAACCCGCAAAAAACTACAAGCGGCATTCTCTGGACCAGCGGCCATGTGCAACTCCCCGGCGACAACTTCCGGGTTGCCGGCGTCTCCGACGTAAACCGGAAGTTCAGATCGCACTTCCTGCCTCCCTTGACCCCTGCGAGACCTCCGTTTCCACGGAAACCGGAGCGCTATGCCAACAAAGCCCAGGTCCAGATGTCTCAGACAGGAATGGCATCAGTTATTTATGCCAAAAGTTAGAGGTCTCAGGAGAATGTGATCTCTCTGCAGCCCAATAGTACGCCCATCTATGTATTTAATAAGGCCTTAATGAGCATTACATATTGCAAACATTTAGCACTATATTTAGCACACAGGAGGGAACTCGTAAATCCTCGTTCTCTTTTACTCCTACTCTTACACCTGGTAATCTCAGTAAATGTTTATTCAATAGCCATCTCAATCATTCAATATCTCCATAAAACAGTTTCCCAACAGATCAAGGATTCTGTGGGAACCATCATACACAGTCGGTAATAAATGCTACAATGGAAATATGTAAATTAGGTTATGAGAGAACATAAGAGAAAAGCCAACTATCCAGAGATATCACTTAAGACTTATCTAGGGGGGCCAGCGCTGTGCCGCAGTGGGTAAGGCCACTGCCGGCAGTGCCACATCCCATATAGGGGCCTATTCAAGAATGGGCTGCTCCACTTCCCATCCAGCTTTCTGCTGTGGCCTGGGAAAGTGGTGGAGGATGGCCCAAGTCCTGGGGCCCCTGCACCCGTGTGGGAGACCTGGAAGAAGCTCCTGGCTCCTGGCTTCGGATCAACGCAGCTCCAGCCATTGAGGCCAACTGGAGAGATGGAAGACCTCTCTCTCTCTCTCTCTCTCTCTCTCTCTCTCTCTCTCTTTCTCTTTTTGCCTCTGCCTCTCTGTAGCTCTGCCTTTCAGATAAATAAATTTTTTAAAAAAAGACTTATCTAGGAATAGTCATTTGATTTAGCGCTTAAGAGACTAAAAGGAATATTTCTCCTAGACAACATAAAGTGTATTTCAGATAAACAACAAAAAAAGGTTTTTTCTTTGTTTCTTTTTTACTATCAGTATTTCCCAAATATTGCAAGGACATATTTTAGAGTATTTGTTGTTTATCTAAAATTCAAATTTAAAAAGTGGGTGTTTGGTCTAGTCATTAGCTTGCTGGTTGGGACACCACATCCCATACTGAAGTGCCTGGGGTGGAGTCCCAACTCTGTCCTTGATTCCAGCTTCTGGCTAAAGCACAACCTGGGAGGCAGCAGGTGATGGCTCAAGTAGTTGGGTCCCTGCCACCCACATGGGAGAAGTGAGTCAGGTTCCTGCCTTCTGGCCTCACCCTGGCCCAGTCCTAGCATTGCAGGCATCTGAGGAGTGAAACAGATAGGAACTCTCTCTGTCTCTTTTTGTCTATCTCAGATGAAAAAAGCAATTGAACTAGGCATCCTTTATTCTTATTTGCTAAATTTAGGAACTCTACTCCTGCAGAAACATAGAGGCCTAGAGTTACAAAACTATAGGATCTGCTCTAGGAACAACAAGTACTGTAGTTTGACAGGGGCAGAGTGTGAATGTATGTGTGCAAGTATGTATGTATAATGTAGGTGTACATACACTAGTACTGGAGTGGAGTAGATTTTTGTTCCTCTCCCATACAGTGTAACAGAGAATACTGAATTGGCTGTGCCACCTACTAGCAGTTTAACTACTGGCAAGTTATTTAACTTTTCTGTACTTCAACTTCCTCTTCCACAAAATCATAAACAAAGGGGTAGGCGTTGTGTTGTAGCAGGTTAAGCTGCTGCTGCTTACAATGCCAACATACCATATTGGAGGGTTGGTTCAAGTTTTAGCTGCTCTGCTTCTGATCCAGCTTCCTGCTAATGTGCCTAGGAAGGCAGTAGAAGATGGCCCAAGTACTTGGAACCCTGCTAACCACATGGGAGACCGGGAGGGAGTTTCTGGCTCCTGGCTTCAGTCTGGCTCAGACCAGCTGTTATGACCATCTTGGGGAGTGAACCAGCAAATGGGAGGTTTCTCTCTCTCTCTGTTTCTCTCCCTGTCACTCTGCCTTTCAAATAAATAAATACTAAATCTTTTTTAAATATAAAAACATGTATTTATTTGAAAGGCTGTGTGACAGAGAGAGGGAGGGAGAGAGAGAGAGAATGAGGTACCTTCCATCACCTTGGTTCACTTCCCAAATGGGTGCAATGGCCAGGGCTGGGTCCCCAGGCTGAAGCCAGGGGCTTCACCCGGGTCTCCCATGTGGGTAGCAAGCACCCAAGTCCTTAGGCCATCTTCTGCTGCTTTCCCAGGTGCAACAGTAGGGAGCTAGTTCGGAAGTGGAGCAGCTGGTCCTCAGCCGGTGCCCATAAGGGATGCTGGAGTCGCAGAAAGCAGCCTAATCTGCTTTGTTACAACACTGGCCCCCAAAAATGTCTTCTTTGAAAAACAGTTATTTCATAGGTGTAATACTGTCATAGGTTCTTGGGAGGATTAAACAAATCAATGCATGCAAAATATTTAGACCAGCACCTAGCCTTCCCTCCCCTACTCTGTTTTCCTCCCCATTATGTACAAAGATATCTGTACATAAATCAAAAGTCCTCAGGATTTGAGACTATTCGGCTTGAGTCAATAAAGCAGTAAAATGGTTCACAGTGCATGTTCTGAAGCCTGAGTGCCTGTGACAGAATCTTAGCCCTACCAAGCTGTGTGATCTTGGGCAAGTTACTTAACTGCTCTGTGACTTAGTTTCCTCATCTCTAAAGTGAAGGTAACAACAGTACTCACCTCAAAGAGTTGTTGTGAGAATTAAAGAGTAAGTAAGCACTTGGTAAATGTTAGTTATTATTAGGCAACTATTGTTGTTATTAGGCAACTATTCAGTTCTTGCTCTGCCTGGGTGTAGCCCTTTTACCTGAAATTAATGCTAAGTTGACAGCTAGAACGTGTTTTTCTCACCATAAGTGGCTTAAAGCCATGTTTAGTACCTGGCAGCTGCTTCTCTCTTCCCATCTTCTAGTGTCCTCCAGTGAATATGATCTCCAAAACCTGGAAGGAAAGAGTCTTATGAACACCTACAGAATGAACAAACAGCACAGACCCAAGGAAGAAGTGAGTGTGCACGTTCACAGATACCCGCAGAAGAGGCCATTCTCTGTTTAGAGTCTGGTGTTCAATCCCCAGCTCCGGTACTTGCTGGGTGCATGGGACTATGGACAGTCCCATATGTCAAGCCTCACACTTAGAAAGTGAAATGACGTCATCTAATTTATAATTTTTAAGAATATTAAACAATGATATGAAATGATTTGTAAACTATCACAGAGTACGCCAACAATACTAAAAGAATACAAGAGAATTTTCCAAAGAGTAAACATAAATCAGATTGTAGCATATCATAAGTAGTTGAAGGTGATACAGATGCAATACATAAGGTGATGCAATACAGAAAGACATGGGTCCACGACTCCACTTTCTACAGAGCGTGAAGTTTTGTGAGCGAACTAAGCTCTCCAAGTCCCCAATTCTTCATCTGTAAAATCAAGACAATAAAACCTGCCTCTGAGTCTCAGTGTAAAGATTAAATGACATAATGCATTTTAAGCAATTGCTATTATTCCCACAGTTCAGCCAGAGTGATATTATTATTATTTTTTAAGACTTATTTTACTTGAAAGTCAGAGTTATAGAGAGGTAAAGGCAGAGGCAGAGGCACAAGCAGAGATAGAGAGAGAGAGAGAGAGAGAGAGAGAGATGTCTTCCATCCACTGGTTTACTCCCCAAATGGCCAAAATGGCCGGGGCTGGGCCAATCCAAAGCCAGCAGCCAGGAGCTTCCTCTGGGTCTCCCACTCAGATGCAGGGGTCCAAGGGCTTGGGCCATCTTCCACTGCTTTCCCAGGCCATAGCAAAGAGCTGGATTGGAAATGCAGCTGCCGGGACTCGAATCGGTGCTCATATGGGATGCTGGCACTGCAGGCGGTGGCTTTACCCGCTACGCCACAGCGCTGGCCCCAAAGTAAATCTTTTTTTTTTTTTTTAAAGATTTATTTATTTTATTTGAAAGTCGGAGTTACACAGAGAGAGAAGGAGAGGCAGAGAGAGGTCTTCCATCTGATGGTTTACTCCCCAATTGGCCACAATGGCTGGAGCTGCACCAATCTGAAGCCAGGAGCTTCTTTCAGGTTTCCCATGTGGGTTCAGGGGCCTAAGGACTTGAGCTACCTTCTACTGCTTTCCTAGGCCATAGCAGAGAGCTGGATCGGAAGTAGAGCAGCCAGGTCTCGAACCAGCGCCCATATGGGATGCCTGCACTGCAGGCGGCAGCTTTACCTGCTATGCCACAGCATTAGCCCCAAAAGTAAATCTTAAAAAAAAAAAAAAAAAAACACTTCTATTTAACCTCCCAATGCTTTAGTTTTCTCATCATTAAAATGGGCATAGTAATAACTATCTCATAAAACTATTACTGAATATTAAATAATAAATATATGTGAAAAAACTAAGCACAGTGCTTAGCACATTGTAAAGGGTGAGTGGTAATTTTTATTCTTCAATCATAACAAATTATTAGTAGTAATTTATTCTTTACAGTTGAGACTTCTGAGGCTCAGAGAAGTTACATAATCTGTACCAGGTAATTTGGCTGCTTAATGGCACACTGAGACTGAAACTCCAATCTTGTGCTATTCTGCTTCTAAAACTTTCTTTCTCAGACATACGTTCAAATCTAGTTTCATAAGTGCCCCCACAGGGGAATGAAAGCTCACCCACATCGCAGATAGAGGCAGGATTCAAAAAAACCATCATTACTTATTCCCAACAACATGGACTGCTGGCAAACAGAATGTGTCACTCACGCAGTGAATGACTGAGAGTGAACTCAGGAGGATGCCCAAGAGAACTGACAGGTGTCTAACATGATTGCCATCACTCTACTCGCTAATACCTGAACGGGCAACTGAATCCTGCTTTGGTGGGAAGCCTGACTAAACAGTCTGAATGGCTATCCACCACCAAAACAATGAAATCCTAGATAAAACGGACTTTTGAAACATACTCACTGGGCTCACAGTAATAACAGAAATATTTCCACAAACACAAAATAAGCTAAAACCAGATGAGGAACAATGAGCAACAAGAAAAAGTAAGGAGGCCCTGAAAGCAAATGTCCGGAACAACGTGGGGAAATGCAGATGAACCTGAAACTCCCATATCACCCTAACTCTGAAAAGAGAATGGAGTGATTACAGGTCAGCAGTACCCCCAGTGTCCATTGAAGCACATGCCAAACCTCTCCTGAGCAAAGTGGTCCCCACTTTAGCCCCCAGGATAGCCAAAAGATCCATAATCATAGAAGTACCAAATAGATTTAGATCCTGCTGAGAACATCAGTTATTCAAATTATTCGCCACAGGATTAAAAAAAAAAAAAAGATGGAATATCACAAAAATAGGCATGTGACCCACAAAACAGACAGACAAATCTGGGAAGGCACCAAGTAGAACTTCTAAAAACTAAAAAGATAACTGTTGAGATAGAAGTGCATGGAGGGGTCAGTGCTGTGGCACAGCAGGTAAAGCCACCGCCTGCAGTACTGGCATCCCATGTGCGTGCCAGTTTGAGTTCCGGCTGCTCCACTTTTGGTCCAGCTCTCTGCTATGGCCTGGGAAAGCAGTAGAGAAAGCTTGAGCCACAGCACCCAAGTGGGAAGACCCAGAGGAAGCTCCTGGCTCCTGGCTTCGGATTGGTGCAGCTCCAGCTGTTGTGGCCAATTGGGGAATGAACCAGCAGATGGAAGACCTCTCTCTCTGCCTCTCCTTCTCTCTCTGTGTTACTCTTTCAAATAAATAAAAAATAAATCTTAAAAAAAAAGAAAGTGCATGGACAGTCGCCTAAAAAAGATGTGAACAATCAAATTGTGGGGAAAAAAAACCATGAAAGAAACCTAAATGTATATTGCTAAGTCAAAGAAATCAATTTTAAAAGGCTACACATTATATAATTCTGATTATACTGCACAGTGGAAAAGGCAAAATTATGGAGATAGTAAAAAGATCAGGGGCTCCTTTGGGAAAGACATGTGAGCAGGTGCAGCACGGAGACACTCCTCAGTATGGTCCTGCAAAGGTAGGCACATGTTATAGCCTGAACTGTGCCCCTCATTCCCTCACATTATTTATTTATTTATTTAGACAGGCAGAGTTAGACAGTGAGAGAGAGAGAGAGAGACAGAGAGAAAGGTCTTCCTTTTCCATTGGTTCACCCCCCAAATGGCTGCTACGGCCGGTGCACAGCGCCGATCCGAAGCCAGGAGCCAGGTAGGTGCTTCTCCTGGTCTCCCATGCGGGTGCAGGGCCCAAGCACTTGGGCCATCCTCCACTGCCTTCCCGGGCCATAGCAGAGAGCTGGCCAGGAAGAGGAGCAACAGGGACAGAATCCGGCGCCCCAATTGGGACTAGAACCCGGGGTGCCAGCGCCGCAGGCGGAGGATTAGCCTAGTGAGCCACGGCGCCGGCCGATTCCCTCGCATTTGTACGTTGAAATCCTAACACTCTGTATGTCAGGTGACTGTATTTGGTTCACTCCCCAAATGGCCACAACGGCTAGAGATAGGCCGATCCAAAGCCAGGAGCCGGATCTCCCACGTGGGTGCAGGGGCCCAGGCACTTGGGCCATCTTCTACTGCTTTCCCAGGCCATAGCAGAGGGCTGGATCGGAAGAGAAGCAGCCCATATGGCATTGCAGGTGGAAGATTAACCTACTACACCACAGCACTGGCCTAAAGATAGGGTCTTTAAAGAGGTAAATAAGGGCCTGGTACTATGGAATAGTGGGTAAAGCACCGCCTGCAGTGCCAGCTTCCCATATGGGCGCTGGTTCATGTCCCGGCTGCTCCCACTTCTGATCCAGCTCTCTGCTACGGCCTGGATAAGCAGTGGAAGATAACCCAAGTCCTTGGGTCCCTGCACCCACATGGGAGACCCGGAAGAAATTCCAGGTTCCTGGCTTCAGATCAGCTCAGCTCCTGCCTTTGTGGCTACTTGAAGAGTGAACCAGCGGATGGAAGATACCTCTTTCTCTCTCACTCTCTCTCTGCCTCTGCCTCTCTGTAACTTTGCCTTTCAAATAAATAAATGTCTTAAAAGAAAAAAAAAAGAGGCAAATAAGCTAAAATTCATATGGCAGGTGTCCTAGACCCTAAAAGGTTAGGTCACAGCTGCCCAAAGAGGGAAGACCACAGGAAGACACAGAGAAAAGCTGGCCATTTAAAAAAGAAAGCAACACTTGCTGACATCTTGATCGTGGACTTCTGGCCTCCAGAACTGTGAGAAAACAAATTTCCATTCCTTTTTTTTTTTTTAATTTTTGACAGGCAGAGTGGACAGTAGAAAGAGAGACAGAGAGAAAGGTCTTCCTTTTTGCCGTTGGTTCACTCTCCAATGGCCGCTGCGGCCGGCGCATTGTGCTGATCCGATGGCAGGAGCCAGGTGCTTCTCCTGGTCTCCCATGGGGTGCAGGGCCCAAGCACTTGGGCCATCCTCCACTGCCTTCCCGGGCCATAGCAGAGAGCTGGCCTGGAAGAGGGGCAACCGGGACAGGATCGGTGCCCCGACCAGGACTAGAACCTGGTGTGCCGGTGCCGCAAGGCGGAGGATTTGCCTAGTGAGCCGCGGCGCTGGCAAATTTCCATTCCTTAAGGTACTCAGTCTGTGCTCTTTGTTAAGGTGGCCCCAGCAAACAAATACATTTGTAATTATACATTTGTCAAAAACTATAATGTAGGACACTGAGAGTGAACCCTAATGTAAACTGGGGCTTTAGTTAGTAATAACGTATCAACACTGGCTCATTTTCAACACATGGACCACATTAATGTGAGATATTAATAGGAAAACTACCAGGATGGAGAGGGGGAAGGATATATCCAGGAATTCTGCTTTCCTGATGAGAAAACCAAGGTACAAAGTCTAAGTGACTTTCCCAAGGTCACTCAGACGGTTACTGTCAGAGCTGAAATCCAACCCTAGCAATCAGAGTCCAGACTCCTGGATTTTAAGCCCTGCAGAATGCCATCTGTGTTTCTGCGCAGAAGGAGACCAGGCTACAGTGAAAAGAGGGAGTGGACAGTGCACAGCCTTGTGGTCACAGCTCTCCTTGAGCTGTTGGGGGCTTTTGAGTAGTCGTAACATGATGTGATTTGTGTTTCAACAGGATTGCTCTGTGCTGGAAACAGAATGTAGGAGGTGTCAGGGGCTGACCTATGTCCCCTTAAAAAAGATACGTTGACAGGGCTGACACTGTGGAGTTGTGGGTAAAGCCGCTGTCCGCAGTGCCGGTATCCCATATGGGCGCCAGTTTGAGTCCCGGCTGCTCCACTTCCCATCCAGCTCTCTGCTATGGCCTGGAAGAGCAGTGGAAGGTGGCCCAAGTCCTTGGGCCCTGCACCCGTGTGGGAGACTTGGAAGAAGCTCCTGGCTCCTGATCAGCGCAGCTCCGGCTGTTGCGGCCAATTGGAGAGTGAACCATCAATTGGGAAACGAACCATCGGGTGGAAATCCTGTGTGTGTGTGTGTGTGTGTAACCCTCTCCTTCTCTGTGTAACTCTT
This sequence comes from Lepus europaeus, assembly GCF_033115175.1. Taxonomy (NCBI): domain Eukaryota; kingdom Metazoa; phylum Chordata; class Mammalia; order Lagomorpha; family Leporidae; genus Lepus; species Lepus europaeus. Next base: position 43,500,249 of record NC_084831.1, read on the forward strand.
TCAAATAAATAAATAAATCTCAAAAAAAAAAAAAAAAAAGATATGTTGGCATCTCAACATTTAGCACTTCAGAATGTAACCTTATTTGGAGACAAGGTCTTTACAGACGTAGTCAAATTAGTCTGAGGTTTTCAGAGAGAGTCTGAACCCACTATGACCGCTGTCCTTATAAAGAGGCGACATGTGGACACAGATGTCTACAGGCTAAGAAAGGCCTGGAATAGATCCTGCCTTCACAGCCCTCAGAGGGAATAGTCTCTTCAGCACCTTTTGGACTTTCGCCTCTGGTTCTACTAGGGGACTATTTCATACATCTGCTTCTCTCTTCCACAACCTTTTCTTTTCTTTCTTTCTTTTTTTTTTTTTTTTTTTTTTTTTGACAGGCAGAGTGGACAGTGAGAGAGAGAGAGAGAGACAGAGAGAAAGGTCTTCCTTTTTTTTTCCGTTGGTTCACCCCCCAGTGGCCACTGCGGCCAGCGCACCGCGCTGATCCGAAGGCAGGAGCCAGGTGCTTCTCCTGGTCTCCCATGGGGGTGCAGGGCCCAAGCACTTGGGCCATCCTCCACTGCCCTCCCGGGCCACAGCAGAGAGCTGGCCTGGAAGAGGGGCAACCGGGACAGAATCCGGCACCCCGACTGGGACTAGAACCCGGGGTGCTGGCACCGCAGGCGGAGGATTAGCCAAGTGAGCCACAGCGCCGGCCCCACAATCTTTTCAACCTCCAGGACTGTGATACGATACATTTCTGTTGCCTGAGCCACTCATTTTTTGCCACTTTGTTAGTGCAGCCTTAGGAGCTGTAAAGGGGAGCAAGGTAGGAGCAAAGAGACCAGTAGAGAGGCTACTTCAATGATCCAAGCAAGCGAGGATGGTGACTGGATGAGCTAAGGTGGTAGAGGGAGCCAGATCCAACTGGCTTCTGGATATAGTTGGAAAGCAAAGTTAATGAGATTTTGCTGTGAACTGGGATGTGAAAGCAGAGAAAAGTCAATGTTAGCTCCAAGGTGTCTGGCCTGGGCACAGCAAGATCAAGACAGTCCAAGAAGACAAACCGAGTACAAACAACTTTTCAAAACCTTGTACCAGAAACAACAGCTAAGGGGAACTGTGAATCAGCTAACAGTTTTAATTCAGTTTGGAGGGAAGCATATGATGTTGAAAGCTGATAGAAAGGATACAGTAAAGATAAGAAAATGAATGTTATAAAGGAAAGAAGGGTGAGTTGCTGGTAAAATGTCATTGAATGGGGGGAGATAAGATGGGATTTAGTACCCAAGTAGAGGGATCAAGATTTACTAGGTGGCCGGCGCTGCGGCTCAATAGGCTAATCCTCTGCCTAGCGGCACCAGCACACCGGGTTCTAGTGCCGGTCGGGGCGCCGGATTCTGTCCCGGTTGCCCCTCTTCCAGGCCAGCTCTCTGCTATGGCCCGGGAGTGCAGTGGAGGATGGCCCAAGTGCTTGGGCCCTGCACCCCATGGGAGACCAGGAGAAGCACCTGGCTCCTGCCTTCGGATCAGCGCGGTGCGCCGGCTGCGGCGGCCATTGGAGGGTGAACCAATGGCAAAAAGGAAGACCTTTCTCTCTGTCTCTCTCTCTCTCACTATCCACTCTGCCTGTCAAAAAAAAAAAAAAAAGATTTACTAGGACTATGATTGGTGTATCAAGTAGCAGAGGAGGGAGCATATACAGACGCTGGTGGGTAAATGGGTAATGGTTAAGAGTTTTTGAAAGGCCTCTTCTGATTCTTTCTGTCTTACGTTAAGCAGGAATTATGGTCGCCACCTGAGAGCAAGGATTGTGGAAGAGATATTAGAAGTTTGCAGAGAGGGGAAGGATATAAGAAACAGTCCCCCAGGAGAACCAGAGAAAACTAAAAGGATTGCTAAAGGGCAAATTCCAGGTAGGAAATGGTCCCAGAAAAAAGTCTAGAAACAAGGAATCGTGAGCAAATACTCGAAGAAACATATACCTAAATCTAAATATTGTGTGCATGAAAATTGGGTTAATCCCAATTTGTAGAATTTTGAAATATAACAAATAAAATACTTCATAAAATGCTTAAAGTAATGAGGGGGTGACTGACGTGAAATATTCTAGGGCCTTCTTATTGTCGGGAGGTTAAAATGTTAGATTTTTGTTAAGTGTGCACATAAAATATCAAGAGGAAGCACTGAAAGAAAAGAACTAGAGTATCAACTTCCAAATCACTAAAGGAGATATAGGAATAAGCAAATAATAAACTCCTAAAAGAAAGGGGGGGGGGGGAATAGAGAAAAAACAGTAAAAGAGATGGAAATTCGATAAAAGAAAAGAGCGGCTCTGTGAATAATTACGCCAAATATAAGTGGACTAAACTTGTCAATTAGGGTTAAAAGTTGAAATGGTCTGATTTTGTGGAAAGGCTAGCCCTGTGATATTTACAAGAACACGCTTAAAACAGTACTGCTAAAAGTCAAAATTAAAATTCTTTTGTTTTTCTCTTCAAAAATAATTTAAAGGGTACAGTGTTTACCTGATTACTAAAATCACCCACTTCCTGGAACCACCCACATTCACACCCATGCCAAGACAGAACATCTGAAGACGGTCCAGTTTTCCAAAGGGTCACCTGCACAGCCAATTTATGCCAGTTATCTGCAAAGTAAGCTAAAGTCTCCCACACCAGAAGTTCTTCCCCTTAAACACTAAAGAAAAGTAGTAATTTCTAAATACAGCATTTATACCAGAATTTCCAATTCTTTCATCCTACAACTGTTTTAACCAATGTAAGCTAAGAAAAGTATTATTCAGCTCCTCCCAGCCAATGAAACCAAAATAACAAAAGGTCCAGTGTCAGAGCTGGCAGCTAAGCCTCTACAGGGGACACCGCACCTAAGAGGTAGAATAACAGCGACTAATAATGTCTGCCTGCAGCAAACACAGCAGCATTGGAGCCCTACTTCAGCCACTCACAGCTTTCACAAATGCAAAATATTGGGACTGGCACTGTGGCATAGCAGGTTAAGCCACTGCCTGGGGTGCCAGCATCCCCTAAGGGCACAGGTTTGTGTCCCAGCTGATTCACTTCCCACCCAGCTCCCTGCAAATGCACCTGGGAAAGCAGTAGAAGATAGCCCAAGTCACTGGGCTCCTGCCACCCACATGGGAGACCAGGATGAAGCCATTTAGGGGGGGAACCAGTGGATTGGAGATATCTCTCTCTCTCTCTGTCTCTCCCCATCTTTCTCTCTGTAATTCTGCCTTTCATATAGATAAATAAATATGCTTTAAAAAATAAACAAATGTGGCTGGCGCCGCAGCTCAATAGGCTAATCCTCCGCTTGCGGCTCTGGCACACTGGGTTCTAGTCCCAGTCGGGGCGCCGGATTCTGTCCCGGTTGCCCCTCTTCCAGGCCAGCTCTCTGTTGTGGCCCGGGAGTGCAGTGGAGGATGGCCCAAGTGCTTGGGCCCTGCACCCGCAAGGGAGATCAGGAGAAGCACCTGGCTCCTGGCTTCAGATCAGCGTGGTGCGCCGGCCGCAGTGCACCAGCTGCAGCGGCCACTGGGGGCTGAACCAATGGAAAAAGGAAGACCTTTCTCTCTCTCACTGTCCACTCTGCCTGTCAAAATAAATAAATAAATAAAATAAACAAATGTAAAATATTGCTAATGAAAATATTCTATAGGGGTGTTGTGAATGTAACTAGGACACCACACAGCCGGTAGATGCCACATACATGTTAGTGCCAAATTTTCATTCCAGAGATTTCACAAAACCATCCAATGCTGTTTCAGGCAGAGAGAGCATCTGAACCACGCCTACTGACAACTTTGTAATTTCTCCTTTAAACTCTTCAGAAGAGTTTTTACACTGAGAAACTGGAGTGGAGGACTGGTAAAGGCCATTGGCTCTGGGATTTGTACTCTGGCTAGTCGTGTGCAAGCTCTGTGACTCCAGTGCCTCGTTTTAGGTCCTTCATCTGTGAAATGGGGATCATGATCAACATATACTCTATCCCATGTTATCATGAAGATTAAACTAGTTGAGGGACTGGCATTGTGTGGCAGCGGGTTAAGCTGCAGCTTGCAACATTACACCCAATATCAGAGGGCCGGTTTGATTCCTGGCTGCCCGACTTCCCAGCCAATGCACGTAGAAAAGCAGCAGCGGAGGGTCCAAGTGCCTGGGCCCCTGTAATGCACACAGAAGACCCAGATGGCATTACTGGTTCCTGGCTTTAGCCTGGCCCAGCCGCCGGCCACTGCAGCCATTTGGGGAGTGAACCAGCAGATGGAAGATCTCTCTCTGTCTCACTTGCTCTTGGTTGCTCTGCCTTTCAGAGATAAAATAAATCTTAAAAAAAAAAAAGTTGATACATGGAAAATGCACAGAACAGTGCTCAGAAAACAGTAAATATATGGCAAATACCCCGTACATGGTATTTTTTAACTTATTGAAAGCAATGAAATTTATTTTTTTATTTATTTTTTGACAGGCAGAGTGGATAGTGAGAGAGAGAGAGAGACAGAGAGAAAGGTCTTCCTTTTCCATTGGTTCACCCTCCAATGGCCGCCGCAGCCGGCGCACTGCAGCCAGTACACCACGCTGATCCGAAGGCAGGAGCCAGGTGCTTCTCCTGGTCTCCCATGGGGTACAGGGCCCAAGCACTTGGGCCATCCTCCACTGCACTCCCGGGCCACAGCAGAGAGCTGGCCTGGAAGAGGGGCAACCGGGACAGAATCCGGCGCCCCGAGCGGGACTAGAACCCGGTGTACCGGCGCTGCAAGGCGGAGGATTAGCCTATTGAGCCACGGTGCTGGCCAACAATGAAATTATTTTATAAACTGTACAAAGCTAGAGCTTTAAGGACTGTTAGAAAATATTTCTAGTCCAACCCTCTCATTTAACAAAAGGCTAGAAGGCAGGTGTTGTGGCGCAGTGGGTAAAGCTCCTACTTGGGAAACTGTTATCCCATTTCGGAGTGTTTAGGATCAAGTCCCACCTCTGCTTCCAATACAGCTTCCTGTTGATATGCCTGGGGAAGGCAGTGGATGAGAGTCTGGTTTTTGGGTTCCTGTCACCCAAGTGGAAGACCTAGACAGATAGTTCCTCACTCCTAGCTTCAGCCTGACCCAGCCCTAGCTGTTGTAGGCATTTGGGGAGTGAACCAGTGGACGGAATCTATTTCTTTCTCTCCCTCGCTATGTGTTACTTTGCCTTTCAAAACAAACAAAACAAAATAAATAAATGGCCACTAGGGAAAGCTAGAGCTGGTTAAATGGCTTGATCAAAAGTAAAAGCTGGGGACTGGCGCTGTGGTGTAGCTGGTAAAGCCGCCGCCTGCAGTGTCGGCATCCCATATGGACGCCTGTTCAAGTCCCACCAATCCAGCTCTCTGCTATGGCCTGGGAAAGCAGTAGAAGATGGCCCAAGTCCTTGGGCCCCTGCACCCACGTGGGGGACTGGAAGAAGCTCCTGGCTCTTGGCTTCTGATTGGCGCAGCTCCGGCCATTGCAGTCAGTTGGGGAGTGAACCAGCGGATGGAAGACCTCTCTCTCTCTGCCTCCCCTCTCTCTGTGTAACTCTGACTTTCAAGTAAATAAATAAATATTAAAAAAACAGTAAAACCTGGATCTCTTACTTCCTCCCCTCATTCCTGCTTTACATCAAGCTTTCCCTTCTTAACCAAAAAAAAAAAAAAAAAAAAAAAAAAAGCATATGGAGTGGAGGAAGTCATTCAGTCTCTCAGCACATCACCAGGCTATCTTCTGCAAAGATCCAGAGCTACTTAAACATCTGGGAAGAAGTCCCATTCATCAGGATTTCTGGACAGCACTTTTTCTGGGAAATGGGGTAGGTGGGGTAAAATCTATTTTCCTAAGAATCCATACTGAAGAGATACATAAAACAAAAGTTGAAATATTAATTCCTTTTAGGAATAACTATTCTTCCACGGAAAGAAATAATACCAGTTAACATTTACTAAACACTTTTCAAGTGTGTGGCACAATATGAAATGCCTTTTGTTTTTTCATTGAATCTTCATAACTCCCTAAGTCAGGCTGCCCTTCTAAGTGCTCCTGCAGTTACCTGTATATCCCTGCTTAAAGTACCTTTCCTGCAGTCACACAATTGTCTGCTTACTTGTCCTGGTATCTTGCCTGCCTGTAAGCTGAAAAAAGACAAGGACCACATGATAATGTTTACCACTCATTTGTTCTTCGAACAATTGTTCCTGAGCATCAACGTGACAGAAATGGCCCTGGTTCATTCTGGCAGACCACATCTTCCAAAGCTGGTTGCAACAGTATCTCCCATCCCACAAGCTCTTCTTACAACCGGACCTCAACATATCTCCCAATGAGGATGCAAGTGGGGATGTCGGTACCCCTCCTCCTTGAATCTGCCCCTACAGAGTATGGTAAAAGTGATGCTTCGGGACTTGCAAGGCCAGATGATAAAAACAGCATTCATTTCTGCCTTGTTCTCTTGTGGCACTCACTCCTGGAATGCAGCTGCCATCCTGTGAGGAAGCCTACACTTGCCCATGCAGAAAGATCACACAAAAAGGTAACCAGCTGAGCTAAGATCACAGATGTCACCCAACAGCAATGAGCCTTCCCCAGTGTGCCTCCTTCAAATTCCAATCCACAGGCTCACAAGACACTCGCGTTTCTTTTTGCTATTAAATTTTGAGGTGATTTATTATGCAACAATAGCAACTAGAATAATTACACAGAACTTGGAATAGATACAGCATACATGCTTTCAGATACTGCCTAACCTAGCACGGTAACTGAGTAAATTATTTGTCGAAGATCTGAGGTAGTTATTACTATGTCGTTTTGCAAGAGGAAGCACAGAAACGTTGAGGGGTTAAGCAATGTGCCCAAGGCCACTCAGCTGGGCAGTGGCAGAACAAGTTAAAACTCAGATCTCAACCCACATTCTTAATACTGTACTCTTCTATCTCCTCAATATTACAACTGTTTTCAAAATAGTTTTATAATGGGATCATCAGTATTTAAAACACTGGCCCAGAGGCCATGCTGCGGCATAGTGGACTAAACATCCACATCGGCATTCCATAAGGTTCTGGTTCAAGTCCCAGCTGCTCCTCTTCCAGCTCTCTGCTTATGGCCTGGGAAAGCAGTGGAAGATGGCCCAAAGACTTGGGCCACTGCACCCACGTGGGAGATCCGGAAGAAGCTCCTGCCTCCTGCCTATGGATCGGCCCAGTTCCGCCTACTGCAGCCATTTAGGAAGTGAATCAGTGGACAGAAGACTTCTATCTCTCTATCTCTACCTCCCTTTCTCTCTCTCTGTAACTCTGCCTCCCAAATAAATACATAAATCTTAAAAAACAAACAAACAAAAAAGACAAAACCAGACACCGGCCTAGTGGGACTCGGTGTGGTTTCACCACTGAGATTGAAACGCACACATTATCTACTCAGGAAAGTTTTCCCTGATCCTCCTAACTCAGGCAATGCCAGTTCCCTCATCCTCCCCAGGGTTCCCACTTGCTACTCTGTAGCAGCTTCAGTTTCTTCCCAACTGTCTTGCCTATTACTTTGTTCATGAGCCCACTTGATTCTGTCTTCCTTGAGTATGAGCTCCTCAGGAGCAGTACCTTGTCTGTCCCGTTTACTGCCATATCTCCAGCCACAGGGCAGTTTCTGAACTATGGCAGGAGATCAAACACTATTTTCTGAATGAAAGAGTGATAGCATTCAGGCGTACTGAACTCCCAATCTCATTACCCACCAATAAATGCATACATAGGATGACAGAGGAAAAAAACAACTGCAGAATTATTCAATACAGTAAGGTCAGTACAAAAAAAAATGGAAGGCTATTTGGGATTCACGCCACAGCCTACCCATTTAGAAAAGCATAATCCCTGCGTTTACACAGTCAATCCACTTTCAACTACAGAAGAGCTGGTGAAGAGAAAAGCATTCAATATTAGAATGATGAAGGTCATGGCATGGAGAGAGGGAGGGGTCACACCTCCTAACTTCTATTCATAACCACTAATGCATCACTTCCACTCCCCCCCCCCCCCCATTTTCAGTTTCTTATGACACACTGGCTGAATCACGCAAAAGACAAGTGTGGTCAGCCCTGTAACAACAAACCTTCCACCCTTCACCTGTTCCTTTCGTATATACCAGACTCATCTCGCTGGGGTGCAGGTGCTGTCTCTCCAGGGTGAGGAGGAGGGGGTAACCCAGCTCTTCCGAGGAGAGAAGAGGCCAATCTCCAGATTCAAGGCAGTGGAGTCCGCATATACAGGTCCGAAATGGCTCCATTTCTCTAAAGGGGGAAGGTGGCCATTCCTGAGGACCTAAAAAGTGCTAAGCACCAGGCTTGGTTCTTTTACTTTTCCTAATTTAAAGGCTCTTCCTCCCTCCAATCCACGAAGTCGGAGGCCTCAAGCACTACTCCCCACCGTGTGTCTCAGACCTGCTACTCCCTCCTCCAAATTATCTTCAAACTCCAGGAGCGGTTGGGGAAGCTAAAGAGAGATTTAGGGTGCCCTAAGAGGCAGAAGGAGAGGGTAGCGGTGTTAGGGCAAGAAAAGGGTTACACCGGGCTGGGGCCGGGGATCAGCAAAGATAAGAAAAGAACGCGGTCTGACCCTTTCCAAGCCCACTGTGTCCATCAGAAGAGGTGACCAGGAGCAGGAAACTGAAGCCCAGCAAACAGGTGGCCCCGAGACGAGCCTGCATCTCCACGGTGGTAGGTGTGCGGGACCACGGTGCCGAGCAGACAGCTCACACCGCTCCCCAAGCACGGCTCCGCTCAACCCCTCGCGTTCCCAGATTGTCCGTGTGTGTCTCTGTTTTTTTTTTTCCAAAGTCCGAAGGAAGTGATGTTAGACGGATGTGGGTGGTGCCTCCGGGGTCCGGATGGAGACGGAAAGAGTTTAAAGGTACAGGTCACGTAATAGGGTGCGCGAGTAGCTCTCCATCTCGAGTAGCTTTCTCTGGATTCTGGCTGTCCCTGTCGGGTGACCGAAAAAGGAAAAGGTGGACCGACACAGTGGGGGCGGGGAAGAGATTCGGGAGAACCGTTGCTCCTCGCGTCTGCCAGCCAGGCTGGCCCCTCCCCCCTAGAACCGCTGTACTTAATATTCAAAATGCAAATTACTGATCGCTCTGGTCGGACGCTCCCAGTACTGAGCAGGTTGCCCTCCGGCCTCGGATTCCCCTTACTGCTCCCCAAGTAAAAGATGGACAACTGGATGTCATTGTAAGGTTCCTACTCCGGTCTCTGAAGAGACCTGGCAAACCCCTTCTGCGGTGCACGGTCTCGTGCCTTCCAGGCGTGTCCTTTCCCATTAGGGAAGAAGCGCTGGACCTTTACTCCCATGCAAAATCACAAGTCTTCCACTCGAGGATGATGCAATCAACTGATGCAAGCTCCAAGAAAACCAAACTTGGTGCCTCTTATTGCAAAACTGATTGAGGTGGACCTAGGGAACCAGGACATAAGTCACTGCAAGCACCTAAAGTGTAAAATTTCTTCTGGTTAAATCTGTTTTTGCTATGGGTTGAATATTTCTTCCCATTTTTCCCCTTGTGTTGCGAAAACAGATTAATTTTCCCATCTTCCTCCTGGTACTTAGTTGAGTCCAAACAATGCTTACTTATTGCACAGTGAGATACATCGGAACAGAAGTACACACCCAAACAAAACCACACACCGCCCTTTATTTTATGATTCCCTACAAATTATAAGAGCCGACACAATAGAACGCTTTGGAGACTGCGAGCTCCAGGATGCAGCGCGGCCACCTGCACCTGCAGCCAATAGCAAGCTAGGCACGCGCAGAGCACGCTGGGCTTTGTAGTTCGGCTTTGCGCTCCCGCGATAGGCCGTTCCGGAGAGGGAGAGGCGGGCCGACTGTGTCACGTGGGCCCTGCTCCCGCCGCCACCGCCGCGGTCGTCTTTCTCTGTCTAGCTGAGGCAGCCATCTTGCTCTTGCCGCGTGCTGGTGTTGGAGGACCCTCCTTGCTTCAGGTGAGACCCCCGGCAGTCCCGCCACTACACGGCCGTAGGCCGCTACGCACGGTCTTCCCCCGCCCTCTTCTTCCGACACCCGCCAACCGCTCTGACTGCCACTTCCGCCGTGGCGCGGCGAGTGGGGGCGGAGGCGGCTGGTTTGGCCTGTCGGTTACCGGCGGCGGAGCTGGGGGTCGGCACCTGAGGGAAGGTACCCAGCACCACCGCTTCCTGTGGAGGCGAGCGGTTCCGCGCTGCTGCCTCCCAGATCCAGTCCCAGAAGGCGGGGGACGCCCCCTGTTCTGTGCCATTGCTGCTTGTTGTTCGCAACAACAGTGTTGCGAGCTTTTGAGCCTTGTAGAAAGCTGGCCTGCTGTCATCTCTTTTGGTCCTCCCGGTCTACAGATAGGGAGACTGAGGTTAGCACGTCCAGCTTCCAGGCTCTTGGGACCGGACTCCTTTGCCGCGCTCGTCACCTTGTAATGGCAGTATTTGTTTACAAGTCTGCCTCTCCTTTGAAACGTTACCTTGCCCATCTCCATAACCACATCACTGACCGACAGGCAGTGCTCACAGCCAGTGAATGGCGGTTTCAACTTCCGTTCCCACGTTCTTTCACTCTAGCTTAGCCGTCCTCTCGGAAGTGGTAACAATAGTTGCCAATTCTGCGTACCCTGTGCTTGATAATTTAGCCTTTTGCGCTCAAAACAATCCTGTGAAGTAGGTGGTGGTACACCTTCCCTCATGCAGGAGGAACACAAGTTCAGAACAGTAGAGTACCCTTCTGATGCCTTAGCCTTTCTGATGCCAAGACCTGTGCCTTTTTCTTGGAGAAACCTCGCGTAATAAAAGTTGGGACTAAAGGTTGAAATTACTTTTATCTCAGTGCAAACATAATGTATGTGAAAGTGCCTTTCACTATGCTTGGGAACTTAGGCACTCAGTAAATACTGATTAACCTCTTACACCCTCTCTTGAGTCCTTGAAGAACGACGTACTGAAAGACCCTTTGCCTTAGGAAATCACTTCCACCTTTTGGGCCCTGGAAGGTACTTTTTTCCTGTCAAGCTCTCACTTCCTAATCTGTTAAACTGGGATGGAGGTGAACTGTTTGTAACTTACACTTTGCTGCTAAAAAGCAGGTATTTGAGATGGCCTCATGTAAGTGATGGGTGCAGTATAAAGACTGAAGAGTAGGGGATGAAACCAGGAGATCTTTGAGGTCTGCTTCAGATCCTGAGCTTTACATCTCTCCTCTCATAGACTGAGCCTGATCCTTTTTCCTACTTGAAGTACACATGCCCCAGCTTGCTCAGACAAAAGGTCACCCGCCTGCCTTGCACTTCCAACTTCCCTAAAATGCTTTTTCTCTGAGATACTCTTTGGGAGTAAGCTTTCTCTCTTCTTCTGGCCTGACCACCTGGAATGGAATCTGTTCTTCATCTACACGTTGATATATAGAGTTAATTTTGTTCTTGCTTTTATGAGTCAAGACTCTGCCTTGGCATCTCAACTTCCATCTCTTCTGTCAAGGACTGTTACTTCAAAAGGAAGAAGAGTCCAGGAAGGATTTGCCCTGTGTGTAGTTTTAATATTTTCATGTAGCCAGTTTTTTTTTTTTTTTTTTTTTACAAAAGCTTCCTTAGCCGCCGGGCCCCCTTTTTCCCCCCCCCAGAATACCTTCATGGCCACATCCCTTGGGGAAAAGTGAATATTGGTCCTTTTCTTATGGATACTTGAGTATAGGGATTGACATTTACTTCAGTGAATTTAAGTCTGGCAGAGCTAAGACTGGTACATATCTAATACTTTTTGTTTTAGACTCTGAACTCACTTCCTCTTAAAAGTGGTTTTAGCTACTTAAATATTATGATTGTGATATAGTGCTAAGAGTGAGGAATCATAGGTTCTAAATGTTATTTGGGAACTGAACTTTAGCCTTAAAGCAGAGATACATACAGGTTAGTATCTAAGTACAATGTCAAACAGAATGGTTAGTAATTATTTATCTTTGATTCTTTTTTTCCCCCTTCCTCAAATGAAGAAAACAGTATCTTTCTCATCTGATGATTTTACAGGGGTTAGAGGACTGGACAAAAAAAAAAAATTTGATAACAACCTCGTCCCTTATTCCATTGCATCTCAGTAATGATCTGTTGACTGAACAAGTGAAACAGGACTTTTAAGTTGACTTATATTTATTTATTTAGTGTGGAATGTTATAACCCCTTATAAACTTAAGAACTTTTTTCCGCAGTAGGAATGTCACGGGCCAGACTAGGATTCATGACTTTATAATGTTCTTGGAAATTCCAAAGTCAAAATTAGCTTTGAAAAGCTTATTTTTAGGTGTCTTCCATCTAACTCTAAATTCGCTGTTGTAGCAGAGAGATGTTTTTGTCAGATTGTGCACTGAAGCATTTTACTCAAAATGCAAGAAAATCTTGATGAATATGGCATACTGTATCAGTGCAGGGTAATGAGTGAATTCTGGAGTGCTGCAGAAGCACCAAATGTCTGGAAACCTGCTTCTGTTTCCCCGTTATTAACATACCATCTGACCTTGAATAAAGGACATGACTAGCTCATATTTTGACAGCTAGACAACCTATTGTTGAATTTCTTTGTCCAGCTAGTTTTTAAAAATTATGGTTTGTAAGAACAACAGAATATGATTTGGGAGAAAATAATGTATTTGGAGGTTTTGCTAATAAACCTTGGTAACAGCTCTCTGCTGTAAAAATCTTTGGAGGAAAAACCTGGCATACCCATAGAGATTTCGTAATTAATTAGGTTTTACTGAATCATGTTTTAAGGAGGGAATCTTTAAATATTCGTAGGTGGCTTTGAATTCCATTCTGTTTTCTGTTTGTATATTCAACTCCTTTGTGGTATTATTTTAATTTTGACTTTTAAAATATATCTGGTTTATGAAGCTAGAACAAGTTATTAATATTTATTGAGAATACAGACAATATGACCATGATGTTGATGCATATTACTAGCTCAGTGAACCAGCAGTACTGTTTTTTTTTAAATTTTGGTAAAACGGTGACTTTAACAAATCTATTTTTCCCCCCCTAGATTTACCAACAGCATGAATCAAGAAAAGTTAGCCAAACTTCAGGCTCAGGTCCGGATAGGGGGCAAGGTGAGTGTGGCATAAGAAAACCTGATAGGAGAATGTATGATTAATAGGTAGTATTATTTTGGATTTGTGGTCATTGAAAATCTAAAGTCTTTTCAATAAGCAAGAGCAAACCACATTCCAGTTTGAAAGAAAGTGTCTAGATTTAAAGCAGGCAACCGGAAGACTTTTTCTCTCTGATGGTACAACAGAAACCGCCACCTTTGAATTCTAACTCTCGAAATCTGCTAGTTGTGTGACATGAACAAATTACCAAGCATTGTTAAGCTTCCATTTTCTCATCTGCAAAATAGAAATAATCCTACAAAAGATGCTTCTAAAGGTTAGACTAATGCTTGTAAAATACCTTAACATGGTATCTGGCATAGAGTAGATGCCTAATAAATAGTAGCCATTATGTTAGACTCATGGGGCATACCAGATGTTAGGGTTATCTTATCTTACAAGAGTTTTAACTAGAGATGCTCAAGCTGTGTGTACATTTTGTTGACTGTCACATTTTCCTCCCATATTTCCACCTATTCTGCTAAGTCGGTGAATGTGAACATTAGCTTTCTTTTCCTGAAGGTTAGGGAAGTGCTAGTTCTGACACCAAAAATCTTTGATTCCCTTCAGCTGTGGCCCCAGTACAAGGATATTCTACCTTTATCTTTGCCCAATAAAATTTTGCGAAACAGTTTTCACTTCACACCTAAGGAGGGGGCTAGGTAGGAAACTAATTCATGTAGCAGGCCCCACAGTGTATTTAACCTTGCTGATAACCACAGCTCATGAGGATGGGGATAGGAGAGAGAGAAGGGAAGAAGTGACTAGTATGTTGTCCTTCTCCTTGTTCATAGTGATATATGACTTGGAGTCATGACACACTCATGTAACCACACTAGTCACATTGTAGCATCAAGCCAGTACAAAAAGTAAGGATACTGAAGAACCACAAAATATACCTGGAAGAACTTGATGCAGCACATCACTACTACATATTTTAAACCAGTGGTTGATACATTCATTCATTCATTCATTTAGTTACTGTTTATTGAGCATATACTATATACAGAGCACATGAAAAAACACTTCAGTATCTCTGGCTGTTGACATAGCTCAGTTTGGAAGCGAAAAATAGACTTATATTACAGACTATTGAGTGTTACATTGAAGTACAGTTCTCTTGCCTAAGAAACAAGGAAGTCATTAGTGAGATGGGGTTTAAAGAATAAACATGAATTTTTAGATAGGAAAGTGTGTTCCTGGGAGGAAGGCGACAAGGGGCTGTCATTCCCACACAGAGGCATACAGGGTGCTGAAATAACATGCTTGATGATATGGCTTGCCTTAATTTGGTACAGGTAGAGTTTTGAGTATGTGATGAATAGAGAGTTGTAGAAAATGAAATGATCAGGTAGTTGGGGATTCCACTATGGTTTTGTGTGCCATCTTGAGGTGCTTGAGATTTTATACTGTAGGCAATGGGCAACTAATAAAGAGTTTTGGTTTTTTGTTTTTTGACAAGCAATGATGAGATCCCTTAACCCACCCCACCCCACTGCAGCCCACTACCGAAATGTCTGCAATGGCCAGGCCTGGGCCAGAGCTGGGAGCCAGGAACTCAGTCCAAGTCTCCCATGTGGGTGACAGGGACCCAGTTACTTGAGCCATCACTGATGCCTTCTGGGATTTGCATTGGTGGAAAGCTGGCGGCAGAAGCCAGAGCTAGGAGTGAAATCCAGGCACTCTAATGTGGAATGCAGGTTTCTTTTTCTTTCTTTCTTTCTTTTTTTTTTTTTTTTTTTTTTTTTGACAGGCAGAGTGGACAGTGAGAGAGAACGGTCTTACTTGTCCGTTGGCTCACCCCACAATGGCTGCTGCAGCTGGTGCGCAGCAGCCAGCGCACTGCACTGATCCAAAGACAGGAGCCAGGTGATTCTCCTGTTTTCCCATGCTGGTGCAGGTCCCAAGCACTTGGGCCATCCTCCACTGCCTTCCCGGGCCACAGCAGAGAGCTGGCCTGGAAGAGGGGCTGAGACTGAAGCCCCACCTCCCCTTCCTAAGGCTTATTCCCCGAGTGCTACTGCAGGAGCTACCCAGAGATGGAAACCTCCAGTCTTTCTGCTTTGCTCTTACTGGTTTCATTTGATCCTCAGAACTTAGGCTGCTTTTTAATTAGTTTCAGCTCTACTTCAGGTTATATTTTTGTAAATTGGCCCAGGAATGTAGCCATTATTTTAAATAGTTTTTCAATGGAAGGATGTATTTAGAGTTTCAAATTATCAGTATAGGAATGAACTTTTCCTTTCTCAATAAATAGTGTAATTTCTTACCTGTTTGCTCAGAAATTTTAAGCATCAAACTAGATTCCTCTTCTCATAACCTATGTCCATCAAATAAGTCACATTGTCTCTTGAGAATCTGAACCTTTACCATCTCCACTGTTATATCCCTCATCGCTCATCGGGATTGCTGCATGAGTCTCTTGACTGGTCTCATTATAGTCCATTTTCTACATAGCAGCCTCAGTCGTAAGTAACTAGGTCAAGTCACTGTCATGCTTAAAACTTTTTAATGGTTTCCTATTGCAATTAGAATAAATTTCAACGCTTGCTGTGGTATTGTAGGCTACATGATTGTCCCCTGCTTATCTTTCTGATTTCATTTTCCTTCTTTCTCATTTTTCACTCTGCTGTAGCCATAATGACCTGCTTTCTCTCTTGAAAAGACAAGTTCAATCTTGTTTCTTTCTGCTTTGATCACTCTTCCCCTAATTGTAGTTCTCAACTCATCATGCAGTCTCTTCATAGGGACTTTGCTTGGACAGTCTAAAGCACTAGTAAAATAGTGCTTTGCTCCAACCCAATCACTCATATCATTGTGTTGTTTGTATTTTGTTGTGTTTTCTTAATGATTTTTATCCCGTTTAATGTAATCTGTTTATATATGTATATGTATTTTCTTTTTTCTCATGTAAATTAATATGTGCATCTTGAACTAAGAACTTGATCTTTTTCATTCCTGGATTCTGACTCTAGAACACTCAAATATTAATCATTTAATTAATCATTTAATTCTCAATTAGTCCATAATTCCTAAAGTTTCAAGACATATTTAGACTTTATTGGCAGAGAGTAGTAGATACGAAAAGAAACCATTCTTTATGATGTTTTAAAGTACACTACATTGGGGACACTAAATTATCTGGAAATTGAGTATGTTTTATTAACAATATTTTGAAACATTGAAATGATAAAGCTGAGTAGTGGATACGAATAAAAACTAACTAGAATTGACCTTCAAAAATCTGTGTTAAGCTGTGAAAACTCGGAGCAGCGCTACCAGTCATTATTTAATTAGTTACTAATGTGAATTTTAGATAGATTATTGTAGCAGATAGGAAGCTTGATTGCAATTGCCAGTTGCTAGACACACTGACACTTTTTTTGGTTATTTTCCAGGGTACAGCTCGCAGAAAGAAGAAGGTAGTACATAGAACAGCTACAGCTGATGACAAAAAGCTTCAGAGTTCTCTCAAAAAACTGGCTGTGAATAATATAGCTGGTATTGAAGAGGTATGATCACTTTGTAAATTGATAAATTATGTGGGTAATTGTCTAGACTTTTCAAATGTAACATAGCTTAAAAGAGTCTTTGACATTGTCATTCAGGTGTCTTTGAAGCTGTAATTGTTGAATTTACTTTTGTGTGAAATTGAATGCTGGTCAGAGTAATTATTATTATTATTTTTTTATTTTTGACAGGCAGAGTGGACAGTAGAGAGAGACAGAGAGAAAGGTCTTCCTTTTTGCCGTTGGTTCACCCTCCAATGGCCGCCGCGGTAGGTGCGCTGTGGCCGGCGCACCGCGCTGTTCCAATGGCAGGAGCCAGGTGCTTATCCTGGTCTCCCATGGGGTGCAGGGCCCAGGAACTTGGGCCATCCTCCACTGCACTCCCTGGCCACAGCAGAGAGCTGGCCTGGAAGGGGGGCAACCAGGACAGGATCGGTGCCCCGACTGGGACTAGAACCCGGTGTGCCGGCGCTGCAAAGGCGGAGGATTAGCCTAGTGAGCCGCAGCGCCGGCCCAGAATAATTATTTTAGTATTTTGGTTAAGTATTTTCATCATAGTTTTCAGACTGAAGGTATTTGCATATGTGACAAAATTATGGAACTGCTCTTGAATTTTAATGTAAAATATTTTTTCTAATAATATAGAAGGTGTCTTCAAATAAGGTAGATGTTTTTACCCTGAGGACACTTTTCTACTCTATAAAACCTTTTGAATTATTATTTCAGCTGAAAAGCTCTAGCAATTAACCTTTAGGTGGTTTGGATTTCTTATTCAGAACTTTTTAAAAAAATTTATATATAAATCAGTTTATTGTATTTTGATACTATTTTTATCAAATATGAGACCAAAAATGGATGTTATTCTAAAAGATACTCAAGAAAAATTATAACATCAACTTCTTGTGATCTTTTACCATTTACATCTGTCTAAAGATTCCATTTCTGATAATAACTAATGTTTTCATTTTCACTGCCATAAATTAGATTTAGTTATGTCATTACTATGTGTGAAACAGCCTCTTAGTTTTTAATAGATTATTTTTGCACATGTGCTGTAAAACATAAATGTAATAATGTGAAGGTAGGCATTTTAATTAAAAAAAATAGTACCAAAGAAAACAGTAAAATGGCAAAGTGCCATATGTTCTTGTCACTATGCATAGATGAATGAATAAAATTAACACATTATTCAAATCTCTATGTTTAAATTAAGGGTCCTAGTAAAACAGTAAGAAGTGTAAGCCATATGTGTTTCAGCTTCATGTGACTGCATTCTTACTCTGGTAACATAAGAACTTCGTTTGCAGGTGTTGAAACTAAGCATTTTATATACAGTTTTTCTGAGCTACTTGAAATTTTTATGTATTTTCATTGACAAAATACTTTTCAGAGAGCTTGTTTTCTTTTTTTAAAGATTTATTTATTTGAAAGAGTTACACAGAGAGGAGAGGAGAGTGCGAGAGCTTATTTTCTTAATCTGTAATATATTTTAGCCAAAAAAAGCCCTAAATCCCTTCACATATCTCTTAAAAAGTCTAAAACTTGGTAAAAATAAGTAATTTGCGAAAATAGACATGAACTCTGTTAAACTTAACTTACTTATAAAGGTTTATGCAATTCTATATTTTTACATTTCTGTTTTCTAGTTCCTCTAAACCCAACCTGAACACCATTGGCGTTCTGTATTAGGTAATTCTTATTGTGGGAGCTATGCTGCATTCTAAGATATGTAGCCATGGCCTCTACCCACTTGATGCCAGTAACACTCTCATCCCCCAGTTGTAACAGTCAAAAATGTAGATTTTGTCATTTGCCCCTTCGAGGCAAAATCACCCTTGGTTGAGAAATTTCTTTCGGAGAGAGGTCAAAAATTATATTCACACATTCCTTTCAGTATAGATTTAACTATGTAATGTCTCCGAGGGCATGCTTTTCTAAATGTTTGTTTTTGTTCATATTTGGAAGGCTTTATGGCTCTTAGATTAATAAAAGTTTTAGTAGAAGGGAGTATTCATTTTATAAATGTTTAACAGTGAGATAAGGAACCAGTTAGTAATCTCTGATCTCTTGGGAATATAATCAAACTTGCATTGTTGTGCAGAGGTTATGGAATTGTTGTAATTAAAATTGTCACAATAAAGAACTTAATGTTAGCACCCACTGAATGTCTAACATGTGCCAGGCATTTGCCATAGACTTACTAAACAGTGGTACAGAAAATATTTATGGTTTCCATCCCTTGTCGTTTATAATCTGGTGGGAGAACTAATTGGACAACTAGACATATAAATAGATATTAGCCCATTTCAGCTTCATAATAGCCCTTTGACTTGGTAGTTCTGTGTAGTAGAAGAGAGCACTGAGGCTGAGAGTTAGGTGCCTACCCAAGATCACATAGCTAATAGCTGCTGGAATTCCAGGTTTGAACTAAGGTGTGTCAAAACCAGGGTTCATATGATTTATTAATTTATCCTGCTTTTGTTCTTTTCAGTTAGATTTTCTTATACTTGTTCTTGGCCTTTTCCTCTCCCCCTCATACCTTCTCCCCCTCAGCCTCTACCACCCCTGCCAGTGGAAAAAAGGTAAATTAACAGGTATATCAGCCTTATAGCCTTTACTACTGAGCTTATATCATGCAGAATTCATTACTTACAACTTTATAGATAAAAGAAGTCCCCATAGTATTATCAAGGACACTGCTGTCCCCCCCCCTTTTTTTTTTAAGATTTATTTGTTTATTTGAAAGTCAGAGTTACACAGAGAGAGAAGCAAAGGCAGAGAGAGAGGGAGGGAGGGGTCTTCCATCTGCTGGTTCACTCCCCAATTGGCCACAATGGCCGGAGCTGCGCGGTTCCGAAGCCAGGAGCTTCTTCTGGGTCTCCCACACAGGTGCAGGGGCCCAAGCACTTGGGCCATCTTCTACTGCTTTCTCAGGCCACAGCAGAGAGCTGGATCAGAAATGGAGCAGCAGGGACTCAAACCAGTGCCCATATTGGATGCTGACACTGCAGGCAGTGCCCCCCGCCCCTTGTCTTAATGTAAGCATTATTTCCTCCCAGAAGGCTTCCTGGTAGCATCTGTATGTTTGTGCAAAGGGTTAAAGTGCTCCCACAAAGCTGTGTATTCAGCATTTTTTAAACTATATTGTGGTTTCTTTTGTGTTATATTGTGTTAATATTATCACTGCAGTTCCAATTTTTTGAGGAATCACAGCCCCTAAAACATCACACAGAATTCCTGGGTTCATGATAGATACATGTATCCTTCTCGCTACTTCCTGTTCCTCTCCTTAGTCTTTCCCAGTTGTGTTTTCTTCCAACCCACACTGACTAATTGAATAGAGAAAGTATACATATAGTAATTAGCAATACAAGGTATTAACTGCAAAGTTTCTGTATATTTGAACCTAAGATGAAAACATTTACTTTTTTTTCTTGATTTGAAAGAGTCACAGACACACACACACACACAGTTTCCATCTACTGGTTTGCTCCCCAGACAGCCACAACAGCCAGGGTTGGGCCAGGCCAAAGCCAGGAACCAGGAGCTTCTTCTGGTCTCCCATGTGGGAGCAGGGGCCCAAACACTTGGACCATCTTTCACTGCCTTCCCAGGATATTAGCAGGGAGCTGGATTGCAAATGGAGCAGCTAGGACTCGAACCATGGTCCATATGGGATGCTGGTGCTGCATGTGGTGGCTTAACCTGCTGTGCCATAGCACTGGTCCCAAGATTTTTACTTTTTTCTTTATTCCTTCTTTGTAAACTTACTTTTCTTTTTGAAAACCAATATATTTGTACTTTATATAAACGTTTGTAGATAATAAAGTATTTTTGTTCAGAAACATCAAATATACTATATATAACCTGGCTTGCACACATACTTTTGGGTTAAAAACAACTTCTTCAGGGGAAAAACAATTTACTGTATTAAATGTATAGATGAAAACATGTATGGTTTTCAAAAACAGTAAGATATGGAAAAATGTATATGTTTTAGACTAGAGGAAACATTAATTACAATGTTGTTAATTTTACTTTGGAATATGTTAAGTGTGCTACAAAATGCTGAACTGAGGCATACACACTACCTTTTCATTTTCAGCAGTTTTAAGAGAAGCAGGCAAAAACTTTTGGAAAGAAAGGATACCATTGCCATTGTTGTAGAACAAAACTTAATTGCAGTGTTTGCTTTGACCTTCACAGTGTCAAACCAATAGAAAGTGCTCTCCTGCTTCCCCCCTACCCCCGCCAAGCTTAATTTATATCCTCTTTAGAAACTAAAAATTGAAGGACTGTTTGATTAAGACAAACTTCTCAGTTTTTTTTAAGTACTCAATCATTTGTTGATTTGGTATAATCAATTATAATCCTATGTGTTTTTCACATTTCACCAAAGAGAAATCCAAAGCTGTCAAAAAGTTGAGGGGTTAGGGAATGTCATAGATTATTTCTTGCAAAGACCAAGTAAATAACTAACTAGGTTTTAGGAGGGAAGGAATTCTTAGGCCAAATTGCATAATATAATCCAGAACGCAATTTCTATAGATACCTTTTAAAATATTTATTTGAGGACAGAGAAAGAGAGCCTCCTATATGCTGGTTCATTCCCCAGATGTCCACAATGCTTGAGACTGGGCTGGAACCAAAGTGGACAACCAGAAACTCAATCCACGTCTCCCTTGTGAGTGGCAGGAACCCATTTACTTGAGCCATCATGGCTACCTCGTGGGATCTGCATTAGTAAGAAAGTGGAGTCAGGAGCCACAGCCAGGAATTGAAGCCAGGCACTCTGATGGGGGACATGAGTGTCTTTTTTTGTTTGTTTGTTTTAAAGATTTATTTATTTATTTGAAAGGTAGAATTAGAGAGGGAGAGACAGAGATCTTCCAACCCTTGGTTCACTCTCCAAATGGCTACAACAGCTGGAACTGGGCCAATCTGAAGCCAGGAGCTTCTTCTGAGTCTCCCACGTGGGTATAGGGTCCCAAGCACTTGGGCCATCTTCCGCTGCTTTTCCAGGCCATAGCAGAGAGCTGGATAGGAAGAGGAGCAGCTGGGACACAAGCCAGTGCCCATATGGGATGCTAGTGCAGCAGGCAGAGACTTAGCCGACTGTGCCACAGGGCCAGCCCCTGGACATGAGGATCTTAACTGCTATGCAGCCGGCGCCACAGCTCACTAGGCTAATCCTCCGCCTTGCGGCGCCGGCACACCGGGTTCTAGTCCCGGTTGGGGCGCCGGATTCTGTCCTGGTTGCCCCTCTTCCAGTCCAGCTTTCTGCTGTAGCCTGGGAAGGCAGTGGAGGATGGCCCAAGTGCTTGGGCCCTGCACCCGCATGGGAGACCAGGAGAAGCACCTGGCTCCTGCCTTGGGATCAGCGTGGTGCGCCAGCCGCAGTGCACTGGCCACAGCGGCCATTGGAGGGTGAACCAACGGCAAAGGAAGACCTTCCTCTCTGTCTTTCTCACTGTCCACTCTGCCTGTCAAAAAAAAAAATAATAAAATAAAAAAAAAAATTTAACTGCTATGCTAAACCCCCACCCCTAGAACCAAAATTTTAAGAATTGTCGGAGGCCACCCGACAAACCACATGGAGACACGCAGCACTTAGTCAGTTTATTACCACGTTTATTGCCTCATCGCGTTCCAAGCCAAAGTAGGGGGCCCGGCGATGAGGGACTGGAGGCAGTCTCCCTAAGGAAACCCTTTAGTCTCCAGCCCCGAGCACCAAGAAACACAAGGATATATACCCCAGGCCCCATACAGATAACATTCATTGTGTGTAATCATGCATAGCACAGGAACAGAGCAAGTTTACAAAGTAGCAATGATCAGGGTACAAGCTCTGCAGATAGAGCAAAGAACATTATAAACCTTCATCAGAAGTCACATCCTGCCTGCAGGAATATGGGACAAAAAGTCTTGGAAACAGGATTAGATAAGGGACAGCCTCAGCCTGCTGCATCTCATGTCGGGCCAGGGCCACTGGCCCCGACAAAGAATGTTTTATATGACACTTGAAAATATTTGAATGCGCTTATTTGGTAATCTAGTAGAATATAGTAACCATACCGTCACCTTTCTCCTCATAACATTAATCTATTGACAGTTGCATATGCTTTCATTTCTTGGGGACAGTTGATTTGATCAGATTTGATAAGAAATGTCACTGAAAACATTCTGTGATTCAGATGCTGTAATTGTTCAGTGTGCTTCATAGACATTTGCTATTATATTTAGAGGACAGTTCCTGTCTTAATTAGGGTTTAATTCTGCCTTTATGAAACCTCTGTCTTTCTAGGCATAATTACTCACTGTTGTTTAGTTCTTCCACTGCCTTTAGCATACATTGTTTTCTCTCTATATGTTTTTTATTACTATCTCACATTGTGGTATGTAATGCTTATTTATTAACCAAGTAGCCTGTTTTCAGTAGTTATTAAGACTTACCAGCAAGGACTGAGTTCATTCATTGTTTATAACCTACAGCACGCTGACTCCCCATGATGAGCTTGTCTGGAACCTATTAAATTTAAGAGATAATAATGATTCTAGGTAGAATTGTTCTGCAAGAAGTTAACCAGAGAGAGCTGGGGCTCAGGAGAAAGCTCAAGTCCAGGAACATAAATTTTATAATTGTACACATGAATTTGAACAATCACATTCACATTTTCCTCTTCCTAGTTCTTATTTTTCCTTGAGCCAGCTGGTACAGAAGGATGATCTAAAGTGGTTGACTGTTTGCACAGTTCCTTCTTCCTCCAACCAGAGCCTCAGGTGCCAATACATGGGTACCCCTGAATACAGGAAAGTAAAAGGAAGCATCCATTCATGTTATCATTCCACAGCGACCTTATTTTCTAAGGCCCTGCTTGTGTTTTTATTACTATGACATAAAATTTGTTACTTGAACCATTTTTTTTAAAAAAAGATTTTATTTATTTGAGAGGTAGAGTTACAGACAGTGAGAGGAAGAGAGAGAAAGGTCTTCCATCAACTGGTTCACTCACCAAATGGCCACAACAGCTGGAGCTGGGCCCATCCGAAGCCAAGAGTTTCCTCTGGGTCTCCCATGTGGGCGCAGGGGCCCAAGGGCAGGGGCCATCTTCCACTGCTTTCCCAGGCCATAGCAGAGAACTGGATCAGAAGAGGAGCAGCCAGGACTAGAACAGGTGCCCATTTGGGATGCTGGCACTGCAGGCAGAGGACTAGCATACTGTGCCACAGTGCTGGTTCCATATTTTAACAATTTTTAAGCATACAGTTCAGGGGTATTAATTACATTCATATTCACAGTGTTGTGCAACTATTACCACCATCCATCCCCAGAACTTTTTCCATCTTTCCAAACTGAAACTTGGTACCCATTAAACAATAACTCCTTGTTCCCATTTCCCTCAGCACCTGGTAACCTCTGATCCACTTTCTACTCTATAGGTTTACCTAGTCTAGATATTTTATATAAGTAGAATCATACAGCATTTGTCTTCTGTGCCTAGCTTAACTTCATGTAAAGATTTTCAAAGTTCACCCACACTGTAGCATGTATCAGAACTTTATTCTGTTTACAGTTGAAAATATTCCATTATATGGAATCCATTCATCTACTGGTTTACACCTTTTATTTTTTTAAAATACTTCTACCCTTCAATATGAAAATATGTTGCTGTTGTTGAAAATTAGATATTTACAGAAAATATAAAGAAGCTAATAACATTCAGCCACAATCTGAACACTTAAAACTGCTAGCTATGTATTTCTCTTCCATATATATTTTTGAATTTTTCAGTAGTAAATTTCATCTTGAAAGTGAGGGAAAGAGAATATGAGCAAGTTAGCTTACATCTGCTAATTCACTCTCCCAAATGCCTGCAACAACCAGGCCTGACCCAGGCCAAAGCCAGGAGCCTGGAACTCCCAGATAGGTGGAAGGGGCTCAAGTACTTCAGTAAACGTCTTCTGCCTCCCAGGATGCATTAGTTGAAAGCTGGATTGGCAGTGTAGTAGCCAAGACTCATACAGGCACCATGTGGGATGCAGCATTCCAAGCAGTAGATAAACCTGTTGTTCTACAACTCTTGCCCCATCTTTCCCATATTTTATGTATATATTTAAATATATCTTAAGACTACAACTAGATGTAATATTTAGAAACATTTTTTGGTTGTATTCTAAAAATTGTTTGTATCATTAAAAATCATTCTGGGTGTCTATATATTCTAATACATGAATATACCATACTTGATTATACATTATAATGTTTTGATAATAAAAAAATCACATTGAACTTCTCTGTACATAAGTAATTATTTTCCTTTTTTATTTCCTTCAGATAGATTTCTGAAAGTGTTGTTATTAGTTGAAAGAGTATGGCCACTTTAGGAACTCTTCATCCATATTGCCAGATTGCTTTTCAGAAAAGCTATACCAACTCACACTACCTGTAGTATCACTGTAGAGAATTCCTGTCTCAGCAGACTTGTGCCATCAGAAATAAGAGAATGTGTTCCTACCATATGATGTAGTCTGATTATAGGTGTAAGCTTTAACTCATACCTGCATTAAGTATGTGCTTCATACTCACCTTTAGAAATAAGCAGGTGCTAAGAAGTATTCATGAAGAACACTGACTTAGGAGAGTGTGTGCAAAGCCCATAATCCTCAAAATTTGACATCCTTCACCTTCATAAAACCCCATTTTTGTGTCTTACTCACAAAAAAATCATTTCACCCTATTAAAATGCAGGAAGACTAATTTCTTGGTATTTAAGTACTGTTATATACATAATCTGTGTACAATACAAGAACAAGGAGCAGGCATATAACCATGTGTATGGCAACAAAACTTGATTTTAAGACAACTGTTAATTCTCAGAACTAACTGGCCTAATAGGGACTTGAAAACCAAAAAATCACTTGGAAGAATTCAGGCCACCTCTCAAAAATGAAAAGGCACTTATTAGCAAGACCTCTGGAGCAAAGTATAATTTTGAGAATCTCCTGTAGCCATAAAATGTACTGTTGTATAGGAATAAAAATAAGTATCAGCGTCATCAGATAGAAGATAGAAGGCTATTGTGATTAATTACATGTGCCTTACTCAGGCCAACAAAGGCAGAGGTTGTTAAGGTATTTGATTGCAGCATATTGGCCACCCAACAATTGCCAAGAATAATTTTAAATGGATCCAAGTTTGGTAGGGAAGTATCAGAAAAGTCAGACCAAAAATATAGCCCAGGAAAATCTGTGTCTTCATTGTATGCACTAATTTTTGCCAAATCTAAACTTTAATATTGGGGCCAGTGCCGTGGCACAGCATGTAAAGCCCCAGCCTGTGGCTCTGGCATCCCATATGGGCGCTGGTTTGAGTCCTGGCTGCTCCTCTTCTGATCCAGCTCTCTGGAGAAAGCAGTAGAGGATGGCCCAAGTGCTGGGGCCCTTGTACCCACGAGGGAGACCTAGAAGAACCTTCTGGCTTCAGATTAGCTCAGCTCTGGCCATTACAGTCTTTTGGGGAGTGACCCGCAGAATGGAAGACCTCTCTCTTTCTCTGGCTCTACCTCTCTCTGTAACGCTGTCTTTCAAATAAATAAAATAATTCTTATGGCCGGTGCCGCGGCTCACTTGGCTAACCTCCACCTGTGGCGCTGGCACACCAGGTTCTGGTCCCAGTCAGGGTGCCAGATTCTGTCCTGGTTGCTCCTCTTCCAGTCCAGCTCTCTGCTGTAGCCCGGGAAGGCAGTGGAGTATGGCCCAGGTGCTTGGGCCTTGCCACCCGCTTGGGAGACCAGGAGGAAGCACCTGGCTCCTGGCTTCGGATTGGTGCAGCACGCCAGCCACAACATGCCAGCCATAGCGGCCATTTGGGGGGTGAACCTACGGAAAAAGGAAGACCTTTCTCTCTGTCTCTCACTGTCTAACTCTGCCTGTCAAAAATTTTGTAAAATTTGACATGACCTGTCATACAGCATTTGGAAATATAAGGTCTGACAACATTGTGATTTTAGAAGCTATCCATGCATTCAGCAATTTGAGTAATTATTGGTATGCTAGACACCTGAGAGAGTACTCTAATAAGGTTAAAGCATGATCTCTGACTTCAAGGAGTTTACCTTCTAGTAGGGTGAAAATTTTGCAATTACAATTACACTGCAGTACAATTCTATGTAATACCAATATACCTGTGAAGTGCAGTAGGTACATAAACCACTGTAAGTTATTACAGAGAAAGAATCATCTAACCTGAGTCTTAGATAAATGGGAATTTGCAGTGTGAGAAGCAGGAAATGGTTAGTCAGTCTAAACACTGAAAATGGCAAATAAATGTAAATACAATACACTGAAAGTATTTTCTGCCAACTACCAGAAATGATAGTTTATTTTATTTTATTTTTTAATGATTTTTATTTATTTATTTGAAAGTCAGAGTTACACTGAGAGAGGAGGAGAGGCAGAGAGACAGAGAGGTTTTCCATCCACTGGTTCACTCCCCAGTTGGCCGCAGTGGCCCGAGCTGTGCCGATCCAAAGCCAGGAGCTTCTTCCGGGCATCCCACGTGGGTGCAAGGGCCCAAGGACTTGTACTGTTTTTCCAGGCCACAGCAGAGAGCTGGATCTGGAGTGGAACAGCCAGGACTCAAACCAGCACCTGTATGGGATGTCGGCACTTCAGGAGGCAGCTTTACCCACTATACCACAGCGCCGGCCCCAGCAATATAGTATTGTTAGAGCGGAGAGTTAAGAGCAAGGGAATCCTGTTTTATATTGAAAGTCTCAAAATGCATCCTCCATAGCTTAAATAACATCCTTTATCTTTAGCTACTTTTAAGTGGAAAAAACATTTTGACATAGAAAGATGTTTATTTGGAAAAGGAACCTAGGTGCTAGTATAGTAGTTAATCAGTAGTTTTTGTTTACATGTTTGCTCCTTGTTCTTATACTATACATTTGTATGGCTTGCTTAAACCAAAAAGCATAAAATCACTGAAAGTACTAAGGTTTCCTTATGATATACATAGAGTTTGCCTTAATTAAACAACTTTCCAGTCCTTCTGCCTAAAAGGACAGTGGAAATGTCTAACCGATCTTGTTCAAAACAATTCTTCATTTGATAGTTTCTAACAGCTTTTGCCCAGGGTTCTCATACAACCCATTTGTTCAGCAGGAAGAAAGGTCTGTTAGATAGAAATAGTCTGTCCATTTTAATTTATAGTATTTATTTCTATAAATTCTAAAATTCTTTACCTTTTTCTGAACCTGTTTGTGAAGTACATATTTTATGATACCTTATTTAAAATAATCTTGAATAAATTTATTTTGATTTCACAATCCAAGATGTAATTCATCTTGTTTTTCACACTAAACTTAAAAAATAGACACTCCTATTTCAAACTAAAAAAAATTATTAGGTTGTAAAATATGATTTAACATTTAAAGCATTTAACATTTTAAATGTTAAAAATAACATTTAAAGCCTGAATACAGAGAAATCCATGGATTTGTGTGTTGTTCTTGGCACCATGTTAGCCTCTTCCTAATTTTGAAGCCAGTAAGATGCATTGAGTTTTTGAAGCATCTTTGTATGTACTATCCATATATCTGCGCTGTTTTTCTTCTGTATGCTCCATTGGCTTATGTCTGAGATAAATAATTATGTGGCAAGTTCTCAAAGGGCTGCGGAATTGAATTTTTATAAGCAAATAAATGTTTTCAGCATGAGAGTCACATAATAGGGAGGAAGCTAAACAGCAAATTGGGAAACACAGATTCAAGTCCTCAGTTTCTATTTAATCAACATACTTGTCCTTTGGTATGTTTCTTTTCTTTATTTTTTTAAAGATTTGTTTATTTTACTTGAAAGTCACAGTTCAGAATTTTTCTGAACTTAAGAGCTCTTTCTCTCCCTCTCTATGATTTATTTATTTATTTTAGATTTATTTATTTATTTGAAAGTCAGGGTTACAGAGAGAGAGAAGGCAGAGAGAGGCGGGGGGGGGGGGGGTCTTCCATTCGTTGGTTCACTCCCCAGTTGGCCGCAATGGCTGGAGTTGTGCTGATCTGAAGCTAGGAGCCAGGAGCTTCTTCCCAGTGTCTCACATGGGTGCAGGAGTCCAGGGACTTGGGCCATCTTCTACTGCCTTTGCAGGCCATAGCAGAGAGCTGGATTGGAAGTGGAGTAGCCAGGACTTGAACTGGTGCCCATATGGGATGCTGGCACTGCAGGTGGTGGCCTTACCCACTATGCCACAGTGCCAGCCCCCTAAGGTTTATTTATTTGTTTTGAAAGTCACAGGGTGGAAGGGACAGATCATCCATCTGGTGGTTCACTTCCCACATGGCCACAATGGGCAGCACTGGGCCAGACCAAAGCCAGGAGCTTCATCCAGGTCTCCCACATGCATGGCAGGGGCCCAGACGTTTGGACCATCTTCCACTGCTTTTCCCAAACCATTAGCGGGGAGCTGAATTGGAAGTGGAACAGTCAGGAACCAGTGTCCATATGGGATGCCAGCGTTGCTGGTGGCAGCTTTATCCGCTATGTCACAATACTAGCCCTTTATCTTTATTTCTTTAATGAAAATTATTTGAGCTGGAAGACCTCTAAAGTTCAACAGATATATAACGTGAATATAATGGAACAATATTGATTTCAAGTCTCTTATGACTTCAGTGTCTGTAAATCAAATTCCAGTGTTATAGAATTCCTTTATTAAATCATGTGGTCTGAGCTTGATTTGGAACATATAGTCCTACCATATCTTTATTTTTCTCCCGTACTGAAATGATGTACAACATCAATATCCCGTTTAGTATCCACGATGTCACTTCCTTTTCAAGGCCTCCCTTCCCCAGACTTTCAGCTACTTTAACATTTAACTTTTTACCAAAATTATAGTTTTTGTGTCTTCAGAATTATATAATTTATCTTTTTTAAAAGTTCATATAAATTATCTCATAATGCCATTTGTTTAGAACACCTAGATTTATGAATGCTTACTGTGTATGATATACTTAATAGAACCTTAAGTACAGAACTAAAAGAAGGAAAAGTATAGAACTTAAATAGTGATTTCTGTCAGAAAAAAAATGGGGGAAGTATTTGTGGGGTTTAGTTATTATTTGCTAGGGGTGTGCCTTTATTTTCTCTGTGTTCCAGGTCTTGCCTGAAACCTAGAAGCCCCTTTCTTCCCCCTCCCTTCTGGTGCTGTCAGTGGTGGTGATCACCTCTGAGGAAGAAAAGCCCACTTTCCACTGACCATGGAGAACACTCAGCATCTCGCTTGATTGTGACAAGGGCAGTTTTTGGATGGATCATGAAATGCTTCTAAAGTAGCCAAGAATTAACTCTCCCAACTTTTTATATAATAAGCATGTTACCACCAAGGTAACTTACCCAGAGGAATCAACTACACAGTGGAATCACATTATTTGCACATTTAATTCTTGCAAATTCAGCTCTACTAAAAAAAAAAGAAAAGAAAAACAGAGAAAGAACGTGAGTGAGAGAGAAAAATGATAATTTAAATAGCACATGTTCAATTTTCCATTTTAGTAAGTCCCAGGCAGTGGACTATATCTTGGTCAGCCCTTATTGGGGAAAACCATAGAAAGAATGTGAGGATGATTTTAAGGGTGGCCAGGCAGGTGGGTGGGAAAGGTTGATATATACAAGGGCTATTGAAGATTGTTGATGAGCTTCACCTAAGAATTAGGGGAAATGACAAAGAAGTCCCCAGCAAAGATGATATGTTGAGTACAAGTGGAAATTTTTGTGAATTTGCTAAGTGTTCAAAGGAGCAAAACACTTGACTGATTAAATTTCTGAGTGTTCTTTATGGATTTCCAGTGGTCATTTTTAACTCTATACTATTTCCCCCTTATATACAACCTGTCCTCTGTAAGATGCCACCCCACCAAATGATAATTGTATTGTCTTCTTTGATAGTGTAAATTGAGTAAGAAAGTGGATAATTTCAATAAGAGACTGGTTCTGGCTGGTAATTCCTTTTTTTTTTTTTTTTTTTTTTTTAGAGGGGAGCATGAAGTTTCTTATTGCAAAAGTCTGAATTAGAAATCTAAATTGTAATAATAAATGACTATTTCTTGACCTAATAATGTGTGCTATCTACACCATTTTATTTATTGCTAGGGTCTTTTCCACCCATGTCCACTGCTTATTAGCTAATTACTATATTGGGATTACATAAATACCAATTGAAAAATAATTGAATTGATTTAAAAGATACTGTTTTATTCATACATAGCATGTTAAGTACATTTTTCTTCTGTGATCACACAGGTGAACATGATTAAAGATGACGGGACAGTTATTCATTTCAACAATCCCAAAGTCCAAGCTTCCCTCTCAGCCAACACCTTTGCAATTACTGGTCATGCAGAAGCCAAGCCAATCACAGAAATGCTTCCTGGAATATTAAGTCAGCTTGGTGCTGACAGCTTAACAAGCCTTAGGAAGTTAGCTGAACAGTTCCCGCGGCAAGGTAAGTGTTTCAGTTTAGTACCTCTTTCCCTTCCCACCTAGTAATTTAAAAAGGTTTCCCATCTGAAATTGGAAGGGTTTGCCTCTATGCAATTATCTTACTTTCTATAAAGTTACTTCTGTGGTTCATAAAGTTTTGCTTGTTTTTTAATCATTATGTAGTGTTGTCATATAGAATATTCAGATATATTTTGGTAGTAATACAGTAAGTTGAGCAGTAATTACCTAAAGGGGAAAGTGCCAGGTTCTGTAAGTCACATTTTTAAACAGTTAATTTGATATTCACATCTGATAGTGAAAACAGTGTTATCACAAATCTACATTTTGTTAAATATTGTTGATTGCGCTATATGTATTATAACCGTAAGTTCTGAATTTCCAAGATAGTTCTATTTCATATGTGCCTGATTGCCCCTAAATCAAATAACCTCAATTATTTCCCATTGCCTATATTACATAGTTAGATACTGTCTTACACTAAAAGAAATGCGGGAAAAATTTGAATATTACTATTTTATTTGAAAAATATGGTTACTATAAATTTACTGACATCTTTTATTCAGACTCATCTGTTACTCTATTTTGCATGTAAATTTTTCCTTTGCCATACAGATTGCCAGCTATATTTAACGTGTATCTAATATATAAGGTTTTATTAATTTTAGTGATAGTCTAAGCAAAAATACATAAATGGCATTTCAGATTTGACAGTATTTAGATTTTCTTTTGAGTGACTATATGCAATTTACACAGAAAAAGGGGATAAAACATTACAAGTGTTCTGAAAGGGTTTTTCTTCTCAATGTCTAATATTAAAATAAACTTTTTATAGTGTTGGATAGCAAAGCACCAAAACCAGAAGACATTGATGAGGAAGATGATGATGTTCCAGGTAAGTGACATTTCTCTTAAGATTTTTAGTATCCTATTTATCTCATTGAACTCATTGCACGAATGATTTTTAGGTTTTTGTTGTTATGAGCAGATAAGTGAATCATTCTTAGTGAAATGTCACAAGTTCATTTCTGCTTGTTCTATATATTTTCTGGCTTACTGTAGTTGCAACAGTTTTGTTTTTATTGGGATTTAAAGTTAGGAATTCTATTTACTTTTTCCTTTTTTTCTATTCTTTGACTAATTTACTTTTTTCTTTTTCAGATCTTGTAGAAAATTTTGATGAAGCATCAAAGAATGAAGCTAACTAAATTCATTTTTGGTTTTTGGAAGCTAGCATGGACTAGATTTAACAAATCAGCTATGTGGTTCCAAAGTTTTACAGACACAGAGAACATCACCTGTTACTAGTTCAGTAATATAAATATTTTGTATATTAATAATGCTGTTTGTTCAGCATTATTCGGTCATTTGATTTTGCATTTTGCACTTCCTCCCAGGATCTATTCTTTTGGTCAAAATATGAAGTACTGGTGCAGTTTGAGGGTGTTTTTGGGTTTGATTCTTTTTTTTTTTTTGCTTTGTTATTTTGTTGTTGTTGGGGTATTTTCAGTGTGTGTATGTGTATGTATGCGTGTGGGTATGTTTGTATACAGTGGAGAGCAAATTGGAAAACAATTCTATTTATCTACCTTCTTCCCCTAGTAGAAATAAAACAAATCTTTACATTTGTTCCCCAATTTTCTTCCCCTAATAATGCGCAGAATTAATGAAAGTATCCTGGATTTCAGATCTGAAGAGATTTGGGAGGTTTGTTTTTGACTTGTTTGGTTAACTATATTTTTTATACACATCTTTGGGTTTAAAATGTCTTGAGATATTTTGCCACCAGCTTCATGCTAGAGTAATAGGTAGCGTATCTTTGATATGGTTGCCTTAGATTCATGTACCTAGTCAGAAAAAATTTCTTTTACTGGCTTTC
This sequence comes from Lepus europaeus, assembly GCF_033115175.1. NCBI lineage: Eukaryota > Metazoa > Chordata > Mammalia > Lagomorpha > Leporidae > Lepus > Lepus europaeus. The sequence goes on from NC_084831.1 coordinate 43,533,321, forward strand.
TTCCTAAATGTCTTTTTTCCTCTCTTTTTAATCTTTAAATGGCCTGATAAGCCTATCCTAATGCTCTTCCTCATCTTTCACCTAGCTTAAGAAGGGTTTTCTCCATATAGAGTTAAGTGAGTGCCTAATGCCTTTTGTAATTTTGTTCCCTCAACTTAAGAAACAACAGCTCCGTTTTCAACTTTTATTTCCCCTTGATTTTACAGTTTGGTAGTTTTCAAACTGGAATCACTAGCATGTGCTTGCTAAGTAATTTAATGCCAGCCTTATCCTAGCTGTACTTAGTAGCAGGTGTAAAAATGCTTCTTTTTAAGCAAGGTTGAATTGAAAATGTCCTATTATGTCAGGAGAAAATAGGCCATAGCCTCACCCCCCAGCACCAAATGGGCATTCTTATAAAATGGTACTGGCCCCAGGAGGAATTCTTCAACCACTCTCCTGCTCTTGGCCTTGAACCTACCTCTGAGTCGGACCTTACTATTGTAGCTGCTCACAACACCCTCCTGCATGCTTAGAATAATGCTTTGGGGGGAGCACTGATAAAACACAGTATTTATTTTTTCACCTCCTTTCAAAGGACTTGGAGGTAAGTTGCATTCATTCACTAAAGTTTCCCTCTGGCTGTCTGATAAAAGCTTGCATTTTACTATATCTGCATTTGTTAAAGCCAGCATTTAAGGGTAAGATTTAGAAAATCTATCATTTCTTGGCCCACCAACAAACTACAGCTTAACTTTTTAGCATACCAACTTTTGCTTCCAGCTAGATATCTTTATGTGATATCTAAATTGCAAGATCAGTAACATAATGAGAAGTCTGTAGAAATGAAGGCAAAGTACTTATGCTTTTTCATCCAAACACCTCAATTTATTTTATAAAGTTACCGATTTTTCCTGTTATGTTTTATATGATATATGGACGTAACAAAATAAAATAATAGTAATAAAATAACAGTACAAAAGAGGAGAATATTTCCTCTTACGCTTCTCTTATTGTCTGCAGAATATCCTTCTTTTGTATTTTTTCTCTACTTTCTACTTCCAGATGAATTTCAGTGCAGTCATTGTTTGAAATAATGTTTCATCCATTGCTAAACCAATAGGTCTACGTGGTCTGTGTGTATAGTCCACAAATCTGTTCCTTTGTGTCAAAGGGACACACAGGAGCAGTGAGAATTAGGGGACCACTTCAAATAGAAGTAGATAGACAGAGGCAGCATAGTGAATAAAAAAAGAGCACACATCTGGAAGTTGGGAGACTTTTGGTTCAGTCTAGACTCTGGCACTATATGACCTTGCAAAGTTCACTTAACTATGAAATTCACCATTAGTCAAATGAGGTGTCCCTGAATCTAAAGTTCCTTCTGCTTCAGTGAGTCTCATTTCAGAAAATTTTCTAGGACATTTTATCATCTGTCAAAAGATATCTGTTTTTAATAATATTCATAAAACTTAATGCTGCTACTTTTTCTTTTTTAAATACATTTTAGCTACTCATGCAGAGGATCTCTGGTCAGTATTTCCTTTCATCTTATAATACTAAATGGCCTCTCTTGTGTACAGTGAACCAATATTCTTATATGTATATTTTTTCTTAACATCCCCTTTCCTGAACAAAGGATAATGCACATCCTAAAATCCTCAACCCAAAGAAATTTTCCTGCCTTCAGAGTAGGCATAGAGTAATAGTATGAATGAAACTTTTGTAAACTGTAGTGTTCTTGGCATAAATAGGAGTTAAATAGTTTTTTTTTTTAATACATAAGAAGTAGTTGCCAAATATCTGCTTTTTAGTAACATTATATTGTTTTTTGGTTTGGGCAGGTGTCTGCTTTGCCAAGATTACAATTGTAGAAGCATTTTCTGAGGAAACTTGGCCTTAAATTTTTGGAATAATTCAAGAAATGTCTGCAGAAAATTGATTCATGGTCTTAATTTTTGTGGTTAGTCCTTTGAGTCTTTGGGGGAAGCCTAAAGTAGATAGTTGGGCCCTTATATTTGCTTTATCCTATTTTAGTAGCAGTTTAAAAATATATCAAGCACCTTAATTTGTTGTTAAATAACTAGTGCTTATAGGATTCTATTAAATTCATTTTAATAAGCCTACCAAGTCTTGTGGAAAAACCATTTCTGAGATGTGTTTGGTTTGTTTCTTGTTTAAATTCAGTGTTTAATCCTAAGTATGCTACATACCCATAAAGTATGATTATAAAAGACAGTATGGTATAGTGGGAAAAAGCACAGGTTTGTAGTTGGAGATCATTTCCACTACCTACCATACTGTTTGTATAACTTCTTCAATAGGGCTGCTATAATCCACAGCTCCAGGAGCAATCATTCATATTTGCTGTGTTCCAGAGAATACCATCTTCTATACCACAAAGTGAGTAGTGCCCGTGTTAAAAGTGCAGTGATGACCTTGCTCTTTGAGCCTGTTTCCTTTGTAAAATGATGCCAAAGAGTCAGAGTTCCTTACAATCTCCTAAATGATTGAGGTGAAAATGAAAGATGCTTAGAGTGTATTTATCTTCCAAGCCATGACTGAAAGTTACTTTCTGGATCTCATGGCACCAGACACAACAAGGCCATGTTGAGCCTTTTAGCTTCCTTATTAGTCTTAGGATTCATTCCTTCTAATCCTCTACACAGAAGCCCGACTAGCTAAGTTTCTTTTTTTTTGACAGGCAGAGTGAACAGTGAGAGAAAGAGAGAGAAAGGTCTTCCTTTTACTGTTGGTTCACCCTCCAATGGCCGCCGCGGCCAGCGCGCTGCAGCCAGCACACTGCAGCCAGCGCACCGCGCTGATCCGATGGCAGGAGCCAGGTGCTTCTCCTGGTCTCCCATGGGGTGCAGGGCCCAAGCACTTGGGCCATCCTCCACTGCACTCCCTGGCCACAGCAGAGAGTTGGCCTGGAAGAGGGGCAACCAGGACAGAATCCGGCACCCAGACCAGGACTAGAACCCCGTGTGCTGGCGCCACAAGGCGGAGGATTAGCCTATTGAGCCGCAGTGCCTGCCCCCTAAGTTTCAAATGTGAGCACATCATAGTCTTATTATTTCCAACATAACATTCTGTGGTTGCAGTACTAAGATTCTCTGATTTTCTGTATAGTTTCCCATCTAGACTATAAGTGCTTTGATGGCAGTATTCTATCAAACATCTTTTATCTCTACCTTCTAGCAGAGTGCCCAACATGTAGTGTATTCAAGACCATAATAACACTTACTATTTACTGTTGCATACAGTTAAAATTTTCAAAACAACCTAGTGAGGCCATTATAATCCCAGTTTTAAAGAACAAAAGTGGTTTAGGGAAGTTGCCAAAAGCCAAACAACTAATTAGTGGGAAAATCATGATTCTAATCTAGAATTACCAAATTTCAGAGGTCAATTAAAAATCACTCCATACCACTCAACAAATATTTATGAGTTGAAAATTAGGTGTACATCCCCTCTTTGATTAGATATCCCTATGAAATTCAGTCAATATCACTCAATACAAACCTGATAGACTTGTTTTAAGGATCGTTTGGAACGTAAGTAGGGTTTTTTTTTTTTTTTTTAAGAAGTAGGGTTTGCAATTTGGATATATTCAGAAGTTGGAGGGAGATGGGACAGCCATTTTGCCTAGTGGTTATAACACTGGTTAGGACACGCATGTCTCATGTTAGACTATGTGAATTTGATTCCCAGCTCCATCTCCTGATCCCAGCTTTCTCTAATGTGGACCATGAAAGGAGCAATGATAGCTCAAGTAGTTCTGTTCCTACCACCCACACTGGAGACCTGGATTGAATTCCAAGCTCTTTCTTGGCCCTGCCCTAGCCATTGTCGGTATTTGGGGAATGGACCAGAAGATGGGAATGTGTTTGCTGTCTCTGTCTCAATTTTTAAGGTGGCTTTATAAATTTAGAAAGTTTGCATACCTTGGACAGCAGTATTTGGGCAGGCATTCTTAGATTACATATGTTGATGTTAACAGTGGTATTAAAATTTTGCCTCCTTTTAGGCATAACTCCTCAAAAGTATTCTATAAACTTGAACAAAGAGGTGATGAATTTATCATGCAGCCATGTTTTTTGTGTTTAAAAAAATCAAACAGTTCTATTAAAAAAAAAAAAAAACAAGCCTGTTGGCAGAACTAATAAATGAATTCAGCCAAGTCAGTTATAAAATCAGCTTGCAAAAATATAGCACTGGGCTGGGTGTTTGGTGTACTTGTTAAGATACTGCTTGGGATGACTGTGTCCCATATTAGAGTGCCTGTGTTTGAGTCCTGGCTCTACTCCCACTTCTGCTAATGCCCACACTGGGAGGCAGCTGGTGATGGCTCAGGTGTTTGGGTCCCTTCACCCAGATGGAGTTCCAAGATCCTACCTCTGACCTGGCCCAGCCGCAGCTGTTGTAAGGGTTTGGGAAGTGATCTAGCAAATGGAAAAAAATCTGTGTTTCTCTTTCCCTCTGTCTCAAGAGAAGGTTCTCTCAAAATCAGTTGCATTTCTATAGAGTAACAATAATACAAAAAGGAAATTAAGTAAACAATTCTGTAAGACACAACATGAAAAAAATAATAAACTTAGATATAAACTTAACCAGGGATGCAAAGGGCATGCTGAAAACTACAAAATGACAAAGAAATTAAGCACATAATTGGAAAGACATGCTTCATTGGAAAATGATACTGTTAAATCAGTACTATCAAAGGTGATTTACAGATTGAATGTAATCCCTGTAAAAGTTTCAGTGATGTTTCTTGAAGAAATAGGAAAACCCATTCAAAAATTCATACAAGTTCTCAAGAGGCCCAGAATAACCAAAATAGTTTAAAAAGTGGGACCAGCATTGTGTCATAGTGGGTAAAGCTGTCACCTGTGACACCCAAATCCCATATGAGCACTGCTTTGAGTCTCGGTTACTCCACTTACTATCTAGCTCCCTGCTCATATGCCTGGGGAAAGCAGCGGAAGATAGCCCAAAGCTTGGGCGCCTGCACCCATGTGGGAGATGGAAAGAAGCTCCAGGATCCTGGCTTTGATCTGGCCCAGCACTGGCCATTGCGGTCATTTGGGAAGTGAACTAGAGGATGGAAGATCTGTCTCTGAAACTCAGCCTTTCAAATGAATAAATCTTTAAAAAAGAAAAGTTTAAAAAGAACAAAGTTGGAAAGGTCACATTTCTTAATTTCAGAACTAACAATGACAATCAAATAGTTGTGGTCCTGACATAATGATATATATAGCCAATAGAATAGCCTAGAGGTAAACCCTCACATGTACTATCAAATGATTTTCAAGGAGAGTGCCAAGGCCATACAGTGGAGAAAGGACAAATGGTACTTGGAAAACTGGATATCCACATGCAAAATAATGAAGTTGGACACTTACACCATATGCAGGGTCTTATAAAAGTTCACAGAAAATGCGTATTATGAAAAAAACTAAATTTCATTTTTTTGTACCAAAATATTTTAAACTCCATTTCCACAAGCTTGATTCCTTGTATACAAAAATTAGAATGAATTAAAAAATCTAAACATAAGAGATTAATATTCAGAACAAAAAGAACAACTACAAAAGGCCCAGTCTAAAAATGGACTGGACATTTCTACAAAGATGAAAATACACAGTAAGCACATGGAAAGATGCTCACTACCACTAATCATTAGAGAAGTCTAAGTCAAAGCCACAGTCAGCCAGCACTTCAAATCTAATAGGATGGATAGAGCAAAAAATAAGTATTGGTGAGGATATAGAGGAATTGGAACCCTTGCACAATGTAAAATGATTCAACGACTGTGGAAGACGGTATAGTGGCTCCTTACAAAATTTAAAACTATCACATGATCCTGCAGTTCCAGCTCTGGTTGTAAAATAACAGCAATGTTCATAGCAGCATTACTCAAAACACAAAAGAACCAATCAAGGGTCTGTTTACAAGGGTTTGGGCCATAATCCTGAATGCTGGGATCCTCAAGATAAAAATCTAAAATCCCTAAAGATCAAAATTCCAAAAATACAATTCTGGAAAATTTTAAAAAGTTATTTAAAAGACATTTTTTAAAAATGCAGGATTTATTTGAGAAACAAAAGCCCAAGACACTTAATAGGCCACTTTATATACAGGCAATAGGCAATAATTTGTGTGTGTGAAGACATTTTATCTCCACTAAATAACTAGGCGTGGAACTCTCAGATAATTTTTTAAGTGTGTGTTTGAATTCATAGAGAACTGTTGGACTATTTTCCAAAGTAACTGCATTCCTTTGTGGTTTCTTTTTTTTTTTTTTTAAGTATACAAATTTCATGTATACAGATTTAGGAGCATAAACTTCCCACCCTCCTATCCATGCTCCCATCCTTCCTCCTCTTTCCTCTCCTAGTCTCTCAGTTTTTACAATAAGCTATTTTCAGTTTACTTTATACTCAGATTAACCCTATACCAAGTAGAGTTCAAGAAATAGAAGAAAAAAAAAAAAAAAAAAAACACAGTTCCTCAACAGTAGAGACAAGGGCTGTAAACAATCATCCAGTCTCAGAATGTCAGTTTGACTCCTATTTGTTACATTTTTGGTACTTTGTTGGTTACCACACATCAGGGAAAACAGTATTTGTCTTTTGGGGACTGGCTTATTTCACTAAGTATAGTGAATCCCAGTTGCATCCATTTGTTTGCAATAGACAAGATTCCATTCTATTTTATGGCTGTGAAGTATTCCATAGTTTAATACCATAATTTCTTCATCCAGTCATCAGTTGGTGGACATGTGAGTTATTTCATGTTTTAGCTATTGTGAATTGTGCTGCAGTAACCATGAGGATACAGATAACTCAATGCTGATTTTATTTTCTTTGGGTAAATTCCCAGAAGTGGGATGGCTAGGTCATATAGTGTATCTATTTTCAGCTTTCTGAGGTATCTCCATTCTTTTTTTTTTTTTTAATTTTTTTTATTTTTGACAGGCAGAGTGGACAGTGAGAGAGAGAGAGAGAGAAAGGTCTTTTGCCGTTGGTTCACCCTCCAATGGCCACCACGACTGGTGCGCTGCAGCCGGTGCACCGCGCTGATCCGATGGCAGGAGCCAGGTACTTATCCTGGTCTCCCATGGGCCCCGGAGTGCAGTGGAGGATGGCCCAAGTGCTTGGGCCCTGCACCCCATGGGAGACCAGGAGAAGCACCTGGCTCCTGCCTTCGGATCAGCATGGTGCGCCGGCCATTGGAGGGTGAACCAACGGCAAAAGGGAAGACCTTTCTCTCTGTCTCCCTCTACTGTCCACTCTGCCTGTCAAAAATTAAAAAAAAAGAAAAAAGAAAAAAGAAAGATTAGTTATTTGTAGATACATGGATTGATTTCCAGAGCTTCTATTCTATCCTGTTGGTCTACATGTCTATTTTTGTGCAAGTCTGAGGCTATTTTGATTATAACTGCCCTGTAGTATGTCTTGAAATCTGGTATTGTGATGTCTCCAGGTTTTTTAAAAGAATATTTATTTATTTGAGAGGCAGAGTTACAGAGAGGAGAGACAGATCTTCCATCTGCTGGTTCATTCCTTGAATGACTGCAATGGCCAGATCTGGGCTGATCTGAAGCCGAGAGCCAGGAGCTTCTTCTGGGTTTCCCACATGGGTACAGGGGCCCAAGCACCTGGGCCACCTTCCACTGCTTTCCCAGGTCATTAGCAGGAGTTGGATCAGAAGTGGAGCTGCTAGGACTTGAACTAGTGCGCATATGGGATGCTCACACTACAGGCAGAGGCTTAACCTACTATGCCACAGTGCCAGACCCTCTGGCTTTGTTTTTGTCATATAAGATTGCTTTACCTATTTGGGGTCTTTGTGTTTCCATGTGAATTTTAGCATTGTTTTTTCTAGATCTGAGAAGAATGTTGTTTGTATTTGGATTGGGATCACATTGAATCTGTAAATTGCTTTTGGTAGTATGGACATTTTGATGATATTAGTTTTTCCAATCCACAAATGTGGAATATTTCTCCATTTTTTTGTCTTCTATTTTTTTAATTTTTTATAATTTTCATTGTAGAGATCTTTCACCTTCTTGGTTAAATGTATTCCAAGGTATTTACTTTTTTCTGTAGCTATTATGAATGGAATTGGTCTTAGAAGTTCTTTCTCAGCCATGGCATTGTTTGTGTATACAAAAGCTATTGATTTTTGTGTGTTTTATATCCTGCCACTTTACCAAACTCTTTTGTGAGTTCCAGTAGTCTCTTAGTAGAGTCTTTTGTTCCCCTATATATAAAATCTTGTCATTTGTAAACAGGGATAATTTGACTTTCTCCTTTCTAATTTATATCCCTTTAGTTTCTTTTTCTTGCTTAATTACTCTGGCTAAAACTTCCAGGACTATATTGAATAGCAGTAGTGAAAGTGGGCATCCTTGTCTGTTTCTGAGTCTTAGCAGAAGTGTTTCCAACTTTTCCCCATTCAATAAGATGCTGGCTATGGGTTTGTCATAATTGATAGGCAATAATATTAAAAGCATAGCCTAATGACACTCACATATGTATAACAGGAACAGATGAACCACACTAATAAAAAAAGGTGAAAATAAAATTTATAAATGCATATCACAATGCTTGGTAATTGTGTATACCCAGCTTTTTAACTGCTGTAGTCAGAAATATGGTGACAGATTATCTGTAAGTGTTTTGACACAATAGATCAAATGCTGTGATGAGAGGCAGACATTTGGTGTAGCAGTTAAGATACAGCTTGGGATACCTACATCCCATATTGGAGTCTCTGTGTCTAGGCTCCACTCCATTTTCAGCTTCTACAACTTCTTGCTCATGGAGACACGGGGCTCTTGGCTTCAGCTACAGTCCAGCCCCTGGCCATCCTGGGAGTTGAAGAGTGAACCAGGGATAGGGTAGAGTGCTTGTGCTTATCTAGCTATCTTTATCCCTCTCAAATAATTAAAACAAAAAACAAACAAACAAAAAAACCACGTATATGCAGTTGCACAAAGACCTAAAATCTGGAGATATTTTTTCCTGCACAAATGCAGATGCACAAAAAGGACGTCTCTCCATTTACTGAGGCTATTTCTACATACACAATGTTCTCACAGGAAATCAATGTTTGATAATCCACTTTCACAAACTTACAAAAATGCCTAAAACAAAGTAGAGCTCTCTAAAAGTCTGCACAATTTATACCTCCGGTATTGGAAATGATATGAATATGAAAAACAATACTAGTGAATTACAAAAAATGCTGAGAGTTTAAAGGAAAAAAATAAAAAGAAAATTGGAAATATGAAAATATAGATTAACAATAGATTATGGGCAACTGCACAGGTAGTCCACATGAGGTGCTCAACTTTCATGATTATTAACTTTTTTAAAAAAGATTTATTTATTTGAAAGAGTTACACAGAGAAGGAGAGGCAGAGAGAGAAGAGAGAGGTTTTCCATCTGTTGGTTCTCTCCCCCAGTTGGCTGCAATGGCCTGAGCTGAGCTGATCCAAAGCCAGGAGCCAGGAGCTTTCTCCGGGTCTCCTACACAGGTGCAGGGGCCCAAGGACTTGGACCATCTCCCACTGCTTTCCCAGGACTTAGCAGAGAGCTGGATCGGAAGTGGAGCAGCCAGGACTTGAACTGGTGCCCATATGGGATGCTGGCACTGCAGGCAATGGCTTTACCTGCTATGCCACAGCACCGGCCCCAATAATTAACTTTTGAAGGCCTGCTTTCTTTCAGGAATGGCACTCCTTGAATACATTCCCCACATTGATTTTCTGTATGGTGCTGCTCTTCTTGAAATTCTGCAGGCCGGCGCCGTGGCTCAACAGGCTAATCCTCCGCCTTGCGGCGCCGGCACACCGGGTTCTAGTCCCGGTCGGGGCACCGATCCTGTCCCGGTTGCCCCTCTTCCAGGCCAGCTCTCTGCTGTGGCCCGGGAAGGCAGTGGAGGATGGCCCAAGTCCTTGGGCCCTGCACCCCATGGGAGACCAGGAGAAGCACCTGGCTCCTGCCATTGGAACAGCGCGGTGCGCCGGCCGCAGCGCGCTACCGCGGCGGCCATTAGAGGGTGAACCAACGGCAAAGGAAGACCTTTCTCTCTGTCTCTCTCTCTCTCTCTCACTGTCCACTCTGCCTGTCAAAAAAAAAAAAAAAAAAAAAAAAAGAAATTCTGCAGTTTGATGTACATGGAAGCACATTCTATATTTAGTTTTCTCATCATCTGTGCTATGCTTCTATGTTGTTTTGGGTATGTGGCAGTCTATTTGGAATGCACTCATGCACAGACCACAAATTTGGCAAAACAATACTGGAAATCAAACAGCAACACCATTGCCTGTCTTCCTATTCTACCATACACATAATTATTTTTTTTTAAACAGTACCTTTGCTGGAGTCTTCAAGCATACGCAGCTTTAGTTCCTTAAATCTGGAATTTCATCAGCTTGAAGGAATGGCAGTGGAAACAAATTATGCATTTTATGACTGAAGATTTTATTGTTACTGTATTACATGGCCAATCCCTTCCCTAGAATTAAGCTTCAACTTCAGGATTAAAACATTCAGAATTTTAATCTTTTGGGATTGTGCCTTTTGAGATTTTAAGCTTCAGAGGTTTTGGTCTTTCTGAATTTCAACATTCCGGATTATGGCTTTTGGTATTGTTTATTTTGGGGTTATGACTGGCACAAAATGGCTGGAAGGATGGATAAGAAGGATATATTGAGGTTGGCATTGTGGCACAGTGGGTAAAGCTGCAGCCTGCAATGCCAGCATTCCATATGTGTGCCTGTTCATGTTCCAACTGTTCCACTTCTGATCCAGCTCCCTACTAATGTCTGAGAAAAGCAGCAGAAGATGATTCAAGTGCTTGGGCTCAGCCCCAGCCTTTGTGGCCTTGTCATGAGAACCAGTGGATGAAAGACCTGTCTGTCTCTCCCTCTCTCTCTTAACTCAAATAAGTAAATAATTTTTTAAAAAAGAAAGAAGAGGTATATAAATATGACAGAATATTATTCAACCTAATAGGAAGATACTTTTAAGATTTATTTATTTGAAAGGCCTGGTTATAGAGAGGAGAGACACAGAGAGAGAGAGATCTTCCATCCACTGGTTCACTCCCCAAATGACCAAAACACCTAGGGCTGGACCAGGCCAAAGCCAGGAGCCTGGAACTCCATCCAGGTCTCCCACATGGGTGGAAGGGGACAAAGTACTTGGATCATCTTCCAAGACTTTCCCAGGCTTATTAGCAGGGAGCTGGATTGGAAGTGGAGCAGCCAGGACTTGAACCTGCACCTTGCAGGTTGCAGCTTAACCTGCTGCACCATAATGGTGGCTCCAGGGATGAAAATTCTGGCACATGCTACATACAACATGGATCAATCTTAAAAACTTTACGCTAAAGAAATAAGTGGGACACAAGACAAATTTATGATTTCATGTATATCTTACCTTAGAATGATCAAATTAACAGAATCACTATGAGGCAGATAATGTGAGAATAATGGAAGTTGTTGTTTAATAAGTATAGGATTTCAATTTGGGATGATGAAAATGTTCTGGCAACAGTGGTGATGATAACATAGTGTGAATATACTTAATGTCACTGATTTGTATACTCAAAAATGGCTAAAATGGTAAATTTACATATATTTATTATAAGATAAGGAAGAAAACTGTCAGCATGTATCTTGGGACCCCGTGTTGGACTAACCAACTGTAGAGAAGGGCACCCCAACTATGTTTAAGAGCATCAAACACAGTGGATACAAAGCACCTCAGCTCCTGGTCATTTCCAAGATCACTGTTGAGTGCCCTTGAGTGGGAGCTGTGATGAGCCAGAGATGGACAGGTGCCAATCCTTACCTTCATGATACTTCAGTTGTCAGAAAATTGGCATACATTCAAAAAATAGAAGATCACGGAATAAAGGCCCATCTTCACGTTATTTTAGACAAGGTTGTTACCACAGTGTATTAAGCCCAGTTCACATCCCCTCTGAAACTGTTTTACAACCCAGATCCTTCCTAAATAGTCATGAAATCAAGGGTAGAACACTGAGCCAAGATCCAAGCCATAGACTCAACTGGGCCGACTCACTTATTTCTGAGGATTTTATACTAAAAGAAATCAACTGTTCAGAAGATAATGGATACTTGACCTGAATGGTCACATAGGCTGTAACTACAGCACTAATGTTGAGCCATGTACAAATGAAAGCTGGTAACAATGAAGCAGAAATAATAGTCTTAAACAACAACCTCAAAAATGATTTTACAATTTCTGTACCCACAATGCCTAGTTGTCCTTTTTCTGTCCCTGGGTTATTAACTTGCCAGTGACATTTCTGTGTTTTTAGAAACATTTCCCTCTTTCACCATCACTCTAAGTTAGCTTAGGGACTGTTACTTACAACCAAATTATCCTAAAGTGAGGACATCTGAATATCCTTTACAATAATTTTTCTGATCATAGATGAAAAGGATTGCCTTGAAGAGCTTACTGTCACTGGAGTACTTCAAGAATTTAATGTTAAATGAAGGAGTTGGAATAACAGATCAAGATATCTGCAGACTACTATATACCATTGGTTGGAAGGCATGGTGTTAGGAAAAGCAGAAAATTTGGGATTCCAGCAATGGCCCTACATTCATATCTTAGCTCTGTCATTCCTTATGTGATCTGATGATTTATTGAACTTCCTGAACCTCACTTTTCTTATGTGAAGAGTAAGGGATATTAATACTTTGCAGAATTGTTAGGGAAAATAAATACATGAAATATGTGGCACATTAAAGACACTCAGTTAATTAGTTTTTATTGTTAAAAGTTGACCAGTGTGTCTTGTTAAATTATAAAATCACTAAATCATAAATCATAAAATCATAGTGATCTTAGCCCAATTTGAAGGAAGTATATTTTTAATTAATAGAAGTCTCATTTTTTTCTCCCATTTGGCCCCTCTTTGTTGCCATCTGAATCCTAGCAAATGCAAGGGGAAGAAAAAAAAAATGGGTGAATTAACATGCCAATAATTAAAAAAATGAAATTCTGAGATTCTTAGGGCAGGAAATAGGTTTTATTACATTTTTGTTTGTCTCCAATGTCCAGTGCAGAGACTAGCATATGGTAAACACATAAATGGTAAATATTAAAATCAACTGAATTCAGAAATGTATGAATGACCAAACATTTGAGCCAAGTGGTAGCCAGAGGTTTTATACAATGTCATGCTCTACCACAGATAACTCAAGAATCATAAAATCTGTTGAGTCATATAGCACAAGTAGCACAAGCAGCAATATTGTTCATAGTTTAGCCTTGGTCTTTCAGAGTCCTTTCCTGCTCTGGGCCACAATCCAAGCTACCAACCTTCCAAAAGCAGCTGACGAATTTAACACAGAAGTATTCCCAAATGCAGTCTTTCAAGTTTCCAGAACCCAAAGAGGTCTAGCAAATGTACTTTCTTCTTGGTGGTAACAGGTGGAATGAGTATTTGTTCTTTGGAGGGAATTCTAGGAATGCTCCTGGCCACTGAATCCCTAAAAACTCTACTGATGTGTTAGGCCTCTGAATCTGTGTAGTTTCTCCCCGACACTATGAAGAGCATGTGCCTTACCAAGCATCCACAGTTCTTGCCACTCACTCCTTATCGGGTCTAATCAATATAATAGCATTGTACTGTGATGTGATCTACAAAATGGTCAAATAGTTCAAGCCCATTAGATTACAAAAGAGTGCGCGTGAACTGTAACATTAGGCAAGACCATGAATGTATACTCTTGCCCATCAGATTCTCCTTCCAGATAGGTGTGGAAAAGAACACATTTCCTAGCTTAATAGTTATACATCCAGTACCTTGAGCCTATGTTAATCTCTAGAAAGATACACATTCAGCATAACAAGTATAGTTGGAACCACAATTTGATTTCAGTTTGCATTAGTATACTTGTCATCTGCTATATCCCTCAGGCAAGACTGGTGAATTAAATGGAAATATGATAGGGGCCATCATTCTTAATGTTCTTTGAAGTTTTCTTTTTTATTTGACAGAGTTATAGACAGTGAGAGAGAGAGACAGAGAGAAAGGTCTTCCTTCTGTTGGTTCACTCCCCAAATGGCCGCCACGGCCGGCGCTGTGCCAATCCGAAGCCAGGAGCCAGGTGCTTCTTCCTGGTCTCCCATGTGGGTGCAGGGTCCAAGCACTTGGGCCATCCTCCACTGCCTTCCCGGGCCACAGCAGAGAGCTGGACAGGAAGAGGAGCAACCGGGACTAGTACCTAGTGTCCATATGGGATGCCGGCGCCACAGGCGGAGGAGTAACCAAGTAAGCCATGGTGCCAGCCCCTCTTTGAAGTTTTGAAGGAGGCACTAAACTCTGCCATCCCATTAGAATATAATAGGTTTTAAAAATTTATTTATTTGAAAGACAGAGTTACAGAGAGTGGTAGAGCCGGAGAGAGCTTCTTCTGGGTCTCCCACGTGGGTGCAGGGCTCCAAGGAGTTGGCATTAAACTCTGCCATCCCATTAGAATTTAATAAGTTGGGGCTGGCACTCTGGAAACTTGAAGATGACAGTACAACATATCAAAACTTATGGGATACAGCAAAAGCACTGTTAAGAGAAACTTTTATAGCAACAGGTGCCTACATCAAGAAATTGGAAAGGCACCAAATAAATGAGCTATCAATGTATCTCAAGGATCCAGAAAAACAACAGCAAACCAAACCCAAAACTAGTAGGAGAAAAGAAATAATTAAAATTAGAGAAGAAATCAACAGAATTGAAATAAAAAATACAAAAGATCAGCAAAATGAAGAGCTGGTTTTTTGAAAAAATAAACAAAATTGGCACACTACTGGCCCAACTAACCAAAAAAGAAGACCCAAATCAATAAAATTAGAGATGAAAAAGGTAATGTAACAAAAGATACCACAGAAATAAAAAGAATCATCAGAAATTGCTACAAAAAGCTGTATGCCAACAAAATGGAAAACCTAGAAGAAATGGATAGATTCTTGGACACATACAACCTACCTAAATTGTGCTATGAAGACATAGATAAGCTAAAAAGACCCAAAACCAAGACAGAAATTGAATCAGTAATAAAGACTCTTCCAACAAAGAAAAGCCCAGGACCAGATAGATGACTTGACTGCTGAATTCTACCAGACATTTAAAGAACTAACTCCAATTCTTCTCAGGTTATTCAAAACAATTGAAAGAGAGGGAATCCTTCTAAATTCTTTCTATGAAGCCAGCATCACCTTGATTCTTAAACCTGAAAAAGATATAACAGAGAAAAAGAATTACAGACCAATTTCCCTGATGAACATAGATGCAAAAATCCTCAACAAAATTTTAGGCAATGGAATCCAACAACACATCAGAAAGATCATCCACCCAGACCAAGTGAGATTTATCCCTGGTATGCAGGGATGGTTCAAAATCAGTCAATGTGATACATCACATTAACAATCTGAAGAAAAAAAAACCCATATGATTATCTCAATAGATGCAGAGAAAGCATGTGATAAAATACAACACCCTTTCATGATGAAAACTCTATAAACAAATTGGGTATGGAAGGAGCATTCCTCAACACAAGGCAGTTTATGACAAACCCATGGCCAGTGTCCTATTGAATGGGGAAAAAGTTGGAAGCATTCCCACTGAGATCCAGAACCAGATAAGGATGCCCCTCTCACCACTGCTTTTCAATATAGTCCTGGAAGTTTTAGCCAGCACCATTAGGCAAGAAAAAGAAATCAAAGGGATACAAATTGGGAAGGAGAAAGTCAAATTATTCCTATTTGCAGATGACATGATTCTATATATAGAGGATCGAAAAGACTCCACCAAGAGCTACTGGAATTCATCGAAAAGTTTGGTAAAGTTGCAGGATATAAAATCAATACACAAAAATCAACAGCTTTTGTATACACAGACAATGCCACAGCTGAAAAAGAATTTCTAAGATCACTATCATTCATAATAGCTACAAAAAATATCAAATACCTTGGAATAATTTTGGCTAAGGATGTCAAAGATCTATACAATGAGAATCATGATACATTAAAGAGAGAAATAGAAGAAAATACAAAAAAAAAAGAAAGAAAGAAAAAATCGGGGCCAGCACCATGGCGTAGCAGGTTAAGCTGCCGCCTGCAGTGCCAGCACCCCATATTGGCGCCGGTTCAAGACCTGGTTTTTCCACTTCTGATCAGCACTCTGCTATGGCCTGGGAAAGCAGAAGATGGCCCAAGTCCTTGGGCTCCTGCACCTGTGTAGGAGACCCGGAGGAAGCTCCTGGCTCCTGGCTTTGGATTGGCATAGCTCTAGCTATTGTAGCTAATTGGGGAGTGAACCAGTGGATGGAAGACCTCTCTCTCTGCCTCTCCTTCTCTCTCTGTGTAACTGTGACTTTCAAATAAATAAATAAATCTTTTTTAAAAAATGGAAAAATCCTCCATGTCCATTGGTTGGAAGAATCAGTATCATCAAATGTCCATTCTTCTGAAAGCGATTTACAGAATCAATGTGATACCAATCAAAATGCCAAAAACATTCCTCTCAGATCTAGAAAAAATGATGCTGAAATTCATATGGAAACACAGGAGAACTTGAATAGCTAAAGCAATCTTATACAACAAAAACAAAGCCAGAGGCATCACAATACCAGATTTGAAGACAATCAAAACAGCCTGATACTGGTACAAAAACAGATGGATAGACCAATGGAACAGAATAGAAACACCAGAAATCAATCCAAGCATCTATAACCAACATATATTTGACAAAGGAGCTAAAACCAATCCCTGGAGCAAGGACAGTCTATTCAACAAATGGTGCTGGGAAAACAGGATTTCCACATGCAGAAGTATGAACAAGATCCCTACCTTACACCTTACACAAAAATCCACTCAAAATCTATTAAAGATCTAAATCTATGACCCAACACCATCAAATTACTTTTAATAGAAAACTTTTATTTAATAGATATAAATTTCAAAAGTACAACTTTTGGATTATAGCTGTTCTTCCACCCTCCTACCTGCAAACCTTCCCATCTTTTACTCCCACTCCCATCCCATTCTATATCTCGATTCATTTTTAATTATCTTTATATACAGAAGATCAACTCTATACTAAGTAAAGATTTCAACAGTTTGCACCCACACAGACACACAAAGTATAAAGCACTGTTTGAAGATTAGTTTTACTGTTAATTCTCATAGTACAACACATTAAGGACAGAGGTCCTATATGGGGAGTAAGTGCACAGTGACTCCTGTTGTTGATTTAACAATTGACATTCTTATTTATGATGTCAGTAATCACCCGAGGCTCCTGTTACGAACTGCTAGGACTATGGAAGCCTCTTGAGTTCACAAACTCCAACCTTAGACAAGGCCATAATCAAAGTAGAAATTCTCTCCTCCCTTCAGAGAAAGGTACCTCCTTCTTTAATGGCCCCTTCTTTCCACTGGGACCTCACTCACTGTGATCTTTCATTTAGGTCATTTTTTGCCAGAGTGTCTTGGCTTTCCATGCCTGAGACACTCTCATGGGCTTTTTAGACAGATCTGAATGTCTTAAGGGCTGATTCTGAGGCCAGAGTGTTGTTTAGGGTTTTTGTCATTCTATGAGTTTGCTGTGTATCCCATTTCCCATACTGGATCATTCTCTCCTTTTTAATTCTTTTTTTTTTTTTAAGATTTCTTTTATTTATTTGATAGGGTTACAGGGAGAGGTAGAGACAGAGAGAAAGGTCTTCCATTCGCTGGTTCACTCCCCAGATGGCCACAGCAGCCAGAGCTGCACCGATCCGAAGCCAGGAGCCAGGAGCCTTTTCTGGGTCTCCCACATGGGTGCAGGGTCCCAAGGACTTGGGGCATCTTCCACTGCTATCCCAGGCCATAGCAGAGAGCTGGACTGGAAGAGGAGCAGCTGAGACTAGAACTGGCGCCCATATGGGATGCCGGTGCTTCAGGCCTGGGCGTTAACTATGCCACAACGCCAGCCCCTCTTTTTAATTCTATCAATTATTATTAGAAGATACTGGTCTTATTTATGTGATCCCTTTGAGACTTAATCCTATCTTTTTGATCAGTTATGAACTTAAACTGATCACTTAATAGTAAGATTACATTGGTGCCTGCCAACTTAATGGGATTTGGAGTTCCATGGCAAGTTTTTAGCTTTACCCTTAGGGGTAAGTCTAAGGGAGCGTGTGCCGAACTGTACATCTCCTCCCTCTCTTGATCCCACTCTTATTTTTAACAGGGATCAATTTTCAGTTTGATTTAAATACCTAAGAATAATTCTGTGTTAATTAAAGAGGTCAACCAATGGTATTAAGTAGAAAAAGAAAATACTAAAAAGAATAAAATAATAAGCTGTTCCTCGACAGGACAAGGGCTGATCCAGTCATTGCTTCTCATAGTGAACAGACATTTTTTAAAAGAGGAAATCCAAATGGCCAACAGACATATGAAAAAATGTTCAGGATCTCTATCCATCAGGGAAATGCAAATCAAAACCACAATGAGATGTCACACCCCAGTCAGAATGGCTTTCATACAGAAATCAACAACAAATGCTGGCAAGGATGGGGGGGGGGGAGGTACCCTAATGCACTGTTGGTAGGAATATAAACTGGTAAAGTGACTCTGGAAGACAGTATGGAGACACCTAAAAAATCTGAATATAGACCTACCATATGACCCAGCCATCCCACTCCTGGGAATTTACCCAAGGGAAATGACATCAGTAAATAAAAAAGTTATCTGCACTCCCATGTTTATTGCAGCTCAGTTCACAATAGCTAAGACATGGAATCAACCTAAATGCCTGTCAACTAAAGACTGGATAAAGAAATTATGGGCTATGTACACTATGGAATACTACACAGCAGTTAAAAATTAAATCCGAATAAACAATAAATAAAAAAATGAAATCCGGTTATTTGCAGCAAAATGGATGGATCTAGAAAACATCATACTTAGTGAAATAAGCCAGTCCCAAAGGGACAAATACCATATATTTTCCTTGATCTGTGAGATCTAATAGAGCACCTAAAATGAAATCTGTAGGAGTGAAATCAACACTTCGAGAAGGGATGACTTCAGCTGCCCTTGTCTTGACTGTTGAGGAACAGTTTTGTTTTTGTTTTTTCAGTTTTTTCTTCATACTATTTGTTGAACTCTTTACTTACATAGAGTTAATCATATGTGTATAAAATCAATTGAGGATATATCTGAGTAAAAAATAAGAGTGGGAATAAGAGAGGGAAAAGGAAGTTTGTAACTAGAAAGCTGTATAGTTCTGCATACATTCCTACAGACTTACTTCTAAGGGTACATTTTAAAAACTTGTCATGGGACCCCCAAATCCCATTAATCTGGGAGGTAAAAATGCCATTTAAGTGTTAAGGTGATTATATTAAGTGTTAAAGTGAACATTTAGATAAGATCAAGTGTCTGATAATAATAATAGATAAAATTAAATAGGAGAGAATGTTCCAACATGGGAAGCAGTCCACACAGCAGACTCGTAGGATGACAATCGCTTTAAATAACACTCTGCCCTCAGAATCAGCCCTTAAGGCTTTCTGGTCTGGCTGAAAAGCCTGTGAGAGCATTTCAGGCACGGAAGCCAAAACACTGTGGCAAAAAATGTCCTACATGAAGGATCTCTGTGAGAGAGACCCCAGTGGAAAGAAGTGGCCATCAAAGAAGGTTGTACTTTTCTCTTAATGGAGGAAAGAACTTTTTGGTCTTGTCTAAATACTGAAGCAGTTTGTGGATTCAAAAGGCTTCCATAGCCTAGGCAGCTCATATCAAGAGCCTCCGATGTCACTGAAGTAATATATAAGAATGTTAATTGTTAAATTAACAACAGGAGTCACTGTGCACTATCTCCCCATGCAGGACTTCTGTCCTCAATGAGTTGTATTATGAGTTAATTGTAAAACTAGTTCTCAAACAATTTTTTTATATGTGGGTGTCTGTGTAAATTATTGAACTCTTTACTTAACATAGTCATATTCTGTGTACAAAGTTAATTGAAAATGAATCTTAATGGAGAATGGAACTGGGAAGGGGAGAGGCTAGAAGAGGAGGGGTGGAAGTGTGGGTAGGAAGGCAGGTATGGTGGGAAGAATAACTATATTCCTAAAATTGTACTTATGAAATTGTATTCCTTAAAATGTTAATTAGTTAATTAGTTAATTAATTAAAAAAAGGTGTAGCAGGTGCTGTGGCATTCTGTGGCATAGTAGGTTAAGTCTCTGCCTGTGGTGCCAGCATCCCATTTTGGCGCCAGTTTGAGTCCTGGCTGCTCCACTTCTGATCCAGCTCCCTGCTAATGGCTAGGAAAGCAGTTGAAGATGGCCCAAGTGCTTGGGCCCCTGCACTCAAGTGGGAGACCCAGAAGGAGCTCCTGGATCCTGGCTTCAGACCAGCCCAGCTCCAGCCATTGCAGCCATTTGCCAAGTGAACCAGTGGATGGGAGACCTCTCTCCCTGTCTCTCTCTCTCTCCCTGTCTGTAACTCTGCCTCTCAATTAACTAAATAAATCTTTAAAAGAAAAAAAAATAAATGAAGCAGCCAGGACTTGAACCTGTGCTCTCACTGGATGCTGGCAATTGCAGGTGGTGGCTTAACCTGCTGCACCACAACACTGTCTCTGATATAGTGGTTCTTAATGCAGAGGTTAACATATTAATGTGACAATTCTGTCATTTCTCTGTCCACTCCAATTTACATTCAGGAACTGGAGAAACAACTGAGTAGATCCATGCACCTAGACAGACCACTGAGCCACTGTGATACAGACATGAGTCAGGGCTCCGTATATCACCTGGCCCACATGTACTCCTGTATCCAATATGGGGAACACACTGCTGTGTTGGGTCCCCAGGTATTAATGTTAACTTGGACCCTGTATCCAACAACCCTAGGGAGAGATGATATTTTCCTTCTACTAGCATGATGTTATTTGAGTAAATGGTCATGGGTCCCTTACTGGGGAATCATTACTACATATAAGGGACTTCAAAATGTTTATGAAAAGGAAGTTTATTTTGGTGCAAAAATTTTTTGAAATTTACCCATATGAGGAGTCTTCAAAAAGTTCATGAGGGGCCAGCATTGTGGCACAGAAGGTTAAGCCATCGCCTGCAATGGTGCCATCATATATGAGTGCTGATTTGAGTCACCGCTGCTCCACTTCTGATTCAGCTCCCTGGTAATGCACCTGGGACAACAGCAGAAGATGGCCCACCTGGGCCCCTGCTGCCCATGTGGGAGACCCAGATGGAGTTCCAGGCTTCTGGCTTTGCCCTGGCCTAACCTCTGCCATTACTGTCATTTGTGAAGTGAGCCAGTGAATGGATGATCTCTCTCGATCTCTCTTGACTTTCTCTCTCACTTTGCCTTTCAAATAAACAAAAGAAAGCTCATGAAAAATGCTTGTTACAAAAAGGACGTGTGGATTTCAATTTTTTGGTATCAAAGTAAGTGTATCTGTTAATTCAATTTTTCCACAGTTTTTGAAGTCCTGTCATACTTGCTGTGTGTTTTAGCAGGGTCATGCTGCACGGGAGGCTGATGTCTCTTTCAGCTGATGGCTTCTGGGTCTGAGAACAGGCAAAGATTTGTTACTTTCCAGTGAGGCCACTTGATCTGACTCTTCTTATTCTTTTGTTAAAAAAAATTTAAAACACTATAAGTTGTGATTTAACACAACCATAAAACTTGCCATCTCAATCACTTTTCAGTGCATAGTTCAACAGTGTTTTTTGTTTGTTTGTTTTTGTTTTAGTTTTTGTTTTTTGACAGGCAGAGTTACACAGTGAGAGAGAGAGACAGAGAGAAAGGTATTCATTCCGTTGGTTCACCCCCCAAGTGGCCGCTTCAGCCTGCACGCTGCAGCTGGCGCACTGCGTCGATCCGAAGCCAGGAGCCAGGTGCCTCCTCCTGGTCTCCCATATGGGTGCAGGGCCCAAGCACTTGGGCCATCCTCCACTGCCCTTTCTTTCTCTGTCTGTGTAACTGTGACTTTAAAATAAATAAATAAATCTTTAAAAAGTCCACCCTTCTTTTAATGGTTAAGTACTGCCACTTGGCCTCTGCTGTTCTGAGATCCTATTCCCATTACTACTAAGGAGCATCTCCTGCCAGTAGTCTTGACTTAGGATAGCTGCCAAAAACTGCTCAGTGATGCAGATACCTCCTCTAATTAGCGAATTCCTGTTGCCTCAGACCTCCCAAGAAACATAATCAACTGAGGAATGTTCTGGTCTTACATAATAGACCCATTCTAGAAGTCCATTCTCTAAGCCTTTTAATTCCTTCCACCATATTTTCCATAGCAGTTTTGTTTTCTCTGCTATAATGTAGATGTGAGTTGTCACTTTTCTCAGGCTTTAAAAAGCCATCCATCTCATAGAGTGTGTGTTTGGCCTGGCAGTAAGATGCTTACATCTTTTATCAGAGTACCTGAGTTTGAGTCCTGATTCTGCCTCTTTTTTTTTTTTTTTAAAGATTTATTTATTTATTCGAAAGTCAGAGTTACACAGAGAGAGGAGAGGCAGAGAGAGAGAGAGAGTGAGTGGTCTTCCATCTGATGGTTCACTCCCCAGATGGCCGCCACGGCCGGAGCTGCTCCGATGTGAAGCCAGGAACCAGGTGCTTCCTCCTGGTCTCCCATGCGAGTGCAAGGCCCAAGCACTTGGGCCATCCTCCACTGCCTTCCCGGGCCACAGCAGAGAGCTGGATCAGAAGAGGAGCAGCCGGGACTAGAACCGGCACCCATATGGGATGCCGGCACTTCAGGCCAGGGCGTTAACCCATTGCACCACAGCCCCGGCCCCATTATTTTGCCTCTTGATTCCAGCTCCCTGTGAATGCAGATCCTCGAAGGGAACAGGTAGATGGCTCAAGTAATTGGGCTCCAGACACCCACATGAGAGACTTGGAATTGAATGCCTGGCTTTGGCCTGGTCCAGTTCCAGCCATTGCAGGCACCTGGGGACTAAACTAGTGAATGAGAGCTTTATGTCTGTCTGTCTGTCTCTCAAATAACTTTAAAAACTCATTCTAGAGCCGGTGCCGCGGCTCACTAGGCTAATCCTCCACCTTGCAGCGCCGGCACACCGGGTTCTAGTCCCGGTCAGGGCACCGATCCTGTCCCGGTTGCCCCTCTTCCAGGCCAGCTCTCTGCTGTGGCCCGGGAAGGCAGTGGAGGATGGCCCAAGTCCTTGGGCCCTGCACCCCATGGGAGACCAGGAGAAGCACCTGGCTCCTGCCATCGGATCAGCGCGGTGCGGCCATTGGAGGGTGAACCAACGGCAAAAGGAAGACCTTTCTCTCTGTCTCTCTCTCACTGTCCACTCTGCCTGTCAAAAAAAAAAAAAAAAAAAAAAAAAAAAAAAAAAAAAAACTCATTCCAGGCCGGTGCCACGGCTCAATTGGCTAATCCTCCGCCTGCAGCACCGGCACCCTGGGTTCTAGTCCTGGTTGGGGCGCCGGATTCTGTCCCAGTTGCTCCTCTTCCAGTCCAGCTCTCTGCTGTGGCCCGGGAAGGCAGTGGAGGATGGCCCAAGTGCTTGGGCCTTGCACCCACATGGGAGACCAGAAAGAAGCACCTGGCTCCTGGCTTCGGATTGGTGCAGTGCTGGCTGTGGTGGCCATTTGGGGGGTGAAGACCTTTCTCTCTGTCTCTCTCTCTCTCACTGTTTAACTCTGCCTGTCAAAAAACAAACAAACAAAAAACTCATTCCAGTGATGTATAGAATTATGTCTTGGGACCCTGGAAGGGTGTTGAATTCTGTGTCACAGGAGAGTGCCCTCATATTGATGAACTCTCCTTATCCAGCCCCCGAAATACTCTCCTGGAACCTGCCAGCAAATGTGAGGCAGACTCTACAGCTGCTTTAGCACATCAACTCCCTTTTCCTTTAGCAGACCCTGCACCTACCAAGTTGTGCTATTTGATCCTAAGTCTGGTAGCCAGGAGAAGGGATCAGAGCAGATCCTGAAGAGGACCTGCATTGTCTTATAAAGTACCTATGAAGGGGTGGTGGACAGGCATTAATCTCCTAGTCCAGGACAGTGAGTCACATCTATAGGCCCAGAGGGCTCACAGGAATCTTAGGAATCAAGCTTCTCAAATGCATCTTACCTACATATCCTCACCCTAAATCCCAGAGTTGTACTTCTTCCCTATCAGTAGCCAACTTCTTGAAGAGGATTTCCTATGCTAAGAATTCGGTCTTTTCTAAAATCTCCCAACCTGCCTGATAATTGTCTCCACCCACTGGCTGCAAGAGATGAGGGTCCCTTTAAATGCCACCAGTGAAATTCTTTGCTTTAAATTGTTCATAGATCCAAACCTGTCAATTTTGCTCATCAGTTAATTGGTGGCACTTAGCAAGTCATCCACTCCCACAATCCTATGGTTGCTATTTCCATTTCTAAATGCCTGAGATATGACACCAGCTATTATTGAGAATCCCTTACTTCCAGCTGTATCCCATGCCAATTCACTTCAGATGAAAATCTGCAATTATATCCATAGTATGTCAGAGACTCTCATACTCCGCCTGCCACATTGCCATCCAGTCCTTGTGTGATCCAAAGGCAGAATTACAGAGCAATCGAGCGAGTGAGAGAGAGAGAGAGAGAGAGAGAGAGAGAAGGAGAGAGATAAGGAGAGAAAGAGGGGGTGGGGAGAGACAGAGATCTTTCATCATTTAGTTCACTTCTCCAATGACCACAATGGTTGGAGCCAGGAGTTTCTTCTGGGTCTCCCACATGAGTTACATGGGTCCAAGCACTTGTACCATCTTCCACAGCTTTCCCAAGCACATTAGCATGGAGCTGGATAGGAAGTAGAGCAGCTGGGACCTGAACCAGAGCCTATATGGGATGCTGGCATTACATGTTGTGGCTTTACCCACTATGCCACAATGCTAGCCTCCAGAATTCCATCTTTAGGGGATGCATTTAGGACCAGTCTTGATGTCAAATGTTTTAGGTTAGATTCCTTAAAAGCCGAGCCTGAGATGGGAATTCTAGTTTAAGAGACTTATTTAGGGACTTGCTTTTCGGTGAAAAGGAGAGATGGAAGTAGCATAGGGCAGTGGAGAAAAGCTAAAGCAGAGTGTGATTTCCATGACCAAAGCTTTAGTCTAGTTCCATAGGGAAATTCTGAAACAAGGACTGCAATTTAAGATTAGTTGTTTGGGGACCTGCGTTGTGGCATAGCTGGAAAAGCTACCACCTGTGATGCTGGCATCCCATATGGCTGCTGGTTCAAGTCCTGGATGCTCCATTTCCAATCCAGCTCCCTGCTAATGGCCTGGGAAGAAGCAGTAGAATATAGCCCAAGTGCTTGGGCCCCTACACCCATGTGGGAGACCTGGATGGGGCTCCTAGCTCCTGGTTTCAGCCTGGCCTAGCACTGACCATTGTGGCTGCCTGGGGAGTGAACTAGCAGACAGAAGATCAATCTCTCTCTCTCACTCTTTCAAATAAAAAATCTTTAAAAATATAAAATTAGTTGTTTGGAGTGCCCAGGTTCAATGTGTGTCTCTGGCTCCTGACTCTAGCTTCCTGCCAATGCAGACCCTGGGAAACAGTGGTGATGACTGAAGTAGCTAGATCCCTGCCACCCATGTGGGAGACTTGGATTTAATTTCAGGGCTTTGCCTTGTCCCAGCCCTGGCCAGTATAGACATTTGGGAAATGAACCAGCAGCTAGGAGATCTTTCTTTCTCTTTCTCTCCCTGCTCCCTTTAAATAAACAATTAAAAAAATTAGTCCTTTGAGATAAGGGACTGGATAGTCATTGATGGGTCTTCTCTTCCTTTTCCTCACAACCCAAAGAGACAACTCCACTTCCAATCCAGCTCTCAGTTATGGCCTGGGAAAGCAGTGGAAAATGGCCCAAGTGCTTAGGCCCCTGCACCTGACGTGGAAGACCTGTAAATTCCTGGTCCTGGCTTCAGGTCGGCCCAGCTCCAGCCATTGCAGCCATTTGGGGAGTGAACCAGTGGATGGAAGACTTTTCTCTCTCTGCCTCTGCCCCTCTGTAACTTTGCCTTTCAAATAAATAAATAGATACATACATCTTTTTAAAAATAATTTTAAATATGGAGTTGTAGACCTGTTGCAAGAATTTCTTAAGCTGCAGATATTGCATATATGTACATGTACATATATTAAAAGTAATCTTTAACAACCTACAACAGAGATTTGCTTTCCCCATTTTTTCCTATGAGAGATTAAAGGCATAGAAAGGTTAACTAACTTATTCAAGGTCACAAATTAATAGAAAATCCAGATCTGTGAAACTTCAAAGCCTGCTCCTTCCCATTACACCACACAAGTCAAGTCATTGCTCATTAATATAGTGAAGATAGTTGTCAGTAATCTGTGATGTTCTGTAAACAGCACTGTGACTTCTAGAGCTCTACTAACTGAACATGCTTGAAAATCCCTAGACTTGTTGCCTGTAATGGCCTTGTAGAATCTGTGTGATTCTATAAATTCTATGCCATTGTCTTTCATGAATTATTACCATTATTACTTAACATTTATGGAGGCCTATGCTTTAGCTCTGCACAAAATGAGAGCTATTTTATTTACCAGCATTTATTCCTCTGAGTGAGTAATTTGCATGGAATTGAGAAAGGAATGCTTGGAAGAATAATCATAGTCAAGTAAAATGAGAATGGATTTGGGAGTTAGATCTAAATTCAAACCTAATTGTGCCACTTTGTTCATTATTATCTAACAAGTCTATATCACTGTGGGATATAGGTGGGGAGGAAGTTGGTTTTTATTTATTTGTTTTTAAATTATTTATTTATTTGAAAGAGAGAGAGGGAGAGAGAGAGAGGGAGAGAGAGAAATATTCTATGTGTTGGTTCACTGCAATGGCCAGAACCGGAACAGGGCCAGGCTGAACCCAGGAGCCCGGAACTCCATCTGGGTCTCCCATGTGGGTGGAAAGGGCTCAAATACTTGGCCCGTCTTCTTCAGCTTTCCTAAGCATATTAGCAGTGAGCTGGATCAGAAGCAGAGCAGCTGGGACTCAAATTGGTGCTCATATGGGATGATGGCATTGCAGGAGGCAGCTTTACCTGCTGTGCCACAACACTGACCCTAGAAAGGTGGTTTTTATGTTTCAAGATTTTTTTTTCCCAATCTGAACACTACATATTAGATTTTTTAAAAAGTTTAAAGTTTTTCAAATTTTCATTTATTTGAAAGGTACAGAGACACACACATAGAGAGACAGAGACAGAAAGAGATCTTCCATCTGCTGGTTCACTCTCCAAATGCCTGCAACAGCCAGGGCTGAACCAGGAGCCTGGAACTCAATCTGGGTCTCCCAGGTGAGTGTCAAGGGACTCAAATTCTTGAGTTACTACCTGCTTCATTCCAGGGTGCACATTAGAAGGAAGCTGGATTGGAACTGGAGGTAGGAGTCGAACTCTAGCACTCAGATATGGGATGCAGGCATTCTAAGTGGCTTAACTGCTTCTCTAAAGACCTGCCCCTCTTTCTCTTCCCCATCTTAGTCCCACTTTTACTTTTTACTATGGTCTATTTTCTATTAACTTTATACACATATGATTAATTATATGTTAAGTAAAGAGTTCAACAAATAGTATAAAATTTTTTTTCCTTAACAGTCAAGACAAGGACTGTTCAAAGTCACTGCTTTTCAAAGTGAGGGGTGGGAGTTTGGGTAGGAGGGTGGGCACGGTGGGAAGAATCACCATGTTCCTAAAGTTGTAGTTATGAAATGTATGAATTTTGTAACTGTAAAACTGTATAGTTCCACATACATTCCTACAGACTTACTTCTAAGAGTACAGTTTAAAAACTTGCTGTGGGACCCCAAATCCCCTTAAGCTGGGTGGTAAAAATAGGATTTTAAGTGTCAAAGTGATCATATGGATAGGATTAAGTGTTAAAATGATCATATAAATAAGATTAAGTGTTTAGTAATAATAATAGATAGAATTAAAAAGGAGTGAATGCTCCAACATGGAAAGCAGTCCATACAGCACATTCATAGTATGACAATCGATTTAAGTAGCACTCTGATCTCAGAATCAGCCCTTATAGCATTCTAGTCTGGCTGAAAAGCCCATGAGAGCATTTCAGGAATGGAAAGCCAAGATACTGTGGCAAAAAGCATCCTACATGAAGGACCGCTGTGGGTGAGACCCTAGTGGAAAGAAATGGTCATCAAAGGTCATCAAAGGTCATCAAAGGAGGATGTACTTTTCTCTGAAGGGAGGAAAGAACCTCTACTTTGCTTATGGCCTTGTCTAAATACTGATGGAGTTTGTGGATTCAAAAGGCTTCCATAGCCTAGGCAGCTCATGTCAGAAGCCTTGGGTGATCACTGATGTCATACATAAGAGTGTTAATTGTTAAATTAACAACAGTGTGCACTAACTTCCCATGTAGGACCTCTGTCCTCAAAGAGTTATATTATGACAGTTAACAATAAAATCTGTTCTCAAAAAATAAAGAACTGCCCACATTAGATTTTAATACCTTCTGAATTTTTGCAAAATATGCATCAAGAAATAAGTGAAAGTTTCTTTCTGTAGATAATAAAAAACTGGTTGTGAAAGTGTAAATTCTTCCTGTTGCAAAAATGAGCATGAGAACAATCTTATCTTACAAATGCTTTGTGGAATGAATAACCACCCAGGTCAGGTTATCCTGACCATGACTCAATCCAGGGAGCTAGAATTCAGGCCACAAATAAATTTTCCAATGCTCATTTCATGTGTTTAGAACTTACAGTAGATTAGGATACCCCACCTCCAGCTCCTGGGACAAATGGGACAGCATATAGGACACAGAGATACATCCTCTTCTGCTGTTTGCCAAAGGATCTGGTCATCTGTTTTAGAGGCCACTCAGCCCTGACAATCCAAAAGGATCCCTTACCTTTCCTTTTGTATCATTTTGCCTTTCCTCTCCCTTTCCTTCATCCCCTCAGGGATTTGAGAAATGTTTTGGGGATCATGGCAATAAGGCAGAACAATGAAACTCATCTGGCAATTGGTTGTCAGAGTCATTATTTAACTTCATTGTCTGGGCTTAATCAGACACAACTAATAGTGCGTGTGAAGTTTTCCACAGCAATGATTGTGCTCTGTCTTCCAAAACAGCATACAATCATGACTACTCATATACTAAACTACAATAGTATAGTATAGTCACTGATGGCCTTGTTCATTGAATTATAACTTAATTTCAGCTTATTTTAAGTCTGCATATACTGATCTTCAGGCACTTTAAAAGTCTTATTTTGGAGGCAAACAACCCATCTTCACATCCCCTTCACCCACCCTATGGCCTGCCTTTCTCCCTAGTTCTAGGCAGAACACACTGGAGTCCAGGAATTCTCTCCTTCTGGATGGCCATGTAAGTTTGAGTCCTCCATGAAGCAGGCATGAAGACAGAGTTCAAATGCAATGCATTTATTGGGGATAACATTTGTGGAAATTCAAGGAGAGAAGGTGCAGGAGTCATTGGTGACTGAATGTCACATCCCCTCCCTGTTCCTCTCTAAATCACCCTCCCTCCCAAAATAAAACTTAGATAATATCTGGACCTAAATATATTCATCAGAAACTCTAGCATTTTAAAAGACACATATTCATTATGTCTAAGTGCTTTTTTCCATTGGTGGGTGTGTGTAAGTCTGGGTCCTCGAAGAATCCTAGATGGCATTAATCATGCAAGGGTTTTTCAGGGAAAATGTCTATGTAAAGGAAAACTGGCAGGGAATTGGAACAGAATGAGAGAGCTGTCAGACTGCCAGACTGTCTGACCCCAAGAGAAGGAGTGAGGGAGAAAAGATTGAGTGGAAACATCTTAGACTACCTTGCGGGCTGAGGAAGGTTTGGCAGACTACTGGGGTGTCCTCAATCAGTCAACCATCAGAGGAGTCCCATGCCTCCCAGCAATAAGTCTGCCTTAGTTTTTTTTCTACATACTCAATCATTGATGGGGTCAACCCATAGTTGTCTTATCCTTAATACAAGTACAGTGATGGATTTTTGAGTTCAGCATCCTGAACCTTAGTCAATTACCATCTCTATGGCTGGAGGTCTGCAGGTCACAATCTCATGGCCACTATAGGGAGAGAATCATAAAAATGTGTTGTGATGTATACATTCAGGAGCAAGAATCTTCCAAGGTGAGACCAGCTAGCTTTACACTCTGGCTATGTAATTCCAACAACAACCCTGAGATAGATTCTATTGTTATTCCTGTTTTATCTATGAGGAAAATATGGATCATAAAAGTAAAGTGACTTTTCCAAAATCACACAGCTCAGAGGTGAAATGGCTGGAATTTAATCACAAAGAGGTTTATCTAACTCCATGTCAATGTGACAGGTATTATGTTTGGACCTGAGTCAGTGAACAAGACAAAGAGTCCCTCAGGGGGTTTATGGTACCAGAAATCTTCCCAGTAACATACCCCTCCATGTCCCCAAGTCTAGACAGCTACCATTTACCAATGGCTTCTCTGCGCTGGTCAGTGTATTGAAGTGCTTTCCATACTTTATCTCACTTAGTCCTTGGTAGCTTCTCTGTTGGATAGGTCTTACTAGCCCTATTTTACATATGAAGAAACTGAAGGCTGGCGCCACAGCTCATTAGGCTAATCCCTGCAGTGCTGGCACACTGGGTTCTAGTCCCAGTCGGGGCGCCAGATTCTGTCCTGGTTGCTCCTCTTCCAGTCCAGCTCTCTGCTGGCCCAGGAAGGCATTGGAGGATGGCCCAAGTGCTTGGGCCCTGCACCCACATGGGAGACCAGGAGGAAGCACCTGTGCAGTGCGCTGGCCATGGCGGCCATTTGGGGGGTGAACCAACAGAAGCAAGACCTTTCTCTCTGTTTCTCTCTCTCACTGTCTAACTCTGCCTGTCAAAAAATTTAAATAAAAAAAAAAAAAGAAACTGAAGTTTATGAAAAGGTTACTTATAAAGTTTTAACTAACATTTAGTAAGCTCATACTATGTGCTAGGCCCTGTTCTCAATGAGTTGCATGTTTTAACTCATTTAATCTCCACAGTAGTCATTTGAAGTAGCTGCTCTCATTGTCTCCATTTTATAGACGAGGAATCAGAAGCACACTTGATTTAGTGTAAGAAACCCAGCTGGGACCGATGCCATGGCGTAGTGGGTAAAGCCACTGCCTGCAGTGCTGACATCCCATATGGGCACAGGTTCAAGTTCCGGCTGCTCTACTTCTGACCCAGCTCTCTGCTATGGCCTGGGAAGGCAGTGGAGGAAGGCCCGAGTCTTTGGGCTCCTGCATTCATGTGGGAGACCTGTAAGAAGCTCCTGGCTCCTGGCCTTGGATTGGCGTAGCTCTGGCCTTTGTGGCCAATTGGAGAGTGAACCAGCAGACGGATCTCTCTCTCTCTCTCTCTCTCTCTCTCTCTCTCTCTCTCTTTCTATGTGTGTGAGAAACTCTTTCAAATAAATAAATAAATCTTTAAAAAAAAAACTCAGTTTGGAAAGTGGTGGAGTTCAATGTAGATATTCTGGTTTCAGGGCTTGCTTGCTTGCCTAACCACTGTGGCAAACTGTCTAACACCAGGAGAGCTGGATTTGTATCCCAAGTTTGCCTGACTCCAAACTAAACTCTGGAAGACACATTGCTCTTTTGCTCCACGGTTCACTTTTCACCTCTTTTTTGGAGGACAAGAAAAATCCACCTCAGTAAATAGTCACTGAGTACCTGTTCTATACCTGTGCTATATACCAGGAAAAAAGAAGATAGCTAACCAATGAAGTATTATGCATCTGTAAAAAGGGAGATCATCATATACAAGTGTATCATAATTTCTAGGATATATTATTAAGTAAAAACGCAAGGTGCGAAAGAGAATATAAGTATATATTTATTTATTTACATATTTGAAAGGCAGAGAGACAGACACACAGAGGGATTTTCCATCTTTTGGTTCACTCCCCAAAAGCCTACAACACCTAGGGCTGGGCAGCAGAATCCTGGAGCCAGTATTTCAATCTAGGTCTCCTATGTAAGTGGCAGGGACTTAATCACTTGAGCCATCACCTGCTGCACATTATCAGAAGGCTAGAATCAGGAGCAGACGCAGGGTTTGAACCCAGGCACTCCAATATGAGATGTGGGCATCCTTAGCAGTGTCCTGACAGCTGCACCAAATGCCCATCCCAGTGTATTTTTCAAAAAATTTATTTATTTTCACTTTATTTGAACAGCAGAGACAGAGATCTTCCATCTGTGGGTTCACTCCCTAAATACTTCCAACAGTCAGGTGAGGCCATGCCGAAGCCAGGAGCCTAGAACCCAATCCAGGCATCCCACATGGTTGGCAGAGACCCAATTACTTGAACCATCTGGTGCCTCCCAGGGTGCACATTAACAAGATGCTGGATTGGAAACAGAGGAGCTGGGACTTGAACCAGGCATTCTGATATGGGATGTGAGTATCCCAAGCAGTCTTAACTGCTGCACCAAATGTCTTCCTTCGAACCCCATGCACATTTTTTATGTGTCAGAAAGAAGAAAATTACAAAAAAAATGTGTGAACTATTTAAAAAGTGTCAGTGTGATGAATTGCAAAGGTTAAAGGGCAAATATTAAAAGGCACTAGAGAGATTTGACAATTAAATATAACATGTGATTCTTAACAGAATACTGGGTCTGGGGGCAGAGAGAAAGGAAGCTATAAAGTGTTAAGTCCTGAACCATAAAGGGTCTGAGATGTTATCCCATTTACATAGTTCTACACACACACAAAACATACTCTATTGGGAACACTAGACCCCTGGATCTGGGTCAGGGATAAGAGATCATTTTTGCTGACATAGCAACCTTAGCACTAGTTTTCTGTGCCCCATTTTCCTTCAGGCTGACAAAATGGGGATCTGATGTCACCTGCATGCCTATACCACAAAAGAAAAACCCCAAAACTATTCATCTCAGAACTTATCTAGTTTGGCTTTCACGCCTGCCCATCCTTCCTTCCAGTCACCACTCAGAGGTGATTTTTTTTCACCAACTGTTACTCTAAAAATTAGTAGATTAAAAAATTAAATATTTATCATGCCTTTTAAGAAAAAATTATCTACTTCATCCCCAGTTGGAGGCACAGTTTGTTTTAGAAGAATGCCAGTTAATGGATGTGGAAGGAATGTATTAGAAATTAGCACATAGACATATCTTGTTTTAGTGTACTTTGCTTAATTTTGCTTTGCAGATTTTATGTTATTTGCAAATTGAAGGTTTGTAGTAACCCTGTCAAGCAAGTCTGGACCATTTTTCAAGCAGCTCAGATGACTGTCCATATTTTTAGCAATAAAATATTTTTATTTTAAAATTTTATTTATTTGAAAGGCAGAGAGACAGAGACAGACCAGGAGAGATCTTCCATCTGCTAGTTCAATTCCCAACCAAGAACTGAGAACTTGGTTCAGATCTCCCACATGAGAGGTAGTAACCCAAATGCTTGAGCCATCATTTGAAGCCTCGCAGGGTACACTTTAGTAGTAAGCTGAACTTAGAAGCAGAGCCAGTACTCAAACCCAGGGACTCTAACATGTGATGCAAGTGTCCACATGGCATCCCAACTGAGGCACCAAACACCTGTCCCCAGAATAGCATTTTAAAAAGACCCCTTTGGTGTATAGAGAATAGATGAAATTATCAGTTAGAAGGCTACCACGGGAAGAAGTGATGGAGATTTGTACTAACATACTGACACTGGGATGGAGATAACTGGATGGAGTTGAATGATATTTAGGAGACAGAGTTGACACGACTTGATTGGATGCGGGAGATAAAGAAATAGAAGGAACCAAATCCCAGGTTTCTGACATGAGCCAAGGAATGAATGGTGAAGCCATTTATAGATAGGAAGAATATGAAAGAGAAACCAACGTGTGTGAGGAGATCCTGACTCTGATTTTGAACACGTTACATCCAAGTAGAAAATCTGAGGAGACAGTCGGCTACGCAAGTCTGACATTCAGAACATACAAGTGTATGGACTGAAAATACAGAATAGATATACAGTCAAAAGATGGTGATTCAAGGTGTAAGTTGAGAGTGAGGACTGAAAGAAGAAATACCAACACTGAGCACTTACTAAACTTCAACACTCGAGGAAGCAAAAGAGAAAGAACTGTCAAAGCAGAGTGAGAAAGAGCGATTGGAGAAGTGGGATAGACCCCGGGGAGCGTCACAACATGAAAGGCAAGGAAATCAAGTGTTTCAAATGTTTCTACGAGGTGCAGCAAGAGGACAAGGGAGAAGGACTGAGAGTCTGTCCAGGCTGTTAGAAAATGGCTGTCCCTGGAGACTCCTCAGCTGTGCTGGCCTTCCGAGTGTGCCACAGAAAACTGGACTTTCCCTGATCCAAATGCCAATAGTTACAAGAATTCTCATTTACCTAAGAAATTTCCCGTTCATGGACTGATGTCACATACGTGATCTCATGTAGTCCCAATGAGGTTATCATCAGGGAAGGGCCACCTCCATCATCATTAATATTCCGAGTGCCCCAGCACATTGCTAGGCCCTTAACAGGCAGGCAATGAAAAGTGGATTAAACAAAGGAATCAGCAGTTGATGTGTGGAAGCTGAAAGATATAACAGAGAAGGCAGAAAACAGAAGCCGTGAAAACAGGAAAAAGCAGAATCAAAAGAGAAGTTTGTGGATAGTCGCAAAATCAGGAAAAGCAGACACTGGGTAGTAAGTCATTACCACCATGGTGGAGAGAAAGAATACCTGCTGCTGAGAGGTAAAGAGACAGTCTGTGCCTTGGGACCTGATCTGCCTTACAGTTCCCTATCTTGGATTAGGTCCTCTAGGAAACACTCTACATCGGAGACGACTGGGCAGTGGCCTTATTGGGGTGTATTCTTTGGATCAACACCTGAGAGGACATGAGGGGCACATGATTGGGCAGAGAAAGAACCTGGGCTGTGATGCAGTTCCAACAGAAGCCTCCATTGATCCTACAGAGAGCTCAGGAGTCAAAATGACTCTTTGGAATCATCGGGAATTGAGGCACAGGGGGAAGACTCTTAAGGCTCCCCCACATCCTGCCATCAACAAGTCATTGGTGTGGACTGTACCCAGGGTAGAGGTATCATCTTGAATGGGCAGCTCCTTTGTCATGGGCAAATTCTCTGAGAGGGACTCAGCAGCTGGGGATATAAATGTCATAATCCTAAATGGGGTGGGCCAGCGCCGGGGCTCACTTGGTTAATCCTCCGACTGCCACGGCGGCATCCCATATGGGTGTCGGATTCTAGTCCTGGTTGTTCCTCTTCTAGTCCAGCTCTCTGCTGTGGCCCAGGAAGGCAGTGGAGGATGGCCCAAGTGCTTGGGCCCTGCACCCGCATGGGAGACGAAGAGGAAGCACCTGGCTCCTGGCTTCGGATCGACGCAGCGCTGGCCATGGCGGCCATTTGTGGATTGAACCAACAGAAGGAAGACCTTTCTCTCTGTCTCTCTCTCTCACTGTCTATAACTCTACCTGTCAAATAAAAATAAAAAATAAAAAAAATCCTAAATGGGGGATCTAGGGTGGCATTCCACAGCATCCATTTTCTTTTAGGTGGCAGTTTAATCCATTGCACCACAACGCCAGCCCCCAGCTAAATTTTATAAGTTATATATAAGCAATCCTATCTCTCCTACACTGATATCTATTATTCAAGTAGATTGTGAACCTATTCAATATAGTTTTGTTGAGTGACTTCCCTGTTAACAACACTGCAATGATTTGTCAACACCTAAAGACCATTAGCCTGACACTAAAGACCCTTCACTGTTTGGCCCCACCCAGCTTTCCAGATTCATCAATGACAGGTCTTCTAAAATACTTGCTCCCTTCATGCCTACTACTTTTACAATTCCTGTTTCTTCTGCCTGAAATGCCATTTACTTTCTCTGATTGTCAGATTATACCATTATTTGGGACTCAGCTCAAAGTCACCTTCTTTATATTAACATTTTGTATATAATGCTACTCAAGCCAGAGTAAGTAGCAGCCCCTCTGTGCCTCTTTACAGGCACCCATGCAGCACACACATAAACACATAACCATCCTTCAAGTGTGCACACACACATACTTCATAACCACCTTCAGGCAAGGTACCACTATCCTCTTTGTATAATCAAACAAATTCAGTGATGTAAAGGGGCTTATCTAGTTACATAGCTAGTAAGTAAATAGGCCTGCTTTTCAAACTCACGTCCTTCTAACTCTGAAGTTGTCATAATTATTTTTTCTACATGATCTCCTCAGGGCCAGAGACTACAACTTGTGTTTTCACTTTACTTCCCAAGGACCTATATTGTGCTTGGTAAATAATATGTACTCCATAACTATTTATTTTTTATTATTAGAAAGTCTTTTTTAGTGTTTATTTTCTTCTACCTG
Source organism: Lepus europaeus (assembly GCF_033115175.1). Lineage (NCBI taxonomy): Eukaryota > Metazoa > Chordata > Mammalia > Lagomorpha > Leporidae > Lepus > Lepus europaeus. The sequence goes on from NC_084831.1 coordinate 43,569,803, forward strand.
AAAAGCAGAGGGAGAGAGAGCGAGAAAGACTCTTCCATCCACTGTTTCACTCCTCAAATATCCACAACAGTCAGGGCTTGTCAAAACCAAAGCTGGAATCCCGAAACTCTTAGGGGTCTTCCACATGGGTGGCAAGAACCTAACCACCAGGCCGTCATCCACTGCCTCCCATGATGCATTGGCAGAAAGCTGGATCAGAAGCAGAGCAGCTGAGACCTGAAATAGCGTTCCTCCATGGGTTGAGGGTGGCCTATCCCCCTGCACCAAGTACTCACCTCTTTTAAAACATAGTCTTTTTAAAAAATGTTTATTTTTAAAAGATTTTTATTTATTTATTTGAGAGGTAGAGTTACGGACAGTGAGAGGGAGAGAGAGAGAAAGGTTTTCCTTCCATTGGTTCACTCCTCAAATGGCCGCAATGGCTGGAGATGTGCCAATCCGAAGCCAGGAGCCAGGTGTTTCCTCCTGGTCTCCCACACAGGTGCAGGGCCCAAGCACTTGGGCCATCCTCCACTGCCCTCCTGGGCCACAGCAGAGAGCTGGACTGGAAGAGGAGCAGCCGGGAATAGAACCAGCACTCATATGGGATGCTGGTGCCTCAGGCGGAGGATTAACCTACTGCACCACGGTGCCAGCCCCAAAAATATTTATTTCATAAACATTTCTTTGCTGAAATAATTTACTAGTGTATACCATGTTAGATTATACATAGATTATGTTTAAGATTATTTTCCTAACTGAAATCCCCTGGCTCCTTTTTGATTTTACCTATCCTTTGAAAAGCTTTTGTTGATCTCTTTCCTTATATAAATAATGCCAGCCTGCACATTTTAGCTCTGAGTTATAGCCTTCCCCATGTTGGACCAATATTGCTTTACTCATGGCTAGCTTTTCAGAACAAGAACAGGGTCTTCTCTGGAATGTCCCAGAGCACATACCACAGGCCTATACCACATGCCTGTTTGATTGGAAGACTTCTTTCATCTAGAGCCAAGAAGTCTTCAGTAACACTGGAAGGTTCCATCCAATTCCACACTTCTGAGATGGCAGTCTAACTCCTCTCTGGTTAAGAATCTCCCCTCATGGAACGGGAAACAGAGTTTATATATATAGGCTTCCATAGCTTTGGCAACTCATGACAAGAGCCTAGGGTGATTACTGGTGCCATAAACAAGAGTGTCAATTTGTTAAGTCAACAACAGGAGTCACTGTGCACTTACTCTTCATGTAGGATCTCTGTCCTTAATGTGCTGTACATTGTGATTTAACACTATAACTAGTACTCAAACAGTATGTTTCACTTTGTGTTTCTATGTGGGTGCAAACTGTTGAAATATTTACTTAATATATACTAAACTGATCTTCTGTATATAAAGAGAATTGAAAATGAATCTTGATGTGAATGGAAGGGGAGAGGGAGCGGGAGATGGGAGGGTAGTGGGTGGGAGGGAAGTTATGGGGAGGAAAACCATTGTAATCCATAAGCTGTACTTTGGAAATGTGTATGCATTAAATAAAAGTTAAAAAAAAAATTGGACTTCCAGATCTACTCTAAGAGTACCTGGTCCGACCATGGGAAGTCCATATTCTATTATCATTTTATGAAATTGTTCTGTTGGATCCTAGAGTCTACTCTAGGAACCCAATAATATGTTTGGAACTCCAGTTCTATTCTGTGAGTTTCATATTCTCCCACTGGGCAATAAGATTCTACTAGTAAAGACCAAGATGATGCTTTTGAAAACAGCTTCTATTTTGGCGACTTGGATTCTATTCCCAGATTCTAACATTCTAATAATCCTATGTTCTACTTTCAAGCCTTAATATTCTAACATTAGAATGCCAGGTTCTATTCTTAGAAATCACATATCCTACTTTTGGAACATCACATTTTACTCCCTGAACCCAAGATCCTATTACTGGAATTTATATTCTACTATTGCAACTCATGATTCCATTACTAGAATCCTAATTCCCAGTCTTGGAATCTGAGGATCTACTTTGCCAATTTTAGAGTCTACTATCAAAACCCCAGGTATTAATCTCCTAGAAGATTCTACTATGAAAACTCAGCTTGTACTCACAGAAACTAAAATTCTACTGCAAGACCTTGGGCTTTACTCTCAGAAATGCAGATTTCATTACTGGAATCAGACTCAAAGGTTAACAATTAAGGCTGAATTTTTGCTAGTAGAATTTTTGACTTCAATTTTTGGGATTAAATCAAAATTCTTCACTTGGAACTCTCATTTCAGAACTGAATAATTTGTAAATCCAGACTCTATTGTGTGAACCCCTCATTCTACTGCTGGACATACAAATTACATTACCAAACCACAAGGTGCTGTGATTGGAATTGTAGTTTCCATTATGGCAATTACAGGTTCTGTTAAACTTCAAGCTTTAGTAATGAAATTCAAGGCACTTGTAGACTCTGGAACTCAGAGGTACTTATCACATCAGTTAAAAGCATGCACTCTGAAATCAGACTACTTATGGTCCGATACCATCTCTGTGCTTTTTGGGTGTGTGACCTTTGGAAAACTGCTTTTTTGTGCCTTAATTTTTTTCATCTGTGAAACAGAGATGATACTTAAACCATCTGACAGGTTATTTTTCTTGTGAGCACCAAATGCAACAATAATAGTTTATGTAAAGCACTTACAATGATGCCTGGCACACAATAAGCACTTCATAAATATTAGCCGTTAGCACTGTTACAATACAAGGTTAATTCTAAAAAGAATCTAATATGCTAGAATCCAATCTCATAATTTCAAAATTTAATATTGTACACTTCCACTGTGGTAACTCAATATTCTTTACTGAAGCTCAAAACTGTGTTTTCTGAACCCCATATTCTATACTTCTATACTAAGCATTCTAACTTCAATATTGAATTATTGGATCTAAAGTGCCAGTCTCAAAATGCAAAATTCTAATAATACAATTCTAAGTTCTATTATTGTAATCCCAGATTGTAGTTCAGAGACTCCAGGTCCCTTCTATGAAACTGAAATTTCATTGTTGAGCCTCAAGAGCTTACCCTCATGACCTGAAATACTACCACAAGAAATCCAGGTGCCAAATTCAAAGTTTCAGATTCTATAAGGGTACATCAAAAAGTTAACAGAAAATAAGTTTAAGATTGTTTATTTTGGTGTAAAAAATTTGAGATCCATATGTAGTTTTTGGTAATGCACTCTCCATGAACTTTTTGAAGTTCATGAACTCATAGACTGACCTCCAAAATCTACATTTGAAACTTCAGGTGTTACCTTCTGATGCCATAGATTCTACACTAGAATTCAGCTGCTACTTGGAAACCAAAATTCTACTACTGGAAGCATAGCTCTACTATCTGAATTTGAATCCTGAAATTATATTCCATAATCACAATCAGAAATTCTAACTGAGAATTTTCAATAATGGCAATCTAAGGTTCTGTATTTGAAACACCAAATTCTAATCTGTGACCTCCCATATTCTATTTCTGACATCCAAGTTCTATTAAAATTTGTAGTTCTAATACTGAACTCCAAATGCTAAACTTAGAATTACAGGTTTTACTACTATATTTTACTCCAGGTTTCATTCTTATAACCCTCAATTTGAGTTTCAGTTTTCTAGCTTCTAGCTAGATAAAGGATGCTAAGAAGGGTTTCTTGAGAGCTTCCTAGACATTACTACTTGATTATACACTGTCTTGAACTGTGCTGTCATTGATTCCTGGGATAACAAATCTCTTGATGAATGGAGTCCCCCAGGCAATGGCTATAGCAATAGAGAACCAGGCTGGCCTCTGGCAAAAGTGTTGTTAATGAACTTCATACAGTTCTTCTTTCCTTTCCTCTACACACCATGAGTCTCATCTTTGTGGTTCTTCTTTAGGTCTGCAGTACTGGTATACACCCTTACTGTGACCATCCAACCTATTTAGGCCAGGTGGCTCTCAAGAACACATTTGCAACTTTTTACACCAAAGTGCAAATAGACTATAATAATGAGGGAGTGTTGTGGTGTGGTGGATTTGTGAGTTAAGACTCTGCTTGTCCCATATGAGGGCTGATTTGAGACCCGGCTATGTTTCTGATCCAGCTTCTGCTAATGCATTTGGAAAAGCAGCTGAAGAAGGCCCAGGTTCTTGGGCCCCTGACACCCATGTGGGAGACCTGGATGGAGTTCTTGGCTCTTGGCTTGGGCCTGGCCCATCCATCCCGTTGTTGCAGGCATTTGGGCAGTGAACCAGTGGATGGAAAATATTCATTCTCTCTCTCTCTCTGTCTCGTCTCTCTCTCCTCCTGTCTCTGTTGCTCTGCCTTTTAGATAAACAAATAAATAAATGTTTAAAAAATATATGCTATTTTCCCTTTCCCCCTCCATCTAAATATTTAAAATTTGAAGGCTCAAGGGCAGGTGTTTGGCACAGCACTTAAGACATTGTTTGGGATGCCCCTGTCCCAAATAGGAGTGCCTGGGTTTGAGTTCTGGTTCTGCTCCCTATTCCAGCTTTCTGCTAATGTGCACCCTGGGAGGCCATAGCTCAAGTACCTGGGTCCCTGCCACTCATGTGGGAGACCCGGATTGAGTTCCTGGCTCCTGGCTTTGGACTGGTCCAGCCCTGGCTATTTCAGGCATTTGAGAAATCTGTCTATTGGTTAGTCTCTTTGCCTTTCAAGTATTTATTTTTAAAAAGAAGGCTCAAAGAGATTGATCTCATAATGTAGTATTTCATACATTACCAAAGAATGAGGGAGGTAATTTGGAAGAAAAATCACAAGGCTTGTTAGGCTCTTATCTAATTGATAATGTGTTCCAAAAAGATCCTGGACATCTCCTCAATTTCCTTTTTCATTTGTAAAATACAGATAAGAATGCATGTAAAGGCCGGTGCTGTGGCTCAATTGGCTAATCCTCCGCCTTGCGGCGCCGGCACACCGGGTTCTAGTCCCGGTCGGGGTGCCGGATTCTGTCCCGGTTGCCCCTCTTCCAGGCCAGCTCTCTGCTGTGGCCCAGGAAGGCAGTGGAGGATGGCCCAGGTGCTTGGGCCCTGCACCCCATGGGAGACCAGGAGAAGCACCTGGCTCCTGCCATCGGATCAGCGCAGCACACTTGCCGCAGCGGCCATTGAAGGGTGAACCAATGGCAAAGGAAGACCTTTGTCTCTCTCACTGTCCACTCTGCCTGTCAAAAAAAAAAAAAAAATGCATGTAAAGAACAAATTAAAAGAGCTTTGTGAGCATTATGAAAATATTATTGTTATAAGTATCCCTTTCCCCAAAATCTGGAAAGTGAGGATACAGAACTTCCCAAACAAAGCTCAGGTTTCTAAACTAGAGGTAGATTACCTGGGATATGTTCTAATTCCAGGAAAGTGTGCTCTCTCGGTCAAGGAAGAGAAAGCTATTCTATATAAAAAGGCAACTAAGGATATTTCTGGGAATGGCAGGATTCTGTGGAATTTGGATTCCAATTTTTAGTATAGCGCTTTAAAAGGCCTTGATGCAGACACACTGTGCTCGACAGAGGGGCTACAAAAGACATTCCAAAGAAATAAGGAGCTTTTAACAAAAACTCCAACTTTAGAAATTCCTGAGCAAGCCATTCATAGCAAAGATCCTCTTCAGATCAGTTGCAGCTTAAATGGAAGGGACCTTACTAGGTATTACTGAACACAACTACCTCTGTGAAATTAGGATTAAACTTCTACCTCTTAAGTCTCCACAGGTGAACTCAAAAAGACATGCCTGCCAGTGCCGTGGCTCACTTGGTTAATCCTCCACCTGCGGCGCCAGCATCCCATATGGGTGCTGGTTCTAGTCCTGGTTGCTTCTCTTCCAGTCCAGCTCTCTGCTATGGCCTGGGAGGGCAGTGGAGGATGGCCCAAGTGCTTGGACCCCTGCACCTGCATAGAAGACCAGGAGGAAGCACCTGGCTCCTGGCTTCGGATCAGCACAGCATGCTGGCTGTGGCAGCCATTTGTGGATTGAACCAACAAAAGGAAGACCTTTCTTTCTGTCCCTCTCTCACTGTCTGTAACTCTGTCAAAGAAATAAAACCTTAAAAAAAAAAAAAAAAAAAGACATGCCTGATTATTCCTGTAAGCCAATCAGAGATCTTAAGTACTTCTTCAAAAACAAATATGTTAAGTAAAGCTTTTGCTTTCCTCACATCAAGACTGTTGCTCCTTAAGGCAGACATGCTATACCTGCCTCTCCTGATTCTCTCTGGGGACTGTATTGACAATAAACTCCTAATGAGTTCTTCTATTGTAATTCTCTATACTCAAGCTAAATGGGTTTATAATCTACATAAAGATAACTTTTCCATCTCAAGGGGCACACCACTCATAATTGGTTTTATTCTGGTTTTGCTCATGTTGATTGACAAACTTAAATGTTTCAGAACTCAACTTCTGGGAGTAACTGACCATGCAGGGGACACAGCCATTGGCGGTGACCTAGACTGCTCCAGCTCACAAAGCAAATTTGTGGGCTTAGATAGGCATAGACTTCCAGACCCAGGACAGGCAGGGCTACGCTCCTCATAAGCAGGAAGCAGCTATAGAAGATATTATGATTCTATGCCCTTCAACAGTCTTTAGGGTTAAGGGCTGGAAAGTCTTTGAGGGGGGAATGATATAGGCAGGCATCTAGGCTAAATTTGATTAGATTTGTGAGCTGGAAGACCACAATTTCACCATGCCACTGTGTGATGTTATCCACCTACCTGACCCCATCTGTATGCCCAGCTTCCAGACTACATACCATTCCCTTTCAGAAGTGGATAAAAGGCCTGGAACATCCCCAAATCATTCTCCTCTTCTTCTCCTTGGCTTCACTGCTCGTGCTAAGCTGCCTGTGGCTGCTCATAACCAAACGCTCGCTGGACGTGCTCTTGGCCTGTTCTCTGCTTGGAATGGGTCCCAACTTAATTTTCGGACTTTTCTTTCTCCCTTAAAGCCCTCACTCCCCTATGCATTTCTCTCACTAAATGAAAAGCTTAAAAAAAGAAAAAAAAGTATCCCTTTTCAAAAGAGCATTTCTCTGGCTGCTTTGAAAATGATTATTGTGCCACCTGTTGGACATGGCTTGAATTACACTTGTTTTTCTCCTGCGTGTCACCCAACAATCACTTTAGCTTTCTGTGGCATAATTGGAAAGAAAATGCTCCTGGCTGGTTTCACTGACCTTAAAAGAAGTAATTTAAGATTAGGAGAATTGTGGCGTAGGTTCAAGTTCCTGCTACTCCACTTCTTATCCATATTCCTGCTAATGCATTCTGGGAGCCAGCAGGTGATGCCTCAAGTGCTTGGAATCATGCCACCCATAAGGGAGACCCAAGAGGAGTTCTGGGTTCCTCACTTCAGCCTGGCCCAGCCCTGCCTATTTACAGGCATTTGGGGGGTGAACAAGTGGCACTGGCTTCACCCACTATGCCACAGTACCAACTCTAATTATAATGATAATCTTAAAAAGTATTGAGCACTTATATATTAAGCATAAGGAAGTAAAACAGACTTTGTACTGCATTTTTGTTTTTAGAAAATAAATTGTTACGGGTAGGCGTTTGACCTGGCAGTGAAGACGCCACACCCCATATATTGGAGTGCCTGGATTAGATACCTGGCTCCAGCTCCTGACTCCAGCTTCCTGCTAATGCAAACCCTATGAAGCAGTCGTGAGGGGTCAAGGATTTGGGTTCCTGTCACCCACTTGGAGACCTAGATTGCATTTTGGGCAGCCAGTTTTGGTCCTCAGCCCAGCTCTAGCTGTTTAGCTGTTGAGTGCATTTGGGGAGTGATCTAGCAGAAACGAGCTTTCTCTCTGCCTCTCAAATAAATAAACATTTAGAAAAAAATTTTTAAAGATCTATTTTATTTATTTGAAAGACAGGGTTACATGGTGTAGTTTGTTTAACCAGTAAACTTAAGACAAACATATAAAATGTTTTTAGTTTCTTTCTACCAACAAGTATAAAACATATGATACAGAGATTCAGGTCACACAAATTAAAATGTATCTTTGATTAATTTTAGCAGCTTAAATTTATGGACAATCTTATCTATAAGCCAATTAAAATAAAATTCTTTTTTTTTTTTTTTTGACAGGCAGAGTGGACAGTGAGAGAGAGAGACAGAGAGAAAGGTCTTCCTTTTGCCGTTGGTTCACCCTCCAATGGCCGCCGCGGTTGGCGCGCTGCGGCCGGCGCACCGCGCTGATCCGATGGCAGGAGCCAGGTGCTTCTCCTGGTCTCCCATGGGGTGCAGGGCCCAAGCACTTGGGCCATCCTCCACTGCACTCCCTGGCCACAGCAGAGAGCTGGCCTGGAAGAGGGGCAACCGGGACAGGATCGGTGCCCCGACTGGGACTAGAACCCGGTGTGCCGGCGCCGCAAGGCGGAGGATTAGCCTAGTGAGCCGCGGCGCCGGCGAAAATAAAATTCTTAATTTTCCCATGTGGACATACAATATGTACACACATATAACATAACATAATAGACCAATATAGCAATTTTAATAATAGCTTTTAAAATCTTTAACTCTTTTTGTAAATTGCCAATTGATTTGAAATGCTTTTTGTTTTTAGTAACCTCAGTTAACCATACTTTCTCTCAGTTGGTACTGTTAATACATTATTGGCTTCATCTGTTTAGTTGCCATGTTTAAAATTATAAACTCATTAACCAACAAGAGGCACTTGCTTACTTCACAGTATTTTGAAAGCACCTGTATGATTTTACAAGTACATGATTCTTTTTTTTTTTTTTTTTGACAGGCGGAGTGGACAGTGAGAGAGGAGAGAGATAGAGAGAAAGGTCTTGCTTTTGCTGCTGGTTCACCCTCCAATGGCTGCCGCGGCCAGTGCACCGCACTGATCCGATGGCAGGAGCCAGGGGCTTATCCTGGTCTCCCATGTGGGTGCAGGGCCCAAGCACTTGGGCCATCCTCCACTGCACTCCCGGGCCATAGCAGAGAGCTGGCCTGGAAGAGGGGCAACCAGGACAGAAGCCAGCGCCCCGACTGGGACTAGAACCCGGTGTGCCTGCGCTGCAAGGTGGAGGATTAGCCTGTTGAGCCACGGCGCCGGCCCACAAGTACATGATTCTTAAAATTTATAGAAGGCATGGGAGCTTCTGGTAAATGTTTTCTTAAGTTGTTATCTAATGGTTGAAACTGTTTGCTAAGTATTCATGTGATAGTGCTATTGTCAGCAAGCGATCTAGGACTTGCTCCCTCATTGCTCTATTCTAAGCCCAACTTGTTCTTTCATTTCTCTATTCTCTTCAAGGTAGGAAACTAATTCTATTATGAAGGAATCTGCAGGACGCACAATTTAATCTTTAGACCTTATAAAAGAGATGGCTAACATTTTTCTGTAATAGCATAGCCAAAATAAGAGCTTAAATTATAATCTCATAGCTAGATTTACTTCGCCATCAGCGAAGTAAACAGTAAGTAGAAAAAAACCTCCCTTTCAGACCAAAGGGAAAGAAAGTTTTAAAGTGAGAATATAATTTTCCTCATAGGCATTGTCTACATTAGAAAAACTACTACAGAACATGCCTGTGACTATAGACTTGTAGTTCAGGCCACCGAAGATTAGAGATGGGACTTGGGCACTCCCTTGACTTGCATCCTCTGGTCTGCTTTAACACAAACCAGGAGGAAAAGAAAGCTAGGCATCAGAAGCAATGGGTGGCAGGCCTATTAATGGCTGATCTGTACAGTGACCTGCCCTCAAGGAGACCCAACAGGCCAGTCCACTGCAGTGGCTTTCAATGTGGTAAGCCTGGGCTTCAGCAGAAGTCAACTTGTGAAGAGCCCTGGCAGCTATGCCAAGAGTTGGATCACTAGAAATGGACCTGCCCTGGAGTCGAAGGATGCCCAGGTCAGAGCCACAGATCTTATTGGCTCTAAGCTGAAAAGCCCTTCACTCAGCCCGACTTCCAAAGTGACCACTGCAGCTGAGGGGACGGCCAAGTAAGGTCAGCAACATGGCAGGCAGAACTGTAAATTTCTTGTTAGAGATGCCACCTGCCTTTACCTGGCCAGCTCTCCTCCCAGGCCAGCCAAGTAATGAAAGTCAACAGAGTGCCTTCCCCTAGGAGGTTCACACCTCCCTTAGGATGTACCCCATGTGAAGAGATAGATAGGTCTGGGCCTCTTAACTTACAAGGCCTAAAGCCCAACAGATTTTTATCAAGCCCCTTCTGTCAGGTTCTATTTGCCTCTCAATCAGAAAACTTAATTGTAGCTTAGACAGCACCTTTCTTAGCTCCTCTAATAATGACTCTGTCCTTTGTTCTAGACCCTGTCTAGCGCACTTGGGCCTCATTCCTTTGTAATCATAACCTCTACTCTACCTCCAATGGCTCTACTCCCAACCTGTGTGTACTGATGGTCCTCTTCCCCACTTAATGCTGTATAATTGTTCAGACCTGGTTAATGCCACTCTTAGGATCACTGGTTACTATCCTCACCCTGTCTTTTATGACCTTGTCTAAATATGATCAGAGTCGGTGAACTTGGAAGGCTTCCATAGCCTTGGCAACTCATGATGACAGCCTAGGGTGGTTACTGGCGCCATAAACTAGAGTGTCAATTTGTTGGGTCAACAACAGGAGTCACTGTGCACTTGCTCCTCATGTGGGATCTCTGTCCTTAATGTGCTGTCCATTGTGATTTAATGCTATAACTAGTACTCAAACAGTATGTTTCACTTTGTGTTTCTATGTGGGTGCAAACTGTTGAAATCTTTACTTAATATATACTAAATTGATAAAAAAAAAAAACAAAAAAAAGAAAGAAAGAGTTACAGAGAGAAGTAGAGAGAGAGAGAGAGAGAGTCTTTCATCTGATAATTCATTCCTCAAATGGCTGCAACAGCCAGGGCTGAGCTGATCCAAAGCCAGGAGCCAGGAGCTTCATTCATGTCTCCCATGTGGGTGGCAGGGGCCCAAGCACTTGGGCCATCTTCCGCTGCTTTCCCAGGTGCATCAGCAGGGAGCTGGATTCGAAGTGGAGTAGCTGGGTCTCAAACAGCTCTGGCTATTGCAGCAATTTGGGGAGTGAACCAGCGGATGGAAGACCTCTCTCTCTCTCTCCCTCCCCCTCTCCTTCTCCCTCTCCGTAACTCTACCTTTCAAATAAATAATAAATAAATATTTTTTTAAAAAAAACAAAAAGAACTGTTAAGCATCATCTCATTTAAAAAACCTCATAGCAAGAAAATAAGGGGATTGTTCCCCATATTCTAATGTGACTGTTTTCTTTATGCAGAAAGTTTAAATGCTATCTTCCACAGGTCCTTTATAGACTTAAAATGTTCACAGCATGCTGTAAGCATTACAGAGAAGGGAGGGCCTGAGGATTTGAGGGTAGAGGGTGACAGGTTCAAGGCCACAAAGCTGGTAAAATAAGAGAGCCAAAGTTCAAAGCCAAGTCTGTTTACTAAAGCTCTTGCTCTTTCATCATCATGTCCCTTCCTCCCAGTGGTTGGAGAAAATATTTTAAGACAGGAAGGTAAAGGGTCAGCACTGTGGCCTAAAAGGTAAAGCTACCGCCTACAACGCCGCCATCCCATATGGCGCCAGTACGAGTCCCAGCTGCTCTGCTTCCTACTAATGCACCTAGAAAACAGTGGAAAATGGCCCAAATCTCCTTGGGACCCTACACCCACTTGGGAGACCCCAGGGAAGCTTCTGGTTCCTGGATTCAGCCTGGCCCAGCCCTGGCCACAGCAGAGAGCTGGACTGGAAGAGGAGCAACCAGGACTAGAACCCTGTGCCCATATGGGAATGCCGCTGCCACAGGTGCAGGATTAACCAAGTGAGCCACGGCACCGGCCCTGGGTGATTTTTTTTTTTTTTTAAATTGTCCTTATTTATTTTATTTGAAAAGGGAAGAGAGAGAGAAACAGAGAGAAATCTCCCATACACCAGTTCACTTCCCAAATGCCTGCGACAGCTGAACTGGGCCAGTCTGAAGTCAGGAGCCAAAAGCTCAATCCAGGTCTCCTTTATGATAGGATTCTAACTACTTGAGCCATCATGTGCTGCCTCCCAGCATGTGCTTTAGAAAGAAGCTGGAATTGGGAGCACAATTGGAACTCAACCACAGGCACTTCAGTACAGGATGTGAGTGCCCAAGTAGCATCTTAATTGTTGTATCAAATGCCCTTCCCTAGAGTGATATTTTAAATTTGAATTGAATTACATTCATCTCCAGATTGAAAACACTCCAAGAAATCCTAAGTCCTTATCATAGGCTACAAGTTTTTTCTGATTTGACTTTTGCCTTTCTGTCTCTGGCCTTGTCTCCTGCCACTCAGCTTTGTTCAGATCACTCCAGTCCCACTGGCTAACTCTCAGTTTCTTGGGCTCTTTCCCACATCAGGCCATCATATTTGCTGTCCCTTGTTTAACTACAACTTGGTTTCCAGGTCTCAATTTATAAGTCCTTTCCTTAGAAGGACTTTTTGGGACCCTCCTGAATCATCTTCTCTGTCTCCTAACAATTTCACAGTTAATCCAGGACTTGCACAGTTTGTAATTATATATTCACTTGTATTTGCTTTTTGAAAAAAATATTCATTTTTATTTAAGAGGCAGAGTTACAGAGAGAAGGAAAGAGAGAAAGGTCTTCCACTTGCTGGTTCACTCGCCAAATGGCTGCCAGGGCCAAAGCTGGGCTGATCTGAAGCCAGGAGCCAGGAGCTTCTTCTGGGTCTGCCACACAGATGCTGGGGCCAAGTACTTGGGCCATTTTCCACTGCTTTCCCAGGTCGTTAGCAGAGACTGGATTGGAAGTGGAGCAGCCATGACTTGATCCAATGCCCATATCGGATGCCAGCACTGCAGGCAGAGGCTTAACCTACAATGCCATAGCACCGGCCCCTACTTAATTTTTTATAACCTTTCCTGAAAACAAGCCCTCTTAACGGACCATATCTACATGTATACTCCTCTACATTAATACGCAGCACCAGCTTGAAGAGATAGTTCTTACGAAATATCTGTTAAATAAATTATAGTAGATGCTCAATTCGTTTCTTCTCTTTCTCTTTCCTTCACTATATTATTTACCAGACACACTCAATGAAATACCTCACAGCTAAAAAACATATTGTTCCATGTGTCAGAAACCACTGATTTATCTTAAAGAAATAAGAGTATGATAGCTAAAAACTGAGATATGTGTTCAAATCCTTGCTGTGACATTCTTGCATGGCTTCCTCAAACTTTCTGAGCTTTGACTTCTCATTTGTTAAGTAGAGAACTTAGCATCAACATCAAAAGATTGTTATGAAGATTACATGAGAATGTATATCAAGTATGGCAGTAAAACATATAAGTGCTCATAAATGGGAATGATTTTTGTCATTTATAGCTAGCATTAATAATGATCTGAATACCTCTAGGTCTGTGATATAGTACTTCTGTGCCATGGAAGACAATTAAATTTTCTACCAGCATACTTGGGTTCCAGTCCTGAAATTGGCTCCAAGAATTTGGGCATCCAGTCTCTTTGAGTCTCATTTTCCTTATATATAAAATAGGTTTAATGTCCCCTACCTTTTTCACTTTCAAGGCCATTATGAAGCTCTCACAGGATGATGCATACAAAGGCTTTGCAGAGGGCTCTATGTCAAAGTAAAGGCCTATTATTATTAATCCCTGGCTCACTTCCCAAGAAGACTCTGGGTAAATAAGATAAGGCTGAAGTAATGTTCCAAGTGATTGAGGACAAGGAGAGAGCTTTGGATTGAAGGCCAAGTTCCAATCTGATTCTCTCTCATGGGGCCAGATCTCTATTTAATCCCTGATTGGAGAGAAAAGCTTGAGTATCTCTTCAATGCCTCAGGGAAGACAGTGTAAAGAGAGGAGGAAAAAGTCCAAAAATAACATATGGCTTGTTTGCCTGCCCTACTGCTATCTGTCCAGATAGGGAATGGACTTGTCAGATCTGTTCTTGTGTCCTACTTCTTTCGGCTCCTCCTTTCTCCAGGGTGGGTACACAGTCTTGTTAGGACCCTGGAGAGAAGAGCTTTTATTAGCTAGCCTGAGACAACTGTTTCACACATCTTCACCACGCATCCTAGCTCTGACATGTCATAGAAAACACATTTCCCTGGCTACCCAGGGAGCCAGTGTTAAAATGTAAAAGAACAGCACCATTCAAACACTGACATTCATCCATTACTTGCTTGTGACCTTGGGTAGGTCATTGGTTTTAGGCCTCTAACGTGTGAAGCGGAAAGAGATACTGAATTCTAGGATCCATGCTGTCCCTCTCAGCCAGTGGGATGCTGATAAACGCTTAACTATTGGCTTTCCAAATGTGGTTCTGACATGAATGCTGGCTAATTAATTTTAGCTTAATGATTATGATGAAAGTGAAGCAATGAAGACATCTTTTGTAATGGTTCATCTGTGAATAATATGCGAGACTTTACATAAGTTTGCAAATAATGGCAGACTATTTCCTCAATTCCTTTTCATAAAGTAACAACTTCAGACACAATTTTAAGTTTAATCTGCATTAACATTCTCTATCATTTTCTTAACTCAAAATTAATAAAACCCCTGATGTATAACATTTGGCAACATCTGTGACATAAATATTCACAACACAGCCAATTTCACAGAAGTTTTAAATTTTGATGAAGTCCAATTTATTCATTTTTTCCTTTGATTCCTTGTACTTTTGGCGTCATATCTAGAAACCACTGCTGATCTAAGGTCGTAAAGATTATGGGGCCGGCTTTGTGGTGCAGCGGGTTAACGCCCTGGCCTGAAGCACTGGCATCCCATATGGGCACTGGTTCTATTCCCGGCTGCTCTACTTTCAATCCAGCTCTTTGCTATGGCCTGGGAAAGCAGTAGAAGATGGCCCAAGTCCTTGGGCCCCTGCACCTGCGTGGCAGACCCGGAAGAAGCTCCTGGTTCCTGGCTTCGGATCAGCTCTGGCCGTCGCAGCCAATTGGGGAGTGAACCATCAGATGGAAGACCTCTCTCACTTTCTCTCTCTCTTTCTCTCTGCCTCTCCTCTCTCTGTGTAACTCTTTCAAATAAATAAATTTTTTTTAAAAAAAATAAGGTTACATTTATGTTTTCTTCTAAGAATTTGATAGTTTTAGCTTTTACATATAGATCTTTGATCCACATTGAGTTATTTTTTTTTTTTTTTATTTTTGACAGGCAGAGTGGACAGTGAGAGAGAGAGAGAGAGACAGAGAGAAAGGTCTTCCTTTTGCCGTTGGTTCACCCTCCAATGGCCGCCGCGGTAGCGCGCTGCGGCCGGCGCACCGCGCTGATCCGATGGCAGGAGCCAGGTGCTTCTCCTGGTCTCCCATGGGGTGCAGAGCCCAAACACCTGGGCTATCCTCCACTGCACTCCCTGGCCACAGCAGAGAGCTGGCCTGGAAGAGGGGCAACCGGGACAGGATCGGTGCCCCGACCGGGACTAGAACCCGGTGTGCCGGCGCCGCAAGGCGGAGGATTAGCCTGTTGAGCCACGGCGCCGGCCGAGTTATTTTTTGTATATGGAATGAGGTAGGAATCAAACTTCATTCTCTTTCATGTGGATAGCCTGTGTTTCCAGAATTACGTATTGAAGATTCTTTCTTTCTAGGGAGACCTAGATGGGAATTCCAGGCTCCTGGTTTTGGCCTGGCCCAGCTCTGGCTGTAGTAGCCATTTGGAGAATGAACTAGCAGATGGAGGATTTCTCTTTCTCTCTCTCTCATTCTGCTTTTCAAACAAATAAATTAATTAATTAATAAACAAACCTTTTAAAAAAGTTATCAAGAGCAATTTGAATAGTGCTTTTTTTTTTTTTTTGTATAACATAATGAGGGACCAACTTTTCTATACTTGCAGCATGACTCTACTTATTTCTAAGTTTGGATCTGCTTTCAACGTTTTATTCTTTGCATTTCTCTTTAAAATTTTATTTGCAATACTTAGAGACAGAGGGACAAGAGATCTCCCATCTGTTTATTCACTTGCTAAATGCCTGCAACAGCTGAGGCTGGTTACGGCCAAACCTATGAATTGAGAATTCAACCCAGGTATCCCAGGTAGGTGGTTGGGAACTAAATACGTGAGTTATTACCTGCTTCCTCCCAGGCTATGCATTAGCAGGAAGCTGGAATCTGGAGTGGAGCCAGGACTTAGACACATGCACTCAAATATGGGAGGCAGGGATTCCAAGCAGTATCTTAACCACTACACCAAATGCCCATCCCTATTCTTTGCACTCAGTGTTGCAAAGTATCTCCAAGAGTTCCTTTAATGTGAAATCTTTTGTGGTGCTACTTTTTCTATTATATCTTCATCCTTTTGTTCACAACCATTTCTTCTTTTCTGTTAATAAGTTTGCCTTTACTAAGTTTCTTTGGATACATAGCTAGAGTCTTTGAAATGGAAGCAATATAAAAATTCCCATGCTCAGCCGGCGCCGCAGCTCAATAGGCTAATCCTCTGCCTGCAGCGCCGGCACCCGGGTTCTAGTCCCGGTCAGGGCACCGGATTCCGTCCAGGTCGCTCCTTTTCCTGTTCAGCTCTCTGCTGTGGCCCGGGAAGGCAATGGAGGATGGCCCAAGTCCTTGGGCCCTGCACCCGCATGGGAGACCAGGAGAAGCACCTGGTCTGGAAGAGGAGCAAGTGGGACAGAATCCAGCGCCCCAACTGGGACTAGAACCTGGGGGCTGGCGCCGCAGGTCGAGGATTAGCTAAGTGAGCCGCGGTGCTGGCCAGCCTTATATATTTTTATTTCTTTGCTTCATTGATCTTTTTTGCCAATTCTCTGGTAGAAAATTTCTACTGGTAGAAAAAGAGAAAACACCACAATCTATGATTTGCTATCTGTGTAAGTACTGAAGAACAGATGTGTAGTGCTCAGTCACTGACAGATTTTGCAAGAAGTGATATGACCGATTATGATGTGCATCTGTTATTTACATAATGATGCATAGACTGATGAACTAACAGCAAAATTTGTACTCTGTGCAATTCTTACAGTTAATATGCAATGATAAACAAAATTGAATTGTGTTGTTAAGGGACGGCTGCTGCTTAATTAAACTGTGGTAACTAAAATTTATGCATTTTAGAACTAGACAAAGTAAGGGATACCTACATTTATTATCTTTGTTTTTATATAATTTAATTGTAAATTGACTTTTAAAATGGTTTACTTAATAATTAGCTCACAAAGTTTCCTTAGATTTAATAATCACCTCTCAGGAACCAACATGAACAGGTACTGGAACATCACTGCTTTCACCTCTTACATCCCTCAACTTTATGAATCCTCCCTTCCTTCTAGAAGTATATACACATACACATATATACATTCAAAGTCAAGAAAAAACACTATTTTTCTAAAGCTGTATTCCCGAAAGGCTGGATCACAGTTAGAGCTCAGTGTTTGTAGAATGGAGGTAAATTCACCTTCAACTGAGAACATATCACTTGCTCATATGCAGAAATGAAGTGTAGCACACCCAAATGAAATAAACCTCATGGGTCATCAGGCTGGAGTGGATGCTGACTACTTGGCTGGTCTACTCTGTACTTCAAAATATTTTTTGCTTATTGGTTTTCTGATTATGAGAGAAGGCACACAGACTGGAAAGAATAGGAAAGGGCATAAAGACTGTTAACATTTCTCTGGAGGTGCCAGAGATAGATATGGGAAGCATGGTTTAAGTTAAAAAGATAAGCAGGGGCAAGCATTTGGCTTCATAGTTAAGATGCTGCTTTGGACACCCACATTCTGTATCGGAGTACCTGGGTTCCAGTCCTGGCTCTGTTCCTAATCCTATATGCAACTTCAGAGACAGTAGGTAATGGCTCAACCCAAGTGGGAGCGCTGGATTGAGTTCTCAGCTCCTGGCATTGGCCTGGTCCAGTTCTGACTGCTGCAGGCATTTGGGGAGTAAATCAGTAAATGGGAGCTTGTGCTCTCTTTCCCTGTCTGCCTCTAAAATAAAAAGTAAATTTAAAAAAATAAGAAAAGGCAAAGGAAGATAGTTAAGTCCGAGTGCCTACCATGTACCTGGTGCTTTCTTGATAATCCTTACAACCTTGTACCATTCAAGTGAGAAAATAAGACAGAGTAAGTAACTCCCTCAGTGAAACAGCTTGAAATGAGTGGAGCTGCAATTTGAACTCAGACCTGTTCACTCCAAAGCAAAAGCTCTTTCCACCACACTGTACTATCTCCATGCACAGTGGGTGGTATGAAATGGCCTGGTGGGCTAACAGAGCCCTGAGTGAGCTGGTCACCCTGAGGCAAAGCACAGGCCTGAATAACAACTTTCCTCCTCAGTCCATCACTGGAACCTGAGTCTTCCCATTGCCTTTCCACACATGCCACACCACCTCAGACACAATTCTTAAGAAAAACACATCATAAACATTTCCCAGTACCAAGTCTGTCCTAACATTTCCTAACTGAAACCAGAGGATGGCAGTGTGAGTCACTGTAGACAGACTGCTAATAATAATAATTATGTTTGTGGAAATACCCTCATGTGTTATTATTCAGTCAAATTTTACTCATATGAAGGCACAGTGCTCATGTCATCAGTGCTCCCAGCTGTTTGCCTCCCTGGGGGCTGGTACACATTCCCACCCTGAGTGTGGGAGAAGGTGTGGCAGTGCTGAAGCAGCGAGGAAATCTGTCATCAGACAGATGTGGGTTGGAATCTCAGCTCTGCCACCTTGGACAGGTAACTCCACAACAGGCCGAAACAGCACTCACCAGCTTTCCCTCAGGCCTGCTCCTTCTCCTCTGCTCCCTGTGTGACAGCACTGACTACAAAGTTGCCCAAGTCAGAAACCTAAGTGTCATCCTTGACTTCACATGTCAATCCAATAATGAGTCAGATAATTTTACCTTCCCAAACCTTCATTCTCCCTACTCTACCCTAGTTCAGGTCATCATCACTTTTGCCTGGATTACTATAGTATCTGCAAATTTGTGTCCTCTCTACTCAGCAATTGGAATGATTTTCTAAAATAAAATCTGTTGATATCAATGGCCACATTAAAAGTTCGAACGGCTTCCTACCACCCATAAGATAAAATCCAAAGCCCTTGACATAAATCATAAGGCCTTTCCTGATCTGACCTCTGCCTTGGCTATCATTACACCACAAACTTCCCCTCTCTGTCTCAGCCAAAATTGTTGTCTCAGTTCTTCAAATACATCATGTGTCTCTTGCCTCTATGTTGTTCACATTCTATTCCCGCTGCCTTTTCTATTCTCTTTCCTCTCCTCTACTTAATTCATCTAGCAAAGTCCTAGTCACTCTCCAACACTCTGTTTTGATGTCACTTCCTCTAAGAAGTCTTGCCTGACCCCGACGTTCAGGTTAGATGCCCCTGATTTGTGTTCCTATAGCACATTGCATTTATCTCGTAAAATTGTAATTGACTATTTTCTCATCTGCCCCCGTGAACAGAGTCTAAATTCTGTAAGGGCAACGATCATATTTTGCTTACCCCAAAACATAGTGTTTGGTACCCATCAGTATTCAATAAATATTTGACTGACTGATAATTAACGACTGGTGCTTTCACTGCCCAGGTTCTCTAACACCTGGCTCAACATCCTAGCTTTCAGCACCTTTTTTTTTTTTTTTTTTTTTTGACAGGCAGAGTGGACAGTGAGAGAGAAAGGTCTTCCTTTTGCCGTTAGTTCACCCTCCAGTGGCCGCCGCGGCTGGCGTGCTGCGGCCGGCACACCGCGCTGATCCGATGGCAGGAGCCAGGTACTTCTCCTGGTCTCCCATGGGGTGCAGGACCCAAGCACTTGGGCCATCCTCCACTGCACTCCCTGGCCATAGCAGAGAGCTGGCCTGGAAGAGGGGCAACCGGGTCAGGATCGGTGCCCCGACCGGGACTAGAACCCAGTGTGCCGGCGCCGGAAGGCGGAGGATTAGCCTAGTGAGCCGCGGCGCCGGCCTCAGCACCTGCTTTTGACCTCTTTTCTGGTTTAAGGGATATGTTCTCTTTTATTTATTTATTTTTATTTTTTTGCATACCAGGTAACTTCCAAGAGTCTCAACTCTTTATACTTGTTGTCAGCCCTCTGGTATTCCAATTAGGATGGTAATTCTTTAACCCCCAAAAATAAAAGATATCTGTACAGGTCAACCCTGACCATCACTCCTGCTTGCCTGGAGAGATTCAAATAATAAACAATAAGCTCACGTAATAAGCACCTGCTTTGTACCAATTCCTTATGTACACACACACAGATGAGCATCACTTTATTGGTGAGAAAAATTTCCTTCTGCTCCTATCCAGTAGTTATTCATGATTAGAACCCAAGTCTCTCTTGTCCCAAAGCTTTTTCCACTACATAGTCTTGAAAGTGTTTATGAGGCCAGCACTGTGGCATAGCAGGTAATGCCGCTGCCTGCATGCCAGCATCTCATGTGGCTGCTTCACTCCCAACCCAGCTCTCTGCTATGGCCTGGGAAAGCAGTAGAGGATGGCCCAAGTACTGGGGCCCCTGCACCAGGTGTAGGAGACCCGGAGGAGGCTCCTGGCTTCAGATCAGTGCTACTCCAGCCATTGCAGCTAGTTGCGGAGTGAACCAGCGATGGAAGACCTTTCTATCTCTCTCTGCCTCTCCTTTCTTGTGTGTAACTCTGACTTTCAAACAAACAAATAAATCTTTTTAAAAAAGTATTTATAACCCTTATAGTTATCAGGTTTCTTAGAAAGTATGGGTAATGGTAGAGTACAGGAATAATGAGAGTGGTGAAGTACAATCCTTTGGAAGGAGTATCTGGTAATATCTAATAAACTCAATATGCATCTTTTGATCCAACAATCCCAATCCTACTTCTAAGATTTATCATAAAGATACACCTACAGCAATAGAAAATATATAATGCAACATTGTTTGCAATCACAAAATTTTAGAAACAACCTAAATATATTAAGAGAATGGCTGGATAAACTATAGCAGTGGTTTCAAATATTGTGGTCTCAGGCCATTTTTATATTCATAAGTTATTTTGCTTATGGGGTATCTCTACTGACAAATTAAAGCACAGAAAACCACTAATAGTCTATTTGAAATAATAACAGTGAACACATTATAGGTCAATTTATAACTTATTTAATGAAAAATAACTGTATTTTGCAAAACAAAAAATAGAAAAGTGGTGTTGTTGATTTTGTTTTTGCAAATCTCTTTAAAGTTAGAAAGACTTTGTAGAAGATATTTGGACTCTTATATCTTAATCTTTTGGAATATGTTTAGTTGAAGTAAATTAAAAAACTCTCCTCAAACAGATATGTAGTTGGAAGTGAGGAATATTTTATAGTCATTTCAGATATGTGTGGATTTTCCTTTGATACTGCAGCAAAATTTGACAGTGGTAATTTCTTAAAAGTTAGTTGCAAATATAGACAGTGAAACCTATCAGTCAGTTTTCTGTATTTTGTTACATTAAAACCCATAGGTCTACATTACATTTTAAATGGGTATTTTATCCACCCATGCACCCTTTTGTAACATCATGCATTGATCATTTGAAAAAATACTGGCTCACTGAATTATGCAGATCTTCCAAATGTTGACACATTTCATTATACAACATATAAGGAAAAGAACCACTTCACAACATTTGTTAATATCACCACCCATGTCTTCAGAAAAATTAGAGAAGCTGTCAACTTCCTGGCAATGAACACAAATTTTTGAAAACGCTAATGTCATTTGAAAGCTTGATTTTTGCTACTGGCAACAGACGCTATTGTTTTTCCTTGAAGTGAAAGGCTCACCTTGTTCATTTTCTAGAAAATGCTGGCTAAAATCCCAAGCCTGAATAACCATAGTTTGTCTGTTGTTCTTTAAAGTAAAATGATGCTCAAGAATGTTTTTGTGTGTGTGTATGCTTTCTAGCTCTGTTTACAGAGGCTAGAAGTAATGCCACCAGAACAGCAATGAATACACCTGACACTCAGATCTTTAATACCACTCACCACTAAATGCAGCTACAACTTATACAGGAAATAGGTGACTTCAGGACTAAGGTTGGGCAGGTACAAGGTGAACCTGGAATATATAGTCAGAAAATAAGGGAAATGTTTAAAAATGATGAAAAAAATGATAAAAGAAATAAAAGCCAGTCAAATCTGAAATAATTTGTCTGTCAATATAATGATAGTAATCAGTATGTAATTCATAAAATAAAGTAAAAAATAAGTGAGCTCATCGTGATATCAATAACTTGATAAACGAATAAATAGAGGAGAATGAAGAAGCTCTCTCATACTGTAGGAAGATAAATAAAATACATATATAAGGAATGGTAAAGATGGAATTAGAAAACTATCATTTGTCAATGACTACAGTAATAACTGTTTCAAGTAAGAATCATCAATTAATAATTAAACTTGTGCATAGTCTCAAATAACCTCCTTACAAGATATTTATTAATTACAAAGAGAAAAACAGTTACTTTACAGGGGAGAAACTTGGCAGATACCACACCTTGAGTAAATAAAGTTTCTATCACCATTGATGGGACATAGAGGTAACACATGTCTCCTGATACAGTGCACTGAGAAGAACACAATCAATTCTGTGGTATTCCTGACAGAAATGTAAAATCTGAATCTAACCATGAAGAAACATCAGGCAAACTCAAATTAAGGGATATTTTGCAAAATAAATGGCTCTTGCTCTTCAAAAATATTGAGGTTATAAAAGACAAAGACAAAAATTCTCAGATGAAAGAAAACTAAAGAAACTTGCCAATGAATTATAATGTGCAATCCCATACTAGATCCTGAGCTAGAAAACAAATTACTTTTTCCATAGAGAATATCAGAGGAGAGGCCAGCACTGTGGCACAGTGAGTTAACGTCTTGACCTGAAGTGCTGGCATCCCATATGGGTGCCGGTTCGAGACCCGGCTGCTCCACTTCCGATCCAGCTCTCTGCTATGGCCTGGGAGAGCAGTAGAAGATGGCCCAAGTCCTTGGGCCCCTGCACCCGCGTGGGAGATCCAGAAGAAACTCCTGGCTCCAGGCTTTGGATTGGCACAGCTCTGGCCGCTGTGGCCAATCGGGGAGTGAACCATCAGATGGAAGACCTTCCTCTCTTTCTTTCTCTCTCTCTGCCTCTCCTCTCTTTGTGTAACTCTTTCAAATAAATAAATAAATATTAAAAAAAAAAAAGAATGTCAGAAGAATAAAAACATGAAAGCCAGCCAAAACTTGAATAAAATCAAGATTATAGCATAGTATCAATTGTAAGTTTCTAATTTTGATAAATACACTGTAATATTTGTATTCTTTCTTTAAGGAAACAGACCTAGGGGCCCGCAATGTGGCATATTAGGTTGAGCCACTGTCTGTAGTGCTGGCATCTGGGTGCCCATTGGAGTCCCTGCTGCTCCACTTCTGATCCAGCTCTTTGCTAATGCTCCTGGGAAAGCAGCAGAAGATGGTCCAAGTGCTTGGACTCCTGCATCCATGTGGGAGACCTGGAAGAAGTTCCTGGCTCCTGGCTTTGGCCTGGTTCACTCCTGGCCATTGCAGCCATCTGGGGAGTCAATCAGTGGATGGAAGATCTCTTTCTCTCTCTCTCCCTCCCCCTCTCCCTCTCGTGTCTTTTCCTCCCCCTCTGTAACTCTACCTTTTTTCCCTTTTATTTTTTAAAGATTTATTTTATTTATTTGAAAGAGTTACAGAGAGAGGTAGAGACAGAGAGAAAGGTCATCCATCTGCTGATTGACTCCCCAGATGGCCACAATGGCCAGAGTTGCGCTGATCCGGAGCCAGGAGCTTCTTCTGGGTCTCCCACGTGGGTGCAGGGGCCCAAGGACTTGGGACATCTTCTACTGATATCTCAGGCCCTAGCAGAGAGCTGGATCAGAAATGGAGCAGCCAGGACTAGAACTGGCACCCATATGGGATGTTGGTGCTTCAGGCCAGGGCGTTAACCCGCTGCACCACGGCACCAGCCCCAAATCTACCTTTCAAATACATAAAATGAATCTTTAAAAAAGGCACAAAAAGGACAGGAAAAAAAAAGGAACAGACCAAAAAATATTTAGGAATAAATGGAACAGAAAATAATTCAATTGCCTATGTATCCTTATCTATTTCTCTATGGAGATTGAAGAAAAATACAACAAGAGCAACAGAATGATGAAATGTTGGGCAGGTATTTGGCCTAGTGGTTAAGAGGTCATTTAGACACTTGCATCCCACATCAGAGTGCCTGGGTTTGCTTCTGGCTTTGGCTGTCAATTCTAGCTTCCTGCCAATGCAGATCCTAGGTGGCAGCAGGTGCTGGTTCAAGTGATTGGATCCCTGCCATCCATGTGTGAGACCTGGATTGAGTTCCCAGTTCCTGTCTCAGACTCAACCTGGCCCCAGCCATTCCAGGCATTTAGGAAAGTGAACCAGTAGATTGGAACTCTGTCTCAATCTCTCTGCCTCTCAAACAAAAGGAAAACAAAAAGAAAATGTGGTTAGGTATGGGTAAAAGGTATAGGAGAATTTTTTGGATACTTTTTTTATTTGCAACTTTTGAAAATTAAGATTTATTTATTTGAAAGGCAGAGTTATAGAGAGGAAGAAATAGAAGGTGGGGGAGAAGGGAAGGAGGGAAGAAGGGAGGGAGAGGGAGAGGGAGAGGCAGATGGAGAGAGAGAAATACTGAGATCTTCCATACACTGGTTCACTTCCCAGATGGCCACAATGGCTGGGGCTGGGCCAGGAGCTAGGAGCTTCATCTGGGTCTTAAATCCTGAGCACTTTTCAATGTTATTTAAAATTATTTGAAAGCAATTGTTAATGGATGCTAATTGTTAATATTTCCTTGTGTGGAGGTATTATGATTTACCTAATTTATTTAGGGTTTTCTTCATATTTTTATGTTATAAACGTATAGTAAAACATACAATGAACATTTTTGCATGCATCTTTGTCCACATATTTGTTTACTTCCTTATGCATGATTCCTAGAATGACAATTTCTTTGTTTGCTCCCAAAGTTCCTCTTCAAAGTTTGTTCTGTTTTACTGATTTCTGTCCTGCTTTAGGCCTCATCTGTTTACTAAAAGACTGAATCCTGGATTTGAATCTGGGCAGTGACTGGTGATTGCCAAAGGCTGTGAGTAATCATAGCTGGCAGCAGCAGGCTGGGCTCAGTTCTGGGCTGCACCTGCTTAAAGGGAGTTAATTTTTTGTAGGTCCTAAAAGCTAACGAAAAAAATCATTGAGCATGTGGGATGTAGACTTGCAGCAAGCCTGATGAGGTTCAGTTCAGATTAATGTCCCTGCAGTGTACTTTGGGTGAGATTGGTTCTAGGGACATAGAGAATCAAACAGTGAGCCTGGCCCACAGAGCTCACAGTCTAGGAGGGAAGACATACAAATAAACTGATACTGACACTGCAGTGGTGAGCAGTTATGAATTGGGGAGCACACGGAAAGGAGCATACCTCTGTAAAACAAACAAACAAACAAACAAACAAAAAACCTTTTACATGGTGTATGCTCATATTCTTTCAATCCACCTCCCTTTCCTTCCTTCCTGTTTCCTCAGTTCACATATAATTTATTGAGCACATACCCTAAGACCAAAGGGTGCGGCAGTGGAGTTGGGAGAGGAGTAGGGAAATTTAAACAGCAAGACAGTAGAAGTTATCAGGCTTCATGACTAATTGTCCATGAGAGAGAGACATAAGAGTTAAGAACTCTTATGTCTACCAGAGCTTTTGGCTTGGGCACCTTGGGTGGATGATGGCATCATTCACCTAGCCTGGGAAACAGTTATCTTTTGGGGTGGAAATTTAAAGAACAAATTTTAAAGAGCAAAGAAAAATTTGCTAGGGGTGCTAGACCTTGACTTTATTTGAGGCAATCGTTCTTAGAATATTGGATTTCCACAGGATGTATCTGTTATAAAAATGAAAGTGAGGAGGTCTAACAGGTTGGGAATAACAAGATACTTGGGAGTCACTGGTTAGCGGTGAAAGTCAATGCAAAATTGAAAATGGGGTAATCACATCAGCTGACAGCAGGCTAAGATAGATTAAGATGAAAAAGATTTACAGAAGAGAGCAAAATAGATGAGAGGCATTTCAGGAGCAGAGAGTAAACTGGGTAGGAAAAACCAAAATGATGGAATGAAACTGCAGAAGATGAAAGGATTTAAGGTGGACTACTTACAGCAGGGAGGTGGTGTTGATGATAAAGGCTGCCTCTTTCAGCAACAGAATTTGAATAGAAATGAAGAAAGTGTGAAGCAAGAGGAAATTGGTCCCGGGAACAAATGAATCATCTTCATGTAGTAGCTACACCCTGGGTAGCATGATTATTCATAAACAAATGCAGATTTCCTGTGGTGGTAGTGATCTAGGCTTGGAAAGCACAGTCCTAATGTTAGGTTGCCAAACTGATCTTAATTAAAGGGCCCGTTTCTCTAGATTGAAAATTTTTAGTAACACTAACTTACCTTTACAGCATTTTCTTAATTTAGCTGAAAGGACTGTTAGGGTATCAGATGGCAGACGGAAGGAATTTACTTCCAGCTTTTCCTTAGGTTGGGTGTACTTCACATGTAAAATGGTGGTAGCATAGTACCTAATTCACAGAGTTGTTGTGAGGATGAATCATAGTTTCCCGCTGAGCCCCAGTTTCTCTTGTTATAAAAAGGGGATAGTGATTTTTTTTTGTACTGTGACTCAGAAGTATGTGGCAAAGGCACACTTAGGAATGTACAGGAACAGCTTTCATTGATGAGAAGAAAGCTGCTAGGTTATATTTTCTCCAAAGTGGCTGCTCAATTATTATTTGAATGTCTCCTAAAGACTTTAGTAATTTTCTCATTATGATTTATTATTATTGGGCCATAATCTAAGGTAAGGTGAAATCATCCTATGATGTTTTTGTACAGAAAAATAGACTGGATCTATGTTGACATCTGCTGTGCAACCAAAAGTCATAGAACCCAGTATATCAGGCAGTATTATTCAGTGGAGGGATGTTACATAAATCCTTTAGTGAAATTTAGGGCAATTTCCCCCACCAGGGATGATGAAGACTATTGCAGCCATCTTTTGATAGAAATACACATATATGCAAAAAGCACATGGATATGATCTTGAACCCAAAAAATACTGAGAATTAGGGCATTCTGGAACCAACAAAAATTTGCACTAATATTTATTGAGTATTTTCTACAGGTCAGTTCCTTTATCTCTAACCTTCCCAACAACACCAAGGCAGACAACAGAAAACTGACATTAAAAAATGTTACATAACTTGCTCAGGTCATAAAGCCATAGATGACAGAACTGGAATGGCTAGTATCAGGATCTGACAACAAGGTTTCTGCTCGTTCTAGAATAGTACTCTGAAAAAAATGCTGTATTCGGAAACTTTGGGGACCAGAGGATTTGCAGAATTTCTCTTTGTTTTTGGTTCTGACGCTGGCACCCTAGAGGTTGCGTGAGACATGGGCTATCTGCAGACTCCACTACACAGAAAACAATTTCCTTCCTTCAGAGCCTTACCCAGGATTTGGCTGGGGGTGGGGCTGGGTGGGGTGGGGTTAACGGAGGGTGGTTAGTGAAAGATGGATGGGTCTTTTCTTACCTTTAAGTTGTTTATGAATTTCAGGACAACCCGATGGCTATTTTCTTCTCTTGCTCAGCATTTTTTTTTTTTTTTCCCTACTTTATAGAAGGGGGGAGGAGAGGATGGAGGGGTTGAGGTTTTGGTATCTGTAGGAAATTTCTGTAACGCACTGCACGGTAGATCCAAAAAAGTTAAGGTCAAAGACAATTCCCTCATCTGTTCTGTGAGAGGATTTGTGTGTGTGTTCGGGAAAAAAAAAAAAAAAAAAAAGGTCTGTTCTGGGTCACTCGTCTGTCACGCAGACACCCTGAAGGGACCAGAAGAGATTGCGTGCCCCCTCCCCCCAGGAGAGATGGGACGAGGAGACGTCCTCAGGCTCCCGCTCTCAGGGGCCAGTCCGAGGGACAAGAACGTTCACGTACCTTCCGCAGAGAAGGAAAAGGTGCTGGGGTCTGACGTGGGGGGGGACCGCCAGGGGTTTGTGGGAACCGAGGGGCTTCCGGCTCCCAGGAAGCGTCGTCAGGGGCGAGAGGCGGGCCGCGAGCCGCGGGCGGCGCAGGGAGCGCGGGGCCCCCGCCACCCCCAGGCCGCGCTGCCTCGCGTTCCCTGCCGCTCGTGCCCGGCGTGGCCGCCGCAGTCCCGGCGCCGTAGCCAGACGTGGGGCCCAGGGGGCGCTGTGGCCCAGCGGCGCGGAAGGCTGGAGCGTCCACCGCGACGCCGGAGGCTTCGCCGAGGATCCCCGCCTGCAGCACCTCGGTCGTCCCGCCGCAGCCTTGCGCCCCTGGCCCGGCTCGGCGGCGCTCCGCCGGGGTCTGCGTGGGTGCGGCGGCCCGGGAGCCGATGCGCCTGGGCGGGCACTGGGCCGCAGCAGCAGCAGCAGCGACCACAGCCCCGTCAGGAGTGGGAGGCTTCGCGGTGGCTCCTGGGGCCGCGCCGGTGCCCTCCGGAGGAGGCTTTCGGCTCCGGGACGACCCCCCTGGCCATGCTGAGGCGGTGGTGGCCGCTGTTCGAGGTGAGTCGGGTGCGGCGCGGTGCCGGCTCGCCTGCTGGCCGCCGCCTGTGGGGGCCCTGGCGGCAGCCCTGGGGCCGGGCGGACGGGGCGTCCTGTCGCTGCGGCCGCCTCCCCCACCCCGCAACTCTGGGGCCTCAGCCCTTATTTCTCGCGTCTCCCGGGAGGATGGAGGCCCGTGGGGTGCGACTAGGCCCTGGCGCTGCCGAGAAGCCGTCGCCCCGGCCTCGGTTTCGGTGCGGCCCGGTGTGTGGAGAGAGGCTGGCGGGGGGGGCACGGGCGTCCTTGGGCTTGGCCCGGGCCGGGCGGAGCGCAGCCTCTGAGCCCTGGCCCTGCTTGTACATCCCGGAGGGAGGCGGAGGACGCCTGTTTGCAAACAGCCTCGGCTTCCCCGCGCCCTGCACTCTGTTCTGCAGAGTCCCGGGGGGGAAGGGAGGGAGGGCGGGCAGGGTGAGAACCCGGGTGCAGAAAGTGCGGGGTCCTGAGAGCCCCTGGTGTACCTGGAGTGTCGTTCACGGACAGGACTTGCTTGAGAATAACCTTTTGCGTCTTATTTGAGGTGAAATTTCATCACCTGCTGGTAGCTCATCCCTGCTTTCTTATATTACATCTTGTCTCTAAGGGTAGTCTTCCTTGGAGAAAGCCCTGTACCAGCTTTACAATGCTAAGTTTCCTAGATAAACACTCACAGTTAGAAAAATATCTTTCACAAAAGGTATCCCCCTGCCAAGAGAGAAATATTTTAGCCCTTCTGTCCACGGTACAAAAATGTCCCACCTAAATAGATCTAGAGAATGGGTGGCAAGAGGATTTTAAGTCGTAGTAATTACTCTAATAACAAGTACCTGACGGAATTGGTATCTATTCTACATTTTAGAACGAAAATGATTTGTACTGGTATTAATGTAAAAATATGTGATTAAAGTTTGATACCATAAGTTAGATATTTGGGTGTTTTAGATTTATGATAGATGTAATTACTAGTTATTCTTGTTTTCCTGCTAAGTGTATTAAGATTGTGAGATTTAAAGGTACTTGTAGAACTTTTATAATGATGGAAAACATAAATATGCTTATTGTACAGAATTCAGAAAGTTTAGAAAGATGCTGTGTTGGGCTGTCAATGAATGTTTAATAACTAGGGAGAAATCACCCTTAATCCTTAATCTTACAGATAATACTTTTTGATGGTCAGATTTTAAAATGGGGTTATACTGATGATAATTTATTTGAGAGGCAGACACACAGGCAGAGAGCAAGAGCCAGAGAGAGAGTGAGAGTGCCTGCATGAGAGAGATACCCTCCATTAATTTACTCTCCAAATGCCACCATTGTCTGGGGCTGGGACTGGGGCTTGGTGAAGCTGGTAGCTCAATCTAGGTCTCCCACATGGGTGGCAGGAACCCAATTCTTTGAGCCTTCGCTGTTGGGGCTTCATTAATAGGAAACTGGAATCAGGAGCCCAATCTAAGAATTGAAAACAGGTACTGCTGTGTGTGCTGCAAGTGTCTTAATGGGTGTCCTAAATCACTGATCAGGCTAACTGCTTGCTCCTGATGGTGAGTTTTTCATTTATTATCTCAGTATATTGGGTTCAGAATTGCCAACTGTTGCCATTGCCATTGGTATACTTATGAAAATGTTTCACTAAATTACATGTGAACCATAGATGAATTTGTTCATTAAAATGGGATAATATTTGTAATTACCTAAAAGATCCCTGACTTCACCTTCTGTGCAGCATGAGGAGTCCATTAGGTCTAGGGAGGTTTTTGGGGACCTACTGTGTTAGATGCTGTAGCCTTGTGTAGTTTCTGTCAGATTTTGCTTACATGTTTCTAACTGTAGAAAATTGGCTTTATTACTTTTTTTTTTTTTTTTTGACAGGCAGAGTGGATAGTGAGAGAGAGAGACAGAGAGAAAGGTCTTCCTTTTTGCCGCTGGTTCACCCTCCAATGGCCGCTGCGGCCGGTGCATCTCGCTGATCCGAAGGCAGGAGCCAGGTGCTTCTCCTGGTCTCCCATGCGGGTGCAGGGCCCAAGGACTTGGGCCATCCTCCACTGCCTTCCCGGGCCATAGCAGAGAGCTGGCCTGGAAGAGGGGCAACCGGGATAGAATCCGGTGCCCCGACCGGGACTAGAACCCGGTGTGCCGGCACCGAAAGGTGGAGGATTAGCCTGTTAAGCCACAGCGCCGGCCTATTACTTTTTTTTGTTAGATTTATGTAGTTCTTTAAAATTCTCATTCAGTTTTCACATGTACCTGAACAGACCAACATTTGAATCAGTTGGGAGTGCTTAAAATACGCAGATTCCAAGGTAGGCATTTGGCCTCATGGTTAAGCTTCCAGTTGAGACGCTCCCATCCCATATCAGAGTGCCTGGACTTGAGTTCTGGGTTTGCTTCTGATGTCAGCTTTTTGCACATGTGCACCCTGAGAAGCAGCCTGTGCTAGCACATGTACTTGGGCCCATGCCACCTACGTGGGAGAACTGGATTGAGTTCTGGTTCCTGGATTTGGCCTGGCCCAGCCCAGCTGATGTGGGCTTTTGAGGAGTGAATAAGCTGATGGGAGCTCTCTCTCTCAAAATTTAAAAAACACATATATTAAAAAACACATGCTTGCTGGCGCCGCAGCTCAACAGGCTAATCCTCCACCTTGCGGCGCAGGCACACCGGGTTCTAGTCCCGGTTGGGGTGCCAGTTCTGTCCCGGTTGCCCCTCTTCCAGGCCAGCTCTCTGCTGTGGCCAGGGAGTGCAGTGGAGGATGGCCCAAGTGCTTGGGCCCTGCACCCGCATGGGAGACCAGGAGAAGCACCTGGCTCCTGCCATCGGATTAGCGTGGTGCGCCGGCCGCAGCGCACCAACTGCGGCGGCCATTGGAGGGTGAACCAACGGCAAAGGAAGACCTTTCTCTGTCTCTCTCTCTCACTGTCCACTCTGCCTGTCAAAAAAAAAAAAAAAAAAAAAAAAACCAAAAACAAAAACCACATGCAGATTCCTGGCCTTTTGAATCAGAATTCTAGGGATGATGATGGCCCAAAGATGTTTATTTTTTATCATATTCCCAATTCTTAGTTCTAGTAGTTTGAGAACCACTGCTATAATAACTTGAAAGTTAACTAACTTTGCAGAGCTGAATGTGTCTGTTTTCTAGAAAAGCTATAGCCATTTCTCATAGCAACAGTAAATGATGTTATACTGTTAGAAAAATATTTTGAGGGACAGCTGTCAACATTTATTGGGAGGCTTCTGTGATATTCTGTGGTGTTAAAGGATACCTGGCCAGTTGGCTTTTTTTTTTTAAAGATTTATTTATTTGAGAGGCAGAGAGAGAGAGAATGAGAATCCTCTGTCCACTGGTTCACTCCCCAAATGGCCATAGTACTTGGACCGCCTTCCACTGCTTTCCCAGGTGCACTGTCAAGGAGCTGGGTTGGAAGTGGAGCAGCCGGGCCATATGGGATGGCAGCACCACAAGTGGCGGCTTTACTTGCTATCCCATAGTGCTGACCCTGCCAGTTGGCTTTTAATGGACCCAATGCCAATGTCTGTGCAAACTGTAGAAAGTTGTTTAACTTACCTTGCAAGATCTTTAGGTTCTAAAAATGTATTGTGATCTGTAAAAGGTTTTTGTAAAATTTCAGCTATGAAGTGCCTGTCTTAGGTGTACTGGGAAACAAAAATGACGAAGGATTCTGCTAGCAATTAGCTAATTGTGGAAGCAGGACAAGTATAATTAACTGTTACAGGGCAGGGTCAGACAAATGTTGTAATTTGGTGGAACACGCTAGACCTCTGTTTAAGGCTTCTATGTCTCATCCAGGATCTTGCTCTTTAAGAACATTGATGATAATTTTTTTCTTAAAGATTCTTTTTACTTATTTGAAAGGCAGAGTTACAGAGAGGCAGAGGCAGAGGCAGAGAGAGAGAGAGGTGTCTTCCATCCACTGGTTCACTCCCCAGGTGGCTGAAATGGCCGGAGCTGTCCCTCTCCGAAGCTGGGAGCCAGGAGCTGCTTCAGGGTCTCCCATGTGAGTGCAGGGGCTGAGGGCTTGAGCCATCTTCTGCTTTCCCAGGTCATTGCAGAGAGCTGGATTGGAAATGGAGCAGCTGGGAATTGAACTGGCACCCATATGGGATGCCGGCATTCAGGCGGCAGCTTTACCTGCTACGCCACAGCACTGGTCCCTTTTTTTCTTTTTTTTTTTTTAAGATAATTTTTTTATGTGGGTATTTCTTTATCTTTTAATTCCTGATCCAGTGTCTTCTTTGAGGAAATAATCGTGTATGTTGCCTGGTAAGAGTTTTATATTAACTTCTTTAGAAAGGCAGAGTGAGCAGGGATGATCCCATTCCTTCCTCTGTTGCTAAGATACCACTGTTCATTCCATTCAGTAAACTTTTATTTGGCACTTGTTATGTGCTGGCTGTAGAATGACTGCAAGACACAAAGCTTGTTTAAAACATAATTGCCTAAATTTTAGTTTAAGTTCTTATGTCCCTAAAGGGGTGGGGATTGTGTTTGTGTGTATGTTAGTTGCATGACATAGTACCAAGTATGGGCCAAGATGTGGGCAGGAATTCTAGTACACCTCATAGAGCAATGTGGCATTTAGATTCTGAGTTTCTTTTTATGTACTGTTGGAGCAACATTTCTCCTCCCAGGGAGGTAGAACAGGTTCCTGAGATAAAAGTAATGAAAAACAATTGGCTCATTGTCATATAGATGCTCAGTAAATGCTCAATTCCATTCTTCCTTTTGGGGAAAACAAAAATAAAGACCAGGAATTGAAATTTCTGTGTGAATTAAAACTTGATAGTTTTCCACTTTTTTTTTAAAAACAAATACATCTACTTTTAGAATTCTTGACTTTATTTTTTTTAAACTTTTATTTAGTAAATATAAATTTCCAAAGTACAGTTTATGGATTACAATGGCTTTTCCTCCCCCATAACTTCCCTCCCACCCACAACCCTCCCATCTCCCGCTTCCTCTCCCATTCCATTCACATCAAGATTCATTTTCAATTATCTTTATATACAGAAGATCAATTTAGTATACATTAAGTAAAGATTTCATCAGTTTGCACCCACACAGAACATAAAGTGTAAAATACTGTATGAGTACTAGTTATAGCATTAATTCACATTGAACAACACATTAAGGACAGAGATCCTACATGAGGAGTAAGTACACAGTGACTCCTGTTGTTGACTTAACAATTTGACACTCTTGTTTATGGCATCAGTAATCTCCCTAGGCTCTAGTCATGAGTTGCCAAGGCTGTGGAAGCCTTTTGAGTTTGCCGACTGTGATCATATTTAGACAAGGTCATGGTCAAAGTGGAAGTTCTCTCCTCCCTTCAGAGAAAGGTATCTCTTTCTTTGATGGCCCGTTCTTTCTGCTGGGATCTCACTCACAGAGATCTTTCATTTAGGTCCTTCTTTGAATTCTTGACTTTATTTTTTAAAGATTTATTTTATTTATTTGAAAGGCAGACAGAAAGTGATCTTCCATCTCCTGGTTCACTTCCCAAATGGCTGTGTCATTTGGGGTTGGGCTGGGCCAAAGCTAGGAGCCAGGAACTCCATCTGGATCTTCCAGGTGGGTGACAGGGGCCCATGTACTTGGGCATCTTCTGTTGCCTTCCTTGGTGCATTAACGGGGCTGGATCGGAAGCAGAGCATCCCTGACTCAAACTAGCGATCTTGTATGGGATTCGACCATTGAAGTTGGTGACTTAACCCAGTGTGCCACAACATTGGCCCCCATTTGATATTTTTAAAAGAAAACAATTTTAGGGGCGGGTATTGTGACATAGCTGGTAAAGCTACCGCCTGCAATGCCAGAATCCCATATATGTGCCAGTTTGAGTCCTAGCTGCTCCACTTCTGATCCAACTTCCTATAAATGGCCTGGGAAACCAGTGGAGGATGGTTCAAGTGTTTGAGCCCCTGCATCCATATGGGAAACCTGGAGGAAGCTCCTGGTTCCTGGCTTTGGCCTGTCCCAGCTTGACTTGCAGCCATTTGGGGAGTGAACCAGCTGATGGAAGTCTCTCTGTCTCTCTCTCTCTCTCTCTCTCTAACTTTCAAATAAATAAATCTTAAAAAAGAAAACAATTTTAATCCTGACTTCATTTTTATTTTTGAAAGCTTTTATTTAATAAAATAAAATATAATTTTCATAGGTACAGCTTTTTTATACCTGCCCTCCCACCCCTACTCCCATACCACCTCCTATTCCCTCTCCCATCCCATTTTCCATTAAGATTCATTTTTAATTATCTTTATATACAGAAGATCAACTCAATACTAAGTAAAGATTTCATCAGTTCGCACCCACACAGACATACAAAGTATAAAGTACTGCATGAAGACAAGTTTTACCGTTAATTCTCATAGTACAACGCATTAAGGACAGAGGTCCTACATGGGGAGCAAGTACACAGTGATTTAACAATTGACACTCTTATTTATGACGTCAGTGATCACCCGAGGCTCTTGTCATGAGCTGCCTAGGCTATGGAAGCCTTTTGAGTCCACAAACGCCATCAGTATTTAGACAGAGCCATAAGCAAAGTGGAAGTTCTCTTCTCCCTTCAGAGAAAAGTACATCCTTCTTTGATGGTGCCTTCTTTCCACTGGGATTTCACTCAGAGATCCTTCGTGTAGATCATTTTTTGCCAGAGTGTCTTGGCTTTCCATGCCTGAAATGCTCTCATGGGCTTTTCAGCCAGATCTGAATGCCTTAAGGGCTGTTTCTGAGGTCAGAGTGCTATCCAGGGCATTTCTGACTTCATTTTTAGCTAATAAATTAGTAGTCTCTGTTTATAGGGTACACTTGTTGCACATTATTTATTTGCAGAGTTTTACATTGTTCTTTAATTTTTCTTGTGTGTACCTGACTTACATTATGTAGAGCACTATTATTATATAATAATCACATCGCTTCTTGGCCTTTTGGCTAAGATCAAGTGTATAATAATCACTGGAAAACATACAATTACAAATGTTAAATAAAATAGTTCATATACTATTTTTTTTTTTTTTTTGGACAGGCAGAGTGGACAGTGAGAGAGAGAGAGAAATGTCTTCCTTTGCCATTGGTTCACCCTCCAATGGCGCACCGCGCTGATCCGAAGGCAGGAGCCAGGTGCTTATCCTGGTCTCCCATGGGGTGTAGGGCCCAAGCACTTGGGCCATCCTGCACTGCACTCCCCAGGCCATAGCAGAGAGCTGGCCTGAAAGAGGGGCAACCGGGACAGAATCCGGTGCCCTGACCGGGACTAGAACCTGGTGTGCCGGTGCCACAGGCAGAGGATTAGCCTGTTGTGAGCCACGGCACTGGCCATTTATATACTTTTAAAACCATGATGTCACTTTATTAAGCTTAAGAACTGAAGAATTTTTAAAACAGACTTTTCCTTATGAACTACAATAGTAGATAAGATCTAAATTTTATAGCTGTCAAATATAAGTTCCAGTCTTTTTTAATGATTTATTATGTATTTGAAAGAGTTATAGAGAAAAAGGGAAAGACAGAGAAATAGGTCTTCCATCTGCTGGTTTATTTCCCAGATGAGTGCAACAGCTCGGGATAGGCTAGACTGAAGCCAGAAGCTTCATCTATGTTTCCCCATGTGGGTGGCAGGGCCCAAGTACTTGGGCCATTTTCCACTGCTTTTCACAGGCCATCAGCAGGGAGCTGGATCAGAAGTGGAACAACTGGAACTCGAATTAGCGCCTGTATGGGATGCAGGCATCTCAGGCAACTTTACCCACTATGCTATACACTGGCCTCCAGGTTCCAGTCTTGAAACCTGTAGGACCTTGGACAAGTTTCTTAACTCCTTTATGCCTCAATTTATTCTCCCATAAAGTAAAGCTGATAATACCACACTGTAGGATTATTGTGGAGGATTAAATGATACAATATGTAAATCAGAGCTATAGTTCAGTTTTGTGAATCCTGGTAAAAATAAGTGTTGCTCTGGAAGTAGAAAATATATTTTTTTCACTTGGGTTTTGAAAGAGCTTGAACGATCATTATTTACACATTTTACTACTAAGAAATAAAATTAGCATGATCAGTTTTTAAGTGTTACAGATTGCTAAATTAAGGATGGACCAAGGTACAAGTAGAATTAGTATTTTAATTGTATAGTTAGTAAAATACCTTATGCCTTTATCATAGTAAATTTATCTAATAAAATAACTTGCAAATGCTATATATAAAATATTTTCTATTTTAAAAATTAACTTTAAATTTTTTTCTTCTAAATTACTATAAGCCTATTTAC
Organism: Lepus europaeus; assembly: GCF_033115175.1. Classification (NCBI taxonomy): domain Eukaryota; kingdom Metazoa; phylum Chordata; class Mammalia; order Lagomorpha; family Leporidae; genus Lepus; species Lepus europaeus. The sequence continues at coordinate 43,606,748 of NC_084831.1, forward strand.
AGAACTGAACTATAGGAAAAGTTAGAAAAATATGTAATGCTTTTGTACTTTGACTTTTTGAAAGCTTTTATAAAATAAGGTAAAGATAAAAAAAACTTGGGGCCAGCTTTGTGATGTAGTGGGTTAGGCTGCTGCCTGTGATGCCGGCATGTTCAAGTCCTAGCTGCTCCACTTATGATCCAAGTCCCTGCTAATGTGCCTGGAAAACAGAAGATGATAGCCCAAGTCTCTGGGTCCCTGCACCCATATGAGAGACCCTGGTGAAGCTCTTGGCTCTTGGCTTCAGCCTGGCCTAGTCTCGGCTATTGTAGCCATCGTGGGAGTGAACCAGTGGATAGAAAATCTCTCTCTCTCTGTGTCTCTCCCTCTATCTAGCTCTGTGTTTCAAATAAAATTGACTAATAAAAAAAAAAATCTCTGTGGACACTTTGAAATCAAGAAAAAGTCATTGAGTTCATTTTGGGTGACGTTAGAGAACTTAATACAATACACATTGATGGGAATCTTGAGGCATTTGGATTTTATATTACAGAATTGCAAAAAAAATTATTTCTCTAAATCATTTTTAAGTTTAGAAATCCTTATACCATCTTAACCTTTTAGCTATAATATTTTTTAATTTATAGTGATTAATTATCTTATTTTTAAATTTACTTATTTGAAAGGCAAAGGGAGAGATCTCTCAGGGGCTCTAATCTGTTGATTCATTCCCCAGATGCCTGTAATCATTGGGACTTGGCCAGGCCAAAGCCATGAGCCAGGAATTCAATTCAGATCTCTCACATGGGTGGCAGGGACCCAACTACTTGAATGATCACCTGCCACCTCCCAGGATTGCATCAATGGGAAACCAGAATAAGAAGCAAAATCAGGACTGGAACCTAGGCACTCTGATATGAGATACAGGCATTCCAACCAGCATCTTAAGCATTAGGCCAAACACTTGTACCTTTCTCATTTTGTTTATGATAATATATTTTTAAGGTTCATGTTTATCTTGTTCTCTTGCATTAAAAAATACAGTGTAAGTCTATACCCTAGATTTTTTTTAAAGATTTATTTATGTATTTGAAAGTCAGAGTTACACAGAGAAGGAGAGGCAGAGAGAGAGAGAGATCTTCATCTGCTGGTTTACTCTCCAACTGGCCGCAACAGCAGGGGCTGCGCATTCAAAGCCAGGAGCCTCTATTGGATCTTCCCCATGGGTACAGGGGCCTAAGGAGCCAGGCCTTCCTCCAGTGCCCTCCCATGCCACAGCAGAGAGCTAGAATGGAAGTGGAGCAGCTGGGACTCAAACAGGTGCTCATACCAGATGCTAGCACCACAGGTGGTGGCCTTACCCGCCACACCACAGCGCTGGCCCCAATACCTTAGATTTTTAAATATTAAATTCAACTTAAATGAAATTGTATTATTTTTTAAGAGAAGGAGCCTTAGAAAATAAGGCCTAAGGAAATAGTGACATGCATCTATAATTTTTCATTAGTTAGTTAATGGATAATTTGTATATATTCAGTTCTGGGTTCTTCTGGCAGCTTGGTACCATATTAACTGTAGAGAGGGTTTAAAATATAAAGTGAGTAGCACATATATTAGATATAGGTTATTAAGTAAGGCTCCAATTTTAAATTTTATTTATTTTTTTAAAGATTTATTTTATTTATTTGAAAGAGTTACAGAGAGAGGTAGAGACAGAGAGAGAGGTCTTCCATCAGCTGGTTCACTCCCTGGATGGCCGCAATGGCCAGAGCTGCGCCTATCCGAAGCCAAGAGCCAGGAGCTTCTGGGTCTCCCATGTGGGTGCAGGAGCTCAAGGACTTGGCCCATCTTCTGCTTTCCCAGGCCATAGCAGAGAGCTGGATCAGAAGAGGAGCAGCTGGGACTAGAACTGGCACCCATATGGGATGCTAGTGCTTCAGGCCAGGGCGTTAACCTGCTGTGCCACAGTGCCAGCCCCTATTAGTTCTTTTTATTTACTTGGAAGTCAGAGAGAGAGAGAGAGAGAGAGAGAGAGAGAGAGAGAGAGAGAGAGAGAGAGAGAGAAGGAGAAAGAGAGAAACATGTATCCTATCTGCTGGTTCACTTACAAGATGTCCTCAATAGCTGGGGCTGGGCCAGTCTGAAGCCAGAAGCTGGGGTCGCAATCTCAGTCTCCCACATGGAAATCAAGGACCCAACCCCTCTAGGAACCACTTGCTGCTTCCTGGGGTGCTCACCAGCAAGAAACCAAAATTGGGAGTTGAGCTGGGACCTGAACCCAGGCATACTGATATGGCATGTGGGCATCCCAAATTGTGTCTTATGGTATACAATTCAATGGCTTTGAATATATTTACAGAGTTGTGGAAATATCAGTATCTAATTTTAGAACATTTTCATTACTCCTAAAAGGAACCTATACCTATTAGCTACCCCTAGTATCTTTTTTTTTTTTTTTTTTGACAGGCAGAGTGGATAGTGAGAGAGAGAGACAGAGAGGAAGGTCTTCCTTTTTGCCGTTTGTTCACCCTCCAATGGCTGCTGTGGCCGGCTCATCGCGCTGATCCGAAGCCAGGAGCCAGGTGCTTCTCCTGGTCTCCCATGCAGGTGCAGGGCCCAAGGACTTGGGCCATCCTCCACTGCCTTCCCGGGCCATAGCAGAGAGCTGGCCTGGAAGAGGGGCAACTGGGATAGAATCCGGTGCTCCGACCGGGACTAGAACCCGGTGTGCCGGCGCCGAAAGGTGGAGGATTAGCCTGTTAAGCCACGGTGCCGGCCCTACCCCCAGTATCTTAATGGTCCTACTCTGTGTCATCCACTAATGTACTTTTAGACCTCTGTTGATTTGTCCATCTGTTATGGACATTTCATATGAATAAATCATACAGATGTGACTGGTTTGTTCACCTAGCATAATGATTTTAGGATTCAAATCCTATGTCAGTACTTTTTCTTTAAAAAAAAGATTCATTTTATTTATTTGAAAGGTAGAGTTACAGAGGGTGAGAGAGAGATATCATTCTTCCGCTGGTTCACACCCCAGGTGGCTGCAGTGGCCACGGCTGTGCCTTGCCAAATCCAGGAGTCAGGAACTTCTTCCAGGTCTTTCACATGGGTGCAGGGGCCCAAGTACTTGGGCCATCTTCTGCTCATTAGCAAGAGCTGGATAGGAAGTAGAGCAGCTGGGACTCAAACCAGAGTGCCCATATAGGATGCTGGTACTGCAGGTGGCAGCTTAACCCACTATGCCACAATCCCGGCCCCTCTTCATTTCTTTTTATTGCCAAATAATATTCCATTGTGTGGGTATATACCATGTTTTGGATTGTTTTTACTTTTTGGCTATTAGGAATAATGTTATGAACATTCATGTATGAATTATTGTGTGGCCATTTTTTTTTTTCATTTATCTTGGGAATACAAATGGGTGAAACTGCTGGTCAAATGGTAATTCTATATTTAACTTTTTGAGGAACTGCCAGACTGTTTTACAAAGAAGCTGTACTTTTTACATTATTATCAGCAGTAAATGAGGGCTCCAGTTTCTTCACACTCTCACCAATACTTATTATTGTCTATCTTTTTTTTTTATTATAATCATCCTGGTGAATGTGAAGTGGTGTGATAAGGATATATCTGAAATTTATAACTTTATTTACAGTCATTAGGCAAATTGTTGAAGTTCTTACTTGCAGATACGTTGCCAGATTCTTTGATAAAGAGTGTTTTTGGTTTCAGAATAAAAGCTGTGAACCTTCTAGTTTCCTTTTTAGTAAACAGTGAACTCTGTGGGTGGAACTGGTTAACCACATTGCTGGTTAACCTCATTGGTGATGTGAATGGTGGTTTGGGGACTTGAACTATATAAAAGACCATCAAGAGCCTGCCTCCCTCCCTCCCTTCCTTCTTCTTTTCCTTCCTTCCTCCTTCCCTCCCTGCCTCGATCCCTCTTTTCCCTCCTTCCCTCCTTTTTTTTTTTTTTTTTTTTTGACAGGCAGAGTGGATAGTGAGAGAGACAGACAGACAGAAAGGTCTTCCTTTGCCGTTGGTTCACCCTCCAATGGCCGCCGCGGCTGGCGCGCTGCGGCCGGAGCACCGCGCTGATCCGATGGCAGGAGCCAGGTGCCTATCCTGGTCTCCCATGGGGTGCAGGGCCCAAGCACTTGGGCCATCCTCCACTGCACTCCCTGGCCACAGCAGAGAGCTGGCCTGGAAGAGGGGCAACCGGGACAGGATCGGTGCCCCGACCGGGACTAGAACCCGGTGTGCCGGCGCCGCTAGGATTAGCCTAGTGATCCGCGGCGCCGGCCCCTCCTTCCCTCCTTTTTAGATTTATTTATTTATTTGAAAGGCAGACTTACAGAGAGGCAGAGAGAGAGAGAGAGAGAGAGAGAGAGAGAGAGAGAGAGAGAGAGAGAGAGAGACACGTCTTCCATCCATTGGTTCACTCCCCATATGGCTGAAACTGCCGGAGCTGGGCGGATCTGAAGCCAGGAGCTTCCTCTGGATCCTGCACAGGGGTGCAGGGGCCCAAGGACTTAGGCCATTTTCTACTACTTTCCTGGGCAATAGCAGAGAGCTAGATCGGAAGTGGAGCAGCAGTGACTCGCCCACATGCAATGCTGGCACTACAAGCGGTGACTTTATACACTGTGCCATGGTGCCAGCCACAAGAGTATTTTTTTTTTTTTTTAATTCGACAGGTAGAATTATAGACAGTGAGAGAGAGAGAGAGAGACGAGAGAAAGGTCTTTCTTCTGATGGTTCACTCCCCAAATGGCTGCCATGGCCGGCGCTGCGCCGATCTGAAGCCAGGAGCCAGGTGCCTCTTCCTGGTCTCCCATGCAGGTGCAGGAGCCCAAGCACTTGGGCCATCCTCCACTGCCCTCCCGGGCCACGGCGGAGAGCTGGACTGGAAGAGGAGCAACTGGGATGCCGTTGCTGCAGGTGGAGGATTAACCAAGTGAGCCACGGCGCCGGCCCCCAAGAGTATTTCTTAAAAAAAGGCAATTAGGCCGGCGCCGCGGCTCAGTAGGCTAATCCTCCGCCTTGCGGCGCCGGCACACCGGGTTCGAGTCCCGGTCGGGGCACCGATCCTGTCCCGGTTGCCCCTCTTCCAGGCCAGCTCTCTGCTGTGGCAAGGGAGTGCAGTGGAGGATGGCCCAAGTGCTTGGGCCCTGCACCCCATGGGAGACCAGGAGAAGCACCTGGCTCCTGCCACCGGATCAGCGCGGTGCGCCGGCCGCAGCGCGCCAGCCGCGGCGGCCATTGGAGGGTGAACCAACGGCAAAAGGAAGACCTTTCTCTCTGTCTCTCTCTCTCACTGTCCACTCTGCCTGTCAAAAATAAAAATTAAAAAAAAAAAAAGGCAATTATAAGGGCTGGTGCAGCGGGTTCCATATGGGCGCCGATTCAAGTCCTAGATGCTCACTTCTGATCCAGTTCCACAAGCTAATACTCTTGTGGAAGCCGTGGAAGATGGCCAAAGTCCTTGGACTCCTGAACCCATGTGGGAGACTCAGAGGAAGCTGCTGGCTTAAGCCTGGCTCAGCCCTGGCCATTGTGGCCATCTGGGGAGTGAACCAGTGGATGGAAGATCTTTCTCTTTGTCTCTCCCTCTCTGTAATTTGACTTTCAAATAAATAAATAAACCTTAAAAAGGGCAATTTTAAGCTCTAGGTTTAGTTTTTCTTTAACTCTTCTAAAACATTTCTAAAAATTTAGACTCCAGATGCATATGAACCATTCCTAAGCACTCAGGTCTGACAGATTTTAAGGACTGCATTATGTCTCAATAATACATAATTTAAAATAAGTACAGGTTAGCCATTTCTTTTTTCTTCTTATTCTTTGTTCTTACATGTAGGATATTACTCTGTTTTTTGTTCTTTACTCAAGGTCTTAAAGCTTTCCTATGAGATTTTGTAGGATATAGTTCAAAATCCATGATAATAACTTGCTAATGTTTCCAGTTTTTCAAACCAGACAGGAAATACTGCAGGGAACCATTGTTTCAGTAAACAAAGTACACATTTTGGCCTTCATTCTGCATAAAGTGGATCACCCCCTTGAAATTAAGATCACTTTTAGAACATACAATGCTGAGTTTGAATTGAGCTAAAAGTCTTGCCTGATTTGTTTTACAGTTGCTTTGGATGCCATAATTTCCATATAAAGCTACAAAAATAGCAGTTCTAGAACCTTTTCTATAGAACTAATGAAGAGGTTTATGCTTCTGTTTGTAATATGATTTGATTCCTTTCTGACCTTTCATAGTTAAGGTTTGGGTATTTTATCTGCCAAAATTTATTTTATTAAAATGAAGAAAGAATAAATGGTACATGCTTTTATTAGTACTTCATTGTACAGCATAGTCTATCTCAGCATTATATTTATTAAAAGAAATTGGGGGGCAGGTTTGGCAAAGCTGTTAAGATGCTGCTTGGGACACCTGCATCCCATTTTGGAATGTCTGGGTTTGAATCCTGGCTTCTCTCCGGATTCCAGCTTCCTGCCAATGTGTATTCTGGGCGGCAGCATTCTCAAGTTGTTGAGTCCCTGTCACCAGTGTGGGAGAGCTGGTTTGAATTTCTGGCCTCCAATTTTGGCCTGCTCCAGCCCAGCTATTGTGGTATTTGGGGAGTGACCAGCAGTTGAGAGATCTCTCTCTCTATTTTGGCTCTCTGCCATTCAAAAAATTTTTTAAAAAATTGAGCAAGCAGTATCAAAATTTCGTGAAGACATTCTGTCAGGATTTATATAATCTATAGTTTCTGTTTTTCATTTTTAATTGAAAAAACAGCCCCTAATATGTAATTTAAATAAAATTATTTGCCAGTTCCAGAAAATCCTGAAAACTTCAGCATACACTATATGGAACTTTTTGTGATTCTGGTGATGTAACTGCTGACCAGAGTATTTAAAAAAAATATTTATTTTCTTTTTATATGAAAGGTAGAGAGAGAGAAAGAGATCTTCCCATCTGTTGGTTTACTCCCTAAATGCCTGCAGCATCTGGGACTGGGCCAGTCCTAAACTTGGAACCAGAGACTCAATTTGGGTCTGCTCCATGGGTGGCAGGGACCCAAGTACTTCACCATCACCTGTATGCATTACTTAAAACCTGGATTAGAAGCATAGCCGGGACTCAAGCTCATGCACTCCTGTATGGAATGTGGGAACCTAAACGCACCTTAACTGCTGTGACACTGTCTCCTTTCTTTTTAGTAGCTGAAATGAATTGCTTTTGTGGTTATTGTGAGGCTACTCTTGGAAATTTCTGCTCAGTGTCTAAAAAAATGAGCTATAAATTCTTTAACCTGGCATACAGCCCTTGATGATTTGTTTCCAACCTGATCATTCCTCACTTTCTTTTTTGCAACCTTCCAAGATTCCACGTTAATAAAGTTTTCCTTAATTTGTTTACCTTGTATTACTTGTGTAATATAAAAGCTTTACCAATGGTGTGCTATCTTTCTGTTAGGTGTTTCATGTATGTTATTTCTAATACTTACAGTGGCCTTGTAACATTCATAGTTTTTTTTTTTTTTTTTTTTGACAGGCAGAGTGGACAGTGAGAGAGAGAGACAGAGAGAAAGGTCTTCCTTTTGCCGTTGGTTCACCCTCCAATGGCCGCCGCGGTAGCGCACCGCGCTGTTCCGATGGCAGGAGCCAGGTGCTTCTCCTGGTCTCCCATGGGGTGCAGGACCCAAGGACTTGGGCCATCCTCCACTGCACTCCCTAGCCACAGCAGAGAGCTGGCCTGGAAGAGGGGCAACCGGGACAGGATCGGTGCCCCGACCGGGACTAGAACCCGGTGTGCCGGCGCCGCAAGGCGGAGGATTAGCCTAGTGAGCCGCGGCGCCGGCCTCATAGTATTTTTTTGACAGGTAGAGTTATAGACAGTGAGAGAGAGAGAAAGTTCTTCCTTCCATTAGTTCACTCCCCAAATGGCTGCCACAGCCAGCGCTGCGCCAATCTGAAGCCAGGAGCCAGGTGCCTCTTCCTGGTCTCCCATGCAGGTGCAGGAGCCCAAGCACTTGGGCCATCCTCCACTGCCCTTCCGGGCCACGGCGGAGAGCTGGACTGGAAGAGGAGCAACCGGGACTAGAACCTCGCTCCCAAATGGGATGCTGTTGCCGCAGGCGGAGGTTAACCAAGTGAGCCATGGCGCCGGCCCTGACATTCATAGTATTACACATGATTTATAGATGAAGGAACTGAAGCTTGGAGAAGCTTCATTGATTTTCCTAAGTCTGCATCCATGATTTTACTCCATGTACAACGTCCACATTCTTTTTTCTTTTTATTTAATTTTCAAAAAATCTCTCTCTCTCTCTCTCTCTCTCTCTATTTGAAAAACAGAGTTACAGAGAGACAGGCAGATACAGAGAGGAAGAGATCTTCTGTCTGCTGGTTCACTTCCTAAATGGCCACAACAGCCAGGAGTGGTCCAGGCTGAAATCAGGAACCCAGAACTCCATCTGGGTTTCCAGCATGGGTGCAGGGGCTCCCAAGCAGTTGGACCACCTTCCACTGCTTTCTAGGCATATTTAACAAGGAGCTGGGGGCTGGTGCTGTGACTTAGCCGGTTAAGCCGCTGTCTGCAGTGCCATGGGCACCGGTTCGAGTCCTGTCTACTCTATTTCTGATCCATTTCCCAGCTAATGCACTTGGGAAAGCAATGGAAGATGGCTCTAGTACTTGGGCCCCTGCACTGACATGGGGGATCTGCAAGAAGCTCCTGGCTCCTCGGTTTGGATGAGCCCAGCTCTAGCCATTGCTGCCATTTGGAAGTGAACTAGTGGTGGAAGATCTCTCTCGTTCTTGCTCTTGCGCTCTCTGTCTGTCTCTCTGTCTCTCTCTGTGTGTGTCTCTCCTTCTGTCTCTGGTTAACTCTGCCTTTCAAATTAATAAATAAATATTAAGAAAAAAGCAAAGCAAAAACAAACAGGGAGCTGGATGGGAAGCAGAGCAAGCAAGACTTGAACTGGAGCCCAGGTGGAGATGCCAGCATCGCAGGGAGTAGCTTACCCTGCTGCATCACAATGCTGGCCCCCACCTTGTTTTTTCTGAACTTCTCTGTGTGTCTGTATTTAAAATTTTCCATTGTGCTTCAGGAATATTAATATTAGGAGAGCAGAAGTTTAGTTGATTGACTTTGGTGAATATTTGCCTTTGAAGTATAGTACTGGCATGTAACATTTTGTACGAGAAAAATATGTGTGTCTGTGTTGTATGTATTTTGGAAATTTCAGCTTTAATATGTTGGTATTTTTGAAACATATAAATGTCTGATTTGCTGTGATTAAAAAACCATGGTAGGCCGGCGCTGTGGCTCAACAGGCTAATCCTCCACCTTGCGGCACCGGCACACTGGGTTCTAGTTCCGGTTGGGGCGCCGGATTCTATCCTGGTTGCCCCTCTTCCAGGCCAGCTCTCTGCTATGGCCCGGGAGTGCAGTGGAGGATGGCCCAAGTGCTTGGGCCCTGCACCCCATGGGAGACCAGGAGAAGCACCTGGCTCCTGCCTTCGGATCAGCGCGGTCCACCGGCCGTGGTGGCCACTTGGGGGGTGAACCAACGGCAAAGGAAGACCTTTCTGTCTCTCTCTCTCTCTCTCTCTCTCACTGTCCACTCTGCCTGTCAAAACAACAACAACAAAAAACATGGTAACTGATTTGGACCTCAGTTTTCGGACCTGAAAATTGGTGGTAGTCTAGATAGAAAGTCCCCTCCTATACTTAATATTCTGTTTAATATTTCTAAAGAAGAGCTGCATGAAAACAGATGACATATATTAACTCCAGGCAATGGTGATGAACTTCATAGGTGAAGTAACAAGTGAAGAGGGGTGGACACCTGGTGGTGGCTGAGAAAGGAGAACCAAGACCAAGGAATTGTAATTTACATAGAATTTTCCTGGTAATCACTATAGAGAATATATTGCTGAATAAAAATGCTGAAAATTAGTTTGTGGTTGAGGCCTCGGCCTTCTCTGGCTCTTACCTCCTTTCTTCTGCCTTTTCTTTTGGTGTGTGCATATGTTTGAGAAAAGTGCATCTGGAGCTGTTGTATATGAAAATAAACAGATCATTAGTAGCATACTTGAAATAATGAAGGCTTTCATATAGCTCATAATGTGAGAATTCACTAATTAAAATGTGGACCCATTATAGTAAATCTTCAAAGAGATTGTTTATAAAGCAAGGGAAGGTATGTTTTCGAAAAGGATGAAATGCATTTTGATGATAAAATTTTCATAAAGCCTTTCCACCCTCAAGGTATAACAGATAAAAATATTGATATAGGAATAGACAGGTGATGTTTTGACTAGCTGAAAAACTGTTAACCAGTTAGAAAATGGTTACCTTTTTTCTTGTTAGCTTCTTTTGGAGTCCTTGGATCAGTGAATCTTGACTTTGTAAAGAAGTCATCTTAGTCCAGGATTTCTAAAGTGTGTTACCTAGAAGCAAAGATGTTCTTAAGTCAAACTACTTTTTGTTTTTTTTTTAAAGATTTATTTATTTGAAAGAGTTACAAAGAGAAAGAGATCTATCCTCTGGTTTGCTCTCCAAATGTCCTCAGTGGCCAGGGCTGAACCAGGCTAGTTTCATCCAGGTCTCCTACATGAGTGGCAGGAGCCCAAAACTTGGGCTGTTCTCACTGCTTTTCCCAGGCCAGTAGCAGGAAGCTGGATTGAAGTGGAGCAGCCAGGATGTGAACCAGTGCCCTTATGGGATGCCAGCACTGCAGGTGGCAGCTTTACCCACAAGACCAGCCCCCAGTCAAATAAGTTTGATTTGAGTTTTTAGCATATCATTATCAGGTAGACATTTGCAGATACACATTTTTTTTAAAAAAAGATTTGTTTTTATTTGAATGATAGAGTGATAGAGAAGGAGATCTTCCATCTGTTGGTTCACTTCCCAGATGGCTTCAACAACTGGGTCTGGGCCAGGCCAAAGCCAGGAGCTGGGAACTCCATCTGGGTCTCCTACATGAGTAGCAGAGGACCAAGTCCTTGGACCATCTGCTGCTGCTTTCCCAGGTGCATTAGGAGGGAGTCAGATGGGAAGCGGAACAGCCAGAACATGAACCGGTGGTCTAATACAGGATGTCTGTGTTGCAGGCGGTGGTGTAACTCACTGTGCCAAATTAGTATTTTAAAGACTGAGGAGGGGCTGGTGCTGTGGCATAGTGGGTAAAGCTGCCACCTACAGTACCGGCGTCCCATATGGGTGCTGGTTCGAGTCCCAGCTGCTCCACTTCCAATCCAGCTCTCTGCTATGGCCTGAAAAAGCAGTAGAAGACAGCCTAAATCCTTGGACTCCTGCACCCACGTTTGAGACTCTGAAGAAACTCCTGGCATCAGATTGGCGCAGCTCTGGCCATTGCGGCCAATTGGGAGTGAACCAGCGGATGGAAGACCTCTCTCTCTCTCTCTCTCTCTCTCTCTCTCTGCCTCTCCTTCTCTCTCTGTGTAACTCGGCTTTCAAATAAATAAATATTGTTTTAAAGACTCAGGAATGAAAGTAAAGAAACTTGTTTAACTTTGTTCAGCTATATATTATGCAAACTTACTTAGCTATGGAACATTTCCCTCCCACATATTACTTAGTAATATACCTTTATTGATGTAGGTTCATTTTATCTAACTTTATAGAGCCTTACTCTCACAATATCCATGACTATTTGAATTGTCAGGTCATAGGCCTTGATTACTACAAAAGAGCTCATTTTGTTGTTGTCTACTGCTAATTATTAGAAAGTTGTTTTTTTAATTTTCTTTTTTAAGATTTACTTGAGAGGCAGAGTTATAGAGTGAAAAGGAGAGACACAGAGAGAGGTCTTCTATCAGGTGGTTCACTCCCCAAATGGCTGCAATGATTGGGGCTTGGCCAGGCCAAAGCCAGGAGCTTCTTCTAGGGCTCTTATGTGGGTGCAGGGGCCTAAACACCTGGGCCATCCTCCGCTGCTTTCCCAGGCACATTAGCAGGGAGCTGGATCGGAAGTGGAGCAGCCAGGTCTCGAACCAGAGCCCACATGGGAGGTTGGCACTGCATGTTGTGTCTTTAATTTGCTGAGTCACAGCACCAATCCCTGTTGTTGCTTGTTTTAAGATTTATTTATTTGAATGGCAGAACTACAGAGAGGGAGATATCTTCCATCCTTCGTTCATTCCCCAAATGAGTAGGAAATAGCCAGGTCTGGACCAGACCCAAGTTCAGAACTTCAGCTGGTCTCTCACATGGTGGCAGGGGCCCAAACACTTGGGCCATATTCCACTGCCTTCCCAGGTGCAATAACAGGAAGCTGGATCAGAAGCAGAAGCAGAGTAGCCAACTGGTGCTCTGATGATGGATGATAGCACTATAAGTGGCAGCTTAACCCCACTGTGCCACAATGCCAGCCCCATAAAGTTTTCTTCTGTGTTTAGCCCCAAATCTGTGCATCTCTACCATCTATCCTTTCATTGTTTACTAAAATTATACAGAGTAAATAATTATTCTCATCATAATAGCTAAAGATGACAAGATAGTACCCTGTTTTTCCTAGCGTAACGGTTAAAAACACAGGCTGTAGAGCCAATTTTAGTTCCATTACTTTTACTTTGTAATCGTGGGCAAGTTAATTAAATTTTTATGTACCTTAGTTTTCTCACCTGTAAAATGGGAACAAAAGAAATAACAGGTGAGAGGCTGGAGTTGTGGTATAGCAAATTAAGCCATTGCCCACGCCTCCGGCATCCCATATGAGCACTGATTCATGTCCTTGCTGCTCCACTTCTGATCCAGGTTCATGCTAATGTGCCTGGGAAAGCAGAGGAAAATTAGCCGAGTACTTGGGCCCCTGTACTAACGTGTGAGACCCAGATGAAGCTCCTGGCTCCTGGCTTTAGCCTGGCCCAGCCTTGGCCATTGTGACCATTTGGGAAGTAAACCAGCAGATGGAATATCCTTCTTCCTTCGTCTCTCCTCTTTCTGTAACTCTGCCTTTCAAATAAAAATATCTTAAAAAAAAAAAAAAGAAGTAATGGGTTAAATGAAACAATACATGGCTGGTTCAGGTTCCCTGGGAAGCAGACACAGATAGATGAGTAGTAAAGTATTCTGGGCATGTCAATAGAGTATCTGTGAAAGGAGGATGGGAGGAAGCAGTATCAACCACAGACTCAATCTAATGCAGATCTGAAAAAATTCTCAGATGTCATAACAGAGAACTCCAGCTTACAAATCGTGTTAGAGTAGTCCTGCAGTGGGTAGAAATGACCAGATTTTAATATACTCAGCATGTTTAATCACTGGCTAGAACCTATCCATGTAGAGGTTGGCCTCTGCTGAAAGGCTGAGCTAAATTCTGAACATCCTGCAGCTGGAGGCTGTTTGTAACTATATTCCTTGCCTGTGAATGGGAATCTTTAAAATTTATTTATTGGAGCTGGTGCTTACAGTGCCAGCATCTTATATGGGCATTGGTTCATGTTGTGGCTGCTCCACTTCTGATAAAGCACATTGCTAAGGCAACTGGGAAAGTAGTGCTTGGGTTCCTGCACCCATGTGGGAGACCTGGAAGAAGCTCCTGGCTTCGGATCAGCTCAGCTCCAGCCATTGCGGCCACTGGGGGAATGAACCAACAAATGGAAGATCTCTCTCTCTGTCTCTGTCTCTCTGCTTCTGCCTCTCTGTAACTGTCTTTCAAATAAATACATTTTAACAAATTTATTTGTTTGAGAGTTAGAAGAGCTACCATCTGCTGGTTGACAGTAACTAGCTAGCCCCAACAGCTAGGGCTGAGCCAGGCTGAAGCTGGGAACCAGGAATTCTGGGAACCAGGAATTCAATCCAGGTCTCAAAAAGGGTAGGAGGGAGCCAGGTACTTGAGGCATCACCTGCTCCCTTCCAGGGTGTGTATTAACAGGAAACTGGAATAGGTAACAGACCCAGTACTCAGTCCTAGGCACTCCAATATAGGATGCTGGCGTCCCAGTTAGCATTTTATCTGCAAGGTCAAACATCAGCTCTTGGCAATTCTCTCTCTCTCTCTCTCTCTCTCTCTTTTTTTTTTTTTACAGGCAGAGTGGACAGTGAGAGAGAGAGAGAGAGAAAGGTCTTCCTTTGCCGTTGGTTCACCCTCCAATGGCCACCACGGCTAGCGCACCGTGCTGATCCGAAGGCAGGAGCCAGATGCTTCTCCTGGTCTCCCATGGGGTGCAGGGCCCAAGCACTTGGGCCATCCTCCACTGCACTCCCGGGCCATAGCAGAGAGCTGGCCTGGAAGAGGGGCAGCTGGGACAGAATCCGGTGCCCCGACCAGGACTAGAACCCGGTGTGCCGGCGCCACAAGGTGGAGGATTAGCCTGTTGAGCCATGGCGCTGGTGGCAATTCTCTTTTGAAGGGAGATCCAGGTGACTTCTACAGTCAGTTTCTTGTGCTGCATAAATCTTGTCTCTCAAACTTTTTGAGAGTAGCCCCTTCATGGTTCCATGGTTCCATGGACCTCTCTTCCTAATGGGAAATATAGAAAGTTAATGAAACAGCCTTCAGCCCCTAATTCTGTAGCTGGTCTCAGGGTCACAGTTGTTCTGTCTACCTTCCTCCACTGTCCAATCTGAGTTACCCTTGCCATCAGGTATCATTTCTGCTGGTCTTGGTTGTTAATCTAGTGGTAGCTCCAAACCCTTCTTTTTGAGAGATCTGAGGACCATAGGTTTGTAAGGCTGGAGTGGTTACATCTGTCCTTTTATAATCACAGCTGGGAAAGGGAAAAGTAAATAGTAACTTGTGAATCATCTTAGTTCTATGCATATTCCTCTGTCATTGTGTGACAACAGTCCTCACTTCCTCCTGAAGATAAGAGCTAAGTAACCCTGCCAGGATGATGATTCTTCTTCCTGCCTCTTGATTTTTGGACACAGGAATTTCCAAATGTCCAGACTATGACTATAACTGTAACTTGTAGTTCATTAAGATCTTTAATGTGTCTCCTGGCACCTTGACTCTGTAGAGCCCAGCTTTGCATAGATGGGAAGCATAAAGTCCTTCGGTGGATCTTTGGGAATGATGGCAAGTAGAGCGTTGTTTTTTTTTTTTTGTTTGTTTGTTTTGTTTTTTAAACCTCTTGGTTCTCAGACCCATGTATGTATTTTTTCCTTCGGGAGCATAGCTCTGAATCAGCCATATATATACTAGAGGATAGTATACCACTCTTTCCTCTGAGGAGGTGCATCAGCTGTGTTCAGCATTCCATTCCAATGTTCTATAAGACAGGCTATTTCTTGTATGGACCTGTTAGGGCCAAGATGTTAGATTTCATGGTTAAACATGCAGGACCTATTTTTCTGATAGTATGGTTTTCCTGTGGAACTCTAGGGGCTTGAATTGTGATTCTGCTGCTGAGACTTACTAGAAACTACACTGTATCTTTCTATCATTTATACCTCCAACTGCTTATGAGGATAGGAACCGTTTGCTTTACAGCATGGACTTGCTGTAGAGTTGTTTGCCCCACTCAAAGGTGGTGGCCTGCTACTGACACTGTGGCACAATGGGTTAAAACCCTGGCCTGTAGTGCCAGTATCCATATGAGTGCTGTTTAATTTCCCTTCTGCTCCACTTCTGATCCAGCTCCCTGCTAATGCACCTGGGAAAGCAGTAGAGGGTGGCCCAAGTCCTTGGGTCCCTAGCATCCACATAGGAGACCCAGAAGAAGCTCCTGGCTTCAGATTGGCTCAGTTGCAGCTATTTGGTGAGTGAACCAGTGGATAGTAGACCTCTCTCTCTCTCTGTCTCTACCTCTCTCTCTGTAGCTCTGTCTTCTGAATAAATAAAATAAATCTTAAAAGAAGCCAGTGACCTTCATGTCAACCCATAGTTTAGACTGCGGTATAGAATTTAATGTCTGTAGAATCTGAGAAGTCCACCAGATATTATACTTTCTGTTTTGTAGTGGGAAATGCAAGATGCAACAATTTTTCTTTTGCTTTGGAGAGGATTTTTTGGCATGACCTTGACTTTTGAACTCTTGGGGACCATCAGTGGTACCGAGGCTTGAGTGGCCATTTGGGATGCCCACACCCCAAGTCAGGAGTGCTGAATTCAAATCTCAGCTACTCCATTCTTCTGATCTATCTTCCTGCCAATGTGCCTGGGAGACAACTGTGTACCTGAATTCCTGCCACCCATGTGGGAGGCCTGGATGATGTTTCTGGCTCCTGGCTTTGGCCTAACCCAGCCCTGCTTGTTGTGGGCCTTTGGGGAATGAAACAGCAGAGGAAGATTTCCCTTTCTCTCTGTATCTCCCTCTCTTAGTCACTCTGCTCTTCAAATAAATAAATAAATAAATCTTAAAAACAAAACAAAACAAAACACCACTTCATTGAAATGGCAGAACTGATTACATCAAGCTCTGCATTTTCATGGGTTCACATCTGGCTGGATTCAACCAGCCACAGGTCAAAAATATTAAAAGATGCTGTATCTGTACTGAGCATGCAAACTTCTTTTTCTTGTCTTTATTCCCTAAACAATATGGTATACCAACTACTTATATAATATTTGCAGAGGCAAATATTGTGTTCCATCTATGCCTGTGATACTGTCACTCAACATGGGTGCAAGTTTAAGTCCCAGCTGCTCCACTTCCCATCCGACTCTCTGTTAATGTTCCTGGGAAAGCAGGGGAAGATGGCCCAAGTGCTTGGGCCCCTGCATCCACATGGGAGATTTAGAAGAAGCTCCTGGCTCCTGGCTTTGGCCTGACCCAGCTCTGTCTGATGAGGCCGTTTGGAGAGTGAACCAGCAGATGGAAGACCTCTTTCTCTCTCTTTCATTCTTTCTCTCTGTAACTCTGCCTTTCAAATAAATAAAATAAATGTTAAAAATAATTTGCATTGTATTAGGTATTACAGATAATCTAGAGATGACTTGTTTTAAAATTTAAAAATTTATTTTCATTATATTTTTAAAAAAGATTTATTTAGGGGGCAGCACTGTGGCATAGTGGGTAAAGCTGCCGCCTGCAATGCAGACATCCTGTATGGGTGCTGGTTTGAGTCCTGGCTGCTCTACTTCTGATCCAGCTCTCTGCTATGGTCTGGGAAAGCAGGAGAAGATGGCCCAAGTCCTTGGGCCCCTGCACCCGCTTGGGAGACCTGGAAGAAGCTCGTCGCTCCTGGCTTTGGATCAGCTGAGCTCCCTCCATTGTGGCCATTTGGGGAGTGAACCAGTGGATGGAAGACTTCTCTGTTTCTCTCTGCCTCTAACTCTGACTTTCAAATAAATAATATTTTAAAAAGTATTTATTTATTTAAAAGGCAGAATAGCAGAGAGAAAGGGAAAGACAGAGAGATTTTTCATTTTCTGGTTTACTCTTCAAATGGCCTCAATAGCCAGGTCTTGGCCAGGCTGAAGCCAGAAGCCAGGAACTCCATCTTGATCTCTCACATGGGTGGCAGGGGCCCAAATACTTGGGCCATTGACCTCTGCCTTCATAGATGCATTAGCAGGAAGCTGGATTGGAAGTGAAGCAACCAGTATTTGAGTCAGCACTCTGATGTGGGATGTTGGTGTTGTAAGCATAGGCTTAACCTGCTGTGCCACAATGCTAGGCCCTATTTTCATTTTATTTGAAAGCTAGAGAGACGGAGAGATGATGAGATAGACAGAGGTCACCCGTTGCTTCACTCTCTAGGTGCCCACAATAGCCAAGGTTGAGCCAGGCCAAAGTCAGAAGCCTAAAATTCCATCCAGTTCTCCTGTTGGGTGGCTGGGACCCAAGAACTTGGGCCATCATCTGCTGCCTCCCAGGGTGTGCATAGCAGTAAGCTAATCAAAAGTGGAATAGCTGGGATTCGAATCGGGCACTCAGATACTCCTAAGTTGTGTTGCTGCACCAAGTACCCACCCCTAGATATTAAATAAACTATACAGGAGCATGTGTGTAGATTATATACAAATAGTGTGCCATTTTTACATAAGGAACTTTAGCGTCTGAGGGTTTTGGTGTCCTCTTAATGTCCAGGAACCAATCCCTCATGAATACCAAGAAACACCTGTATTTATATAGTTTTTCTTCCACCCCTTGGAGCATATGTATCTTACCAAGCACTTCAGCATACAATCCACTTTTTGCTCATCTTGCAGTATCAACATGATATCATTGATATAATGGGTAAGAGTTCATGAATAGTGCATATTACAAAAAAGCTTCGTGGATTTAAAAATCTTTTGTGCCAAAATAAATTATCTCTTATTATAGAATTAAAAAAATTAAATGCAGAGAGATGAAGATAGAGAGATCTCTTTTTAACTTTTATTTAATAAATATAAATTTCCAAAGTACAACTTTTGAATTATAGCGGCTCCCCCCCCCCATAACCTCCCTCCCATCCGCAACCATCCCATCTCCCACTCCCTCTCCCATCCCATTCTTTATCACGATTCATTTTCAATTATCTTTATATACAGAAGATCAACTTAGTATATACTAAATAAAGATTTCAACAGACTGCACCCACAAAGACACACAAAGTATAGAATACTGTTTGGGTAGTAGTTTTACCTTTAATTCACATAGTACAGCACATTAAGGATGGAGGTCCTACATGGGGAACAGGTGCACAGTGACTCCTGTTGTTGATTTAACAATTGACACTCTTATTTATGATGTCAGTAGTCACCCAAGGCTCTTGTCATGAGGTGCCAAGGCTATGGAAGCCTCTTGAGTTCACCAACTCTGATCTTGTTTAGACAAGGTGATATTCAAAGTGGAAGTTCGATAGAGAGATCTCTTATCTGCTGGTTCACTCCTCAATACTTGCAATAGCAGGGGCTAGGCCAGGCCAAAATCTTGAGCTGGGGGCTCAGTCTGGATCTCCCACATAGGTGGCAGTAACTTAATTACTAGAGCTATCACCAGCTGCCTCCCAGGAGCCAGAGCTAGTACTTGAACCCAGGCAGTCTAATATGGGATGCAAGGTATCCACATGGTGTCATTTTTTTATTGTTTATTTGAAAGGGAGAGAGAGAGAGAGCGAGCGTGTGATAGCAAGCATCTGTCTTCTGGTTCACTCTTCAAATGGCCATAATATATGGGACTGAGCCAGGTGGAAGCCAGGAGCCTGGAACTCCATCCCTGTCTCCCATATGTGTGTCAGGGGCCCAAACATTTAGACCATCTTTTGCTGCTTTCCCAGGTACATTAGCAAGGAGCTGGATTGGAAGTAGTGAAGCTGGAACTCAAACCGGCACTCTGATATTATAAGATGTTGGTGTCACAAACAGTGGCTTAACCCACATGCAATAATGCCAGCTCCCCAGCAGTGTCTTAACTGCTATGCCAAGTTCATGCCTTCTATTTTTATTATTTTTATAATATTAACTTATTATTTCATAAAAGACCTATTTATTTTAAAGGTAAAGTGACAGAGAAGGAGACAGAAAGAGATCTTCTGTCCACTGATTATCTTCCCAAATAGCTGCAACTGTTGGGGCTGGGCCAGGCTAAATCCAGGAGCCAGAAATTCCATCCAGGTTTTCCACATGGGTAGCAGAGACCCAAGTACTTGGGCAATTTTCCTCTACTTTCTCCGATGCATTAGCAGGGCGCTGGTTCAGAAGTGGAGAACCAGGACTTGAACTGGTGCTCTGACTGGTGTTGTAGGTGGTGGCTTAACCTGCTGGGCCATAGTGGTGGCCCCAAACTTATTTTTTTTTTATATTTTTAAAATTGTTCATTTTCTTTGGTGTGAAAGGCAGAGAGAGTATCAGAGCAGCAAGATGCTGGAGAGCAAGAGAGATCTTCCATTTGCCAGTCTACTTCCCAACTGCCTGCAACAGCCAGGGCTGGACCAGGCTTAAACCAGAGCCCGAAACACCTTCCCAGCCTCCCACATGGGTGGAGAGGGCCTAAGCACATGATTTATCAACTGCATCTGAGGAAGCATTAGCACGAACTTGGATCAGAAGCAAAATAGCTGGGACTCAAACTGATACTCTGATAATGGAATGTGATTGTCCAAACAGGTTGCTTATCTTGCTGTGCCACAGTGCCTGCCCTCTAAACTTAAGTTCCATTTCTCTGTCTCTCCCTCTTGCTTTCTTTACTTTCCATTCTCTCTCTGTATCTCTCTCTCTCAAAGATTTATTTATTTACTTGAAAGGCAGAATTACAGCGAAAGAGATTGATCTTCCTTCTGCTGGTTCATTCCCCAAATGCCTCAACAGCCAGGGGCTGGGCGAGGCTAAAGCCAGGAGCTTTGTTCAGGTCTCCTGTGTGGGTGGTAGGGGCACAAGCAATTGGACCATCTTCCACTGCTTTCCCAGGAACATTTGCAAGGAGCTGAATCCGAAGTGGAGCAGCCAGGATGCAAACCAGTGCCCATATGGGATTCCAGCACTGCAGGTGATGGCTTAACCTGCTGCATGACTATGCTGGCGCCAGACCTAAGTTCCATTATCTATGAATGGTTTGAAGTACCCTTGCATATATAAGTTAACAGATCTGGATTTGAAAAATGGCTGGGGTCTAGAAATTAGATGAGGGTTAGTAGCTTTTTATCTTTTTTTTTTAAAGATTTATTTATTTATTTGAAAGGCAGGTGGTAGCTCTACCTACTACGCCCCAGCACCTGCCCACCAGTAAGTAGCTTTTTTAAAAACAGTTCATTTATTTGAGAGGCAGAGAGACAGAGTGCACACCCGTCTGGTTCACTCTCCAAATGGCCGGAATAGCTGAGTCTAGAGCAGGCCAAAACCAGAAGCAAAAAAGTCCATCCTAGTCTCCCACATGGACAGAGGAGCCCAAGTACTTGGGCTATCTTCTACTGCCTTCTCAGGTGTATAATCAGGAAGCTGACTTGGAAACCTAGTAGCTGGGGCTCAAGTGGTACTCCAATATGAGATATTGGCATCACAAGTAGGGGCTTAACCTGTTGTGCCACAATGTTGGCCCTGCAGGGTCATTCTTCAAATGCCTACAACAGCCAGTGCTGGGGCCAGGCTGAAGCCAGGGACCTGGATCTTAATCTGGGTCTCCCGTGTGGGTGACAGGGCCCCAGCTACTTGAGCCATGATATGTTGTCTTCCAGGGTACACAGTAACAGGAAGCTGGAATTCAAAGTAGATGGTACTGGAACCTAGGCACTTAATAATGGGATGTGAGTTTTCTAATTTGAGTCTTGTCTTTTCTTTCTTTTTTTTTTTTTTTTTATTTGACACATAGAGTTAGACAGTGAGAGAGAGAGAAACAGAGAGAAAGGTCTTCCTTCACCCCCCAAATGGCCGCTATGGCTGGTGCTGCGCCGATCCGAAGCCAGGAGTCAGGTGCTTTTCCTGGTCTCCCACACGGGTACAGGTGCCCAAGCACTTGGGCCATCCTCCACTGCCCTCCTGGGCCACAGCAGAGAGCTGGACTGGAAGAGGAGCAACCGGGACTGGAACCCAGCGTCCATATGGGATGCCGGCGCCACAGGCGGAGGATTAATCAAGTGAGCCATGGTGCTGGCCCCCTAATTTGAATCTTAAGTGTTGTACCAAAAGCCCACCTCAAGCTGATTGAGGAGGGAGAGATTTTTAAACAAAAAATGATCGAAAATTCAAAAGAAATATGATGAAAGGAAAAAGAATGCAAAAATTAGCAGTCTTTTGGAGGAACAGTTCCAGCAGGATAAGTTTTTTCTTGTGTTTCATAAAGATTGGGCCATTGTAGCCAAATAGTATTGCAAGTGTGGTCTGGCACATTATAAGTACTCAGTGATGTTGGTTGAAATGAACTATGTAGTTGATCAGTATAACATAGAACATTATAATCCCTCTCAACCCATCCAGACTAGATATTTCTAATAGTGCAGCCTGAGAGTGTATTAGCTTGTTCCTGATGACTTTTTTTCTATAACAGATAGTTCAGTAGTTTGGGTCTTCTTATTTTATTATTTATTTATTTATTTTTTTACAGGCAGTTAGACAGTGAGAGAGAGACAGAGAGAAAGGTCTTCCATTGGTTCACCCCCAAATGGCCACCATGGCCGGCACACTGCGCCAATCCAAAGCCAGGAGCCAGGTGCCTCCTCCTGGTCTCCCATGCGGGTGCAGGGCCCAAGGACTTGGGCCATCCTCCACTGCCCTCCCGGGCCACAGCAGAGAGCTGGACTGGAAGAGGAGCTACCGGGACAGAACCGGCGCCCCAACCGGGACTAGAACCTGGAGTGCCAACGCTGCAGGCAGAGGATTAGCCTAGTGAGCTGCAGTGCCGGCCTTCATATTTTATTTTTAAAAAACTTTTTTTTAAAAGGTTTGTTTATATATTTGACAGGCAGAGTGGCAGAGGCAGAGGCAGAGCCAGAGCCAGAGAGAGGTTTTCCATTCTCTGGTTCACTCCCCAAATGGTCACAATGGTGGAAGCTGGACCAATCTGAAGCCAGAAGCCTGGAGGTTCCTCCAGGTCTCCCACATAGGGTCACGAACCCAAGATCTTGGGCCATCATCTACTGCTTTCCAAGCCATAGCAGAGAGCTGGATTGGAAGTGGAGCAGCTGGGACTCAAATTGCTGCCCATATGGGATGGTGGCACTTCAAGTCGCTGTTTTATGCACTACATCACAGAGCTGGCCCCTTTAGAAACTTTTTAAAAGTTTATTTAACCACCGGCGCCGTGGCTTAACAGGCTAATCCTCCACCTTTCGGCGCCGGCACACCGGGTTCTAGTCCTGGTCGGGGCGCCGGATTCTATCCCGGTTGCCCCTCTTCCAGGCCAGCTCTCTGCTGTGGCCCAGGAGGGCAGTGGAGGATGGCCCAGGTCCTTGGGCCCTGCACCCCATGGGAGACCAGGATAAGCACCTGGCTCCTGCCATCGGATCAGCGCGGTGTGAACCAATGCCAAAGGAAGACCTTTCTCTCTGTCTCTCTCTCACTGTCCACTCTGCCTGTCAAAAAAAAAAAAAAAAAAAAGAGATCTTACATCTGCTGGTTCACTCCTGAAATGCCTGTAGCAGCTGGGGCTGGACCAGGCAAAAGTCAAAAGCCAGAAACTGCATTTGGGTCTCCCATATGGTGGCCTCCCTTTACCTACTAAGCCTTTACCTACTGCCTCCCTGATACGGGATGAGGGTGGTGGCTTTAACCTGATATTTTACAACTCTCGTTCCCAAAGCTTTTTTAAATACATGGAGGAAAACTCTCCCCACCCTGAAACCTTTTATTTAAGGAATACAAACTTCATGCATTTCACAAATAAACTTTAGGAATATAGTGATTCTTCCCACTTTACCCACCCTCTCACCCCTCTTACTCCTCCCTCTACTAGTCCCATTCTTATTTTTTACTAAGATCTATTTTCAATTTACTTTATATACACATGATTAACTCTATACTAAGTAAAGAGGTCAACAAATTGTGTGAAAGAAAAAAAAAAACTGTTCCTCAACTGTTGAGACAAGGGCTGTTCAAAGTCATTGCATCTTGAAGTGTTAATTTCTCTTCTATAGATTTCCTTTTAGGTGCTCTATTATTTATTACAGATCAGTGAGAACATGATATTTGTCCTTTTGGGACTGACTTATTTCATTGAATATGATTTTTTCCAGTTTCATCCATTTTGTTGCAAACGACAGGATTTCATAATTTTTTTTTTTTTACCATTGTGTAGTATTCCATGGTGTACATATCCAGTAATTTCTTTATCCAGTCTTCAGTTGACAGACATTTGGGTTGATTCCATATCTTAGTGATTGTGAATTGAGCTGCAATAAACATGCAGGTACAGGTAACTTCATATGCTGATTTCATTTCCCTTGAATATATTCCCAGGAGTGGGATGGGCTGGGTTATATAGGTCTGTATTCAGATTCTGAAGTATCTCCATACTGTCTTCCACATGGCTGGACCAGTTTACATTCCCACCAGCAGTGGATTAGGGTCCCTTTTCCCACATCCTCACCAACACTTGCTTGTTGGTTTCTGTATGAAAGTCATTCTAATGGGGGTGAGGTGAAACCTCATTGTGGTTTTGATTTGCATTTCCCTGATGGCTAGTGATCCTAAACATTTTTTAAAAAAGATTTATTTATTTGAAAGGCAGAGTAACAGAGAGGCAGAGGCAGAGGTAGAGAGAGAGGTCTTCCATCTGCTGGTTTACTTCCCAGATGGCTGTAACGGCTAGAGTTATGCCGATCTGAAGCCAGGAGCTTCTTGATTTCCCGTGAGGGTGCAGGGGCTCAAGTACTTTTGACATATTCTATTGCTTTCCCAGGCGATAGCAGAGAGCTGGATTGAATGTGGAACAGCTGGGACTTGAACCAGCATCCATATGGGATGCCAGCACTGCAGGCAGAGGTTTTACCCACTACTCCACAGCGCCAGCCCCAATCCTAAGCACTTTCTTGTGTGTCTGTTAGCCATTTGGATTTCCTCTTTTGAAAAGTGCCTGTTTAAATCCTATGCCCATTTCTTAACTGCATTGTTGTTTTGTTGTTGAATTTTTTTATCTCTTTATATATTCTGTTTATTAATCCTTTATCAGTTGCATAGTTTGGAAATAATTTCTCCCATTCTGTCAGTTGCCTCTTCACTTTGCTATTTCTTTTGCAGTGCAGATGCCTCTCAATTTGATGTAATCCCACTTGTCATTTTTGGCTTTGATTGCCTGTGCCCTGGGATCTTTTCAAAAAACTCTTTGCCTATGCCAATGTCTTGCATTGTTTTCCCAATGTTTTCTAATAATTTGATTGTATTGGGTCTTAGATTTAAATCTTTGATCCATTTTGAGTGGATTTTTGAATAAGCTGTAAGGTAGGGGTCTTACTTCATACTTCTGCATGTGGAGATCCAAGTTTTCCCAGCACCATTTGTTGAAGACTGTCCTGGCTCCAGGGATAGCTCCTTTATGAAAGATAAGTTGGTTATAGATGCATGGGTTGATTTCTGGTGTTTCTGTTCTGTTTCATTGGTCTGTCCATCTGTTTTTGTACCAGAACCAGGCTGTCTTGATTATAACTGCCCTGTAGTATTTCTTGAAGTCTGATATTGTGATGCTGCTGGCTTTGTTTAATATGTAAGAGTGCTTTAGCTATTTGGGGGTCTCCTGTGTTTATAAGAATTTCAGCATCATTTTTTCTATATCTGAGAAGAAAGTACTTAGTATTTTGATTGATACTGCATCGAATCTGTAAATTACTTTCAGCAGTGTGGACATTTTGATAATATTCTTTAAATCCATGAACATGGAAGATTTTCCATTTTTTAGTGTTTTCTATTTCTTTAATGTTTTGTAATTCTCATTGTAGAGATCTTTGATGTCCTTGGTTAAATTTATTCCAAGATATTTGATTTTTTTTTTTTTTGACAGGCAGAGTGGACAGTGAGAGAGACAGAGAGAAAGGTCTTTCTTTGCCGTTGGTTCACCCTCCAATGGCCGCCGTGGCTGGCGCGCTGCGGCTGGCGCACCGTGCTGATCTGAAGGCAGGAGCCAGATGCTTCTCCTGGTCTCCCATGTGGGTGCAGGGCCCAAGGACTTGGGCCATCCTCCACTGCACTCCCGGGCCAAAGCAGAGAGCTGGCCTGGAAGAGGGGCAACCGGGATAGAATCCGGTGCCCCGACCGGGACTAGAACCCGGTGTGCCGGCGCCGCAGGCGGAGGATTAGCCTGTTGAGCCACGGCGCCGGCTTAATTATTTTTTATAGCTGTTGTGAATAGGATTGATCTTAGAAGTTCTTTCTCAGCCATGGAATTGTCTGTGTGTACAAAGGTTATTGATTTTTCTGTGTTGATTTTATATCCTGCCACTTTACCAAACTCTTTTATGAATTTCAGTAGTCTCTTAGTGGAGTCTTTTGCATCTCTTATATATATTGAATCATATCGTCTGCTCTTTGCCAGTTTGACTTCCCAATTTGTATTCCTTTTTTTTTTTTTTTAACCTAATGGCTCTGACTAAAACTTCCAGGAATATATTGAAAAGCAGTGGTGATGGCCGGTGCCACGGCTCACTAGGCTAATCCTCCGCCTGCGGTGCCGGCACTCCAGTTTTAGTCCCGGTTGGGGTGCCGGTTCTATCCAGGTTGCTTCTCTTCCAGTCCAGCTCTCTGCTGTGGCCTGGGAGGGCAGTAGAGGATGGCCCAAGTGCCTGGACCCTGCACCCGCATGGGAACCAGGAGGAAGCTCCTGGCTTAAAATCGGTGCAGCACGCTGGCCGTAACGGCCATTTGGGGGCTGAACCAACAGAAGGAAGACCTTTCTCTCTGTCTCTGTCTCTCACTATCTAACTCTGCCTGTCAAAAACAAACAAACAAACAAACAAAAAAACAACAACAACAAAAAACAGTGGTGAAGGTGGGCATCCTTGTCTGGTTCTGGATCTTTGTGGGAATCTTCCAGCTTTCCCCCATTCAATAGGATGCTGGCTGTGAGTTTGTCATAAACTGCTTTGACTATGTTGTGGAATATTCCTTTTGTACCCAATTTGCTTAAAGTTTTCATCTTGAAAGACTGTTGTATTTTATCAAATGCTTTCTCTGCATCTATTGAGATAATCATGGATTTTGTTCTTCAATTTGTTAATGTGATGTATCACATTGATTGATTTGCAAATATTGAATCATCCCTGCATACCTGGGATACATCCCAGTTGGTGTGGGTATATGATCTTTCTGATGTGTTGTTGGATTCTATTGGCTAGTGTTTTGTTGAGGACTTTTTGGTCTGTGTTCATCAGGGAAATTGGTCTCTAGTTCTCTTTCTTTGTTGAATCTTTTTCAGGTTTAAGAATTAATGTGATGCTTGTTTCATACAAGGAGTTTGGGTGGATTCTCTCTCTTTCAATTGTTGCAAATAGCTTGAGAAGAATTAAAGTTAGTTCTTTCAATGTCTGGTAGAATTCAGTAGTGAAGTCATCTGGTCCTGGGCTTTTCTTTGCTGGGAGGGTCTTTTTTTTTTTTTTAATAAATGTGAATTTACAAAGTACAACTTTTGTATTGTGCTCCCCCCCACCTCCCTCCCTCCCTTCCGTGGCCCTCCCCTCTCCCATTCCCTCTCCTATCCCGCCCTTCATCGAGTTTCATTTTCAATTACCTTCATATACAGAAGATCAACTTAGTATATACTAAGCAAGGATTTCAACAGGCTGCACTCACACAACCGCACAAGGTATAGGGTGTTGTTTGACTAGTAGTGCTGTCTGTAAGTTTCATAGTAAAACACATTAAGGACACAGGACAGAGATCCTACGGGGGGAGCATGTACCCAACGACTCCCGTTGTTGATTTAACAATTGGCACTCTTATTTATGACGTCAGCAATCACCCGAGGCTCTTGCCATGAGCTGTCTAGGCTATGGAAGCCCCTTGAGTTCACCAACTCTGAACTTGTTTAGTCAAGGCCATATCACAGTGGAGGTTCCTTCTTCCCTTCAGAGAAAGGCGGGGAGGGTCTTTATTATTGATTGAATTTCCATCTTGGTTATTGGTCTGTTTAGGTTTTCTGTGTCTTTATGGCTCAATTTAGGTAGGTTTTACATGTCTAGGAATCTATGCATTTCTTCTAGGTTTCCTAATTTGTTGGCATACAGCTCTTTATAGTAATTTCAGATGATTCTTTTTATTTCTGTGGTGTCTGTTGTTAAATTTGCTTTTTTATCTCTAATTTTATTGATTTGGGTTGTCTCCCTATTTGGTTTTGGTTAGTTGGGCCAATGGTGTGCTAATATTTTTTTTATTTTTTCAAAAAACCAGCTCTTTGTTTTGCTGATCTTTTTGTTGTTGTTTCAATTTTGTTGTTTCTTTTTTCCTACTAGTTTTGGGTTTGGTTTGTTGTTGTTTTTCTAGGTCTTTGAGATGCATTGATAGCTCATTTATTTGGTGCCTTTCCAATTTCTTGTTATAGGCACCAATTGCTATATATTTCTTGTTAACACTGCTTTTGCTATATCCCATAAGTTTTGATATGTTGCATTGTCTTCACTTGTTTCTATTTTGATTTCTTCTTCTGTGATCCACCATTCATTCAGGAGTATGTTATTCCGTCCCCGTGTGTTTGCATATGTTCTAGAGATTCCTCAGTTGCTGATTTCCAGCTTCATTCCATGTGGTCCAAGAAGATGAATGGTATGATTTTGATTTTTTTGAATTTGCCTAGTATGTGGTGTATCTTAGAGAAGATTCCATGCACTGGTGAGAAGATTGTGTATTTTGCAACTGTAGAATGAAAAATTCTGTAAATATCTGTTAGGTCCATTTGGTCTATAGTGTAGATTAACTTTTTTCTTTGCTTATTTTCTGTCTGGTTGATCTGTTCATTTCTGAAAGTGGGGTATTGAAGTCCCCCATTACTATTGTAATGGAGTCTATGTCTCTCTTTAGTTCCATTAACATTTCTTTTAAATAGCTAGGTTACCTGTAATTAGGTGCATGTATTTACAGTAGTCACATCTTCCTGTTGAGCCGCCCACAGTGACTGCCCAAAGTCCCAGCCACACCTTGCACCCTCCCACACAGTCACAGTGTTTTCACAGGCTCTCACAGTCACGAGCACCCAACCCTCTGTCAATTCTCCTAGCCAGACTGGGTGTCTCCTCTTTGCTGGTTGCTGGGCGTGCAGACACGAACTGGCACAGCTGTTATGTATGTCCAAAATGGTTGGTGCCTGCCCTCTTTTGACTAGTTGCAGGATGCTGGTGCCAGGTCGTTGGGGAGAGAGAAACTTGACCCATTTTTTTCCCCTCTAGGTTGGCAAGTATACTGTTCCCCTTAGGGCTCCAAGCCGGGCCGATGCCAGGTTCTTCCCATAACTTTTATCGCCAGTGGCTTGGGCTGATGCAATCTAGTCTCACCTCACCCTCCAAAGCTGGTGCTGAGGCTCTCGGCTGCTGGGGTTCTGAGATGTGTGCATCCACACCCTCCATGTAGGTCTGCAGTGTCCCCCTCTCCACCAGTTTGCATGGAGTTTCCTCTGTGATTTTCTTTCTAACCCTCCCCTGAGATTGCACTCTGTCCACTTTTTTTTTTTAACTATCTCCCCCTACACTAGAGCAGTAAATTCCCTCACTATTCCAACATCTTGAAAAACTCTGGAGGAAAACTTTTATATAAAGATCGTGTTAGATACAGTTTATTTCATTTTTTCTAATTTGATTAGATCTTTTAAATACTGATTCTTTGATCCAACAGATCCAGCTGCCACACTTTCTTTATATCACAGATTCTATCATTGTGTCATAAGTGGCCACATCAAAATTGTTAGTAAAAATATTGAACAGGATAAGATCAGTAATCAAGCTGTAGGCCATACCATTAGTGATGTACTTTCAGATGAATAGTACCTATGGTCAAAGCTTTTCAGCCTATTAGGGATTACTGTGTGACCCAAATTTCTACCTTCATTCATGGAAACATAATTAGAGATGTTGTCATGTAAATATTTTGCAGAAATCCAGCAGCCATAAGCAAGACAAAACAAAACAAGTGAGGCAAAAAAGGCAGTGAATCTCTTTGGCCTGATTCAATGAATCTGGTTATAGAGCATCAGTCTGTTTCCTTTCTACATACTAAGAGCTTAGCAAGGTGGTCTTGGGGAAGAAAATCAGCATTTCAAGACTTGAGATTTCCCACTAGTAAAAATAATATGATTATCAAGTTCCTAGAGACAGAAGAGTAATGATGGTTTTTCAGAGCTGAGGAGAGGAGGAAATGTTACTGTTTATCATTATAGAGTTTCAGTTTGGGTGGATGAAAAAGTTCTGGCAATGGATGGAGGTGATGGTTTGTACAATAGTGTGGTTGTACTTAAAACCACTGATTCATATACTTGAAAATTATTAAAATTTTATGTCATGTGCATTTTACCACAAAAAAATTAAGACTAAGCCAATATTAAACAATAGCAATGCAAAGGAGCTGCTAGCCTCTTCATGTTTTTAGTTAGGAGCTACTGGTCCTGTTTTTAATTATATAAATATAATAAAAAATCAGTATTGGGCTTAATGGTGAAGCACTGAAAAAATTTTTGTTAAAGTAAAACAAAAATATCCACTGTCACTTCTTTTGGGGAAACTACCAATGTAATTAGACAAAAGGAAAAAAAGTAAAAGACAGCTTCAGGAAAAAAAAAAGACAACAAGCAACTTGATGGAGAGACCCCCACTGGACTCCTTCAACTTTGAATTGGAGGAATAAAAGTCCCACTGGAAGGATAGTGAACAATCTGCAAGGGTATGTGTACATGTATATGTAGAAACCAATATAAATCAGTTGAAATGTGGTGGAATATATGATTGTGTTAGAGAATCCACAGAATTCCTGTTGAGAATGGTAAATGAGAAATAAAGGGCAAGTTATCTGCCCTGCTGTATCAGCGAACTTCAGTCAGAGCACTTATTTGTGTATGTGCTTCTTTTGAAATTCTGCTAAAGGTACCATATTGGTTTAGAACGCTGGATTTTTCCAGTATAAGTTTAAGATTTTGAGTTCAATTCAATAGTTAGTGGTCAATGTAGTTCCTAAAACATAATAAATGATTGAGATTATAAGAATTCTAAGTCATAATAGCAAACTTGATTATTGTCTGGACTATGCTACCCATTATTGAAGAGTTGGAAGCATATCTTATAGCTTACCTAGCTCCTTGTCTGTGAATTCTTTTTTGCTGCTTGCATTCTGTTTTAACTCCTTCCCTCTTTGAAATTATAATAGTTAATGGGAAAAACATGTCTGAGTTCACATATTAAACAATTGTGCAAGTACTTCCTTGACACAATTATCCTCTTTGGTATGTAGCAGAAGTGTTTTATTTGTACTTCTTATTTTGTCACACAAAACATTAAAAAGACATTTACTTAAGAGCTGAGATTTAACAGTGATTTTTATTGTTTCATCAATTAAGTGAAACTTTTTTTTAAACAAGGTGCATGGTGTGAAGAATAGGATTACTATTACAATTTGATATTGCTGCCTTGATTTATGCTAAGGTGCAAGCAGTTCAGCCATTGCTTTTGCATCTTCTCTGTATTTGTAAGCATAGTGAAAAGGGCATATTAAGACATTATTTCATAATGTTGTTAATGAAAATAGTTTTGACCTTGTATAATTCCTGAAAGGGTTTTGTGGATTCCTAGGAGTCTGGACCACATTTTGATGAATTTAGGCTATTCCAGAGATTCTCAATTTTGTGTATAGATACCTTCAAGCAACCTGTACTTTACCTCATAGCACTGCCTAGCCTGTTTTAAAAACTCATAAATTCAACAGTTTGATTAGGTCAACTCTGAGTGTTTGACTTATAATTCTTTAAAAAACAGTTTTGGGGCAGATGTTGTGGCAGCAGGTTAAGTTGCCATTTGGAACTTGAATATTCCATATTAGAGTGCCTGGGATTGAATCCCACTTCCACCTCTACTTCTGGTCTGGCTTCCTGCTCATGTGCCTGGGAGGCCCAGGTCCCTGCCACCCATGTGGGAGACCCAGATGGAGTTCTGGGCTCATGAGTTTGGCTTGGCCCAGCACTGGCTGTTGAGAGCATTTGGGGAGTAAACCAGTGAATGGAAGATCTCTCTCTGTCACTCTCCCTTTCAGATAAATTTTTTATTTATTGTTTTTCTTTAAGAATTATTTTTTGAAAGGCAAAGTTATACAAAGGGACAGGCGGAGAGAGAGAGAGAGGAGAACCATCTGTTGGTTCTCCTGCAAAATGACCACAATGGCCAGGGCTGGGCTAGGCTGAAGCCAGGAACCAGGAGCTTCATATGGGTCTCCCACATGGGTGCAGGGACCCAAGCACCTGGGCCATCGTCTGCCGCTTTCCCAGGCACATTAGCAGGGAGGTGGATTGGAAGTGGAACAGCCAGGGCTTGAACTGGTACCCACATGGGATGTTGTCACTGCAGGTAGCGGCTTTGCCCACTGTACCACAGTGCTGGCCCCCAATATTTATTTTTTTTTAAGACTTATTTTATTTATTTGAAAGGCAAAGTTAGAGATTGAGATCTTCCATCTACTGGTTGACTCCCCAAATGGCTGGGGCTGAGAACTCCATTCAAGTATCCCACATGGATGACAGGGGCACAAGTAATTTGACCATCTTCTGCTGCTTTTTCAGGTGCATTAGCAGGGTGCTGGATCAGAAGTAGAGTAGCTGGGACTTGAATTGGCACTTATAATGTATGCCAATGTTGCATGTGGTGACCCTCTGTGCCGTGATGCTGGCCCCTCAAATTTTTTATAACAAGAATAAAAAATACAGTTTTAAGGCTTGCATTCAATACTTCATTACTTTGACCAAATCTTAAAAAGTATAGATGTTGATTTTTTTGACATTTAGATCCTAAGACATTCTTGTAATAAAAATCTTTGTTTCTGTAGCTCCTTTGGGAAAAGGGAAAGAAATTTAGGAATATTTTCAGCAAGCTATTGAAGTGAAAGCAGTTGGAATTAGTTTCATTTTCTCATTGTGTGTGTTATACAGTGATTAATGTGAGATTTGGAGTCACGTTGGGAGTAAGGTAGGACTTCTTTTTAGTGTAGTCCTATTTAAGGAAACTGTTGCTAAAGTCTCTTCACAAGTAGGGGCTGGTGTTGTTCCATAGTGGATTAAGGCACTGCTTAACATGTCCCCCATCCAATATAGGAGTGCCTGTTTGAGTCCTAACTGCTCTGCTTCTGATTCAGCTTCCTGCTAATGTGCTTGGGCAAGCAGAAGATGACCCCCAGATAGGGTTCTAGGCTCATGGCTTCTGCCTGGCCTAGCCCCAAGCTGTTGTGGCCATTTGGGAAGTGAGTCAGTGGATGGAAGATATTTCTCTCTCTCTCTCTCTCTCTCTCTCTCTCTCTCTCTCTCTGCCTTTCAAATAAATGAAAATAAACCTTAAAAAAAAATTTTAGGAAAGTTTGTATTGATTTTTGCTGGAAATAATTGGTAACTGGCCAGTCCTAATTTGTTCTCTCAATGAACTCTTTGTTCTCATCTATTATTCTTCATCTCACTGAATTTGCTCTTCATCCTTGTGTTCCCTCCAGAACACTCTTCTACAAAACATTTACAGGATAGTTCTCTGACATTCAGTTTTTGACATAATGTCCCCTCTCAGTGAGATCTTCCCTGGCTGACTTCTCTAAATTTGAAACCTCCAGTCTTTCCTCTCTCTTGCTTTCTTTATTTTCCATCTTATCAAGTAGCATCTAGCATACCACATACCATCTAGCATTCCATACCACAAGATTAACTTGTTTATTAGCTATTTTCAATCAATAGAATGTGAGCTTCCCCAGTGGCCAAGGTTTTGCCTGATTGCTGCTGTTTCATCTCCAGTAAGTTCATTTTATATAGTTGAATGGATTTGTCAACCAGAAAAGCTCTTTTTTTTTTCCTGCAGAATATAATTTTCTATCCTGTTTTTTCAAAGATTTATTTATTTATTTATTTGAAAAGTAGAGTTATGTAGAGAGAGGGAAAGACAGAAGATCTTCCACCCACTGGTTCATTCCCCAAGTGGCTGCATCTGCTGGGCCTGGGCCTGGGCCTGGGCCAGGCTGAAGCCAGGAGCTTCATCTGGGTCTCTCACATGGGTGCAGGGATCCAAGGACTTGGATTGTCTTTTGCTGCTTTTCTTAGTGCATTAGCAGGGAGCTGGATCAGAAGTGGAGCAGTGTCTTTTTTTTTTTTTTTTTTGACAGGCAGCGTTAGATAGAGAGACAGAGAGAAAGGTCTTCCTTCCGTTGGTTCACCCTCCAAATGGCTGCTACGGCTGGCGTGCTGTGGCTAGGCGCGATGCACTGATCCAAAGCCAGGAGCCGGGTGCTTCCTCCTGGTCTCCCATGCAGGGTGCATGGCCCAAGCACTTGGGCCATCCTCCACTGTCTTCCCTGGCCACAGCAGAGAGCTGGACTGGAAGAGGAGCAACCGGGACAGAATCTGGCGCCCAGACCGGGACTAGAACCCGGTGTGCTGGCGCCGCAAGGCGGAGGATTAGCCTGTTGAGCCACGGCGCCGGCCTCGGCTTAATTATTTTTTATAGCTATTGTGAATAGGATTGATCTAGAAGTTCTTTCTCAGCCATGGCCTGAGAAGGCTCTTAACTTCAGTGGGGCAGTGATTTGTTGTAAGGAAATAATTTGTATAAGTCACAGTGAACTATAGCAGTTTGAACATGGCTGAAATAAAGTGTTTAATCACTTTTCTATCATATTAATGTTTATTGACATTAAAAAGCAGATTATAGTGTAATAATTTTGATTGTCCTTAGAAGAATTTGAGCCACTACCCATTATTATTAAATTATTAATAATATCTAAATTTTATACAGCCAAGTCCTAACCCAGATCTGATTTTGGAGGAAGAAGGAAAGAAGTGTCCATTATGTTATAGTCTGTGGATATTATATCTTTTTTAATCCTCATAGCAATTGTTTGAGAGGGGTGTTGGTATTCTCACTTTATCAGATATTTCCTAATGTGGTTCAGGTCACTGGTTGGTGCTCTTTTCATTTCTTGACATTTTTTTTCAGTCTTTGATTCAGCAAATTTGCCAGGTTTGAGTTGTAGCCATGACCCAGTCAGGCATGATCCTTTCCCCTCATGAAGTAAATTGCCTGGTAGAGGTCTTTCACTGATACTGTCTTTGAGTTATATTTCAAATGAGGGTGATGACTGTTTGTGGAATACTTTAGAAAGTATTTCTCCGTTGTCATTTAATTTTATAATCCTTACTGTGATCTTATAACCCAGAGAGATTAGATTTTATTAATATTATCCTAATTTGAAAACAGAAAATCGAGATTTAGGAATATTAAGATCTTATAGTTGGAGCCGGCGCTGTGGCTCAGTGAGTTAAAAGCCCTGGCCTGAAGCGCGGGTATCCCATATGGGCGCTGGTTCTAGTCCGGATGCTCCTCTTCTGATCAGCTCTTTGCTATGGGCCTGGGAAAGCAGTAGAAGATGGCCCAAGTCCTTGGGTGCCTGCACCTGTGTGGGAGACCTGGAAGAAGCTCCCTGGCTCCTGGCTTCGGATCAGCACAGCTCTGGCTGTTGCGGCCAATTGGGGAGTGAACCAGCCTATGGAAGACCTCTCTCTCTCTCTCTCTCTCTCTCTCTCTACCTCTCTACCTCTCTCTGTAACTCTGTCTTTCAAATAAATAAAATAATTTTTTTTTTTAAAAAAAGATCTTATAGTTAGGGGCCGACGCTGTGGCATTGTGGGTGGGGCCACCACCTGTAGTGCCGGCATCCCTCATGGCACCGATTCAAGTCCCGGCTGCTCCACTTCCAATCCAGCTCTCTGCTATAGCCTGGGAAAGCAGTAGAAGGCAGCCCAAGTGTTTTTGGGCCCCTGTACCTGTGTGGGAGGCCAGAAGAAGCTCCTGGCTCCTGGTGTGGATCAGTGCAGCTCTGGCCATTGTGGTCATTTGGGGAGTGAGCCAGCGGATTGAGGAGCTCTCTCTCTCTCTGCCTCTCCTCCTCTCTATGTGTAACTATGACTTTCAAATAAATAAATAAATCTTAAAAAAGTTTTTTAGTTAGACAATGACTGAACCTCAAATGCAGGTCATTTGGCTCCAGGGATCCTGTACTTCTTCAGTTACACCACATTGTCTCATTGTTTGATATGAAACTACAAGCCTAGATCACCAGAATGATATCTTGGAAAACAACCAGTGTAGCAGCACTTAATAGAAAAGAGCTATACCAGGCAGAACATGTAGAAAGAAGAAAATGAGGATACCGAACAGCTGTATCAGTGTGCTTAAGTGGACTTAGTCTTTTTTTTTTTTTTTTAAGATTTATTCATTTATTTGAAAGAGGTACACAGAGAGAAGGAGAGGCAGAGAGAGAGAGAGAGAGAGAGAGAGAGAGAGAGAGAGGTCTTCCATCCGTTGGTTCACTCCCTAGATAAGTGGACTTAGTCTTTAAAAATGTAGTTAGAGGCTTTAGCATGATGAGCTCAATCAGCACCACGTATGACCTGTCTGCCTCCACATTTTCTCCTGGTGGAAGAGGTTTTCAAGTGGAATATGCTATGAAGGCTGTGGAAAATAGTAATATAGCTATTAGAACCAGATCTGAAGATGGTGTTGTCTTTGGAGTAGAAAAATTAGTCCTTTCTAAACTTTAGAAGGTTCTAGCAAATGACTTTAATATTGATCGACATGTTGGAATGGCAGTTGAGGGATTGTTGACTGATGCATGTTCTTTAGCAGACGTTGCAAGAGAAGATGCTTCCACCTTTAGATCTAACTTTGGTTGTAATGTTTCACTAATGCATCTTGCAGACCAGAGTGGCCATGTATGTTCGTACTTATATGCTGTACTGTGCTGTTAGACTGTTTGGCTTCAGTTTCCATGTTTGGGTCTTACAGTGTGGAATGATGGCAAACAACTGTATATAACTGACCCATCAGGTGTTTCATGTGGTTATTGGGACTGTGCCATTGGCAAAGCCAGGCAAGCTGCAAAGACAGCAATAGAAAAGCTTCAGATGAAAGAAATGATCTACCGTGGTACTGTTAAAGAAGTTGCTGATGGCCGGCGCCATGGCTCAATAGGCTAATCCTCTGCCTGCAGCACCAGCACAGCGGGTTCTAGTCCCGGTCGGGGCGCCGGATTCTGTCCCGGTTGCCCCTCTTCCAGGCCAGCTCTCTGCTATGGCCTGGGAAGGCAGTGGAGGATGGCCCAAGTGCTTGGGCCCTGCACCCGCATGGGAGACCAGGAGAAGCACCTGGCTCCTGGCTTCAGATCAGCCCGGTGTGCCGGCCACAGCGGCCACTGGGGGGTGAACCAGTGGAAAAAAGGAAGACCTTTCTCTCTGTCTCTCACTGTCCCCTCTGCCTGTCCAAAAAAAAAAAAAAAAAAAGTTGCTGAAATAATTTACATGGTACATGATGAAGGGTAAAGCTTTTTATTTTTTTTAAAAGATTTATGTATTTGAAAGTCAGAGTTAGAGAGAGAGAGAGAGAGAGAGAGAGAGAGAGAGAGATAGGCGTGGAGGGCAGAGAGAGAAAGAGAGAGAGAGAACCATCTGCTGGTTCACTCCCCAATTGGCCGCAATGGCACCTATCTGAAGCCAGGAGCCAGGAGCTTCCTCCAGGTCTCCCACACAGGTGCAGGGGCCCAAGGACTTGGGCCATTTTCTACTGCTTTCCCAGGCCACATCAGAGAACTGGATTGGAAGTGGAGCAGCCAGGTCTTGAACTGGCGCCCATATGGGATGCCAGCACTGCAGGCGGCGGCTTTACTGCTATGCCCACAACGCCAACCCCCATCCAGAGTCTTTTATAAAGAAAGCAGTATACCCTGTACTGAGTAGGAGATAAGAGTACGTAAGTTAGAAATTGCCTGTAAGCCCGTGACTTATGTGAGGAACTTCAAAATGTTCATGGAAAAATTAAAAGGAATCAGTATTTTGACACATTGGGTTAAGTTGCTGTTTTCAACACCAGCATCCCACATGGGATGCTGATGTCTGCAGGAGATGGCTTAACATGCTATGCCACAATGCCAGCCTCTCATTCCTTTCTTAAAATAAAGTATCCCTTTGTGAACTGCTGATTTGGGGGAACATTGTCCCCATATACTTTTTATAAAGCATTGATGATTTCATCATTCTTCTACCCAGGCTTTACTGTGAATTAGATGTTTGTTTTTGCTTTAATTTAATAGAATTTGTATTGCTCTGATAGGGATTCTTTTCAGCCTAATGTGTTATCTGTCTTAGTGCTTCAAACTTAATCATATTCAGACAAGTTATAACAAATTAGTACACATTTATTTTGGTACAAAAAATTTTGAAATGCACATAGTTTGTTTCCATAGTATACATTTCCATGAACATTCTGAATATTCCCTGTACTTATCAGGCAGGAATGGGGAACCTTTTTTTCTGCCAGGTACCACTTAGATATTTATAATATCATTCACAGGCTATACAAAATTATCAGCTTTAAGATTAGCCTTCTACAGACTTACTGAATTTTGAGTCCAACCTACAGTTGCCATGGCAGAGCCAGACCAAGTGAGTTTGTGGGCCTTTTATGGCTCATAGGCCAGACATGCCATACCCCGGATTAGAAAGTATTTCCTACCCATTTTCCCTACACCTAAGCAATCAAAAACAATTAAATAGCAGAACCTGAAATTCTCTCTCTCTCTTTTTTTTTTGACAGGCAGAGTGGATAGTGAGAGACAGAGAGAAAGGTCTTCCTTTTTGCCGTTGGTTCACCCTCCAATGGCCGCTGCGGCCGGCGCATCGCGCTGATCTGAAGCCAGGAGCCAGGTGCTTCTCCTGGTCTCTCATGCGGGTGCAGGGCCCAAGCACTTGGGCCATCCTCCACTGCCTTCCCAGGCCATAGCAGAGAGCTGGCCTGGAAGAGGGGCAACCGGGACAGAATCCGGCGCCCCTACCGGGACTAGAACCCGTTGTGCCGGTGCTGCAAGGCGGAGGATTAGCCTGTTAAGCCATGGCGCCGGCCTGAAATTCTCTTAGCGAAAGAGTGATCAAGATTGTTATCCTTGTAACTTGACCGACAGACTATATGGGTCAGAACTGAGGAGTCATACCAGAAAATATTTGTATCATATTTAACAAAGAATTAATGCCCAGGATATGTAAAGATTCTGACAAATTATTAAAAAAAAATACAGACATGGGGCTGGCATTGTGGCACAATAGAATACACTGCTTGTGATGCCAGCATCCCCATTGGGGAATTAGTTCAAGTCTATGCTTCTAATCCAGCTCCCTGCTGGATCCAGCTCCCTGCTGGAAAGGCAGCAGGTGATGGCCCACATGTGTGGGTCTCTGCCATCCACATGGGAGACCAAGAAAGTGTTCCTGGCTCCTGGCTTTAGCCTACTTCAGCCCTGACTGTTGTGATCATTTGTAGAGTGAACCAATGAATGGAAGATCTCATTTTTTTTTTTTTTAAGATTTATTTATTTGTTTGAAAGTTACATAGAGAGAAGGAGAGGCAGAATGAGAGAGAGAGGTCTTCCATCTACTGGTTCATTCCCCAGATGGCCTCAACAGGCAGAGCTGCGCTAATCCAAAGGCAGGAACCAGGAGCTTCTTCCAGGTCTCCCACACTGCTGCAGGGGCCCAAGGACTTTTGCCATCTTCTACTGCTTTCCCAGACTATAGCAGAGAGCTGGATCAGAAGTGGAGCATCTGGGACTTGAACCGGTTCCCATATGGGATGCCACCACAGCATTGGCCCCAAGATCTCACTTTCTCTCTCTCTTTCTCCCTCTCTCCTTCTCTCTCCCTCCCTCATTCCCTCTCCCTCCCTTTCTCCCCCTCCCCCATCACTCTGCATTTCGAATAAATAAATATTTTCCAAAAAGAAAAATGCAAACATCCCAACAGAACAAAAATTGGTGAAGGATTTGAACAGGAGATCACAGAATAAGAAACACAAGACTAAAAAGTTTTTTTAAGAAAGTTGTGTTACTGATTATCAGGGAAATGATAGTTCTATAATATAATATCATTTTTACTCCTTTCAATGGAAAAATAATAGTTAATAATAGCAAATATAAGTAATAATATTAGGTAATGAGAATACTTTAGTGAGCAATTTCTATAAGGTAGGCAAAACAATCCCTAGAACAATTTTATGAGAGTGATACTATTATTAATATTTCAGTGCTAAGAAACCTGAGGCAGAAAAGCATAACTTGTTCAAGATTGAACACTTAGGGGCTGGTGATGTGGTATAGTGGGTAAAGCCACTGCCTGTGATGGATCCTAAATGGGTATCAGTTCGATCCCTCTTGTTCCACTTCCACTCTGTCTCCCTGTTAATGGCCTGAGAAAAGCAGCAGAGGACGGCCCAAATGTTTGGGTCCCTGCAACCCACTTGGGAGACCTGGAAGAAGCTCCTGGCTTTGGCCTAGCCCAGCGTTGGCTGTTGGGACCATCTGGGGAGTGAACCAGAGGATGGAAGATCTTTCTCTTTCTCTCTGTGTCTCTCCCTCTTTCTCCTTCTCTAACTCTGACTTTAAAGTGCTTGGGCCATCTTCCACTGCTTTCCCAGGCCATAGCAGAGAGCTGGCTCAGAAGTGGAGCAGCTGGGACTCAAACCGGTGCCCATATGGGATTCCGGCACTGCAAGTGGCAGCCTTACCTGCTACTGCACAGCGCCAGCCATAAATAAATCTTTAATAAAAAAAGAATAAAAGGGAGTCAAGAACTTAGAGTTGGAGATTTTCTTTGGGTTGTCATTGAATAATATTGTAATGTTCTTAAGTAATTTGAGCATGAGCTTGTTTCATCTTATATAGGTACCCTAAGCTTTCGTCTTGTGTAGTTATCTTAAGCTTTGAGACCTTCAAGTTATGTTCTCAAAAATTTTTTAAAAGTTTATTTGTTTATTCAAAGGGCAATGTGACAGAGAGAGAGAAGGAGAGAGAGAGAGATTTTCCATTGGCTGGTTCACTCTTCAAATGGCTGCAAAAACAAGGGCTAGGCCAGGGTGAAGCCATGGAGCAGTCAGGATTTAAACTCCCACTGCCAGTATCACAAGTGCCACAATGCCACCTCCTTCTCAAATCTGACATAATTAAATGTTAGATACAATTCTCTAAATGCTTACAAAAAGTTATCAAGGCAGGAGTGTTTGTAGTATCAAATTTTATTTCAAGCATTAAAACTTTGTAAGATTTATTTATTTGAAATGCAAAGTTACAGAGAAGCAGAGCGGGGGCTGCGGAGGTCTTCCATTTGCTGGTTCACTCCGCATTTGGCTGCAACAGCTGGAGCTGCACTGATCCAAAGCTAGGAGCCAGGAGCTTCTTCCAGGTCTCCCCCACGTGGATGCAGGGACCCAAGGACTTGGGCCATCTTCTGCTTTCCCAGGCCATAGCAGAGAGCTGGATCAGAAGTGGAGCAGCTGGGATTCGAACCAATGCCCATATGGGATGCCAGCACTACAGGCGGAGGCTTAGCTCATTATGCCACAGCGCCAGCCCCTCAAGCATTAATTTTATAAACCTTCAAATTTGACTAAATTTCTGATATTTGGTACTTTGTATGTGAAATATATTACTTACATGGATGGGATTAATAGTGAGTCACACTGTAACTGATTTACATATGAGAGAGCTTCTTCAAAAAACTGGAAAAATAGAATTAAAAGATAATTTGCATTTCCACGTATATTTGAAGCCCTTCCATATGCTTTCGTTTTTAGTAAGCTTTATTTTCTAGAGCATTTTTAAAAAAGATTTATTTATTTATTTATTTGAAAGGCAGAAATAGAGAGAGGGAGAGACGGAGAAAGAGAGATTGATCTTCTATCTACTGGTTCACTCCCTAGATGGCTGAAATTGCCAGAACTAAGACAGGGCAAAGCTGAGAGCCGGAATTTTTTCCAGGATTGCCACGTGGGTGTGGGGGCCTAAGCAGTCAGACCATCCTCTGCTGCTTTCCCAGGCACATTGGAAGAGAGTGGATCAGCCAGGATATTAACTAGTACCTATATGGGATGCTGGGGCTTTAACTCAGTGAGCGACAGTGTTGGCCCCTTCTAGAGCAGTTTTAAAATTTATAGCAAATTGAGAGAGATTTCCCTTGTACATGTTACTCCCGCACATGTGGTAGCCTCCTTCATCATCAGTATTCCCCACCGGAGAGGAATATTTGTTGTAATTGATGAATCTATTTTGACATATCATTATCACCCAAATACTGTAGTTTATATTAAGGTTTAGTTCTGCTGTTGTGTATTTTGTGGAATCGGGCAAAAATATAATGATGTGCACCTACCCTAATAGTGTCATAAAAAGTAGTTTTACCATGCCCCCAGATCTTATGTTCTGCCTGTTCATTTCTTCCTCCCCCAACCTCTGACAATGATTGATCTTTTTGCTATCTTTTTGTGAATATCATTTACTTGGAATCAAGTATATATTGTTTTCATTTCAGCTTGTTTCACTTAAAAATATACCTGCAATGGCTGGGTCTGGGTTTTCAGGTCCTCCAGATTGGCAGCAGGAACCCAGTTACTTGAGGCAACACTGGTGCTTCTGAAGGCACACATTAGCAGGGAGTTGAAATTGGGAGGGGAGGCAGGATCCAAAGCTAGTCACTCCTGTATGTGGATGTGTAATGTGGACATTCCCACCTGTGGCTCAGTGGCTAGGATAAATGCCTGCTCACCCTTCTTTTTTTTTTTTTTTTTTTTTCCCTCTCAATTTTTAGAAAAGTTTCTTTGCTTTTGCAGGTTTGGAGGTTTCTAATGAGATTTCCTATGTGTGAAGAATTTTTCTTAGGTCTAGTGTCCTAATAAGCCCATGAAAAACATTCTTCATTTCTGTTACATTGTTATTGTTTTGTGGTACAATGTTTTGGTCTCTAGCCATTTCTTTTTGGTTCTTTCTTAGAATGTCAGTCTTTGCTTCCATTGCCCATCTGTTCTTGCAGGCTATTTTACCCATTATAGCTCTTAACACATTAATCATAGGTTTAAAAAAAATCCTGGTCTCATCATTCCAACATTCCTGCCTATCTGAGTCTAATTTTCATGCTTGCTGTGTCTTTAGAAATGTTTTTTGCCTTTTAGTTTGTAGTAATCGTTGTTTTTTATTATTATTACAGGCAGAGTGGAAACTGAGAGAGAGAGAGAGACAGAGAGAAAGGTCTTCCTTTTTGCCATTGGTTCACCCTCCAATGGCTGCCGCGGCCGGCGCATCACGCTGATCCAAAGCCAGGAGCCAGGTGCTTCTCCTGGTCTCCCATGCGGGTGCAGGGCCCAAGCACTTGGGCCATCCTCCACTGCACTCCCGGGCCATAGCAGAGAGCTGGCCTGGAAGAGGGGCAGCTGGGACAGAATCCGGCGCCCCGACTGGGACTAGAACCCCGTGTGCCGGCGCCGCAGGCGGAGGATTAGCCTGTTGAGCCACGGCGCTGGCCAGTAATTGTTTCTTGATAGGTGGAAAAGATGTATCATATTAAAGGGACTGCTGTAAATATTCCTGTAGTAATGTGGGAAGGTGTGGGAGGAAGGGAAGCATTATACAGTCCAATGATTAAGTCTTAGTCTTTAACAAATCTGTGCCTTAGGACTGTGAACTTCCCTAGTGTTTCTCAATTCTTTTTTCCTCCATTGAGGGGGCGTAGGATAGCTAGATTGGGCTGGAGTTGGTCAGGGCAATTAGACCCTGATATAACTCCAGTAGGTCCTGCACTGGTTAGTATTTTCTGAGGGCAGACCTTATTAAGAACAATGCTTTTGGCATATTTCAAATGGTTCTTCTCCCTACTCCCTGCCAAAAGGCATGAGGAGATTTATTTATTTATTTATTTTTTTTTTTTTTGTGATGCTCACTTTAACTGATTTGAGTTCTTATAGGTAAAATTCACAAAAGTATGGGGGCTTCCCTGTGAGTGGATCTTCTTGGAATTTTTAACAGCCAGAGCTATGTACACCAGGCCTCTAGCAATTTATTAGTTGCAGTTAAGGTTTTCCCAGTGCTAGTTCCCACAGAGGTTTCTGCTCAGGTAATTTTTGATATTCTGTATTCACCTGTTTATCTCTTCAAATTTTGAGGTAGTGGTTTGCTCTGTGACCATTTTTTTAAAAAATGGATCCAAGAACAGCTGTTAATTTTTTTAGTTTGTTCACTTTTTAATTTGTTGTTAGGATTGAGCCGTGACTTCCAGGATTCTTGCATGCTAAACCAGAAGCTGGAAGTCTACATATACTCTCATTATTTTGGTGCACAGAATTTGAAGTAAACAAATTATTTCTCTCTGTCAATCTACTACTTGGAATGGTCTAAAACAAAAGACCCACCCCTCTACTTGTGAATTTATCTTTTGTTAATTATCTATTTGTAGATCCTAGAATATTTGTTAGTGTCTGGTCTTTGAAATTAAAACAAATATGTATTTACTCTTTTTCTTTTTAATTTGAAAGGCAGAGAGAGACAAAAGCAGAGAGACAGATCACTACACAGGTTCCCTCTCCAAGTGCCCGCAACAACCAAAGTTCAGCTAAGCCAAAGCCAGGAGATCAGAACTCCATTTCCATCTCCCACATGGGTGACAGGGACCCAAGTACTTGAACCATCATCTGTTGACTCCTAAGGTATGTTTTATCAGGAAGCTAAATTGAAAGCAGAATAGCTAGGACTCAAACCAGGCACTCTAACATAGGATGCAGGAATCCCAAGCAATGATTTAATTAC
Source organism: Lepus europaeus (assembly GCF_033115175.1). Taxonomy (NCBI): domain Eukaryota; kingdom Metazoa; phylum Chordata; class Mammalia; order Lagomorpha; family Leporidae; genus Lepus; species Lepus europaeus. The sequence goes on from NC_084831.1 coordinate 43,650,883, forward strand.
TGTGCTGAACATGCCCCTGATCTTTGAAATTTTAGTTGTGCTTTTAAAGTTGAAACTATTATTTAGATATTGTTTGCCTAAATGTATTCCATACTGTTGAGATAAATTTGGTGCAAGCCACTGGAGGAGCTAACTTAAGGAAAAAAAATAAGTTTTGTACATTTGTTAAGGTGTCTAATACACAATTCTGTGACTTTGATTGCAGCTGTCTTTCAGGCATAGCATAGTTCTATCTGTAATTTAGCTTAGATCAGGAGTTCACATCAGACTAACTGGTTAAGTGAATAGGTTTCCTGTAAAAATGGCATTTTATCTTGTGATAAAAATGTGTGTGTATGTATGGGGTGGAGATCGTGAATTCTAGAATTATATTGGTAAACATAGTCCAATAGATATCTATTATGTAGAAATTACAGGTATAAACTTGAGCTAATCCTGTACTAATTAATGGTTCAATCATGGGCCAGCAATTCGTGTACTACTTTAGAGATTGTATTAGGGTTTTCCAGAGAAACAGAACCAATAGATGTGATACTACTGTAGCTTGCAGACAACAAACGTCAGCCTCCATAATGATGTCAACCAATTCCATACAGTAAATTTATTTTCTCTCTCTCTCTCTCTCTGTCTTTCCCGGTCTCTCTTGAAAGGTATATATGCGCCGGCGCTGCGGCTCACTAGGCTAATCCTCTGCCTTGCGGTGCCGGCACACCAGGTTCTAGTCCCGGTCGGGGCACCGGATTCTGTCTCGGTTGCCCCTCTTCTAGGCCAGCTCTCTGCTGTGGCCAGGGAGTGCAGTGGAGGATGGCCCAGGTGCTTGGGCCCTGCACCCCATGGGAGACCAGGATAGGTACCTGGCTCCTGCCATCAGATCAGCGCGGTGCGCCGGCCGCAGCGCGCCAACCGCGGCAGCCATTGGAGGGTGAACCAATGGCAAAGGAAGACGTTTCTCTCTGTCTCTCTCTCTCACTGTCCACTCTGCCTGTCAAAGAATAAAAATTTAAAAAAAAAAAGAAAGGTATATATGAAGTATGCAGACTAGTTTTCTCAGTTCAATTGAGATCCTAATCTCTTCTGGAATCACTCTCACAGACACACCCAGAAATAATGTTTAATTAGACATATGATATTTCTTGGCCCAGAAAGTTGAAAGATTAAACATTACAGAAATGTGTATTTTAGTAGTTTCTGGCCCTAAATTATGTATATACAAATTTATTTAAATGGTCTAGAGTGTTACTGTTCCTGATATGAGAATCAAACATGTTCCTTGTTACTATGCTGATCTCAAATCACTTGCTGTTCTGGGGATTTCAGTGCCTCTGTATATTTGATACATCTGTTATCACGTTTTCCAGTATTTGTTACACTACTCTGCTTTTTGTTCCGGTTGTACTAGGTGGAAACAATCACCTTGTTCTTTATAGTTCTTGACTGAGAATTTAATGTTGGTGAAAGATCTCAGGTTGATGTCCTGGAAACTGAAGCCCTGTGTGAATGTGGGGTAGCTACAGTGTCCACTTCTCAGAACACACTGTTTTCAATGTACTTTGATATTGATGAGCAGGCATGAAACTATTCTCAGAGATGATTTCTTCTCTTTTCTTTCCTTCTCCTCTCCTCTGCTCCCTTCTCTTCCTCTCCCTCCCCCTCTTCACTCTGAGTAACTTCTCATATTCAAAGGGTGTTATTTCAGAATCAGATTTACTTGGCCACTTAGGAGAGTTGAAAGTCCCATTACTTTTTTGTTCCTATTTTGCTGTTTTGTTGTTTAGACTTGAATTGATCTTTTAAGATCAGTAACCCTGATGGATTATTAATTACAAACAAACCAGTTGATTGGCTAGTTTCATGGTTCAAATCATATTCTTTTGCATAGATTGCTTTTTGATAGTATTAAAAGCTACAATTTGTTGAGCACTTGTTTATCAGATCTATTGAAGGCATTTTACATAAACATTGTTCTTCATCATTAAAAATGTCCTGCAATGGGTAGTTTTCATATGAAGAAACCAATACTCAAAAAGCTTAAGTAATTTGCTTTCAGTAGTAAATAGCTGTTAAATAATGAGCATTAATTCAGACCTGGATCTGCAAGATTCTTGCATCAGTGTTTTTTCTACCAAGCTCCACTGACTATTAATAGCAGATGTTCATTTGGATTAAACCTCAAGCAGGTATATTACATGTTAGTCATGGTAGATTTGAAATTTCAGATCCTAGTTTTGCCAGATACTGCATTTGTAGTCATACTCCTGAATCTCTTTTTCGTTAAGTTTCTTTTTCTTCCTTTAAAGTTGTCTTCAAACAAATGGAATGTTCTAAAAGAGTTGTGATTGTGAATAGAGAACAGAAAACCTAGATAAAACAAGGTTTAAGTTTGAACTGTTCTTCAGTGTGCAAACCAGTGATTTTATATTATTATTAAAAACTTAGAAGTCGTAAGTACACTGAAGTTTTTACAGTCTTAGCACAACTTTTGGGATCCATTATATAGGAGAATTTCCTAGGTAGAAGTGATTTGAAGAGAAAGTCCTTTAGTTGTTTTAATTTGTATCACAAGTGGTTAGTGGGCACTTACTCTGTGCCAGACATGGTGTCATACACCAGAGGTACTCAGTGATAAAAAAGTCAGAAATAATCTCTATGCTGAAAACCATCATAGCCTATAAGGGGGAGACTTTTAACAAATCATACATCACTTGATACTTGCCACTTATTAAGGAACTGGCTGATTAGGCCAGTACCAAGGTGCAAATCTATAGGGAGTTATAAAAATGGCACTGGAAAGTTAATTAGATGAAAGATGTTTTTCTAGAACTCTTATTAGTAGAGTAGTATTTAGAGTTTGGAAAATAACTATAAAAGAATGTAAGACCTTTCCTTCCACTCTGGATACCTAGCTTTTTACTTAAATAACTTAGTTGTTACTTGGTGATTTAGTGCTTAAGTGTTTCTAAAACTATTCCAAGAGGTGCCAAAGCTTATTAGTGGGATATGCAAATTTGGAGTTAGAGATAAATAGTTTAGTAGAGGAGAGATTGCCACCATTGGGTATTCTTTTTCACCTGTCCTTCTTATGGTTTTTACCCTTTTCTTTATGTAAAATTTGTTTAATGTGCTGTACATTTTGATTTAATGCTATAACTAGTACTCAAACAGTATGTTTCACTTTGTGTTTCTATGTGGGTGCAAACTGTTGAAATCTTTATACTAAATTGATCTTCTGTATATAAAGAGAATTGAAAATGAATCTTGATGTGAATGGAAGGGGAGAGGGAGCGGGAGAGGGGAGGGTTGTGGGTGGGAGGGAAATTATGGGGGGGGAAGCCATTGTAATCCATAAGCTGTACACTGGAAATTTATATTCATTAAATAAAAGTTAAAAATAAAATATAATAAAATAAATAAATAAAATTTAAAAAAGAAAAAAAAAAGAAAATTGTCAAGTTTTTAAATTGCTTTCCATTTGTCTATTGCTGTGTAACCAATTCCAAAAAGCAGTGTTTTTTTTTTTTTTTTAAGATTTATTTTATTTATTTGAAAGGTAGAGTTAGAAGGAGAGAGAGGAAGAGAGATCGATATTCCATCTACTGGTTTACTTCCCAAATGGCTGCAAAGGCCAGGGCTGGGCCAGCCAAGAGCCAGGAGCTTCATCCAGGTCTCCCATGTGGGTGCAGGGACCCAAGGACTTGGGCCATCTTCCATTGCTTTCCCAGGTGCAGTAGCAGGGTGCTAGATCAGAAGAGGAGTAGCTAGGACACGAACTGTTGCCTATGAGGGACACTGGTGTCCCAGGCAGTGGCTTAACCTGCTGTACCACAATGATGGCTCCTGTAGTGCTTTTTTTTTTAAAGATTTATTTTATTTATTTGAAAGACAAAAATGGTCTTCCATCCATTGGTTCACTCCCCAGATGGCCACAACAGCCAGAGCTGTGCCGATCCAAAGCCAGGAGCTTCTTCCAGGTCTCCTATGTGGGTGCAGGGGCCTAAGAACTTGGCCATCTTCTGCTGCTTTCCCAGGTCATAGCAGAGAGCTGGATCAGAAGAGGAGCAGCTGGGACTAGAACCGACGCCCATATGGGATGCCAGCGCTTCAGACTAGGGCTTTAACCTGCTGTGCCACAGCGTGGGCCCCATGTCTTTATTTTTAAATGAGATTTATTTATTTTATTTGAAAGAGCTGCAGAGAGAGGGAGAGACAGAGAGATCTTAACATCCACTGGTTCACTCCCCAGATGGTCGCAGTGGTTGGGCTGGGCCAGGCTGAAGCTAGAGCCAGTAGGTTCATTTGTGTCTCCCAAGAGAGTGCAGGGGCCTAGGGACATGCGCCATCTTTCGCTGCTTTCCCAGCACGTTATGGAGCTGGATCGGAAGTGGAGTATCCATATGGGACTTGAACTGGCACCTATATGGGATGCCAGTGTAGCAGGCTGCGGCTTAACCTGCTATAAGACAATGCTGGCCCCCCTGTAGTGGTTTTAAACAATTTACCTCTTACGTTCTGGGGATTTACAGAGCTCATCTATGTGGTTCTCTCATAGAGTATTTGTGCAGTTGTAGTCAGTGACTGGGACTAGAGTGGTCTTGAAGCTTGCTCATTCACTTGTATGGAGATTCATGGGCCATATCACCTGCATCTGGCTTCTCTTTGTTTTTCTGGCATGGCAATTGGGTTTTAAGAGTAAGTGTTCCAAAATGATACCTATCCTCAGTGAACTTGCAATTCAGTGGAGGAGATGGATAGGCAGACAGTGTAAATTCACTTGATTATTGGCACCATTAGCAGTAGGAGAAGTGCATTATTATATGGGCATAAGGTGACTCTGCTTAAACAACCAGTAGGTAATCAGGAAAAGCTTCTCAAATTGATTTGAGGTTGAGTTTGTGTTGAACTACAGATGAATGTGTTAGCTAGGAAAAGAGTGGCAAGAGTATTCCAATGTAGGTACATGGGCAGAGTTTAAGCCATAACAAGGGAGCGTTATCAAGCATCTCAGGAAAAATATTTGTAGTTTAGTGTGATTGGAGCTTAGGGAACTGGTAGGAAAGCAGGTTGGTGAAGAGGTAGAGTGCTGTACTGAAAAAACTACACTTTATTTTTGGGGGAAGGGAAGAAAGAGTTGGGTTCAGTTAGCTAGAAAAGTACAATAAATCTGGGTTGTATATGTAATGACAAATAAAGCCCCATACCAAGACATCCAATTATATGCTCACTAATTAAATACATTAGATAGGGAGCCAGTTAAGGATGTTACTGCAGAGGAATAATGCAATCTGATTTTCTTTTAGAAAGTTATTTCAGTAAGATTATAAAGGATATATTTTATAGAAAAATTGAGGCAGTAACACTAGTTTGAAAACTGTAGTAAGCCAGTGTAGGTGAGAACTGATAACAGTTTAAACCAAAACAGTTGTTGAGTAGAAATGGAATGGGGAAAAGGAAATGAAATTAAGAACTGTTTGTTTAGGATCTTTGCCATGGTAGCACATTACATGCTAAACTTAATTAAATCATTGCATGTATTTTGAAGATCTGTGTGACAAGGACTGTGCCTTGGCAAAGAAGAATGAATATAAAGGGAATTCTGTCTTTGGTGGACATTATGATTTAGGTGGGTCAAACAGTTTTGTAAGAAAAACTTGGGGAGCTTGTAAAGCAGCTGCCTGTGACTCCAGTGTCCCATGTGGGTGCTGGTTCCAGTCCCAGCTGCTGCACTTCCAATCTAGCTCCCTGCTGGTGTGCCTGGGAAAGCAGTGGAAGATGGCCCAAGTGGTTGGGGAGTGAACCAGTGAATGGAGGCGCTCTCTCTTTCCCTGTCTCTTCCTCTTTTTTCCATAATTCTGCCTTTCAAGTAAATACCATAAATCTAAAACAAAAAAGAAAAATAAATTTCATGTAATGTGAAAAGTGTTATAGATAGAACAATCTTATTGGAACACAGAAGCCCATCCCAAGGCATTTATAATGTATTTTATGTCATAGACCTATCAATTTAGTACTTACATTCTTTTGTTCCTTCCAAAAAGTGATCCTGTAATGTCAAAAGGTGATGAGAGGTTGTTATTGTAAAGAGCTCATCCTGGGTAAAAAGTACTAGATTATTTGTAACCTGAGAAGCATGTTCTTTATGTGAGGTCATTGTATTTCCCTTGTTACTCACTACCTTTTGTTTTTGTTTTTTTTTTTTTTTAAATGGGAGCCTCAAGATGTCCTTTATTTTTTGTTGCTAGTTTTATCTGTCTTTTCCCCTCCCTTTGTTTTTCTGCATTTATTTATTTATTTATTTTTTTGACAGGCAGAGTGGATAGTGAGAGAGAGAGAGAGAGAAAGGTCTTCCTTTTTGCCGTTGGTTCACCCTCCAATGGCCGCTGCGGCCGGCGCATCGCGCTGATCTGAAGCCAGGAGCCAGGTGCTTCTCCTGGTCTCCCATGCGGGTGCAGGGCCCAAGGACTTGGGCCATCCTCCACTGCCTTCCCGGGCCATAGCAGAGAGCTGGCCTGGAAGAGGGGCAGCTGGGATAGAATCCGGCGCCCCAACTGGGACTAGAACCTGGTGTGCTGGCGCCGCAAGGTGGAGGATTAGCCTGTTAAGCCACGGCGCCGGCCCTTTCTGCATTTATTTTTAAAAAACATTTATTTATTTGAGAGGCAAAGGTACAGCAAGAGGGAGAGACAGAGAGAGAGGTGCTCCATCTGCTGGTTCACTCGCCAAATGGCTGCAACATCCAGAGCTGGGCTGACCTGAAGCCAGGAGCTTCTTCTGGGGCTCCCACATGGGTGCAGGGTCCAAGCACTTGGGCTATATTCCACTGCTTCCCCAGGCCATTAGCAGGCAGCTGGATCGGAAATGGAGCAGCTGGGACTTGAATCAGAATCCATATGGGATGCTGGCGCCACAGGCAGAGGCTTAACCTACTATGCCACAGCGCCACTGGCCCCTGCATTGATTCTTAATTTATTTGTTAAGGCATTGAAAACTTTAAAAGTTTACTTCAGGAATTCAGTAATATATTTCATTATATGTCAGTTCTGAAAGGTAAGAATAGAGACTTAAGAACACGCACTTGGGGCCAGCGCTGTGGTGTAGCAGGTAAAGCCACTGTCTGCAGTGCCAGTATCCCATATGGGCACTGGTTTGATTCCCGGCTGCTCCACTGCCAATCCAGCTTTCTGCTAATGGCCTGGGAAAGCAGTAGAAGATGGCCCAAGACCTGGGGCCCCTGTACCCATGTAAGAGACCCAGAGAAAGCTCTTGTGATCATCTGGGGAATGAACCAGCAGATGGAAGACCTCTCTCTGTCTCTCTCCTCCTCCCTCCCTCTCTCTGCCTCTGCCTTTCTATAACTTTGCCTTTCAAATAAATAAATCTTTTTTTAAAAAGATTTATTTATTTATTTATTTGACAGGTAGAGTTATAGACAGTGAGAGAGAGAGAGACAGAGAAAGAGGTCTTCCTTCCGTTGGTTCACTTCCCAAATGGCCGCCACTGCTGGTGCTGCACCGATCCGAAGCCAGGAGCCAGATGCTTCCTCCTGGTCTCCCATACGGGTGCAGGGGCCCAAGCACTTGGGCCATCCTCCACTGCCCTCCCGGGCCACAGTAGAGAGCTGGACTGGAAGAGGACCAACTGGGACTAGAACCGGTGCCCATAAGGAATGCTGGCGCTGCAGGTGGAGGATTAACCAAGTGAGCCATGGCGCCGGCCCCTCAAATAAATAAATCGTAAACACACACACACACTTTATTATCTTTCCCCAAACCCTAAGATGGTAAAAAGAAACAACAGAAGAACAAATAGAGTGGATGAGAGAGTTCAACAAATGGAAGGAGTGAAAGTCTTCAAACTGGAGAAGCAGTAGCTGTTTGCCTGCAGAAGGCGTTATAATGAGAAGCACATCAGTACCCCCACAGAACCTTTAATCTGTTCTACAGAGGTCCAGGGATCTCTAAAGGTTTAAGTAGGTTGTGGTACTGAAAACAGAGATGAGTTCAAAGATGATACAGGAATGATTAGTTTTGCAGTTCTACTTTTTCCTGTGTAGCCAGTTTTCCTCTCTGTCTTGCCAGAGTCCAGAGACTGATTATCTGGAAGAATTGAATCAGGAATACTTTGAATTGAAGGATACTAGGCATACCTGAAGAAGGGAGTGGGATGCAAAGTTGAAAGAAGTAAATTACTAAGGAAACTGTGTTATGAAGTCAATTGTAAATTTGAGACCAATCAATCTTGTGTGATTTTTTTTTCCAGTCACATTTCAGCTGCTTGTGAGACTATATGAAGAGGGTAGATGGCTGGATTTAACCAGGGCTGAGGCTTTGCCAGCTCAAGCTGAAAGTGAAAGGAATACAATTCCCATAGAAAAGCCTACAATTTTGGGGAAGCCTTTATAATATTGTGTATAATATTATTTGTGTTAGGGGTCTCCAAAGAAACAGAACCCATAGTGTACAGAGTATAGGTGTGCATATACACATGTTTGTAGGTATGCATATGTATATGAATATAGTGTGTATGTATATCTATATATATTTAAATTTATTATGAAGAATTGGCTCACAAGCTTATGGAGGCTGAGAAGTTTCAGTCTTCTGTCTCCCTGTGGTGTGGTTCTGAGGCTGGAGGGCTAGTAATGTAAGTTCCAATTGGCGGACAAGAAAAGACTAATGTTCCAGTTAAACCAGTCAGAGCAAATTCCCCCAACTTTCCCCTTCTGTTTTATTCTGGCACTCAATGTATTGAATTATGCCCATTCACATTGGGAAGGGCAATCTGTTCGTCAATTTAAATGCTAATCTCACCCAGAAAGACCTTCACCGACACACAACACAATGACTAGGGATTAGCCAGGTGGATGCCAAGAGCTAGGAGCTTTTCTGGGTCTCTCACATGGGTGGCAAGGGCCCAACAAGTACTTGGGCCATGTAATAAGTAATGGCCTTTTCCCAGGCCATTAGCAGGATTGGAAGTGGCGCAGCAGGGCTTGACCTAGCACAGGTGGTAGCTTTACCTGCTATGTCATAATGCTGGCTCTGAAATTTGAATTTTAGATCTTTTTGTACTCCTTTTTTTGTAAGCATAGAATTTTCATATCAAATAATGGAATATTTATAATAATGTCAGGAAATTTCTTTTGGTGCCTCAATTTTTCTTCAAAATTGTGATATTCATTAGATTATTTCTAAAATATTTGTTCTAAAATACTGTGCTTTTATGTTAGATATTTTGTACTGACACTGTGACATTCTTGGTCTTAGTTTTGTTTTGATTAGTTTTAATTAATTTTGGTCAAGGCTAAATTAGGCACTTAAAGAATTTCACATTATTCTAAGTAGTTACTAAGTTACTAAGAAGTTACAGAAACATTTAACTTGGAATACCATAACTTTATGAATATCTCATACCGTAAGTAACATTTGAGGAAGCTTTGACTTTTTGCATACTCTTGATAGTAAAGGCTAATAGAGTCATTGCTTCTAAGCAGTGGATAATGACTGTCATAAAAAGAGATCCCGTTTGGAGGAAAAACAGTTGTTTGGCTGTAAGAATCTCAGCAGGAAGCTTTGGAAACGCAATTTAAAAATCCTGTATATATAGAAAACACAATCAGAAAGGAGTCAGCATCTAACCTATCAGTGAAGACATCTGTGTCCTGCATCAGATTATCCCTGGGTTTGATTCCTGGCTCTGGCTCTAGCTCCTGACTCCTGCTTCCTGCTAATACAGACCCTGGAAGGCAGAAGTGGTGGCTCAAGTAATTGAGTCTCTGTCATGCATGTGAGAGACCTGGATTATATTCTTAGCTCTTGGCTTTGGCCCTAGCCTTGCCCTGGCCATTGTGGGCAGCAGATGGGAGCCCTCTGTGTCTCTGTCTCTGCCTCTCAAATACGTAAATAAATAAAACAAAAATCACATAGAGATTTCTTAGCTATGGATTCTTAGAGGCCTTCTTGTAATATAAAGTAAATAATGTTTTTGTAATTAACATAATTAAAGTCATTGGGCAGAAAAGTATCTGCTGTTGATGTTTTACTTTATATAGAAAGCCAGTATGCAAAAAATTCTTCCATGAAAGGTTTAGCTTTTGGTCTTAGACAATAAAATATGTCCTGCTGCTACCTTCTGTGCTGGCCACGTCTTTGAATTTGAATGTGTAATTGTAGTTAATGTTTAAACACCATTGATTTATTTATGTGACTATGGTAAGTTTATATGAAGAAAATTAGGGCTTATTGTTTTATCAAATGTAATAAGTAATGTATTTTTTTCTCTAGGATCAAACAGAGTACACTGAATCAGCAGGACTTGCTGATGATGCAGCAAGCACCATGAGTAAGCACAGAGAAGCCTGTTCCTTATCACACATGTAAAGGGCAAAAGGTAAGATAATCAACGTTGTTATTTGTTTTAGGGAGTGAACTTAATAAAATAATTGGATTTGTAGAAAATAATGTTGATGTATATTTGTTACTTGTTTCATTTATAACATTGATTCTTAAATCAGCAGTACAGTTTTTAAAAAGTTTCACTTAACAACAAAAGGATGTTTTAAAATTATTGTTAAAACTATATCACAATGTTAATTTTTTTATTTTTTATTTTTATTTTTTTTATTTTTGACAGGCAGAGTGGACAGTGAGAGAGAGACAAAGTTCTTCCTTTTGCCGTTGGTTCACCCTCCAATGACCCCCGCAGCCAGCGCTCTGAGGCTGGCGCACCGCGCTGATCCGAAGGCAGGAGCCAGGTGCTTCTCCTGGTCTCCCATGGGGTGCAGGGCCCAAGCACTTGGGCCATCCTCCATTGCACTCCCGGGCCACAGCAGAGAGCTGGCCTGGAAGAAGGGCAACCGGGACAGAATCCGGCGCCCCGACCGGGACTAGAACCCGGGGTGCCGGCGCCACAAGGCGGAGGATTAGCCTGTTGAGCCACGGCACTGGCCTTTTTTTTTTTTTTTCCCCCACAATGTTAATTAATTCTGAACCATCCCTTTTAGAGTCAGATTACTGCTCCCTCGATCATAGAATGGTAATTTCAGCATGACATTACCAATTAAATTAAAATCAGTTACTTTAGCCATCATCTGCCGCCTCTCAGGTGTGCATTAGCAGAAGGTGGAATCTGGAGCAGAGCTGGAACTTGAACCCAGGCACTCTGAGAGGTGCAAATTATGTTATTTAAAAAGGTTTTTTTAATGTTTATTCATTTTCATCTACTTGAAAGGCAGAATGAGGGACAGGGGGTAGGTAGATCTTCCATCTGCTAGTTTATTTTCCAGATGCCCACAGCACAGGCCAAAGGCAGGAACCGTGGACTCCATCCAGGTCTCCCAAGTAGGTTACAGGGATCTAAGCACTTGAGCTATCATCTGCTGCTTCCCCTGGTGCATTATCAGGAAGCTGGATTGGAGGTAGCATGGCTAGGATTTGAACCAGGCATTCCAATATGAGATGTAGGTGTTCCAAGTGGCAGCTTAGCTTGCTGTGTGCTACAGTACCCACCAAATTACATTATTTTATTTTGTATTTTTAGACTTGTTATAAAGAGCAATGATTTCCAACAGAAAACTGGAAATATTATATTAGTTCTTGTAGTTTGGGAGTCCTTTATTTTTCTTGAGACAGTCATTTTATTTTTTTCTCCAGTCTTAATAATTATTTAAGGGGTAGAAAAATTTGTGGGAAGGTATCTGAGCCAGATTGATTTCAGAAACTGATCATATATTCACCTACAGAGTAGTGCATACTCTGGGTTCTCAGGTTTTTCCATGGAAGCTCTGAGGAAAGGCAAGGGACAGACAGCGTGTAATAGGAAACTGAGCTCTGTTGTCTTCAATTGAAGGTGGAATGGAGGCAGTTGGCAGTGATGTTCAAACCTTCTGGGTCTGCAGTTGGCAAGCTGTTTCATGTCTTCTAGCCTTCTCTTATGGGAGAGTGCGAAGGGAGTTCTCTTCTCAGCCTTTACCTGGCATCATCTCATCCTTTAGGCATTGGCCATTTGAAAAGTTTTCTACTCACTGTAGCAAACACTATCAGTGATCCCTCAAATCCACCAAAATCTTTTTTCCCTTCTGTATTAGCTGCAGCTGGTACATTTGCAGTCCAGTCAGCTTTCTTTACTGTAGATGTGTCTGTGTGATTAAGGTCACTAAAGGAATTGCAACAGAAACGATGTGTTCCATTTCCAGGTCTCTGTTGTTAATAGACTAGGCATACTTCCTCTACTTTGACTTCTGATTGCTGTCTCAGTATAGAAATGGCTGTAATTGATGAACTGAGTCAATGAACCATACCCTAGGACAGTGCTAATCAAAGTGTGACCCACCAACTAGTTGCCTTTCTTGAGCTATTCTTGGTTCAAGCTGATATAAAGAATTCTGTTTAGTCCATCCATCATTTTTTTTGGTAGCAAGTTTTTATCCATGAATGAAGCAGTGTGTTGATCTATATCCTTCTTGAGATTGGCATCTTATGTAGTATTGTCCTAATATATGACAGAACCAAGATGGAAGGAACCTGGCTATCTGCCCTGAGTAGGGTTGCCTGGAAATGTGGATGACCTGACTTGACTATTATGAGATAAAAGCTGCTCTCATTTGTGCCACAGAAGAGTTATTTGAATATTTGTTATAGTAACTTATACTGCCCCATATAATATACCAGTACTTCCCTCAGTCTGATTTGTATTTACTTCTTTGACTCTGTAGCACCCAGTGCATGTTTCAGTATAGTCTGGAGAGTTTTATTTTTAAATTTACTTATCTGTCTTTTCTGTGAGAAGTTGGGCTCCTTTAGGTCAGGGTTATTGTTTTATTTGTTGTTGTAACCTAGTGAAGAGGACAAGGCCTAGTAGAGGGTAGATGTGCAATAGTTGATATGTGAGGGTACACATGTGCATTGTAATTAATATGAAGTAACGTGAAGGGGTTGTAAAAGGAACAATCAGATCAATGTTGTACCAGTGGCATATCCAGATTCTGGAAAGTCTCTGGTCAAAAGAATAAAAAAGAAAAGGCCTAGAAGCAGAAAGACAAAAGAAGAGGTTTTCAGGAAGAAACTATAATCAATTAAATTATTATATTACTCTTTGAGATATACATGTATGAATATTTAGTGAGCTTCTATTTTGGGTAAGAGATGGATGCTTTTATAAGAAGGGAAGTAGGCTGGCGCCATGGCTCAATAGACTAATCCTCCGCCTTGTGGCGCCAGCACCCTGGGTTCTAGTCCCGGTCGGGGCACCGGATTCTGTCCCAGTTGCCCCTCTTCCAGGCCAGTTCTCTGCTGTGGCCCGGGAGTGCAGTGGAGGATGACCCAAATCCTTGGGCCCTGCACCCGCAAGGTAGACCAGGAGAAGCACCTGGCTCCTGCCTTCGGATCAGCGTGATGCGCCGGCCGCAGCGCGCCAACTGCGGGGGCCATTGGAGGGTGAACCGACGGCAAAGGAAGACCTCTCTCTCTGTCTCTCTCTCTCTCACTGTCCACTCTGCCTGTCAAAAAAAAAAAAAAAAAAAAAAAAAAAGAAGGGAAGTAAAGAAAACAGAGTGTGCCTGGCAATGTGAGTCCTAGCTTACGCAATGAGAAGACTCCAGGCCCTCAAGTTTTCATGTTTCCTTTGGAAAATAAAACTGAATCTCAAGACTTGGAAATATCAGCCACGACAGATCAGGGATGAGGCACCATGGAGAAAGCAGAGATTAAGGGAAATCTTCCACAATAAAAGGTGAGACTGTCCTCACATCTTCTATTGTGCCATAAAGTGGCTCATTGCAACTTGGGATCCAGGTGAGAATGTTCTGCCTGCTCCAAGGTACTCTGTGAATAGAGCTGGAAAATATGTATATACACCTACATGCATTTACATTTGTATCAAATATTTGTTTATTAAGATCCATCAGTTCACACTCTTGCTTCAAATTCTAAACATACATTGTAAAGTCTTCCTGGTTTTCTACTTTCCACATTTTAATTCCATTCTCCAATAGAGGAAAAACCTTGATCTCATTGTCCTTCAAACAGTCACTTATTTTTTCCATCTCTCTATATAGAACTATTCTGTCACTGCCACAATGTCCTCTTCCCTGGACCCTTATTATCTTTCTAGGGTTCTGACCTACCACTCCACAGTGTCCCCTCATAACTTTTTCTCATCCCTCCTGCTTGAGGACGTCTTTGTCACTCATTTGGGTTCTCTGACTCACCATGTCAGAGAATCTCCTTCATGTGGCACCTTACAGTGGGCCACCCTAATGGAAGGACATGTTCCTTACCCGACTTGGGCTCTCAACTCCTCTTTTCAGATGCTCTTCTCATCTTACTCTCATGTTTATTCAATTTTTAATAACCATTCCTGAAGCCAGTGCTTGTGGCTCAGTGTGTTAAAGCTGCAGCCTGCAGTGCCAGCATCCCATATGGGCTTGGGTTCAAGTCCCAGCTACTGCACTTCTGATCCAGCTCCCTGCTAATACACCTGGGAGAGCAGCGAAGGATGGCCCAAGTCTTTGGGCCCCTTCTCCCATGTGGGAGACCCGGAAGAAACTCCTGGCTCCTGGCTTTGGATTGGCCCAGCTCCAGCTGTTGTGGTCATTTGGGGAGTGAACCAGCAGATAGAAGACCTCTCTCCTCTCTGTCTTTACCTCTCACTGTTAACTGTCTTTGAAATAAATAAAATAAATCTTTAAAAAACAAATTCTCTTTTAACACTTTTTATTTTGAAGATGCAAAATTAGCACAGTTTCTGTGTACCCTTCATTCACGCAGTTTATTTCATTGGTTACATCTTACATAAATATATGCAATATCATAGCCAGGAAATTTGTTTTACTTTAATGTGTGTATATAGTTCTCTACTACTTGTCATGTGTGTAGATTTGTTTAACCACCATTGCAATTAAGATAGATCATGATTCTATTACTGTAAACATCTCCCTGTGTTATTCCTTTGTAGTCACATGTACCTTTATCCCCAACTATCTAATATTTAATAAATTTTTAAAATTAAAAATATTTTTGAAAGTCATCGAATGAGCTGAGTATGCAAAGGGATAAATTATGTTGTATTTATAGATGGGAAGGCTTAATATTATTCTTAACTCCTAAGAAAGAGCCAAATTAGGAATTCTGTTTTCTCAAGGTTGATTTTATGAACATTCTATTCCATCTTACTCCATTGCTGAGTCTTAGGACCACTGAGGGGAGTTTTTCCCCAGCTCCAGGCTTTATGTAGAAAGCATAATCTGGCCCCCTCTAGTACACAAACTTTTGCAAGTTTGCAGCCAATAATTCCTGTCCTTCCTGTTAGCTTTAAAGTCCCAGACTTACAGATTGCTCTCTAGTTTGGTTATTACTGTAGTCTGTCGCCCTTCAGATCCTGCTCGTTACTGTGACTTGGTTTCTTCTAGGTTTATGACATCTGTATGTTTCCCTTTTTTTTTTTTTTTTTTTTTTTTTTAAGATTTATTTTATTGGGCCGGCGCTGTGGCTCAGTAGGTTAATCTTCCACCTGCGGCGCTGGCATCCCATATGGGTGCCGGTTCTAGTCCTGCCCACTCCTCTTCCAATCCAGAAAAAAAAAATTATTTTATTTATTTGAAAGAGTTACAGAGAGAGGTAGAGACTGAGAGAGAGGTCCTCCATCCACTGATTCACTCCCCAGATGGCTGCAACGGCTGGAGCTGTGCCGATCTGAAGCCAGAAGCCAAGAGCCTCCTCCAGATCTCCCAAGTGGGTGCAGGGGCCCAAGCACTTGGGCCATCTTCTACTACTTTCCCAGGCCATAGCAGAGAGCTGGATCGGAAGAGGAGCAGCTGGGACTAGAACCGGCGCCCATATAGGATGCCGGTGATTCAGGCCAGGGCTTTAACCCTCTGTGCCACAGCTCCGGCCCCTTGTTTCCCTTTCTTGCTTTTGGATTGGACTGTCTAAACTCTTTAACATATTCTGTTTTGTTTATAATTTTTATATATACTTCATCTAGACATCAATTTTTACCATTTTGCCCCTTTTTGTAGGCCTTTCTTCCTCTTCCCAACCCCACAGCTTTTTTTTTCCTTGTATCATTTGAAAGTTAGTAGCAGATAACACACTTATTCCCTAAACACTAAAGCAGGCATCTCTTAAGGGTAAGCGTAAGAACATTCTGTGAGGTCAGAATACCATTATCGCATCCAAGAAAATTATTATTATTATTACTTTTGAATTTCACTATTTATTTAGATGTTTAAGCTCTTGTACTAAGTTTTTATAAGCTGGTGAACACTGACAAAATATTGCTCCCACAGAACTATAACCACACATCTCTGACAGTATAAATACGGTTGAACTAACATTAGTATACATCATGATTTTATCAATTACGTAATAAAACAAATTATCAAGTATTCAAATATTAAGTTACACAGCTCAAAAGGCATAGAAAATATTAGATGTATGCTCAATTTGTTAGCACAAACCCTGTCTGTTTTTTGGCAAAAGATTAGGAAGAAAAAAAAATCACTTCAAACAAAAATAAGTTGGACACTTTTTGATAACTATGGAAGTTGGACACTTTTTGATAACTATTACAAGAATTTCAGAAATTTTATGATTAAGAATTGTTTTAAGCTACAATAACGAAGCATCTCTACCTCTTAAGAATTTACTAAGTTAAAGAATGTCTTCTACATGTTCAGCACAAGACAAAGGCAACATTTTTCTAAAAATATTTAATAGCTCCCTCCCATTCTTTTTTTCAGGCCCTCCCTGTTAAATTGCACCTCAGAGTGCAAATATTAAATTTACTATTAGGCTTTTGGTCTGAAGGTGTTAAAGACTGTGTTTCTGTGCACTGTAGGTTTTCAAAATGGAGGTTTTCTATTAACAGCAAAAGATAAGGTATATAGAAACATTAAATAGTCATAAAACTTGGTAAAAAAAATCAATGGTTAAGCAAATCTGATGTATACTGGTATGAGTGTGAGAGATGTAAAAACATAAAGTGAGCAGGAAAATAATATATAGTGCCTAGTTTCAATGTTTGAAATGGCTAAAGGGATAAACCACATAAGGTCTAGATTGTTCATACCTCCTGAGATTTTAATTCTGTATGGTACTAAAAATATACAAATATTGTGCTGGGTATTTTGGCAGCTAAACTTTCTAAATTTCTTATGCATGGGAATAGATTTAAGATACAGCTCAATACTGCAGGATTTCAGGAAAAGTCAGTTGGTACAAATGATAAGCACATTTTAAATGCTAAACAACAAGAATCTTTTGCTAAATGTCCAAATGAGTTGATTAGAACCCAAATGTAGGGGGTGCAATCCTGTCAAAGTTGTGGCCTGGTAAAACTGCTTTTTGGTATCCCTTAAGAAGCTTCATTACACTTACTCACCGGCCGGCGCCGTGGCTCAACAGGCTAATTCTCCGCCTTGCGGCGCCGGCACACCGGGTTCTAGTCCCGGTCGGGGCACCGATCCTGTCCTGGTTGCCCCCCTTCCAGGCCAGCTCTCTGCTGTGGCCAGGGAGTGCAGAGGAGGATGGCCCAAGCGCTTGGGCCCTGCACCCCATGGGAGACCAGGAGAAGCACCTGGCTCCTGCCATCGGAACAGCGCGGTGCGCTGGCCGCAACGCGCCTACCGCGGCGGCCATTGGAGGGTGAACCAATGGCAAAAGGAAGACCTTTCTCTCTGTCTCTCTCTCACTGTCCACTCTGCCTGTCAAAAAAAAAAAAAAAAAACAAAAACAAAAAACTTACTCACCAAGCCAACATGTTGACTAATATGTATGACAAAATATATCCTGTCTCAAGTTCTACTTCCAGGGCAATAGCATTAGACACCCTAGTTTTATTGAATGCAACAGTTGTTTCTATGACTGTTGGAGTCTTGGAAGTACAGCCACATCTTAGTATGATATTTTTCCAAAAACAAAAGTTGTTTGCTATTAAAAGCTCCTTGCCACTTTTGTCTTATGAATTTTACTGCATCTTCATATTTCATTCCACCTTATATTAATGCTAGGCTGACAAGCACTGGTGTTCTCTCAAGGCCTTCAACACAATGAAGAACAATACAAGAACCAGGTTCTTCATGAAACTTACCTTTTATAAGACCTAACTAGATGTCAGCAATCTGGTTGAATGGTGATGCACATCATCAAAAGGCCAGTCAAGAAGGTGGATGCCTTCTTTCTCCACAAGAGTAGTGTCTTAAGTTGCTTCACATACCCTTACTATTGTGGTAACTTCATATTTCTTAAGTTCCTCAGTAAATTTGTTTAATGTTGCATTGGTTAGATTATGTGTAATAAGAAGTCTCATGCTGTTGTATGTGACTTCCACAGGAGCTGGGTGGTTCATTTGAGCCATGTGAATTTACATAAAATAAAAACAATAAATAGGGTTATGAAAGAATTAAAAAACTGGATACAGAAAATTACACAAAGAAACTGAAGTCTTCTTCACTACTTTCCACTTGGCAGTTCTCAGAGTGTGAAGTTGGGAGTAATGGGAAATGAAATGAACTTCAAGCAGCAGCAACTCTTCAGTCTAGTAATGCTGAGGCAGTAGAAAGGTACACTGACTTTTACCCCATCCATATCAGAACTCTTGTAAAATATTCTGTGGATTTTAATCCAGCACTTTTGTGTCCAGGTTAACCACTTTTATGGGGGCTTCTTGGTGGAGTAGTAATGAATTCTGCTGTTCACTTGTCTGTATAGAGGTCATGCTGTGTCTGGCAGTCATGTCCACTGCCCTTCAGAAACTCCATAAATGCATGAACAAGAGCACCACAGAACTGAGGAATAGGTTGACTCATTGACGATTGTGGCCTAATCTTACAGCTGGTCCTGAGGCTGCAGCCACATGGGTGGTAGGGACGGATGCAGGGGAGGGGGTAGTAGGGCAAAATGATTTTTTTTAAAAAAAAAAATTCATTCATTCATTCATTTATTTAGAAGGCTGAGTGATGGTGTGGGGAGGGTGTGGGATGGTGGAGAGAGATCTTTTCTATCCACTAGTTCACTCCTTAAGTGCACATAATAGCCATGGCTGGGTCAGGCCAAACTCAGGAGCTCCATCCATGTATCCCATGTGGGTTGCAGAGACTTGAGTACTTGAGCTAGCACCTCTTGCCTCTCAGGTGCATTAGCAGAAAGCTAGATTGGAAGGTGGTGGCGAGACGCCATCCTAGGCTCTTGGCTAAAGGATTCAGGCATTTCGAGTGGTGCTTACCCCACTGTGCCACCATGTCTATTCCCATGAAAATTATTATTAATTAAATGTATTATCTGATGTAAAATCCATATCCAGATTTCTCCAGTTACCACAAAAATGTTTTTTTTTTTTCCTCTGTGTGTCTGTGTTTTAAAGATTTATTTGAAAGCCAGAGTTACAGAGAGAGAGGGAGAAACAAAGAAAGATGTTCCATTCTCTGGTTCACTCCTCACATGGCTGCAATGGCCAGGGTTATACTACAGTACTGGCCCCATGTGTATGTGTGTATTATTGATCCAGGATCCTGTCAAGGTTCATACATGGGATTTGGTCATTTAGTCTTTGATTTCTTTTAATTTAGAATGGTTTTATTTTTTATACTTCTTGCCAATGTGTTTTTCCTGAAGATTTATTTCGTTGAAAGGCAGAATGATGGAAGGAGAGAGAGGGAGAGGGAGAGAGAGGGAGAGAGAGAGAGAGAGAGACTGAGAGAGAGAGAGGGAGATCCTTCTTCCATCTGCTGGTTCACTCTCTAAATGTTTGCAATAGCCAGGGCTGGTGCAACCTGAATTCAGGAGTCAGGAACTCAATCCTGGTCTCCCACATGGCTGGCAGGGGCTCAGCCACTTGGGATCATTTTCTGAGGTCTTCCCAGGTGCATTAGCAGGAAGCTGGATTGGAAGTGGAGCAGCTGACTCTCAAATTAGTATTTAAATTAAGGGTTGCCAGCGTCACAAACAGTGGCTTAACCTGCTTCACCACAATACCGGCTCCCCTCAGTGATTTTTACATTGAACATTCTTTTATAAGTTTTGATCAGTCACCTTATAAGCATGTCTTGCATTCTAGACTTAACTAATTATTATTTGTGATTCAATTTAGGCTAAATATCAGAATACTTCTGATTATATCACTCTAGAATGTATACAATGTTAGCTTATTAAACTATTGGAGATACTAAATTAGATCATTTGGTTAAGGTAGTGATTTTCATTTGTTTGTTGTAAACATACATTTCTTCCTTTGAAATTAGTAATTCATCTTCACAGTGGTACTTTGAGGCACTGTGAATAATCTCTTCCCTAGTAACTGTTTACATAATGGTTTAACATAAACACTTTTAAAAAAAAGATTTATGTATTTATTTGAAAGGTAGAGTTACAGAGAGAGCATGAGAGAGCTCTTTCATTTGCTGGTTCACTTCCCAAGTGGTTGCAATGGCCAGGGCTTGGCCAGGCCAAAGCCAGGAGCCCAGAATTCTGTCTAGGTTGGCTGGCACCATGGCTCACTAGGCTAATCCTCTGCCTGGGGCACTAGCACCCCGGGTTCTAGTTCCAGCCGGGGTGCTGGGTACTAGTTCCAGTTGCTCCTCTTCCAGTCCAGCTCTCTGCTGTGGCCCAGGAGGGCAGTGGAGGATGGCCCAAGTACTTGGGTCCCTGCACCCACATGGGAGACTGGGAGTAAGTACTCAGCTCCTGGCTCTGGATCGGCACAGTGCCGGCTGTAGCGGCCATTAGGGGAGTGAACCAGCGGAAGGAAGACCTTTCTTTCTGTCTCTCTCTCACTGTCTATAACTCTCTCTCCGTCTCTCTCTCTCACTGTCTAACTCTGCCTGGCAAACAAACAAACAAACAAAAAAAACAAAAACTGTCTGGGTTTCCTATGTGGGAGACAGGGGCCCAACTACTTGGACCAACATCTGCTGTTTTCCCAAGCACATTAGCGGAGACCTGGATCAGAAGTGGAGCATCTGGGACTTGAACCAGTGCTCACTCATATGGGATGCTGGCATTACAGTTGGTGGCTAAACCTGCTATGCCACATTGCTGGCCCCCTAGCATGCAGTTTTGATCATTGCCTGAATCAGTGATGGTAATTGGAGTTCAGTGTAATTTTTTTTTTCATTTATTCATTACACAGATGTTACTTGAATGAATACCACTGGGGTTACATTATGAATACAAGCCTTTTGGGTACCACTGTGGTACCTACAGTTTAGTAGGAGAAATTGATGTTAATCAAACAATCTCATTGATGTATATTTATGGATGATGATAAATACTATAAAGGAAAACAATGGAGTGTTTAGAGAATACTTCCTAGTGAAAGAAATATTTGAGAATGAACTTCTGTGATAACCTTTCATTTATCTGTTAATTTTATCTGATGAATTAATAACATGGTAACTGGCAATATACAGTATCTCTGTGCTGAGTTGTTACTAAGATTATGTTTTATTATTTAAATTTTCTTAGCATTGTATACCATTAACTACGTTATATGGTTTTTTTTTTTTTTTTTTTTTTTTTTTTTTACTTTTTGACAGGCAGAGTGGACAGTGAGAGAGACAGAGAGAAAGGTCTTCCTTTTGCCGTTGGTTCACCCGCCAATGGCCGCCGCGGCTGGTGCGCTGCGGCCGGCACACTGCGCTGTTCCGAAGGCAGGAGCCAGTTGCTTATTCTGGTCTCCCATGGGGTGCAGGGCCCAAACACTTGGGCCATCCTCCACTGCACTCCCTGGCCACAGCAGAGAGCTGGCCTGGAAGAGTGGCAACCGGGACAGAATCCGGCACCCCGACCGGGATTAGAACCCAGTGTGCTGGCGCCGCTAGGTGGAGGATTAGCCTGTTGAGCCACAGCGCCGGCCTATGTTATATGTTTTTTTAAAATATTTATTTATTAATTATTTAAAAAGCAGATTTACAGAGAGAAAAGGAGAAAGAGGTAGATTTTCTGTCCACGGGTTCACTCCCTAAATGGCCGCAACAACTGGGACTGGTCTAGTCCGAGGCCAAGAGCTACAAGCTTCATCTGGGTCTCTCATGTGGATGGCAGGAGCCCAAACACTTGGACCATCTTCCACTGCTTTTCCCAGGTCATTGTCAGGCAGCTGAATTGAAAGTAGGGCAGCTGGTACACAAACCAGCACCCAATTGGGATATTGGCATTGTAGGTTGTGGCTTTACTTACTATAGCATAATGCTGGCTCCTTGTAAGATTTTTTTTTTTTCCAAAAAATATATTTATTTTTAAAAACAAGATTCAGATGAGTTTTATAGTCAGCTTTTCCAAAGACAAATCAGAGTTTGCATTCTAGCATAGAGTAAAAGTTAAGGGGCTGGCACTGTGGCATAGTGGGTAAAGCTGCTGCCTGCAGTGCCACCATCCCACATGGGCACCAGCTTGAGTCCTAGCTTCTCCACTTCTGATCCAGCTCTCTGCTACAGCCTGGGAAAGCAGTAGATGATGGCGTGAGTCCTTGGGCCCCTACACTTACGTGGGAGACCCAGCAGAAGCTCCTGGCTCCTGGCTTTGGATCGGCACAGCTCCAGCTGTTGCAGCTAGTTGGGGAGTAAACCAGCGGATGAAGACTCTCTCTCTCTCTCTCTCTGCCTCTGCTCCCTGTATAACTCTGGCTTTCAAATAAAATAAATTTTTAAAAAATAAATTGTCTTTTTTTTTGACAGAGTTAGACAGTGAGGGAGAGACAGAGAGAAAGGTCTTCCTTCCATTGGTTCACCCCCAAATGGTCGCCATGGCCGGAGCTATGCCTATCCGAAGCCAGGAGCCAGGTGCTTCTTCCTTGTCTCCCATGCGGGTGCAGGCGCCCAAGCACTTGGGCCATTCTCCACTGCCTTCCCGGGCCACAGCAGAGATGGACTGGAAGAGGAGCAATTGGGACTAGAACCTGGCGCTCAGATGGGATGCTGGTGCTGCAGGCGGAGGATTAACCAAGTGAGCCACGGCGTGGGCCCCAAAATAAATGAATTTTTAAAAAAGTTAATATCAGCAATCTCCTGCAGAAATATTTCTCTTTGCAGGAGGTAAAACATTCTACCTCACTATAAGCACTCGATTCTATAAATCTGGTTTGTACTTCTGCCATATAAGATTCTTTTCAAAACTGTTTTTCTAACTTAGTTATTTGAGAGGCAGAGAGACAAGAGAGACAGACAGAAAGAAATCTATTTCCTAGGTCATTCCACAAATGCCTACAACAGCTTGGGATAGGCCAGCCTAAAGCCATTACCTGGGAATTGATTCTAGGTTTCCTGTGTGGGTGGCAAGAATTCAGTGACTTGAGTCATCACCACTGCCTCCTATGGTGTGCATTTGCAAGACTTGAACCCAAGCACTTTACTCTGCTATGGGATGCAGGCATCCCAACCATTGACTTAACAGCTAGATCAAACACCTACCCCTATAACTTCTTGATATTAGGGATGATGTCTGAGACTTGAATTGATCATAGTATCTTACATATTGTAGGTGTACATTAAATATGTTGATTGTATATTTGATAATAAATTTTGAGAGGTTAAGAGACAGAATATTAGAGAGATTGCCTATTTACTGGTTTACTCCCCAGATGCTTGCAATAGCCAACACATTTAAATATTTTAAATTTATTTTTAATTTTTTTGAAATACAGAGAGAGAGAGAGAGATGGACAGACATCTCTGATCTAGTTCAATCTCCAAATGCCTGTGATAGCTGGGACTGGGCCAGGCCAAAGCTATGGGCCAGGAACTCAGTCTTGTTTTTCCATGTAGGTAGGAGAGTCCCAACAATTTGAGCTATCACCTGCTGCCTTCCAGCGTGCACATTAGCAGGAAGTTGGAATTGGGAGCAGAGCTGGGGGTTAAACCAAGAAGTTTTGTATGGGGTGTCCTATATGATGTATTTACTACTATGCCAGCCTCTCACCCCCTAATATTTTATATCTGATAATATGACATACCTAATGTATTTTCCCAGAGGGTACTGCTTGAACTTGGAGTCGGCATTGTGGCGGCAGCTTTAGCCACCACTTGCAATGCTGGCATTCCATATTGGGGTGCTGGTTCAAGTCTTGGCTGCTCTACTTCTGATCCAGATCCCTACTATTACATCTGGGAAGGCAGTGGAGAGTGGCCCAATGGTTGGACCCCTGGCACCAATGTGGGAAACCAGAATGGAGTTCCTGACTCCTGGCTTCAGCATGAACTAGTCTCAGTTTTTGTGGCTATTTGGGGAGTGAACCCCTGGAATGAGGATCTTTCACTTTTTGTTTCTCTGCCTTTCAAATAAATAAGCAAATCAATCAATTAATCCTAAGAAAAAAGAAATTTTCTATTTAAAAAAGTTTTCTCCAGAAACCTTTTATTTAGGAACATAGTGATTCTTCCCACCATACTCGCCCTCCCACCTGCTCTCCCACCCTTCTTTCTTCTTTCTCTCCTATTCCCATTTTTATTTTTTACTAAAATCTGTTTTCAATTAACTTTATACACAAAAGATTAACTCTGAACTGAGTAGAGAGGTCAAAAAATAGTATGAAAAAAAAAAAACTGTTCTTCAACATTTTTATTTGTCTTTTGATTTTTTTTTTTTTTTTTTTTGGCCACTACAGCTGGAGTTGGGCCGATCTGGAGCCAGGCGCTTCCTTCAGATCTTTCCACGTGGGTGCAGGAGCCCTAGGATTTAGGCCATCTTCTGCTGCTTTCCCAGGCCATAGCAGAGAGCTGGATTGGAAGTGGAACAGCCAGGATTTGAACTAGTGCCCATATGGGATGCCAGCAGTGCAGGCGGTGGCTTTACCTGCTACGCCACACCATCATCCTCTCTCTTTTGATTTCTTCTGTGACCCACTGTTTATTCAGGAGCATGTTGTTCAGTCTCCATGTGTTTGCATATGTTCTAGAGATTTCCGAGTTGTTGATTTCCAGTTTCATTACATTGTGGTCAGAGTAAATACATGGTATGATTCCAGTTTTCGTTACTAGACTGTGGTCTATCCTAGAGCACTGGAGAGAAGAATGAATTCTACAACTGTAGGATGAAAAGTTCTGTAGATATCCATTAATTCCATTTGGTCTGTAGTGTTGATTAACTTCATTGTTTCCTTGCTGATTTTTTTGTCTGGTTGATCTGTCCAGTGCTGAAAGTGGGGTATTGAGGTCCCTCATTATAATCGTATTGGAGTCTATGTCTCCCTGTAGATCCATTAATGTTTCTTTTAAATAGCCAGGTGCCCTGTAATTAGGTGCATATACATTTATCATAGTCACATCTCCTCTTGTTGAACTGATCCCTTAATCATTGCATAGTGCCCTCCTGTGTCTCTTTTAACAGTTTTTATGTTAAAGTCTAGTTTGTCTGATATTAGGATGGCTAAACCAGCTCTTTTATGGTTTCTGTTAACATGGAGTATCTTTTTCCATCCTTTCACTTTCAGTCTACATGTATCTTTGTTGGTGAGATGTGTTTCTTGTAGGCAACAAAAGGTTTTGTTTTTTAATCCATTCAACCAGTCTAACCAGTCTGTATTTTTTTTTTTTTTTGACAGGCAGAGTGGACAGTGAGAGAGAGAGAGACAGAGAGAAAGGTCTTCCTTTGCCATTGGTTCACCCTCCAATGGCCACCGCAGCTGGCGTGCTGCAGCCGGCGCACTGCGCTGATCCGAAGCCAGGAACCAGGTGCTTCTCCTGGTCCCCCATGCAGGTGCAGGGCCCAAACACTTGGGCCATCCTCCACTGCACTCCCGGGCCACAGCAGAGAGCTGGCCTGGAAGAGGGGCAACCGGGACAGAATCCAGCGCCCTGACCGGGACTAGAACCAGGTGTGCTGGTGCCGCTAGGCGGAGGATTAGCCTGTTGAGCCACAGCACCAGCCCAGTCTGTATCTTTTTAACTGGAGAGTTGAGGCCATTTGCATTCAGGGTGACTGTTGATAAGTAAGGACTTTGTCCTGCCATTTTTCCATGAATATTCCTATTGTTTACTTTGGATTTCCTTTGTACTTTTACTGGGAGATTTTATGCCTTCACCTTCTTTCATAGTGATGACCATGTTTCTGTATGTAGCACGTCCTTAAACAAGCTGAAATCATGCCAGGCTCTTCCTGCAGCTTTGTTACCAGTGGCTTGGGCTGCTTCAGTCTGGCCTCACCTCATTCTCACAGCTGGTTGCTGTGGTTCTCGGCTGCTGGGGTCCTGAGTTGTGTGCCTCTGCTCCCTCCACATAGATTCACAGTGTTCCTCTGTTTTGCATGGAATTTCCTCTGCCATTTTCTCCCTAACTCTTCCCTGAAATTGAACTCTCTCCACTTTTTTTTGTTTTTAACAGTCTTCCCCTAGACTATAGTAGTAAGTGCCCTTCCGATTCCTCCATTTTGGTCTCTCCTTGAAAAAAAATTCTGGCCGGCGCCGCGGCTCAATAGGCTAATCCTCCGCCTTGCAGCGCCGGCACACCGGGTTCTAGTCCCGGTCGGGGCACCGATCCTGTCCCGGTTGCCCCTCTTCCAGGCCAGCTGTGGCTAGGGAGTGCAGTGGAGGATGGCCCAAGTGTTTGGGCCCTGCACCGGATGGGAGACCAGGAGAAGCACCTGGCTCCTGCCATCGGATCAGCGCGGTGTGCCAGCCGCAGCGTGCCTACTGCGGCAGCCTTTGGAGTGTGAACCAACGGCAAAAAGGAAGACCTTTCTCTCTATCTCTCTCTCTCACTGTCCACTCTGCCTGTCAAAAAATTAAAAAAAAAAAAGAAAAAGAAAAAAAATTCTTTAAGCTTGCTTTTCTAATAGAAATATAATTTTACCCTAAATAAAATTATTCTTTTCCCAGTGTCTGAAATTTGTTTTACGAAGTGCGTCCTGTTGAAGTAATTAACAAGTCTGCCTTCTGTGTTTAGTTAAACAGTTGTGCCTTCATATCTGTGGAGGATTGATTCCAGGGCCCTTGAAAATCCAAAATCCATAATCCATGGGTGCTCAATCCCCTTTTATAAAATGGTTTAGTATTTGCAAATCTTTTTACATACTTCCTTATACTTAAATAATCTGTAAACTACTTATGATATCTAATACAATGTAAATAGTTGCTATATTTTATTTGTTTAGGGAAAATGACAAGGAAAATGTACATGCTTATAGTTTTTTTCCTCAAATATTTTTGGCTCACATTTCATTGAATCTGTGAATGCAGAA
The DNA here is from genome assembly GCF_033115175.1 of Lepus europaeus. Taxonomy (NCBI): domain Eukaryota; kingdom Metazoa; phylum Chordata; class Mammalia; order Lagomorpha; family Leporidae; genus Lepus; species Lepus europaeus. Next base: position 43,678,041 of record NC_084831.1, read on the forward strand.
CCCATAGATACCAAGGGCTGATTGTATTTTGATGATTGTCAGCTTATAGGTTTCTAGACTTTATTAGCTTAGAGGTCATACATCCAGTGTGATGGTGGGTTTTATAGTTCACCAATTTGTAAATAGCTTTGTAAGATTTTATCCTTGGGGCCTGCGCTGTGGCTCACTTGGTTAATCCTCCGCCTGTGGTGCCGGCATCCCATATGGGTGCTGGGTTCTAGTCCCAGTTGCTCCTTTTCCAGTCCAGCTCTCTGATGTGGCCTGGGATAGCAGTGGAGGATGTCCCAAGTGCTTGGGCCCTGCACCTGCATGGGAGACCAGGAGGAAGCACCTGGCTCCAGATTGGCGCAGCACCAGCGTGGCAGCCATTTGGAGGGTGAACCAATGGAAAGAAGACCTTTCTGTCTCTTTCTCTCTCTGTCACTCTCACTGTCTAGCTCTGTCAAATAAAAAAAAAAAGATTTTATCCTTGTATGCTTAAAATTTATAAATCACATTTTAATAATTCAAAGTGTAAAACAAATCTGATCTACTTTTTAGGTTTAAAAAAGTCTCTTGAGTGGTGTTTCCTCACTGATGGAGAATTACTTCCAAGCAGAAGCTTACAACCTGGACAAGGTATTAGATGAATTTGAACAAAACGAAGGTGAGATTCAATGTTGGTGAATTAATTTGGGTTAAATTTATTTATTTATTTGAAAGGAAGAATGAAAGATAGAAGGACACACACACATACACACACACCTTCAGTTTGTTGGTTCACTCCCCAAATGCCTGTCACAGCAGAATCTTGCCCAGGCCAAAGCCAGGAACCAAGAACTCTTAATCCAGGTCTCCCATGTGTGTGGCAAGAACCTAAATATACAGGCCATCATCTGCCTTTCCAGGCATATTAACGGGAAGCTGTATCATAAGTGGAGGGAGAAGAGCCCAGGCACTCCAAAATGGAATGTGGTCAAGTGGCAGCCTAACTTGCTGTACCACAGTGCTTACCCCTGTATTTGGACTTACAATATAGAAAATGTGGGCATATTAAAGGATACTGTACTTAAAAAAATCAGATCTGATGACTTTATGATGATGATGATGATGATATAATAATAAGAAATAACATTTTTAACACTAGGTGCCAAATACCTACATGGGATTATATCATTTAACCTTTAAAACAAATTCCATGAAAGTGACCTTTTTATCTCCATTTTATAGATGAGAATAAAGGACAGAAGTTTGGCAGCTTTCCCAAAGTTACCTGTTTGACAAGTGTCAGGTTGGGTTGCAGGCAGCGTGATACTAAAGCCTGAGCCCTTACTACCCTAATAAATCAATTTCTGGTAAAGAAAAGCTCCAGATTGTGAGCTTGCATTTCCTGAACCAAGCAAAATAATTTGTTCCATATTGATTGCCCAGTAAAGTAATGATACATTTTAAACCTGATCTTAAGATTTATATTTTTTGACTTAATGCCAGAATGATTAATTAAATTACACATTCTCAAACCTTGATATAGAAATGTCTGGTTAAGGTTCACTTCATCTAGGGAAGTTTTTACCCTAAATTGCCCTCTTAGTTTGATTTGAGTATATAAGCCATAATTAAATTTCCCTCACTTCCCTTCCCTTCACCTGTTTTATCTATTTCGAACAGGAAATGGCAGGTAGCAAGTTTACAGAGTAATATATTTCCATCCAAAGTCCATGATTTGAGTAATGGACTTCACATTCTCACTGTATGCAGTGATTTGGATTGTTCTTTGATAGCAACTGAGAAGAGATTAGCTTTGATTTTGTTCCTTCAAGTCTATGAAAGATGAGCCTTAAATAGAACATGGGGTCATGCAGATCATCTGCAATGCCTGCTCTTCTCAAATTTTATTGTTTATGACCTACTGCTAACCCATATTCCTAAGCTCATTCCTGATTCATATAAGTATGAAATACAATCTTTTAGAATTTGATCAGATTTAAGTGGGCTTTATACATACCAAACTAGGAGGTGTATTATCCTCTGAGGTTCAACCATTGGTACAGATATTTTTGTAACCTTTTTTTTTTTTTTATTTAGTCCTCCGTGTATCAGTTATTTGAGTCATGGCATGTCTTAATAAGTTTTACACCTAATTATGTGAATACTGTGCTTCTAGAATACCATTGACTCTAATAAAACTGTTCATTGTTCGTATCTCTCTGACTTCTTCAGATTCTAGTAGGGTTCTTTGTATATACCTTATTTTTTGTTTTTGACAGGCAGAGTGAACAGTGAGAAAGAGACAGAGAGAAAGGTCTTCCTTTTCCGTTGGTTCACCCCCCACAGCGGCCGGCGCGCTGTGGCCGGCGCGCTGTGGCCGGCGCGCTGTGGTCGGCGTACCACACCGATTCGAAGCCAGGAGCCAGGTGCTTCTTGTGGTCTCCCAGGCGGGTGCAGGGCCCAAGGACCTGGGCCATCCTCCACTGCACTCTCGGGCCACTTTTTCAGTACATTTTTTGAATCTATGAAAATATTTTAGATAGAAAACATGGCGTTTGCAAAATATAACTCCATTAGAAGGAGGATTCTGAAATCAACTTTGGTTGTAACTACGTGTTTTGTTTGAATTACTTTTTGAATAATTATAAGTACCAGTTATGTTATAAGCTATCATCTCTAGCCAGGTACCTTGGAAAATATATTTTAAGTAAAATTATTTCTCATTTTGTGTTACTTTATTTCTTTCTTTGAATGGCAAATATACTACAAATGGACTGTGATGATAAATACTAGGTAACTGATGTGATGCCCAGGTAATAGGTGGCTAAATAATGAACATTTTAATACTTGATCATTCCTTTGGACTATTTTTTTTTAAAGATTTTATTTATTTGAAAGGTAGAGTTACAGACAGTGAGAGGGAGAGACAGAAAGATCTTCCTCGTTGATCCGCTCCCCAAATGGCCGCAACGGCTGGAGCTGCGCCGAGCCAAAGCCAGGAGACAGGTGCTTCTTCCCAGTCTCCCACACAGGTGCAGGGTCAATCTTTTTCCTCCCTCCCTCCCCCCCTCCCCTTTCCCAGGCCACAGCAGAGAGCTGATTGGAAGAGGAGCAGCTGAGACTAGATCCGGCACCCACATGGGATGCTGGTGCCACAGGCAGAGGATTAACCTACTGCGCCACAGCACCTGTCCCCCTGTTGGACTATTAAGAAATGCTGTCTCATATTTTCAGGAACTAGGTTGAAAATATGATTTCCTTTTATTAAAAAAGTTAATCTGTTTATTTGATTTATTTGATCGAGAAAGAGCATGCATTGAGCCAGCTGCTCATTTCATTCCCCAAATGCCTCCAAGGGCTAGAACTTAGCCAGGCTGAAACTCAAACCCAAGAAATCAATCTAGGTCTCCCATGTGGGTGGCGGGAATCCAGCTACTTGAGCAATCATCTGTTGCCTCTCAGGATGGGCATTAGAAGGAAAGCTGGAGGGGCTGGCTCTGTGGCATAGTAGGTTAAGCCTCCACCTGTGGTGCTGGCATCCCATATGGGTGCCAGTTCAAGTCCTGGCTGCTCTGCTTCTCATCCAGCTCTGTGCTAATGGCCTGGGAAAGCAGTGGAGGATGGCCCAAGTGCTTGGGCCCCTGCACCCATATGGGGTACCTGGAAGAAGCCCCTGGCTCCTGGCTTCAGGTTGGCCCAGCTCTGACCTTTGTGGCCATTTGGGGAGTGAACCAGTAGATAGAAGACCTTTCTCTCTGTTTCTCCCTCTCTCTATCTGTAACTCTGGCTCTCAAATAATTAAATGAATAAATAAAATCTTTTAAAAAAAAGGATAGATCTTGTACAGTTTTGAAAAATGAAGATACCTTGTAAGCCAATTCCCAATCATGATACAAGTTATAGAGCATTCAGTTTCCACAGAAAATTCCTTCATTTTCCTTACCACTCAATTACTATATTCTCACCACTGTTCTGGATTATTTTCCCCTTCTTAGGTTATTCTCTGTTCTACCCTGTGTACAGGCTAAGGCTGTTTTCCCCTCTCCTGGGTCCAACTATAGCTGGTGGGTCAGTTTAATTATGTTACTAATTGAGGTAGAATTATTTTGTTTTTTGAAATGTTCTGAGATATTACCCATAAGCTCTCTTATTCCTAGCCAGAAATTAGAAACCTTCACATTCTAGAAATATTATATTTTCAGAGTACAAAATGTTGATTAACTTAGTTCGAGTAGCTTTTCAGTTTTACCAACAAATTTCCTGTAATTATCTTTTCAGATGAAACAGTTTCTCCTACCTTATTGGATACAAATTGGAATAAGAGTCTAGATCCCCCTTCTCAACGACCAGCATTTAACTCAGGATTGACCAGTGTGAATGAGCCTGCAGTTTCTAATGAGTTACAACCACAGCTGAAAATCTTCTCCCAGGCTCATTCAGCTTCTCTGACTCCAGAGGGAGAGGATCATTGTGCTAATGGACAAGACTGTAATCTAAATCCGGAGATTGCCACAATGTGGATTGATGAAAATGCTGTTGCAGAAGATCAGTTAATTAAGAGAAACTATAATCGAGATGATCTGTGCAGTGCTATTGAAGTGGGAGAGAAGTGTGGAAACCTAACTTGTCTGCCAGATGAAAAAAATGTTCTTGTTGTAGCTGTCATGCATAACTGTGATAAAAGGACATTGCAAAGTGATTTGCAGGATTGTAATAATTATAATAGTCAATCCCTCATGGATGCTTTTAGCCATTCACTGGATAATGAAAACAGACAAACTGATCAATTTGCTTTTAGTGTGAATGGATCCACTGAAAAAGATATGAACTCAGAGAAACAAATGGATTCATTGAATAGACCAAAAGCAGAGAGAGATTCTGTTAACCATCTATATACTACTTCATCTGATAGTCTAGCCAGTGTCTGTTCCTCTTCACAATTAAAGGTTGATGAAAATATAGGTAGAGACTCCTGCATGTCTGCAATTACAAGTTTAACAATTGATTCTGTAATCTCATCCCAGGGAACAGATGGGAGTCCTACTGTTAAAAAGCAAGAGGGCTGTAAACCAGAGGAGGACCTCAGTGGCAAAAACAGCTCTTCTAGGACAGATGTAGGGAGTAATAACTCCTTTCCCCACTCGAATGAGGGTGTTCTGATAAAAAAAGAGCCAGCCGAGGAGAGAACAACTGAAGAATCTCTCCGGTCTGTTTTACCTTTGCGTCTCAAACCAGACATGCCAAATGGGTCTGGAAGGGATAATAACCATGAACAGTTTTCAGATTGCCTTGTGCCTGCTGAAGTTAGGGCTGATGAAAATGAAGGTTATAAACATGAAAAAATTCTTGGCACTACAGATTTCCTTCATGTGACAGAGCATTTCTCTGAATCTGAGGAGATGACTAATTGGAAATTGGCTAAACTAAATGAGATGAATGATAGCCACGTAAATGAAGAAGATGGAAAGTTTCTGCAGACTTGTCAGCCTGAGGAGACTTGTGGTGATAGTGCAGGAGAATGTGTTGGCATGGCAGATGCATGTCTAGACTTAAAAGGAACTTGCATGAATGAAAGTGAAGGATGCGATTTCTCCACTGTTGTAGATGCACCAGCAGCAAATTCTCTAACTAATGGTTGTGATTCCTATGGAATGCAGAGCCCAGTTGTTTCTTTTGTTCCAAAGACTTTACCCTCCAAAGAAGATTCAGTAACAGAAGAAAAAGAAATAGAGGAGAGCAAATCAGAATGCTACTCAAATATTTACGAACAAAGGGGAAATGAGGCCACAGAAGGAAGTGGATTACTTTTAAACAGTACTGGTGACCTAATGAAGAAAAATTATTTGCATAATTTCTGTAGTCAAGTTCCAGCAGTGCTTGGGCAATCTTCCCCTAAGATAGTAGCAAACCTGCAACCTATCAGTGTTCCTTTTGGTGGTGCAAGACCCAAACAACCATCTAATCTTAAACTTCAAATTCCAAAGCCATTGTCCGACCATTTACAAAATGACCTTCCTGCAAACAGTGGAAATAATATTAAAAACAAAAATGATACTCTTGGGAAAGCAAAATTAGGGGAAAATTCAGCAACCAGTATATGCAACGCATCTTTGGGAAACATCTCTATTGGTGATACAAATGGAGAACATTCGGAAAGTTATGAGGCTGAGATCTCCAATAGACCGTGCCTTGCATTAGCTCCAGATAGTCCAGATAATGATCTCAGAGCTGGTCAGTTTGGAATTTCTTCCAGAAAGCCATTTACTACTCTGGGTGAAGTGGCTCCAGTATGGGTACCGGATTCCCAGGCTCCAAATTGTATGAAATGTGAAGCCAGGTTTACATTCACCAAAAGGAGGCATCATTGCAGAGCATGTGGGAAGGTAAGTTAAATGCATCAGATAAGAAATCTGGCATGCCATTTCATAATGCTGAATTAGAGATTTAAAAAGGCAATATAAAGTGAATATACTCTGGTTGAGATAACAAATAGTTTCAGAAAACCCAGTTTTATTAAATTTCTGTATAAAAATTGTCTTGCTAATTCTTAGATAGAGTATATGATTTTTTTTTTTTTTATTGTTGCCAAGACTTATGCTGAATCAGTTACCAGGAAGAGATGAGAATTGAGGAAGTGTTAACTTTGTGGTTTCTATATTGATAGATACTTGGTTAATAGAATAGTTTGAAATAAGGAAGTTACTCTTTCAGTTTAGGAAGTATTTGTGATTGACCTCATATTATTTAATTCTTTTTTTCAAAGATTATTTATTTGAAAATCAGAATTATAGGCCGGCGCTGTGGCTCACTTGGCTAATCCTCCGTCTGCGGCGCCAGCATCCCGGGTTCTAGTCCCGGCTGGGACGCCGGGTACTAGTCCCAGTTGCTCCTCTTCCAGTCCAGCTCTCTGCTGTGGCCCAAGATGGCAGAGGAGGATGGCCCAAGTGCTTGGGTCCCTGCACCCACATGGGAGACCAGGAGGAAGTACCCGGCTCCTGGCTTCGGATTGGCGCAGCGCCAGCCTTAGCGGCCATTAGGGAAGAAAACTAACAGAAGGAAGACCTTTCTTTCTGTCTCTCTCTCACTGTCTATAACTCTCTCTCTGCCTCGCTCTCTCTCACTAACTCTGCCTGGCAAAAAAAAAAGCCGGCTCCGCGGCTCACTAGGCTAATCCTCCACCTGCGGCACTGGCACCCCGGGTTCTAGTCCCGGTCGGGGCACCGGATTCTGTCCCGGTTGCTCCTCTTCCAGGCCAGCTCTCTGCTGTGGCCCGGGAGTGCAGTGGAGGATGGCCCAAGTCCTTGGGCCCTGCATCCACATGGGAGACCAGGAGGAAGCACCTTGCTCCTGGCTTTGGATTGGCGCAGTGCGCTGGCCGTAGTGGCTATTTGGGGGGTGAACCAACTGAAGGAAGACCTTTCTCTCTGTCTCTTTCTCTCTCACTGTCTAGCTCTACCTGTCAAAAAAAAAAAAAAAAAAAAGTCAGAATTTTAGAGAGGGAGAGAGAGGCCACTGGTTCACTCCCCAGATGGCTGCAATGGCCAGGGCTAGGTCGGGCTGGAGCCAGGAACCAGGAGTCAGGAGCTTCATCTGGATCTCCCATTTGGATGACAGAAGCCCAGACTCTTGGGCCATCTTCCGCTGCTTTTCCCAGGCCAATAGCAGGGAACTGGATTGGAAGTGAAGCAGCCAGAACATGAACTTGTGCCCAAATGGGATGCCAGCATCGCAGGCTGTGGCTTTAACTGCTATGCCACAATGCCAGCCCCATATTATTTAATTCTTAAGAAATTGAATAGTACATGTAGAATCTCTGTAGGATTTTGCTGCTGTACTATTCTGGGGCATTGTAGACACATACACACATGTTTTGGTCTTTTCCCCCAAAATAACTTTGGTACAAACAGAGTTGTTCCTTATGATAAGAACAATTGGTATTCTTTAGCTCTCTCCAAATTCTTCTATCTAGTAAATAACTCACTAGTTTTTTTTTTTGTTTTTTTTTTTTTTAAGATTTGTATATTTGATTTGAAAGGCAGAGTTATAGAGAGGCAGAGGCAGAGAGAGAGAGAGAGGTCTTTTATCTGCTGCTTCATTCCTCAAATGGCTGCAACAGCTAGAGCTGGGCTGATCTGAAGCCAGGAGCCAGGAGTTTCTCCAGGTCTCCCATGCAGGTGCAAGGACCCAAGAACTTGGGCCGTCTTCTACTGCTTTCCCAGGTCATAGCAGAGCTGGATCAGAAGTAGAGCAGCCAGGACTTGAAGCAGCACCTATATGGGATACTGGCACTGCAGGCAGTGGCTTTACCCACTATGCCACAGTGCAGACCCCTAGTTTGTTCTTTAAACAAGAGCTGTAAATAAAGAAAAAACAGGATTTCCTGTGTTTAAAAAATATGAAAAATAGGATTTCATGTTTTTTAAAAAATATGAAAACAAAGAATATGAAGTTTGGTGTGAGTCTGGATTCAAATTTCAGTTTCGTAACTTTTTATATATATGTAACTTCATTAAACCTTAGTTTCTTTTTTTTATTTTTTAAGATTTATTTTATTTATTTGAAAGTCAGAGTTACAGAGAGAGGTAGAGCCAGAGAAAGAAAGAGAGAGAGGTCTTCCATCCTTTGGTTCACTTCCCAAATGATCGCAACGGCCAGAGCTGAACTGATCTGAAGCCAGGAGCCAGGAGCCTGGAGCCTCCTCTGTGTCTCCCACAAGGGTACAAGAGCCCAAGGACTTGGGCCATCTTCCACTGCTTTCCCAGGCCATAGCAGAGAGCTGGATTGGAAGTGAAGCAGCTGGGACACGAACCGATGCCCATATGGTGATGCTAGCACTGCAAGCCGTAGCTTTAACCCGCTGCGCCACAGCACCGGCCCCTAAACCTTAGTTTCTAATCTATAAAATCAACTCAGGAGGAAAGAATCTCTAGCAGCTTCCTTCAACTTAACTGGCTTAGTCTAGACCTGCGGTCTTGGAACAATTTATTGGTAAAGGGAATCGGTATTGCCTGGTTTGGCTAATCAGTCACGAGTTAGCCCCTGGGTGGGAATTCAGCAAGAACACAACACAGAAGAATCAAATGTGGAGAATAGAAAAAAAGTGAAAACTGAGACTGGGTTGTTGGTCTCTGATTATTAAAGTTTAAAGAAAGCAACCTAATTCCTAAGTATTTTTGCAGTGTTATTTTTGTTAATTGAGGTAGACCTGTGTTTCAGAGCCTGAACAGGGCATTTTTCAATTAAAGGATTAGGCCAGATTCATCGTTTTTTATTGTTCTGTTTTGTGTACTGTGTAAAACATTTTATGACTTTTTTTTTATTCCTTAGGCAGATAATAGAAACAATTTTTTTACAGACCAGTATATCCAGATGTAATTAGTAAATTTAGGTACCTCGGATGCATTCAGAAAGAAAATAATGACAAAAATGCATATAAACATAGGTGGAATTTTTGCTTCGAGGAATTCATGGAATTTGAGGATTTGTGGATTTGTAATTCCATCCCCTTTTTTCCATTTCCAGTGACCTCAGAGATGGTACAAGAATTGATGAGACAGCTTAATGTTAAAGTGCAGCAAGTTAAGACACCACTTGGGACTCACACAACTCATTTTGGAGTGCCAGTCTGAGTTCTGGCTACTCTGCTTCCATCCAGGTTCCTGCTGATGCATTCTGGAGGGCAGCAGACAGTGGCTCAATTGCTTGGGCTCCTGCCACCTATGTGGGAGACCCAGATGAAATTCCTGGCTCTTGGCTTCTGCCTGGCCCAGCTCTGTGTGTTGCAGACTTTTGGGGAATGAACTAGTGGATAGATGATCTCTCTCTCTCTCTCTCTCTCTCTGTTGCTTTGCCTTTGAAGTAAATTAAAATAAATAAATATTTTTTAAAAAGAATAATTGATGAGAAAAATCTGAGTTTCTAAGATAATGGCCTCTAAGCGTAGGTATACTTTTTCTGGATATTAATCAGATTATACTGGAACTATTCCTAGAAAAATACTCCAAATAATGTAGTTTTGTAAAACATTATCTGTTGCAATGAAAATTAGTTTGTTCCCTTCTAGTGGAAATTAAGCATTTCCATATAATTTTTCTACTTGGTATATATAGCTAAATTATCTCTACTGCAAGCAGGCTAGGCAATCGAGATTCAGAGATCCATAAATTGAGATTTGTGATCTCCTGTAATTAATAATGAGGGGCACCGATTTCAGTGGATGGGAAGAGGAGTATCTGGAGTTTTGGAGTTTCTAAAAGAATCCAAAAAATAGTTGTGAACCACGAATTTGAGTAGACAAGCAGACTCTCCGATCCCACAGCAAATTATAATGTATATAATGTATCGATAGTGCCACTTATGTGTGCTTTATATTAATTTTCATTTAGTGTTCATCAGAATCTTGTAGAGTGGGTGTTAATTTTTCCTGTTTCACATATTGAGAATCTAAAGTTCAGAGAGGTCAAGGTCAGTTTCATAAATGCATGTAGTGCCACAGCCAGTTGTAAAGCCAGTATTCTTTCCTTTAGTCATATTACTTTCCCATCATACTTTTTCATTCATTCTAGCAATATGAACAGAGATATAATTTATGGAACAAAGTTCTAAAGAGTGTGAAAAAATGGGATCACATTAAATTATAAAGTTAGCAGTAGGAAAACAGAAATAAATTTCATTTTACAGAAAAATGAGTCAAGATAAAAATATGCTTGAATATATTTATTGTCTATGAAGATCCATTTGTGTTGAATATTTTTATTTGACCATTTCACTTAAAAAGCCTAGAAGAGCTGCTGAATTTGAGTGTAGGGAAAAGGTGTTCTTTTAAAGTAGAGAATATTACTAAAAGAAAAAAGTTATTTTTCACTTGGTCAATCGCAAATGTTTGTCACTCTTCTATTACTGTCACTGATGTGACTGGTTATACTTTATTAGGTACCAGTTGATATTTGACTTTTTTTGTTAAGATTTATTTATTTATTTGAAAGAGCTACAGAGAGAGAGAAAAAGAAAAAAAAGAGATCTTCCATTCGCTGGTTCAACCCCAGTGGCTGCAAAAGCCAGGACTGAGCCAGGTGGAAGCTAGGAGCCAAGAGCTTCTTCCAGGTGCCCTACATGGGTAGCAGAGCCCCAAGTACTTGCACCATTTTCTGCTGCTTTTCCCAGCTGTTAGCAGGGAACTGAATCAGAATTGGATCAGCTGGGGCACGAACTGGTGCCCATATGGGATGGGCTTTACCCCTATGCCACAACACTGGCCCCAGTAAATGATTATTTTATCTACTATGTGATATAATAGACATAAAAATAGCAATTAAAGATAAAATTTTATGAATTTATGCTTCTAGCTTAGATGTTTTGTATTTGGAATGGTGTTAAAAGTGAGACTAACAGGTTTTTGAAGGCTAATTTATGCAAGGCTTATCTAGTCTAACATCACATTTCTCTAAATTTAGTTACAGATAAGAAAAATGTGCCTCAGAAAGGTTGAGTAACTTGTCCCAAATCTCAGAATATAAATGGAAATATGTGGGTTGTAAAGAAAGCTGTCCAGTTCCAAAGCTATGAGCTTTTTTACTACACTAGACACAGCAGCAAACCTTTGTTTTACTTGAATTGCTTACTTGGATGAACTTTAGAGTTGGGCATTGGTAAAAATTTGAGGATTTGAGGATTTGAATTTGTAAGGAAGACAGAGAGTGATTATTGTTAACAAGTGATGGAGTAGCCTAACAAAATTAGCTTTTTAGGTCTTCTTCACTTACCAGTTCTTGAATTACAAAGCAGGACAGGAACATTATGGGCACCAAGTCATTGAAAGAAAGGAGAGCTAGTGAAAGTAAAATATACCGGCCGGCGCCATGGCTCAATAGGCTAATCCTCTGCCTGCGGCGCCGGCACCCCAGGTTCAAGTCCTGGTCAGGGAACCAGGATTCTGTCCTGGTTGCCCCTCTTCCAGGCCAGCTCTCTGCTGTGGCCCGGGAGTGCAGTGGAGGATGGCCCAAGTGCTTGGGCCCTGCACCCGCATGGGAGACCAGGATAAGCACCTGGCTCCTGCCTTCTGATCAGCGAGGTGTGCCGGCCGCAGCGGCCATTGGAGGGTGAACCAACGGCAAAGGAAGACCTTTCTCTCTGTCTCTCTCTCTCTCACTGTCCACTCTGCCTGTCAAAAAAAAAAAAAGTAATATATACCAATTCATTTTGCCAACATTTTTTCTCTTTTAATGAAAAAAATCTGATTCAGAATAGGTGAGTTTTTATTACATTTATAGTTTGAATAGGCAGAAGAGAGAAGGGAACTATAGGAGAGCCAGTGTGGGGGAAAAAACCTGGACTGGTATGACAAAGTTTTGGGACTGTTTCCTGGGAAGGATTGCAGAGATTTTCATTCTTTTTCCTTGCAGTTCTAAAAAGCTTGTGTAAACACCTTTGTCCCCCCCCCCCAAAAAAAAAGACAAATGGAAAACATCATTGCTAGCACTGATTTATCTTCATAAGATTGTTACTGAACTTGCTGATTGCTGACTTCACTTTGTGGGAACAGTATGCCATTAAACATTTTGAAATGTGCTCAGTTGATAGTGTGTTTTCTGGTAATCATCCCAGTTGTACTGAAATGCTGTTTATTAAGGTGTCAGTTAAGTAGGCTATGCTTGGAGTTTTATTTTGTTACCACTGCTTCCCTTTTCGATTAATTTTTCATGATAGTTTCTTTAGGGTCCCTTTAGGTACACAAGACCTTTATCACTTAACATTTTTAAAAAGTTGCTCCTCTTCCAGTCCAGCTCTCTGCTGTGGCCTGGGAGGGCAGTGGAGGATGGCCCAAGTGTTGGGCTCCTGCACCCGCATGGGAGACCAGGAAGAAGCTCCTGGCTTCAGATTGGCACAGTGCCGGCCATAATGGCCATTTAGGGAGTGATCCAATGAAAGGAGGACCTTTCTCTCTGTCCTCTCTGTCTCTCTCTCTCTCTCTCTACCTGTCAAATTAAGAAAAAAAAAATGTTGCTTGATAGTATGTATAATATTAAAGTAGTACATTGAAATATGATCTAGATTAACTTTAATTTTTTATATTTTTAAGATTTATTTTTATTTATTTGAAAGAGTTACAGAGAGAGGTAGAGACAGAGAGAGTCTTCCATCTGCTGGTTCACTCCCCAGATGGCTGCAACGGCTGGAGCTGCGCTGATCTGAAGCCAGGAGATTCCTCTGGGTCTCCCACGCGGGTGCAAGGGCCCAAGGACTTGGGCCATCTTCTTCTGCTTTCCCAGGCCATAGCAGAGATCTGAATCAGAAGAGGAGCAGGCGGGACTAGAAACGGCGCCCATATGGGATGCCGGCGCTTCAGGTCAGGGCTTTAACCCGCTGCACCACAGTGCTGGCCCCTAGATTAATACAATTCTAGAAAGGTTTCCCCCTCAGACATTTGAAATTATAGGTATTAAGCATTGATAAATGTAATTATAAAATATTATATATATTTACATTTTATTATTTAAAACGCAGAGAGAGACAGAGATCTTATATCTGCTGGTTTCCTTCCCCAGATTCTTGAAAAAGCTAGGTCTGTGACAAGGCTGAAAACAGGAGCCTAGAAATTAATCCTGACCTCCCATGTGTACTTGGACTATCACCTACTGCCTCCCAGGGTGTACCTTACTGGGAAGCTGGAATCAGAAGTGGGGCCAGAACTTGAACCCAGGCACTGCATTATGGAATGTGGGTATCCCAAGCAGCATCTTAATTTGATAAATGTGCCAAATACTCACTCCAGAATCTTACATTCTGTATGTGTGTATAATTTATGTTCTCATGTATGTATACATACATACATACATACATATATAGAGAGACACACACACACACACAGAAATTGATGAAATAACCAACTAAAGCCAGTTTCTAATTCTGTGCATTTAATTTGAATTAGCAGTCCATAGTAAAATCAGGAGTAATTTTATTAATAAAAGTATATAACAGAACTTTTATATAATATTTTTTTTTTGACAGGCAGAGTTAGACAGTGAGAGAGAGACAGAAAGGTCTTCCTTCCGTTGGCTCACCCCCGAAATGGCCGCTACGCCCGGCATGCTGTACCAATCCAAAGCCAGGAGCCAGGTGCTTCTTCCTGGTCTCCCATGCAGGTGCAGGGCCCAAGCACTTGGGCCATCCTCCACTGCCTTCCCAGGCCACAGCAAGAGCTAGACTGGAAGAGGAGCAACCTGGACAGAATCTGGCACCCCAACTGGGACTAGAACCTGGGTGCCAGCGCCACAGGCAGAGGATTAGCCTAGTGAGCCATGGCGCCGGCTAACATTTTTGTATTTAAATAATTATACTACATTTTAATTTTGTTGAGTAAAATAGTACTTTATTTTTTTAATTTTTTTTTTTTTTTTGACAGGCAGAGTGGATAGTGAGAGAGAGAGACAGAGAGAAAGGTCTTCCTTTTTGCCGTTGGTTCACCCTCCAATGGCCTCTGCGGCCGGCGCATCTCGCTGATACGAAGCCAGGAGCCAGGTGCTTATCCTGGTCTCCCATGCGGGTACAGGGCCCAAGGACTTGGGCCATCCTCCACTGCCTTCCCAGGCCATAGCAGAGAGCTGGCCTGGAAGAGGGGCAACCGGGATAGAATCCGGCGCCCCTACTGGGACTAGAACCCGGTGTGCCGGCGCTGCAAGGTGGAGGATTAGCCTGTTAAGCCACTGTGCCGGCCTAAAATAGTACTTTAATTTAAATATGAGACCGGCTGTGTGCTACAGTAGGTTAATCTGCACCTGCGGCACGGGCATCCCTTATGGGTGCTGGTTCCAGTCCCAGCTGCCCCTCTTTGGATCCAGCTCTCTGCTATGTCCTGAGAAAGCAGTAGAAGCTGGCGCAAGTCCTTGAGCCCCTGCATCCACGTGGGAGACCGGGAAGAAGCACATGGCTCCTGGCTTTGGATCGACACAGCTCCAGCCATTGCAGCCATCTGGGGAGTGAACCAATGATGGAAGAACTTTCTCTCTGTCTCCGCCTCTCACTGCCTAAATCTACCTCTCAAATAAATAAATAAAATATTTTTAAAAATTAAATATCATATTAGAAGCAACTATCTGAATTAAAAACTGAGAATAGGGCCAGCATTGTGGCATAGGGAGTAAAGCCGCCACCTGCAATGCTAGCATCTCATATGGGCACTGGTGCAAGTCCTGGCTGCTCCATTTATAATACAGCTCCTTGCTAATGTTCTTAGGAAAGCAGCAGAAGGTGATTCAAATGCTTGGGCCCCTGCACCCATGTGGGAGACCTGGAAGAAGCTCCTGGCTTCTGTCTGGTCCAGGCTTGGCTGTTGCAGCCATTTGGGGAATTAACCAGTGGTGGAAGTTCTCTCTGTCTATGTCTCCCTCTCTCTCTGTAACTCTGCCTATCAAGTAAATAAAATAAATCTTTTAAAAAATTTGGGGGCCGATGCTGTGGTGTAGTGGGTAAAGCTGCTAGGTGCAGTGCCGGCATCTCATATGGGCGCCAGTTTGAGTCCCGGCTGCTCCACTTCTGATCCAGCTCTCTGCTATGGCCTGGAATAACAGTAGAAGATGGCTCAAGTTGTTGGGCCCCTGCACCTGTTTAGGAGACTTGGCATAAGCTCCTGGCTTTGGATCAGCTCAGCTCTGGCCGTTGTAGCCAATTGGAGAGTGAACCAGTGGATGGAAGACCTCTCCCTCTCTCTCTTTGCCTCTCCTCTCTCTGTATAACTCTGACTTCCAGATAAATAAATAACTCTTAAAAATTTTGAGAATAAAATACATATTTTGAAATGTGATAAAAATCCTGTTATTTATTATTATTTTTGTTTTTAGAGAGTTATTTATTTGAAAAAGTTAGAGAGAGAGGGAAACAGAGATTTGCCATCTGCTGGTTCACTCCCCAAATGGCCGAAATGATCAGGGCTGGGCCAGATTGAAGCCAGAGGTCTGGAACTCCATTTGGGTCTCCTATATGGGTGGCAGGGGCCCAAGTACTTGAACCATCTCCTGCTTTCCCAGGTACATTAGTGGGAACCTGGAAGCTGTATGGGAAGTGTAGCAGCCGGAACTCAAACTAGTATTCATACAGGATGTTGGTTTCACAGGCGGCAGCTCAACCCAGTATGCCACAATGCCAGCCTCAAGTCTGATATTTTTTGGTTAAACAAAGTAATATATATATAACTTGAAAGATGACAGATGCTTGCTACCTGTGTATATTCTTAGGTTTATCCACTTAACGGACTTTATTTTCTAGATAAAAAAAAAAATGAGCAGAAAATATAGTTCCCCTAAGTCACTTTGTCATATGTTTTTCCTGTTTCTTAATATCTGAAGTTAACGTGGTATATTTGTTATAGTTGAATCAACATTAATACATTGTTATTAACTAAACTCCTATAAAATAAATATTTTTAAAAACTACAGCTTTTGTTCACTCTGTGTTACAGATTTTGTTAGGTGTGTATTATGTATCATGGTCCATATAGAACAACTGTACTACCTTAAAAATCCCCTGTCCTCTACCTATTCATCATTCACTTCCCTGAACCACTGGCAACCACTCGTCTTGTTATTGTTTCTATTAATTTTTCCTTTTCTAGAATATTGTATAGTTGGAATCATACAGACTGTATTTCAGATGGACTTTCCCCTAGAAATGCATTAAGGTTCCACTATGTATAGCTTGATAGCTCTTTTCTTTTTATTGTTGAATAATACTCTGTTACATGAATGTACCATAGCTGATCTACTCACCTGTCAAAGGACATCTGAGTTACTTCTAGTTTTGGGCAATTATAAATAAAGCTGCTAGAAACATTTGTATGTAGGCTTTTGTGTAGACATGAGTTTGTGTGTCACTTGTATAAACATCTTGGATCATGATTTCTGGATCATATGTTTCTGTTTATAAGAAAACTACCAAACATTTTGCATCCCCAGTAGCAGTGAATGAGAGTTCCTGTTCCTCTACATCCTCACTGGAATTTGGTGTTATCAATGTTTTGGATTTTAGTTCTAATAGGTGTGTAGCAGTTTCTCACTTCTGTTTTCACTTGCAGTTCCTTAATAATATAGGCTGTTCAGCATATTTTCATATGTGAATTTGTTCTCTCGATATCTTTTTTGGTGATATGTTTTAGATATTTGGTGTATTTTTTAGGTGGACTTTTATTTCTTGTTGAGTTTTAAGAGTAATTTGTATATGTTTTGCAAATATTTTCTCCTACTCTGTGGTTCTTTTGTTCACTGAAGATATGTCCACTTTTAATTCTTTTAGAAGTTTTTTTTGGGTATTTATTCATTTCTAGGTAATACATCTCAAGAGAATTTCTTAGCTATTTCTTGATCTGTAGGCTTTCTAATTATATTTCATGTGTGTATTTACTTACTATTTCATTGGTTGACATAGCATATTGAAACTCAATTTCAGACTCCATGTGGGTAAGGATCTTTTCTACCTGATTGCTTCTGTAACCTCACTTTAGCATATATTGAATGCTCACTATATATTGATGTATATGTTTATTATATATGTATTTTTTTCATTTGAAAGAAAGAGACAGAGAGAGCTCCATCTGCTGATTCATTCCCCAAATGCTTGCAACAGCCAGGTTTGAGTCTGGTCAAAGCAGTGAGATGGGAACTTAATCCAGGTTTCCTACATGTGTGACAGGAGCCCTGCTACTTGAGCCCCCACCTGCTGTTTCCCACAGAATGCATTAGCAGAAGCTGGAATCAGAAGTGTGGCCAGAAATTGAACCCAGGCACTGCATTATGAAATACAGGTGCCTGAAGAAGCATCTTAATTTCATGCTTATAAATGTTCCAAATGTTCACTCCAAAATTATATTTTCTACATGTTTATCCAACATGAGATGTGGGTGTCCCAAGTGATGTCTTAACTGCTATGCCTCATGTCCCCAGGTGGTGTCTTAACTGCTAAACCAACGTCTATCTCAGTTGCTCAGTAGATATTTGTTTAGTAAATGAAGAAATAATGCAGTAGTACATTTTTTATTCAGTGCCTGGAGTCTAATTGATGTGATCAAATTCAGATATAATGGATGGTTAGTTATGTGTCTTTTCCCATTTTCCTGTTTGTTTATGTGCTGGTGGAAACCAGTGGATATCCAGCAGGGAGTTAGATTGCAAGTAGAGCAGCTGGGACTCAAATCACCGCTAAGATATGGGGTGTCTGCATTGCAGGCAGCAGCTTAACCTACTGTATCACGGCACTGGCCCCAGCAGCAGTTTCTGTATAAAGTACTAATATTTATAATATCCATTTGCAGATATTTACAATTTGTATGCAGTTTACATTGGTTCATAGTTAATGATAGGCATTGATAGTCATGATTCACAACTTACTTTAAAATAGGAAAAAAACCTTTGGCTGGTGCTGAGGGAGTAAATTATAGAAAAATATATTTAATAATTGTAATAAATGTCATAGAATATAATAATTTATAATTAGATATTAAAGCAAATAAATACTAAAAGACTTCTTAAACAAACTAGTTCTCTATATAATTCTATTTATAAAATACAATGCAATTCTGTTTCAATTTTCTGTGACCTAATAATTTGATATTTGTCACCTAAATCCTCATTTTTCCCAAATGTAGATTGCTTTTATCCTGTCTGAATGGTTTACTTTTGGGGCCTGTGCTATGGCGCAGCGGGTTAAAGCCCTGGCCTGAAGTGCCGGCATCCTATATGGGCGCCGATTCTAGTCCCAGCTGCTCCTCTACCGATCCAGCTCTCTGCTATGGCCTGGGAGAGCAGTAGAAGATGGCCCAAATCCTTGGGCCCCTGCACCCACGTGGGAGACCCAGAAGAAGCTCCTGGCTCCTGGCTTTGGATCCGTGCAGCTCCAGCTGTTGCAGCCATCTGGGAAGTGAACCAGCAGATGGAAACCTTTCTCTCTGTCTCAACCTCTCTCTGTAACTCTGTCAAAAAAAAAAAAAAAAAAGTTTACTTTTAGTAACTTTTACCCATTAAAAACTTGGAATATTTGAAAAAATTTTAGTGATAATTATTATATAGTTTTTAAGACTGTAAGTACATTCATTAGGAAAAATAAACATGTTACACTGGCTTTCTTGAATTTTAATTCATATGAGATATGTGATTTTTCACCTGGAAAGGAGCTATAAACCTATGAGATAAAATTTTGGAAGTCCTTGTGAGTAAAATAAAATACTAGTTTATTTTTATCCATATACTGTAGCATTGGGAATCTACCTAAGTCTTTGGTCTGTGGGTCAGGCCATATTCATTACTTTCCCACTAGTCCAAGAAATTTATAAGTACTTAGTAATACTAAACATTTGGTAGAGATGATACTTGCTCTTTTATAAGAATCTGATGTTTTCTTTTAAAGTGTATTTTACTCTGTATATATGAAGGGACTTCAAAAAATATATGGAAAAATAGAATTAAAAGATATGCTTACTTTGGTGCAAAAAAAATAGCTCTGGCACCAATGTGAAATCCATGCATATTTTTTTCATAATACATCTTTTCTGTGAACTTTTTGAAAACCCTTTGTATCTTCTTTGGAGAAATGTCTATTCAAGTTCTTTGCCTATTTGGAAAAAATAAATTATCTGTGCGTGAGAGAGAGAAACAAACTCTTACCTGTTGGTTTATACCTCAGATTACTGCAACAGCTGGACCTGTGCCTGGCCAAAGCTGAGAGCTGGGGATGTGATTCAGGTCTCCCAAGTAGGTGATAAGAACCTGATTACTTGAGACATCACCTGTTGCCTCACAGGCTCTGTAATAGTCAGGAGCCAGAGCTGGGAATCTAATTCGGATACTCTCATATGGGAATCATGTACCTTAATGGCTAGACTAAATGCCCACTTCATCTCTTTTTTTTTTTGACAGGTAGAGTTATAGATAGTGAGAGAGACAGAGAGAAAGGTCTTCCTTCCATTGGTCCACTTCCCAAATGGCCGCTATGGCCAGCACTGCGCCAATCTGAAGCCAGGAGTCAGGTGCTTCCTCCTGGTCTCCCATGTGGGTGCAGGAGCCCAACCACTTGGGCCATCCTCCACTGCCCTCCCGGGCCACAGCAGAGAGCTGGATTGGAAGAGGAGCAACCGGGACTAGTACCCAGTGCCCATATGGGATGCCGGCGCTGCAGGTGGAGGGTTAACCAGATGAGCCATGGCGCCAGCCCCTCTATTTTTTTCTTTTTTTTTAAGATTATATTTATTTATTTGAGAGGTAGAGTTACAGACAGAGGGATAGAGAGAAAAAGGTCCTCCATCCACTGATTCACTGCCCAAATGGCAGCAATGGCTGGAGCTGCGCTGATCAGGAGACTTTTCCAGATCTCCCATATGGGTGCAGGGGCCCAAACATTTGGGCCATCTTCTGCTGCTTTCCCAGGAGATAGCAGAGAGCTGGATTAGAAGAGGAGCAGCCGGGATATGGACCCAGCACCCATATGGGAGTGGCACAGACAGAGGCTTAGCCTACTATGCCACAGTGCTGGTGCCTCACTTCATCTCCATTTTTAAATTGAGTTGTCTTTTTTGTTGTTGACTAGTAGAGGTCTTCATATATCCTGGATGTCAGTCCCTTTTCAGGCATATGATTTGCAGATATTTTCTCCTGTTCCGTGAGGTTTTCACTGTTACCCTTTTGTCTTTATTTTTTTTTTTTGAGAGTTAATTTTTTTACAAAGGTAGAATAATTCAAAATAATTTCATTATTTTTTTTTTAACAAAGAACAAGTACAGGAGCTGTTCAAAATCATGTATTCAATCAAAATGAAATGTGACTTGTACCTACTGCTGAAGTTGTCTTGATGTTTGAGAAACGTGAAATCTGTGAAGCAATTTGAATAGATTACCTTTTATAAAAATCGTAGTAGTCTTTAAAGTTTAGAATACTGCCTAACTCTGGAAATGCAGGAAAAGTCAGCATTCTTTAGTTCAAGATATTAATTTTATTTATTTATTTTATTTTATTTATTTATTTATTTTTGGCAGGCAGAGTGGACAGTGAGAAAGAGAGACAGAGAGAAAGGTCTTCCTTTTTGCCGTTGGTTCACCCTCCAATGGCCGCCGCGGCTGGCGCGCTGCGACCAGCGCACTGCGCTGATCCAATGGCAGGAGCCAGGTGCTTATCCTGGTCTCCCATGGGATGCAGAGCCTAAGCACTTGGGCCATCCTCCACTGCACTCCCTGGCCACAGCAGAGAGCTGGCCTGGAAGAGGGGCAACCGGGACAGAATCGGTGCCCCGACCGGGACTAGAACCCGGTGTGCCGGCACCGCAAGGCGGAGGATTAGCCTACTGAGCCGCGGCGCCGGCAATCAAGATACTAATTTTAAATAGCAGCTGAATGTGGCCTCATGGCAAAGCATAAAGACCTTTTATTCCTTGAAAAGGAATTTCAAAATTGTCCTTTCCCCTCACAGTGTCCTAAAAAAATGTGGGGGAATGGGGATGTTTTCCTGTATTTCAGCATTCTTTGAAATTCTGCTGAAAGGAGGCTGTCGGCAGGGATATAAATAGAGTTCTGGGTAAGTCCTTGAAGTTCATCATTCCACAGCAAATCCACATGTTTCTTCGATGGCTGTTAGCAGCTTTTCATAGAGCTTTTCATAGCTTTCATAGGGTGGAATGTCTGTTCGATTGAACAAGTGTGGGCTTTTGACAGATTGTTGGTGCAGGCATCAATCTGGTGTATGGTGAAGAGCCGCGGGCCCGCAGCACCCTGTAACACTTTGAAGCCCTGGAGAGGCACTCTGGATGACCCTGTCACAAACTGACACATGGTGGTCAGTTTGCTGGTGAGAGATTAAAATGACACTCACGGTGTCATTACTGCTTTGAACAGTAATGTTCTTGCTGTTACACACACATCACATGGGGTTTTCTCTTACGTTTTTTATTTCATGAGAATTTCTTTTCCCTTAATAAATCCGAGACAACCCCCCCCCCAAAAAAAAAAAAAAAAAAAAAAGGTGGCGCTCGCAGCTGGCCGGGCTCTGGCTGCCGGGACACGAGCACCTCACGCATGCGGCGCTTAAACTTCTCCAAGTACTGGAAACCCTCGAGTGGCTGCCCAGCTAGCAAAGAGCAGCTTTCAGGGCTCCCATTGCCCACTGGCACAATTTCTTGAGGGGAGAGGGGAACCTAAAAAAGTGCCTATTATTGGGCTGTAAATTCTTTCTACCTTTTTTTTTGTTGTTGTTAAATCTGACTTTTCTTCGCTCAAATTCTACAATTCCACACCCCCTCAGTTTGACCAAGCGCGGTCCCCACCTGTTACCACTTCAGCTGCTTAAAAGTCAGTGTTTTCCTTGCAACGTGGCTGTATTCACAGCCTGGAGCCAAGTTGAGGTTAATAGCCATTATTAGAGGTAGTCAGGGAAAAAATATATATATAATCAAAATGATATAAAATGATATATAATCATTTGATTTATATAGATAGATAGATAGATAGTCAGAAGGAGAGACAGAGAAAGGTCTTCCATCTGCTGGTTCATTCCTCAAATGGCCGCAATAGCTGGAGCTGGGCTGATCTGGAGTCTGGAGCCAGATGCTGCTTCTGTGTCTCCCATGTGGGTGCAGGCGCCCAAGCACTTGGGCCATGTTTCTCTGCTTTCCCAGGCCGTAGCAGAGACCTAGATCGGAAGAAGAGCAGCCAGGACATGAACCAGTGCCCATATGGGATACTAGCACACAGGTGGAGGCTTAGCCTACTGTGCCACAGCAGTGGCCCCACACTTTTGTCTTTTTATGCACTGAAGTTTTTAATTTTAATGTAATCCACTTTGCTGTTTTTTTTTCTTTTATTGCCTGTGCTTTTAAAATAGTATCTAAGATATCATTTCCAAACCCAGTATTTTAAAGGTTTCCCCTATGTTTTCTTGTATTTTATAGTTTTAGTACTTACAGTTAGGTTTTTTTTTTTAATGCATTTGTATTTTTATATATGATATGAGTCTAATTTCGTTGTTTTGAATGTGCATATCTATTTTTTTCTTTACCTAGTTAGTGCTGCTGGTACTGTTGTAAAAATGATTTGACTATATGAGAATTTACTTCTGGGCTAGGTATTCTATTCCATTGGTCTTTATGTTTGTCATTATGTAGTACCATACTGTTGTAAATTTTGGACCTGGGGAGTGTGTTCTTTGTGAAGATTATTTTGGCTGTTCTGTGTCCCTTGAGATTCCATATGAATTTAAAGATGGACTTTTCTATTTCTGCAAAAAATGTAGTTTAGGTTTTAATTAAGACTGTATTGAGGGGCTAGTGTAGCAGGTAAAGTCACTGCCTACAAGCTGGCACTCCATACGGGCACTGGTTTGAGACCCGGCTGCTCCACTTCCGATATAGCTCCTTGCTAATACACCTGGAAAAGCAGTGGAAGATGGGCCAAATACTTGGGCCCCTGCACTACTGGAGATATAGAAGCTCCTGACTTCTGACTTCAGGATGACCTAGACCTGGTCTTTGCAGCCATTTGTGTGGGGGACTAGAGGATAGAAGATCTCTGTCTGTGTCTCTTCCTCTCTGTGCAATTCTGACTTGACTATTGAATCTATGGATCACTTTGGATGATATTGACATTTTCAAATTAAGTATCAATATATATGGACTGTCTTTGCATTTATTTATGTCTTTAATTTGTTTCTTTAGCCACCTCTTTGGTTAAGTAGGTTTTTTTCTTTTTCTTTTTTTTGCTAGCTTCTCTTTAATCACTGAATTTCTGGTTTTACAAATAATCTCAGGACAATTCAGCTCCTGTCCATGAAGAACCATCACATGCTCCATTTTTCTGTAAATAACAGACTGGCAGAATTAACAAACAAAACATTTTTAAGCCATAGATAGATCACTGCATTTTTATTTACAAAAAGCCATAAACAAACATGCATTTCTCCTTCACATATAGGACTTCAGATGTCTGAACATTAAGGCAGTGATGATTCTAAAACATAATGGAATTCTAAGTTAAGGCTTCATTTTTATTTTAAGATTGCTTTATTTGTTTGAAAGATAGAGTTACAGAGAAGCAGAGGCAGAGAGAGCGGTCTTCCATTGCTGGTTCACTCCCCGAATGGCTGCAATGGATGGAGCTGGGCTGACCCAAAGCCAGGAGCCAGGAACTTCTTCTGGGTCTCCCATGCCACTGCAAGGGCCCAAGGACTTGGACCATCTTCAACTGCTTTCCCAGGCCATAGCAGAGAGCTGGATCAGAACTGGAGCAGTAGGGTCTTGAACTGGCACCTATATGGAATGCCAGCACTGCAGACGGTAGTTTTACCCACTGTACCACAGCACTGGCCCCACCTCTTTTTATTTTTTAATTTTAATTAATTTATTTGAAAGGCAGAGTTATATAGAGAAAGAAATATCTCAAATCCCCTGGTTCACTCCCCAAATGGCTGGTAAGTCCAGGACTGGACCAGGCCAAAACCAGGAGCCTAGGGCCTATTCTGGGTCTCCCATGTGGATTCAGTGACCCAAGCACTTGGACCATCCTCCACTACCCTTCCAGGTGCATTGGCAGGGAGCTGGATTGGAAATGGAGCAGCCGTGACTGGAACCAGCACCCAAAGGGGATGCAGGCATTACAGGCGGCACACACTGGCCCTTAATTTATAATTCTTAATTCTTTTTTTAATTGTAAATGGAATTTTTTTCATTAATTTCATTTTTTATTGTTCATTAATGGTGTGTAGAAATGCAGCTGATTTTGTGTCTTGTAACTTTGCTGAATTTATTAGTTCTAGCAATTCTTTTTGAAGTGGTATCTTTAGGATTCTGTATATGTAGGATTATGTCATATGTGAACGGAGATAATTTTACTTCTTCCAGTTTGGATGCCTTTTTTTTTTTTATTATTGCTCTGGCTAAATTCCAGTACTGTGTTGAGTAAACATGGCAAAAGCACACATCCTTGTCTTGTTCCTTTCTTCAAAAGGAAAGCTACTGGGTCTGGCGCTATGGCATAGCAGATTTATTTTATTTATTTGAAAGACAGAGTTAGAGAGAGAGGTTGAGACAGAGAGAAGTCTTCCATCTGCTGGTTCACTCCCCAGATGGCCACAATGGCTGGAGCTGCGCTGATCCAAAGCCAGGAGCCAGGAACTTTTTCCGGATCTCCCACGTGGGTGCAGGGGCCCAAGGACTTGGGCCATCTTTTACTGCTTTCCCAGGCCATAGCAGAGAGCCGGATCGGAAAAGGAGCAGCTGGGGCTAGAATCGGCGCCCATATGGGATGCTGACACTTCAGGCCAGCGCTTTAACCCACTGCGCCACAGCGCCGACCCCTGGAATGCCTGTTTTCATTCTAGCTGGGAAAGCAGTAGAGGATGACCCAAGCAGCTTGGGCTGCTGCCACCCATGTGGGAGGCCCAGATGGAGTTACAGGTTCTTATCTGGCTCAGCCCTTGCTGTAGTGGGCATTTGGGGAGTGAACCAGTGTATGGACGATCTCTTTCTCTTTTGTCTCTCCTCCTCTTTCTGTCACTATGACTTTCAAATCTATGGAATAAAATATTTTAAAAAAATGTTGAGAATTATGAAATAATCTTTCCCAAAACAGTTACATAGAATATGACCAGATTTTTAAATCTAACCAGTTTATAACAGAAATAAAAGAGTTTAACACATTAAATAGTTACCACAGGGAGGTAATCAGTGAAATTCAAATTACTGGAAAATACATAACAAATGACTCTTTCTTTAATTTCTTTTTAAAGATTTTATTTATTCATTTGAAAGGCAGAGTTACAGAGAGAGGAGAGAAAGAGATCTTCCATCTGCTCATTTGCTTACCAAATGGCTGCAATGGCCATATCGGAGCCAGGAGCCAGGAGCTTGTTCCTGGACTCCCATGTGGGTTAAGGGGCCCAAGGACTTGAGTCATCTTCTGCTGCTTTCTCAGCAACATTAGCAGAGATCTGGATTGGAAGTGGAGTAGTCAGGACTCGAACCAGTGCCCATATGGGGTACCAGCATAGTAGATAGTGGCTTAACCCACTGTGCCACAGCTATGGCCCCAATGTAATTCTTTTAAAAAAAAAAAAAGAAAACTATTTATTTATTTGAAAGCTATAGTTAGAGAAGGAGAGGCAGAGATTTTCCATCTGCCGGTTCACTCCCCAAATGGGTGTAACAGCCAGGGCTGAGCCAGGCTGAAGCCCAAACCAGGAGCTTCATCTGGGTCTCCCAATTGTAGGAGCCCAAGCACTTGGGCCATCTTGTACTACCTTCCCTGGTCATTTGTAGGGAACTGGATTGGAAATGGAGCAGCCAGGGTTTGAACCAGCACCCATAGGGGATACCAGCATTGCACACTGTGGCTTAACCCACTACACCTCAACACCAGCCACTAATGTAAAATTCTTGATGGGGAACCGCTAGAATAAACAGAGACTATCAAGTTTGTTTGCAGTTGATACAACCGGATATTACGTCTTTTAAGGTAATATGAATTAATTTTTTATATATTTTGTAATTGTCTGGCAAACAGCATACTTGCAGTGACTGAAACTCTGAGTTTTTTTTTTTTTTAAGTAGGTTAAAAAGTGCTAATTTGTGATACATAAGCAATTGGAAAATATCACTAATATTTTAAACCACGTTCTGGCCATTCCTTGTCTTTTAAATTTGATATTATAGAAATTTTCAATCATATAAAAATAGACCTAATAAATATTCAAGTGCCCAGTACCCAGATTTAATGCTTAGCAAAGCCAGTAATCACTCACCACTTCTCTATCTTTTCATTTTGGATGTAAATCAGATATCACTTTATCAATATTCATTACATACCTCTGAAACAGGGACTGTTTTGAAACATAACAATTACATTATTACATATTAAGAAAACAACAGTTCCTTAATAACACCAAATACCCAGTGTTCACATTTTCAATAGTAATACTTTAAGTAAATTTTTATGAATATTTTACTTTTATTTCACTTTTTAATGTAATGCTTGAACTAGGACTCAAATAAGGCCATTCACTGTGACTAGTAAATATACCTCAAGTCTCTCTCACTCTTAAAAAAAAAAGATGTATTTATTTAGTTGAAGGGCAGAGCCACAGAGAGGAAGAGGCAGAGAAAGAGAATCTTCTATCCGCTGGTTTACTCCCCAGACGGCCGCAATGGCCGGAGCTGGGCCAATCCAAACCCAGGAGCCAGGAGCTTCCTCCAGGTTTCCCATGGCAGTGCAGGGTCCCAAGGACTTGAGCCATCCTCCACTGTGTTCCAAAGCCATAGCAGAGAGCTGGGTTGGAAGTGGAGCAGCCGAGACCCAAACAGGCATCCACGTGGGATGCCAGCACCACAGGCTAGGGCTTTAACCCACTGCACCACAGTGCTGGCCCCATGAACAAGTTTTATACTCAGGTATCTCTTTGTGCCCATTTATATCCCCTTACAGTATGAAAAACACTTACTTCTTTGCAACTTTTGAAAAATCCTAGTGTCAACTATTTATTTGATAATTCTTTCCAAATTAGAAAATAGCGGAAAAATCATTGCTCTAGGTCTTCAAATGAAACCCTCTGATTATGACAAAAATAACTGTCCTACAAGAATAAAACAAGCAGGAGAGGATAGTGCTTGTGATTGACCAACATCCAGTTATTCACAAAAGCCAGTAACTGGCGCTGGTACCATTACACAGCAGGTTAAGTCCCTACTTGGGATTTTTGTATTCCATATCTGAGTGCTCCTTCAAGTCCCTACTACTCAGCTTCTGATTTGCTCCCTGCAAACATGCCTGGGCACCAGCACATGATGGCTCAAGTATTTGAGTTACTGCTACCCATATGGGACAGGGAAGACCTGGATGGAATTCCTGGCTCTTGGCTTCAGCCTGGCCCAAACCTCGGCTGTTTCAGACATTTGGAGAATGAACCAGAGGATGTCAGATCTCTGCCTTTCTTTCTCTCTGTTACTCAGCATTTCAAATAAATACGTATCCTAAAAAAAGTGACAAAAACAAATTGCAAAAATTCTCCAGTGCAAGAGTATCTTACCCTACTCTCCATATATTAGTACATAAAAAAATGGCGTAAGAGCTAAAGCAGTTCTAACAGACTCTGACCCCACATCTACCCAAATACCTATTCCATATTTACTACTATTAACTCAAAACAATAATATTTACCAGAGTCATTTCCATAGTCTGTTATAGGAAGACTTTCACAAGGTCTCTTACTTTCAACATTATTTGCAGTGAAGCTGTATAAACAGAAAGCTATACCACCAGAATTGGAGAAAGCGCTTATCATAGTCCTATACACCTTGAAGTCATTATTATAAAATGCTTAAAACGTGCTGATTATCTTTAAAGTTGAGTGGTCCTCAATTATTTTGTGAATTTGGACATGAATGATATAGCCTTTTCCAAGTAAACATATTTAACCTTTGCTTGTCCATTCATATACTCATTTTTGCAATAATTTCACTCATCAAGGAAGCATACACAAACATTTGTTGTCTGTTATGTGTCAGGTGTAGTGATAACATTGAGGATATCAATATAGTATTAAAAATAATTTAGTTCATTACACCATACAGTTTATTTCTATTGTAGAGAAATGGGGAGTAAGTTAAATCAACACAGTTGATTGTGTTAGCTGTGATAATAAAGGTATATGGTATGTAGTAAGATATTTTGGCAGTATAATTTCAGTTGTGCAAAGTCCTTTGAATCTATAACTGCCTTTAAGACTCTTAAACCTCTGGCCGGCGCCGCGGCTCACTAGGCTAATCCTCCGCCTTGCGGCGCCGGCACACCAGGTTCTAGTCCTGGTCGGGGCACCGGATTCTGTCCCGGTTGCCCCTCTTCCAGGCCAGCTCTCTGCTGTGGCCAGGGAGTGCAGTGGAGGATGGCCCAAGTGCTTGGGCCCTGCACCCCATGGGAGACCAGGAGAAGCACCTGGCTCCTGCCATCAGATCGGTGCGGTGCGCGGGCTGCAGCACGCCAGCCGCGGCGGCCATTGGAGGGTGAACCAATGGCAAAGGAAGACCTTTCTCTCTGTCTCTCTCTCTCACTGTCCACTCTGCCTGTCAAAAAGAAAAAAAAAAAAAAGACTCTTAAACCTCTAGTTTAGAGAACTAGGTAAGGTACTTATATTGATGCTTGGAATGTAATGACATATTTGTGGTTGTCACAATGTCACTCTACCCTTGCATAGCAGAAGAGCAAGGGGTCTCTCTCAAGCCTTTAAAAATTTTTAATTTTATTTAAGGTATACAAATTTAATGTATTTCCTATATTAAGATTCAGGAACATAGTGATCCTTCCCACTTTTCACTCCCTCCTGCCCACATGCCCACCCTTCTTCCTTCTCCCTCTCCTATTCCCATTCTTAAAGATCTCTTTTCAGTTAAACTTATAAAATTAACCCTATACTACATAAAGGATTCAACAAATAGTATGAAGGAAAAAACACTATTCCTCAACAGTTGACAAAGACTGTAAAAAATTACTTAATCTTAAATGTCAATTTCGCTCCAATAGATTGATAATCTATTGTACCTTTTAGGTACTCTGTTACCACAGAACAGGGAAAACATATGGTATTTGTTTTTTGGGGCCTGGCTTATTTCACTAAGTATAATGGTTTCCAGTTATATCAGTTTTGTTGCAAACAACAGGATTTCATTTTTTTTTTTACTGCTGTGTAGTACTGCATAGTGTATATATACCATAATTTCTTCATTCAGTCATCAGTTGGTGGACATCTGAGTTGATTCCATGTCTTAGCTATTGTGAGTTGTGCTGCAGTAAACATGAGGGTACAGGTAATTCATGCTGATTTCATTTTCTTTGGGTAAATTCCCAGAAGTGGAATGGCTGGGTCATATGGTGTATCTAGTTTCAGCTTTCTGAGGTATCTCCATACTGTCTTCCACAATGGCTGTACTAGTTAACATTGCCATCAACAAGGGATTAGGGTACGTTCCCCCCTCACATCCTTGCCAACATTTATTATTTGCTGATTTCTGTATGAGAGCCATTCTAACTGGGATGAGGTAAAACTTCATTGTGGTTTTGATTTGTATTCCCCTGATGGCTAGTGGTCCTGAGCATTTTTCATATGGCTGTTGGCTGTTTGAAGTTCCTTTTCTTGAAAAAAGCCCATTCAGTCCTTTGGCCATTTCTTAACTGGATTGTTTGTTTTGTTGTTGTTGAGTTTCTTGAGCTCTTTATAGATTCTGGATATTAATCCTTTATCAGTATCATATCTTTCAAATATTTTCTCCCATTCTGTTAGTTGCCTCTTAACAGAGTGTTTCTTTTTTTTTTTTTTTAAGATTTATTTTGTTTATTTGAAAGAGTTACAGAGTAAGGTAGAGATAGAGAGGTCTTCCGTCGGCTGGTTCACTCCTCAGATGGCTGCAATGACCAGAGCTGCGCTGATCTAGAGCCTGGAGCCAGGAGCCAGGAGCTTCTTCTGGGTCTCCCATGTAGGTGCAGGAGCCCAAGGACTTGGCCTTCTTCCACTGCTTTCCCAGGCCATAGCAGAGAACTGGATCAGAAGAGGAGCAGCCGGGACCAGAACCGGTGCCCATATGAGGTGCCAGCGCTTCACGTCAGGGCTTTAACCCACTGTGCCACAGCGCCAGCCCCAGAGTGTTTCTTTTGCAGTGCAGAAGCTTCTTAGCTTGAAGTAATCCCATTTGTCCTTTTTGGCTTTGATTACCTGTGCTGCTGGGGTCTTTTCCAAGAAGTCTTTGGGTATGCCAATGTCTTACAGAGTTTCCCCCAATGTTCTCTAGTAATTTGATGGTATTGGGTCATAGATTAAAGTCTTTGATCCTTTTAGAGTGGATTTTTGTGTAAAGTGTAAGCTAGGGTTCTAGTTTCATACTTTTGCATACAGAGATCCAGTTTTCCTAACACCATTTGTTGAAGAGACTGTCCTTCCTCCAGGGATTGATTTTAGCTCCTTTTTCAAAGATTAAATTGGTTGTAGATGTGTGGATTGATTTCTGAAGTTTCTATTTTGTTTCATTGGTTTACACATCTATTTTTAGCCAGTACCAGGCTATGTTGATTATAACTGCCCTGTAGTGTGTCTTGAAATCTGGTATTGTGATTCCACTGGCTTTGTTTTTGTTGTATCAGATTGCTTTAGCTATTTAGGGTCTTCAGTATTTCCCTGTGAATTTTAGCATCAGTTTTTCTAGAATTGAAAAGGATCTTGTTGGTACTTTTATTGGGATCTCATTGAATCTGTAAATTTCTTGTGGTAGTATGAACATTTTGATGATATTCTTCAAATCCATGAACATGAGAGATTTTTATTTTTGTGTGTGAGTCTTCTATTTCTTTCTTTAATGTTTTGTCAGTTTTATCATAGAGATCTTTGACATCCTTGGTTCAATTTATTCTAAGGTATTTAATTTTTTCTGTAGCTATTGTGAATGGGATTGATCTTAGAAGTTCTTTCTCAGCCATGACATTTTCTGTGTATACAAGGGCTATTGATTTTTGTGTGTTAATTTTATATCCTGCCACCTTACCAAACTTTTTTTTTAATGAGTTCCAATAGTCTCTTAGTGGAATCTTTTGGATCCCCTATATATAGAATCTTGTCATCTGCAAATAGGGATAGTTTGACTTGCTCCTTTCCAATTTGCATCCCTTTGATTTCCTTTTCTTTCCTAATAGTGCTGGCTAAGCAGGACTGAATTGAATAGCAGTGAGCACAGTGGGCAGCTTTGTCTGGTTCTGGATCTTAGTGAAAATGCTCCCAACTTTTCCCCATTTGGATGAGCTCAGACACATTCAGGGTGATACGGCCTTATCTCATCTCATTCAATGAGATGCTACCTGTGGGTTTGTCATAAACTATCTTGACTGTGTTGAGGAAGGTTCCATCTATACCCAGTTTGCCTAAGGTTTTCATCATGAAAATATGCTGTATTTTATGAAATGCTTTCTCTGTACCTATTGAAATAATCCTATTATTTTTGTTCTT